>NC_141082.1:39255332-40666165 GCF_041138505.1 Cibotium barometz
AAAGGCGGTCCTAGGTCCTATGTGAGGTTTGGCCTTAGGCATTATGTGAGGCTTATATTAAGGTTTTGTATAAGGCCTTTCAAGATAAGGATAATGTCTTTTCCTTCCCCACAATTTCCCAATGGTTAAGAGGCCTTCCCATATCTCAATTGTTTTGGTCTTGTTTAATCTAACACATTGTGATGATTCAGCCAAAGCTTCTTTTGGTCAATCCTCATGGGACGACCTAACAGTGGAGGAAGTTTCGTTGAAAAAGAAGAAGATGTGGCGTAAATATGTTTTGATTGCTTATGTAAGTATTGATATTATTCATAATAAGAAATTCATCAAGGAAAGCAATACTATAATTTCTATTTTAAAAATTTTATTACTTATGTAAATATAGATATTGTTCATAATAAGAAATTATATTTTAAAAAATTCTAATTTAAAAATTTTATTACTTATGTAAATATAGATTTTATTCACAATAATAAATTCATCAAACAAAGTCGTTGGATAAATATATTGTAATTTTTACTTTAAATTTTTTTAGATTTGGTGTTGACAAGTTTTGATTATGATTTTTGAGCTAGATTATAACTAGCATTCCTTAAATTTCTATTACTTTTCATTTTATTAACCTCTTTGATTATTATTACTAGTTTAATTATATTTTTGCTACCCAAGTGTAACTTTGCAAACCACTTCCTTCAATCCCCTTCTCTCTCTACAGGCAATTGGACGTTGCCTGTTGTTGGACATAGCTCCTGCTGCTTTTCGTTTTATATTATAGTAAATTATATTGTGGTTTTAGTTTCTTGCATTTCTAGGGTCTTTTCTTCTTCCGTTACTGTGTCTGCCTCTTTGAGAGCCTTAAAATCTTGCCCTCCTTGCATAGAGTGCTATCACACAGTTTCCCTTGTTGGAAGCTTTCGACACTCCAAGCAAATTAAGACTACACAAGGATCTACTCACATGAATATATTTACAATGAACGTGGATCTAGACTTCCATATTGACCCCCCTCATGCTAATGCTAAAGCTACATGCATTAACAAAAGGTTATTGATGCTCCAAAGTTGGAGAGTGTTGCAACTTGTTGTGTTATGGCTGCAAATTGCTGATCCTAGCACTTCCACTACTACTGGACTTGACTTTGACTTAGGAGATCTAGCATTGAATGCTTGTATATCTTCATCTACCCCCGTAGCCACCTATTTATTTACATGTATCTATAGGCTTGTTAGGGTTGGTTGGTTGTCTTCCACCTATGGCCAACTCACAATATTGTTTAGATATCAAGCTCATCTAGTGAGGCGGTGGACATTGATGACCCGCCTGGGGGATAGGCCCTACACGTACACCACTGGCATGATTGGTGAGATCATGGGTGATATGCGGCCAGTGGGATGACAGGCTGTGTGGCAGCCATTCTAGAGGCTGGCATAGTTATAGCACCAGCTCATTTAGTTGGGTTCACACTATAGAGAACCCTAGTATGTATTTGGTTGAGTACCTTTTCATATGTGAGTACTCTTATCTTTGTATATGGTGTTGAGTGTTGTGTGAAGAAGAAGAAGATTTTCAGCCTCTCACCTTGTGTGTTCTCTATTAGGGTTTTGTGAGTGTGTGTGTGCTTGCAAGAGCTCAAGCTCTCTTCTCCCCTGTATCTTTTCATGGTATCAGAGCCTGGTTCATGCTAAGGGTTGAGCTGCAAGCAAGAGAAGCATAGGAAGCGGTACGAGGGTAAGAGCTTCAACTACTCTTCCTTATTTGTGTTGGCAACTACACCCTTGTCGGGAGCTCTACGGGAGGCACCAGCAAACGATCTCGGAGTAAAGCTATAGGGCAATTATAAGTCCTATCGGACAACATTTTTTGGGCCAAAAACGCGTTTCGGGCGCGTCACGACCTCCGTTTTTCAGAAAGTAGGCGATTTCGAGCAATGCGGGTAAGTCATCGATTCTCTACAGAACTTTGTTTTAAGAAGTGCAGGAAGAGAGATTGGCTGTGCAGACACTGTGTGTGCTGCAAGGAGGTCAACAGTTGCCATTGGGTGTATGTATGCACATTGAGGTCACTGGTTGTGACATTTGAGTGTACTACAGTACCGTTGCAGAAAATACAACAATTTGTGCAGGACAAACCATAGTGCTGTTTCTGGTAAATTTGTGTGTCTGGCAAGATGTCATCACATCCACGACGAAAACTTAATTTTGTGTTTATGCATAAATAATTAATTAAAGAAAAGAGGAAGTTTTGGTAATCTCATTTCTATGCAAAAAGAGGAATTCCCATGATAATAGAGATCCATGTAATTAAATGAAAAAAGAGAAAATTTGATATATTAAAATAATAAATATTTTTATTTTAAATTAAAGAGAAATTTTTGATAAATTTATTTTATGCATGAAAAAATTTAAATGATAAAAGAGGAATTCCCATGACATTTGGAATTCAATCATTTAAATGGTAAAAGTGAAATTCTTGGAATAATTGAATTAATGGATATTTTATTTAAATTTAAAGAGAAATTTTAGATAATTTTTTTTATGTATGAGAAAATTTAAATGATAAAAGAGGAATTCCCATGACATTTGGAATTCAATCATTTAAATGGTAAAAGCAAAATTCTTGGCATATTTGAATTAATGGATATTTTTATTTAAAAAGAAAATTTAGATAAATCTATTTTATGATAAAATAGGAATTCCCATGACAATTGGAATCCAATCATTAAATGAGAAAAAGAGAATTTTAAGCTTATTAAAAAAAAGAATATTGGTATTTAGTTAAAAGAAAAAATTTTATGGTATTTAAGTAGAGAAAGATTTGAATTAATTTTAGATGACAAAAGAGGAATTTTCACCAAAATTCCACCTAGAGATTTAGAGTTGATAAATTAAACTGGTAGAAAGAATATCTTTAGATATTTATGTGAATAATTCACCAAATTTATATTTTCCCAAAATTAGATTAAATGGAAGAAGAGTATTTTCATAAAAATCCGATATTGTCATATAAAACATTTCTTAATCTATTATGGTTAAGAAGGAATGAAATTCATAAAGTTAGAATTTTCTTACGGTTCGAAGTTCAGTAGATGTTTATCTGAAGAAAATCCTTGTTAGAACTAAACTGAATGATTTTGGTTAGACCACCACGACTATGAGAGGGACGGTCAGTAAACTACTTGTCCATCTCTTGATGTGAATCAACAAAAACTTCGTGACCAATTCCAGTTCTTACTACAAAGAATAGACTACCATTGAATTAACCTAGTTTTCCCTTGACCGAAATCACCAAGAATCTAGTTGGACAGTCAGTCAAATGATAGGTAGATTACCCTGATGAGAGATCAATGATTCTCATTATGAAAATATGGATTAAGGAAAAAGGGTTTTGTGGAACCAATCTCAAACTGGGAATTTTACTTACATAGAACCTCTATTTTCTTCTAAAGGACTATTTTATGCCAGAATGCTGGAGGAAACATTTGGTATGTGTTTAATTTAAGAAGAGGCTCGTTGTTGCAACAGGAGGCGGGGAGTCGTTGAGGGACATTGCTCGCGGCAAAGCTTGCCGAGGTCTTGAGACGAGCCTTGGTATGGTTAAAATGGTGCACTTCCAGTACGATGGGCGAGGACCTACGAAAGCGGTCCTTGAGTGAAGTGCTAGGATACCTAAGTAGGATCCTAGAGGGTTCTGACCAGGTGATGTACGGGCTTGCGGTTGCTAGGACACCCATGCATGCATCGAGGAAGATTCAGATATGCTAAAAAGAATGACTTTTGTGAATCAAATTTTGATATTGGATCTCGTTGGTTAGCCAACTGGTCTTCAACGGAGAGTCCAGATGACATATATTGTAATACAATGGACTCAATATTTTGGAGGATTATGATCAGTAATACTATGATTTTCATTGAAGGATTGTTTTAAAGAAAGCCAATTCTATTATAATGGCAATTTCATATTGGGTGTGTATGTGGTATGCCTATCTTAATTTTTGCATGAAACGCCAGCTAGGGAGCCTCGGAACACTTTTCCTCGGTACCCAGGTAAAACATAACCAAATCTTTATAAAGAAAACCCACCAATACAGTGCATTAGAATTTTTTTGGACCCAAAAAGGGCCTCCTAAGGATTCCTAATTTTAAGGGATTAGAGCTTAAAAAGCTGGGCTTCAGGGAGACAAAGGCTATGATGACCCCTATTTTTTGCCTTGCCACATCAGCCATACCTCCCTAGTTTCACTTTTTAAAGGGAATATTCTCATACTCTCTCTCTTACTTTTTGACTTTTCTCATACTTTCTCTCTTACTTTTGGACCCAAAAAGGGCCTCCTAAGGATTCCTAATTTTAAGGGATTAGAGCTTAAAAAGCTGGGCTTAAGGGAGACAAAGGCTATGATGACCCCTATTTTTTGCCTTGCCACATCAGCCATACCTCCCTAGTTTCACTTTTTAAAGGGAATATTCTCATACTCTCTCTCTTACTTTTTGACTTTTCTCATACTTTCTCTCTTACTTTTTGATTTTTTTAATCTTCACTCTCTATAAATTGAATCTTTATTGTCAATTTGAAATCTCCTTTCTCATTAACTCCCACCATATCTCCCTTCCACACATCAGCAAAACATTCTCGTATATTTAGGTGGGCCCCAAAAAGTGAAAATTTTTTATTTTTTATTTTGTTACATTTTGAGGTGGAAAAAACACCACCCAACCAATATGTATGATGAAAATAATTTGTTCCCTCCAAAAAGCTTGTAATTCAAGGGTCACGTGTCAGAAGCCTGTCAAGAGCCAGTACATCTATAACTAAATGTCAGGTCCCCACAACCCCATAAACATAACTAACTGTCCGATCTCGAAATTGTGGACCCCAAAAATTATTATTTTTTAATTTTTCTCATAAATGTAATTTATGATGAAAAACACCATGTTAGTATATTTGTATATCAAAAATATCATTTTCTACTTAGAAAAACGGATTTGTGTTAAACTTGCAACAACAGCAAAGTTTTAACAGTCTCTCTCACTCACTCCCTCTCTCTCTCTCTCTCTCTCTCTCTACTTTAGCTTCTTCCTCTGCTTAGCTATGGAGCCTTGTGAAGCTAGAAAACAGAAGGTTGATTTACACATTCGTATTCCTGAAGAGTATAGCAACTCTAAAAAA
The DNA here is from genome assembly GCF_041138505.1 of Cibotium barometz. NCBI lineage: Eukaryota > Viridiplantae > Streptophyta > Polypodiopsida > Cyatheales > Cibotiaceae > Cibotium > Cibotium barometz. The sequence goes on from NC_141082.1 coordinate 39,260,496, forward strand.
ACCCATCCTACTGATGCACAATCTGTCCAAGCTCATAGGATAGCTAAGGAGAGAAATGTAGATCTTTGGGTTGATGGGCATCTCTATCTAGTTGACCCTCCATTAAGAGAAAACCCTCCTTTTCACAATTTATCATCTTTTATGCAATTTGTTGGTGAAGGAGAGCTTGGCTTGTTAGGATACTGCAGAAGATTGAATACAAGTGGAGCTTGGCAAACCCATATTCTCCAATCTCAATTGCAAGCATCACAATTAAGCCTTTTACAATGTCAAGAAGGACTTAAAACATTATCAGATAAAATGAAAGAGATCCTCGCAGAGAATGTGGAGAAGGATGCAAAGATTCAAAGGCTAGAGGAACTTATCAAACGACTCAAAGAAACGCCAAATGGTGCTCGTGAACGCAAAAAGACATTGGCTGGTATAGAATCTCTTGCATTTAAAGGTGGAGCATGGAAGAAAAGGATTCGTACAACAAAGTAAGTAACATAAACTTTCATTATGCACTCAGTGATTTAAACAAAATAGTTATGATTTGTGTTCTGCCAGGAATTTTCTGCAAGAGGTGTGTGGTTCTAATGAAGAGGGATGGAAGGATTTGGTCAAAGCCATTCTGAATACCAAGGATATTCTCTCAATTATTACTGACCCTCATCATCTTAAAATACGCCAAGCTGTTGTCAAGAGACATTACCACCTCAATCGATTCTTCATTAATTCAACATGCTTGTGATGCGGCTGGAATCAGCATGAAAGGGTACCAAGCAATCCATCAGGTTGTAAAAGATGCATTTCTAAGACAAGGAATCACTGGCACTTTATTTCCTACACTCAAGGTGATTCACAATGTCAAGCATATCAATAATGATGATGTGCGGTGAGCTATAGGACAGTTTTATCACGTTGAGGGCACACTAACATGAGACACAGGGTCGAGCAGAAAGAAAATCAAGACAACAAGTACAGAATTTCACTATGATGTTTACAATAACATCTTTGTTCATATTGAGAGACTACAACAAGCTATGGTGAAGTTCTATGGTCTTTCACCAGAAGGTGAGAACTTGCAATTGCTACTATTCATGTTTTTCAATAGAAAATGAAGACGATTATTTTGTTTTGAATATTGTAAATTACCGTTTATTTGCAGTTTTGGGGAGCACACTTTCATTTGTGCTCAAGCTAGATGAGTGCCAAATTGTGAAAGGTCGGAAGCTAGAACGTATGAGCATTACGCTCATGAATGAGGCTATGATTTTTGCATGGGAAAAGACTACCAAACCAAGTTTTAGTGTGCAATCTGAGAAAGAGGTCTGGTGGCTTAGTGCATTCGAGAGGTACCGAAGGAGACACATGAGGTATTGACATGGATGTTTGAAAGGACTCCCTGGATAACAGATGTAATCAAAAAGCAAATTGATGGTCAACTTTTAGATGTAGAAAACATAGGAAAGTTCAAGGTGGATTGGCATCTTGGGGGAGATTTGAAGACAATTAAATGCATGATGGGTTGTTCTCAAGGTGCGACATCAAGATGGCCTTGTCCATACTCCTAGGCAAAAAAAGAAAAATGGAAAAGGTATACAGAAGATTGGTTCTATTGGGAAGGATGGCTCGAGAAAGGAAAGAAGCAACAAGAAGATGCAGTTGATCCAACCGAGTCAACTGATGATGAAGATGAGGAACAACCAAATGCAAGATGGGTGGAAGGTGTCATGTCTCATGATATGCTAGGAGAACCAAACAGGAATTCAAATTGGAGCCCCATCATTAATTTTTCACTAAAGAATATTCACTTTTGCACACTTTATGCATTCATGAGAATCTTTGATCGATTGCTTAAGTGCCATATCGATTATGCATTCACAATGCCTACACACAAGAGAGAAGAGTTGCAACCCTTGGTAAATTAGAGCATCTTTTGAATTCTCTGGGCTGCCATGGCGGAAACGTGAAAATTGGAGTGAATAAACAGGCCTTTGGTATGTCATACGAGGTTGCTCTCCATGATTGGATCAAAGGCAAGGAGATTTTTGGAGAAGCCAGCAAACATAGAGAATTCAAAGAAGACTTGGGGACTCTAGAGAGACTTGTGTGCAATCACCACAAATGTAGATTGTCCAATGCCAGCTCTTGTAAATATACGCAAACAGATTTGGATAAATTTCAATAACATGGTTCGCATTATGAATCAAAGTAGCACAACTGCCCAAGAATGAGCATCATTCCAACAACATATCATAGAATTCACCAAAAGTATACTAGGTGCTTGGGGAGAGAGTAAAGTAACACACTATATGGTAAATTATATAGTAAAAAAATAAACTGGTGTTTTAACCTTGACTTTTCCTAAATTAATTAAATTCTATTGTCATGTATACAGCACATAGTTTATGTGCATGGTGCATATTTCATGAACAAGTATGGATCGCTCGACATGTGGAGTACCTAAGGGATGGAGAAATCACATTATAAAGCAAGAGGGGTTTATTTCAAAAATACAAGACATGGAGGTGGAGCTTCTGTAGGAGGAACACATACAAACTATCTACAAGAGATGTTCAATTGGTTTTATCGCACAAACTTTGGAAGAGTATTGGTTAGGGAGCGGGCCCAACAATCTAAGCTTGCGCAAGAGGCACGCAAGGCTGCAAAAAGTCATGCTTGGCTTGAATGGTTGCAGACCAATGCTCCCCATAGGCATGGTGCTTGGCGTGCACGAATGAGGAGGGAGGCGGGTTGTGCACGCACCAGCATAAATCTAGATGTAATAAGGCTAAGAAAATAAGTTTAGTTAGGTTTTTTTTTTCCTAAAAAAAACTATTAATAGTTCCTTCTCTCACTTCATTTTCATTTCACTTTTTTCCTTCTCTCACTTCATTTTCATTTCACTTTTTTAGAGAGCTTGAGCTCAAGATCTACGTAGACACCCACGTAAATAAGGACACCAACACATCACCACGTTAGCATACTCGTACATGGATATGGCATGCACCAAGAACAGTGCACGTGTTAGCATGCCTTCACAAAACATAGTGCAAGGCACCCAACGACCACATACTGGTGACACCACGGAAGAGAGTGACCCCTTGGATTCTAGGACACGCCCAATGGGATCACCAGAGTCCAACCCTCTTCCCACATCAATACCAGCGCACACATATGCAGACCCTTCTAGTGGGAGCAAGTGTGTGAAGAAGACCCCACAATGCAGCCACCCCAGAGATCAAGACAGAGAGGCCAATGATGAGCAGTTTGACTGGGTTGGTGAAAACATTCCTACATTGCGCAGCAGCACCATAGGTGGCAAGACCCTACTACTAGGACAGGGTGCCCTACCTACCCGGGAGGAACTTGATACACAGGTACCACAGCAACAAGAGGAGGAGGATTCATACTATGAGAGAGACCAAGAGGAGGTTCCTACAAGTGCGTGCAAGCGTAGAAAGGTCAAGCTCTTCAAGCCAAGGAAGTCCCAACCTCGCCAACGCACTAACACAACACAGAGAGCTCCAAGGAGAAGGATGTGCCAAGGGCATAGGGCTCTACAAGAAATCAAGTTTTATCAGAGGAACACTGAGTTGCTGATAAGAAGAGCCCCTTTTGCTCGCACAGTGAAGGAGATTCTCCAACGATATAGAACAAAGTTCCGTGTGTAGGGGATTGCCCTTAAAGCATTGCAAGAAGCCTCCAAGGCTTCCATTGTTGGGCTTTTTGAAGACACCAACCTCCTTGCAATATATACAAAGAGGATTACCATATCTGCCAAGGATATGCAACTAGCTCGGCGCATTCAAGGCGAGTGAGCAAGACACGATCTAAAGATCTTAGATGTTAATCTTTTTTTTGAAGTAACTCTTTTGTTTCAAATCCCCCTTTGTAAACAAGCCTATCTGGCTTTCATTTGTAACCTTTTGATAGTTCAAATTTTAAGTTTATCTTACAATGTCTTGGTGTCATCTTGTTTGTTTAACATGGAGTGTCTATCATGTGCCAATTTGTCACGTAAGGCATCAGAAATACTCCTGGAGGACTGAGGAAGCTATGCCAGAACAGTGCGAATTTGGCCTCTACAACGGCGATGTAGGCTCAAAATTCGCACTGTTCTGACACTTCTCCCCTAGCCACTCAGGATCATTTCAGATGCATTTATAATGAAGTTAAGCACACTAATTGTGAGAAACAATAGTTTATAAGATAAAAACACATTTAATCATGTGTAAAAATATAGGCTCTACATCGGCGGTGCAAGCTTAAAACTCGCACTGTTCTGGCATTGCTCCCCCAGCCACTCAGGATCATTTCTAATGCATTTATAATGAAGTTGAGCACACTAATTGTGAGAAATAGTAGTTTATAAGATAAAAACACCTTTAATCATGTATAAAAATATAGTGTTTATCATCTAATGCATCATATTTACTCCTGGATGACTGGGGAAGCTATGCCAAAATAGTGCGAATTTAGGCTCTGTAGCGCTGGTGTAGGTTCAAAATTCATACTATTTTGGCACTGCTCCCCCAACCACTCTGGATCATTTTTGATGCATTTATAATGAGGTTGAGTACACTAGTTGTTGTGAGAAATAGTAGTTTATAAGATAAAAACACCTTTAATCATGTGTAAAAATATAGTGTTTATCATCTAATGCATCATAATTACTCTTGGAGGACTAGGGAAGCTATGCCAGAACAGTGCGAATTTAGGCTCTACAGCGGTGGTGCAGGCTCAAAATTCGCATTGTTCTGGCACTGCTCCCCCAGCCACCACTCAGAATCATTTTTGATACATTTATAATCAAGTTAAGTGTGCTTAAGGAGTGATTGGGCTATTTCTTGAGGATCCTCTATGCCTATGCTTTTGGCTATACCTATACGAGCAAGAAGCTTACCCCTAAATCCAGAACCAAAAACATCAAAGGCAAGGGATTTTTAAATCAGAACTATACATTTGGTGCTTTGTGCCATAGAGGCTACACAGAGCACCTTAGAGAGGGGTTTCAAAAAGAAGAGAGTGAAGGCAGATTGAGGGGTGTAGTCCATGTGGTGGTTGATGGCGATGCCATCCACAGGAAGTCAACCAAGATAGTGCGCCAATGCAGCATCATGTCCATGGACCTTGGCCTGGTCTCTGCTGCCGCCGCCGCCTCTCCCAGCAAATGCGTCAATTTCAACCACCCTCTGCAATCAAAGGAAAAATCAAAATATTTTCCTATACATAATTACAAATGTTTCTAGGTTGTAAACGGTCGATTATTACCTCTTGCTCAATGTCTTCTTTTGCGAAAGTACTGGTGGGGGCGGAGAGGTCAATCAAGGATTAGCCTCATCCTTTTTAGGTGCTTTGGTCTCCTCCATTACTCCAGCGGTATCCTTTTCAGCCTCTAGCTTGTCTAGTAAGGTTGTGAATTCCTCCTCTAGAACTAGGGCTTGCTCCGCGGTCTCAACCACAATTTCCTTGACCAAAGCAACTATCTCTGCGATAGATTCTCCAAGGGGTAATATAGCACTATCTAGGTGAGGACTAAGGTTGGACGTATCAAGGTCCACCTCACATCGCGTGCATATAATGCCCAAGCATTCATCCATTCTCAAGCCAGCTGTCTTTTCAAGGTCATGAAGAAATAAGTATTCTTCACCTTCCACCACAATGGTGCTCAAGAGATTGATCTCAAGCTCTGGCAGCACCTTGCTCTCCTCGTGTGGGGAAGATGGCCCCGCATCTTCTACTACAGTGGGCTGTTCAGCTATAGATTGTGCATCCTCTGGAAAGTGCTCTGATGCAAGCTGCTCTTTTACACCAGCACTCGTTCCTACTACCTTCACTTCCTTGTCATCCCTCAAATACCCTGCCAACTGCAATGCAGGCATCTCTACCATTCGAATCCTCATCTCGCTGATGAGGAATGCAAAAGTGGCAAGCCACGAGAGGAACCTAGTTCCTAAATTGCCCTTCCCCAACCTCTTCACCTCCTGCTTATTGAAGGTACAGTAAGCTCCTGCGGGGATGCAGATGTCGATGAAGCGTTCAAGGCGCTGGATGTAGGGGTGGGCATATTGTTCAATGTACTTAAGCAACTCAATAGGCACTCATCGACGATCATTGGGGCAATGGGGAAAGGAGATGGAGTGGGGAGCCAAGTATTGCTCCATGTATGCAATCTGCATCTCATAATGTTGGGACGCAAGGGTGAGCGACTTTTCAAAGGCGACTTCACAAGAGAACATGACAAAGAGCTCACTCTTGCCCTCCTACGGGGTGGTGGAGAGGAACTCACAGAAGTTGTCAAAGTGAGTAGCCATGTGAATGCAAAGAGATAGTGTGAGCTCGTGCTTGGTTTCTATCACGTGAAAATGAGAAAGAAGGCATCTTTGGCTATTTATAGTTAAAATTGAAAGTTTGGCCTTTTCACACTAGACCGCTAGACAAAAAAATTATAATTTGCAAAAATATTAAGATTTCAATTAAATAAAGATTGGTTAAAAAAGAGCCTGCTACAAAATTACAAGCATGTCATCTAATCTAAAATTGTTATAATGTCTTCATTTTTTGCCCCTCTTGTGACATTTACTTCATGTTGATCTCCATCTCCTTGTTGACTTGAAAGCTTGTCATTGCCTTCACCTCGATCTTGAAACTCTTGCCCCTTACGTGCATCAAAACAGAGGCTATTTTCCCATATACTCAGTTCATCTTCAAGCTCTTCCACATGCCTAATATGTGTTGTGGTAGGGCTATGCACCTTGCTGCTGAAAATTCAAGGTCCCCCATTTGCCATGATTTTGAGACCATGGTTGTCCCCTCCTTACGCTTCCCAATCTGTAAAAATATAGAAAGTGGCATAATAACCAGAAAGTGTAAGGGTTAACTCTAGACATGCAGTGGAATCAGATATACCTTTCTTCTCATCAACTTGAAACTTGACTCTTCCACATTGTCAAAGCCCATGATGCTAAAGTGTTGACGTAGGTCTGTTAGGCTCCAATGCTTGCTTGCTGCCACTCGCTCAATCCATCCATTTTGCATCATCACAGCTACCTCAATAGGCATAATTTCTTCTTCTGAGGCTTGAAGTGGGATCCATGTCCCGTGCTTTTGCATCCATCTTTTGTAGTGCAGATGCATGTACAAAATAGAGCGTGCCTTCAAGAACCTGAAAGACACTATAGAATCTACTACATTGCACTTGTACACATCACCTTGATGTGACCCCTCATTAACCTCCCAACCCTCTCTCCTAGTAATCCTTGAATGAGGTCAGACCGTACCTCCTTACAAATATACATTATTTTTGTTTGGTGTATTGGCATGGAATTGAACATGTGCATAAAAACATGTAAAGGACAAAACCAATTTAGCACTACTGACCTAGATGCCTTTGAAAACTTGAGTGATGTCTTGATATCACTTACCATCTTAAACTTTAAGCATAAGATGGTCCAAGCATCAGGTTTGGGCCATTCAGGATTGTTAATAGGGGGGTTGGGGATCTCTTCTAGCTTGTAAAATAAACCTGGTTTTTTATCTACAAAATATGAGTGAGAAAAGAAAAAGATATAGTTCTGTACAAGATCACTTGGGCTTTGAGATACAAACATTGCCTCTCCAATGGATGCATGCATAGCATAGAAAACTCCAGTGAGGCTTTGGAGTGGTTGTTCCTCAACATAATTAGAGGGGAAAATATCTGCAGAGAGACATAAGAAAATGGAGAATCATAAGAATATTTGAAACAAAAAATCCAATATTAGCATGTTGCTAAAGCTGTGTTTATGTTACACTGACAATTTGAAGGAAACCTTGGTCGTTGGCCTTAAATGTACAGGTCTCCAAGGGTATACACATGTTGCACTATGGCAACCAGTCCTTCCTTCTTTAGTATGCTTGAAGCCTTGTAGCCACCCCTTCCAATGATGTAGCATATTCCCCAGTTGACGCACTCGATGTGGTCCCTTAGAGCTTGGCTGCATGTAGACCCAAGCCCTAACCCTGAATCTTGTTGGAGCCCAAACTCCATTCTCATCTCTTGTGTTATGCAGCACAAGCTCTTCCACCTTCTCCCTAGGTCTTCTCACATTACTGGAAGAGGCCATGGTGGTAAGAAAAGAGAAGAAGGGAAAAGAAAAGCTTGTTTTACAACAGAAGAGTGGAGAGGAGAGAAAGTTCAGGGTTTTCAGTGCAGCAATGGAAAGCTTAAAAGAGGGTTAGAGTTTGAGAATAGGCTTCTTCAACCTAGAGTAGACTAAAGAGGGATAGAGTTTCTGTAGCAATGGAGAGGGAGGGAGCTTGAGAGAGAGAGAGAGAGAGAGGGAGGGAGATTGAGAGGGAGGGAGAGCTTGAGAGGGATGGAGTTTCTGCAGCAATGGAGAGCTTAGAAAAGGAAGAAAGAGGGAGAGGGAGCTTGAGACTGAGGGAGATTGATAAGGAGGGAGAGCTTGAGAGGTATGGAGTTTCTGCAGCAATGGAGAGCTTAGAAGAGGAAGAAAGAGGTTCAAAATGAGCTTTCCAAACCTAGAGTATGTTGGGGGAAGTTTGAGAGGGAAAACACACTTTTGGGAAAAAATTAAAAATTTTCAATTTTTAGGGTTTTTCATTTGCGTGATTCTAGGTGGGAGAGTTTGGGCCCAAGAGGTAGGGGGACAAGAGTAGCAATTAGGTCCCATTAGCAAACCAAAGCCTAGGCCCCCTAGGGTCAAAGAAGTCAAAAATGTGCACCCAGTCCTCTTCCTATTGGTCCATTCCTAATCAAAAGTTAATCCAAGAGGTCCTCTTTGGGTCCGAAAAATTCCTAATGGGTCAAACGATTGGCTAAACCCATGGGCCGGTTGGGGTTAGGCTAGATCGAGGGATTCCTTCGATACCATTAAGTTATGATTAGTTACGTTAGTTAGATTAAGTCCTGAGAAGACCCTTATTCTATGGGAGGGAATCAGCAGTTGTGCCTCGTTAAAGGAGGAAAAAAGCGATGATTATATGGACCAAGTGCACAGGCAGATGAGATCCTAGCTATTCCTCCTTATTTGAAACGAAAAAAGAAAGGTTAAGCTCTGCCGACCACGTTGAGAATACTTGGACTTTCTAGTATCCAAAGATGGAATTTCTCCAGATTTCGCAAAAGTCCAAGCAGTCATAGATTGGTTGAAACCAAAGACATTGAAAGAAGTCAGAGGATTCTTGGGATTGACTGGTTGGTATAGAATTTTTATACCAAAGTATGCTCTCATAGCTTCCCCCCTGACTAACCTTCTTAAAAAGAATGCCCCATTTCAGTGGTCTGCCAGGTGCCAGAGTGCTTTTGATGATAAGCTGAAGACCACCTTGGTAACTAGTCCCGTTCTGAAGCTGCTAGATTTCTCTCTACCCTTTGAGGTGTAGTAACTGATGCAAGTGATTTTGCCCTAGGAGGTGCACTCATGTAGGAAGGTCATGCAGTGGCCTATGAATCCCGAAAGCTCAGAACGCATGAGAGGAATTATGATGTCCACGACATGGAATTGCTTTCAGTAGTCTATGCCTTAAAGTTGTGGAGACATTACCTACTGGGAAAAAGATTCACTTTGATGACAGATCATCAGAGCTTAAAGTGGATCTTTACTCAGAAGGACCTCAACATGCGCCAAAGAAGGTGGATGCAGACCCTGTAGGAATTTGATTTTGAAATCAAGTACCGCCCAGGCAAAGAAAATGTGGTAGTAGATGCCCTCAGTAGAAAAGCCTCCTTGCTTACAATTACTGTAGTATCAAATCCCTTGATTATTGAAGCAAGAGAGAAGATCATGCAGGACAGATTCTTTGGCCCTATTGCTACCCTACTTATACAAGAAAGCAAAACTCCACAGGAGCAGAGTTCAAGGATACAGCCTAGATGATGGCATTATGTATTATAATCGCAGGCTATGCATTCCTAATGATAAGGAAACCAAGGGACAAATTCTGAATGAAGCCCATGATAGCCTTATAGCAGGACATCCAGGTTTCATCAAAACCTACGTCTGTAAAGAGAAGCTTCTTTTGGCCTGGTCTGAAAAAGGATGTACTGAATCATGTACGTCAATGTCTGACATGCCAGAAAGTCAAAGCTGAAAGAGTAAAAATGCCTAGGAAGTTACATCCATTGGACATCCCCCAGATGAAGTGGGAATGTATCAGTATAGACTTTATTACTGGATTACCTTCAGTGCAATCTGGTTACAACTCCATTTTTGTGGTAGTTGACAGACTAACCAAAGTTGCCCATCTGATCCTAGTAAAAGAAACCTACACTGCAGTGGATGTGGCCAGAGTGTTCCTCAAAGAAATCTTCAGATTGCATGGCCTACCCAGGAGAATAGTAAGTGATCGAGATCCCAAGTTTACTTCAAGGTTCTGGGCTGCATTTTTCGAAGCAGTGGGAACTTTCTTGAATCTCAGCACAGCTTATCACCCTAAGACCGATGGTCAAACTGAAAGAGTAAACCAAGTAATTGAAGATATACTTCGGTCATGCTGTGGTGGCAGGGAACCCAAGAAGTGACTAAGCTATCTGCACCTAGTCGAGTTCGCCTACAACGTTTCTTATCACCGAAGTATCGAGATGAGCCCTTTTAAAGCTTTATATGGACAAGATTGCTTAACTCCATTATCTTGGTCCGACCCATTGATTAGGGTCGAGATGTCGAGACAGATGCTTGATGACATGGAGCAGCAGATGCAGGCAATTCATAAAGATATAAAAGCTGCCCAAGATAGATAGAAGCAATATGCAGATAAGAAGAGGATAGACAGAGAATTCAAAGAAGCAGATATGGTCTTCATTCGAGTACGGCCCAAAATAAGTTCTCTATCTCTTGGGAAGTACAAGAAATTATCCCTCCCATATTGTGGGCCTCTGATTACAAAGAAAGTAGGTGACTTAGCCTATGAGCTTCTTCTGCCTCCTCATCTCAAAGTTCATAATGTATTTCATGTAAGCCTTCTAAAGAAATATGTGCCAAGCCCAAATCATGTGCTTGATGATGAAATCCTAACCTCTTCAACCCAAGGGCAGATGGAATTCCAACATGAAGAAATTCTTGATGTTCGAGAAAAGATTCTCAGAAATAGAATTCTCAGAGAATTATTGGTAAAATGAAAGTACTATCCTTTTGAAGATGCCACCTGGGAGAATGAAGTCGATCTGTTGTGGGATTATTCCCAGTTTGTGAGATGAGGACATCTCACGTTTTTCAAGTGGGAGAGAATATAAGATTCCTCCTCAGCCTCTCAAGATGTCCAGCATCTTCCCCTGTAATCAAATCCCTCTTCAAAAATATAAAAGAACTTGTTTCTACTAGTTTTGGCCTAGAGAGAGAAAATGTTCTAGAAAGAGAATATTCAGATTTTAAATATTTTTGGATAGAAAAATATCTCATCTTATTAAAATAAGTTTCCCTGAAACAGAAGTTCAAAAAGATTTTCAGAAGGTGCATTAGAAATTAAGTATAATCTGTTCAAGAGGCATTATCCTGGGGGTGAAGATTTTTTCAAAATTTTAAATTAAGATTCCTATGGACCAATAAGATTCATTCAAATGTAGGGAGGAGATAAATGAAAAAATAAAAGAAAAATCTCCCAAAAATGAGTAAATACTCACATAAGATGAAGAGTTGACTAAGGACAAGGTTAATGGTTAAAAAAGGGAGATATTTAGAAGTAATGATGCATTTTTGACACCTCTGCATGGGGGAATCCCCCTCATGAAGAAGGCGCCTATTTCACATGCTTGAATGAGTTTTAAACTCCCAAATAATGGGATATTTTTATCTCTCCTCTCTCCTGTTTCAACTAGATCCAAAAGGTGAGCAAAACTGACCTAAAAATGGTTAAAAATTGACCAAACTGATCTGGAAAATTCTAGAATCAGTTAGCTTGGTTAGAAGCTCACTTTTTCCTATAAATAGAAGCCTCCCCCTTTGTTAAAACTTAATAGTGCTTTGCAGTGTTACCCTCTCTCCCAAGTGCCAAAAACAGTGAATTGTATTCATAATTCATTAGTTTTTGACCTTCCTTCTTCCAAAAGATTGGTGGCCACTCTTGTCTCAAACAAGAGTTGAACCCTCAAAGGAAAGCTCTCAAAATTCATTAGTAAGTTGGTGATTCTTCTCTTTTCCATTTATTTTATGGTTTTTATGGTTTTTTATGCTTTTTGTCTTCTCTAAAATTGCAAGTGATGTTATGCCTCATTGCAAAAGGCATTCCCCTCTCTTCTCTAGTAAATCCAACCATTCTCTATCCTAGGTGAATGATTAATGATTAAAGTCAAGTTTTTTATAATGTTTATCTTAAATAAGTAGAAAAATGTTTACTTTAGAATAATTTCAATACTCTTGGTACACTTTTAATTAATTTTAGAGACTTAAAAATTGAAAAATGGTCAGCCATACAAAGGAGGTTATGGCAAAATTTTTGAAAATTAGTGAAATAAATTTCATCTTTTATTATTCTAAAAGAGTAATCCTTATGGTTTCTATATTCTAAAGTATCATTTTCATGCATAGAAGATGCATTTTGATTATTTATATAAAAGAAAATTAGTATTATTATAAAAGTATTACTTTCATTATATTTGATTTTTATGTATAAAAGCATGCATAAAAGATTATTTTTTTATTATAAAAGTGTTACTTTTATCATATTTGAATTTCATGCATAGAAGTATGCATAAAAGATATTTTTTTATTATAAAAGTGTTACTTTTATCATATTTAATTTTTATGCATAAAAGTATGCATAAAAGATTATTTTTTTATTATAAAAGTGTTACTTCTATCATAATTGATTTTCATGCATAGAAGTATGCATAAAAGATTATTATTTTATTATAAAAGTGTTACTTTTATCATATTTGATTTTTATGCATAAAAGCATGCATAAAAGATTATTTTTTTATTATAAAAGTGTTACTTTTATCATATTTGAATCTCATGCATAAAAGCATGCATAAAAGATTATTTTTTTATTATAAAAGTGTTACTTTTATCATATTTGAATTTCATGCATAGAAGTATGCATAAAAGATATTATTTTATTATAAAAGTGTTACTTTTATCATATTTGAATTTCATGCATAAAAAGTATGCATAAAAGATATTTTTGTATTATAAAAGTGTTACTTTTATCATATTTGATTTTCATGCATAGAAGTATGCATAAAAGATTAATTTTTTTATTATAAAAGTGTACTTTCATCATAAATGAGTTTTATGCATAAATGGGTGCATAAAAGATAATTTTTTATATTAAAAGTGTGATTTTTATCATAAATAGTTTTTATGCATAAATGGATGCATAAAAGATATTTTTATATTAAAAGTGTGATTTTCATCATAAATGGTTTTTATGCATAAATGGGTGCATAAAAGATATTTTTTTATATTAAAAATGTGATTTTCATCATAAATGGTTTTTTATGCATAAGTGGGTGCATAAAAGATATTTTTTTATATTAAAAGTGTGATTTTCATCATAAATGATTTTTATGATGATAGAAGTGTGACTTTCATCAGAATTGGATTTTATGCATAATTAGATGCATATAGAATCTTTATAATTAAATAAGGGTTCTCTTTAATTTTCGTAAAAATTTAGAAAAATGAATAGATAGATAATATGTGAGAGGAAATTCTACCATTTCATATTCACTAAGATGGTAATGAGAAAATTCAATTAAACTATCGAAGTCGGAGATCGAGATAAATGATTATTTTATTCCTTTTAAGAAATCTGTAAGCAAATATTCGTCGAACGAAATTTAGAAAAAGAGAAATTGAAATAGTACCTTTTGAGAAAGATAGTTTAGGAAGAACCTTTCCAGACCCAAACTCTGATTCAGACTATTGACCAAGACCTAATTCCTTCGTCAATGATGATGTGATCAGTTCCGAAAAAATGCACTCAAAACACCCACCGAATCTGAAACTAGTTAAGACTTTTGATTTTGATCTAAGGATCAAGTTAACACACAAAATTCGAGGAATTCTGTTTGGAATTCAGACCTGGATCTAGAAGTATTGGGATACGGATTTAAGATTTATTCATGGTATTCAAACAAAATCAAAACTATAAACTTGGATAGAAACCATGTTTTCTTAAAAGACTATCTTACGCCAGAATGCTGGATGGAGCATTTGGCATATATGTTTATCTAAGGGAAGTTCGGTTGCAACAGCTGGCGGGGAGTGTTCGAGGGATAGCTCATGCGGCAAAGCCTGCTGAGGTCTTGACCAGCCTCGGTATGGTTAAAATGGTGCGCTTTCGGTACGATGGACGAGGGCTGACGAAGCGGTCCCTGAGTGAAGTGCCAGGAACCTAAGGAGGATCCTGGAGGGTTCTGACCAGGTGATGCATGGGCTCGCGGTGCCGAGGACACCCATTCATATGTCGAGGAAGATATTGTATGATAGACCAATGTTATTGTAATCTATCACTGGATCTCGTTGTTGACTCGCTGGTCTCAACGGAGAGTCCAGAGTGATACTGTTTTGTGAGAAACAAAGACTCAATGGAAATTTTGAAGTATGACATGCGTAACGAGTAAATTATTTGTCAATGGATTGTTTTTATTAAAGTTTTAAAGAGGAGTGTGTGCGTATCTGTTTTCTAAAGCTAAAGTTAAGAAAGGCAATTCAATTATGGGTAGGTGAGTACTTGTTTGGTTCCACCGATTCCAGTGGTAGGGTGGTGGCTAACCCATGGGCCGGATGGGGTTAGGCTGGAATCATGGAGTTTTAATAATCAAACTGAAAAAATCTTAAGATTACGCTAGGCTTCGGGTAGATAAATAATGCCCTGATAAATTTCTCGATTGAGTGGATCAACGGCTGTGCCTAATCTTGATTAGGAAAAAAGCGTTGAATTGCTCACATGATCAAATTATATCAGTGATGGTTTTCTTCTATATGGTTTATTCAGGTAGAGGATAGTTTAGATTTTGATCTCGTTAGAAAACTCGTTAAGACAAATTCAAAAAAAGGTGGAATCGTCCCCGTTTTCTGGGCATGGGAAATTTTCCCGGTTTCGGTTTTCGAAGTGACCACCAGCCTAGTCTCGTGCCCGGATATTCGTGGGCGAGGCCCCGGAGTGAGAAACCCTGCCCCGCGCATGAGGGGGCTGCTTCCGCTATCAGCTACCGAGAATCCGGCGCACGGAGGGGGCAGAGGGATATGCAAAATTTGAAGTGATGCTGCAGACTGCGGGTTCCTCAGGCGTAGGGGCCAATCGAGGAAGTCTTGAATGACTATTTCTTGAAGGGCTTAGCAAAGGACTTACGCATGGCCCTGGCCACTGTGGACAAAGTGAATACACCGCTGGGGCGGAGGTCATTGCTCAGCCTATTCTCGCCAGGGAGTCGTTGGAGGATAACGATTCCACCACCATGAGGCGATCCAAGAAGAAATCAAACATTAGCACGTCACACGAGGACGCTATTGACATAGCTCGGAGGAGGATTCTGACACACGGAGCTCGGATAGTGAATCAAAGCACAGTAGCAGTGCAGATTCTAATGAGGCACCAATGCGGGAGACCAGGAAATCTCACAAAAGTGGGAAGGTCAGCACAGGGCCTGCAAGGGAGTCTTTGGTTGCTAAGTCCACGAAGGAAGTGTGGTGTTCTCGTTGCCATAATCCTCACGACCCAGCAATGACATGTGCGATGAACGACAAGTGGTGTGCTATCTATATCAACAACTCCCATAACACGTCAGAGTGTTACTATAATGGGAGGGGGCACAAGGCTCGCCTCGGCGGCAACCAAGTCATTAACAATGGGAAAGACACGGAACCACTAGAACTCTCAACCGTATGGGTACAGGTTGGGGTACAGGTTGGGAGCAGTTCTGAGCAACCCTATCGCAACAATAGTGGCAGTAGAGGTGGCGGTCGTGGTCGTGGTCGCGGAGGCCAGGCCATAGAGCCGTAGATCATCCAAAAATTTGTCTTTTCTGCAGAGAGGAAGGACACTGGTGCCAGGATTGCCCAGAAGCACAAGGGTATGATCGGAAGAAAGCTGAGAAATAGGCAAAAGCTATAGGAAAACAACCGATGGTGGCCATGGTTCAGATTGACTCGATGGAGGCAACTCAACTCTAGATTCGGAGGTGTGCATGATCACACGCTCTGGTCACAAATTGAAGCCACCTAGCCAGCGCACAGTGCAACCACTCCTGGATTAGACCACACAGGAAGCTGTTCGCCAGTAAGTTACTTCTTGGGTGGACAAGCAAGCTCCAAAATGTGTTCCAGTGCTCAAACCAAGTAAAGTGCAATTTTGGGATGCTGTGACTCTCATCGACGACATACCTCAATCGGGGCAGCCTCTGCCAGGCACAGAAGGATCTTTCAGAACAACCATCCCAACAGCCGAGTTTGGTCGAGAGTGAAGGATGGGATGAATTGCTCGACACCCCTCTCCAAATCAAATTGGGTCACCTTATTAAATTCGTGTCGAACTTTCATAAAGCACTACTTTCGTAAGAGAAGATGGGCAAGGCATTCACACCGGCTGCGGTGTCTTCTGTGCAAGCAGCTCATCTAGAGCCCGTGGTGGCAGTTCTCGTGGCTAATATAAGAATTCTGTAAATTTTTGTCGGCTTCTGAGGCCTCACAATTGATCAAGTGTTGATCGATGGTGGAGCTGGTGTCAATATTGCAACGGAGTCCACCTGTAAGTGCATGGGTTGGCAAGCATGGGATCCTGCACCATTTCTGGTACACATGGCTAATTAGAGGAGAGTCCCCGATCCTTGGGTATCTTGAAAGTCGTGGTGATTAAGGTGGCAGGCATACCCTTCGTCATGTCTTTTGTAGTGCTGAGCATGGAGGATTTTGCTGAGGAGTACAATCTGCTCTGCTGCTGGGTCATCCTTGGTTGCGCCAGGCAAAGGTCTAGCATAATTGGGAGCATAATCTGATGACCATCCGCAAGGGTCACAGGAAGATTAAATTCGCTCTGAGGGAACACCATCAACTGAGCAAGTCAGTTTGGCCTGTCATTGCAGAAACAGTGAATATGGGAGATGGCTTGGATGAAGATGAAGAGGACAAATTCTTGCGGGAAAATGAGGATTTGATTCCATTCTGCTCAATGGATGTGGCATGTATTGCTGCGAAATACCTCAAGCCTGCACCTGCGGTGTGTTCAATCACCATGGACAAAGGGAACCTCTTTGGGGAAAAATTGCTGAGTTCTGAGGAGTATGCACCTAAAGTTAACATGAAAGACATTCTGGAAAAGGAGCGCGCTTTTGAGGTGCAAATGAGCCGCATTACCCAATGATGTCAAAGAAGATGTCTTGGAGACCTTTTTTTTAGGAGATGACAAGGAGACTAAGCGGGTGAAAATTAGTACCTTGTTGGAGCCCGCATTCAAAATGGATCTGGTGGAACTTCTGTAGGAATTTCGAGATGTGTTTGCCTGGGATTATGCTAACATGAAAGGTCTAGACTTGAAGTTCTACCAACACCGCATTTACTTGAATCCAGATGCGATACCCTCCAGGCAGTAGCATTATCGCATCAACTCGCATGTAACCAAGCAGGTCAAGGAAGTGGACTGCTTATTGAGAGTGGGATTCATAGCACCTATTGAAATCCCGGACTGGATTTCTCCTATAGTCATTGTCCCGAAGAAGAAGAAGAAATTATGCATCTGTTTGGATTACAGAAAAGCTTAATGTGGCCACAGTCCCAGAACCCTTTCCCTTTCCCTACATGGATTCCATTCTGGATGATGTAGCAAGGCACGAAATGTACTCGTTTCTTGATGGATTCAGCGGCTATAATCAAATCTAGATGGCACCAGAGGATCAAGCCAAAACCGCATTCACCGCCTGGGGGGTATTTGTGTGCACTGTCATGTGGTTCGGGTTGCGCTTGCACCTTCCACCTTCCAGTGCAACATGTATGAAACCTTTGGGCCCTTTCTCACCAATTCTATGCGCATTTTTTTGGATGATCTGAGTGTCTTTGGCACTAGTGTGCTGCATTTGGGGCACTTGTGGGCTCTGTTTTCAGCGCTGTTGGGAGATGTCCTTTAGTCTTAATCCGCTCAAGTGTATTTTTGCGGTGCAAAGTGGCAGAAGGTCTTATAAAGTGGATTATGGTGGTCGTCTATTCATGCGGATGCACAGTAGTTTGTGCAGCAATGCGATGTTTGTCAGCGCGCATGGGATAGCCATCCCAGCGGGATCGAATGCCTCTCCATCAGATTCTTCCTTTGGAACCATTTCAGAAATGGGGTCTAGATTTTATAGGCCCAATCAAACCTACAGCGGCTCTAACCAGGAACAAGTATATTCTTACTGCCACATGGATTACTATATGAAGTGGGTGGAAGCATGGGCTTTGCGGGATAATAGTGCGCTCTCTGTGGCAAAGTGTCTCTTTAAGGATGTTTTTACTAGGTTTGGCTGTCCAGTGGAGTTGGTCAATGATCGGGGCGGTCATTTTATTAATAAAGTCATCAAACGTATGACGGGGTTTTACTTTGTGCTGCATCGCAAATCGTCCCCGTGTATTACTCTCAGGCCAATGGGCAGGCGGAATATTCCAATAAGCAGATAGTCCGCATTCTAATTAAAGTGGTAAGTTTTCATCGGACAGATTGGGATGTGAAGCTGCCAACGGCACTTTGGGCTTACCGCACAGCGTTTAAAGTGGCAAATGGGTTGACACCATTCAAACTTGCTTTTGGCATGGAGGCCATCACACCGGTCAAATTCATGGTTTTTCCCAGTTTGCACCTTGCGGTTACGGACAGATTGTTGCCAGAGGATTCATTGGCATACAGAATGGAGGTCATCCAGGAATTAAATGAAGAGAGGATGAAAAGCTTTTATTAGGCACAGGAAATTCAAAGTCGCAGAAAGTGGCAAGTGGATCGGCATTTGAAGAAGGAATTTTTCCAAAGAGGGAAATTAGTGCTGGTGTTTTCTTCACGCATGTTAAAAAAACCCACAAAACTGAAGGTGCGGTGGACCGGGCCATTTTGGGTGTATGCTTCTTGCGGTCCCACTTCTTATTTCCTATATATGGATGTAACTGTATGTACGAATCAAGGGAGTTCTTCAATCAATGAAATCTGTTGCAATGTTCTGTATAATTTTCCATACTTGTCTTCAATCTGTGATGCTGTAATTTAATCGTTTATCTTTTTGCAAGATAAGTATGTTGTGCACGAAGGTAACCAGTCCCGTAATCGCTTATTGTCCGACATAAAGTAAATGCGATTACACAAGGCATATCGATCAATAATCCGTTCCACATCTACTTCAAATACAGGAACTACAGTCAGATTAGCTGCCAAGAAACAAGCCTCTTCATCATCCTTGAGTTGTTTTGCCAAATTGATTGTCTGAACCATCATCGGCTTCAATGACATCGACAACTTCTTCCAAAAACCCATAGGAAATCTTACCAAATTCTTTCCCTTTTTCAATATCACTTCATTCTTTTCCCAATCCTTCTTGAGCTTTGTTGTTTTAAACCATGGCCTTTCCAACAACATTGTATAGGCATTCCCTGCATCTTGCATCTTTAAGACAACAAAATTTTCTTGAAACTACAATCCATGCACTTTGAGAGATTGGCGTCTAAGCATTCCAATTAGTTGAACCCTTTGCTGATCCGCCATCCTCACTTGAAATGGTGCTGGTTCCAACTTTGCATTTTTCAACTTCAAAAATTCAATTTTTGACAAAATATTCACCCCAGACCCACCATCTAGCAAAACATCCAAAAACATTCGATCATTAAATTCTAGTTGAACAGTTGAAACAGTAAAATCCACATCATCAGGACTGATCTGATAACTCCCCACACTTTGCTCCAATGTACCATAACACAATTGAGTCTCAATTTAGGAATCCATCAATCCAGCCTAACCCCATCCAGTCCCATGGGTTACCCAACCGCCCAACCACTGTAGTGATGGGATCCAATTAGGAATTTGGTTAGGTTTTGTCCCACGTACCAGGAAAAAGAGTTCCCAAGCCCCCTAGCCAGATATTCATGCAAACTTAAAACTAGTCACACCACTTACACACCCAATATGAAATTGCCTTTTTCACAGAATGAGCATCTTCTAAAAATAATCTTTTAATGAAACCATTGTGTCACTAATCATAATCCTCAAAATCTCTGGTTGAATCCTTATTTCCAATCATTCCTTCATCGGTGTACCTATGGCATCATTGGTAACTAGAACGCTTACCACCTGTCCACTCAGGGGCCTTTTCAATAGTTCCTAGCTCATAGTAACCGGCAATATATTCACATATCAAAATGGAATCTCCGTTGAAGATAAGCAAGATCAACCAATGGATCCATATAAAAGAGCCATAGACTCATCCGTTGAGGGGACCAACAAGGTCAATAAACCAGATCCATGCCCGAATTTAGAAAACAACACTTACTCCTTGTTCCAATATCTTCCCCGACGTACTTGTGGGTATCTTCGACAACCTAGAGCTCGAGCACCGTATGGTCAGCACCCTCTAGGACCCTTCGCAGGTCACCTAGCGCTTCACTCATAGGCCGCTTCCTTGGTCCCTCATCCACCGTACCGGAATCTCACCATTTAAATCAAACCGAGGCTGGTCAAGACCTCAGTCAACCTTGCTACGCGAGACGTCCTTCGTTGACTCTCCGTTAGCTATTGCAACTTTATCAGCTAGGTCTCACGACCTCAGTTCACAAGACGGTCAAAATGCTTCCCCAGCATTCTTGACATAAACAGTCATTTAAAAACAGGTCATAAATACAATTTCTATAACAAACTCTCGTCTTTCCACATCAATCTACATTACTTAATCCACATTCATTTTATAAGCATTCCCATTCTCATCCAATCACATCATTTTCCATCTCAACACTTTTTTCCTCAATTAAGCTCATCAGATCTCATCCACTCACATTTACCCATACATCTCATCACTTCACATTCATTAACATCTATCTAGTTTACATCGCATCTTATCACATCTCATTCATTCACAATCCGATTCACATCCATTCACATCCCATACCATTCATTCTCATCCCGATTCACATGCCATCGCATTCAATCACATCCCTTATCATTCATTCACATCCTGATTCACATGCTATCTCATTCATTCACATCCATATCATTCATTCACATCCCTTATCATTCATATCTATCCAATTTACATCACATCTCATCGCCTCAATTCTTGTTCATATCCATCACATTCACATCCACATATATTCTTCTACATACATCCACCATCCATACTTATCACATGCATATCCACATGTATTCTTCCACATACATCCACATCCATACTTACCACATACACATCCACATCTATCCTTTCACATACATCCACATCCATTCTTTCACAGACATCCACTTCTATTCTTCACATACATCCACTTCTATACATCCACATCCATCCTTTCACATACATATTTATCTGATTTATCTAATTCTAATGAAAATCACACTTTTATAATAAAAATATTTTCAATTTGCATCTTTCTATGCATAGAAATTAATTCTAATGAAAATCACACTTTTATAATAAAAATACTTCCAATATGCATCTTTTTATGCATAGAATGAAAATAACACTTTTAGAATACACAAACAGAGGGGATTACTCTTTTTTAATAACATAAAGATAAAACTTATTTCAAAAAATTTAAGAAAAATTTGCCATAACCTCCTTTGTATGGCTGACCATTTTTCAATTTTTTTCATTCTTAAGTTACTCAGAAATTATCCCAAATGGTTTAAAGCATTCTAAACTAATCAAATTCCACTTTTTAAAGAGAAACAATATGAAAAGTTTAATCCTAACAACTTGATTACATATCTAGGATAAAGAAAGGCTGAATTCAAGAATGAAGAGAGGGGGAAAGCCTTTCCAACAAGGCATAACATCATTTTTCATTTTAAAGAAAACAAAAATTAGAAAACCATTAAATGGAATAAAGAAAAAGTATGATTTCTAGCTTACATGAATATTTGTGAGCTTTTCTTTGGCTTGATGGTTTGAGGGATCTACTCTTGTTTGCAACAAGAGTGGCCACCAATTCTTTTGAAGAGGAAATGGTCAAAAACTAATGAATTATCAATAAATTCACTGTTTTTGTCTCTGGGGAGGAGTAGAGTAACAGTGCATAAAACACTATTATTCTTTTACAAAGGGGAAGGCTTCTATTTATAGGAAAAAGTGAGCCTCTAACCAAGCAAACTGATTCTAGAATTTTCTAGATCAGTTTGGTCACTTTTTGATTATTTTTAGGTCACTTTAGCTTACTTTTTGGTTCTAGTTGAAATAGGAGAGAGGAGAGATGATTATATCTCATTATTTGTGAGATTAAAACTCATCCACACATGTGAAATAGGCACCTCCTTCATGAGGGGAATTCCCCACACTGAGGTGTCAAAAATGCATCATTTCCTCTAAATATCTCTTCTTTTTTAACTAATAACCTTGTCCTTAGTCAACTCTTCATCTTATGTGAGTATTTACTCATTTTTGGAGAATTTTCTTTTATTATTCAATTTATCTCCTCCCTACATTTGGATTAATCTTATTGGTCCATAGGAATCTTAATCCAAAATTTTCAAAAAATCTGGACCCTTAGGCTAAGGCCTTTTGAATAGATTATAATTTATTTCTAATGCACCTTCTGAAATTCTTTTTGAACTTCTGTTTTAAGGGAATTTATTCTAATAAGAAGAGATATTTTTTCATCCAAAAATATCTAAAATTTCAATAATCTCTCTCTAGAATATTTTCTCTCTCTAAGCCAAAATAGGTAGAAACAGGATCTTTTATTATTCGGAAGAGGGGATTGATTACAAGGGAAGATACTGGACATCTTGAGGGGCTGGGGGAGGAATCTTACATTCTTAGACTTCTTACTAGATTTCTTTTTGTGTTTCTTCTTTCTGTTCACATCTTCATCTGAACCTGAATCAATGTCTGAATCATCCTCACTATATCTGATTCTGAATCCTCTTCCAAATCCGAACTGTCTGAATATGTGTCTGACTCCTCCTCTGAACCTCACTGCTATCATCTTTTTCTTCTTCTTCTTCTCGTTTGACTTTTTCTTCTTCTTATCCCTGGAGCTCTTCCGTGCTAAACTTGGATTTGATAATCCAAATCTCTTTTCTGCCCTTGTGGCAGTGTCCACCAATGCATCCAGACCGGCTACAATATCCACACGTGCTACTGCATTTCGTAGCTCTTTGCTATATGCAACCCATTCATGAAATATCCCGCCAGCATTTCATCCGTAGGTCTCTCCGCATTCATAAGCCTATTCAGATATACTGATTAAACTTCTGTGCATAATCTTCCACAAACATCCTCTTTTGCTTAATGTCCCTAAGCTTGGAAAGCACTTCATTCGGAGTCTTATCCTTTCGAAATCGATTCAAAAATCCATTCCTCAATGCATTGTAATCTGCAAAATGTCCTGCATTAAAATTGTTGAACCACTGTATGGCTTTGCCCTCCAATGTTGCCTCAACTGACGCATCTTAGCTTGCACATCATATACTCCATCAAATCCTCTGGCCTGCCATCATGTCTCAAATTGAGCTACGTGGCAAGCAGGGTCTTCTTTAGACTTTCCCGAAAAGGTCCCGAACTTGACGCGCGTAAATCTGATCCGCCATGTTTTGAAGCATATTTGGGGATAATAGCCTTGCCTGTGTCGATGCTGATCATGATGATGATGCTAACCCTGATCATGGTGGTCTAGGTGCTTCCAATAGTGCTCTTCTCCCTACTGTTAAAAAATCAAACTATAATCTCCTCTTGGCCAATAATGCCTGCTATAATACTGCTGCGTCTATGAATAATGAAATTATCTGCCTATTTTTCTCTAACACATCTCTTTTTGATGGTTCACCACCATACTCCTCCATTTCGTCAAATTCTTCTATATCCGGCTCTGATTCTTCCTCGGGAACTATCACTTTGCATCCCAATTTCTTCACCTCCTTCCTGCAATACCTGATTCTGATCATCTTCCTCCTGCTGTGTACTTTGCCGCCTGGTCGAAACTGAACAGCCGTCGGAATCATACAACTTTTGAAAGAATTCCAAACGTCATCCCCAAACAAGTGCTTTGTAACCTCTTTGGCACTCATCAATCTCACAGAAGAAAATGAATTCGACCATGACAACCATCACAAGCACCGTGATCGCCAGTGTAAACTAGTGTAACTTCCTAGCAGATTGAAATAACCTGACTTCTGATCTGACAAAAAACTCTAACTTCCACATTCTCTCTAAGATAAACAAAGATGAACAACATTGTACAGAGTACTATAAATAGAGGAACACCTTCCATTAATGAGACTGATAAACATTATTGTCAAAGCTTCAAAAACATCAACTGAAAGCTTTTTGACTTCGTCATTGCCCAAAACACAGTTCTGCTTACATCCGTCTACATTTTTTTCTTGCGCACCAACATAACTGCCGATTTATATCCAACGCCAAAAGACATTCCAACTTCTCCTAAGATCCCAGAAGTCACATTTGATTTCCCTAAGGTTACATATCATATGACAAAATAATAATCCTCCTAAGTTCATCCCCTAAACAAAAGCTTTAATGGAAAACTCTTAATTAGGAAAAAAGAAGAAGGAAAAATACTTGTAATGGTAAAGCTTTAAACAGAAGGGAAAAAGAAGAAAAGAAAAACTTAAAAGAGAGGAAAGAGAAAGGAAATACTCATAATAAAGCTTTCATAGAAAGCTTCTTTGCATATACGAGATAAATGAAAAGAGTAGACATACCTTGCTTGAGCTTAAGGAGAAAAGGGTAGGAGAGGTAGAAGTGATAGATAAGGCATGAACATATAAAAAAAACTCCGAGTACAAGTTTATTATATTCAAAAGATAAAACTACATGTTAGTGGCAAAAGAAGAGGCATAAAAAGCGGGATATTTTTATAGTATAGTAGGGTTTTTTTTGCTGCTATACATGTTGATGGAGAGCGAAATTTCACTGCTATGCAGTGAATTTTTTTTGTTTGCAAAAATTGCTACTCAGTGAAAAAACGTTGCGGAGCAGTGATAAATTGTTGCTTAGCATCATGGAAACCCTCAATATTTCCCTTCCGAAAATGCTGTTATGCTCACGATATGTTATGGTGGCATTTGATTCATTACATCCAACCCATAAGTGGATCCAATGGTGGACACCTTGAAAGCAATGAACTTCTCACATGTGGAGCCTTGTCCTGGGAGCCTGGTTACATGGGAAATGTTGTAAGTTCCCTCTCATTTCAACTTCAGAAGTGCATCTAAGACAAAGCTCTCCTTAGAAGGCCCGTGTCGAGCTGCAGTTACTGAACTCTGAAACCAAATAATCAAATTGTTCAGGTTTCACACTTCACTTATCTAGATTTTAATAACTCATCGAAAAAAACATTAATGTACAAGTTGTCTTCCACCAGCGGTCCTTTCTCCTCTATAATGTTGATGAACTCTTGTTTCCCAATGAAATGTGAGAAACCACCTTGCACTAGCATTGCCATCACCATTTCTTTTGTCACACACATTTGTACCTTTCTTGACTTGGCATTGTGATCTACTCGTACACCTTGGATGCCATTTTCTTTGTTCTATCAGTTAGTTCCTTTAATGTGCTTGCCCATACATTATGTTGATGGATACTGATGTGTATCATTAATCGGCTCATCGTCTTATCGAAGGGCTATTAGTGAATGTTCAATGCTTGCCTCTCAGCATGTATCTCACATTGATGTGTGGTTCACATTTGTACAACCCCCATTATGAGGAGAAGCCATTGGTGCACATATCTTTAGTGGGAACCCCACCTTAGATGCTGGAAGGGTCATAGTTGTGACTGTTGATGGTTAGGATATGATGAGGTGTAGCCCTGGTCCAAAATGGTATAGGGAATATTTCCTTGAATATTCCCTCGTGTACTAAGTTCATCATTAGTGGGGGGGGCGGTGGGCACACGTTATGAATATGCGGGTGGTGAGCCGCATCAATGCAACGTAGTAGCCCACATCTTGGATGCGTCCACTGCACTACTTGTAGCAGTATAAATGGACATAGTTGGCACAAGAAAAGGCATCCAATTCTTGTGAGCATATATTCCCTATATTCTTAGTACGTCCTCCATCTAGAGTCTGTCTAGATCTCCATCTAAGCTCTACACTAGAGCGCACAGGTGGACAGCACCATCATATTGTACCTATCTTTTGTTTGGTATAATCATAATTTTAAAATTCTCTCCATTGCATTGTCTAGTGTAATTTCTCTTGCTGTATCTATTTTGCTCTATGCAATATTATTACAAGGGCATCACATAATAGATGTAGCAATTGTATGTAGTGATGGGCACATCACCGACATTGAGCAACAATGGGAAAGGAGCTTTCCAGATACATTAATGCAATCGTCTCTAGTGGTAAGTGCCTTTAGCATGCTCCCATTCAGATGTAATATGTTTGAGTCCCTATGGTTCTTTAGGTGAGGCAAAGCTCATTCAAACACTTCAAACTACTTAGGCACAATAGCTTCTCTGAAACACTCTAGGGAGGGCAATGTTGGAGATTTGTGGCTTTGACCATAAGTGGGAAGTGTATTCCTACAAGTGATCCCATAGTTTGTGGAAACTCAAATGCAATATTAGCATTATATTGCCTACGAATCTCCATGAGTTTGATAACCTCTTTAACATTCAAAAAAATCTTTGTTAGTGTGTTTCCCTTCTTCAAGTTCCAAAGGTATTCCAAGATGCTCTTACTCTCTTCTCTTGTAACTATGGATGAGGTTGATGCTCTTACTCTCTTCTCTTGTAACTATGGATGAGGTTGATGAATCAATTTTGTCATTATCTTGTAATAGGATGCATAAATCTCACATTTAGCTGTGTTAGAATTTCTTTGGGCAAGCTATCTAAGATGGCTATTGGTTGTGGGTTTGAGTTTAATGAACCATCAACTATTGCAGAGTAATTGGCTAAAAGAGATTCATGAAGTATATATAACTCCTCCTCTTGATGATTAGAGGTAGGCTCTAGAGATGGGCATGCAATCCTCGGGACCTAATATTTACTATTACTTGCAATCCATAGAATGACATGGGGGCTACTTGTTCTTGTAATAAGAACTTTGTAATCACGAGAACTCAACCATTGGTGAAACATAGATTCTTCTTAGAATATGGGAAGGAGATTGTGCAACTCATTGTAAGAGGAACAAAAAGAACTACACAAGAACAAAAAGAATGTTACACAGGTACAAAGTACACACCAAATGAATGGTGATTAACGCCTTTTGAAGTAATGTGGCCATTTTTTAATTGATTGTTTTAATGTAATTATTATTTTTAAGAAATATTAAAATTAAAAATATTAATGGATATAAATATATAAATACATTTTTTATTTTAATATTTACACCCTCAAAAAATTTTCCCCTTTTCGTATAAAGGTAGGAAGAAGATAGTGATTGTTTAAACATTTTGGTATTATTTTTATGAGTCTAATTAATCATTTAGATGACTAACTGTTGATTTATTTGGTGCTTTAATCTCTTATGAAGGAGGAGACTAAGTCCCTGATGGTGCTGCACATGATAAACAAGTAAGTGGAATTGTATCTTTTTTTTAGTGATTGAAATGAAAAAAACATATTATAAGTGATCATTAACCTAATTTATTATGCATGTAAAATTACTATCATTCATGTTCTGAACACAACGACACATGATAGATTCATGATGCAATGGTGATGGGTCTTGTCGATCCCACAATCATTGTGTTGTCAAAGTTTAGTAACGAGAATCGTGCATAGGTAAAGAAAGCTTAGGCATAGGGGGCCTAATAGATCAAAGTGGCTAAAACTTCCCATGGAACTCCTCTCTCAATTGTGTTCAAGGTATGTGCACACCTCATAAACACACTACAATAAAGTTATATTTTGATTTCTAAATATGTTGTATCAAAAATAGAAACGCATTGCAATGTGGTTTGCTTGACCGAGGGAGTAGAGAATAAAATCAGAATGCAAAAATGCTTGATAAGAATTACAAAGATGCCCTGACAAAGGTGCTATTTACAAAGAGGGTACATAAACTAGCAGAAATTGCCAACTTGGACTGCTAGAAAGAGTTTTTTAAGAGGGTGATCTCTTAGCAAGGTTGGGTTAAAAAGGAAAGCAAATTCACTACTCCTAAGCTAGCAAAGATCGTTTGGGCACATATTCCAAATTCAGAGTAAGATCACACATTTTCTCTCGATGCATTAATGTTTTTTGGATATGTAGCTAAACACATAAAGTTGGTTCACAATGTAGGAAATGTAGGCTCATTGACATATTGGCAGGTGGCGAGTTAGCAATGAGAGATGCCCAGATTCCTTCCTCTGCATAGCACTCTTCGTGTGGATCCATCTTCACACATACTGGTTCCAATTGACTGAGTACATGCTACAGCTTTATGTGAAGTTTAAGGATAACTCACCCTCCATAGCTGCAAAGGACATGGATGAGAGAGCCACACAAGACTCTAGGGTGGGTATCATGGATGCCCTAAAAGCTTTTAGGAAAATGCACTTTGAAAAGACTTTCCTAAGGTAGAAAGGGAAAATGTGCACTACACTGGATCCTGACCAACAAGCACGCTTGCCATGCACGACGGCACGACACCAGTTGTATAGGTATGTAGTAGCATAATTGATAATGTGTGTCTTATTTTATTGTTAGTCTATCATATTGAAAGGGTATTCAATTTTTTTTTTGTATTAGGTGGTTGAGAAATTGTGTGTAATTGGGTATGTATTCCTGATCATTCTTCAAATGTATGGATGCTGTCTGAGAGAGAGAGGAGACGAGATTGTACCCCAAGGACTATATCAATGAGCTATGAGAGAAGGATACATGGATATAGTGCCCATGGTGGATAGACTACCCCAAGGGATAGTTTCCTCTTAGTGAGGCTAAGCAATTTTGGAGTAAGTATCAATGTGTAGGGTTAGTATGTTTGTATGAACTATGAAATTTGTATAGGGAGTTTATAGTTGCTATGTGGGTTGGATGTAAGAGCGAAGAAGGGAAAGATGTCAGCCACCACTGAGCAGCAATCCAAGGACAAGGGAAAGAATCCGGTCATACACGTGTCTCCATCGTCCACAACCATGATAACACGTGTCTCCATCCGGTCATACACGGGTCTCCATCATCCACAACCATGATAACAACACCAAAAATGAGGTCATAGCGGCGGTGAGAATAGGAAGGGGAAGCCGATGATGAGGATGCTTTAGGAGGGCATCCCTGAGGATCATGAAAGTGTTAATCAAGTAGGAGTCCCATGTACAAGGTCCAAAGGATGACGACATAGATCCATTGCAATTTAGTAAAGTGAACTCATCTTTATGTCTTAGCATAATTTTATTATTTGAACATTTTGAATAACATGTTAGGGATTCCCATGTTCTACAACTCTTATTTAAGGTATACATCACACTCCACCCACATCAATTTTTCTTTATATTATCATAGGCTGGGCATAAAATCTATTATCAATACCTCTACTAATATGACGTTTGCAAGAATCTTAATTAAATCTCTTGTATCTTTCATGCACCTCAAATGAAAACAACCAAGATCGGATGCCCTTTAGGAGTCATGGACAACAGCATCTGAAGTGCAAGAGCTCTACAACAAGCTCACAACAAAGAAGTGGTCGACCACCTTGCAGACAAGAACATGCTAGAAATGAAAGCGGCAATAACCATAGGGATGTGGAGATCCTTTGGCATTATTAAAGAGGTAAAATAGGCTCCTCTTTGAGGAGAAGTTTCCACATTCATTGAAAATTTAGGGTAGTTAAAGAAGCGAATATGATAGTTGAGGTCCCATACACTTTCATGTATTGTTGCTTGTGTTCAGCATACGCTTTCATGTATTGTTGCTTGTGTTCAGCATCTCATAGGTGTTTGTCATAATATTCTATAATCTTGGAGAAGTCTAATATGATAGTTAAGGTCCCACACACTTTCATGTATTGTTGCTTGTGTTCAACATCTCATAGGTGTTTGTAATAATATTCTATGGTCTTGTAATTTTGGTTTGGAATATAATGGAAGTTTAATATCTCTATGGTGTCTTTGTAAAAAAGTATCAATAATAGTAGCCCATGGTGTCTTGTGCTTAACATCTTGTAGGTGGTGGGGTCATAATATGCAAAAGTGTTTGAATACATCGGAATATATTGGAAGTTTCATCCTTGTAAGCTATCTTAAAAAAAACTATACTATGAAATTGGAGTACATTGAGATAAGAGAGGAAGAGAGAGAGCAAAACAGTAGAGAGAGCCAGAAAGATTAGAGAGAGAAACCGCTTGCCTTAAAACCAAAAAGCACTTGCCAAAAAATTCTCGCCAAATCATACACCCTTCAATAGTCTCATTGGCTCACGTGACCACCACAGAAAGCTTTGAGGGTGCTTTCAATAACTTAATTGACTCTCTCTATTTGACCATCTGATTCAGGGTGATAGGTTAAGCTAAGTCCCTACTGCTTCAAAGAAAGATGTTCAAAATCAAGAAGTGAATTTGGTATCTCAATCATTGATGTCGAAATATTTCACGCATAAATACTTTGGTACTATCCAATGTTGTAAAGGTTTTCTTCACTAGAAGAAAATGTGAAAATTTAGTTAGCCTATCTACCACTGCAAATATGGAATCATAGCATACACTTACTGACATGGTAGACCAATGATAAAGTTCATACTTATACATTCTATTTTATCTGTGGTGGGGAATGTCGGGGGGGGGGTGAGATGTAACTTTCCGGGCATTTTCACTCTTTTAGTCTTAATATTCTCACATGTGAGGCATTGATGAACATAATTAAGTATATCCCTTTTCAATCCAAGCTAAAAATAACTCCTCTTTACTACCATAAAAGTATTTACATAACCCTAATGTCCAATAGTAAGGCTATCATGAGCTTTGATCTCGATTCTTCTTTTGAAATAACCCCTTTCAGGGACACACACATGATTGTTAATAAATAAATAAGCATACTCAGCCTTATATCATTGACCTTTTCTTAATTCTTAAGGACTCTTGCTCTCTTACTACATAACAAGGCGATAATTGGGGTGAGTAATTCATGTGTCCCAACCTCAAGGAGAGTTCTTCAAACAAATAGAAACTTTTGAAGAGGAATCTTTGCATGCTTCATACTCCTTGAGACCTACAGGAGCTAAGCAACCCTTGGAAAATTGAACAATAAAGCAATATAGAAAAGGATGCTAACTTGAGTGAGGCCTATTACTGCGAATATATCTCTTTAGAGATACGTATGAACCAAGAAGCTAGAGTGCCAAACCCCCCCACAAATACTCAAAAGAGTTTTGTAGACGTTGTGAGGTGAAAAAAAGAAAGAAAGACCACTGCCTCTATAGCGCTTCACCTCCCAAACTTGGAAATACAAACACAATGGAGGCACCACCAGCCACCGGCGGCTAGAACACTTCTCTTAGTTCACCACACCACCCATGCCAGATAGACAGCACAAAATAGGGGCACCATAGACCAAACAAACACCCAGCAATATATTCCCAGCAAACACTTCATACAAGCTTCTCCCGACACAGAAGCCTTACTCACACAACCATACAAACACTCAGGCCTGGATTTACTGCCAAGGGAATTCCACCACGGCCACACCACCTCTAGGATTCAAGCTTGCGTCTGACGACCAAGCCATCCAGCCACCACGAACACACGAACCATCAACACTCTGACCTGTCATCACTGCCGAGGATACACCACATTCTCAATCACCACGAATCTCTTGCATGTGTGCTGTGCCAATCACACCAGAAAGAACCCGGCCACTCTCTCTTCAGAGGGCGCCTCACCAGCTAACGCTCAACTCCTCTCTGCAGCCCATCACTTCTGTATGTGTCGCCCAGTAGCAGCTACCCAAACATCTCTCTCTCACTCTCTGTGCTGATCCTCTGCCAGCCTCTTCCTCTGCAATGCTACCGGCCCCACCAGCCAACCTTTGCTAGCCTATCACCCCTTTCACTTCATCTCTGTGCCACCCACTGCGCCAACCAGCCCAAAGGCGGCCTCCCTCTGTGTATGGCTGCAGCTGCGCCCAAACTGCTCTCACGCCAGCCTTGCGTCTCCGCCTTTTTGCCTGCGCACTCACCAAGGACCCTGCCTTTCTATCGCTAGCCCGTCACCCTTGACCAAGATGGCTCCCTCTCAAATACAGTCGACGTAGCTCCCCTCTACAGCTCCTTGCCTGCTGCTCTGCGCCAAACACTGCCACGCATGCCCAACTCTCAACACCCCCAGTCGTGGGCTCTCCACACTCACCAGCCCGAGCCCCTGCACATCCTCTTCGCCAGAGAAGCCCCCCGGCTCCCTACAAGGCGGCCACACCACCTCAGAAAAGGCGTATCTCCTCTGTCCGCTCTAGGGTGCTTCCGGCTGTGCCTACCACACACCACCTTACAGATCTCTCTTGCGCTTGTGGCTGCACACGCCCGAAAGCCAAAAAACAACAAGGCGACCTTCTTTCTTTTCAGTCCGTTAACTGTGCATTACCTGCACTCGCCAGCTTCTAGATCTCACGTTGGTAGCCCAAGAAACCTCCACGTGGTCTTGCTTTTTTGTGGCCACATTGTTATTATATTATTATTTCTTCTAAGGCCTAGAAGATGGCCACATAATGCTTTTTACACCAAAGCTCAAGGCAACACCGGCCCTTAATCTATTAACTACTCATGCTTCCATATCTTCCAACATAACCTTCCAGTGCCCACTCATTTCTTTGGGGACGCGCACACAACCAAACAAACACTTAGCTGATACCACATCCAATGGACCTCCAGTAGACCACTTCCGGACAGGCCTGCAACAAGCTCAACACAAAACTGTCCACCTTGTACACCTGGCAATGCATTCACAAGCCAAACCTTCACACATGCCATGCACCCATATGTACACAAGCCCAAAATACTAGCAACGTCATTAGAAATGTTGTCTTAGGAGTTCCAACCAAGGAGTGGGAGTCAGACTCATCAAACTATTCCAGCAATAGAGAGACTAGCGACTAGAAAGACCAAGCATAGATTCATCTTCTCCAAATATGGAACCTAACCAATCTACATCGGGAATGAGAAGCACCAACCTTGTAGAGGAAGGAGTGATCCTTCCTAGAACCACACCTCAAATGGTCAGAGTGACAACAATTACATCTGTAGCTTTTGGCATGGCTACCTCTCAAAACATGAACCTTGGATTTGTTTTTGAAAGAGTGTGGAGGCCCACTGTTCCTTCTAGCTTCATAGCATCAGACCTTGGTACGAGCAGTATAAGTGAATCTAGGTTTAATATGATCAAAGAGGCCAAAACTACCACCTAGGCCACTAGCTTGAAGGGTCAATTCAAGCTATAGGTACACGACTGCAGGAGAACCTTATGACACAAATCAGGGAGCTTTGGACTAGACCCATCCATGGGAGGAGCATACATGCCATGGTATAAATTGGCCTTGCATAGCTACCCTCCATAGTATCCTAGGTTGGCCTAATCAGATGACCTTGTATGGGTAAGTGCCTATGACCTTTCCATGGAAGGAAATGTGGGTTAGTGGTTTTGATCTCTAAAACCAAAAGACAAGGCTGACACTGAGGGGAAATTTGGTGTTGCCTAATGCAAGAGGGATCACAACCCTAGCTAGAAACTCATGGTGGTAAGTGTAAATATGGAAAGAGTAGCTATAGGCTCCATTCTCATCACATCTCATCCATTCACATCCATCACATTCATTGTATCTCCATCCCATCACATACATTCTATCTACATTACATCACATCCACATCCATACACATTCCATCTCAGTCATCCACATTCATCCACATTCATCTAGTCATTCACATGCACGTCTATCCACATCCATCCATTCATTCACATTCACATCTATATATATTCACATCACATCACATTTCATCCACATCTCATCACATTCACATCCACATCTCTTTACATCACATCTCATCTCATCCTCATCCACATAACATTCACTTACATCAGATCACATTCTATCACATCCACATCCACATCCATTTACATCACATCACATCCTATTACATCCACATCCACATCCATTTACATTTAAACGCATCCTATCACATCCACATCCACATCCACATCCCTTTACATCACATCACATCCCCACATCACATCCTTTCACATATCCTCACATCTCATTCTCATCTCTTCATTCACATCCACATCCACTTACATCACCTCACATCCCATCCGCATTCATTTACATCTCACCACATCTTATTACATCTACTCACATCTTATTACATCTACTCACATCTTATCACATCCATTCACATCCTATCACATCTCGTTCACATCTTATCACATCCATTCACATCTCATTCACATTTAGTAGCTTTTTCTACTTCGATACCGATGATGGGACTTTTTCTAAATTTCTACCAATTGCTTGGTCTAGGTAAAGGTTCTTTATCTCAACAGATATTTTCATATTCTTTCTCAATTTTCTTTAGTGAAATATATTTAATATTCTTCTTTTTTATTAAAAGATTCATGGGATTTACAAAATCAATTCTACCCATATTTCCCAATAATGCTCAAAATTCCACTTTTGATAAATACTAATAATTTGAATTATGCTAAAAATTTCTCTTTTTTCCATTTAATTTCTTGTATCTCAATTATCATGGGAAATCCTCTTTTTACATTTAATTGATTGAATTCTAAATGTCATGGGAATTCCTCTTTTATCATCAAATAAATTTATCTAAAATTTCTCTTTTCTTTAATAAAAATATCCATTAATTCAATATGCCAAGAATTCCACTTTTACTATTTAAATGATTGAATTCCAAATGTCATCGGAATTCCTCTTTTATCATTTAAATATTTCTCATGCATAAAATAAATTTATCTAAAATAAAATATCCATTAATTCAATATGCCAAGAATTCCACTTTTACTATTTAAATGATTGAATTCCAAATGTCATGGGAATTGCTCTTTTATCATTTAAATATTTCTCATGCATAAAATAAATTTATTTAAAATAAAGTATCCATTAATTTCAATATGCTAAGAATTCCACGTTTCCCATTTAAATGATTGAATTCTAAATGTCATGGGAATTCCTCTTTTATCATTTAAATAAAATTACCATAATTTTTGCTTTTCTTAATTATTTAGCTATGCATAACCTTAAAAATTAGTTTTCCATTGAACGTGATGAAAATCATTCTTTTAGCATAGGATGACCAATCCTAGAATATGGTAGGAAGTTCTCTTTTCACGTTATGCATAAGAATGAATTATGTATCAATTTCATAAAAAATTTGCCATAGCTCTGCTGCTATTACTAATAATTTTTAATATTTTTGAAAAGAATAAAATTAGTAATACAATTATGATAGTATAACTATCTTCTAAAGTTAAATCTAATTTATGGATTTAAATCATAAGATTATCATAATTTTAGAAGCATAAAAATATAAAAAACCATTTTCCTAACCTCTAGCTTCACAAGCCAAGAGTTTGATTTGTTAATTGAAAATATATCAATGAGAATCATCATTTGAATAGAGAATTGGTCATAGGAATGACCATTCTTTTGGGGAGAGAGAGAGATAAACATAAAAGCATCCTAATTAAGCATAAATGTAAACTTTTGTTAATTATTCATTACAACTCTTAAGAAAAGCTTGATTTGCATTATAAACACTTAATTTAGAAACTTCTCAAGCTTGAGAGGGGTTGAGAAGTGAAAACATTGAGAATAGTAGAGAAAAACCATGAAATTACACCTTTACTCTTGATTTTGCTTGCTTCTCTATCTTAGAAGAAGCCCCTAGCCAATCAATTGGTTAGTGTGTTGAGAGGAAAGCTCCAAGGATGATTGAGAAGAGAGAGAAGCTCCACTCTCTCCAAAAGTAGAGGATTTTTAAGGGATAATAGAAAATATCATTATTTTAATGTAATACTGGCATGACATAGCTCAAAGATGAGAATACAAAAGAATGAGGGTCTATTTATAGGTGAGGAAGGCCACTAACTGAGTCCAACTAAGTTCTAGAATTTTTCAGCTTCAGTTTGGCTAAATTTGGACTGAATTTGGACAAGATTTGGATTAGTTTGGCTCCCTTTTTTATTTGGTTTGATCAGGAGAGAGGAGAGATAAAAATATGATAATTTTTTTGAGTTAAAAACTCAATTCACATGTGTGAAATAGGCGCCTCCTTAAAGTCTCCCCCCATCCTTACCAAGGTGTCAAAAATGTATCATTATACCAAAATATCTCATTTTTTTAGTAATATCTCATAGTTTTTAACTAATAAACCTTGTACTCAGTCAACTCTTCATCTATGTGAGCATTTACTCATTTTTGGGTATTTTCTTTTATTCTTTGGATTTATCTCATCCCCACACTTGGATTAATCCAATTGGTCCATAGGAACCTTAATTGGACCATAATCGAGAAATTGAAAATTTTGACTCTTAGGCTAAGGTCCTTTGTACACATTTTCAATTAATTCCAAATGCACATTGAAAAGTTCTTTTGAATTTCTATTTCAAGGAAAACCATTTTAGACACTAGGAGGATTTTTTAATCCAAAAATATCTCAATTTTGGATTACCTCGCTGGACATTTTCTCTCTCTAGGCCAAAACAGGGTAAAACAAGATCTTTCTTTTATTTCAGAGAGGGGAATAATTACAAGAACAGAAGGGGAGGTTCTTACACCTTTACACCTCAAACGCTCAAGGGAGGAATCTTACATCTTACCCCACTTAAACAATGTGAGATGTCCTCATCTCATAAGGTGGAGTATGATCTCTTTCATCTTCTTCTTCTTCTTCAATCACTTCCAGCATTACTGCCTTGGAAGTGGACGACCGATTTGGGAACATCTCTCTTTGACTTCCCCTATTCTCAGGCGGAGGTCTTGTATTTCTTTGGATTAAAACTAAGGGTTGGTTAGAGGGTCTACCTCTGGGATTTCCTTGATTTCGGCAGAAAGGAACCTGATTACTCTGGAAGGAAGGAGGTGGAGTGTGGAATCTTGGTCCCTGATTTTCTCGCTCTGAAAACCTTGATCCAAAATAAGTTGGGCAATTCATACTGCGATGTCAAAGTCCTTGATAGTTATAGCATTTCACTTCCTTATTCTTGAATTCCAGGGGGATTGTGTTCCAGGAAAAGGGCCTTTCTTCCATTCTAAAACTTTCCATATTCTGAGCTTGACCTTGTTGTCTCTTAGGAGGTGGAAGGTTGGAATCACCTTATGGGGCTAAAAATCTTTTGAAAGATGATGGTGCTGGCTTTAGGTGGGAACTTGACATCAAAGGCCTTGATGAAATCCTTTGCCATCCCACTGCTTCGGCCATGGAAACTGGCTTGGCATTCACTAGGATGTTCAAAGGTTTGTTCAGTCCTCGAATGAACCTGGCCATCAGCTGTTCTTCATCCAGCGATGGTGAGTATTTGAGGAGGAGAGCGAACGCTTGGTGATACACTTCAATAGTTCTGCTTCCCTGGGTTAACTCTAAGAATTCGTTCAGTTTGGTTTCCAAAAAGCCGGGAGGACAGAATCTCTTCCTTAGGTAAATTTTGAGATCATTCCTTGTTTGGGTGTTTCAATCCAAACGGTTTGTCTCGCAGTGGTTTCTCCATACCACTCTGGCTGTTTCTACTATCTTCAGCCTTCCAAGAGTCATTTTACTTTTCTCGTTGTACCTGGTGACATCGAAGTACTCTTCCATTGATCCACTTCTACAAAGCCTCTCCCAAGTTTTCCCTTCACCCTTGAAAGGTCCAGGCTACTGCGATCTATGAAGAGTTTTACGAACACCCAAGTCGAGCTCTTCCTCTCATCAAGTTGGGGGTTATCATTCCTACCACGACAACCTTGATCCATGACCCTATCAATATGAAAATTCTTCTAAAGTTGCTTTATTCATAATTCAAATCCGACTTTAGATCCAACTGATTTTAGGGTTCTTTAGATTGGTCAGTCCCCCATAGAATCCTAGGATAAAGATCCCTTTTAACAAAAGAACATACAGACTCATTATCAGAGAATAATTCATTCAGAACATATCATTCATATCCTTAACACAATATCGGTCCATCAGACCGAATATTCCATCTGAACATTCCTATAGGGGAATTTTAGTTATGCAAGTTTTCAATTTGTCATCCCTTAATCAGATCCACTAGGTCAAG
Organism: Cibotium barometz; assembly: GCF_041138505.1. Classification (NCBI taxonomy): domain Eukaryota; kingdom Viridiplantae; phylum Streptophyta; class Polypodiopsida; order Cyatheales; family Cibotiaceae; genus Cibotium; species Cibotium barometz. The sequence continues at coordinate 39,298,802 of NC_141082.1, forward strand.
AGTTAACAGTAGCAATCTGTCAGCACATTCCACTAATCTCGTAGTGATTTGCTGAAATCATAATCGTCATTCCAGTTACTAACATTATCACCAGGATTTGTCCCATTCATCCTCATTGTGGCTTTCTTCAACTTATCTTCTTTCAACTAGAATTCAAAAATCATCATTTTTCAATCATAATCCAAATCAACTCATCAATTCTCACCAGAATTCTAAAATCATATCAACCAACATTCGAATTCATCATCTGGATAGCATTTTTGCTTATAATTTCAAGGTCTTATATTTACTCGTATATACTGCCACCAGTAAAGAGTTATACCCTCGTTATATACGGGTGGTCACGGTCCTTGGAATTATAAGGTAAATACAATCATGTCTAGGCCTCAAGCAAGTCAGGAATTCCATAGAATTGCGGTACTTCCATTTGAAGACCCAATTACCAATTTATGAATCTTCATTCTGAATGTCATATTTTATGAATTTCATCACACAATTTCAATCTTTTATTGGTACTTCATAAATTTTTGACATTTTTTGCTTCTTGGTTAGCCAGTTCACTCTTATACCAATTGAGAGATCTCTGTCCCCTCCGCACAACGAATTTGGGGGTGCTAGCAGCAGCGGAAGTAGCACTTCTTACGTAGGGAAGAGCCTCTCACTCGGGCCTCGCCTCCCACAGATATCCAGACAAGAGACTAATCCGTCGGTTCTTCAAAAACTGAACCCGAAAAAACTTCCCTCGCCCAGGAAGCATGAGCGATTCCTCCAAGATATTTTTATTCTAACGTAGTCAAGAGCCTTAACTAACTGAACTGATTCGACCGAACCCATAAATCACATGGTTAGATCAAGGAAAAGACTTGCATTTGAATCATAGAGACCAATGCTTTTTTCCTCACCGCCGCGCCGAGAGGCACAACCATTGATTCTTTTCCATAGAACAAGACTATTTGGGATTTACTTCATCTATCATACCATAACACAATTGAGTCTCATTTTAGGGATCCATCAGTCACCAGCCTACCCCATCCAGTCCCATGGGTTAGCCAACCGCCCAACCACTGTAGTGATAGGATCCTTTTAGGAATTTGGTTATGTTTTATCCCGGGTACCAAGGAAAAGAGTTCCCAGGCCCCCTAGATGGCGCTTCAAGCAAAGTTCAAGATAGTCACACCACTTATATACCCAATATGAAATTGCCTTTTTCATAGGTTCAACTGTCTTTAAAACAATCTTTTAATGAAACCATAGTATCACTGATCATAATCCTCCAAAATATCCTAATTTCTAATCATTCCTTCATCGGTGTACCCATGGCATCATTGGCAACTAGAACGCTCACCACCTGTTCACTCAGGGGCCTTTTTAATAGTTCCTAGCTTATAGTACTCGAAAAAATATTCACTTATAAAAATCCAGATGGACTCTACGTTGAAGATTAGTAATGTCAACCAACAGATCCATATAAAAGAGCCATAGACTCATCCGTTGAGGACCAGCAAAGTCAATCAATTAGATCAGGTCACCTAGCGCTTCACTCATAGGTCGCTTCCTTGGTCTCTCATCCACTGTACGGAAGCTCACCATTTAAATCTAACCGAGGCTTGTCAAGACCTCGGCCGACCTTGCTACGCGAGACGTCCTCCATTGACTCTCCGTCAGTTGTTGCAACTTTATCAATTAGGTCTCCATGACCTCATTTAAAAGACGATCAAAATGCTTCCCGAGCATTCTTGACATAAAACAGTCATTAAAAAACAGGTCATAAATATAGTTTTTATAACGAACTCTCGCCTTTCCACATTGTTTCATATCAATCTACATTTCTTAATCCACATCCAATCATATGTATTCCCGTCGTCCTTCATCCATTCTCATCCAATCACATCATATTCCATCTCATCACATCTATCCACATTTATCCTTATCACATTTCATCACATCTGTCCACATTTATCCTTATCACATCTTCATCCATTCGCATCTACCCATGTCCACATCTCATCACTTTACATTCATTCACAGCTCATCCATTCGTATTTACCCCAATCCACATTACATCAAATCCATTTCACATCACATCTCGATTCACATCACATCCATTTCACATCACATCTCATCCATTCACTCACATCACATCTCATCCATTCACATCTCATCCATTCACTCACATCTCATCCATTCACATCTAAGCAGTAAATACTTTTCAAAAGGTGAAATGTTTTGATGAAACCCATAATTATTGGAAATGAAAAATCCAATCGATTATAGTGCATAAAAACATATCTCCTCAAACATCTCTCAAACATATGTAACCTTTGTTCCTAAGGGTACATCATTGAATGTGTGTGGAACTCTCTTGAACGAGTATGTACTCCCTAGTCCATTAATGATTGGGTACATCATTAAATGTGAGTGGAACTCTCTTGAATGATTACACAAAATTTATGATTGTTGTGCATATGTAGGATACACAAATAGCTAAGGAGTCTTGGAAAACCTTAGTGAAGATGTATAGTAAAAATAATTAATCTTGAAAGATGTAGCTAAAACAAAGTCTCATAATTTGGCTAGAGGGAAGCTGAGAATAAATGATTATTTTGTGAAGGTTAAAGGGCTTACATATACCCTTGCTTCTATTGAGTTATCACCAACATATGATGATGATATGGTATCAGTGACCTTAAATGGTCTTGGCAAGGAATACAGTTGGCTTTATACCTCAATTTCACACTACAACACATCAAGAGCACAGCAACGTTTTTCCCAGTGTTTCTGTAGCATTTTCCAAAGGGAAATATTGGGGGTTTTAATGCTGTTGAGCAGTGATTTTTTGCTATAGATCAATGTTTTCTCATTGAGCAGTGCTGTAGATAGTTTTTAATCTTTTGAATGTAATAAACTTGGTACTTTGAGTTTTTTACAGGTTTATATCTAATCTATCACTTCTTCCTCTCCTACCCTATCCTCCTCAAGCTCAAGCAAGGTATGTCTACTCTTTTTCTTTATGTTCTATGAAAACAAGATTTCCATCTTTATCCCTTGCCCGACATTATCCAAAACCACATTGTCATTGACAATTGTGTAAAATTTTTCTCCATCGGCGGGTGTGGGCTGTGTGTCGAAACCTCGATGATTGCGAGCGTGGAGTGCTGGCACTAGATGGGGAAGGATGCTCACGTGAGAGCATAGACCCATCCATGCCCCCACTTATACAACAACCGCCTCCACCTCCACCACTCGAGCGTTGCGCTCCTGCGAGTGGAAGAGCGACCTGAGGGAGGGGTTCTAGTGGCTCTTTGTGGGGTTTCTACATAGGTGAACTAGGGTTAGCGGTGGTGGTGCACCGGCCGGATGGTGTGGCCGAAGTGCCCGCCCCTATCCCAAAATATTGTTGTGCCATCGCTCTTTGCTCGGGCATGGATTGTGCTAAAAAACCCATGAACTGGTCAGGCGACATGGCATATGGAGAGAAGGATGGAGAGTAAGCCGGTGTATCATCTAGAGTACGAGACATGTTTCTACAAACACATAACAAAACCCACATGGACACTTTAATAAGAGCATACACATAAATTATCCCTTAACATTAATTATGCATAAAGCTATGCATGAGGCTTATGCATAAAGCATGAATGAGCATTATGCATAATCTACAAAATAAATCCCCAGTACCTAAGTGTGCAATAATAATAGAGGAAAGAGAGGAAAGATAGAAAAGCACTTACCTCTTTTTTGTGATGTTGAAAGAGAGGATAAGAGGACCTACAAAACCAACAAAAGGGTGAGGAAAGGATTAGTAATGCATACATACAAAAGCTTATGCATGAGGCCTTATACATAAAACTTATGCATAAAGCATTATACATGAGGCTTTTGCATAAAGCACTATGCAAGCCACGCTATCCTAAACTAAACCGTATCCCGACACTATGCATTAAGCATGCATGCATAGAGCTTAATGCATGCATTAAGCTCTATGCATGGAGATTAATGCATGCATAGATAGAGCTGGATGCATTCATAGAGCTCTATGCATAGCGCTCAATGCATAGATAGAGCTGGATGCATTCATTAAGCTCTATGCATAGATAGAGCTGGATGCGTTCATAGAGCTGGATGCATTCATAGAGCTCTATGCATAGCCCTCAATGCATGCATTAAGCTCTATGCATATAGCGCTCAATGCATGCATTAAGCTCTATGCATAGAGCTTAATCTATGTATATGTCTCTATGCATTATGAATGCATGCATAGAGCTTAATCTATGCATTAAGCTATATGAATAGAGCTTAATGCATAGATTAAGCTCTATGAGATTAGAGCTCTTTGCATGTGCATTAAGCTCTATGCATAGAGGACCTACAAAACAAAACCCCAAAATAGAGGAAAGAGAGAAAGGAATTTACCTCTTTTTGGTGAAGTTGAAAGAGATGATTAGAAGACCTACAAAACAAAACAAAAAGTTGAGAAAAGAATTAGTAATACAAAACCCTAAAAGTGTGAATAGCATGGATACACAAGGAGGTTTATCCTTCAACACACACACACCAATTTAACAACCAAGAGGAGAAAAGAGGAGAGGGGAGGGGAGGGGAGGGGAGGGGAGCAGAGGGGAGGGGAGGGAGGGCAAAGAAAGACGTAGAGAAGAGCTTGGGAGAGAGAAAGAACCTGCAAAACAAATGAGAAAGCAAAAAAACAAGAAAATTACACACACAAACATTTTACATCACATGTACATGTGACCAAGAGGAGATGGGAGTGATGGAAAAGGAGGCATACCTGGTGAGGAAGCAAAATACATGCGCATGAAAAAAACGTAGAAAAAAGAGAGGTTTTGTTTTAATGTAAAAACCTGTGCCGTCGATATATGCATCGAAATAAGCATGGAAAAAAGTGTCAAAATAAGCGTGGGAAAATGCGTTGAAAAGTACATGGAAAATAGTGTTGAAATAAGAGTCAAAAAAATAAAATTCCCATGCTCTTTTCGACGATTATTTTGACAATTTTTTTGACGCGCTTATTTCGACAATCGCACTTTTCATTTAAATTCAAAATCTTTCTAGATCTTGCGCGCCCCTGACATTTCAAATTACCTATCATCGACTACCACCCTCCACAAATACTTAAGGTAGGATTGCCCTCCAAAAATAAGCATTCGTTCCCATTTTGCAAATCAATATAGAAACCATGGACGACACCACACCCTCAAATTTTGTTGATTTAGAGGAGAAGACACTTTGCCCATGTACTCGCTCTGCTGCAAATACCAAGTGGCTTGACGTCGACGAATTTGCAATGATCATACAAAAAAATGGAAAATATTTCCGATGGAGTGATTGGAACATCTAATTAGTGGCAATCCGCGCTTCAACAATGACGAACGCACTGGATAAATTACTAAATACATCTTATGATGATATTAAATCCACTAATATTGATTATCTTCAAGTGTGGTAGCAACCAATGTGACTGGTAGAAAGTGTACAACCTTATCATGCTTTAACCCAGTTCTTATCAACATCCCAAGAGTGAATGGTGGACGAGTGAAATGAATTACAAAACCATATAACCCCCCCACCACACCACCAAGGTATTTGTGTCGACCCCAGAAGCAAGGTGAAGGCACTCCATCGTTTTCATTTCCGTTTCTAATGTATGCTCCACATCTCTCAATGTATCTTGGTAGTCGCCCAAAACAAGTCATTTTCTTCCTTTTCTTTTTCCCCTTTAAATAGCCCACATTGTTTTGGCCATCTTTGTCTGGATATATCTCTCTATTTCCCACCATGGGCACATTTTGGTGCACTTTATTGATTGTTTAGTATAACACTCACATATTTATGCATGTGGTTGTCTTTCTCTAAGATCACCTCACGATCCGCATATGAGCAAGTTATTTTTCCAAATACTACACTCATCTATATTACCACATTGCATCTCAGGGGAGTTTATTTCAATCTCTTCCATTGAGGAGTGTGCAAGATCTATGAGTACAGTTCTTAGAAGTTACCTCTGAAGGTGCATCATGAGGCTCCTGTGGTGTTAGCCGAGTCAAAGGAGAGAATCTATGTCAGTCGGGTCAGTTTGATAGTCCATTTGGAGGAAGTTGTGGGCTTGCAATAGTTAAGAGAGAGCATGTAAGGTGATCTCTTGTTGAGATTAGAAGTGCTTGAGGGACTGTAGAAGTGTGAGGATAGTTGGAGAAGTTTTTGTTGTTGAGATATGGAGCTCAACTAGTGCTACGGCAGCGGGCAGACATTGATGACCCACCTGGGTGATAGCTTCCGTATCTACACCACTAGCATGGTTGGTGAGATTATGGATGATATGCGGCCATTGGGATGGCAGGAAGTGTGACAACCATTTTGGATTACTAGACACTGGCATAGTTATAGCGCCAACTCATTTAGTCAGGTTCACATTATGAACCGACTCTTGTATGTTGTAGTAGTTGAGTACTAACCTGTGTGTACTCTTATCTTTATGTTATGTTGGTTAAGTAGAGCAGAAGAAGATATAAGAAAATTCGGCCATCCATCTCTCTCTTGTGTGTGTGAGTTTTCTTGCTAGGGTTTGAAGCTCTCCCCACACTCTTTATGGTATCAAAGCATGGTTCGTGTGAGAGCTAAGGAGGCAAGCAAGAGGCAAGAACAAGCAAGGAAGGAAGTGGTACTACACGGGTAAGAGCATCATCATCTCTTTTCCCTTCTTGCTTTAGGTATAACACCCACTCAGTAGCTCTGGGAGCTGCACATCTCCGATTGAGGAGCTGTCTTCATGGGAGCAGAGCTACAAGGCAGGTACACTATCCTATTGGGGACTGACCAAGACTGCAACAATTGCAGGTTGCAGGTACTATGTTACATTCATTGATGACCACACTAGGAAAGTGTGGGTTTATTTCATGAAGGAGAAAAGTGAGGTGTTTGCTCACTTTCAGAGATTTAAAGCCTTGGTCGAGAAGGAAAAAGGCATGCAAATAAAATGCCTAAGATCATATGGTGGGGGAGAATATTTCTCCAATGAGTTCAGTAATTTCTTGAGAAAGCAGGGAATCAAGAGGTGGTTTACGTGTAGGTACACTCCACAACAGAATGGTGTTGCAGAAAGGAAAAACAGGCACATTGTAGAAGTGGCATGTGCCTTGATGGCTGCAAAGAATATGTCACATTACTTTTGGGCATAAGCAGTAGCAACTACCGTGTACATTATGAACAGGACACCCACTGTAGCTGTTCATGGTATGACTCTTGAACAGAAGTTTACAGGCATAAGACCCAATGTGTCTCACTTGAAAGTGTTTCGATGTATAACATATGTACATGTTCTTGATAAAGTGAGAACAAAGTCAGATCCAAAGGTAGAGAAATGCATCTTCGTTGGTTATGCTATGGAGAAAAAAGCTTATAGATGCTATAACCCTACCACTCATCATGAGATGCAAGTAAGCAGAGATGTTGTCTTCGATGAGATGAGTAGCTGTATGCACCAGTAGTGAAGGTAATAGAAGACGCCGCAGACGTAAGAAGTGTTGATGTTGCACCACATGTAGAGCAGCAATCAAAGATGCTGAATGGACCTGGGGAGTCCTCGAGTAGTGGATCCAATGTTAGCCCATAGTCAAGCAAGTTAAAGAATGATGCAGGTACACATGTATCATGGAAAGGGAAGGAAAAGGTAGATCATCCTTTTGTGCCTGATCTGTCAGCACGTCACTAATATGTGGATGGTGACTCTAGTGGCTCTAAGAAGAGCCTTGATGAGGAGCTTGGCATTCTGTCTGTGGTTACTCTTAGTGTAAGGAGAACTAGGGCTATTTTGAGGACTTGGCAGTGATCCAGGTGTATGCAGGTCTATGAGGGTTAGATACCCTGTTGACAGGTTGCGATATGATGGATATGCCACCCATCATTATGCTTACATGGTAAAAGCAATACAGGAGGTTGATCCCACTTGCTTTGATCGGGCAATTGGAAATAAGAAATGGGAAGATGCCATGGATGAGGAGATGGCAACATTGGATGCAAATGCAACATGGGAGTTAGTGCCTTTGCCTAAGGAAAAGAAGGCAATTGGATGTAAGTCGGTGTATAAAGTCAAGCACAATGTTGATGGTTCGGTGAGCAGAGGTACAAGGCAAGATTGGTTGCCAAGGGCTCTATGGCTGCAAGCGAAGGGTTGGTTTCTACATCAAATGGATGTAAAGAATGCTTTCTTGCATGGTGATTTGCAAGAAAAAGTGTACATGATGTAGCCACCAGGTTATGTGAGTGATGCACATCCAAATTTTGTGTGCAGGTTATACAAAGCCTTGTATGTCTTGAAGTAGGCACCCAAAGCATGGTTAAACAATATCGGGGAGTATCTTGTTACCATTTGATTTCAGATATCCAATGGAGATTTTTCACTATATGTAAAAAAGAAAGATAGAGGGATCATGCTATTAGTCATCTATGTAGATGACTTGATTATCACTAGTGATAGTGATGCAGACATACATGATGTCAGGATGCTTTTGAAGCAAAAATTTGAGATGAAGGATTTGGGTGAGCTGCGGTATTTCTTGGGCATAGAGGTGGTGATGAGATCACCTCATGGCATTTTGCTATTGCAGAGGCAGGCAGTACCGCTTAGACATGTTGTCCAAGTATGGTATGACAAGCTGTAAGCCTATTTTAGTGCTATTGGAGCAGAACACGAAGCTTTTTGCAGATATAGGTGAGCATTTAGAGGACCCCGCTACATACAGGTGCATAGTGAGTAGTTTGATCTACATGACCATTACCAGGCCAGACTTGAGCTATGATGTTGGACTTGTGAGTCAGTTTATGCAGGTCCCTAGAAGCCACACTTGGATGCAGCTAGATGGATCCTCAGGTACATAAAGTCCATAGTTGATTATGGACATTTCTATGAGGCTGGTACTAGAGATACAGTTGCATGTGTACACAGATGTTGATTGGGCTGGTAGTATTGTAGACAAGAGATCTACCAATGGTTTTATGTTCTCATTTGGGAGTGCTGCAGTGAGTTGGAGCAGTAAGAAGCAGCCAACAATTACCTTATCGAGTATAGAGGTAGAGTACAAGGGTGTTGCTATGGCAGCTTGTGAGGTAACTTGGTTTTAGAAGCTACTTAGTGCCATGGGAGAGCCCGTGGATAGGGCAATTATCATATATTGTGACAACATGAGCAGCACATGCAGTTGTCCAGTAACCCACTATATCATGCTAGAACAAAGCACATTGAGATGTATTATCACTTTGTGAGGGAGAAGGTTCTAGCAGGAGATGTAGATCTGGTATATGTCAGCACATAGAGGATCAGGTAGCTGACATCTTCATGAAGGCATTGGGCACAGAGAAGCTCCACAGGTTTAGGAGCTTACTTGGAGTGCAATGTGTGGAGTTGAGCTTGAGGGGGAGTGTTGAGATATTGACCTCAACTAGTGCTACGGCGGACATTGATGACCCGCCTGGGTGATAGCTTCCGCATCTACACCACTGGCATGGTTGGTGAGATTATAGATGATATGTGGCTAGTGGGATGGCAGGCTGTGTGATAGCAATTTTGGATTACTAGAGACTGGCATAGTTATAGCGCCAGCTCATTCAGTTGGGTTCATATTATGGACTGACTCTCGTATGTTGTAGTAGTTGTAGTACTAACCCATATAGTGTGTACTCTTATCTTTATGTTATGTTGGTTGAGTAGAGAAGAAGAAGATAAAATAAAATTCATCCATCCATCTCTCTCTTGTGTCTTGCTCTCTCTTGTGTGTGTGTGTTTGCTTGAAGCTCTCCCTCTCTCCCACATTCTCTTTATTTGTGTGTCAGATACTCTGGAGACAAACGACTTTGTGGTAGAATTTTGAGGTAGAACTCTCCAGGAGAAAGATGAAGGGATGGTCCGAGGAGGGTTGACAAAATAACCAGAAAGAGGTTGTGGAAATTAAGTCTATTGACGCGGGAGGATTGTATATTCATTGATGATTTCACTAGAATGACATGGATTTACTTTCTCAGAGAGAAAAGTGAAGTGTTGGGAAAGTTTATGGATTTCAAAGCTTTTGTAGAGAAGCAATATGGCTCTTGGATAAAATGTTTGAGGATAGATGGAGGTGGTGAATACACCTCACATGCTTTTGAGATCATGGGATTGTTTTACTTGTCATCTATATGGATGACTTGATTATCACAGGTGATCATGGTATAGATGCGATGCATGTCAAGAAGGCATTGAGTGGTAGTTTGACATGAAAGACTTGGGTGAGTTGAGATACTTTCTTGGAATTGAAGTGATAAAAGACCATGCAGGTACATGGTTAGTGTAGCGCCAATATGCATTGGATATGTTGGCAAAATATGGCATGACAGGGTGTAAGCCAATGAATACACCTTTGGAGCAGAATGTAAAGTTGCGGGCTGATTTTGGTGGAGTTGGATGATCCATCTATGTACAGAAAGATGGTTATGGTAGTCTCATTTACATGACTATCACGTGCCCGAATTTGAGTTATGATGTGGGACTAGTAAGCCAGTTTATGCAGAGCCCCAGAAAACCTCATTTGGATGCAGTGAGACGCATTATGTGATGTGTAAAGACCACAACACATTATGGTCTTCTTTATGAGAATGGTAAAGGCTTGGATATACATGGCTACACAGATGCTGATTGGGCAAGTAGCTCATATGACAGGAGGTCTACTAGTGGTTATGCCTTTACACTTGGAAGTGCCGTGGTGAGTTGGAGTAGCAAGAAGCAACCTACAGTTGCTTTATCTAGTACAGAGGCTGAATACAGAGGTGCAGCCATTGCTACTTGTGAAAGAATATGCTTAAAGAATCTCTTGGCTAATTTGGGTGAGCCTATTGATGGCAAAGTTGTCATTCATTGTGACAACATGAGCAGTATACAGTTGGCCAAGAATCCAGTGTTTCATGCGTGGACCAGACACATAGAGGTCCATTATCACTTTGTCAGAGAGAAGGTGCTAGATGGTACATGTTAAGAATTTGTGGTGCTCATGCTAGGTGACACAAGTGGAGGAGAGAGAAGACACAAAGTCATACAAGACATCTCTTGCTTATTAAATTGGTTACAAATGCAATTGGGCTCTACTCTCACACAAATTGTGAAGAGTTCCCATCCTTTAAATAGGAGGAGGCCACCCCTTTGGGGTGCCTTTACACACGACCTTAATTTCAACCATCCAATATTGTGCCCAAGACTAATGGTTACAATGCCTATATTCTAATACCCCCCCTCAATACCAGCTATGAATGCTTGGAATGGGTGGTATTGCACATAGAATCCCCCCCTTAATCTATGGATGGAGATGCCTTTATAAATAGGCGTACAATGGTATTCATGGTGATGTGATTTACTAGGGTTTACCAAATACCCTAGAGCTTCAAAGCTTAATAATGGCCTTTGAGTCTTTAGTTGTTGTCGATGACGATGTACAACTTAATGCGGGTGCACTCCACTCTTTATGCTTGCTCGTTCATCTTTCCACTTTGACCTTTCAAACAAGTGTTCAAGGGAATGGGCTTGGGAGGGTCTTACCACTTGTCTTAATGATTTGACAAGAGTAGTGTCTACTCCACTAATACAATGAGAAGGTACAAGCTTATTTAGAGTGATTAAGGAGCTGATTTCATGGCTCACAATGACAAGAAACACTCTTCTTGACTCATGAGTACATTGCTTATACATGTGCCAATGTCTCTTACATAAACAATGCCAAGAGAGCTCATGCAATGTCACTAAAAAAATGAAATAGAGGCATGTTAGGATGCATTGACCTCTTCTTAGGTTCAGCTTACATGCTAAACACAATGAGTTCAGCGGAATAAGAATGCATCATTCATGGGTTGCACATGGCTTATGGGATGCCATTGCACCATACTTGCATGGAACAAGCTCAAGAAATAAGCAGAAGTTGAATAGAAGCACCCAAAATTGATGTGCTTACCAAAAACCTTCATAATAGAAGATTTTCTGATGAAGAAGCTGATGTAGAACTCCTCCTTAGTTGCAAAAACTTCCTACTTTGATGGATATGCCCACTGTTAGTGTTCACTCTCCAAGCTAATAGTCACCACCGGGAGCTTTATTGCTTGAGTAAATTGTTGTTGAAGACACCGCCTTTATAGATTTTTGATGAAGCCACCTCCCCTTAGAGCCAAGGGACTCCACTCCTCTTCAGTTGGGCCACCACTAGTGTTTAGCAACACTTGTTAGTGTTTAAAAACACCTTAATCTCGTTTTAAACAAGCTTTTGGTGGTGAGGCTTTTATGGAGAAGATGGAGAGGGAAACTTGGTTTAGATTTTGGCTTTAGGAATTAGCCAAATGCTGGGAAAAGTTTACAATTACCATTATTTAACCAAAAAATGAACTCCACTTGAAAAAAAATGAGAAATAATTAATTTTTAATCTCACTTATAAGCTTTGGCTATGGCACCTCTGGACAGCAGCCTGCTCTTTTGCTTGGCTCTCCTTCTGTGGTACACCAAATGCCAAACCCTCTTAGAGGTAGCTTTAGCACATCATGGATCCCCTACATGTAAGAGGGTTTGTCCCAATTGTACACAAGCAATGCGTATGGACCGTACGACCACAAAGCAGCAGAAAAACGGGCTGATTTGGGGGTGTGGAAGAAATTGGCCAAACTAGGGGCTAATCAGAGGCATTGATGGGCCACGGAGCTTAGAAATGACCTAATTTACAAAACCCTAGAGCAAACCTCAAGCCAAAATTTCCTACAATGCGTGCTATGAGCCCTCCAATGAATTGTGGTATGGGGTGGTCAGTTTGGAAGCTAGTGAACAAAGCAAAAATGGCATTAAATGCCCAAATTTGGCCCAAATCTCCCACAGATTGGCTTGAAGTCGACCTATTCTACACCACAAGAGTAAACCTAAGCTCTAGATACCATGTTAAGAATTTGTGGTGCTCATGCTAGGTGACACAAGTGGAGGAGAGAGAAGACACAAAGTCATACAAGAAATCTCTTGCTTATTGAATTGCTTACAAATGCAATTGGGCTCTACTCTCACACAAATTGTGAAGAGTTCCCATCCTTTAAATAGGAGGAGGCCACTCCTTTGGGGTGCCTTTAGACACAACCTTAATTTCAACCATCCAATATTGTGCCCAAGTCTAATGGTTACAATGCCTATATTCTAATAGTACAGTGGATCTATAGTATGTGAACACTGAAGAGCAGGTGGCCAACATCTTTACAAATCCACTTAGCAGGGAGAAGTTTGAGTACTTCCGTACTATGTTGGGAGTACGTGGGATGAGCTTGAGGGGAGTGTTGAGAGCTTTGATAGCCCAAGCACATCTACATCTTCATCTATGGCAGTACATCATGAGCTTGAGAGGGGCTGTTGAGATTCAAGCTCGATGTCAGTGTGTACCAGCTATGCTATGTGCTGGCATGTTAGGTAGGAACATGTGTGAGACATAAATGACCGCGTCCAGCTGGTCATAGTGTGTGGACATTAGCTAGGGTTAGATGTGTGTGGACACAACTCATAGTGTGGTGTGTATTATGGATTATGGCTTTATGCATTGTGTGAGAAGGGAGATGGCTTCCCTCTATGGTTATTGTTTGCAATATGCATTAGGGTTTGCTCCTGTGTGTGCGTCTCCTCTCCCTCTACCTGTTTTTCAATAGTCAGCATGTAGACACTTTGCTAGCAGTACAAAGGCTACACCTCCCTAAATACATTCCATTGGGGAACCACATGATCGGTCTTGAAGAAAGCAAGATTTATCAAAAACTCCACCCACACTAACCACATCCTTCCAAGGCTATCATAAGCAACCATGGTTCCCAACCTTGTCAACGATCCCCTAAATCATTTGCAATAGTGCAAGGTTCTTGTGGAACAACATAGCATATGAGTTCTTTGCAAACTATACAACCATGACAAATGAAGAGAGAGTGAGTGGCATGGATAAGAGACCATACCTATGTTTTCATTTTCCCAAAAGTGTGAGACGGAGGTGATCAATGTTGGAGTTGAGACCTAAGTGGGGAGTGTCCTCCACCACTTCTGAATCAAAGAATTCATTTTGACAAAGCCAATCACATGAATTCAAAATGTTCAAATAATAAAATAATTCTAAGATAGAAAGATGTTGAGTTCACTTTACTAAATTGCAATGGATCTATGTCGTCATCCTTGGGACCTTGTGCATGGGACTCCTGCTGATTAACACTTTCATGATCCTCAGGGATGCCCTCCTGAGCATCCTCATCATCGGCTTCCCCTTTCCCACTCTCACCGCTATGACCTCATTTTTGGCATTGTTATCATGGTTGTGGATGATGGAGACACGTGTAATACCGGATTCTTGCCGTTGTCCTTGGATTGCTGCTCAGTGGTGGCCGACATCTTTCCCTTCTTCACTCTTACCTATAAACTCCCTATACAAACTTCATAGTTCATACAAACATACTAACCCTACACATTGATACTCTAAATTGCTTAGCTTCACTCCCTTGGGGTAGTCTATCCACCATGGGCACTATATCCATGTATCCTTCTCACATAGCTCATTGATATAGTCCTCGGGGTAGAATCTTGTCTCCTCTCTCTCGGACAACATCCATACATTTGAAGAATGATCAAGAATACATACCCAATTACACACACAATTTCTCGACCACCTAATACAAAAAAAAATTGAATACCCTTTCAATATGATAGACTAACAATAAAATAAGACACACATTATCAATTATGCTACTACATACCTATACAACAAGTGTCGTGTCGTCGTGCATGGCAAGTGTGCTTGTTGGTTGGATCTAGTGTAGCGCACATTTTCCCTTTCTACCTTAGGAAAGTCTTCTCAAAGTGCATTTTCCTAAAAGCTTTTAGGGCATCCATGATACCCACCCAAGAGTCTTGTGTGGCTCTCTCATCCATGTCGTGTGCGGCTATGGAGGGTGAGTTATCCTCAAACTTCACATAAAGCTGTAGCATGTACTCAGTCAATTGGAACAAGTATGTGTGAAGATGGATCCACACGAAGAGTGCTATGCAGGAGGAAGGAATCTGGGTGTCTCTTATTGCTAACTCGCCACCTACCAATATGTCAATGAGCCTACATTTCCTACATTGTGAACCAACTTTGTGTTTAGCTACATATCCAAAAAACTTTAATGTGTCGAGAGAAAATGTGTGATCTTACTCTGAATTTGGAATATGTGCCCAAACGATCTTTGCTAGCTTGGGAGTAGTGAATTTTCTTTCCTTTTTAACCCAACCCTGCTAAGAGATCACCCTCTTAAAAAAATCTTTCCAGTAGTCCAAGTTGGCAATTTGTGCTAGTTTATGTACCCTCTTTGTAAATAGCACCTTTTTCACGGCATCTTTGTAATTCTTATCAAGCATTTTTGCATTCTGATTTTATTCTCTACTCCCTTGGTCAGGCAAACCACTGACCTTCTCTTGGTATGTGGCATTGAACTCACATTGCAATGCGTTTCTATTTTTGATACAACATATTTAGAAATCAAAATATAACTTTATTGTAGTGTGTTTATGAGGTGTGCATATACCTTGAACACAATTGAGAGAGGAGTTCCATGGGAAGTTTTAGCCACTTTGATCTGTTAGGCCCCCTATGCCTAAGCTTTCTTTACCCATGCACGATTCTTGTCACTAAACTTTGACAACACAATGATTGTGGGATCGACAAGACCCACCACCATTGCATCATGAATCTGTCATGTGTCGTTGTGTTCAAAACATGAATGCTAGTAATTTTACATGCATAATAAATTAGGTTAATGATCACTTATAATATGTTTTTTTCATTTCAATCACTAAAAAAAAAGATATAATTCCACTTACTTGCTTATCATGTGCAGCACCATTAGGGACTCAGTCTCCTCCTCCTCCTACAATTCACATTTAGAACCTTATCTCTATTATCTTGAGTAGTTCTTGACCATTCCTGACATGCTTTGAGATGATTGGTTGCGATCCTAGACAAAAAACATCTTTCCAACAATGTGTTGCCATCCCTCTATGTGCTCTAGTATCGTGTCAAACTCTCCGGATAATGGTAGGTCATGGCCAACTGTAGTTTGTGGTCAAAAGAAAGGGGATCTTGGCTAGGGAAACTCTCAAAGACAATGAATGCTACCATTGTCCTCTGGTATGTGCTCTCTTCCATGCTTTTAGTCAACCCTTTGAAACAATCCTCATTCGTATTGGATGGCACTCTAGGAACCAGTGTTGATTATCAACAACCCCCAATTGATCCTCCACCCAATTCACAGAAACGAGACGATCAACCACTTGGCTGGAACTCTCCTTTATGGACTCCTCTTCTTTGGCAACACTACTGTTGGCAACATGATTGTTATTGGTTGTTGCAAGAGCACACCTCGCACACTAAATTGTAATCGAGATGTATTGGTGACCTTGCTTGATGTGGTGACTTGCAAAAATTCCCACATCTTGTGATACTTTAATGTCGCATGGATTTGTAGTGAAGCCCTTGGATTGTAAACGTGTTTGGCATAGCATTATGTTTGGTGAGGTGAGGGTTTGAGATCAAAATATTGAGTAGATCTAGAGTATTTGAGAGGGTGAGAGTGGAAAGAGTGTGAGAGATAAGGGTTTTGAGAAGGTGAGAGGGGAGAGGAGGGTTTTGATAAGGTGAGAGGGGAGAGGAGGGTTTTGAGAAGGTGAGAGGGGAGAGGAGGGTTCAAGATGGTGAGAGAGCACGGGAGAGAAGGGTTTGAGGAAGGAGAGAAGGCATTTGAGGGAGAGGACATGGAAGAGAGAGCATTTGAGGGAGAGAGGGCTTATGAGGGAGAGAAAAAAAGGGAGAGAGAGAGAGAGAGAGAGAGAGCGAGAGAGCGTAGGCGAGAGAGTGCACGAGGTGGGGCTCCTTTCGATAGGGGGTGTGGTGGGCTGAACCAACTGTTAGACGGTGGCTCTAATGGCGTCTACCACCATGGCAGGTGCCATATGTATAGCTTGAGTTGGTCAATACATGTACACGTATTGCCCGAGTTGGGGAAATATATGTGGTATGCCACATGTATTGCCCACATTTGGGAAATAAACATGGCCTGCCACATGTAATGCCTTAAATTGGCATTACACATGGCACATAGGTACTAGTTGAAAACATGCAGGGGAGAAGAGAGCTTGAGCTCTTGCAAGCACACACACACTCACAAAACCCTAAAAGAACACACAAGGTGAGAGGCTGAAAATCTTCTTCTTCTTCACACTACACTCAACACCCATATACAAAGATAAGAGTACACACATATGAAAAAGGTACTCAACCAAATACATACTAGGGTTCTCTATAGTGTGAACCCAACTAAATGAGCTAGCGCTATAACTATGCCAGAATGGCTGTCACACAACCTATCATCCCACTGGCCGCATATCACCCATGATCTCACCAACCATGCTACCAACCATGCTAGTGGTGTAAGTGTGGGGCCTATCCCCCAGGCGGGTCATCAGTGTCCACCGCCTCACTAGATGAGCTTGATATCTCAACACTCCCCCTCGAGCTCAACTCCATCTCATGTACACCAAGCGAAGCCCTGAACATGTGGAGCTTCTCTATACCCAATGCTTTGGTGAAGATGTCAGCGACCTGATCCTGTGTGCTGACATAAACAAGGTCAATGTCTCCTGCCAAAACCTTCTCTCTGACAAAATGGTAGTGGACCTCTATATGCTTTGTGCGAGCATGAAAACTGGGTTCTTGGCCAACTGTATACTGCTAATGTTGTCACAGAAAATGACAACTTGTCTATCCACACTGATAGACCCAAATCTGCACAAGTAGCTTTCTCAACCAAGCTACCTCACATACTGCCATAGTAGCACCTCTGTACTCGGCCTTTGTATTGGATAGAGTAACTGTAGGCTGCTTCTTGCTGCTCTCCAAGTCACAATAGCACTCCCCAAAGAAAACATGAAGCCACTCATTAGGAACTCAATGGAGTCTTCTTGGGCCCTTTAATTTGGACGTTTAGTGAAATGCTTAAAATGCTAATCCATCTTTGACCAAGCCTAGAGGCCTAGTCCTAAAAGCATATATTTGATTTTTCACAAAAAAAAGGAGATATTATTAGATCTGGCCACCTAGGTGACTTTAAAGCTCTGTAATGGGCTGTCAGTTAGCCTTCTCTACCTTTTTGAACTCCAAACATTCCAAAAATTTGTCACTTTCTTCCCCCCTTTTTTGTGTGTGCACCAGATCTCTTTCTCTCTCTAAATCCTCTCTCTAAAATGCCCTGCACTCCTTCTCCATGAAAAAAAGCATCTTTCTCTACTCCAAAAGCCATAGCTAGCAGATCTGTACTCCTAAATGAGCCTTCTCTCTCCAAACCCACAGTAGTAGCCATGGCTTGCAAGGAAGAAGCTTACCATGAGCATTCTCTCTACAATACTTGTTCCTCTCTCCATAGCTAGCAGGTCTGTACTCCTAAATGATCCTTCTCTCTCCAAACCCACAGTAGTAGCCATGGCTTGCAAGGAAGAAGCTTACTAGGAGCATTCTCTCTACAATACTTGGTTCTCTCTCCAAACCCACAGTAGTAGCCCCATGACTTGCACAGAAGAACCTTTTCATGATGTATTCTCTCTCTATATTGCTTAGCAGCCATAGCTTGCACTAAAGAAGCTTCCCATGATGCATTATCTCCTTTGCATTTTTGTCTCACCATTGCCAACCCTCTCTATGTTTCTTTGGCTCCCTTTCTGGCTTCTTTCTCTATCCACAATGCAGCTCTAGAGAAGAAACCCTCATCTCCATTCTTCCCATTATTTTTTGATACCATATCCTGCTCCTTCCACTCCTATTCAACCCAAGCTTACAAGCCTACTTTCTTGTAGATGGCACTACAAGACATCACCAATAAGCCTTCTAAGATCCGCCTTCAGGTTGATTCGGAGACAAAATACGCAACCCTACGCAGTAGGCATGTTGCACCCAATATTTCATACGATCAGCTTCAAATGCAAGGAGCAAAGGCCATTGATCTTTGGATTGATGGAAATCTTTATCCACCAGATCCAATATCTGGTGCCCCTCCACCATTCAAAAGCATTACAAGTTTTTTTAAGTTTGTTGGTGATGGTTTCAATGGGCTTCTTGGCTATTGTAGGAGATTACACATGTTGTGGCTAGATGAGGCAGCTAAAAAGAGGCAAACACAATTTGCCTTCGACCAGCTTCAAGCGGCATCGACTAAGCAGATCAATAGTTTGATGCAGAGGATTAAAGTGCTCTCAGAGGAGCTTGAGGTGCAGAAGAATAATTTAGCGGATTGTGTGTGCACAATAAATCAATTTCCCGATAATTATGTTCGTCTTCAACACTCCACTCGTAATCTTCGGCGTCGTGTTCACCATTTCACTCACCTTCCCATTGGATATCACGCAAGGCAAAGAAAACGTAAAGCTATTGGGTTACTTTCTAAGACAGCAGGCACATGCAAGAGGCGTAAACAAACAACCAGGTAAAAGTTTTTGTAGGAATTATAGCAACTTTGAGAAGCGATTAATGAATAAAGCATCTCTCATGGGTGACTCTTGCGATTGTAGGGCATGTGCAACAGCTATACTAGGATGTAACAACACTGAGGACAATGTTAATGTCTCCCTTCTTTAGCATGTCCTTCAGGAGAAGGATATCATGGAAATGATAACAGGTTCAGGAATTGATAAGCTGCGGGAGACCCTTCGTCAACATTTCTTGAAGGAAATCAAAGAAATTGTCACACCCAAAGAGATGCTTGATATATGTGACTCAGCAGGTATTAGCCAGAAAGGTTACAGAGCAATGCACAGGTCAATCACTTTAGGGTTGCGAGCAAAGGAGTTACACAATCCTTGCTTCCAACACTTTATAGCTTACAGATGGCAAAGAAGTGTGCTAATGGTGATATTGCATCCATGTTTAATGGTGGGTACAAGTGGGTGGAGGATATTATGCCAATGCCAACAATCAAACCCTTTGAATACAATGCATATAACAATGTCTACATTGACATGGAAGTGCTACAAAAAGCAATGATTCAGTACTATGGCCTCACACTTGAAGAGACAGGTGGAAATGCCGTGTTTGTCTTGAAGCTGGATGAATGTCAAGTGGTTAAAGGTCAAAGACTGGAGCGTGTTAGTTTAACCTTGATGAGCTGAGCACTTAGAGGAAAGCCTTTAGAGACCCAAGAGTTGGATGCGACTGAAGACAGCAACAATAGGGGTCAAGGGCATAAGCAAGACTACTACGGCATTCAATCAGAGAAGAACATCTGGTGGCAAGCAGCATGGGTCCTCCCAAAAGAGAACCATGATACCTTGAGGTGGTATTTTGAACGGTTTGGCATTCAACATGTCGTCTCTTGTTAGGTCAATGGTCAAAAGCTTGATGTTCCCGGAATAGGCTGCTTTAACGTTGAATGGCACTTGGGTGGCGATCTAAAAACCTTAAAGTGTATGTTGGGTTGTAAAACAGGTGCGAATACTATATTCTCATGTGTTTACTGTTGTCATTCCAAGACAGCAGTAGACTCAAGAGTAAAAGGGAAACAACCTAGCAAAGGCAAAAGTCAAAAACAGGTGGGTGCAAAAAAAGCAATCATTTTTGATGCTGAACAGAGGAAAGGATCAAAGGTATGGCATAATGGCATATTAAGTTGTGACCAGAGCAAGCCACCTAGTGGTGACCAGGAGGACAATGCTTGGAACCCAATCTTGGACATTCCACTATGTCAAGTGCATGTGTGCACATTACATGCAAGACTTAGGATTTTGGATAAGCTATTGATGCTCCACATAAACTATGTCTGGAACATGGAGCCCGAAGATCGACGAGAAGAGTCAATACGTGCACTAGAGCATGTACTTTCCTCTATGTGATTACATGCTGGAGCAGTGGTCTTGACAAAGGACCGAAAATCAAACCCTACACAAGACAACCCTAATAAAATTTGCATGGGTGGATCAAAGGCAAGACACTTGCTATCAAACCACTTGGGTTCTCATAGCCACACTGACTTTGAAATTTGGAAGAAGATATGTGATGTTACAACATATCGAGGAAATGATGCGAGGCTTGGCCTAAAACGTGCACGTGTATGGGAGGTGTGTAATAAAATGGTCGATCTTCTAGAGCGACCTCACCTGGATGACCATGGTATTGAGGCACTTAAACAAGCCACTTGTAGATTTACAGAAGAAATGGTCGAGGCATGGGGAGAAACACACATTACTCACTACATGGTAATGTTATATTTCTTGTGTCCTTGTAGTATGTTCTTCATACTGTTTGTTGACTTTTTGTAATTTTCTATGCAGCATATATTGTATGCACATGGGCCATAATTTCTCGATAGATATGGCTCTTTAGCACTTTGGAGCAATCAAGGCATGGAGAAATCACATTACCAAGCAAAGGCCGTGTATTTTAAGGGCACTCGCCATGGTGGTGGCAAAGTCAAGAGTAATGCGCTCCATGAAATGTTCAACTGGTTCTATCGCGTTCTGGTTGGCAAAAAAAGGCAGAAAACTCGCGGTAATTTGTCTCTCAGGCGTCAAATAATGAAAACTGTTAATGCAAGAAGAACTGAAGGATACAACAGATCAAATTCTAGGGAGAGACTACGGCAATGGGTAGCAAGCAAGCGTCGGTGTGGTTCCTCATGGGCTTAAACTCTCTGATTATAATCTTTTTGTGTTTTTAAAAATTTTAAAGTTTAAAAAAATTATATTTATAGACATATTTAAGTCATTTTTCATTTATAGCCACCACATTTCAATTTCTTCTTTGTGCTCTACTCTCTCTTGCCCTCCCACTATCTCTCGCACTCGTACATACCTAGGCCATGCCAGAAGAATAGGAGCAAGACTTGCGGTTTTTCGATCAACTCGGCCCACTACCTGCTACAGCAAAAAGGACAAATCTACCTATAGTAACAGAGCAAGAGGCAAAGGAGATGAGAGAAGAAGAGCGCAGGAAGGAGGCCGAAGAAGCGCAACGCAGGAAGGAAGCTGAAGAAGCAGAGCCTAGTAGAGAAGCAGAAGAAGAGCGGCATCGAAAAGAAGCCGAGGAAGGTCAAGGGCAACCACCGGAGATTGTTATTGAGGCCGACACCCTAGAACAGCTAGAGGTTATCTTACAGAACAGGGAGGTCGAGCTCTTGTCCTATGGCATCACGAAAGATACCATTGACAAAGAGTTTGCTCTTGTGAGGGCGGCTTGGGAGACAGAAATGCAAAAGAGACAGCAGCCCAAAGAGGACGCAAGGAGGGCAAGCCAAGCACAGCCACAAGCAGCCACAACATCCAGACGTCCAGTCAAGAAGTATGGCAAAAGAATGGAGGGAAAGTTTTGAGACCAACAAGAAGAGGAAGAGCGTGCACAAAAGAAAAAGAAGTTCAGGTCTGAACGACCACTGTGGGAGAATCAAAGACCACCACCGCCTCCACCGGTTACAAAGAAGAAGAGAAAATGGAGGCCAGGGATAGTCGCGCTACGAGAGATTAGGAAATATCAGAAAAGCACAGATCTTCTCATTCCCAAGGCACCATTCTCTCGACTGGTTAGAGAAACAATGGAAAAATTTACTGATAGGGTTGACCGCATATAGAGCACAGCTCTTGAAGCTCTTCAAGAAGCTGCTGAAGATATTGTAGTTTCTGTTTTTGAAGACTCAGTGCTGGCTATGGTACATGCCAAGAGAGTCACTTTGAAGCCTGTAGATATGTCCCTAGCCCTACGCCTACGTTTAGAGCGTAGCCTTCTACCTCAATAGGCTAACCCACTTTGTAATTCTCCCTACAAAATTTTGTAATGTTCCCAAATTCCTTTGTAGCATTTTCACACATTAATGAAAGCTTTTTGAGTTGTGTTACATTCTTTGTTGAGTCCAATTTTTTTTGTATGCTCAGTGCCAATGAACATTTCATTAAAAAAATATAAAAGCACTATACACACAGGAAAAAACACACACAAACACACACACACACACACACACATATATATATACACACACATATATATACATATATAAATATATATACATATACACACACATATATATATATACACACACACACATATATATATATTTATATATACAAAAAAGGTAGAGCCTATAAAGTCACCTAGAGACCCTTATTGAGGGCCTTATGAGCCTCAAGACCAAAAATATCAAAAAAAAATAAAAAAAATACCATGTGCGCTACGGCGCGTTAATCGCCAGTTTGACCTCGTCAAACTGGCGACGCGCCGTAGCGCACATGGCATTTTTTATTTTTTTTTGATATTTTTGGTCTTGTGAGGCTCATAAGGCCCTTTAGGTGCCCTAACAGCCCCAAAATCTTATATATTTATATAAGATATTATATATATATATATATCTTATAATAGCCCCAAAATCTTATAATATCTTATGTCTTATATATATATATATATATCCTATATATCTTATATATATATATATATCTTTCAATAGCCCCAGAATCTTATATATATATAGGTACACACACACACACACACACACACATATATATGTATATATTTACATATATGTACATATATATACATATATGTGAGTGTGTATACATCTATAAATACAACATTTTTTTCGTACCGCTCTAACCCAATCTCGATTACTTTTTTTAATCACGATCACATTTAAAATGAATCCTAAACAATATTTTCTATGAACACATGAACAAAATCTTGAAATTGCGAGGCTTGAAATGGTATATCAAAAGTACGCTAGGAAAAATCACAACTTACAATGCACAACAAAATTTTTTTATTAAACTTGGAAGAGAAGTTTGCATTACATCTTTTTAATAAGCTCTTGGAAGAGCTCAGGAGAGAGAGTTCTAGAGGCTGGTTTCTGGCCTAAGCTTTGGAATATATCACTCGGCTCATTGATTCCTTGAGCCTGAAAAAGGGCACAATGGCCTAAAACTGAGCCGGGATGCTTGCGCGTAAAGCAATACAAGGGAGCTTCCCTAGCTACCAAAATACATTTATTTATGTTTGAGGCTAAGGGGTTCTCCGACAAGACTGCACTAAGTGCTTTACATTTTAGGAGCTCGGCATAGGCGATCTCTGAATAGTCTAAATGAAAAACCCGCACTATGTCGGCTCTGAGGGCAGGTATGTAGTGCCAAAGAGATGCATCTCGACCCTCTAACTTTGGCCGCATTCCTCCTACGCGCATAGCAAACTTGTCCACTTCAAAAGCAGTCTGTCAACATGTCAATATAGAAGTTAGGAAGCGTGAAATGATACAACTAAAAATAATTTGCTTTACAACTAAGAAGTTAGGACATACCTCAGTTGCATCGTCACTTGCAACTGGTTGCTCATTTGTCAAGTTTATGCTTCCTTGGTCTTGAGCATCGCCAGCAACCAAGGGCATGTGTGGTTCAAAGGCAGCTACGCTCTCATAGAATTGCACATCTTGCTTTATTTCAACGAGCGCTTTGGCCACTACATCTTCCAAGGAACTGCTACCAATATCGTATGCAAGCGCTTTTGTGAGGTTGTCATCTTCAAAAGAGATTTTCACTTTCCCTTTGTCTTGACCCCCAGCATTCACGGCAATAATAGACAGTGCCTCATCCTCGTCGCGAAACCCGAGTGTCTTGGCAATGTCATCCAAAAATAAAAATTCTTTCCCATCAATAATGATTGGATGCAAAGACATGATAACAAGGTCTGGGACCTCCTCAAGTACTTCATCGCCCTCTAGAACTAGGTCCGGAACCTCCTTGGGGACATTCTCTTGTAGAGCCACCAATGCCATTGAGGCCTCCCATTGTTCTGTAACATTCTCTTCCTCAGCATGGGCCTCTTGGACCTGCTCCATTAGCTTTGCTTTGCCCTTTTTTTTCCCTTTGCCACTTTCTTTCACCACACCCTCTTGTAACAGAAGGACCAAAACCATGTCCCAGCTCAGGAAAGAAGTGACGACATTGCCCATTTGTAGATCCAAGAGTAAGTCTTCCTCCTCATTCCTGTAGTCTTTTTCTGTGAGGGATTTTAAAAACCTTGATAGGCGAAATCTAAAATTCTTGTCTTCCCTAAATATGTACTTGATGAGGTCAACTGGAACCCATAGGCCCTCATCACCCTCAAACATGATGGAGTACGTGCTGATGTGTTCATCCATATACTGAATGACATCTGTAAAAGCATCCGCGTGTAGATGCATTGTTGCACGCACATCAATTGCTCCCTCAAACATAGGGACGATCTCATCAACCCTATGAAGTAACTCAAGCTTTCCTAGCTGTGCAATAAGTGCATCAAGTAGAGGTGCCATGACTATGAGTGATTGCAAGAAATAGAGAGTGTGTGATACAGAAAGGTGTGCGAAATTGAGAGCAAGTGTTAGGAGAGAACGATAATTGTCAATTGATGAAAATGAGTAAAGTATCGTTTATAAATGGGCGACCTTGTTATAAAATTTTTAAAAACTTTTAAAATTTTTAAGTACCAAAAAATTTTAAAAAAATGGTATGCGAAAGAAAGAACATATCCTTCCATCGCAAGGTCATTTCTAATTTACTAGTGGCTCAAGCCACAGATGCTTGTGTGACCAACCTTACACTATCACAAAAAAATAAAACTTGCACAAGACAATTGAAAAACCTTAATAAGACAGTGAGGCAAAAAATTGAAATTGTATTTACTTCAATCCAAGATTACATATCCAGTGGTTATTTGATAGCTACACAGCCAGGGAAAGTAATTTCTCTACAAAGAAAAGATCGTTCCTGCCTTTTGCGCACTACTCTACCATTGATTATCAAAGCAAAATCACCACTCAATGAGAATCGAAGAACTAAGTAGTCACGTAAGTTGGCAAGGGACCAGTCATCATTCATAGCAACATCTTCTACATCCCCACCTTGCATGGATATATGTAGCACACCCTGTTCTGTAGAGGTTGTGTCGGAGTCTAACGCCTCCCATTCTCCATTTGTAAGCTTCCATCGCCTGTAAGGAAATGCAATGGACAACTGTTGCTTGGCAATATGGTAGCGCATCACAACCTTCTCAACTATTACTCCGCAGCTGATGGTGTCTGCATTGTGTTGAACAACTTTTTTATCCCATGCAGGTGATAAGAAACAAGTCAGAGCTCTCTCCCCCTTTGCAATCCATAAAGTTGGGGTACAATGTGTGTCACTTGTACGGAACAGGTACACAAAGAGGTGTAGAGGTATGAAGCAGGTTATGGTTGCTTTGTGAGATCCATATGTGCACTTCATAGCATTTTGCACCTTGCTTTCGATCTGCAAACAAGCCATGGCCACTGAAGCATTGTCTGGAATTGGCCATTCAATAGATGTGAGAGTTGGCGTAGGTTCTGGAACTAATTTTCCAGTACCATTTGCTTTTTTGGGAACCACATATGTATCCTCATAGAACAAGATGTTTCGTGCAAGAAGTTGTGCAGATGGACACCCTCCAAAGATTAAACTACCAAGCTCCACATGGTATGCTTCAAAGGTTCCTGAAATTGCCTCCATAGGCTAAAATATCTACGCAAAGGAACCCAAGAACAATCAAAGCAGTGCTCAGTATACCATTATTAGCACATAATTGATTTAAAAACAAGAATATAAAGTGGTGAAATGACTTACAATTTGAGAAAATCGTTGATGTTGGTCATGGTCTGCTAGTTTCACCTCTGTTGCCTTGTAAACATGTTGGACCTTGGCTAGCTTTTTTCCATCACGATCTTGTTTGAGCTCCAATATCCGCCCTTTCCAATGGTGACTTTGTATATCAACGTAACGTTTCACCACAGTTGACAGGGCGGTAGGAACTGGAGGTGGCAGGGTCGAAATGCGGCACAACGAGTTCTTTATATCGCAATGAGTGCACGGCTGGCATTGGAGCCACAACAGGTTGCTACCTGTGTCCATGATATAGAAGGACTGTTTAGGAGGGGTGCCCATGCCCAGCATGGTGAGAAACTCCCCTGCGTTGCCGAACGTCCACCCGGGCTACACAGGGTCGGCCTGGATCACTTGCCCGGTGACAGCATCCGTTGGCCTGAAATTCAGCCTGCTGTAGTTATCACTGAAGAGCATGCTGAGGAAGACCCCGCGGGCGGCATCTCTTTGCAGCCTCTCCCTGACCCGCTTCGCCGGCGTGGTGCCCTTCCGCACTGTATAAATTTGGTAACTTCCTTGGAACCAATACTAGAAAAAGTTACCAATGTTAATCCTAGTTTAAGATATAATCACCATGTGGTAACCTTGATTCTAAACATAGTTACCATTTGGTAACGTAGATTTTCTTATGAACTACCATATGGTAACTCAGATTTTACAAATTATTACTATTAGGATATATATATATATATATATATATATATATATATATATATATATATATATATAACATGAGAATTTAGAAAGGACCCTTAAATACCTGGATAGTTTTTGCATGGGACAAGTTTCTTCACACCGGAATCCGGATTCGGGACAGGGGTAGGAGACTGGAGTCGGTGACCTCTTTTAATTTTTAAACCACCACCACGTCAAAATTACTGCACTCCTTTCCACCCATCTAGGCGCCTCATCGAGTCATCTGCTGCTCTGCGCAAGTTTCCAAGGTGTGCGTCCCCCCTTCCCTTCCCCTTCCCTTCCAAGTTTCCAAGGTGTGCGTCCCCCCTTTCCTTCCCCTTTCCCTTCCAAGTTCCAACTGGGCAGTGGGGAATCGGGATCCATATTATGATTCTATCTAATGATGGTTTTGCCTGCAGAACTCTGCACCAGCTCTCCAGCACCTGGAGCTGTTGGGCCAGTGTTGGCGCACAACTTACAAGCTGTGGGGACAGTGGCCCTCAGGATTGCTGGCGACCAGGACACCCTCTTCGATGATCATGGGCGCCACTACTTCGAGAGTTGCTACATCGAAGGTTCATTTTCGGTGATGGCCAATCATACAGTAAGGTGGTTTTGCAGCTCTCATGCCCCCCACATAGCATTAATTAAAAATAATGCTCTTTTCATTATTCTTCTTCCAGCGCATAAGATTAGTTTAACTCTAAGCTTGCCAGTACATATATTGCAGCATAACAATTGCTGAAGGAGAGCTAGTACCTCACGCATAATTTAGTCTGATTTTCTCTCTTTTTTGAATGGCTCAGTTTGAATCAAGGCATGCAAGCCCTGCTGCCTCTGGCTTCTCCAACGGCTCTTCACAACCGTTGGATCTGGAGATTCTAGATTTCAAACAACCTCCCCTAATCCCAGGTAAGACCTCTCCATACATTTGCATCTTCTTTCAAAACATCACTGCTTGCATTTTCCCCCCACCCCCCACACCCACACCCACAGCCACATCCACCCCCCAAACCCACCCCTGCTTCTCCTCCTCCCAAAATTTATAAGCTAAGGAATACTATGGTTTATGTGTTGTTTCTTCAGATTGCTTGATGGGGTGCCGGCCTGTGGGGTGTGTGTGTGTGTGTGTGTACATGGAAATCCTTTAAATGCCAGTATTAGAACCTGCCTTTTCGTAACAGTAAGCATGTATCTGAATTGTCTCCGTTTATGAGATCCTTTCAATCAATACTATTCTTCATTAAAAAGCCTTCTTAATAAGATCCTATCTAAGACTATAGCAGAATTGTGTTCTGAGAGATCTCTAGACACCATAGTTTTGTACTCAATGCATACCGTACAGTCATTTTATGGACATTTCCATGCTCTAGAGTTCCAAGCCTTCACCCTGGCCCGGTCCTGCCCTTCACCTTGGAAGAAGCCATAGAAATTGAGCACTATGGTCATGTAGAAAACCTTGAACATCAAGCTGCACACACCTTCTCATACATCCCTTTCATGGCCTTCCCCGTTGGAGTTTGCTCAGCATGGTGGCCCACATAAAAAGATCTTAGCATCAAACGTTATGCTCCAATGGGACCCCCAAGTTTTCGACCAGTTTTAGGCTCTTTCTGGTTCACAAGTTCAAATGCTGTGACGAACTGTGGCCGTCCTTGTCATGTTATGTGTGGTAGCGCTAAAAGGACATTTCTAATGGACGGACGCCTGCTGCATGCCTGTAGGTTTGGCAGCTGCAATGTGATGGGCAAGAAGCAATGGCTTTGGCTGTCTGGTTTACTGTAGTTGCCAAGATTTGGCCATTGGTTGCCAAATCTATGGCACACTTGAACATGCCGAAAATGGACACATTCTTTGACATTTACCTGCACCTTTGATTGGGGACTCCTGACTCCTGAGTCTGAGTGACAGTACACACACACAGTCTCTCCATCTCTCTCTCTCTCACACACACACACACACATATACAAAAAAGAATCATGACAAAGCTTGGAACACGACAATGATCTCTCACATCGGAGTCACAACTCGTCACCCCCCCGACTGTTTCATATGCCCGCTTGCGCAAAGACCTATCAATTATCCTCACATAAATTTTGGAGAGAGGACCTTGCGGTAGAATCCTGACTCCTCAGGCGGAGGGACCTTGCGGTAGAATCCTGACTTCTCAGGCGGAGGGAGAGTCTTTGGAGGTGGCAGCAGCAGCTAATCATGAGCAGAGTGAGGTGCTGACTGGAGGTCAGAGTAGTGGGCCATCACAGGGAGTTGGGGTGGCAGATGAAGGAGATTTAGAGCAGAGCTCTGCCAAGGAGGGGTGCAGTGAGAGCCTGATGGTGTGGGGCAGTGCAGACTCAGTGCAGAGAGACTTGGAGCCTCGTAGCTACAGTTGAAGGGGTGTTTCGAGTTGGTAGAGAAGAGGGAGCTGTTCTTTCCTGTGACTCAGATGCATGTTCTCAACAAGGCTCTGTTCTTTCCTGCGAGTTCTAAGTTCTCAACAAGGCTCTGTTTTTTCTGTGCTCATTATTGGGGAGAGAGAGAGAGAGAGAGAGAGAGATCTAGAGAGAGAGAGAGAGAGAGAGAGAGAGAGAGAGAGAGAGAGAGAGAGAGAGAGAGAGAGAGAGAGAGAGATATTAACGTCTACGAGAGGCCAAAGTCGGCCTATGAGACAAAAAATAATACAACTGTGTTCTTCCGGTCATCAGAAGAAAAGAAACAAAAGAAAAAGTGTGCATGTGTCTAGATACAACTGTGAATCATCATGGATCGATGGAGCCCATATACAAACAATATAAGGGGGGTGGGGATGTGGATGGAGTGCTAAGGCAAGATGTATCTCTATATGCTAAAGGGGTAGTACAAGCATGCTATGCAGATCTATGTCTAACTCCATCTAGTACCATAAGAGGGATATAAGATATCATACATCGCCGATGCTGAGGCTGTGAATGGCATGAACATGTACCCTGAGTCTGAATGAAAGCGAGCTAGCCTCTCCTGTGTCTCCATCTGGTGTCTCATTCGGAAGCTGCTATCTCTCGGTGACAGAGTCGGGGTGCTCTGTGTCCAGTCTGTCTAGGTCTCCTCCTGGCTCTCAATTCCTCTGCTCTCTGTGCGGTCACCCCACATGGTACATCAGCTGGCACTGGCATAGCTCTCTGGAAGAAATCTGTGAGCTGGGACTGTCTCCCACCCCTAGTGGGAGCAGGTGTCTGGAGGAGTCTCTCTCGACAACTATGAAGCTCTAGTAGTAGTCTGCCAAGCTGTTTGCTGGTCCGAGGCCTCCATCAACTGATGTAGTTAAGAGTGCTCCTCAAACAGTCTTGCATATCTATCTCTGACCCCCTGGTGGGCTCTACATCTACATACAAAGTGATCCGCAGTCTCCACCTCCTCACGGCACAATCTGCATATCCGCCCAGCTCTAGGAACCCGTGTCGCTCTCCCAGCCTCTGTCTCTAGCTGATGTGATGAGACTCGTAGCTGTCCAATAGCAACGCGAGAGCTGTGTGGAATGTATACATCCATGTACCGTGGTCGATGTATAAACCCATCCCCTGAGATGCTCATAAAGTGGTCTCTGTAATACAGCATCTTCGGTGGTAGTGGGCTCTCTGGTGCTGTCCATGTCTCCTGTATGTAGTGCTGCCATATGTCCTGTCTCATCACTTTGTTCCTCTCATTGAGAGAGAGGTAACCCCGTGGAGCAGACTGATCATACTGAAAAGGTGGCAACCGCTCAATGTCTATACCATGATGTGAGAACTACTGTAGCATCTGTGCATACCAAGATCCAGTGTGTCCAGCCTCGACCAGCT
The DNA here is from genome assembly GCF_041138505.1 of Cibotium barometz. NCBI lineage: Eukaryota > Viridiplantae > Streptophyta > Polypodiopsida > Cyatheales > Cibotiaceae > Cibotium > Cibotium barometz. Next base: position 39,330,024 of record NC_141082.1, read on the forward strand.
GTCTGGATGCCTCAAAAGCTCGGCGGGATAATCTCTCCATGGGCATCTCCCTCATCCTATATATAAAGGAGATCGTCTGGAACAATGCCTCCACTGCCATAGGTGGTGCAGCAAACTCAGCTCGAACAATGTCGTGCGGGACAGATGGTTTGCTGCGTATCATCCTCGAGAGCATCAAGATATGTGGTCTCTCCAACTGTACCCATGTGGAGGCTGCAAGCCCTAGTGCCCAAACCGCTGCTGCATACATCAAGGCTGGTGTCACTAATGTATCAAAGAGCCACCCCTTCGTGCGGGGTTCCTGAAAATGTGCCTGATGACACTGACGCTCAAGGCCAGCAAGAGTTGCATACCCCCGGGTCACTCTGTCTTGGACTTCCTGAGCCATGGAGAAGCGTCCAGTTGAGCTAGTAAATGTGATGCCAAGTTAAACATAAGAGCTCACCACCTCGACCCGCCCTCCTGCTAATGTGAGAGTAGTGTGGCTCCTGACTGTGGGTGAAGTGTGGAAGATCATAACCTTGGTTTTCCCAAGGTTCACTGCTGTGAGCCCCTGCTGTGTGCAGAAGTCATCAAGAGCCACAAGGTGTCTTTGAAGCCCAACCTGTGTGTCGGATACCAAGACGATGTCATCAGCATAAAGCATAACATGGACAGTAATACCTGATAGCTCAACCCCAGAGCCTCCTCCCTGTGTGATGTAATCGACCACCTCATCAATATAGAGCCCAAAGAGCGTGGGGGAGAGCGGGCACCCCTGCTTCACACCAATGGTGCTAGCAACTGTGTCAGACAAGCCTCCTGGGCATCGGACTCTCCCAAAGACCTGCTCATATAGCCTGTATATGCCCCACATCATGTCTGAAGGTATGCCTAGTGTCTGTAGTCGTTGAAAGAGGTGCTCTCTGGGCATAGTATCAAATGCCTTGCGGAAATCCACAAAGCAACAATAGAGCCATTGCCTTCGTGCCTTGGCCTGATCAATCAGGCACCTCAATATAAAAATGTGGTCGATGGTCGAGAAGGCTCGACGGAAGCCTGCCTGGCCTGCTGCTCTCAATCCCCCAACCTCTGCATGAGTGCTCAGCTCTGCCTCCAAAACTGCCCCGTATAGTTTGGCCAATATATGGCCAGTCATGATGGTCTTGTAGTTCCCGGGGTCTAGTACATCTCCCGCTTTATGGATCGGCACAATAGTGTGCATCGTCCAGTCAGCCGCCGGAAACCCCTCTGACAGAGCTCTGTTGAAGAGATGAGCAAGAAATAGTGCCAATGTATCAATAGCATAGATGAGATCCTCTTCCTGTAATCCTGTATGATCTGTCGCCCATCCATGTTGGAGTCGGCATATGGCCCTCCTAACCATAGGTGGGGTGAAGAAGGTGGAGACTGTGAAGCATGGCTCTGTGGGCTGTGGTATAGGGGGCTGTGCAGGCACATCATAAAGTCTCTCTGCATATGTCTGCCAGGTCTGAGGATCGGCAATAGGTGTGGGAGGACGGGGCTCTCTGAGTCTCCTCCAAACAACACCAGCAGCATCTCCGCTCATGAGCATGTGATGTGTGTCCCAATACTGAGCCTCCTCATAAGCTCGCCGCTTACGGCGGGTGAGAGTATGCATCCTCCTGCCTGCCTGCCTCCGGGTGATCTCCCCGCGAGCCCTCTGCACTCGGAGACTGCGGTAAATGTTTCTGCACTCATCATCATACCATCGGTTCTAGGGCATGCTCCAATAATAGTGCGTGGTGGCTGTATGATGGGTGGGTGGGTCTCCAATAAGCTCCTGAAAGTGAGGGATAGGTATGTATGATCCGCCCCAATGGGGCATGGTGGTACGGTGAAGTGAGACACCATATTTGCTGCCTCCCGGGATCCCATCACATAATCCACTATACTACTACCGCCTCACTGGAAAGCAAGTCAACCCACCTGAATCTGGCCACTGAGTCATCCCATTATAAATAACAAGATGGTGTCGGGCCCCAAGCTCCAACAAATGTTGCCCATATCTAGTGCTGTCAGCTCCTCCATCAGCGGAGATCCGAGTGGTCCCTGTATCCTCTGTAGCTAGCGGCTCTAGTCTCAGGGGATCCTCAAAGTCATACATCTCGCACTGTCTGCTCTGAGTCCATGCATTGAAGTCCCCCATCAAGAAGACTTCTCCCAGTGTCGAATAGTGTAAGATCTCCTCAGATAAGACAGAGTATGGAGACTCACTAGCCTCTCCTCCACCCGGCTCCTCGGTGGTGGCAAACCGCGACCCCTTCGGAGGAAAGTAGCAAAGGGCGATATAAATCCATCTGGTCTCCGAGAGGCGTAAGCCCTCCATCACCTCCTCAAGTCTCCCTGGATGTGTCCATAGGACTCCATTACAGTTCCAGATTGCTATGTGTATCTCTTTGTCTTCATGTTGTTTCCTCCGTGTCTCATAGGCCAGATGGCGCTATTCGACCCTCTTCCCATCAATGTAGATGTGACCATCCCTATAATGTGCCTTCTTCCCTTCTTTGCATGCCGCCTTGATCTTTGGCATGCATAATCTTCTGTGCTCTGCCTTGAGAGAGAGAGAGAGAGAGAGAGAGAGAGAGAGAGAGAGAGAGAGAGAGAGAGAGAGAGAGAGAGAGAGAGAGAGAGAGAGAGAGAGAGACCAGGACTTGGTCAACTAACGCAAGCCCTAGCTAGCCTATGTGGCTTACCTTAAGCTCACACTGCCATTTTCACCATTACATTACCTCCATAGTTCTCCCCCTTCCTCTTGTTTTGTTGCCAACTGCCTCGCTTGTCATAGTTCTTTTACTTATGTCTATACATGCAAGTGAGTTGCACCTACCTCCAATTTCTAAACATAGGCATGCATGAGGGAAGAATTTTTCCTACAACAATAACGTCTTGATAAATGTGACAAACTAAGTTGATATGGTGTATCTCTCAATAACATGATTTGCTTGATTGTAAATAGATTGCAGGGTATTGTAACATTCAAGGAGCCAAAAAGCTACTTTTGGTTGGTTGGACAAATACAAGCTGCTAATGTCTTTGTATCTTCAAGCTTGGAAATCTTGATTTGAATTGAGTAAGAAAACATGGCTAGAAACACAAGTAATTATAATCATTGATGGTAGAAAAGTAAATCTCATATCTATACATTTTTATGTATTCATATGAATGTTTAACTTTGCCAAACAGGAACTTTCAAACAATCGAATTTGAGTGGTTGGTTAGTGGCAAAACCATCTCAAATTTCAGCAAATCAGGGCGCACAAACACAAACATCTCAAGCTCCATCTAAGACTCAACATGTTGACCAAGATGGACGCAGACAACTACTTGAGCAGCTCTTTGGAGAAAATTGCTCAACTTCTAAAGAAAAAGATGATTCTATGGCTCACCTAGAAGAGAGTGATGCGGACAACAACGCAAGCAGCTCGAAGTCTAAGGTGGGTTTCAAAAGAAAATTTAGAGACTCATGGCAGTTTCATCATCCATGGATCTCTCCTAGCTCTAACGATGGTGAGCTAGTGGTGAAGTGCACGGTTTGTATAGCAGCAAAAAAGAGAAACCTTTTTTCAACTATAGGGTCAGATGTTATGCATCGTGGAGCATTTAAGAGGCATGAAGAAACAAATCAGCATCAAAGTGCTGAGAGGATTTTGGAGAAGCTACAAAAAGATGGTGGAAAGGTGGTTGGAGCAATAGATACTGGCTTGCAAAGAAGTGGAGAAGTCTATAGATCTCAAGTTGTAAGTGTTATCCAGGCCGTCTACTACAAGGCTTTGGAAGGGAAGAGTTTGAATGGAATCCCAAGGCTAATAGAATTCTTGAGATTCATGAAAACGCGTTTTATTCCTATCAGTGACAGCTATGGGACCTATGGAAATGCTATGGTTGCAAGAGAGATGCTCAGTGCCATTTGTGATCACATAAGAGGTGAATTATTGAAAAAGTTGAGAAGGAGTGCATTCTTTTCTTTATCCATAGATGAAAGCACCGATCGACGCTTGGAGAAGCACTTGATTGTCTATGTTACTTACCTAACATCACAACTTGATGTTGAGGTGAACTTCTTGCAGCTATTGAAGATAGAAAAGGCTGATGGGTGAAACAATATACAATGCCATCATAAAACTCATGGGAGACTTGAAGCTAGATGAACGCTGATTTGTAGCCATTGCTATGGATGGTTGTAGCACCATGACAGGGAAAAGAAAAGGTGTGGTTTTTCGGCTTCAAAGAACATTTCCTTCTCTTCTTCCTATCCATTGTATTGCACATAGGGAGGCATTGGCAGCCAAAGATGCTGCTGACTGAGTTTATGGATAGCCTAGCTGGGAAAATCTATAGTTGGCTTGGTAAGTCAAGCAATAGGCATTCCGAGTTTTCAAAGCTATTGAAGGAGTTCCAACTACATGACGTAAAAATTTTGCAACTCCATAGTGTTCGATGGCTTTCAAGAGGCTTAATGTCAATCATCATCCTGAGTATGAGGCTTAATCAAAGAAATTGTCACACCCAAAGAGATGCTTGATATATGTGACTCATCAGGTATTAGCCAGAAAGGTTACAGAGCAATGCACAGGTCAATCACTTTAGGGTTGCGAGCAAAGGGAGTTACACAATCCTTGCTTCCAACACTTTATAGCTTACAGATGGCAAAGAAGTGTGCTAATGGTGATATTGCATCCATGTTTAATGGTGGGTACAAGTGGGTGGAGGATATTATGCCAATGCCAACAATCAAACCCTTTGAATACAATGCATATAACAATGTCTACATTGACATGGAAGTGCTACAAAAAGCAATGATTCAGTACTATGGCCTCACACTTGAAGAGACAGGTGGAAATGCTGTGTTTGTCTCGAAGCTGGATGAATGTCAAGTGGTTAAAGGTCAAAGACTGGAGCGTATTAGTTTAACCTTGATGAGCTGAGCACTTAGAGGAAAGCCTTTAGAGACCCAAGAGTTGGATGCAATTGAAGACAGCAACAATAGGGGTCAAGGGCATAAGCAAGACTACTACGGCATTCAATCAGAGAAAAACATCTGGTGGCAAGCAGCATGGGTCCTCCCAAAAGAGAACCATGATACCTTGAGGTGGTATTTTGAACGATCTGGCATTCAACATGTCGTCTCTTGTCAGGTCAATGGTCAAAAGCTTGATGTTCCTAGAATAGGCTGCTTTCACATTGAATGGCACTTGGGTGGCGATCTAAGAACCTTAAAGTGTATGTTGGTTTGTAACACAGGTGCGAATACTATATTCTCATGTGTTTACTGTTGTCATTCCAAGACAGCAGTAGACTCAAGAGTAAAAGGGAAACAACCTAGCAAAGGCAAAAGTCAAAAACAGGTGGGTGCAAAAAAAGCAATCGTTTTTGATGCTGAACAGAGGAAAGGATCAAAGGTATGGCATAATGGCATATTAAGTTGTGACCAGAGCAAGCCACCTAGTCGTGACCAGGAGGACAATGCTTAGAACCCAATCTTGGACATTCCACTATGTCAAGTGCATGTGTGCACATTACATGCAAGACTCAGGATTTTGGATAAGCTATTGATGCTCCACATAAACTATGTCTGGAACATGGAGCCCGAAGATCGACGAGAAGAGTCAATAAGTGCACTAGAGCGTGTACTTTCCTCTATGGGATTACATGCTGGAGCAGTGGTCTTGACAAAGGACCGAAAATCAAACCCTACACAAGACAACCCTAATAAAATTTGCATGGGTGGATCAAAGGCAAGACACTTGCTATCAAACCACTTGGGTTCTCATAGCCACACTAACTTTGAAATTTGGAAGAAGATATGTGATGTTACAACATATCGAGGAAATGATGCGAGGCTTGGCCTAAAACGTGCACGTGTATGGGAGGTGTGTAATAAAATGGTCGATCTTCTAGAGCGACCTCACCTGGATGACCATGGTATTGAGGCACTTAAACAAGCCACTTGTAGATTTACAGAAGCAATGGTCGAGGCATGGGGAGAAACACACATTACTCACTACATGGTAATGTTATATTTCTTGTGTCCTTGTAGTATGTTCTTCATACTATTTGTTGACTTTTTGTAATTTTCTATGCAGCATATATTGTATGCACATGGGCCATAATTTCTCGATAGATATGGCTCTTTAGCACTTTGGAGCAATCAAGGCATGGAGAAATCACATTACCAAGAAAAGGTCGTGTATTTTAAGGGCACTCGCCATGGTGGTGGGGGGGCAAAGTCAAGAGTAATGCGCTCCATGAAATGTTCAACTGGTTCTATCGCATTTTGGTTGGCAAAAAAAGGCAAAAAACTCGCAGTAATTTGTCTCTTAGGCGTCAAATAATGAAAACTGTTAATGCAAGAAGAACTGAAGGATACAACAGATCAAATGCTAGGGAGAGACTACGGCAATGGGTAGCAAGCAAGCGTCGGTGTGGTTCCTCATGGGCTTAAACTCTCTGATTATAATCTTTTTGTGTTTTTAAATTTTTTAAAAGTTTTAAAAATTTATATTTATAGACATATTTAAGTCATTTTTCATTTATAGCCACCACATTTCAATTTCTTCTTTGTGCTCTACTCTCTCTTGCCCTCCCACTATCTCTCGCACTCGTACATACCTAGGCCATGCCAAAAGAACAGGAGCAAGACTTGCGGTTTTTCGATCAACTCGGCCCACTACCTGCTACAGCAAAAAGGACAAATCTACCTATAGTAACAGAGCAAGAGGCAAAGGAGATGAGAGAAGAAGAGCGCAGGAAGGAGGCCGAAGAAGCGCAACGCAGGAAGGAAGCTGAAGAAGCAGAGCCTAGTAGAGAAGCAGAAGAAGAGCGGCGTCGAAAAGAAGCCGAGGAAGGTCAAGGGCAACCACCGGAGATTGTTATTGAGGCCAACACCATAGAACAGCTAGAGGTTATCTTACAAAACAGGGAGGTCGAGCTCTTGTCCTATGGCATCACGAAAGATACCATTGACAAAGAGTTTGCTCTTGTGAGGGCAGCTTGGGAGACAGAAATGCAAAAGAGACAGCAGCCCAAAGAGGACGCAAGGAGGGCAAGCCAAGCACAGCCACAAGCAGCCACAACATCCAGACGTCCAGTCAAGAAGTGTGGCAAAAGAATGGAGGGCAAGTTTTGAGACCAACAAGAAGAGGAAGAGCGTGCACAAAAGGAAAAGAAGTTCAGGTCTGAATGACCACTGTGGGAGAATCAAAGACCGCCACCGCCTCCACCGGTTACAAAGAAGAAGAGAAAATAGAGGCCAGGGACAGTCGCGCTATGAGAGATTAGGAAATATCAGAAAAGCACAGATCTTCTCATCCCCAAGGCACCATTCTCTCGAATGGTTAGAGAAACAATGGAAAAATTTACCGACAGGGTTGACCGCATACCATTAGGAAGTGAATGGGGTCTTCTTGGGCCCTTTAATTTGCCCAAGCCTCATCAAGGTGATTAAGGAATAGCCAAATGGAGGGTTGCCATGTGGACTGAAATGTTGGGTTTTTAAGAGAGGTGTAAGAGTGGTCAAAGGGTGCACTTTTTTCCCAAAAAGGGGGGGGGGGGGGGGGCAATTTTACAATTTTCGGACCTCCATAACTTCTACATACAAGCTCCGATTTGAGCGGAGATTATAGATCCGTGATCTACGCATCAAGAGCTTTCCATAGATATGTTACATGATATGGTTTTATCCACTAGATTTTAAATTCCATTTTCCCCCCAAAATTCAAATTCGAATAAAGTAGCCATTTTAAAGCTTCTAATTAGAAAACGTTTCTTCTTAAGAGAAAAGGTTTGACTCCCTTAAACTGCCAAATAAAAGGGCCCAAGAAGCCTTCCATTGAGGTCCTAATGAGAGCACAGCTCTTGAAGCTCTTCAAGAAGCTGCTGAAGATATTGTAGTTTCTGTTTTTGAAGACTCAGTGCTGGCTATGGTACATGCCAAGAGAGTCACTTTGAAGCCTGTAGATATGTCCCTAGCCCTACGCCTACGTTTAGAGCATAGCCTTCTATCTCAATAAGCTAACCCACTTTGTAATTCTCCCTACAAAATTTTGTAATGTTCCCAAATTCCTTTGTAGCATTTTCACATATTAATGAAAGCTTTTTGAGTTGTGTTACATTCTTTGTTGAGTCCAATTTTTTTTGTATGCTCAGTGCCAATGAACATTTCATTAAAAAAATATAAAAGCACTATACACACAAGAAAAAACACACACAAACACACACACACACACACACACACATATATATACATATACAAATATATATACATATACACACATATATATATATACACACACACACATATATATATATATTTATATATACAAAAAAGGTAGAGCCTATAAAGTCACCTAGAGACCCTTATTGAGGGCCTTATGAGCCTCAAGACCAAAAATATCAAAAAAAAATAAAAATAATGCCATGTGCGCTACGGCGCGTTAATCGCTAGTTTGACCTCGTCAAACTGGCGATTAACGCGCCGTAGCGCACATGGCATTTTTTTTGGATATTTTTGGTCTTGTGAGGCTCATAAGACCCTTTAGGTGCCCTAACAGTCCCAAAATCTTATATATTTATATAAGATATTATATATATATATATCTTATAATAGCCCCAAAATCTTATAATATCTTATGTCTTATACATATATATATATATCCTATATATCTTTTATATATATATATATATATATTATATATATATATTATATATATATATTATATATATATATATTATATATATATATATATCTTTCAATAGCCCCAGAATCTTATATATATATAGGTACACACACACACACACACACATATATATGTATATATATATGTACATATATATACATATATGTGAGTGTGTATACATCTATAAATACAACATTTTTTCGTACCGCTCTAACCCAATCTCGATTACTTTTTTTAATCACGATCACATTTAAAATGAATCCTAAACAATATTTTCTATGAACACATGAACAAAATCTTGAAATTGCGAGGCTTGAAATGGTATATCAAAAGTACGCCAGGAAAAATCACAACTTACAATGCACAACAAAATTTTTTTATTAAACTTGGAAGAGAAGTTTGCATCACATCTTTTTAATAAGCTCTTGGAAGAGCTCAGGAGAGAGAGTTCTAGAGGCTGGTTTCTGGCCTAAGCTTTGGAATATATCACTCAGCTCATTGATTCCTTGAGCCTGAGAAAGGGCACAATGGCCTAAAACTGAGCCGGGATGCTTGCCCGTAAAGCAATACAAGGCAGCTTCCCTAGCTACCAAAATACATTTATTTATGTTTGAGGCTAAGGGGTTCTCCGACAAGACTGCACTAAGTGCTTTACATTTTAGGAGCTCGGCATAGGCGATCTCTGAATAGTCTAAATGAAAAACCCGCACTATGTCGGCTCTGAGGGCAGGTATGTAGTGCCAAAGAGATGCATCTCGACCCTCTAACTTTGGCCGCATTCCTCCTACGCGCATAGCAAACTTGTCCACTTCAAAAGCAGTCTGTCAACATGTCAATATAGAAGTTAGGAAGCGTGAAATGATACAACTAAAAATAATTTGCTTTACAACTAAGAAGTTAGGACATACCTCAGTTGCATCGTCACTTGCAACTAGTTGCTCATTTGTCAAGTTTATGCTTCCTTGGTCTTGAGCATCGCCAGCAACCAAGGGCATGTGTGGTTCAAAGGCAGCTACGCTCTCATAGAATTGCACATCTTGCTTTATTTCAACGAGCACTTTGGCCACTACATCTTCCAAGGAACTGCTACCAATATCGTATGCAAGCGCTTTTGTGAGGTTGTCATCTTCAAAAGAGATTTTCACTTTCCCTTTGTCTTGACCCCCAGCATTCACGGCAATAATAGACAGTGCCTCATCCTCGTCGCGAAACCCGAGTGTCTTGGCAATGTCATCCAAAAACAAAAATTCTTTCCCATCAATAATGATTGGATGCAAAGACATGATAACAAGGTCTGGGACCTCCTCAAGTACTTCATCGCCCTCTAGAACTAGGTCCGAAACCTCCTTGGGGACATTCTCTTGTAGAGCCACCAATGCCATTGAGGCCTCCCATTGTTCTGTAACATTCTCTTCCTCAGCATGGGCCTCTTGGACCTGCTCCATTAGCTTTGCTTTGCCCTTTTCTCTTTCCTTTGCCACTTTCTTTCGCCACACCCTCTTGTAACAGAAGGACCAAAACCATGTCCCAGCTCAGGAAAGAAGTGCCGATGTTGCTCATTTGTAGATCCAAGAGTAACTCTTCCTCCTCAATCCTGTAGTCCTTTTCTGTGAGGGATTTTAAAAACCTTGATAGGCGAAATCTAAAATTCTTGTCTTCCCTGAATATGTACTTGATGAGGTCAACTGGAACCCATAGGCCCTCATCACCCTCAAACATGATGGAGTACGTGCTGATGTGTTCATCCATATACTGAATGACATGTGTAAAAGCATCCGCGTGTAGATGCATTGATGCACGCACATCAATTGCTCCCTCAAACATAGGGACGATCTCATCAACCCTATGAAGTAACTTAAGCTTTCCTAGCTGTGCAATAAGTGCGTCAAGTAGAGGTGCCATGACTATGAGTGATTGCAAGAAATAGAGAGTGTGTGATATAGAAAGGTGTGAGAAATTGAGAGCAAGTGTTAGGAGAGAACGATAATTGTCAATTGATGAAAATGAGTAAAGTATCGTTTATAAATGGGCGACCTTGTTATAAAATTTTTAAAAACTTTTAAAATTTTTAAGTACCAAAAAATTTTAAAAAAATGGTATGCAAAAGCAAGAACGTATCCTTCCATCGCAAGGTCATTTCTAATTTACTAGTGGCTCAAGCCACAGATGCTTGTGTGACCAACCTTACACTATCACAAAAAAATAAAACTTGCACAAGACAATTGAAAAACCTTAATAAGACAGTGAGGTAGAAAAATTGAAATTGTATTTACTTCAATCCAAGATTACATATCCAGTGGTTATTTGATAGCTACACAGCCAGGGAAAGTAATTTCTCTACAAAGAAAAGATCGTTCCTGCCTTTTGCGCACTACTCTACCATTGATTATCAAAGCAAAATCACCACTCAATGAGAATCGAAGAACTAAGTAGTCACGTAAGTTGGCAAGGGACTAGTCATCATTCACAGCAACATCTTCTACATCCCCACCTTGCATGGATATATGTAGCACACCCTGTTCTGTAGAGGTTGTGTCGGAGTCTAATGCCTCCCATTCTCCATTTGTAAGCTTCCATCGCCTGTAAGGCAACGCAATGGACAACTGTTGCTTGGCAATATGGTAGCGCATCACAACCTTCTCAACTATTACTCCGCATCTGATGGTGTCTCCATTATGTTGAACAACTTTTTTATCCCATGCAGGTGATAAGAAACAAGTCAGATCTCTCTCCCCCTTTGCAATCCATAAAGTTGGGGTACGATGTGTGTCACTTGTACGGAACAGGTACACAAAGAGGTGTAGAGGTATGAAGCAAGTTATGGTTGCTTTGTGAGATGCATTTGTGCACTTCATAGCATTTTGCACCTTGCTTTCGATCTGCAAACAAGCCATGGCCACTGAAGCATTATCTGGAATTGGCCATTCAATAGATGTGAGAGTTGGCATAGGTTCTAGAACTAATTTTCCAGTACCATTTGCTGTCGTGGGAACCACATATGTATCCTCATAGAAGAAGATGTTTCGTGCAAGAAGTTGTGCAGCTGGACACCCTCCAAAGATTAAACTACCAAGCTCCACATGGTATGCTTCAAAGGTTCCTGAAATTGCCTCCATAGGCTCCCACTCACTATAGTTTGAGGAAAAAATATCTACGTAGAGGAACCCAAGAACAATCAAAGCAGTGCTCAGTATACCATTATTAGCACACAATTGATTTAAAAACAAGAATATAAAGTGGTGAAATGACTTACAATTTTGCAGAAAATCGTTGACGTTGGTCATGGTTTGCTAGTTTCAGCTCTGTTGCCTTGTAAACATGTTGGACCTTGGCTAGCTTTTTTCCATCACGATCTTGTTTGAGCTCCAATATCCGCCCTTTCCAATGGTGACTTTGTATATCAACGTAACGCTTTGACACCTTGTGGGTTCCTCTTGTACTAGGCTGCATCGTAATCCAATTCCACTTCTTGTGCTGTTTGATGTTCTAGTGCCCATCCTCATCTTGACCACTGCTACAAGAGAGAGATTGAATACTGATCGGAGGCCTTGAGCTCTAGAAGAAGACATCAGATGTATATATTAGGGAGATTATAAACCTTGATGGCAAAGGAAAATAGAATGGTGAGAAAAAAACTTAGACTAGGGAGATGTACAAAAGAGAAGGAGTTGTAGAGCAAGTTCCAAGGGCTTGGCTGTGCTATTACTGCACTTTGAAAGAGGATATTAGAGGGGGTGAGAGGAGACAATGAGTAAGATTATGAGAGCCAAAGCATTTGCAACTCAAGCTTCCATAGCTTGGCTCCGCTGTTACACTCTGTAAAAGGAGGTTGGACAAGGTAGAAGGATGAAGTAAGGAAATGTAAGTGAGGATCAAACTTCCATAGCTTCTGAGAGGAGGTTGCAGATCAAGCTTCCATAGCTAAGCTCTGCTGTTACACTTTGTAAAAGGAGGTTGGACAAGGAAGAAGGATGAAGTAAGGAAATGTAAGTGAGGCACTGAGGATCAAACTTCCATAGCTTCTGAGAGGAGGTTGCAGATCAAGCTTCCATAGCTAAGCTCTGCTGTTACACTCTGTAAAAGGAGGTTGGACAAGGAAGAAGGATGAAGGAAGGAAATGTAAGTGAGGATCAAACTTCCATAGCTTCTGAGAGGAGGTTGCAGATCAAGCTTCCATAGCTATAGATCTAGGTTTCTGAGTGAAGAGAGAGGTAGATCAAGAGGTAGATAGCTAAAAGAAGTAGTCTAGAGAGTGAAAAATGCCCTGCTGTGAGAAAGGGGAAAGAGAGAGCGTTTTGGAGGGAACGTGGGAGAGAGGGATAGTGGAAAGTGAAGGGGAATGTGCATTGAATGCATGGGAACTCGTTTTTGGGCCTCTATCACTTTAGAGACCTTACTTAATGATGGCTGCAGGCTGCAGCTATCCTTTTCTATAAAAAATAGGAGAAAAATTCATATACTTAAAAAAATTTTGAGTTTTAGTTGATTTTAAAAATTAAAAAAGAGCCTATTTAGCCTATTATTCTAAGTTTGACCACTACCTTCTAGGCTCTTACAAACCATTGGTTTCAATCCACATGTAATCTCCCTATTTGTCTATTTCTTAATCACCTCCATTAGGCAATGGCAAATTAAAGGGCCCAAAAAGACTCCATTGAGTAGATCTTCTATCTGAGATGATACTACTAGCCCAATCAGCATCTTTGTACCCATGTACACATATCTCTGTCCTTGTTTTATAAAATAGTCCACAATGCAAAGTAGACCTCACATACCTCAGTATGCACGGCTTAAATGCTAAGCCATTTCACAGCTTAAGCATCTCAAGTGCTAAGCCCTTCATAGCTTAAGCATCTCATGTGCTAAGCCCTTCATGGCTTAAGCATCTCACGGATTAAGCATCTCACATGCTAAGCCCTTCATGGCTTAAGAATCTCACGTGCTATGCCATTTTACGGCTTAAGAATCTCATGGAACACCGTTAATCCAAAATGAGTGGTTTATGGCTCTTTAGATGCCATTTTTCAAGTGCTTTCCAATGATAGGTCATATGATAGGGCTTTGAGAAACTTACAAACATGTTATCCATGTCCCCCTTTTTTAGAATTCAAAAATGGGAATTGGGAGATTCCCAAATTCTCTAATATGGTGTTAAGTCTCATTTCCATATAGTGCATCCATCTCCTCATCCATACCTTTCTCCCAATACACATTTCCAACAGCCTCATCAATGCATGTGGGCTCTACAACCTGCATAACCTTTGCCATGTATGCATAGTGATGTGCCACATAACCATTATAGGTAAACCTCTGCACACCAGATTCTTCACTCTCCTAGATCTTCACAGCTTTGCATTCATGGCTTCCATAGCCTTCTTTACACCAGGTATTCTCATAGCTAGTATCCCAAGCTCCTCATCAAGGCTCATCTCTGAGCCACTAAACTCTTCATCAACATGAGAATGCCCTGTAGAAATGTCAGGCATACTAAGGGGCTCAACCACTTTCTCTTTGCCTTTATGTGATGTACAAATCACATTTGCACGACTGGTAATATGAGGCAGCCTGCCACTCCATGGTCTATCAACTAAACCACTAGATGAGGACTCTCATGGTCTACTCAAAGAATGTGACTGTTGACTTGCATTCAACAGCTTCTTTTTCAAGAGCATACCAGCTGCTCATCTCATCAAAAACAACATCCCTACTTACCCTCAACTCACGTTTAGCACGGTTATAACACCTATATCCCTTTTGCTCAAGGGAATACCCAATAAACACACATTTTTTAGCTTTTGAATCCAGCTTAGTTCTCAGCTCATCTGGCACATGCACATATGAAATGCATCCAAAGACGTTCAGATGAGACAAATCAAGTTTTCTGCTAGTAAACCTCTCCTCTAGAGTTACATCATGTATGGCTGCAGTTGGAGTCCTGTTCATGATGTAAACTGTTGTAGAAACAGCCTCAGCCCAATAGCTATGCGGCATATTCCTCTCTCCCATCAATGCTCACGCAATCTCAGCAATGTGCCTATTTTTCTACTCAGCAACTCCATTTTGCTGCGAAGTGTATCTGCATGTAAACTGTCTCCGAATACCATTATTCTTCAAAAATTCAGAGAACTCATTGGAGAAGTACTCTCCCCCTCCATCTGACCTTAGGCACTTTACATATTTCCCTGTTTGCTTTTCAACCATAACTCTGAGGAGGACTCCATGCTAGTTACTCTGTCATCCCCGGCCAAGGCGACATCCCTTGCCTTTAATTCTGAAAATGAGTGAACACCTCACCCCTCTCCTTCATGAAGTATACCCACACATTCCTTGTGTGGTCATCAATAAATGTCACATAATACTTGCAGTCTCCCATAGACATGGTCTTCGTAGGACCCCGTACATCTTGAATGCACAACATTTAGTACATTTCTGCTCACATTTCTATTACGTGGAAATACATGCTTTGTTTGCTTTCCAAATTGGCATGCTTCACATATTCTCTGCATACCTTCATCTTTAAACTTTGGCAGCCTGTCACAATTCCTTTAGTCTGCATAGACTTCATTCTCTGCACATTCACATGTCCAACTCTTTTATGCCAAATGTCTGTGTCTACAACAATTCCTGAACCATTTGTAAACATCGCAGCACTCACTTTAGGCATGTTTACATTCAATGTAAATATTCTGCCCACTCTGTTGCCTTTTGCAACCAACCTCTACACTTGTCTTTAAAGTCTTCAACATAAGAATCGTCAGGGTTAAGCCAAACCTGCAAACCCTGCTCAATCATTTGGCCAACTGAAACCAAATTCTTTGTTATGTTCAGAACATAAAGTACATCTGCAAGGTACTTCACTTTGCCATCCTGCATAGATAATGGCACATCTCCAACATGGGCAATTGGATGAGCAGTGTCATCCCGTGTTTCCACAAAACCTAGTCTTTTAAGGTTTTTCATGTCCTTGAACCACTCCCCATGACTTGTCATGTGGTTTAAAGCACCTGAATCAACATACCATACATCATCTTTATGTGCTGCTTCAACATTTTCAGACATGGCATTAACAACATGCTGCATAACAAACAACCTTTCATTATCCTCATTGTTTCTGCTCGAGGATGCATAGTTGTTTTGCTGCAATTTTCCATTTTGCATCTCAGCCTGCTTCTTATAACAATCTTCCTGCACATGTCCAGGCTTACCACAATAAAAACATCCACGTGTATCATTATACTGCCTTTGCCAATTTCCACGACCTCTTTGACTCCCCCTGCCTCTGAATTGGCCTCTTCCACATGTGTGTTGTTGTTGTGAATTCTGGGACTGTTGTTGTTGTTGCTACTACTGGCCATAATTTTGATTACCTCTTCGGCCACCTCCTTGGCCACGTCCACGGCGTCCTCTACCTTGTCCTCTTCTTGAACTTGTGTAGAAGGCCTGTTGCTATGAACTATTTTTGTTTTGTGAACCCAAGCTCTTCTCTTCTATAATCAATATAGACACCAAATCTGTGAAATTGGGAATGTTCTCCCGAGTCTGGAATAGATGTCTTGAATGCCTTGTATTGTGGCCCGAGACCACGTAGATAGACTTCCACCTTATTATCATCATCTACTGAAACGCCAATAGATGCAAGGGATTCCACAATACCCTTGATCTTCAATGCATAGTCATTCACATACATACTCTTTTTCTCCACATTATGAAGTTCATTCTTCAACTGTATCTTTCGTGCCTTGGTATTCATTTCATAGAGTTTTACCAAGGTGTCCCACGCCTCCTTGGGGGACTTGGCATCCTGTATGTGCCCATCATGGTGTCCTGTATACTGATAGAGAGTCAATACATAACTTTTCTGGCTCCTTGGTTCCAATCCTTGAACTCTTTCACATCTCGAGCAGTCGGATCGATCTCCGGTATCTCCAGTGCCTCTTCATGCTCAACTTCTATATAGTCCCAGTAACCCTTTCCCATCAGGAAATTTGTCAGAGCTTAAACCTCCAAGCATGGAAGTTGTTCTTATCAAGCTTCTCAGCAACAATCTGGTTTATGCCATCATTTGACATCTTGCCAGACACACAAATTTACCAAAAACATCACTCTGGTTTGTCCTGCACAAACTGCTGTATTTTTTGCAACAACGGTACGGTACTACACTCAAATGTCACAACCAGTGACCTCAATGTGCATACATACACCCAATGGCAACTATTGACCTCCTTGTAGCACACACAATGTTGTTTGCACAACCAATCTGTCTTCCTGCAGTTCTTAAAATAGAGGTCTGTAGAGAATTTGGAAAAATCCCAACTCACATTTTGCAAGATAAAAAAAGAGGTCCATGATGAATCCTTTTAAGATTTTTTCAAATTCCCCTCATGTCACATATCATTGGAAAGATCTTAAAGAGTAATACACATTCTCCCACAACTTTGGAATTGGTATGCTCAAGGTACACCAAAAAATAGATTGAAAAACAAATTCCCAAAGTAATGGGATTTTCCCAAATTGCCTATGATTACAATCTTGCCACTTTAATCTCTCTGCATAAAGCTTTATGCATAATATTTAAACTTAAAGCTTTATGCATGAATTAGTTTTATGCTTTGTGCAAAACTTAGGTATGCATAAAGCTTTATGCATAAGCTTTTATCTTAAACCTTAGTGCATGCATCAGCTCTATGATTTATGTACAAGCTTGGGCATTGATAAAGCTTAATGCATAAGCTTTAAGCTTGAAGTTTCATGCATAAAATATCTCTATGCTTTATGCATAAGCTTAGGCATGCATAAAGCTTTTACTTGAAGCTTAGGCATAAGCTTCATGCACTAAGCTTAGGCATAGAGCCTCATGCATTGAGACTCAATGCAGAAGACTCATACATAGAGCCTCATGTAAAAAGCCTTAATGCATAAGCCTCGTGTATAAGCCTCATTCATAGAGCCTTAATGCATAAGGCTCATACATGTATAAACCTCATGCATGCATAAGTCTTGGAGGCAAAACATATGCAAGAAAAATAATCCCCGGCACTCGAAGGTGTAAAAATAACAAAGAACAAGGTCAAGAGGCTTACCTCTTATGCTTGTGTGTGCTTGATCTTGTTGGAGAAGAAACTCTAAAACTAGAAATAAAAATTAAATGTTATAGCTATGCATTAAGTTTTATGCATAAGGTCATGCATAAAGCTTGATGTATGCATAACGCTTTTTACATAGAGATTTAAGCTTAAATTTTTATGCATGCATAATGCTTTTTACATAGAGATTTAAGCTTAAATTTTTATGCATGCATTAGCTCTATTCTTTATTTATTAGCTTATGCACGCATAAGCTTTAAGCTTAAACTTTTATGCATCCATTAGCTCTATGCTTTATGCATAAGATTAGGCATGAATAAAGCTTTTCCATGAAGCTTAGGCATAAGCTTTATGCACTAAGTTTAGGCATAGAGCCTCATGCATAACACTCATGCGTAGAGCCATAATGGATAAGGCTCATTCATAGAGACTCATGCATAGAGACTCATTCAAATATCCTTAATGCATAAGCCTCATGCATAGAGACTTAATGCATAAGGCTCAAGCATGCATAAGGCTCATACATGCATAAGCCTCATGCGTGTATAAGGCGTAGAGGCAAAAAATATGCAAGAAAAATAATCCCTAGCACCCAAAGGTGCAAAATAACAAAGAGCAAGGTCAAGAGGCTTACCTCTTATGCTTATGAGAAGTCCTGTATGCGGTTGATCTTCTTGGAGAATAAACCCTAAAACTAGCCAAAAAAAATAAAGTTTTTAGCTATTCATTAAGCTTTATACATAAGGTCATGCATAAAGCTTAATGAAGCTTATGCATAAAGTTATATGCATAAGATGTATGCATAATGCTTTCTACATAAAATCTTATGCATAAATCCTTATGCATAGAGCTGAATGAATAGAGTCTAATGCATAGAGCTGAATGAATAGAGTCTAATGCATAGAGCTTACTGTATAAGGCTCATGCATAGAGTCTCAAATGTTGAAGCCTCATGCATAGAGGCATATGCATTAAGCATTATGCATAGAGTCTCATGGATGAAGCCTCATGTATAGAGCTTAATGCATAAGGCTCATGCATGAATCGTTATGCATAGAGCCTTATGCATTAAGCTTTATGCATATAGAGCTCATATATAGTGTCTCATGCATGAAGCCTCATGCATGAAGTCTCATACATAGAGCTTAATACATAAGGCACATACATAAGCATCATGCATAGAGGATTTATGCATCGAGCTTAATACATAAGTCTCATGCATATAGCCTTTATGCATAGAGCGCCATACATAAGCCTCATGCATAAGATCTCGTGCATGCATAAGGCCTAGAGGTAAAACATTGCAAGAAAACTAATCCCCGACAGAGAAAAGTTATGAGGCTTACCTCTTATGATTGTGAGAAGGGCTTGTACGTGGTTGATCTTCTTTGGAGAAAAAACCCTACACCTAGCCACAAAAAGCATTAAGATAAGCAATTATGTTATTTATAAAAAAACTATTAATATAACTTGTTAAGCATTCAAGAGAGCAAACAAGCATACAAGAGAGCAAGGTGAAGGGCTTGTATGTGGTTGATCTTATTTGGAGAAGAAACCCTAAACCTAGTCACAAAAAAGAATTAAGATAAGCAAAGTTTCTATTTATAAAAAACTATTAATATAACTAGTTAAGCATTCAAAAGAGCATACAAGAGAAGCAAGCATACAAGAGAAACAACTGATAAGTCTCAAATTCTAGATTAGGCATAAGCTTTAAGCATGCATTAAGCCTTATGCATAGAGCTCTATTAATGCTTTAAGCTCTATTAATGCTTTAAGCCTTATGCATAGAGCTCTATTAATGCTTTAAGCTCTATGCATTATGAACGGTTCACCCATTTCTCTTCATGGTATGACACCTAAACAGAAGTTTATAGGCATAAGACTAGATGTGTCTCACTTGAAAGTTTTTGGGTGTATTGCATATGTGCATGTTCCTGATATGAAGTAGGAAAAAGGTTGGATCTAAAGGCAAAAAATGGTATCTTTATTGATTATGCTATGGAGCAGAAAGGTTATAGATGTTAAAATCCTACCACTCTTGAGATGCAGGTAGAGATGGTCTTTAATGAGATGAGTAGCTGGTATGCACCAACAATGAAGGCAATAAAAGATGCAGATGTAAGAAGTGCTGATGCTTGACCACATGTACAGAAGCAATCATAGGTTCTTAGTGGACCTTGAGAGTCCTCTAGTAGAGGATCCAATGTTAGCCCATGGTGAGGCAGATTGATGATAGATAAAGGCACACATGTATCACACAAAGGGAAGGAAAAGGTAGATCAACCTTTTGTGCCTAATCTGCTAATAGGTCACTCATATGTGGATGGTGAATCTAGTGGCTCTAAGTAGAGCCTTGATGAGAAGCTTGGCATTTCATCTTTGTGGTTACTCCTTGTGCAAGGAGAACCAAGGTTGTTTTGAGGACACTGGCAGTGATCTAGGTGTATGTTGGTCTACGGGGGTTAGGTACCCTATTGAGATAGGTTGAGATGTGATGGATATATAAGACACCTGGTAGTGATCCAGGTAGTGATGTGATACCCTATTGAGATAGGTTGAGATGTGATGGATATATAAGACACCTGGTAGTGATCCACGTGTACGCAGGTCTACGAGGGTTAGGTACCGTATTGAGATAGGTTGAGATATAATGGATATATAGTCTAGCATTATGCTTACATGGTTAAGGAAATACAAGAATGGGAGCCCACTTGTTTTGATCAAGAACATGGAAATAAGAAATGGGAAGATCCCATGAATGACGAGATAGTAGCATTGAATGCAAATGCAACATGGGAGTTAGTGCCTTTGCCTAAGGAAAAGAAGGCAAGTGGATGTAAGTGGGTGTATTAAAGTCAAGCATAACGTTCATGGTTCAACGAGCAAATATAAGGTAAGATTGGTTGACAAAGGCTATGGGCAGACTTATGGCATTGACTATGAAGAGACATTCAGCTTGATTGCAAGAATGGCAACCATGAGAGCTATCATTTCTATGGCTGCAGTAAACAACATGAGTAGCATATAGTTGGCCAATAACCATGTATACCATGCTAGAACGAAGCACATTGAGGTGCACTATCACTTTGTGAGGGAGAAGGTTCTAGCAGGTGATGCAAATCTGGTAGATGTCAGCAGAGAGGATTAGGAGGCTGACATCTTCCCGAAAGGCATTGGGCACATAGATATGTAAGTGTAAGGGGTTTTCTTAACAACCCTTGAGTGCACGTGATACATAAAATTCCTTAGAGGTGAATGCCTCAAGTCTTTAACCATGGATTCTAACATGGTATGAAAGCCTAAATCTTAAGTGGTTATGCTTATTTAATCCATGCTAATCACAGTCAGTAAGCGCTATTAGTCATTAATCATTTTATATATATTTTTAGGATTCTTGTCTCTTTACCCCTAGCCCATGGAGGATTGATTTCTCCCCATCATCTCACCCATAATAGTTCTACCTCTTCCATCATCTCTACAATTTTAATGTTGGATAAGTAGTGTTGGGACTTTGCAGTTGCGCAATGGCTAGCGAAGCCATTTTGTACATGGCTATGGGCTCATTGGTGAAACTTTGTTACCAAAAATATTTCATGTCAGACATCTAAACTTGCCGAATGTCAATGAATTATGAAAGCATAATTTCTGCAAAAGAGGTTTTTGATCATGAATAAGATCATTGTCCACTTTGTAGTTCCTTAATTATGCTATAAGAGGTTTTTGATCATAAGTAAGATCATTGTCCCCTTTGTAGTTCCTTAATTATCCTCTACCAGTGAGAGAATGCTATAATTTCTCATGTTTAATGTAGCTCGATGAGAGAACAAAATGAATGAAGAGTTACCTTTTGTATGGAGTTGAGTTGAGTTTTCACAAACTGGAGGGGCTTACGTTAAATATTGGGGTGCCTGCATACGTGGCACCCCGCAGGCCCGGTGACTCGATCAATGGCTGATGACGGGCCCATTTGTAGACATATGTCCATAAGGTGTTATGGACATGTGTGTATATCACAAGCGTGCGCGCGGTGTAGTGGATAGGAGCTTCGCCTCCCTTGGCAGGGACCTCGATTCTTCGAATCATCCCAGCAAATGCACCGACATATGGACGTGTGTTCATAACTCTTTTGCACCACTGTCTAGACCGAGGCGGTCACTGGCTAGGTGACCACTCATGCTGGGGCTCGTGTGGTGCCACGTATGCAGGCAACCCGAAATTTAACATAAGCCAACTGGAGGCATATTAATACTATTCTGTAAAATCTGAGTGCTCATATTACCATAGCTATGGTTAAGTTGAGTGCTACGCTTGTAAAAGTTTGGGGAATGCTTAGAACTGTTATTGACTTTTTGAACTTCTACAAGTGAGAAGTTTTGCATATATAGTGCAGATCATTATGGATCTCTCTGTCCAAACCTTTTTTATTTGGTAATATGTTTTGAACGTAGCTATGGTTTTTACACTACCAAAAGCTACTAACTGACATCATCATTGCATCTGTTGAAAACATGAAAGTGAGTCCTCACCAGTTCCATATTCAAAATATTGTATGATTGATTTTGTCCATTACATTATAGCTTGAACATTTTTTATGGGCTTGTGTAAGGAAATCCACATATACCATCACATTAAACAAGATGATGCTAAAAAGGAGCTCTCTATCTAATGCTTTTTTTTTGCCACGAACCACATGTATTTCATGGTCGTTATAACTTATCACATGTGCTATTATTCTTTGCTCATATGATTTGGCCATGAGCTTTTGATTTGTAAAGCTCCCCGCATCTTGCAAATAGTCAAGTGCTTGCTCACAATGTCTATGCTTGATATATTATCCTATAATAAAAGTGTAGTCCACAAGAGTGCATTGCATGTTTGTGTTCCATATATCCTACAATAAGCAAAGTTCATAAACAAGACTATGTCACAAGCTACAATCTTGTTGAACCTTTCCAACCCTTTTCTAGCATGTACTTCTTAGACCATGTTTAGGGCTCCGATGTTTTCACAAGTTTCACATTGTAAATGACTATAACATGGTTAAACATTCCTCTCTCAAAAGAGGAGGAGTTTCCCCATCATAAATAGCTTACTCTCACAACAAGGAATACTTGGTTTAAGGATAAGCTCCATTATAGAAATCAGCAAATTGTAGAAATCACTTAGGTTTCTTTGATTAAGATTTGATGTACGATGAGATAGGGACCCTTGGCAGAGCTCGACCCCCGGCCATCCTCAGCAATCACAGTTCTAATAACACGTGCACTCTTATTCGCATTCTCAATCACATGACTCATTCGGAACAATAAATTTATGTTTATTAATACTTGGTATCGTAAATATGACTCATAATGGAGAAACAATAATTGAGTAAGAGCTTGGTAGTGTGCAAAAGGATACGATTGGCATGTAAGTTTTGCACATGACTCATTCGGATTAATAAATTTATGTTTAAGAATACTTTAGTATTGTAAATATGACTCGTTATGGTCACATGGAAGTCACTTAAGTTTTGCACATGTCTCATTCGGATTAATAAATTTATGTTTAATAATACTTTAGTATTATAAATATGACTCGTTATGATCACATGGAAGTCACTTTTGTGTGGAGTGCATAGGTAGCAAGACAACAAGACTTGATTATGAAGTATTGGTAAAGTTTCTTTAAGATAGTTAAGCAAGTGCTAGTATTGGTGAAGTTTCTTCAAGATAGTCGAGCCAAGTGCTAGTGATATATTAACCCAAGGTATCACATTTTTAAGGAAATTTATTATATTTATACTCGCTTTGCAATGATTTAAAAGAATTTACAATGGTCTCCATCTAATAATAAGAAAGACATATAAGTGGATTATTTTCCATGGTCTCAACAAAGAATGGACACATCTTTGTGATATGATGATCTTTGTGATACTTTTGTATACGGTTGTACTACCACAACAATGTGAGAAGGTAAGTGGAAATTACTTAAAATTAATAACTAAGTTTCATAATACTATTATAAACTTAGTATTTTGTTAAATATGCTAATGTTGGTAATTTATAATGCATCATGTTAGGTAATCTTCCACCAAGATTTTGTAGACTCAAGATGTTATATATAACAACAAAATCTACAATAAGTGAAAGAGTTTATTAATTTCATTATCTATTTCACAAGGAAAATAAGACCATTACTACTCCCAAACTATGAAATTGTATGTATGTCATCACGTTCTTTAGCTTCTTTTTGAAGCTCTAAGAAAATAATTAATCCTATTTTTTATGCCCATCATGTGAATTCCTTCATTTGGCCCTCCATGTAAGCCTTCCAAAACTGTATTTTTAGGAGCAAAACCGAGTTCTATTGACTAGTGCATCATATACATATGCTATTTGGGCATCAAGAAAAAAGGAATCTAATTAGGATCGCCATTGCCATTGCGACAAAGTTCTAGAAATATGAAAGCTCTATAACTCTTTCATACAAAGTCTTTCAAAACTCTTACTCTTACATGCTCTAAAACTACTCACAAAAAGGAAAAAATACTGACAAATACTAATTGCTATAAAAAAAAATCATGCATAAATAAGCCAAAAGGAGTTTCTAGATTTCTACATTGATTGTAAGTACATATGGCATGTTTTATTTTCAACAATAAATTTATGACAACTTTGGAGCATCAAAGTGCTCAAGGATCTCATGGAGTTAAAAATATTACATTAGGCATTTTAAATTGAAAAATGAGAAAAGAATTTCTTTTTATGGATGTGAAAAAGAACATTAATTGGAGTGTCACACTACTCATGGAGTGTAACTCTAGGCATTTTAAATTGAAAATATAAAAAAAGGATGGATTTTTCTCATGTGAAAACATCTTTTACCAATGTAGGAAACACTTTAGAAACTCCTATTCATTTTCTACCAACGCAGGAAACACTTTAAAAACTCCCATTGATTTTTTCTTTTTGAGGTTGTACTATTTTGTGTGACGAGAGAGAGAGAGAGAGAGAGAGGAGCAGAATTTCCTAGATCAACCGTTCAAAAAATAACAAGAAAAACTCCCAAAAAGAAAGAGATTTCAGCAAATCCTAGCAGCCGTTTGGGCTGAAGATAACGAGGTTCGCGATCTTGCTGATGAAGGTGTGAACGCCCTGGAGCGCGGTGTTGCCGATGATGGAAAGGCTAGAGGAGGAGCGCCGGATGGCTAGGCAGAAGACGGCGCTGGAGTTTCCCACGGGTATGAGGATGTGGTTAGTAAAGAGAGGCAGGGTGGCGCCGCTGTCGAAGTGCAGAAGCACGGTTGGGAAGTCGCCGAAGCCCGTGTACGTGAGGTCATAGCAGAGGTCCAGACCATAAGCGGGAGGAGCGGAGGGCACCAGCATAGTGTATTGAGCATATGTATCTCGCAGCGCGGAGTAAGCGGAGGGCACCAGGTACGTGCTCTCGGCTCCCGTGTCCAGGATGGTGCCAGATCCCGGCTTGCCCATGCGAAATGCGAGGTCGGCGGGTGGGATGTCAAGCAATGTGTAGCCCACTGTGATGCCCGTCACCGGCACGAAATAGAAATCCGAGAAGCTGGGATTGAGGATAAGTCTTGCCTGGATCCGGCTGCCGGAGTTGTCATCGGCGCCGAAGGTTAGGGAGCCTACGGCTATGGACCGCCTTGCTGGCAGGCAGAAGGAGACAGAGAAGCTGTGCATTTGCGAGGGGAGCGAGAAGGGTCCGGCGCCCAGCCCCACGACGCCGGAGCCTCCTGTGTAGGAATCCCTACTGAGCAGCGCTAACTTAGATTTTTTCGAGAAGCTGCAGTGGCTCTACCGCCCTTGCTACCATCCTTCTCGCAGTCCGGCGCTTCTACTCTGCTGCATGCTGGCGCTGAAAACACTTTGCTTATGAAGCCCCTCACGCCTTTCAAAAGGCATCCTACCACCAATTGTTGCCTTTTCTCGCAAGCTCTTTTAGCAACACCTCTAGCTTATCCTTCCATAACTACATTGGCACAAGGTAAAGACGGCCTTGTTACCCCGACTATCGTCCGTCAAATTTATTTTTAAAAGAACAAATAAAAAAAATTAGAGTATCATATTTGATTAATTCATACATTTTATAAATTAAAAAAAAACTAAAAGTTTACAAATACACTCATTAGTTTATAAACAATTAAAAATTATTTTATTTTATAATTCACTCACATCACAAACATGCCTAAACATTCAGGCTATTCGCGAGCGCAAACATGCCTACTCTTTCAGACTATTTGCGTACACACATGACATTTTATACAAAAATGATAAAAACTTTTCAAATAATAATAATAATAATAATGATTAAAAGAAATAAACAAACAAACAAATGAACAACCCAAATGGGCAAAGACCCACAAAAAGGCAAAGACCTACCAAAAGGGCAAAGACCCACAAAAGGGCAAAGACCTACCAATGGGTAGTGACCCGTAAAAGGACCCAAAGAGGTCCGTCCTACAATGGACACTAATAAAAGACCTGGGCAAAAAAATGAGACCCAAAAAAAAAAAAAACAAACAAACAAACAGACAAAAAAAAAAGTTAGCCTTAAGAGGCATCAACCCGTTGGAGTGTTGGCCACACCCACGAGGTATGAAGCTAAAACAAAATCATGGGTGATATAATCATCCATCCTAAGAGCCCAAAGAGGCATGAAACAACAACCCAAACAGGGAATTACGAATCCCCAAGAGGGAAACAACTATGCCCAATGAGGCAATTGAGCCCATTGGAGTGTCTACAGCATCCATGAGGCCAAAATTAAACATTATCTTCGACAAGCTGAAAACGAATCAGCCTCTGAGCGATGACAAATTAAACTTAATTATACATACACACTTGTAAATAACATTGTTTCACATCTATATTTTTGATAACTCAACTCATACTCATATATTAATTTCCTTTTGACATGTACACATGCAACTACATTTCATTCCCTTTATGTGCTTGAGGGGGAGAGCTCAATGGATGGTTCAAGCTCACAAAGAGAATCAAAAGTGTTGCGGCTGTAAAGCATCAGCCGACATCATTATTTCCAATGGAGTACCTAAAGTTGTCTTCGTCTCATCAACATTGACATCAACACTCATGATGTAAATAAAATATAGCATATCTCATGCATTCACAATACATACATCACTAGACACATAGCATGCTCTCACTTACCCTTATGCGGACATTCGCATTAAGGGGGAGTGTAGGAATTAATGCTATAATGCCCGCATGTGTGTGAATGCATGTGAGCAATGAAAGGACACACGAAGAGGTACAACTCAATAACTATAAATAAATGTATTCTCTCATTAATAAACACAACGATTCAGCAATGCAACGAACGCGTCTCAACTCTGTGCAAGCAGCGATGGCGACCTGAGTATCTCTAGCCTTCTATGTTAATTGTTAATCAATGATAATTATGTATTAATACACCTACATAGGATTTCTACATCCTGTGAAGCTGGACGAGGGCGAGAACGTGCTGTGGGCACAGCCGAAGGCGATTTTTGGCACGGAGACGTCGGAGTTTGTGAAGAAGATGGTTTCCTGCGCGAGGACTCCTTTTGAGTAGCTGCCGTCGCCGTAGTCGAATATGAAAGGACAGTTCTTGTTTGGGGGAGCGTCGGACGGGCAAAAGTCAACATCGTGGACGCTCGAGCCCTGGATAGCGTCGCAAAGTTGGTCACCACAGTTGACAGGGCGGTAGGAACTGGAGGTGGCAGGGTCGAAAGGCGGCAACGAGTTCTTTATATCGCAATGAGTGCAGGGCTGGCATTGGAGCCACAACAGGTTGCTGCCCGTGTCCATGATGTAGAAGGACTGTTTAGGAGGGGTGCCCACGCCCAGCATGGTGAGAAACTCCCCTGCGTTGCCGAACGTCCACCCGGGCTGCACAGGGTCGGCCTGGATCACTTGCCCGGTGACAGCATCCGTTGGCCTGAAATTCAGCCTGCTGTAGTTACCATTGAAGAGCATGCTGAGAAAGACCCCGCGGGCGGCATCTCTTTGCAGCCTCTCCCTGACCCGCTCCGCCGGCGTGGTGCCCTTCCGTCGCAGCGGGGATGCAACGTGGTCGCGGTGGATGACAGGCGCAGACGTAATATTAACTCCCGCAGCGCCGCCCATATTGATGAAGGAGGTGGTAGCACTGTGAAAAGTATCTTTAATGTAAGCCTCTTCACGCTCGGACACATCCAGCTCGTAGAAGGCACGCATTGCCGCCGCCACGTCCAGCCGCTCGTACCCTACGCCTGGTGGCGTTGTTGCTGCTCGCCTTGCACCTGCGGGTCCGACGGCAGCCGCTAACAGGACGCATGATATGAGTGTTCTGATAAGGATGAACATTGGCAACATCGAGGTCGCTGACACGATGTTGAGATACTTCATCGGTTTGAATACCAGAGCTTCCGCTTCTTTTATCGGCGCTCTCCACACCACCGACCTGACGTGAATTTGTCGGCCAATGAGTCAACCCTTAGAAATTAGCGCTGTAGAGACTTTAGTGGGCAACTCTCCAATGACCAACTGTCGAGCACACCCCATAATAGAAGCAAATTTTACTAATTAATATTCATCTAACTTCTATTAATTAATTGATTTTATTTTTTACTCAGAGATATTTTTCTTTCTCTGAAGATGAGGCAGATTTTTTAGAAGTTGAGTAGGCTCTAGGATGAAACGTACCCTTCGTTTCCCAAACTCTCGGAGCTTTGTCCTAGGCTTTGTGTAATTGGAGTTTGTAACTTCAACTCTTAAACTAGAAGTGGGCAAGCAAGGTACTTGATGAGTCTCAAACTAAAGCCTTTTCACACCTTCATTAACATCCCCAAATGTTTCTTGTTAGTATTGAATTTAGCTCGTGATTATTTTTATCCTTGTTGTGAATGTTTCAATTCTCACATGAGAATGTAAAATCACTCCTGGGAATATATCCACTAGACTTTAACACACATGAAAATTGTTCTTGTTTTTCACACATCCGTACCTATATTTTCCCATGGTAATATAATCTCACATTTTGGCACCTTGAAAACATCTTCTTTGTTTTTTTTGGAAAGTAGATATATAATTTTAATATTAACACTAAAAGTTCCTTACAAACTAGTGCAGAGGGGCCCAGGGCCAGAACCTAGACTAGGTTATTTACATTGCAATTCAATAGATTACAAAGCATGTTCCACTTATTCTCTTCCCAAACAAAGGAAGACTGGCTCCAAGATACATGATACCCTAGTTGCATACAGGCTATCATCATTGCTTCAGTAGTGCATCCTTTTGCGGGTAGCTTCTCCAAGATTTGCTTTTCTGTCCACACCTTCACCACTGGTCACAAATGTATAGGGTGTTTCACTTTCCGATACCATCTTCTAGTCTTTGGTCCAAATTTGGAAAAGCTTTGCCTTCACTTCATACGCTGGATTACCCTGCATAACATTGTGCGTTAGTTAGGCACCCCCAATATGTGCAAGGATCTGCAAGCCTATAGAGCAACTAATCCCAGATTGCAGAGAGAAGATAGCCTTAAAAAATGTTAGCATACTTTAACATGCTAACATAATAAATGGACCAACACAGATGAATACTTTCACATCACCTCAGTTACATCTACTCGAGTGTTACCCCCCTTCTAAAACACTATGCTACTCCTGGATACCCAAATTTTCCATAAACACCCAAATCTAATCATATTAAATATAAGATTAATGTCGTCTTCAAAATCTACCCCCTTTCCAAGAACCCAATCCCCCCATAGTCCCATAACCCCTAAATATTTGGCTACCCATTTCCCAATCTTAGCCCAAGTTTCCCTTATGCAGGACAGTCCTAGAATGCACGACTCCCATCCTCCATAGTTGATTTACACCTAGGGCAGCAACCAGAAGTGATGTTTCTTTTTGAAAAAACGTAAACCCAAGGGGCAGAGCCAGCACGCATACTTTCCATAGAAAGACTTGGAACTTTACTCAAATGTTAGCCTCCCAAATCAGTTCCCATCTCAAAACTTTGCTACAATATTCAAAATTCACCTCACTTTTCTTTAGTTCCAAGTACAGAAACTTAGTTGTTCCGTTGTCTAGTTTCACCCCACTAAACCACATCTAATCTTTCCTCCAGCAAGAGTCATCATAGGCACTAGATACCTAGACTTTTTGAATCTCTACCAATATATGTTCAGCTAGTTGTTTCTCTCTTGGGAGAACCATGGGCAAGATGTGGGGGATAGGAGAGAATGGGGCTAGTGAAGCCTGCAAATGGGGACAATGAGAGCACGATGGTGATGACATGAAGCACTCACGCAAGAATGAAGAAGGGTCTTCAGATGTGAAGAGAGTGCATGAAAATTGGATAGCGGCTAGGCTACATCGGGGCTCTCACCCTGTTCAACCAGCTAGTGACAGTGCAATACTCTTTTGTCTAGGCAGGCCATCATCTAAGGTAGAACTGGGTAAATGGCTGCAGGAAGACATCTTTCACGAAAAGGTAGTATCGCATATTTATTATCCTGGGAAGGGTTTTTTTATGTCTTATTCATAAAAGAAAAATATGTCTCTGATTTGTTTACGAGAGCACCACTATTTATGGACACGAAGCTTGTGCATGTTGTACCATTTGATCCCTTATTTGATGCTAGCAAAATCCTAAAAGAGGCATTTCATGTATGGGTTAAATTAATCGGTTTCACTCCTTGGCTTTGTCCGACACTCAAGGAGCTAGCCTCCTATTTGGGGCCAATTCTGTATATCCCTAAGGAAGAAGACACAAGCCGGCAAGTGAACACCATCTGTATATCCCAAAAAACTAGTCTTAACATCCCAAAGTTTATGGAAATGGACTTGGGAGAATTGGGGAAGATGGAACTAGCCTTGAAATTCGGCCCCCGTAGAAAATCTACTTGGAGACCCATTAATTTACTCAATTTTTATAAAATTCTTGCCAAGGTTATTGCTCTAAGGATCTTTTCTTCCCTTAAAGAAGCAGTCTCCAGGAAACAATATGGTTTTATAAAAGGAAGATCCATCTATGACAATATTCTCAAAGTCATGATAGGGAGTGAGGTATCCCAAAAAACTGACCAGAAATGCATAATTCTCCAATTGGGCCTGGAAAAGTCCTATTGAGGATGCATTGGTCCTTTGTGGCTAGGGTTATGAAAAAAATGGGATTTGAATTCAAAATAGCCTCCTTCATCTTCACCCTGTCTATTAGGGGATATTCTAACCTTCTTCGAAATGGTAGTCTTGTAGGGGGATTTGAAATTAAAAGATCAATTAGATAGGGCTGCCCCCTTGCTCCTTTGCTTTTTGCCATATCCTACCAACCTATCATTGTGTCCCTTGAGGATGCATGTGAAAAAGGGAGAGTTGTTGGAGTCAAGCTGAGGAGTGGAGAGAAATTAGTAATTCAATGTTTTTCTGATGACTCCTTGTTGTTTCTTAGGGCAGATAGTAGCACTGTGAGATAGGCATTGACTATGATCCAAGAATTTGTAGAGGCCTCAAGTTCTAAATGAAACATTCAGAAATCTAAACTTATTAGTGATTTTGACTTGAATAGATGGGGTTGTGAGATGGTCAAAAGAGGGCAAATCATTAGGCACTTAACACCATATTAGTGAATTTGGGAATTTCCCAATTTCCATTTTTAAATACTTAAAAAAGGGGACATGGATAACATGTTTATAAGTTTCTCAAAACCCTATCATATGACCTATCGTTGGAAAGCGCTTGAAAATAGAATCTAAAGAGCTATAAAGCACTCATTTTGGATTAGTGGTGTTCAAGTTATGGTTAATCCAAACTTTTGACCACGTGTCCCAAACTTGTGGGAAATTCCCATATTCCCCAATATGGTGTTACTTGGGAGTTGCTTTTGAAGTTGAGGTTACCAACAAGCAATTATCTGACTTAGCCTTAGAAAGACTCCTCCACAACTTCAAGAAATGGGAAGGGGTTAGGGTTCCATTCCATGACAGGGTGACCATTTGTAGCATTGTATTGAATGCATACACATCACGTTCCTTTGTCTTGTCACATCAACTTCAGGCAAAGCCCAGTGGAATAGAATCATAGCCCCTCTAAGGGATTTCTTATGGAGGAACAAAAGTAGCAATAGAAGAGTGGCTACTTTGCTATCCTGGGACAAGGTGTGCATGCCTAAACTGAAAGGTGGCCTCGGTAGTCTTCATCTCCCCACACATGCCCTGGCTAGAATTGCCCTTCTCTTACGTAAGTGCCTCCTACAAGAAGAATTCTGATCTAGAATGCTTAAGGAAGTGGTAGAAGATTCAGTTGTTCTTCTCAAAGGCAAATGGTTGGGCCTAAACTGGAGAAATAAGCTCCTCTCTTAAGATAGCCAACTCCCCCTTTTGCAACTTCTTATGTGGAGAATGGAAGGCTGTGATGGAATTAATTCTGTGGGATGGTTTCCACATGAAACTCCTTCTTCAGACTTGGAATCTAGTGGATGTCCCTTAACTTTAACCCCCCTTTGGCTCTTTTGGACACTACATGTTTTGGATGCGCGATGTGTTGAGATATCAAGCTCAACTAGTGCTACCAGCTTTTGCATCTACACCATTGGCATGGTTGGTGAGATGATGGGTGATATGCGGCCAGCGGGATGACAGGCTGTGTGACAACCATTTTGGATTACTAGAGACTAGCATAGTTATAGCGCCAGCTCATTTAGTTGGGTTCACATTATGGACCGAACCTTGTATGTTTTAGTAGTTGTTTTAGTAGTTGAGTACTAACCCATATAGTGTGTACTTTTATCTTTATGTTATGTTGGTTGATTAGAGAAGAACAAGATAGAAGAAAATTCAGCAATCTATCTCTCTTGTGTCTTGCTCTCTCTTGTGTGTGTGTGTTTGCTTGCTAGGGTTTGAAACTCTCCCTCTCCCCCACATTCTCTTTATGGTATTAGAGCCTGGTTTGTGTGAGAGCTAAGGAGGCAAGAAAGAGGCAAGAACAAGAAAGGAAACTGTACTACACAGGTAAGAGCACCATCATCTCTTTCCCCTAGTTCTTCGTTTAGGTACAACACCCCCTCAGTAGCTCTGGGAGATACACATCTCCGATTGAGGAGCTGTCTTCGTAGGAGAGGAGCTACAGGAGGGCAGGTATATTTTCCTACTCAAAATCTACTTTTAATGTAGTGTAGTAGTGCATTTTAGAAGTGGAGAGATAGGGTTTGCACATGTATTGTTGATATTGGGTGTATGTACATGTACTCTGGTCACATTTGGTGACATACAGGCTGTGCTGAAGTACCACTGCTGTGCAGCAGTTACAAGAGATACTGTTGTATTATAGGTTGCATACAGAAGTTGTCTGTTTGCAGGTTATTTGATTGCTGCAATTGGAAGCTACCGACATGCCTAGGTTGCTATCGACATGCCTAGGTTGCTACCGGCATGCATTGGAAGGTACCGACATGCCTAGGTTTCTACCAACATGCTGATTCACAAGTCTCATGCATGTTGCTTGTTTATAAGCCTCATGCATAAAGCTTATACATATGGCTAATGCATAAGTCTCATGCATAACACTAAGGCATATGACCATCTCTTGAGAGAAGCATAGCTCTCTAAAGGCTATCCATAGAGCGTGGAAAAAATACCAAACCCTAAAGTTACAAACCCTATAACATGTGAAAGAATAAGATAAGAAGCATACAAGAAAGAGATCTCTTACCTTGTGAGGCTTGTATGTGTTTAAAACTTACAAAATTAAACCAAGTTAAGGGAAAAAAGTATTAACAACAAACCCTAATCTTAAAATCCCTAAAACTTACAAACCCTATAAACATGTAAACGAATGAAAGAAGAAACATACAAGAAAGATATCTCTTGTGAGACTTGCATGTGTTGAAAACCTATAAAATTAAACCAAGTTAAGAAAAATAAATTTTAAGAAAAATTAAGATCTCTTACCATATAAAGCTTTAATGGAGAGCTCTTAATTCGAGAAAAAGAAGAAGGAAAAATATTTTTTATGGTTAAGCTTCAATAAGAAGGGGAAAAGAAGGAAATAAAAACCTAAAAGAGAGGAAAGATAAAGGAAATACTCACAAGAAAGCTATCATGGAAAGCCTTTTGGCATAGGAGATAAAGGAAAATAGAAGATATACCTTGCTTGAGCTTGAGGAGGATAGGGGAGGGGAGGTAGAAGTGAAAGATAAGACATAAACCTCGAAAAAAAAACTCAGAGTACAATTTTATTATATTCAGAAGATAAAAACTGATGAAAAACAAGTAGAGGGAGAGGAGACACACACAGAGGAGCAAACCCTAATGTATATTACAAACCCTAACCATAGAGGGAAGCCATCTCCCTTCTCACACAATGCATAAAGCCATATTTCATAATACACAAGACACACTATGAGTTGTGTCCACACACTACTAACCCTAGCTAATGTCCACACACTATGACCAGATGGACGCAGCCATTTATGTCTCACACATGCTACTACCTAACATGCCAGCACATAGCACAGCTAGCACACAACATTGACATCGAGCTTGAATCTCAACAGTGCCGCTCAAGCTCATGATGTACGGCCATAGATGAAGATGTAGATGAGCTTGGGCTATCAAGGCTCTCAACACTCTCCCTCAAGCTCATCCCTACGTACTCCCAACATAGTTCAGAAGTACTCAAACTTCTCCCTGCTAAGTGGCTTTGTAAAGATGTCAGCCACCTGCTCTTCAGTCTTCAGATATTGTAGATCCACTGTACCATCCAGCACTTTCTCTCTGACAAAGTGATAATGAACCTCTATGTGTTTGGTCTGCGCATGTAATATTGGATTCTTGGCCAACTGTATGCTGCTCATGTTGTCACAATGGATGACAACCTTGCCATCAATAGGCTCACCCAAATCAGCCAAGAGACTCTTTAACCATACTCCTTCACATGTAGCAATGGTTGCACCCCTGTATTCAGCCTCTGTACTAGATAAAGCAATAGTAGGTGCTTCTTGCTACTCCAACTCACCCCACGGCACTTCCAAGTGTAAAGGCATAACCACTAGTAGACCTCCTGTCATATGAGCTACCTGCCCAATTTGCATCTGTGTAGCCATGTATATCCAAGCCTTTACCATGCTCATAAAGAAGACCATAATGTGCAGTGGTCTTTACATATCGCATAATGCGTCTCACTACATCCAAATGAGGTTTTTTGGGGCTCTGCATAAATTGGCTTACTAGCCCCACTGCATAACTAAGATCCGGGCGTGTGATAGTCATATAAATGAGACTACCAACCATCTTTCTGTACATAGATGGATCATCCAATTCTTCACCAAAATCAGCCCGTAACTTCACATTTTGCTCCAAAGGTGTACTCATTGGCTTACACCCTATCATGCCATATTTTGCCAACATATCCAATGCATATTAGCGTTGAACTAACCATGTACCTGCATGGTCTTTGATCACTTCAATTCCACGAAAATGTCTCAACTCACCCAAGTCTTTCATGTCAAACTACCCACTCAATGCCTTCTTCACATGCATAACATCTGTAGCATGATCTCCTGTGACAATCAAGTCATCAACATAGATGACAAGTAAGACAATCCCATGATCTGTTTTCTTCACATAGAGTGAAGAATCTGCTATAGAAACCTGAAATCCAAGGGAGATAAGATATCGGCTCGTCTTATCACTCCAAGCACGAGGTGCTTGCTTCAAACCATATAAAGCTTTCTTCAATCTGGATTCTGCATACATGAGTGGGATACCTTGGGTGTACATATCCTTCTGGCTGTGCCATATGCACTTCTTATTGTAGATCACCATTTAGAAATGCATTTTTCACATCCATTTGATGCATTTTCCAACCATTTGCTACAGTCATAGCAATGACTGCTCTCACTATTCCCATCTTTGCAACTGGACTAAATGTTTCATCATAGTCCAAGCCTTAGGTTTGTGCATAACCCTTAGCTACCAATCTTGCTTTATGATGTTCAATGGAATCATCTAACTTGCATTTCACTTTGTAAACCCATTTGAAACCAATGACATTTTTGTCCTCTGGTAATGCAACCAAATTCCATGTTTCATTATGAACCAATGCGTCCATCTCAACATCCATTGCCTTCTCCCATACATGCTTTCAAATAGCTTTTCTATAGCATGTAGGTTTCACATGCTTCACCAAAGAGGTCATATATGCATAATGCATGCAAAATCATGATATGTCAACCTGTCAACTGGATATCTGACCCTTTGGGATCTACGCAATGCATGCGGATCACTCTGAACACCTGTCACTCTAGCATGTGGAGGCACATATCTATCCTGCCTTGCACGAGGTGTGCGTAAAACGGGTATGCCAAGTTCCGCATCCAAACTCTCTGAACTTGACGACTCATAACCTGTAATTCCAATTCCTTCAACTTTCTTTTTCCCTTTATCCATAGCACTACTCCCAGTGTCACACTCTCATGTCTCAAGCGTCTTGACCATGGATGTATAGTGCTACTCTCAGACTCTGCTAGCCCAGACATAGAAATAGAACTTGCTTGTGGCAAGTTCACATGCACATCAGCATCAAGAGAATCAATGACACCCTCATCCTTTGCTTTGTACCAACTAGCAAGTTCATCAAACACCACATCTCGTGAGATAACCACTTGCCTAGTTTGTGGATTGTAACATTTGTATGCCTTGCAATCCTGTGCATATCCAACAAACACACACTTTTATGCCTTAGGATCCAACTTCCTCCTTCTCTCGTCAGGCACATGTACATAAGCTATGCATCCAAACACTTTGAGGTGTCCAATGTCTGGTCTAAAACCTGTAAGCCTCATCTCTGGCGTACTTCCATGTTGTGGGTGTCTTTTTAAGTATATACACTACAGTGGCACATGCTTTTGCCCAATAATAGTCTGGCATGCTCTTTTCATTGTGCATCGCCCTAGCTACTTCACAAATGACTCTATTCTTTCTCTCAGCAACACCATTTTGCTGAGGTGTATACCTACAAGTTAGCTGCCTTTTTATGCCATGCTTTCTCAAGAAATGCTCAAAAAAGAATGTGAGGTGTATTCACCACCTCCATCATCTGTCCTCAAACATTTTATCCAAGAGCCATATTGCTTCTCTCCAAAAGCTTTGAAGTCCATAAACTTTCCCAACACTTCACTTCTCTCTCTGAGAAAGTAAATCGAAGTCATTCTGCTGAAATCATCAATGAATGTCACATAATATAAATTACCTTTAATGGATGGGTTTTGTGCAAGACCCCATACATCACTATGCACTATTTCAAGTGGCCTGCTACTCATGTTGCTTTCTCTAGGAAATGGCCACCTTTAATGGATGGGTTTTGTGCAGGACCGCATACATTACTATGAACTATTTCAAGTGGCCTGCTACTCATGTTGCCTTCTCTAGGAAATGGCAACCTCACCTGCTTTCCAGACTGACAGGCATCACAAACATGCATATTCCCATCATACTTGAATCTAGGCAGCCCACTAACAATGCCTCTTGCTCGCATGTTCTTTAACCTTTGTATATTCACATGTCCAATCCTCTTATGCCACATGTCAATGTCCTGTTTCAAAAGAAAGATTCAAGAAAACATGACACTCCTACTGTTAATGTAACAAGGCAGCAAGAACACTGTTGTTCTAATCATCAAACTCCCGCTACATCGCCTACTTGTACCCCGAACGGTAATGTGCAACCAGAAAGTAATCTACCCAGTGCATCTTCCTGCAAGCGAAACTTTGACGTAGGAAATATACCCATGCGTCAAACTTCATTGCAAGAAAGCCTACGTCAAGGTCGACTCGATGATGCAAAACTCGCGCTTGCTGAAGCGATTTACTTTTCTGGGAGTGCTATGATGATGGTGGACAGTGAGCATTGGAAGAGAGCATGGAAGAAAATTGGTGAGTTTGGACCAGGGTTTTCACTGCCTACGTACCATACTATGCGAAATGATCTATTAGAGAAATGTTATGTGCAAGTAAAAGAACGTGTACAAAGAATAATTCTTAGCAATATAGAGCTTTCTGGATGTAGTATAGTAAGTGATGGATGGTCTAATGTACAAAGAAAACCATTAATTAATATAATGGTTATTTCACCTAGAGGTAAGACTTTCATCCGTGTCGTGGATTCAGCTCGTTCAATTAAAATTGGGGCTTACATTGCTCAAGTCATTGGTTCTGTGATGAAGTGGGTGCCAAAAATGTAGTCCAAGTCGTCATGGACAATGCAAAGAATTGCAAAAATGCATCCAAAATCCTACAGCGACAATATCCACATGTTTTTCCGGTAGGCTGTAATACTCATAGTTTGAATCTTGTATTAAAAGATTGGTATAAAAGTGATGATACCAAATGGTTTGCCTCAATCGTCAACACTGCTCGCCAGCTTGTGAGATTCATGCTCAAGAGACAGAGAGTGTTAGATATTTTTTGACCTCGCATGTCAGTTATGTTAAAGCTTCCAGCGGAGACTAGGTTTTGCACTCACTTTTACACTTTTGAGTGTCTTCTTAGAAATAAAGATGCAGTTTGCGAAACATTTACATGCATGGCATTTCATGACTGGGAGAGCACTCAACTTGAAAAAGTGAAAGAGAAAATCAAAGTCTTGAAGGCAGCGCTTACGAGAAGAAGTTGGTGGAACAGTGTGATGGATGCATACCATGTAATGATGCCTGTTATGTATGCCGTACGAAGTCTTGATCAAAGAGCACCTAATCTCAGGAAAGCATGCAATGGTGGACTGTCCAGTGGAGTTTGGAGTGTCCTGAGAAATTAGAGCATTCAGTGGTGGAAAAGCAATGGCGTGTACCATTCTCCAGTAGACAAAGAAAAGTTCTATTGAAGTACTTTCATGCTAGATGGATTGGAGCGCATTCACCCACCACACAGTGCTGCTTACATGTTAGATCCTGAATATTGGAATATGGATTTGATGTCCAACGTTGAGGTGGTGCAAGATTTTTATAAAGTGGTAAACACTTTCTATAATAATGTTGATGATCGTGTAAAGTGCATAAAGGAGATGACCTCATTTTGATTGAAAGAGGGTTTATTTTCCAACTCCCTTGTTCAACAAATGGCTAAAGAGCAACCTGCATGGAAGTGGTGAATGATGAATGGTGGTGAGCATTATGCTTTATTGCGCAACCTTACGATGAAGGTTCTAAGTTAGTGCTCTTCAAACTCAGGCTCAGAAAGAAACTGGAGCATGTACAAATATATTCACAGTACTATTCGCAATCGACTTCTTGCAGATCGAGCAGATAAACTTGTTTACATGTATTGCAATGAAAAGATCTTGCGAGACATTGAAAGCGAAGAGTATGAAGAAGATATGCCCAGATGGATGTACAATTGTGATGATGTAGTAGACGAGAACTTTGATGTTGGACGAGAACTTTGATGCACAATTGTGATGATGTAGTAGACGAGAACTTTGATGTTGGATGCACGTTGTGCACCACCCTTGAGATAGAAGACAATTTAGACATAGACTTAGATAAGCTTAATTTAGCAGACGAGAGAGTAAACGGTGAAAGAATTTTGGAGCAAGATACTGACATAGAGGAAGAAGTCATTTCATTAATTTCATAAAAAGTACTTGTACAAATGATCGTATTTGGAGAAATTATCAATACAAAAGTAGGATTTATGTCTTTCTTAGCTTTCATCTTGAAATAAATTACGAATTGCACTAGGAGTTGCATCTAAAGGTCTTGGTGGTTTATATTCCCTAGCCATGCCGAACATTGTATAAATACCTTGATTTATTGGGACACTGCACAATGCACATGTGGAAGTATTTTGCATTTGCCTCACTAAACATATTAAGTGGTAGTAGTGTCCACAGGGTAGTATATACTGGCCGTTCCACCCATCGAATACTTTGTAACATACAGGACATTGGGGGGTGGAGGAACTAGTAGCCTCAGCAAAAACTCCCACAAGATCAGGATGTATCAAAAATTTAGAGATGTGGTTTCCTTGGCGCACAGGAGCAATACGTGAAGAGATGCTCTGTACATCTTGGCTGATCTTTGTGAGCTGCTCTTGAATCTCTCTATTGTCCGGGGGAGGAGTTGACACTTGAGATAATCGCTCAGGTTCTTTCTCCTTCTCTGCTAGCTGTGCCCCTAAGCTTTCTTTGACCTTGTTTAACTCCAATCCAGCGCCCTCCACCATGAGAGCAAGTTCTTCCCTTGTGAATGTCACTGTCTCTTCACATATGTCGTGGCCTCTCTGGAGGCGAAGTCCACTACAGTTTCTAGGATAAATTGTGCATATAGCATCTTAGCAAAATAGAGTGGAGCGTCGGCGTTATGGAGAGGATGACCGTACACCTCCAAGAAAATGCACTCGGCATTAGTTTTGATATCATTGTGAGTGCAACGTGAAATCTTCCATCTTCCCTTCTTAATCTTGCCATCTGGACATGGCCATATTTCCTTTATCATCTATGTGGGTTACGCACTTGTTTATGTCTTTCCATTGGGCATAAGTAGGATTTGTCCATTTCGACAACCTGCATGCTGTTCTTGTAGCTTCGCGGGCTGTCAGGCCATGTGCAAGGGCCTTCATTCACTCATATGCCTTCTTGGCTAACTCTTGATGCTTGTTTGCTTGCGCCTCTACCATATCTGCATGAACATAAATGACTTTAGGATTTTAATGAACTATAAAGATCAACGTAAGATAAATTGACCATTACCCTCAAAAACGTAAAGTTTAACACCACGAGAGGAGATATGTATTGCAAAGACTCAATGAGAAATATCCACTTGACTCCAAAAATACTTCAAACAATGCGCGCACATCAAATTTTGAAGAGAAAACATAAACTTAAACACCACAAGAGGAGAGAGATATTGCAAAGACTCAATGAGATAATATTTCAAACAATGGACACATCAAATTTTGAAGAGAGAAACAAAGTGCCATTCCTGAAACTTAATCTCCTGATACTGTATCATTACAAAATTGGGGTGAATGACACCGATAGCTCTACAAGAGGACGTTGTGCCCTCGTTGGGTCAGTATTTAGTGATCTAAGAAATTCAACCACTTGCAAAATTGATTTTCGCTCATCGCGATTAGGTAGGTACATCCAATTTTTGACTCTATAAATAATAGTATCCATGGTAACTTTGTCATAGGAACTATTATCCATCCACAACTCTTGTACTTTCTGCCAAAAGTTATATAAAGTTTGTAATAAATATCCCAAGGCAAAAAACTTAGATGCAGGAGTGTATGCATCTGCCAAAAATAGATCATAAAGCTCCGGAGCTATCCACGGCCGTTTATTTCGCTCTCTGTCTGCGTAGGAGACCGCCTCTGCCACCTTCTCAGGGTTCTTGTCTGCTTCAAATACAAAATTGAGAGACACTCGTTTTTTGGGCGCTCTCAGCAGTAACCCCCAATCGATAATACCTATGCGTGGCTTCAACTCTTTTGTAAAATCCAACACTACAATGGATGTAGGTTGGTATGTACAATTCCTGCCAGATGTGCTGCCGCTAGGCCTTCCACTAGGGCATGCATAATATGTGGCATGGTTATTACTATTTGTTTTATTTTAGAAAGTTCTAGATGACTTAAAGGAATATTATCGAGTGGGGGTTGTCTCCATCCTCGATCCAAACGAAAAATTGCTCTGGTGAACTCACTGAATCTGAAGGGGACCTTCAGAAGAGTATCACCAAGCGAGCCGCCATTATAGTACGGGAAAATAGTGATCCAAGGAGATTCTTTTGTGAAGGCTACACCTGACAATCGATGGGTGTAGAACCTGCATGCCCTGCTCTGCCTGGAAGCTCTCGAACTTGGCGTTGCCTTCTCCTTTGTAGTGCTTTCCGTAAAAAGTAATGTGCTCCGGCAAAAATGATATACCTTTAACTGTATACTCTTTTACTGTGCCAAAAACACCAGAGCCTATTGTTCGCCCTTCGAACAGAGCCTCGTGCGGGATGCCAATGAGGTGTGTGCACATAGAATTGTAGATGGTACGATTAATGACACCTGTACCACTTGCATCTGCCTGGCTGGATGTTGCAGCGACGTCCTGGGCAATGCGCACTCTTTTGGGGAGGGACTTTGCATCCAGCGCCTTCATGCGCTTGCTCTTGGCTCTTTGCTCGTTCCATACAACGTCCCATAACTGTAGACGTTGCATATTAGCTTCAGGCGGGGCAGCATCTCTAAGATCATTGCATGCTACACGCATGCTCCCCAAAATGGTTCGTGTTATATGTTGATGGTTGAAATCTGCTATCTTCTATCTATCAAGCAACTCAGCGTTGCCTCCGCTTCGAAGCCGACGCTGTGCATTTTCCCATATCTGGTCTATTAGATCTGGCATGAGTATCTCAGACTCATTGATCTTTTTGATGACATCATCAGCACATTGTGACACTGTGATGACTGCTTCAATGCGAATTGCTCGTAGAATGATTTTACGCTCTTCAGGGGAAAGCATGTTGGTCGTCTTCGTAAATCTAGCAAATATCACTAAACACAAAAAAAATAGAATATCAAACATTACTGAAATCAACATCAAGCAAACTTGAGAGAACAGCAACAAGTGTATCATTACTTATCAATGTTCAAACAAAAACGACGGAATATCAAATAATTTTAATGAACTCAACATCATCCAATACATCATCAAACGTGAGAGAACAGCAACAAGTGTATCATTACTTATCAATGATCAAACAAAAACGGAATATCAAACAATATTACTGAACTCAACATCATGCAATACATTATCGAATGTGAGACAACCGCAACAAGTGCATTATTACTTATCAAGTGTATACATTATCAAACGAGAGAGAGAGAGAGGGGGGGAGGAAGAGAGAGAGGTGTGACAGATAGAGAGAGAGGAAACATTAGATGACATTTTTAATAGTTTTGTGAGTTCCTAAAGAGAGGAAAATAATGTTTTGTAATCCTAAAGCACTCCTCATCTACACACCTATCGTGATAGAGAGAGAGATGTGAAGTGTATCATGAGAGAGAGAGAGAGAGAGAATTGTGAAGTGTATCATGAGAGAGAGAGAGAGAGAGAGAGAGAGGAGAGGAAGAGAGAGAGAGAGAGGAGAGGAAGAGAGAGAGTTGTGACAGATAGAGAGAAGAAACATTAGATGACATTTTTAATGTTTTTGTGAGTTCCTAAAGAGGAAAATAATGTACTGTTTTAATTTTTAAGTAAATAGAGGGAGAAAAAAGAAATTATTAGGAATTATGTATATTTTAAGAGAAAAAAAAAAAGAAATCCTTATCTACACATCTATCGTGTTGTGAAGTGTATCATGAGAGAGAGAGAGAGAGAGAGAGAGAGTTGTGAAGTGTATCATGAGAGAGAGAGAGGGGGGTAGGAAGAGAGAGAGATATTCATTTTTTCGAGTTACGAATCACGATATTATAAAATAAAACGTTTAGACAATATGATGTAAACTTTGATCCATGAAATACTCATGCCGCGTTAGCAACCAAATATCGCATGGATCAAACACAATAAAAACAATACAAGTCAAATCAAACAAATTTACGATATTTTTTCGACCGCGTTAACGATCATATGCCATAATATGCAAGCAAATTTACGACATTTTTTCGACCGCGTTAACGATCAAATGCCGCAATATACAAAAAACAATTTATGCACTAGCGGATGACACCAACTTGCCGCGTTAACGACAAAATGCCGCCCGATTCTATGGAAATACGAATAGGATACGAACATATACCGGCCGCGTTACCGACCATATGCCCGCATTTGACAAAGGGAAGGGAAGGAAGGGTGACATCGCCATAACGATACTATGCTTGCCGTGTTACCGACTAGTACCGCTACGGCATGCCATAGGACACAGACTAGCCGCGTTACCGACTAAGTGCCCCAGGGTAAGTACCATTCCGAAGAATGGCCTTACACACACACCTGTCGTGTGGCGGACCACCCACATCCTGCCGCGCATTGCGACAATAGGCGACTGCCCGCACGAACACACACCCACACACACATCCCTCGTGTGGCAGACCACCCACATCCTGTCGCGCATTGCGACAGTGGGCGGCTGCCCGCACGAACACACACCCACATACACACACACACACACACACACACACACACACAAGTTTCATTACCTGTGTATGCTGTCAGCCAATGAACTCCCAAAGGGTCCCCCGGGCCCATATATATAGAAAATTGTACCCCGCCGGGCTGGATGACGACCCCGTCGAGACCCGTCGGGGTTTCTTTTTTCCCGACGGGACTGCGGGGTATAGCAAAACCCCGGCGGGATTTTATCCGGTTATCAGGTAGCTTCCCACCGGCTTTTTTGGGAACATGTTAACATGTTAACATGTTAATAACATGTTAACACATGTTATTAACAAAAAAAAGTTTGTGATCACGTGAATATAAAATCATTGTCGACGACACATTATTTCCCATACCCATTCTCATTCATGATTCTTTATACACATCCATGCATACATCCATTTTCACATCCTCATTCATACATCCACATCTACATGCATACATCCATACATACACATCCACATTCACATTCATACATCCACATCCACATTCACATCCATACATCCACATCCACATCTACATGCATACATGCATACATACACATCTACATTCACATCCATATATCCACATCCACATCCACATCCACATTCACATCCATACATCCATATCCACATTCATACCTCCACATCTATATGCATACATCCATACATACACATCCACATTCACATCCATGCATCCACATCCACATCCACATCCACATTCACATCCATA
The DNA here is from genome assembly GCF_041138505.1 of Cibotium barometz. Taxonomy (NCBI): domain Eukaryota; kingdom Viridiplantae; phylum Streptophyta; class Polypodiopsida; order Cyatheales; family Cibotiaceae; genus Cibotium; species Cibotium barometz. The sequence continues at coordinate 39,374,635 of NC_141082.1, forward strand.
CATCCATATCCACATTCATACATCCACATCTACATCCACATTCACATCCATACATCCACATCCACATTCATACATCCACATTCACATCCATACATCCAAATCCACATTCATACATCCACATCTACATCCACATTCACATCCGTACATCCACATCCACATTCATACATCCACATCTACATGCATACATCCATACATACACATCCACATTCACATCCATGCATCCATATCCACATTCATACATCCACATCTACATGCATACATCCATACATACACATCCACATTCACATCCATACATTCATATCCACATCCACATTCACATCCATACATCCACATCCACATCTACATGCATACATCCATACATACACATCCACATTCACATCCATACATCCACATCCACATCCACATTCACATCCATACATCCACATCTACATGCATACATCCATACATACACATCCACATTTACATCCATGCATCCACATCCACATCCATACATCCACATTCATGCATCCACATCTACATGCATACATCCATACATACACATCCACATTCACATCCATACATCCACATGCACATCCACATCTACATGCATACATCCATACATACACATCCACATTTACATCCATGCATCCACATCCACATCCTCATTCACATCCATACATCCACATCTACATGCATACATCCATACATACCCATCAACATTCACATCCATATTCTCACCCTATCACAACCTATATACATCTTATCCCATTACATAAACTTCTTACCTCATCCCATACACATCCTATCAGTTCTTAACTCATCTTATCACATCCTAACGCATCTCATATGCATCTTATCACATCTTATCACTTCCCATATCTTTTATGCATACCTCTATGCATGAAATTCAATTATGCTAAAAGTAACACTTTTACAATAAAATAATCATCTTCTATGCATACCTCTATGCATGAAATCCAATTATGCTAAAAAAAACACTTTTATAATAAAGTAATCATCTTTTATGCATACCTCTATGCATGAAATTCAATTATGCTAAAAATAACACTTTTATAATAAAATATTCATCTTTTATGCATACCTCTATGCATGAAATTCAATTATGCTAAAAGTAACTCTTTTATAATAAAAAAATCATCTTTTATGCATACCTCTATGCATGAAATTCAATTATGCCAAAAGTAACACTTTTATAATAAAATATTCATCTTTTATGCATACCTCTATGCTTGAAATTCAATTATGCTAAAAGTAACTCTTTTATAATAAAAAAAGATGAATTTTCTTTTACTAATTTCTAAAAACTGTGCCATAACCTCCTTTGTATGGCTGACCATTTTTTCAAATTTTTACGTCTTTAAAACTAATTAAAAGTACATCAATATTGAAATTATCCTAAAGTAAACATTTTTTTCCACTTAATTGAGATAAACATTATAAAATTTTGACATTAATCACTTAACCATTCACCTAGGATAGAGAATGGTTGGTTTTGTTAGAGAAGAGAGGGGAATGCCTTTTGTAATGAGGCCTAACATTATAGAGAATACATAAAGCATAAAAATCATTTAAAACCATAAAAATCCATAAAATAATTGAAAGAAAAAAGAATCACTAACTTACTAATGACTTTGATAGATTTCCTTTGGCTTGATGGTTTGAGGATTCAACTCTTGTTTGAACAAGAGTGGCCAACCAATCTTTGGAAGAGGGAAATGTCAAAAACTAATGAAGTATTAACAAATTCATAGTTCTTGGCTTGGGTGGAGTAGAGTAACAATGCATTAAACATTGTTATTTTTCAACAAAGGGGAGGCTTCTATTTATAGGAAAAATTGAGCTCCTAACTAAGCAAACTGATTCTAGAATTTTCCAACTCAGTTTGGTCAATTTTTGACCATTTTTAGGTCAGTTGAGCTAACTTTTTGCAACTAGACTTGAATTAGGAGAGAGGAGAGATAAAATATCACATTATTTATGAGTTTAAAACTCATTCAAGCATGTGAAATATGCACCTCCTTTAATGGACTCCCCTTCCTTACATATGTGTATAAATGGAATCATTATACCTCGGGGGAGTCGCTCACAAAAAAATGTGAATATCACGTGCATTCAACAGAAGCATATTTTTAATTTATGAAACTTATAGAAATATATTTACATAAGGGTATGATTTAAAATTTTTTCAAAAAAATTTACAGATTCATAAAAAAAAGGGGATATTATATGGATTAAAAAATTCATAGATAAGGGATTTAAAATATAGGCCTTGAACGCACGCGATAGGGATATTCCACATAGAGTGACCCCCCCGAGCATTATACCCAAAATATCTCATATTTTTAAAATTGCTCATAGTTTTTTACTAATAAACCTTGTACATTTTCAACTCTTCATCTTATGTGAGCATTTACTCATTTTTGGATACCCAAAATATCTCATATTTTTTATATTACTTATAGTTTCTTACTAATAAACCTTGTACATAATCAACTCTTCATCTTATGTGAGCATTTACTAATTTTTAGGTATCATCTTTTACAAAATTCGATTTATCTCCTCCCCACACATGGATTGATCTTATTGGTCCATAGGAACCGTAATTGGACCATAATCCAAAAATTTCTGAAAATCTAGACCCTTAGGCTAAGGTCCTTCATACCCATTTCCAATTAATTCCAATTGCACATTGGAAAATTCTTTTTGAATTTCTGTTTCAAGGGAATTCATTTTAATAAGATGAGATATTTTTCTATCTAGAAATATTCAATTTCTGAATATTCTCTCTCTAGAATATTTTCTCTCTCTAGGTTAAAACAGTTAGAAACAAGATCTTTTATATTTCTGAAGAGGGAATCGATTATAGGAGAAGACAGTGGACATTTTGAGAGGCTGGAGAGGAATCTTACATTCTCTTCCACTTGAAAAATGCGAGATGTCCTCATCTCGCAAAAACTGGGTTAATTTTGCAAGATGCACGAGTATGAGACTGAGAGAAAATTTAATTAAAATTAATTTCTTAGTGGTTAATTAAAATTAACCACCCGTCTCAAAGAGAGCAAGACTCAAGACAAGAACAAAGATTTCAACTTTATTCACTCTTAGAACATATACAGCAAGATAGAAGAACTTTTTACAATTCCATAAGCCCGTCCATCATATGGTCACAAAAGTAGCACTCACAACAAGCAGCACATGTATAAGGTAACTCATTTCTGGGAATAATTCGATCCGTTATTGCAGTACCTATCTCATTGGTATGAGGTGACCTAATAAAAGGACCTCTAAGAGGTAAGCCAAAATTGGGATAAAGGCATATCTTCTGGTGAGGAAGAAAACACGCAAGTAAGAAGACCCGTTCAGAAAATCCATCATGCCTTGAACTCATCACGCAATAGTATTGGGGACCCAAACCCAAAGCTTCAATAACCATAGCCAAGCGGACATTGTTACGAAAGTGCTGCCGACCCCACGGTGTTACCCTAGTTATGTCTCGACAGGTCCGCCATTTGGTCTGAGCTACAGAAGTTCCCAAGCGAGGGAAAAGTGAGCACTCATACAATTCTATGAAATCCTCCTTCACAGACTCACTTGCGTCTTGAAGGTGAGAAATCATCATGGATAAAAGTAAGTCTTGCTGCCAAGCCATAAGAGAGATTAAGAACAAAGGAGATCGATGGAAGTAAGATTACTGCGAGCGACAAGTAAGAGTTACAACTTGTATAAAAGAAGGAACTAGCGTAACCTAGAAGCCAACGGGGTATCTTGCCACTGAAGTTTTACCATCTTTCCATGATTCGGGTTTGGCACATAATTCTATAGAAGGTTTACATGAAATACATTATGAACTTTGAGATGAGGATGTAAAAGAAGCTCATAGGCTAAGTCACTTACTTTCTTTGAATTCAGATGAGGCCCACAATATCTGGGGGTAACTTCTTATACTTCCCAAGAGATAAAGAACTTCTTTTGGGCTGTACTTGAATGAAGATCAAAACCTTGGTATCCAAAACACCGATTCTCACTTCTGAACTCGTCGTTCTGAATCCTTAAAACAGGTGGGACTCCTGAGAAGTATTCTCGGGAAAGGGTCTTTCCTTTTTCTAAACAGAATCTTTCATTATTTTAGAGATAGAATAATTATAAGATCAGAAAGGGAGGTTCTTACTCCTGTATACCTCGAAGGTTGGGGGAGAATCTTACATTCTACCTACTTAAAAAAGTGCGAGATGTCCTCATCTCGCAAGGTAGAGGACAACTCTTTTTCATAAGATCCAATTTATTCTAGGGTTCCTTATATTCTGGTCAACCCAACAGAATACTGGGATAAATATCCCTTATATAGAACTCATCATTAAATTACAATTCATTCAGATCATATCATTCATATCTTTAACATGATAATGGTCCATTAGACCAAAAAATTTCTTTCTGAACATTCCTCCACAGGAATTTCAGTCAAGCAAGTTCTCAATTTGTCATCCCTTAACTTGATCTACCGTGTCAAGTGTTAACAGTAGCAATTTGACAGCACAGTCCACTAATCTCATAGTGATTTGCTGAAATCATTATCATCATTCCAGTTATGAATATCATCAGAGGGACTCGTCCCATTCATCCTCATTGTGGTTTCGCTCAGCTTATTACATTTCAACCAATTTTCAGGGATCATCATTATTCAATCAGAATCCAAATCAATTCATCAGTTCTCAAACAGAATTAAAAATCATATCAACCACATTCGAATTCATCAACTGGATAGCATTAATGCTTAAAATTTCAAGTCTTAGATTTACTCGTATATACTGCCGGTAAAGAGCTGCAGTTATACGCTCGGTATATACGGGTAGTCATGATACTTGGAACTATAAGGTAAATACCATCATGTCTAGGCTCCAAGCAAGTCCGAGATTCCATTCAATTGTGGTACTTCCGTCTGAAGACCCAATTACTAGATTACGAATTTTCAGTTTGAATATCAAACTGTATGAATTTATATCACACAATTACGACCTTTTAGTGCTTCTTGATAAATTTTTGACATATTTGGCTTCTCGGTTGATCCTCAATAGCCAATTTGCTCTGATACCAACAACTATGGGATCCCTGTCCCCCACCGCGGATTCGGATGCAAGCAGTGAAAGTAGTACATCTTGTGCAGGCATCTTATGCGGGCCAGGGGTCCCACATTCGGGGCCTCTTCCACGGATATCCGGACAAGATACTCAGTCAGATCAAGGAAGAAACTTGCACTTGGATCATTGGGATCAACGCTTTTTTCCCCATCAAGAGGCACAGCCGTTGATTCCTATCCATAGAACAATTACTATCCTGGATTTACTTCATCTATCGTAATAACAGAAATTAAGTTTTGATTTACGAATCCATCAGTCCAGCCTAACCCCATCCAGTCCCATGGGTTAGCCAACCACTCAACCACTGTAGTGATGTGATCCAATTAGGGATTTGGTTAGGTTTTGTCCCGGGTACCAAGGAAAAGAGTTCCAAGGCCCCGTAGCCGGAAGTTCATGCAAACATAAAACTAGTCACACCACTTACACACCTAATATGAAATTGCCTTTTTCTCAGCATCAGCTAGCTTTAAAACAATCCTTTAATGAAACCATTATGTCACTAATGACAATCCTCAAAGTCTCTGGTTGAATCCTTATTTCGAGTCATTCTTTCATCGGTGTACTTATGGCATCATTGGCAACCAGAACGCTCACCACCTGTTCTCTCAGGGGCCTTTTCCATAGTTCCTAGCTCGTAGTAACCGGCAATATATTCATATAACAGAATGGAATCCCCATGGAAGATCAGCAAGATCAACCCACAGATCCATATAAAAGAGCCATGGACTCATCCGTTGAGGACCAGCAAGGTCAATCAACTAGATCCATGCCCGGTTTCAGAAAACAACTCTTATTCCTTGTTCCAATATCAACCCACAGATCCATATAAAAGAGCCATGGACTCATCCGTTGAGGACCACCAAGGTCAATCAACTAGATCCATGCCCGGTTTCAGAAACAACTCTTATTCCTTGTTCCAATATCTTCCACGACGCACGTGTGGGTATCTTCGATGACCCAGAGCCCGAGCACCGTATGGTCAGCACCCTCTAGGATCCTTCGCAGGTGACCTAGCGCTTCACTCATAGGCCGCTTCTTTGGTCCCTCATCCACCTTACCGGAAGCTCACCATTTAAATCGAACCGAGGCTGGTCAAGACCTCGGTCGACCTTGCTATACGAGACGTCCTCCATTGACTCTCCGTCAGCAGTTACAACTTTATCAGTTAGGTCTCCATGACCTTAATCCATAAGACGGTCAAAATGCTTCCCCAGCATTCTTGACATAAAACAGTCATTTACAAACAGTCACAAAATACAGTTTCTATATCAAACTCCGTCTTTCCATATTATACCTCCTCAATCCACATTACTTATTCCACATTCCATTCATATGTACTCATTCTCATCCATTCACTCATATCAACGACACATTATTTCCCATACCCATTCTCATCCATTCACTCATATTGATGACACATTATTTCCCATACCCATTCTCATTCATGATTCTTTATACACATCCATGCATACATCCATTTTCACATCCTCATTCATACATCCATATCTACATGCATACATCCATACATACACATCCACATTCACATCCATACATCCACATCCACATCCACATTCACATCCATACATCCACATCCACATTCATACATCCACATCTACATGCATACATCCATACCTACACATCCACATTCACATCCATATATCCACATCCACATTCACATTCACATCCATACATCCATATCCACATTCATACCTCCACATCTATATGCATACATCCATATATATACATCCACATTCACATCCATGCATCCACATCCACATCCACATTCACATCCATACATCCATATCCACATTCATACATCCACATCTACATCCACATTCACATCCATACATCCACATCCACATTCATACAACCACATCCACATTCACATCCATACATCCAAATCCACATGTATACATCCACATCTATATCCACGTTCACATCCGTACATCCACTTCCACATTCATACATCCATATCTACATGCATACATCCATACATACACATCCACATTCACATCCATGCATCCACATCCACATTCATACATCCACATCTACATGCATACATCCATAAATACACATCCACATTCACATCCATACATTCATATGCACATCCACATTCACATCCATACATCCACATCCACATCTACATGCATACATCGATACATACACATCCACATTCACATCCATACATCCACATCCACATCCACATTCACATCCATACATCCACATTCACATCCACATCTACATGCATACATCCATACATACACATCCACATTTACATCCATGCATCCACATCCACATCCTCATTCACATCCATACATCCACATTCATGCATCCACATGTACATGCATACATCTATACATACACATCCACATTCACATCCATACATCCACATCCACATCCACATTCACATCCATACATCCACATTCACATCCACATCTACATGCATACATCCATACATACACATCCACATTTACATCCATGCATCCACATCCACATCCTCATTCACATCCATACATCCACATCTACATGCATACATCCATACATACCCATCCACATTCACATCCATATTCTCACCCTATCACAACCCATATACATCTTATCCCATCACATACACTTCTTACCTCATCCCATACACATCCTATCACTTCTTAACTCATCTTATCACATCCTAACGCATCTCATATGCATCTTATCACTTCCCATATTTTTTATGCATACCTCTATGCATGAAATTCAATTATGCTAAAAGTAACACTTTTACAATAAAATAATCATCTTTTATGCATACCTCTATGCATGAAATTCAATTATGCAAAAAATAACACTTTTACAATAAAATAATCATCTTTTATGCATACCTCTATGCATGAAATTCAATTATGCTAAAAGTAACACTTTTATAATAAAATATTCATCTTTTATGCACACCTCTATGCATAAAATTCAATTATGCTAAAAGTAACTCTTTTATAATAAAATATTCAACTTTTATGTATACTTCTATGCATGAAATTTAATTATGCCAAAAGTAACACTTTTATAATAAAATATTCATCTTTTATGCATACCTCTATGCATGAAATTCAATTATGCTAAAAGTAACTCTTTTATAATAAAAAAAGATGAATTTTCTTTTACTAATTTCTAAAAATTTTACCATAACCTCCTTTGTATGGCTGACCATTTTTTCAAATTTTTATGTCTTTAAAACTAATTAAAAGTACACCAATATTGAAATTATCCTAAAGTAAACATTTTTTCCACTTAATTGAGATAAACATTATAAAATTTTGACATTAATCACTTAACCATTTACCTAGGATATAGAGAATGGTTGGTTTTGTTAGAGAAGAGAGGGGAATACCTTTTGTAATGAGGCCTAACATTATAGAGAAGACATAAAGCATAAAAATCTTTTAAAACCATAAAAATCCATAAAATAATTGAAAGAAAAAAGAATCACCAACTTACTAATGACTTTGATAGATTTCCTTTGGCTTGATGGTTTAAGGGTTCAACTCTTGTTTGAACAAGAGTGGCAAACCAATCTTTGGAAGAGGGAAATGTCAAAAACTAATGAATTATTAACAAATTCATAGTTCTTGGCTTGGGTGCAGTAGAGTAACAATGCATTAAACATTGTTATTTTTCAACAAAGGGGAGGATTCTATTTATAGGAAAAATTGAGCTCCTAACCAAGCAAACTGATTCTAGAATTTTCCAACTCAGTTTGGTCAATTTTTGACCATTTTTAGGTCAATTGAGCTAACTTTTTGCAACTAGACTTGAATTAGGAGAGAAGAGAGATACAATATCACATTATTTATGAGTTTAAAACTCATTCAAGCATGTGAAATATGCACCTCCTTTAATGGACTCCCCTTCCTTACATATGTGTCAAAATGGATTCATTATACCCAAAATATCTCATATTTTTAATATTGCTCATAGTTTTTTACTAATAAACCTTGTACATTTTCAACTCTTCATCTTATGTGAGCATTTACTCATTTTTGGATACCCAAAATATCTCATATTTTGTAAGATTCCTCCCCAGCCTCTCAAAATGTCCAGCATCTTTTCCTATAATCAATCCCTCTTCAGAAATATAAAAGACCTTGTTTCTAACTGTTTTAATCTAGAGAGAGAAAATATTCTAGAGAGAGAATATTCAGATTTTTAATATTTTTGGATAGAAAATTATCTCATCTTATTAAAATAAGTTTCCCTGAAACAGAAATTCAAAAAGAACTTTCCAATGTGCAATTGGAATTAATTGGAAATGGGTATAAAGGACCTTAGCCTAAGGGTCTAGATTTTCAGAAATTTTTGGACTATGGTCCAATTAAGGTTCCTATGGGCCAATAGCATCAATCCATGTGTAGGGAGGAGATAAATCCAATTTGTAAAAGAAGATACCCAAAAATGAGTAAATGCTCACATAAGATGAAGAGTTGAAAATGTACAAGGTTTATTAGTAAAAAACTATGAGCAATATTAAAAATATGAGATATTTTGGGTATCCAAAAATGAGTAAATGCTCACATAAGATGAAGAGTTGAAAATGTACAAGGTTTATTAGTAAAAAACTATGAGCAATATTAAAATGATTCCATTATGACACATATGTAAGGAAGGGGAGTTCTTTAAAGGAGGTGCATATTTCACATAAGATGAAGAGTTGAAAATGTACAAGGTTTATTAGTAAAAAACTATGAGCAATATTAAAATGATTCCATTATGACACATATGTAAGGAAGGGGAGTTCTTTAAAGGAGGTGCATATTTCACATAAGATGAAGAGTTCAAAATGTACAAGGTTTATTAGTAAAAAAAACTATGAGCAATATTAAAATGATTCCATTATGACACATATGTAAGGAAGGGGAGTTCTTTAAAGGAGGTGCATATTTCACATGCTTGAATGAGTTTTAAACTCATAAAAATTGAGATATTTCATCTCTCCTCTCTCCTCATTCAAGTCTAGTTCCAAAAAGTTAGCTTAACTGACCTAAAAATGGTCAAATATTGACCAAACTGATTTAGAAAATTCTAGAATCAGTTTGTTTGGTTAAGAGCTCAATTTTTCCTATAAATAGAAGCCTCCCCCTTGTTGAAAAATATATAGTGTTTATGCATTGTTACTCTACTCCACCTAAGCCAAGAACTGTGAATTCATTTAATAATTCACTAGTTTTTGGAGCTTCCCTCTTTCTTCAATCCCAATTAGTGGCTCCATCAACATACTTAACCAATTGATTGGTTGGGGGCCTCTACCGTGAACAAAGAATAAAGCAATTTGTAAGGTAATTAGTGAATATTAATCTTTTCTATAATTTCTCAATGTTTCTCTCTTCTCAACTCCTCTCAAGCTTGAGAAGCTTAATTGGTATGGTTTTTTAAATGCTATTGAAGTTAATGTGAATAGTAGTGAAGAGTTACATAATTTAATAAATGCTATTGAAGTTAATTTCCATTTATGTTTAAATTCTAATGGTTTTTATGTAATTTCTCTCTCTCACTCAAGAAATGGTCATACTCATGACCCATTCTCAATCCAAATCAAGCTTTTCATAAAGCTTTTCCTTAAACCAAGATTAAGCTATGCTTGAGGCCAAATTAATGGCTTTTTTCTATGCTTTTAGTTTATGTATATTGATGATTCAATCCATTATGGATTAATGATCCAATTAGAGATCATTTTAATTATTTTCTTAATGATAAGCTTTATCCCTTAGAAAATTTGAGATTTATCAGTCATAGCAGCGGAGCTATGGCAAATTTTTTATAAAAATTATGCATAAAATAATTTCATTCAAAGCATAAAAAGAGGACTTCCTACCATATCCTAGGAATTATCATCCTAGATTAATTGAAAGATATTCATTGTAATCATAGAGAAATTGATTTTTATATTATGCATCATTGATTTTCATGCATAGAGCTATGCATAAAAGATTATTATTTTAACATAAAAGTGTTACTTTTATCATATTTGGATTTCATGCATAGAGGTATGCATAAAAGATTATTATTTTAACATAAAAGTGTTACTTTTATCAAATTTTAATTTTCATGCATAGAAGTATGCATAAAGGATAATTTTTTTATATTAAAAGTGTTACTTTTATCATTTTTAATTTTCATGCATAGAAGTATGCATAAAGGAAAATTTTTATATCAAAAGTGTTACTTTTATCATTTTTAATTTTCATGCATAGAAGTATGCATAAAGGAAAATTTTTATATCAAAAGTGTTACTTTTATCATTTTTAATTTTCATGCATAGAAGTATGCATAAAGAAAAATTTTTATATTAAAAGTGTTACTTTTATCATTTTTAATTTTCATGCATAGAAGTATGCATAAAGGAAAATTTTTATATCAAAAGTGTTACTTTTATCATTTTAATTTTCATGCATAGAAGTATGCATAAAGGAAAATTTTTTATATCAAAAGTGTTACTTTTATCATTTTTAATTTTCATGCATAGAAGTATGCATAAAGAAAAATTTTTATATCAAAAGTGTTACTTTTATCATTTTTAATTTTCATGCATAGAAGTATGCATAAAAGAAAATTTTTTATATCAAAAGTGTTACTTTTATCATTTTTAATTTTCATGCATAGAAGTATGCATAAAGGAAAATTTTTTATATCAAAAGTGTTACTTTTATCATATTGGATTTCATGCATATAGGTATGCATAAAAGATATTCTTTTTATACTAAAAGTGTGATTTTCTTCATAAATGGATTTTATGCATAACTTAGATGCATAAGAGAAATTCTTTTATTCTAAAAGTGTAATTCCTACCAAATTGAATTTATGCATAGGAAGATGCATAAAAGATTGATTCAAAAGTGTCATTCTCATCTAAATTGAATTCATGCATGGGAAGATGCATGAAAGATTGAATTTTAATTCAAAAGTATCATTTTCATTTAAAATGAATTTATGCATAGGAAGATGCATAAAAGATTGATTTTTACTTCGAAAGTATTAATCTCCTTAAATGGAATTTATGCATAAATAAATGTGTAAAAAAATCTTATATCAAATATAAGAATTCTCTTATATTCTATAAATAGAAATGAGATGTGATAGGATGTGATAAGAGGTGTATAAGATGTGATAAGAGGTGATAAGATGCTTATGAAATAAGTTAGGAGGTGATAAGATGAATTAAGATGTGTATGGGATGAGGTAAGAAGTGTATGTGATAGGATAAGATGTATATGGGTTGTGATAGGGCGAGAATGGATGTGATGTAAAAGATTAGATGTGAAGGCATATGGGGTTATATGAATGGGAATGTGAAAATGGATGTATGTATGTGGATGTGTGGATGTGGAGATGGGAGTGTGGATGTATGAATGTGAAAATGGATGTATGCATGAAGATGTATATGCATAGATGTGAATGTGGATGTAGATGTATGCATGAAGATGTATATGCATAGATGTGAATGTGGATGTATAGATGTGAATGTGAATGTGGATGTATGCATGAGGATGTATATGCATAGATGTGAATGTGGATGTAGATGTGGATGTATAGATGTGAATGGTAATGTGGATGTGGATGTAGATGTGAATGTGGAATGTGGATGTGGATGCATGTATGTATGTGGATGTAGATGTGGATGTATAGATGTAAACGGGAATGTGGATGTGGATGTATAGATGTGAATGTGGATGTGGATGTGGATGTATAGATGTGAATTTGGAATGTGAATGTGGATGTATGTATGTATGTGGATGTAGATGTGGATGTATAGATGTGAATGAAAATGTGGATGAGGATGTATGTATGTATGTGGATGGGAATGGGAATGTGGAATGTGGATGTGGATGTATGTATGTATGTGGATGTGGATGTATGAAGAGGACGTGATAGTGGATGTATGCATGTGGGTGTGGATGTATGGATGTGGATATGGATGTGTATGTATGAATGTGGATACGGGATGTAGATGTATAAATGAGGATGTGAAAAATGAGGGTAAGCATGTAGATGTGGTTGTATGGATGTGAATGTGGATGTATGGATGTGGATATGGATGTGAATATATGATATGTGATGTGAAGGAATCTGAAGTGAAGAGATGGAAAATGATGTGATTGGATGAGTACATATATAAATGGAATGTGGAATAAGTAATATGGATTAATGAGGGATAATGTGGAAAAATGAGAGTTAATATAGAAACTGTATTTGTAAACTGTTGTAAATGCTGTTTGTAAATGGTTGTTTTATGTCAAGAATGCTGGGGAAGCATTTTGACCATCTTGTGATTAAGGTCGTGGAGACCTAACTGTTAAAGTTGCAACTGCTGACGGAGAGTCAATGGAGGACATCTCGCGTAGCAAGGTCGGCCGAGGTCTTGACCAGCCTCGGTTCGATTAAAAATGGTGAGCTTCCGGTACGGTGGATGAGGGACCAAGGAAGCGGCCTATGAGTGAAGCGCTAGGTCACCTCCGAAGGATCCTAGAGGGTGCTGACCATACGGTGCTCGGGCTCTGGGTCGCCCAGGATACCCACGCGTGCGTCGAGGAAGATATTGGAACAAGGAGTAAGAGTTGTTTTGTGAAAACGGGCATGGATCTGGTTGATTGACCTTGCTGGTCTTCAATGGATGAGTCCATGGCTCTTTATATGGATCTGTTGGTTGATCTTGCTGATCTTCAACGAGAGTCCATCTTGAATTTTATAAGTGATTATATTGCCGAGTATTATGGGCTAGGAACTATTGAAAAGGCCCCTGTGTGGACAGGTGGTGAGCATTCTAGTTGCCAATGATGCCATAGATACTCTGATGAAGGAATGATGGGAAATTATGAATCAACTGGATAAATTGGAAGATTGTGATCAGTGGTACTATGGTTTCATTAAAGGATTGTTTTAAAGTTAGCTGATGCTAAGAAAAAGGCAATTTTCATATTGGGTGTGTAAGTGGTGTGGCTAGTTTTATGTTTGCATGAACTTCCGGCTAGGGGGCCTTGGAACTCTTTTCCTTGGTACCCGGGACAAAACATAACCAAATTCCAGATTGGATCCCATCACTACAGTGGTTGGGCGGTTGGCTAACCCATGGGATCGGATGGGGTTAGGCTGGACTGATTGATCCGTAAATCGAGACTCAACTTTTGTTATTACGATAGATAAAGTAAATCCCGGACAGTAATTGTTCTATGGATAGGAATCAACGGCTGTGCCTCTTGAATGGGGAAAAAAGCGTTGATCCCAATGATCCAAGTGCAAGTTTCTTCCTTGATCTGACTGAGTATCTTTATAGATGCAGTCAGATCAGCTTGATCAGTAATGGTCTTGACTACGTTAGAGTAAAAAGTTATCCTGGTGGAATCGCCCGTGCTTTCCGGGTAAAAGAAGTTTTTTCGGGTTCGGTTTTGGAACAACCGACGGATTAGTCTCTTGTCCGGATATCCGTGGGTGAGGCCCCGAGTGTGGGACCCCTGTCTCGCGCGAGAGGTGCTACTTCCGCTGCTAGTACCCCGAATCCGTTGCTCGGTGGGAACAGGGATCTCACATATTTTTTATATTACTTATAGTTTCTTACTAATAAACTTTGTACATAGTCAACTCTTCATCTTATGTGAGCATTTACTCATTTTTGGGTATCATCTTTTACAAAATTCGACTTATCTCCTCCCCACACATGGATTGATCTTATTGGTCCATAGGAACCTTAATTGGACCATAATCCAAAAATTTCTGAAAATCTAGACCCTTAGGCTAACGTCCTTTATACCCATTTCCAATTAATTTCAATTGCACATTGGAAAATTCTTTTTGAATTTCTGTTTCAGGGGAGTTCATTTTAATAAGATGAGATATTTTTCTATCTAAAAATATTCAATTTCTGAATATTCTCTCTCTAGAATATTTTCTCTCTCTAGGTTAAAACAGTTAGAAACAAGATCTTTTATATTTCTGAAGAGGGAATTGATTATAGGAGAAGACCCTGGACATTTTGAGAGGCTGGAGAGGAATCTTACATTCTCTCCCACTTGAAAAACGCGAGATGTCCTCATCTCGCAAACTGGGTTAATTTCGCAAGATGCACGAGTATGAGACTGAGAGAAAATTTAATTAAAATTAATTTCTTGGTGGTTAATTAAAATTAACCACCAAGAAACGTCTCAAAGAGAGCAAGACTCAAGACAAGAACAAAGATTTCAACTTTATTCACTCTTAGAATATATACAGCAAGATAGAAGAACTTTTTACAATTCCATAAGTCCGTCCATCATATGGTCACAAAAGTAGCACTCACAACAAGCAGCACATGTATAAGGTAACTCATTCCTGGGAATAATTCGATCGGTTATTGCAGTACCTAGCTCATTGGTATGAGGTGACCTAATAAAAGGACCTCTAAGAGGTAAGCCGAAATTGGGATAAAGGCATATCTTCTCGTGAGGAAGAAAACACGCAAGTAAGAAGACCCGTTCAGAAAATCCATCATGCCTTGAACTCATCACGCAATAGTATTGGGGACCCAAACCCAAAGCTTCAATAACCATAGCCAAGCGGACATTGTTACGAAAGTGCTGCCGACCCCACGGTGTTACCCTAGTTATGTCTCGACAGGTCCGCCATTTGGTCTGAGCTACAGAAGTTCCCAAGCGAGGGAAAAGTGAGCGCACATACAGTTCTATGAAATCCTTCTTCACAGACTCACTTGCGTCTTGAAGGTGAGAAATCATCATGGATAAAACTAAGTCTTGCTGCCAAGCCATAAGAGAGATTAAGAACAAAGGAGATCGATAGAAGTAAGATTACTGCGAGCGACAAGTAAGAGTTACGACTTGTATAAAAGAAGGAACTAGCGTAACCTAGAAGCCAACGGGGTATCTTGCCACTGAAGTTTTACCATCTTTCCATGATTCGGGTTTGGCAAATAATTCTATAGAAGGTTTACATGAAATACATTATGAACTTTGAGATGAGGATGTAAAAGAAGCTCATAGGCTAAGTCACTTACTTTCTTTGAATTCAGATGAGGCCCACAATATCTGGGGGTAACTTCTTATACTTCCCAAGAGATAAAGAACTTCTTTTGGGCTGTACTTGAATGAAGATCAAAACCTTGGTATCCAAAACATCGATTCTCACTTCTGAACTTATCGTTCTGAATCCTTAAAACAGGTGGGACTCCTGAGAAGTATTCTCGGGAAAGGGTCTTCCCTTTTTCTAAACAGAATCTTTCATTATTTTAGAGATAGAATAATTATAAGATCAGAAAGGGAGGTTCTTACTCATGTATACCTTGAAGGTTGGGGGAGAATCTTACATTGTACCCACTTAAAAAAGTGCGAGATGTTCTCATCTCGCAAGGTAGAGAACAACTCTTTTTCATAAGATCCAATTTATTCTAGGGTTCCTTATATTCTGGTCAACCCAACAGAATACTGGGATAAATATCCCTTATATAGAACTCATCATTAAATTACAATTCATTCAGATCATATCATTCATATCTTTAACATGATAATGGTCCATTAGACCAAAAAATTTCTTTCTGAACATTCCCCACGGGAATTTCAGTCAAGCAAGTTCTCAATTTGTCATCCCTTAACTTGATCTACCGTGTCAAGTGTTAACAGTAGCAATTTGACAACACAGTCCACTAATCTCATAGTGATTTGCTGAAATCATTATCATCATTCCAGTTATGAATATCATCAGAGGGACTCGTCCCATTCATCCTCGTTGTGGTTTCGCTCAGCTTATTACATTTCAACCAATTTTCAGGGATCATCATTTTTCAATCAGAATCCAAATCAATTCATCAGTTCTCAAACAGAATTAAAAATAATATCAACCACATTCGAATTCATCAACTGGATAGCATTAATGCTTAAAATTTCAAGTCTTAGATTTACTCGTATATACTGTCGGTAAAGAGCTGCAGTTATACCCTCGGTATATACGGGTAGTCATGATACTTGGAACTATAAGGTAAATACCATCATGTCTAGGCCTCAAGCAAGTCCGGGATTCCATACAATTGTGGTACTTCCGTCTGAAGACCCAATTACTAGATTACGAATTTTCAGTTTGAATATCAAACTGTATGAATTTATATCACACAATTACAACCTTTTAGTGCTTCTTGATAAATTTTTGACATATTTGGCTTCTCAGTTGATCCTCAATAGCCAATTTGCTCTGATACCAACAACTATGGGATCCCTGTCCCCCACCGCGCAATGGATTCGGATGCAAGCAGTGAAAGTAGTACATCTTGCACGGGCATCTTGTGCGGGCCAGGGGTCCCACATTCGGGGCCTCTTTCACGGATATCCGGACAAGAGACTAATCAGTCGGTTTCTCCAAAACCGAATCCGGAAAAAACTTCCTTTATCCAGAAAGCACGGGCGATTCCACCAGGATAACTTTTTACTCTAACGTAGTCAAGACCATTACTGATCAAACTGATCCGACTGCACCTATAAAGATACTCAGTCAGATCAAGGAAGAAACTTGCACTTGGATCATTGGGATCAACGCCTTTTTCCCCATCAAGAGGCACAGCCGTTGATTCCTATCCATAGAACAATTACTATCCGGGATTTACTTCATCTATCGTAATAACAGAAATTAAGTTTCGATTTACGGATCCATCAGTCCAGCCTAACCCCATCCAGTCCCATGGGTTAGCCAACCACCCAACCACTGTAGTGATGTGATCCAATTAGGGATTTGGTTAGGTTTTGTCCCGGGTACCAAGGAAAAGAGTTCCAAGGCCCCGTAGCCAGAAGTTCATGCAAACATAAAACTAGTCACACCACTTACACACCCAATATGAAATTGCCTTTTTCTCAGCATCAGTTAACTTTAAAACAATCCTTTAATGAAACCATTATGTCACTAATGACAATCCTCAAAGTCTCTGGTTGAATCCTTATTTCGAGTCATTCTTTCATCAGTGTACTTATGGCATCATTGGCAACCAGAACGCTCACCACCTGTTCTCTCAGGGGCCTTTTCCATAGTTCCTAGCTCGTAGTAACCGGCAATATATTCATATAACAAAATGGAATCTCCGTGGAAGATCAGCAAGATCAACCCACAGATCCATATAAAAGAGCCATGGACTCATCCGTTGAGGACCAGCAAGGTCAATCAACTAGATCCATGCCCGGTTTCAGAAAACAACTCTTATTCCTTGTTCCAATATCTTCCACGACGCACGTCTGGGTATCTTCGACGACCTAGAGCCCGAGCACCGTATGGTCAGCACCCTCTAGGATCCTTCGCAGGTGACCTAGCGCTTCACTCATAGGTCGCTTCTTTGGTCCCTCATCCACCGTACAGGAAGCTCACCATTTAAATCGAACCGAGGCTGGTCAAGACCTCGGTCGACCTTGCTATACAAGACGTCCTCCTTTGACTCTCCGTCAGCAGTTACAACTTTACCAGTTAGGTCTCCATGACCTTAATCCATAAGACGGTCAAAATGCTTCCCCAGCATTCTTGACATAAAACAGTCATTTACAAACAGTCACAAAATACAGTTTCTATATCAAACTCCGTCTTTCCATATTATACCTCCTCAATCCACATTACTTATTCCACATTCCATTCATATGTACTCATTCTCATCCATTCACTAATATCAACGACACATTATTTCCCATACCCATTCTCATCCATTCACTCATATCGATGACACATTATTTCCCATACCCATTCTCATTCATGATTCTTTATACACATCCATGCATACATCCATTTTCACATCCTCATTCATACATCCACATCTACATGCATACATCCATATATACACATCCACATTCACATCCATACATCCACATCCACATCCACATTCACATCCATACATCCACATCCACATTCATACATCTACATCCACATCTACATGCATATATCCATACATACACATCCACATTCACATCCATATATCCACATCCACATCCACATTCATACCTCCACATCTATATGCATACATCCATATATATACATCCACATTCACATCCATGCATCCACATCCACATCCACATCCACATTCACATCCATACATCCATATCCACATTCATACATCCACATCTACATCCACATTCACATCCATACATCCACATCCACATTCATACAACCACATCCACATTCACATCCATACATCCAAATCCACATTCATACATCCACATCTAGATCCACGTTCACATCCGTACAGCCACATCCACATTCATACATCCATATCTACATGCATACATCCATACATACACGTCCACATTCACATCCATGCATCCACATCCACATTCATACATCCACATCTACATGCATACATCCATACATACACATCCACATTCACATCCATACATTCATATCCACATCCACATTCACATCCATACATCCACATCCACATCTACATGCATACATCCATACATACACATCCACATTCACATCCATACATCCACATCCACATCCACATCCACATCCACATCCACATTCACATCCATACATCCACATTCACATCCACATCTACATGCATACATCCATACATACACATCCACATTTACATCCATGCATCCACATCCACATCCTCATTCACATCCATACATCCACATTCATGCATCCACATCTACATGCATACATCTATACATAATCATCCACATTCACATCCATACATCCACATCCACATCCACATTCACATCCATACATCCACATTCACATCCACATCTACATGCATACATCCATACATACACATCCACATTTACATCCATGCATCCACATCCACATCCTCATTCACATCCATACATCCACATTCATGCATCCACATCTACATGCATACATCTATACATACACATCCACATTCACATCCATACATCCACATCCACATCCACATTCACATCCATACATCCACATTCACATCCACATCTACATGCATACATCCATACATACACATCCACATTTACATCCATGCATGCACATCCACATCCTCATTCACATCCATACATCCACATCTACATGCATACATCCATACATACCCATCCACATTCACATCCATATTCTCACCCTATCACAACCCATATACATCTTATCCCATCACATGCACTTCTTACCTCATCCCATACACATTCTATCACTTCTTAACTCATCTTATCACATCCTAACGCATCTCATATGCATCTTATCACATCTTATCACTTCCCATATTTTTTATGCATACCTCTATGCATGAAGTTCAATTATGCTAAAAGTAACACTTTTACAATAAAATAATCATCTTTTATGCATACCTCTATGCATGAAATTCAATTATGCTAAAAATAACACTTTTACAATAAAATAATCATCTTTTATGCATACCTCTATGCATGAAATTCAATTATGCTAAAAGTAACACTTTTATAATAAAATATTCATCTTTTATGCATACCTCTATGCATGAAATTTAATTATGCCAAAAGTAACACTTTTATAATAAAATATTCATCTTTTATGCATACCTCTATGCATGAAATTCAATTATGCTAAAAGTAACTCTTTTATAATAAAAAAAGATGAATTTTCTTTTACTAATTTCTAAAAATTTTACCATAACCTCCTTTGTATGGCTGACCATTTTTTTAAATTTTTACGTCTTTAAAACTAATTAAAAGTACACCAATATTGAAATTATCCTAAAGTAAACATTTTTTTCCACTTAATTGAGATAAACATTATAAAATTTTGACATTAATTACTTAACCATTCACCTAGGATAGAGAATGGTTGGTTTTGTTAGAGAAGAGAGGGGAATGCCTTTTGTAATGAGGCCTAACATTATAGAGAAGACATAAAGCATAAAAATCATTTAAAACCATAAAAATCCATAAAATAATTGAAAGAAAAAACAATCACCAACTTACTAATGACTTGGATAGATTTCCTTTGGCTTGATGGTTTGAGGGTTCAACTCTTGTTTGAACAAGAGTGGCAAACCAATCTTTGGAAGAGGGAAATGTCAAAAACTAATGAATTATTAACAAATTCATAGTTCTTGGCTTGGGTGGAGTAGAGTAACAATGCATTAAACATTGTTATTTTTCAACAAAGGGGAGGCTTCTATTTATAGGAAAAATTGAGCTCCTAACCAAGCAAACTGATTCTAGAATTTTCCAACTCAGTTTGGTCAATTTTTGACCATTTTTAGGTCAATTGAGCTAACTTTTTGCAACTAGACTTGAATTAGGAGAGAGGAGAGATAAAATATCACATTATTTATGAGTTTAAAACTCATTCAAGCATGTGAAATATGCACCTCCTTTAATGGACTCCCCTTCCGTACATATGTGTCAAAATGGAATCATTATACCCAAAATATCTCATATTTTTAATATTGCTCATAGTTTTTTACTAATAAACCTTGTACATTTTCAACTCTTCATCTTATGTGAGCATTTACTCATTTTTGGATACCCAAAAGATCTCATATTTTTTATATTACTTATAGTTTCTTACTAATAAACTTTGTACATAGTCAACTCTTCATCTTATGTGAGCATTTACTCATTTTTGGGTATCATCTTTTACAAAATTCGATTTATCTCCTCCCCACACATGGATTGATCTTATTGGTCCATAGGAACCTTAATTGGACCATAATCCAAAAATTTCTGAAAATCTAGACCCTTAGGCTAAGGTCCTTCATACCCATTTCCAATTAATTCCAATTGCACATTGGAAAATTCTTTTTGAATTTCTGTTTCAGGGGAATTCATTTTAATAAGATGAGATATTTTTCTATCTAAAAATATTCAATTTCTGAATATTCTCTCTCTAGGTTAAAACAGTTAGAAACAAGATCTTTTATATTTCTGAAGAGGGAATTGATTATAGAAGAAGACGCTGGACATTTTGAGAGGCTGGAGAGGAATCTTACATTCTCTCCCACTTGAAAAACGCGAGACGTTCTCATCTCGCAAACTGGGTTAATTTCGCAAGATGCACGAGTATGAGACTTAGAGAAAATTTAATTAAAATTAATTTCTTGGTGGTTAATTAAAATTAACCACCAAGAAACGTCTCAAAGACAGCAAGACTCAAGACAAGAACAAAGACTTCAACTTTATTCACTCTTAGAACATATACATCAAGATAGAAGAACTTTTTACAATTCCATAAGCCCGTCCATCACACTCATATGGTCACAAAAGTAGCACTCACAACAAGCAGCACATATATAAGGTAACTCATTCCTGGGAATAATTTGATCGGTTATTGCAGTACCTATCTCATTGGTATGAGGTGACCTAATAAAAGGACCTCTAAGAGGTAAGCCGAAATTGGGATAAAGGCATATCTTCTGGTAAGGAAGAAAACACGCAAGTAAGAAGACCCGCTCAGAAAATCCATCATGCCTTGAACTCATCACGCAATAGTATTGGGGACCCAAACCCAAAGCTTCAATAACCATAGCCAAGCGGACATTGTTACAAAAGTGCTGTCGACCCCACGGTGTTACTCTAGTTATGTCTCGACAGGTCCGCCATTTGGTCTGAGCTACAGAAGTTCCCAAGCGAGGGAAAAGTGAGCGCTCATACAGTTCTATGAAATCCTTCTTCACAGACTCACTTGCGTCTTGAAGGTGAGAAATCATCATGGATAAAACTAAGTCTTGCTGCCAAGCCATAAGAGAGATTAAGAACAAAGGAGATCGATAGAAGTAAGATTACTACGAGCGACAAGTAAGAGTTACGACTTGTATAAAAGAAGGAACTAGAGTAACCTAGAAGCCAACGGGGTATCTTGCCACTGAAGTTTTACCATCTTTCCATGATTCGGGTTTGGCACATAATTCTATAGAAGGTTTACATGAAATACATTATGAACTTTGAGATGACGATGTAAAAGAAGGTCATACGCTAAGTCACTTACTTTCTTTGAATTCAGATGAGGCCCACAATATCTGGGGGTAACTTCTTATACTTCCCAAGAGATAAAGAACTTCTTTTGGGCTGTACTTGAATGAAGATCAAAACCTTGGTATCCAAAACACCGATTCTCACTTCTGAACTCATCGTTCTGAATCCTTAAAACAGGTGGGACTCCTGAGAAGTATTCTTGGGAAAGGGTCTTCCCTTTTTCTAAACAGAATCTTTCATTATTTTAGAGATAGAATAATTATAAGATCAGAAAGGGAGGTTCTTACTCCTGTATACCTCGAAGGTTGGGGGAGAATCTTACATTCTACCCACTTAAAAAAGTGCGAGATGTCCTCATCTCGCAAGGTAGAGGACAACTCTTTTTCATAAGATCTAATTTATTCTAGGGTTCCTTATATTCTGGTCAACCCAACAGAATACTGGGATAAATATCCCTTATATAGAACTCATCATTAAATTACAATTCATTCAGATCATATCATTCATATCTTTAACATGATAATGGTCCATTACACCAAAAGATTTCTTTCTAAACATTCCTCCACGGGAATTTCAGTCAAGCAAGTTCTCAATTTGTCATCTCTTAACTTGATCTACCGTGTCAAGTGTTAACAGTAGCAATCTGACAGCACAGTCCACTAATCTCATAGTGATTTGCTGAAATCATTATCATCATTCCAGTTATGAATATCATCAGAGGGACTCGTCCCATTCATCCTCATTGTGGTTTCGCTCAGCTTATTACATTTCAACCAATTTTTCAGGGATCATCATTTTTCAATCAGAATCCAAATCAATTCATCAGTTCTCAAACAGAATTAAAAATCATATCAACCACATTTGAATTCATCAACTGGATAACATTAATGCTTAAAATTTCAAGTCTTAGATTTACTCGTATATACTGCAGGTAAAGAGCTGCAGTTATACCCTCGGTATATACGGGTAGTCATGATACTTGGAACTATAAGGTAAATACCATCATGTCTAGGCCTCAAGCAAGTCCGAGATTCCATACAATTGTGGTACTTCCGTCTGAAGACCCAATTACTAGATTATGAATTTTCAGTTTAAATATCAAACTGTATGAATTTATATCACACAATTACAACCTTTTACTGCTTCTTGATAAATTTTTGACATATTTGGCTTCTCGGTTGATCCTCAATAGCCAATTTGCTCTGATACCAACAACTATGGGATCCCTGTCCCCCACGGCGCAATGGATTCGGATGCAAGCAGTGAAAGTAGTACATCTTGCGTGGGCATCTTGTGCGGGCCAGGGGTCCCACATTCGGGGCCTCTTCCACAGATATCCAGACAAGAGACTAATCCGTCGGTTTTTCCAAAACCGAATCCGGAAAAAACTTTCTTTATCCGGAAAGCACGGGCGATTCCACCAGGATTACTTTTGACTCTAACGTAGTCAAGACCATTACTGATCAAACTGATCCGACTACACCTATAAAGATACTCAGTCAGATCAAGGAAGAAACTTGCACTTGGATCATTGGGATCAACGCTTTTTTTCCCATCAAGAGGCACAGCCGTTGATTCCTATCCATAGAACAATTACTATCCGGGATTTACTTCATCTATCCTAATAACAGAAATTAAGTTTCGATTTACGGATCCATCAGTCCAGCCTAACCCCATCCAGTCCCATGGGTTAGCCAACCACCCAACCACTGTAGTGATGTGATCCAATTAGGGATTTGGTTAGGTTTTGTCCCGGGTACCAAGGAAAAGAGTTCCAAGGCCCCGTATAGCCGGAAGTTCATGCCAATATGAAATTGCCTTTTTCTCAGCATCAGTTAACTTTAAAACAATCCTTTAATGAAACCATTATGTCACTAATGACAATCCTCAAAGTCTCTGGTTGAATCCTTATTTCGAGTCATTCTTTCATCGGTGTACTTATGGCATCATTGGCAACCAGAACGCTCACCACCTATTCTCTCAGGGGCCTTTTCCATAGTTCCTAGCTCGTAGTAACCGGCAATATATTCATATAACAGAATGGAATCTCCGTGGAAGATCAGCAATATCAACCCACAGATCCATATAAAAGAGCCATGGACTCATCCGTTGAGGACCAGCAAGGTCAATCAACTAGATCCATGCCCGGTTTCAGAAAACAACTCTTATTCCTTGTTCCAATATCTTCCACGACGTACGTGTGGGTATCTTCGACGACCAAGAGCCCGAGCACCGTATGGTCAGCACCCTCTAGGATCCTTCGCAGGTGACCTAGCGCTTCACTCATAGGCCGCTTCTTTGGTCCCTCATCCACCGTACAGGAAGCTCACCATTTACTAAATCGAACCGAGGCTAGTCAAGACCTCGGTCGACCTTGCTATACAAGACGTCCTCCTTTGACTCTCCGTCAGCAGTTACAACTTTATCAGTTAGGTCTCCATGACCTTAATCCATAAGAGGGTCAAAATGCTTCCCCAGCATTCTTGACATAAAACAGTCATTTACAAACAGTCACAAAATACAGTTTCTATATCAAACTCCGTCTTTCCATATTATACCTCCTCAATCCACATTATTTTTTCCACATTCCATTCATATGCACTCATTCTCATCCATTCACTCATATCAACGACACATTATTTCCCATACCCATTCTCATCCATTCACTCATATCGATGACACATTATTTCCCATACCCATTCTCATTCATGATTCTTTATACACATCCATGCATACATCCATTTTCACATCCTCATTCATACATCCACATCTACATGCATACATCCAGACATACACATCCACATTCACATCCATACATCCACATCCACATCCACATTCACATCCATACATCCACATCCACATTCATACATCCACATCCACATCTACATGCATACATCCATACCTACACATCCACATTCACATCCATATATCCACATCCACATCCACATTCACATCCATACATCCATATCCACATTCATACCTTCACATCTATATGCATACATCCATATATATACATCCACATTCACATCCATGCATCCACATCCACATCCACATTCACATCCATACATCCATATCCACATTTATACATCCACATCTACATCCACATTCACATCCATACATCCACATCTACATTCATACAACCACATCCACATTCACATCCATACATCCAAATCCACATTCATACATCCACATCTACATCCACGTTCACATCCGTACATCCACATCCACATTCATACATCCACATCTACATGCATACATCCATACATACACATCCACATTCACATCCATGCATCCACATCCACATTCATACATCCACATCTACATGCATACATCCATACATAAACATCCACATTCACATCCATACATTCATATCCACATCCACATTCACATCCATACATCCACATCCACATCTACATGCATACATCCATACATACACATACACATCCACATTCACATCCATACATCCACATCCACATCCACATCCACATTCACATCCATACATCCACATTCACATCCACATCTACATGCATACATCCATACATACACATCCACATTTACATCCATGCATCCACATCCACATCCTCATTCACATCCATACATCCACATTCATGCATCCACATCTACATGCATACATCTATACATACACATCCACATTCACATCCATACATCCACATCCACATCCACATTCACATCCATACATCCACATTCACATCCACATCTACATGCATACATCCATACATACACATCCACATCTACATCCATGCATCCACATCCACATCCTCATTCACATCCATACATCCACATTCATGCATCCACATCTACATGCATACATCTATACATACACATCCACATTCACATCCATACATCCACATCCACATCCACATTCACATCCATACATCCACATCTACATGCATACATCCATACATACACATCCTTATTTACATCCATGCATCCACATCCACATCCTCATTCACATCCATACATCCACATTCATGCATCCACATCTACATGCATACATCTATACATACACATCCACATTCACATCCATACATCCACATCCATATCCACATTCACATCCACATCTACATGCATACATCCATACATACACATCCACATTTACATCCATGCATCCACATCCACATCCTCATTCACATCCATACATCCACATCTACATGCATACATCCATACATACCCATCCACATTCACATCCATATTCTCACCCTATCACAACCCATATACATCTTATCCCATCACATGCACTTCTTACCTCATCCCATACACATCCTATCACTTCTTAACTCATCTTATCACATCCTAACGCATCTCATATGCATCTTGTCACATCTTATCACTTTCCATATTTTTTATGCATACCTCTATGCATGAAATTCAATTATGCTAAAAGTAACACTTTTACAATAAAATAATCATCTTTTATGCATACCTCTATGCATGAAATTCAATTATGCAAAAAATAACACTTTTACAATAAAATAATCATCTTTTATGCATACCTCTATGCATGAAATTCAATTATGCTAAAAGTAACACTTTTATAATAAAATATTCATCTTTTATGCATACCTCTATGCATAAAATTCAATTATGCTAAAAGTAACTCTTTTATAATAAAATATTCATCTTTTATGCATACCTCTATGCATGAAATTTAATTATGCCAAAAGTAACACTTTTATAATAAAATATTCATCTTTTATGCATACCTCTATGCATGAAATTCAATTATGCTAAAAGTAACTCTTTTATAATAAAAAAAGATGAATTTTCTTTTACTAATTTCTAAAAATTTTACCATAACTTCCTTTGTATGGCTGACCATTTTTTTAAATTTTTACGTCTTTAAAACTAATTAAAAGTACACCAATATTGAAATTATCCTAAAGCAAACTTTTTTTTCACTTAATTGAGATAAACATTATAAAATTTTGACATTAATTACTTAACCATTCACCTAGGATAGAGAATGGTTGGTTTTGTTAGAGAAGAGAGGGGAATGCCTTTTGTAATGAGGCCTAACATTATAGAGAAGACATAAAGCATAAAAATCTTTTAAAACCATAAAAATCCATAAAATAATTGAAAGAAAAAACAATCACCAACTTACTAATGACTTGGATAGATTTCCTTTGGCTTGATGGTTTGAGGGTTCAACTCTTGTTTGAACAAGAGTGGCAAACCAATCTTTGGAAGAGGAAAATGTCAAAAACTAATGAATTATTAACAAATTCATAGTTCTTGGCTTGGGTGGAGTAGAGTAACAATGCATTAAACATTGTTATTTTTCAACAAAGGGGAGGCTTCTATTTATAGGAAAAATTGAGCTCCTAACCAAGCAAACTGATTCTAGAATTTTCCAACTCAGTTTGGTCAATTTTTGACCATTTTTAGGTCAATTGAGCTAACTTTTTGCAACTAGACTTGAATTAGGAGAGAGGAGAGATAAAATATCACATTATTTATGAGTTTAAAACTCATTCAAGCATGTGAAATATGCACCTCCTTTAATGGACTCCCCTTCCGTACATATGTGTCAAAATGGAATCATTATACCGAAAATATCTCATATTTTTAATATTGCTCATAGTTTTTTACTAATAAACCTTGTACATTTTCAACTCTTCATCTTATGTGAGCATTTACTCATTTTTGGATACCCAAAATATCTCATATTTTTTATATTACTTATAGTTTCTTACTAATAAACTTTGTACATAGTCAACTCTTCATCTTATGTGAGCATTTACACATTTTTGGGTATCATCTTTTACAAAATTCGATTTATCTCCTCCCCACACATGGATTGATCTTATTGGTCCATAGGAACCTTAATTGGACCATAATCCAAAAATTTCTGAAAATCTAGACCCTTAGGCTAAGGTCCTTCATACCCATTTCCAATTAATTCCAATTGCACATTGGAAAATTCTTTTTGAATTTCTGTTTCAGGGGAATTCATTTTAATAAGATGAGATATTTTTCTATCTAAAAATATTCAATTTCTGAATATTCTCTCTCTAGGTTAAAACAGTTAGAAACAAGATCTTTTATATTTCTGAAGAGGGAATTGATTATAGAAGAAGACGCTGGACATTTTGAGAGGCTGGAGAGGAATCTTACATTCTCTCCCACTTGAAAAACGCGAGACGTCCTCATCTCGCAAACTGGGTTAATTTCGCAAGATGCACGAGTATGAGACTTAGAGAAAATTTAATTAAAATTAATTTCTTGGTGGTTAATTAAAATTAACCACCAAGAAACGTCTCAAAGACAGCAAGACTCAAGACAAGAACAAAGACTTCAACTTTATTCACTCTTAGAACATATACATCAAGATAGAAGAGCTTTTTACAATTCCATAAGCCCGTCCATCACACTCATATGGTCACAAAAGTAGCACTCACAACAAGCAGCACATATATAAGGTAACTCATTCCTGGGAATAATTTGATCGGTTATTGCAGTACCTATCTCATTGGTATGAGGTGACCTAATAAAAGGACCTCTAAGAGGTAAGCCGAAATTGGGATAAAGGCATATCTTCTGGTAAGGAAGAAAACACGCAAGTAAGAAGACCCGCTCAGAAAATCCATCATGCCTTGAACTCATCACGCAATAGTATTGGGGACCCAAACCCAAAGCTTCAATAACCATAGCCAAGCGGACATTGTTACGAAAGTGCTGTCGACCCCACGGTGTTACTCTAGTTATGTCTCGACAGGTCCGCCATTTGGTCTGAGCTACAGAAGTTCCCAAGCGAGGGAAAAGTGAGCGCTCATACAGTTCTATGAAATCCTTCTTCACAGACTCACTTGCGTCTTGAAGGTGAGAAATCATCATGGATAAAACTAAGTCTTGCTGCCAAGCCATAAGAGAGATTAAGAACAAAGGAGATCGATAGAAGTAAGATTACTACGAGCGACAAGTAAGAGTTACGACTTGTATAAAAGAAGGAACTAGCGTAACCTAGAAGCCAACGGGGTATCTTGCCACTGAAGTTTTACCATCTTTCCATGATTCGGGTTTGGCACATAATTCTATAGAAGGTTTACATGAAATACATTATGAACTTTGAGATGACGATGTAAAAGAAGCTCATAGGCTAAGTCACTTACTTTCTTTGAATTCAGATGAGGCCCACAATATCTGGGGGTAACTTCTTATACTTCCCAAGAGATAAAGAACTTCTTTTGGGCTGTACTTGAATGAAGATCAAAACCTTGGTATCCAAAACACCGATTCTCACTTCTGAACTCATCGTTCTGAATCCTTAAAACATGTGGGACTCCTGAGAAGTATTCTCGGGAAAGGGTCTTCCCTTTTTCTAAACAGAATCTTTCATTATTTTAGAGATAGAATAATTATAAGATCAGAAAGGGAGGTTCTTACTCCTGTATACCTCGAAGGTTGGGGGAGAATCTTACATTCTACCCACTTAAAAAAGTGCGAGATGTCCTCATCTCGCAAGGTAGAGGACAACTCTTTTTCATAAGATCTAATTTATTCTAGGGTTCCTTATATTCTGGTCAACCCAACAGAATACTGGGATAAATATCCCTTATATAGAACTCATCATTAAATTACAATTCATTCAGATCATATCATTCATATCTTTAACATGATAATGGTCCATTACACCAAAAGATTTCTTTCTAAACATTCCTCCACGGGAATTTCAGTCAAGCAAGTTCTCAATTTGTCATCCCTTAACTTGATCTACCGTGTCAAGTGTTAACAGTAGCAATCTGACAGCACAGTCCACTAATCTCATAGTGATTTGCTGAAATCATTATCATCATTCCAGTTATGAATATCATCAGAGGGACTCGTCCCATTCATCCTCATTGTGGTTTCGCTCAGCTTATTACATTTCAACCAATTTTTCAGGGATCATCATTTTTCAATCAGAATCCAAATCAATTCATCAGTTCTCAAACAGAATTAAAAATCATATCAACCACATTTGAATTCATCAACTGGATAACATTAATGCTTAAAATTTCAAGTCTTAGATTTACTCGTATATACTACCGGTAAAGAGCTGCAGTTATACCCTCGGTATATACGGGTAGTCATGATACTTGGAACTATAAGGTAAATACCATCATGTCTAGGCCTCAAGCAAGTCCGAGATTCCATACAATTGTGGTGCTTCCGTCTGAAGACCCAATTACTAGATTACGAATTTTCAGTTTAAATATCAAACTGTATGAATTTATATCACACAATTACAACCTTTTAGTGCTTCTTGATAAATTTTTGACATATTTGGCTTCTCCGTTGATCCTCAATAGCCAATTTGCTCTGATACCAACAACTATGGGATCCCTGTCCCCCACGGCGCAACGGATTCGGATGCAAGCAGTGAAAGTAGTACATCTTGCGCGGGCATCTTGTGCGGGCCAGGGGTCCCACATTCGGGGCCTCTTCCACAGATATCCAGACAAGAGACTAATCCATCGGTTTTTCCAAAACCGAATCCGGAAAAAACTTTCTTTATCCGGAAAGCACGGGCGATTCCACCAGGATTACTTTTGACTCTAACGTAGTCAAGACCATTACTGATCAAACTGATCCGACTACACCTATAAAGATACTCAGTCAGATCAAGGAAGAAACTTGCACTTGGATCATTGGGATCAACGCTTTTTTTCCCATCAAGAGGCACAGCCGTTGATTCCTATCCATAGAACAATTACTATCCGGGATTTACTTCATCTATCGTAATAACAGAAATTAAGTTTCGATTTACGGATCCATCAGTCCAGCCTAACCCCATCCAGTCCCATGGGTTAGCCAACCACCCAACCACTGTAGTGATGTGATCCAATTAGGGATTTGGTTAGGTTTTGTCCCGGGTACCAAGGAAAAGAGTTCCAAGGCCCCGTATAGCCGGAAGTTCATGCCAATATGAAATTGCCTTTTTCTCAGCATCAGTTAACTTTAAAACAATCCTTTAATGAAACCATTATGTCACTAATGACAATCCTCAAAGTCTCTGGTTGAATCCTTATTTCGAGTCATTCTTTCATCGGTGTACTTATGGCATCATTGGCAACCAGAACGCTCACCACCTATTCTCTCAGGGGCCTTTTCCATAGTTCCTAGCTCGTAGTAACCGGCAATATATTCATATAACAGAATGGAATCTCCGTGGAAGATCAGCAATATCAACCCACAGATCCATATAAAAGAGCCATGGACTCATCCGTTGAGGACCAGCAAGGTCAATCAACTAGATCCATGCCCGGTTTCAGAAAACAACTCTTATTCCTTGTTCCAATATCTTCCACGACGTACGTGTGGGTATCTTCGACGACCAAGAGCCCGAGCACCGTATGGTCAGCACCCTCTAGGATCCTTCGTAGGTGACCTAGCGCTTCACTCATAGGCCGCTTCTTTGGTCCCTCATCCACCCTACAGGAAGCTCACCATTTACTAAATCGAACCGAGGCTAGTCAAGACCTCGGTCGACCTTGCTATACAAGACGTCCTCCTTTGACTCTCCGTCAGCAGTTACAACTTTATCAGTTAGGTCTCCATGACCTTAATCCATAAGAGGGTCAAAATGCTTCCCCAGCATTCTTGACATAAAACAGTCATTTACAAACAGTCACAAAATACAGTTTCTATATCAAACTCCGTCTTTCCATATTATACCTCCTCAATCCACATTATTTTTTCCACATTCCATTCATATGCACTCATTCTCATCCATTCACTCATATCAACGACACATTATTTCCCATACCCATTCTCATCCATTCACTCATATCGATGACACATTATTTTCCATACCCATTCTCATTCATGATTCTTTATACACATCCATGCATACATCCATTTTCACATCCTCATTCATACATCCACATCTACATGTATACATCCAGACATACACATCCACATTCACATCCATACATCCACATCCACATCCACATTCACATCCATACATCCACATCCACATTCATACATCCACATCCACATCTACATGCATACATCCATACCTACACATCCACATTCACATCCATATATCCACATCCACATCCACATTCACATCCATACATCCATATCCACATTCATACCTCCACATCTATATGCATACATCCATATATATACATCCACATTCACATCCATGCATCCACATCCACATCCACATTCACATCCATACATCCATATCCACATTTATACATCCACATCTACATCCACATTCACATCCATACATCCACATCTACATTCATACAACCACATCCACATTCACATCCATACATCCAAATCCACATTCATACATCCACATCTACATCCACGTTCACATCCGTACATCCACATCCACATTCATACATCCACATCTACATGCATACATCCATACATACACATCCACATTCACATCCATGCATCCACATCCACATTCATACATCCACATCTACATGCATACATCCATACATAAACATCCACATTCACATCCATA
Source organism: Cibotium barometz (assembly GCF_041138505.1). NCBI lineage: Eukaryota > Viridiplantae > Streptophyta > Polypodiopsida > Cyatheales > Cibotiaceae > Cibotium > Cibotium barometz. The sequence goes on from NC_141082.1 coordinate 39,408,144, forward strand.
CATTCATATCCACATCCACATTCACATCCATACATCCACATCCACATCTACATGCATACATCCATACATACACATACACATCCACATTCACATCCATACATCCACATCCACATCCACATCCACATTCACATCCACATCCACATCCACATTCACATCCATACATCCACATTCACATCCACATCTACATGCATACATCCATACATACACATCCACATTTACATCCATGCATCCACATCCACATCCTCATTCACATCCATACATCCACATTCATGCATCCACATCTACATGCATACATCTATACATACACATCCACATTCACATCCATACATCCACATCCACATCCACATTCACATCCATACATCCACATTCACATCCACATCTACATGCATACATCCATACATACACATCCACATCTACATCCATGCATCCACATCCACATCCTCATTCACATCCATACATCCACATTCATGCATCCACATCTACATGCATACATCTATACATACACATCCACATTCACATCCATACATCCACATCCACATCCACATTCACATCCATACATCCACATCTACATGCATACATCCATACATACACATCCTTATTTACATCCATGCATCCACATCCACATCCTCATTCACATCCATACATCCACATTCATGCATCCACATCTACATGCATACATCTATACATACACATCCACATTCACATCCATACATCCACATCCACATCCACATTCACATCCACATCTACATGCATACATCCATACATACACATCCACATTTACATCCATGCATCCACATCCACATCCTCATTCACATCCATACATCCACATCTACATGCATACATCCATACATACCCATCCACATTCACATCCATATTCTCACCCTATCACAACCCATATACATCTTATCCCATCACATGCACTTCTTACCTCATCCCATACACATCCTATCACTTCTTAACTCATCTTATCACATCCTAACGCATCTCATATGCATCTTGTCACATCTTATCACTTTCCATATTTTTTATGCATACCTCTATGCATGAAATTCAATTATGCTAAAAGTAACACTTTTACAATAAAATAATCATCTTTTATGCATACCTCTATGCATGAAATTCAATTATGCAAAAAATAACACTTTTACAATAAAATAATCATCTTTTATGCATACCTCTATGCATGAAATTCAATTATGCTAAAAGTAACACTTTTATAATAAAATATTCATCTTTTATGCATACCTCTATGCATAAAATTCAATTATGCTAAAAGTAACTCTTTTATAATAAAATATTCATCTTTTATGCATACCTCTATGCATGAAATTTAATTATGCCAAAAGTAACACTTTTATAATAAAATATTCATCTTTTATGCATACCTCTATGCATGAAATTCAATTATGCTAAAAGTAACTCTTTTATAATAAAAAAAGATGAATTTTCTTTTACTAATTTCTAAAAATTTTACCATAACTTCCTTTGTATGGCTGACCATTTTTTTAAATTTTTACGTCTTTAAAACTAATTAAAAGTACACCAATATTGAAATTATCCTAAAGCAAACTTTTTTTTCACTTAATTGAGATAAACATTATAAAATTTTGACATTAATTACTTAACCATTCACCTAGGATAGAGAATGGTTGGTTTTGTTAGAGAAGAGAGGGGAATGCCTTTTGTAATGAGGCCTAACATTATAGAGAAGACATAAAGCATAAAAATCTTTTAAAACCATAAAAATCCATAAAATAATTGAAAGAAAAAACAATCACCAACTTACTAATGACTTGGATAGATTTCCTTTGGCTTGATGGTTTGAGGGTTCAACTCTTGTTTGAACAAGAGTGGCAAACCAATCTTTGGAAGAGGGAAATGTCAAAAACTAATGAATTATTAACAAATTCATAGTTCTTGGCTTGGGTGGAGTAGAGTAACAATGCATTAAACATTGTTATTTTTCAACAAAGGGGAGGCTTCTATTTATAGGAAAAATTGAGCTCCTAACCAAGCAAACTGATTCTAGAATTTTCCAACTCAGTTTGGTCAATTTTTGACCATTTTTAGGTCAATTGAGCTAACTTTTTGCAACTAGACTTGAATTAGGAGAGAGGAGAGATAAAATATCACATTATTTATGAGTTTAAAACTCATTCAAGCATGTGAAATATGCACCTCCTTTAATGGACTCCCCTTCCGTACATATGTGTCAAAATGGAATCATTATACCGAAAATATCTCATATTTTTAATATTGCTCATAGTTTTTTACTAATAAACCTTGTACATTTTCAACTCTTCATCTTATGTGAGCATTTACTCATTTTTGGATACCCAAAATATCTCATATTTTTTATATTACTTATAGTTTCTTACTAATAAACTTTGTACATAGTCAACTCTTCATCTTATGTGAGCATTTACACATTTTTGGGTATCATCTTTTACAAAATTCGATTTATCTCCTCCCCACACATGGATTGATCTTATTGGTCCATAGGAACCTTAATTGGACCATAATCCAAAAATTTCTGAAAATCTAGACCCTTAGGCTAAGGTCCTTCATACCCATTTCCAATTAATTCCAATTGCACATTGGAAAATTCTTTTTGAATTTCTGTTTCAGGGGAATTCATTTTAATAAGATGAGATATTTTTCTATCTAAAAATATTCAATTTCCTAATATTCTCTCTCTAGGTTAAAACAGTTAGAAACAAGATCTTTTATATTTCTGAAGAGGGAATTGATTATAGAAGAAGACGCTGGACATTTTGAGAGGCTGGAGAGGAATCTTACATTCTCTCCCACTTGAAAAACGCGAGACGTCCTCATCTCGCAAACTGGGTTAATTTCGCAAGATGCACGAGTATGAGACTTAGAGAAAATTTAATTAAAATTAATTTCTTGGTGGTTAATTAAAATTAACCACCAAGAAACGTCTCAAAGACAGCAAGACTCAAGACAAGAACAAAGACTTCAACTTTATTCACTCTTAGAACATATACATCAAGATAGAAGAACTTTTTACAATTCCATAAGCCCGTCCATCACACTCATATGGTCACAAAAGTAGCACTCACAACAAGCAGCACATATATAAGGTAACTCATTCCTGGGAATAATTTGATCGGTTATTGCAGTACCTATCTCATTGGTATGAGGTGACCTAATAAAAGGACCTCTAAGAGGTAAGCCGAAATTGGGATAAAGGCATATCTTCTGGTAAGGAAGAAAACACGCAAGTAAGAAGACCCGCTCAGAAAATCCATCATGCCTTGAACTCATCACGCAATAGTACTGGGGACCCAAACCCAAAGCTTCAATAACCATAGCCAAGCGGACATTGTTACGAAAGTGCTGTCGACCCCACGGTGTTACTCTAGTTATGTCTCGACAGGTCCGCCATTTGGTCTGAGCTACAGAAGTTCCCAAGCGAGGGAAAAGTGAGCGCTCATACAGTTCTATGAAATCCTTCTTCACAGACTCACTTGCGTCTTGAAGGTGAGAAATCATCATGGATAAAACTAAGTCTTGCTGCCAAGCCATAAGAGAGATTAAGAACAAAGGAGATCGATAGAAGTAAGATTACTACGAGCGACAAGTAAGAGTTACGACTTGTATAAAAGAAGGAACTAGCGTAACCTAGAAGCCAACGGGGTATCTTGCCACTGAAGTTTTACCATCTTTCCATGATTCGGGTTTGGCACATAATTCTATAGAAGGTTTACATGAAATACATTATGAACTTTGAGATGACGATGTAAAAGAAGCTCATAGGCTAAGTCACTTACTTTCTTTGAATTCAGATGAGGCCCACAATATCTGGGGGTAACTTCTTATACTTCCCAAGAGATAAAGAACTTCTTTTGGGCTGTACTTGAATGAAGATCAAAACCTTGGTATCCAAAACACCGATTCTCACTTCTGAACTCATCGTTCTGAATCCTTAAAACATGTGGGACTCCTGAGAAGTATTCTCGGGAAAGGGTCTTCCCTTTTTCTAAACAGAATCTTTCATTATTTTAGAGATAGAATAATTATAAGATCAGAAAGGGAGGTTCTTACTCCTGTATACCTCGAAGGTTGGGGGAGAATCTTACATTCTACCCACTTAAAAAAGTGCGAGATGTCCTCATCTCGCAAGGTAGAGGACAACTCTTTTTCATAAGATCTAATTTATTCTAGGGTTCTTTATATTCTGGTCAACCCAACAGAATACTGGGATAAATATCCCTTATATAGAACTCATCATTAAATTACAATTCATTCAGATCATATCATTCATATCTTTAACATGATAATGGTCCATTACACCAAAAAATTTCTTTCTAAACATTCCTCCACGGGAATTTTAGTCAAGCAAGTTCTCAATTTGTCATCCCTTAACTTGATCTACCGTGTCAAGTGTTAACAGTAGCAATCTGACAGCACAGTCCACTAATCTCATAGTGATTTGCTGAAATCATTATCATCATTCCAGTTATGAATATCATCAGAGGGACTCGTCCCATTCATCCTCATTGTGGTTTCGCTCAGCTTATTACATTTCAACCAATTTTTCAGGGATCATCATTTTTCAATCAGAATCCAAATCAATTCATCAGTTCTCAAACAGAATTAAAAATCATATCAACCACATTTGAATTCATCAACTGGATAACATTAATGCTTAAAATTTCAAGTCTTAGATTTACTCGTATATACTACCGGTAAAGAGCTGCAGTTATACCCTCGGTATATACGGGTAGTCATGATACTTGGAACTATAAGGTAAATACCATCATGTCTAGGCCTCAAGCAAGTCCGAGATTCCATACAATTGTGGTACTTCCGTCTGAAGACCCAATTACTAGATTACGAATTTTCAGTTTAAATATCAAACTGTATGAATTTATATCACACAATTACAACCTTTTAGTGCTTCTTGATAAATTTTTGACATATTTGGCTTCTCCGTTGATCCTCAATAGCCAATTTGCTCTGATACCAACAACTATGGGATCCCTGTCCCCCACGGCGCAACGGATTCGGATGCAAGCAGTGAAAGTAGTACATCTTGCGCGGGCATCTTGTGCGGGCCAGGGGTCCCACATTCGGGGCCTCTTCCACAGATATCCAGACAAGAGACTAATCCATCGGTTTTTCCAAAACCGAATCCGGAAAAAACTTTCTTTATCCGGAAAGCACGGGCGATTCCACCAGGATTACTTTTGACTCTAACGTAGTCAAGACCATTACTGATCAAACTGATCCGACTACACCTATAAAGATACTCAGTCAGATCAAGGAAGAAACTTGCACTTGGATCATTGGGATCAACGCTTTTTTTCCCATCAAGAGGCACAGCCGTTGATTCCTATCCATAGAACAATTACTATCCGGGATTTACTTCATCTATCGTAATAACAGAAATTAAGTTTCGATTTACGGATCCATCAGTCCAGCCTAACCCCATCCAGTCCCATGGGTTAGCCAACCACCCAACCACTGTAGTGATGTGATCCAATTAGGGATTTGGTTAGGTTTTGTCCCGGGTACCAAGGAAAAGAGTTCCAAGGCCCCGTATAGCCGGAAGTTCATGCCAATATGAAATTGCCTTTTTCTCAGCATCAGTTAACTTTAAAACAATCCTTTAATGAAACCATTATGTCACTAATGACAATCCTCAAAGTCTCTGGTTAAATCCTTATTTCGAGTCATTCTTTCATCGGTGTACTTATGGCATCATTGGCAACCAGAACGCTCACCACCTATTCTCTCAGGGGCCTTTTCCATAGTTCCTAGCTCGTAGTAACCGGCAATATATTCATATAACAGAATGGAATCTCCGTGGAAGATCAGCAATATCAACCCACAGATCCATATAAAAGAGCCATGGACTCATCCGTTGAGGACCAGCAAGGTCAATCAACTAGATCCATGCCCGGTTTCAGAAAACAACTCTTATTCCTTGTTCCAATATCTTCCACGACGTACGTGTGGGTATCTTCGACGACCAAGAGCCCGAGCACCGTATGGTCAGCACCCTCTAGGATCCTTCGTAGGTGACCTAGCGCTTCACTCATAGGCCGCTTCTTTGGTCCCTCATCCACCCTACAGGAAGCTCACCATTTACTAAATCGAACCGAGGCTAGTCAAGACCTCGGTCGACCTTGCTATACAAGACGTCCTCCTTTGACTCTCCGTCAGCAGTTACAACTTTATCAGTTAGGTCTCCATGACCTTAATCCATAAGAGGGTCAAAATGCTTCCCCAGCATTCTTGACATAAAACAGTCATTTACAAACAGTCACAAAATACAGTTTCTATATCAAACTCCGTCTTTCCATATTATACCTCCTCAATCCACATTATTTTTTCCACATTCCATTCATATGTACTCATTCTCATTTATTCACTCATATCAACGACACATTATTTCCCATACCCATTCTCATCCATTCACTCATATCGATGACACATTATTTCCCATACCCATTCTCATTCATGATTCTTTATACACATCCATGCATACATCCATTTTCACATCCTCATTCATACATCCACATCTACATGCATACATCCAGACATACACATCCACATTGACATCCATACATCCACATCCACATCCACATTCACATCCATACATCCACATCCACATTCATACATCCACATCCACATCTACATGCATACATCCATACCTACACATCCACATTCACATCCATATATCCACATCCACATCCACATTCACATCCATACATCCATATCCACATTCATACCTCCACATCTATATGCATACATCCATATATATACATCCACATTCACATCCATGCATCCACATCCACATCCACATTCACATCCATACATCCATATCCACATTTATACATCCACATTCACATCCATACATCCACATCTACATTCATACAACCACATCCACATTCACATCCATACATCCAAATCCACATTCATACATCCACATCTACATCCACGTTCACATCCGTACATCCACATCCACATTCATACATCCACATCTACATGCATACATCCATACATACACATCCACATTCACATCCATGCATCCACATCCACATTCATACATCCACATCTACATGCATACATCCATACATAAACATCCACATTCACATCCATACATTCATATCCACATCCACATTCACATCCATACATCCACATCCACATCTACATGCATACATCCATACATACACATACACATCCACATTCACATCCATACATCCACATCCACATCCAAATCCACATTCACATCCATACATCCACATTCACATCCACATCTACATGCATACATCCATACATACACATCCACATTTACATCCATGCATCCACATCCACATCCTCATTCACATCCATGCATCCACATCTACATGCATACATCTATACATACACATCCACATTCACATCCATACATCCACATCCACATCCACATTCACATCCATACATCCACATTCACATCCACATCTACATGCATACATCCATACATACACATCCACATCTACATCCATGCATCCACATCCACATCCTCATTCACATCCATACATCCACATTCATGCATCCACATCTACATGCATACATCTATACATACACATCCACATTCACATCCATACATCCACATCCACATCCACATTCACATCCATACATCCACATCTACATGCATACATCCATACATACACATCCTTATTTACATCCATGCATCCACATCCACATCCTCATTCACATCCATACATCCACATTCATGCATCCACATCTACATGCATACATCTATACATACACATCCACATTCACATCCATACATCCACATCCACATCCACATTCACATCCACATCTACATGCATACATCCATACATACACATCCACATTTACATCCATGCATCCACATCCACATCCTCATTCACATCCATACATCCACATCTACATGCATACATCCATACATACCCATCCACATTCACATCCATATTCTCACCCTATCACAACCCATATACATCTTATCCCATCACATGCACTTCTTACCTCATCCCATACACATCCTATCACTTCTTAACTCATCTTATCACATCCTAACGCATCTCATATGCATCTTGTCACATCTTATCACTTTCCATATTTTTTATGCATACCTCTATGCATGAAATTCAATTATGCTAAAAGTAACACTTTTACAATAAAATAATCATCTTTTATGCATACCTCTATGCATGAAATTCAATTATGCAAAAAATAACACTTTTACAATAAAATAATCATGTTTTATGCATACCTCTATGCATGAAATTCAATTATGCTAAAAGTAATACTTTTATAATAAAATATTCATCTTTTATGCATACCTCTATGCATAAAATTCAATTATGCTAAAAGTAACTCTTTTATAATAAAATATTCATCTTTTATGCATACCTCTATGCATGAAATTTAATTATGCCAAAAGTAACACTTTTATAATAAAATATTCATTTTTTATGCATACCTCTATGCATGAAATTCAATTATGCTAAAAGTAACTCTTTTATAATAAAAAAAGATAAATTTTCTTTTACTAATTTCTAAAAATTTTACCATAACTTCCTTTGTATGGCTGACCATTTTTTTAAATTTTTACGTCTTTAAAACTAATTAAAAGTACACCAATATTGAAATTATCCTAAAGCAAACTTTTTTTTCCACTTAATTGAGATAAACATTATAAAATTTTGACATTAATTACTTAACCATTCACCTAGGATAGAGAATGGTTGGTTTTGTTAGAGAAGAGAGGGGAATGCCTTTTGTAATGAGGCCTAACATTATAGAGAAGACATAAAGCATAAAAATCATTTAAAACCATAAAAATCCATAAAATAATTGAAAGAAAAAACAATCACCAACTTACTAATGACTTTGATAGATTTCCTTTGGCTTGATGGTTTGAGGGTTCAACTCTTGTTTGAACAAGAGTGGCAAACCAATCTTTGGAAGAGGGAAATGTCAAAAACTAATGAATTATTAACAAATTCATAGTTCTTGGCTTGGGTGGAGTAGAGTAACAATGCATTAAACATTGTTATTTTTCAACAAAGGGGAGGCTTCTATTTATAGGAAAAATTGAGCTCCTAACCAAGCAAACTGATTCTAGAATTTTCCAACTCAGTTTGGTCAATTTTTGACCATTTTTAGGTCAATTGAGCTAACTTTTTGCAACTAGACTTGAATTAGGAGAGAGGAGAGATAAAATATCACATTATTTATGAGTTTAAAACTCATTCAAGCATGTGAAATATGCACCTCCTTTAATGGACTCCCCTTCCGTACATATGTGTCAAAATGGAATCATTATACCGAAAATATCTCATATTTTTAATATTGCTCATAGTTTTTTACTAATAAACCTTGTACATTTTCAACTCTTCATCTTATGTGAGCATTTACTCATTTTTGGATACCCAAAATATCTCATATTTTTTATATTACTTATAGTTTCTTATTAATAAACTTTGTACATAGTCAACTCTTCATCTTATGTGAGCATTTACTCATTTTTGGGTATCATCTTTTACAAAATTCGATTTATCTCCTCCACACACATGGATTGATCTTATTGGTCCTCCATAGGAACCTTAATTGGACCATAATCCAAAAATTTCTGAAAATCTAGACCCTTAGGCTAAGGTCCTTCATACCCATTTCCAATTAATTCCAATTGCACATTGGAAAATTCTTTTTGAATTTCTGTTTCAGGGGAATTCATTTTAATAAGATGAGATATTTTTCTATCTAAAAATATTCAATTTCCTAATATTCTCTTTCTAGAATATTTTCTCTCTCTAGGTTAAAACAGTTAGAAACAAGATCTTTTATATTTCTGAAGAGGGAATTGATTGTAGAAAAAAGACACTGGACATTTTGAGAGGCTGGAGAGGAATCTTACATTCTCTCCCACTTGAAAAACGCGAGACGTCCTCATCTCGCAAACTGGGTTAATTTCGCAAGATGCACGAGTATGAGACTTAGAGAAAATTTAATTAAAATTAATTTCTTGGTGGTTAATTAAAATTAACCACCAAGAAACGTCTCAAAGACAGCAAGACTCAAGACAAGAACAAAGACTTCAACTTTATTCACTCTTAGAACATATACATCAAGATAGAAGAACTTTTTACAATTCCATAAGCCCGTCCATCATATGGTCACAAAAGTAGCACTCACAACAAGCAGCACATATATAAGGTAACTCATTCCTGGGAATAATTTGATCGGTTATTGCAGTACCTATCTCATTGGTATGAGGTGACCTAATAAAAGGAACTCTAAGAGGTAAGCCGAAATTGGGATAAAGGCATATCTTCTGGTAAGGAAGAAAACACGCAAGTAAGAAGACCCGCTTAGAAAATCCATCATGCCTTGAACTCATCACGCAATAGTATTGGGGACCCAAATCCCAAGCTTCAATAACCATAGCCAAGCGGACATTGTTACGAAAGTGCTGCCGACCCCACGGTGTTACCCTAGTTATGTCTCCACAGATCCGCCATTTGGTCTGAGCTACAAAAGTTCCCAAGCGAGGGAAAAGTGAGCGCTCATACAGTTCTATGAAATCCTTCTTCACAGACTCACTTGCGTCTTGAAGGTGAGAAATCATCATGGATAAAACTAAGTCTTGCTGCCAAGCCATAAGAGAGATTAAGAACAAAGGAGATCGATAGAAGTAAGATTACTACGAGCGACAAGTAAGAGTTACGACTTGTATAAAAGAAGGAACTAGCGTAACCTAGAAGCCAACGGGGTATCTTGCCACTGAAGTTTTACCATCTTTCCATGATTCAGGTTTGGCACATAATTCTATAGAAGGTTTACATGAAATACATTATGAACTTTGAGATGACGATGTAAAAGAAGCTCATAGGCTAAGTCACTTACTTTCTTTGAATTCAGATGAGGCCCACAATATCTGGGGGTAACTTCTTATACTTCCCAAGAGATAAAGAACTTCTTTTGGGCTGTACTTGAATGAAGATCAAAACCTTGGTATCCAAAACACCGATTCTCACTTCTGAACTCATCGTTCTGAATCCTTAAAATAGGTGGGACTCCTGAGAAGTATTCTTGGGAAAGGGTCTGCCCTTTTTCTAAACAGAATCTTTCATTATTTTAGAGATAGAATAATTATAAGATCAGAAAGGGAGGTTCTTACTCCTGTATACCTCGAAGGTTGGGGGAGAATCTTACATTCTACCCACTTAAAAAAGTGCGAGATGTCCTCATCTCGCAAGGTAGAGGACAACTCTTTTTCATAAGATCCAATTTATTCTAGGGTTCCTTATATTCTGGTCAACCCAATAGAATACTGGGATAAATATCCCTTATATAGAACTCATCATTAAATTACAATTCATTCAGATCATATCATTCATATCTTTAACATGATAATGGTCCATTAGACCAAAAAATTTCTTTCTGAACATTCCTCCACGAGAATTTCAGTCAAGCAAGTTCTCAATTTGTCATCCCTTAACTTGATCTACCGTGTCAAGTGTTAACAGTAGCAATCTGACAGCACAGTCCACTAATCTCATAGTGATTTGCTGAAATCATTATCATCATTCCAGTTATGAATATCATCAGAGGGACTCGTCCCATTCATCCTCATTGTGGTTTCGCTCAGCTTATTACATTTCAACCAATTTTCAGGGATCATCATTTTTCAATCAGAATCCAAATCAATTCATCAGTTCTCAAACAGAATTAAAAATCATATCAACCACATTCGAATTCATCAACTGGATAGCATTAATGCTTAAAATTTCAAGTCTTAGATTTACTCGTATATACTGTCGGTAAAGAGCTGCAGTTATACCCTCGGTATATACGGGTAGTCATGATACTTGGAACTATAAGGTAAATACCATCATGTCTAGGCCTCAAGCAAGTCCGGGATTCCATACAATTGTGGTACTTCCGTCTGAAGACCCAATTACTAGATTACAAATTTTCAGTTTGAATATCAAACTGTATGAATTTATATCACACAATTACAACCTTTTAGTGCTTCTTGATAAATTTTTGACATATTTGGCTTCTCGGTTGATCCTCAATAGCCAATTTGCTCTGATACCAACAACTATGGGATCCCTGTCCCCCACCGCGCAACGGATTCGGATGCAAGCAGTGAAAGTAGTACATCTTGCGGGGGCATCTTGTGCGGGCCAGGGGTCCCACATTCGTCGGGGCCTCTTCCACGGATATCCAGACAAGAGACTAATCCGTCGGTTTTTCCAAAACCGAATCCGGAAAAAACTTTCTTTATCCGAAAAGCACGGGCGATTCCACCAGGATAACTTTTTACTCTAACGTAGTCAAGACTATTACTGATCAAACTGATCCGACTGCACCTATAAAGATACTCAGTCAGATCAAGGAAGAAACTTGCACTTGGATCATTGGGATCAACGCTTTTTTTCCCATCAAGAGGCACAGCCGTTGATTCCTATCCATAGAACAATTACTATCCGGGATTTACTTCATCTATCGTAATAACAGAAATTAAGTTTCGATTTACGGATCCATCAGTCCAGCCTAACCCCATCTAGTCCCATGGGTTAGCCAACCACCCAACCACTGTAGTGATGTGATCCAATTAGGGATTTGGTTAGGTTTTGTCCCGGGTACCAAGGAAAAGAGTTCCAAGGTCCCGTAGCCGGAAGTTCATGCAAACATAAACTAGTCACACCACTTACACACCCAATATGAAATTGCCTTTTTCTCAGCATCAGTTAACTTTAAAACAATCCTTTAATGAAACCATTATGTCACTAATGACAATCCTCAAAGTCTCTGGTTGAATCCTTATTTCGAGTCATTCTTTCATCGGTGTACTTATGGCATCATTGGCAACCAAAACGCTCACCACCTGTTCTCTCAGGGGCCTTTTCCATAGTTCCTAGCTCCTAGTAACCGGCAATATATTCATATAACAGAATGGAATCTCCGTGGAAGATCAGCAATATAAACCAAAAGATCCATATAAAAGAGCCATGGACTCATCCGTTGACCAGCAAGGTCAATCAACTAGATCCATGCCCGGTTTCAGAAAACAACTCTTATTCCTTGTTCCAATATCTTCCACGACGCACGTGTGGGTATCTTCGACGACCCAGAGCCCGAGCACCGTATGGTCAGCACCCTCTAGGATCCTTCGCAGGTAACCTAGCGCTTCACTCATAGGCCGCTTCTCTAGTCCCTCATCCACCGTACAGGAAGCTCACCATTTAAATCGAACCGAGACTGGTCAAGACCTCGGTCGACCTTGCTATACGAGACGTCCTCCATTGACTCTCCGTCAGCAGTTACAACTTTATCAGTTAGGTCTCCATGACCTTAATCCATAAGAGGGTCAAAATGCTTCCCCAGCATTCTTGACATAAAACAGTCATTTACAAACAGTCACAAAATACAGTTTCTATATCAAACTCCGTCTTTCCATATTATACCTCCTCAATCCACATTACTTATTCCACATTCCATTCATATGTACTCATTCTCATCCATTCACTCATATCAACGACACATTATTTCCCATACCCATTCTCATCCATTCACTCATATCGATGACACATTATTTCCCATACCCATTCTCATTCATGATTCTTTATACACATCCATGCATACATCCATTTTCACATCCTCATTCATACATCCACATCTACATGCATACATCCAGACATACACATCCACATTCACATCCATACATCCACATCCACATCCACATTCACATCCATACATCCACATCCACATTCATACATCCACATCCACATCTACATGCATACATCCATACATACACATCCACATTCACATCCATATATCCACATCCACATCCACATTCACATCCATACATCCATATCCACATTCATACCTCCACATGTATATCCATACATCCATATATACACATCCACATTCACATTCACATCCATACATCCATATCCACATTCATACATCCACATCTACATCCACATCCACATCCATACATCCACATCCACATTCATACATCCACATCTACATCCACATCCACATCCATACATCCACATCCACATTCATACAACCACATCCACATTCACATCCATACATCCAAATCCTTATTCATACATCCACATCTACATCCACGTTCACATCCGTACATCCACATCCACATCTACATGCATACATCCATACATACACATCCAAATTGACATCCATGCATCCACATCCACATTCATACATCCACATCTACATGCATACATCCATACATACACATCCACATTCACATCCATACATTCATATCCACATCCACATTCACATCCATACATCCACATCCACATCTACATGCGTACATCCATACATACACATACACATCCACATTCACATCCATACATCCACATCCACATCCACATTCACATCCATACATCCACATTCACATCCACATCTACATGCATACATCTATACATACACATCCACATTTACATCCATGCATCCACATCCACATCCTCATTCACATCCATACATCCACATTCATGCATCCACATCTACATGCATACATCTATACATACACATCCACATTCACATCCATACATCCACATCCACATCCACATTCACATCCATACATCCACATTCACATCCACATCTACATGCATACATCCATACATACACATCCACATTTACATCCATGCATCCACATCCACATCCTCATTCACATCCATACATCCACATCTACATGCATACATCCATACATACCCATCCACATTCACATCCATATTCTCACCCTATCACAACCCATATACATCTTATCCCATCACATACACTTCTTACCTCATCCCATACACATCCTATCACTTCTTAACTCATCTTATCATATCCTAATGCATCTCATATGCATCTTATCACATCTTATCACTTCCCATATTTTTTATGCATACCTCTATGCATGAAATTCAATTATGCTAAAAGTAACACTTTTACAATAAAATAATCATCTTTTATGCATACCTCTATGCATGAAATTCAATTATGCTAAAAATAACACTTTTACAATAAAATAATCATCTCTTATGCATACCTCTATGCATGAAATTCAATTATACTAAAAGTAACACTTTTATAATAAAATATTCATCTTTTATGCATACCTCTATGCATAAAATTCAATTATGCTAAAAGTAACTCTTTTATAATAAAATATTCATCTTTTATGCATACCTCTATGCATGAAATTTAATTATGCCAAAAGTAACACTTTTATAATAAAATATTCATCTTTTATGCATACCTCTATGCATGAAGTTCAATTATGCTAAAAATAACTCTTTTATAATAAAAAAGATGAATTTTCTTTTACTAATTTCTAAAAATTTTACCATAACTTCCTTTGTATGGCTGACCATTTATTTAATTTTTTACGTCTTTAAAACTAATTAAAAGTGCACCAATATTGAAATTATCCTAAAATAAATATTTTTTTCCACTTAATTGAGATAAACATTATAAAATTTTGACATTAATCACTTAACCATTCACCTAGGATAGAGAATGGTTGGTTTTGTTAGAGAAGAGAGGGGAATGCCTTTTGTAATGAGGCCTAACATTATAGAGAAGACATAAAGCATAAAAATCATTTAAAACCATAAAAATCCATAAAATAATTGAAAGAAAAAAGAATCACCAACTTACTAATGACTTTGATAGATTTCCTTTGGCTTGATGGTTTGAGGGTTCAACTCTTGTTTGAACAAGAGTGGCAAACCAATCTTTGGAAGAGGGAAATGTCAAAAACTAATGAATTATTAACAAATTCATAGTTCTTGGCTTGGGTGGAGTAGAGTAACAATGCATTAAACATTGTTATTTTTCAACAAAGGGGAGGCTTTTATTTATAGGAAAAATTGAGCTCCTAACCAAGCAAACCGATTCTAGAATTTTCAACTGAGTTTGGTCAATTTTTGACCATTTTTAGGTCAATTGAGCTAACTTTTTGCAACTAGACTTGAATTAGGAGAGAGGAGAGATAAAATATCACATTATTTATGAGTTTAAAACTCATTCAAGCATGTGAAATATGCACCTCCTTTAATGGACTCCCCTTCCTTACATATGTGTCAAAATGGAATCATTATACCCAAAATATCTCATATTTTTAATATTGCTCATAGTTTTTTACTAATAAACCTTGTACATTTTCAACTCTTCATCTTATGTGAGCATTTACTCATTTTTGGATACCCAAAATATCTCATATTTTTGATATTACTTATAGTTTCTTACTAATAAACTTTGTACATAGTCAACTCTTCATCTTATGTGAGCATTTACTCATTTTTGGGTATCATCTTTTACAAAATTCGATTTATCTCCTCCCCACACATGGATTGATCTTATTGGTCCATAGGAACCTTAATTGGACCATAATCCAAATTTTTTTAAAAATCTAGACCCTTAGGCTAAGGTCCTTCATACCCATTTCCAATTAATTCCAATTGCACATTGGAAAATTCTTTTTGAAATTCTGCTTTAGGGGAATTCATTACAATAAGATGAGATATTTTTCTATCTAAAAATATTCAATTTCTAAATATTCTCTCTCTAGAATATTTTCTCTCTCTGGGTTAAAACAGTTAGAAACAAGATCTTTTATATCTCTGAAGAGGGAATTGATTATAGGAGAAGACGCTGGACATTTTGAGAGGCTGGGGAGGAATCTTACACCCACCCTAGGCATGTGAGCATGGGAGCATGGGAACATCGAAAGCTTAGTTTCCAAATCACCTTTCAAAAATTCTATGTGCGCACGCTTGACTCTCTCTCTGCTAAACTCTAGAAAGAGAATAAAGAAACAAAAACGAAGATGGTAATGATAAAAGGAGTCCTAGACAGGAATGAAGAGAAAAACAAGCAACTCAAGGAAGAAGTAAATAGGGCCAAGAAAGGGCTGAGGGCCAAATCCTTCTACTCAAATAAGAATACATCAATATTATAAGAGAGGTGTAGGCCACAATAGATAACAACAAGGTGGTGCTAGTCAAGGCAGAAGTGAGACTGGAAGTCTTGGATGTGGAAGAGTTTCCATAGGTGTATGAGCTATAAGCGGAGAAAATGGAACAATGGGAAAATTATGTAGTTGAAGACCTAAAGGAGGTATGGGGTGAATATCTAATGAAGTTGATAGTGGCAATGCAAGCCCCCAAACCTATGTGCAAGAAGTTGGTTCCCTTCGAGACTCAAGATAGGAATCAAGATGCAGGATCTCAAAATCCTGACACTACAAAACTAATAGGATAAGATCCTACAAGAACTCTGGGAAGAACTGTTGAAAAAAACCAAGGGGGAAGCGAGTAAGGACAAAGCACGAGAAAGGTGTAAGAAAGATAAAAAGCTGTAGAAGGAGATCAAGTAACACAATAATGAAGTGGAGGTCTAGAAACACTAGTTCACTTTTCTAAAGGAATAAGTTACATTATACGTTAAATGAGATTCATTTTATTCGTGAATAATATCTATTTTATACGTTTTCTCTCTTTTTACGGCCGTATTATATGGTGATACATCACGTATTTTGGGTTAAACATTTAGGCCCTTACATTTCGATTGATAACTTTATCGATCGATAAAGTTATTGGTCAAAAAATCTCACTATAAAAATAGTACATCATTCCCAATGTACTATGTGCACGACTTTCAATATCTGAAAGTAGTAAGCTAAAAAAAAGCATTTCCTTGCAAGAGAGTGCTTCTAAAATTGTAAAATTAAAAATTTCTCTACTATATTAACTAAAAGAACCTTAGATATAGGTTTAGATATATGTGTACCTATGTTCGAAGTTTACTTCACACTTGTACATATATTTTAGAAAACAAATATTAGTTTTGTCTTTCATTCTATTCAAAGCTTGCTTCACACTTGAAAGATAAAGTCTTAAGAATAGGATTTATCTTTTATTGTGTTCGAATCTTTCTTCACACTGAGAAGATAAAAGTTTAGGTTAGGCTTTATCTTTTATTATGTTCGAAGCTTGCTTTCACACTTAAATGATAATGTGAAATATAGGTAGTAGGTTTTATCCTTTACTGTGCTTAAAGCTTGCTTCACACTTTAAAGAGATTTTTAGAGTTTACAATTTATCTTTTTTGTGTTTGAAGCTTTCTTCACACTCTAAAGATAAATATTGATGAGTACGTTCTAATCTATTCTTTGCATGAAGTGAGTATGTTCTAATCTATTCTTTGCATGAAGTGAGATGCTACAATATTGCATGCCCAAGAATGCAAGAGTCATTAATTAGGAGCATGGGAGTTATTTTCACGAGGGGCCCATGGTAACCTAGAGTAGCCCATGTCGTATCATCACCCTCTTTTGAGGTACCTTTGGTTTGAGTGATGGTGAGAATGTGAAATGACTTTGGGCCCATGGGTAGACCAGCAGGTCATCTCAAGTGCACTATTAACTCTTCCTCTGAGCACTCTTACATTCATGGACATGCATATGTGTTGTGACTTCTTTTAATTTGTTCAATTAGGGTATTGTTCATATCTAATATTGTTTCTCACATGTTTTCTATATCAATCAGGTAAAATGATGAGTGGTCCAGAATGGGATTATGTTCATGAGGTAAGATAAGGAAAAGCATCATCTCATATGCAGTCTAAAATTTGTGGTCATGCGTTTCATGGTAGCGCTACTAGAATTAAAGAACATTTACTTGGCATTGGCAATAATGTTATCAATGTAATCCAAAATCCTATTTTTCAAGATGCATTGGTGAGTACATTAAAGTCTAGGTTTCAACAATAAAATGTAGACAGAGTATCTTGACAAGATCAAACATACAACTGAACTAGTCTTGCATTGAAACGTACAATGATTGATTTTGTGCCTACATTTGGTTGTATAATTTGTTGAAATTAGGGCATTGTGATGAGCTATGGTGGATCAAACACTAGAATCAACATCATTAACAAAGTGATTAGCAAATAATTAAGACGTAATTAGTGGGTAATTAATAAATAGATTAATGTAGGCATGGATACTCAAAAACCAGCAAATTCTCATTAGGGCTATGCCTCAATTTATAGAGTTTACATCAAGCATCAAATCCCATTGATTTCTCCATGATTCACTCCCAAAATATCTCCACCTCTTGCCTGATTCTCTCCACCTCTTCTCTTTTCTCTAAATATCTCCTAGAATAACTCCACACTCCTAAATTCTCTCATGCTACCCTTTATTCTCTCCCAGTAGATTCTTCTCACCTTTTCACAGGTTCTTTCACAATTACATCTCCTCTTTTACAGCCTCTAACCAAGGGCTTGTTCCCGCACACACCCTATTTACTTGTATTTTCAACACCTCCCCTCAAGTGAATTATCCTAGCACAACTAGACCCTATACCAAGTTTGCCTCCCCTTACTTGATAGTCCGCGACTAGTGACTACACCTCCCCTCAAGTTATCTTAGCACACCTGGACCATGTATCAAGTTTCTTTCTTACTTGACAACCCGCGACCAGTGCCTCAAGTCCCTAAACTCCATAGTCCTTGACACTCTCTCTCTCTCTGTGTCCAAGGCTACTATAAGTGCCCGCGACCTTGACGAAAGTGCTCACACATACATCTATTTACCACGTGGCCTACATTATCGGTGGCTCAGAGGTGGTTTTACTTTGTTGGGGCAGGTTACATTGGGTTGTGGGGTCTCTCTCTCTCTCTCTCTCAGAGATTTTCACATGGCTCCTTACTCTTTGGAGCCTCACATCTTCTCTTGTCCTCAGTCTTCTTGTCGTAGCTTCTCTCCATGCGTCCATCTCTTCTTTCAGTCTTCTTGGGGTAGCTTCTCTTCTTGTGGCAACTTCTCTTCTCGTGTCCATGTCTTCCTTCAATTCTTCCTTTAGATCTTCTTGGTGTGGATCTTCTTCTTGGAAAGAGATATTCTTCTTCTTTCATGGCTGGGGCCATGAGCTTGTCTGCCGTCAGGTCTTTTTGCTCCATGTGAGCAATATGTTTCAATGTTTTGCTGACAGCTTCTTTGGGCTTTTGATGTTCATCTTGTGTCATTATGCAATGCAAACCCAAATTTATGCGGGAGGTCTTACCTCGCCTTATTCTGGACAAGGGCAGTGTATGTTCCCATTTTTTCACTGATGTAATGTGCCCAATACATAATGTGTATAGCATTCATTCTCATGCACATTCCAAATGCAACTCTGGCTATGAATAATCTTGAGTTTGAGTGAGATTTACAGGCATTAACCAAGGGTTAAATGCAAAATGATAATTATCACAATTTTATCAGCACAATTTTACCAAAAATTACATTAAATCAAGGGTAACCGATTTGTACGGGATTGTTGGAGTATCAAACCAACTCCGAATTGTAATCTGAAGTTATAGAGATCTGTATCAGATACCTAATGGTTAATTTGAAGCCTCAATTGCACCAAAATATAGTGATTAGCATTGATTAATCACTAATTATCAAATTAATCCACTGTTTTGTGTGCAGAAAATTGAGTATGCGGGGAGTCCAGATCTGGTGTCTTAGACTTCAAATGAGCTCAAATGCTTTCAGAGGCATCAATAGCAATGAGTCTAGTAGAGGATTAAGCCAAGAAACATAAGATTTGACCAAATATTGAAAGCTTAATCTCTGTTTTACGAAAGTCACGTGCATATTTGATGAAGGGCTTGGATCTCACTGTAGACTTGATGAAATTGAATTCTGTCTTCACCAACTTGTAGAGCATGCTTGAATACACCTTGGGCTAGGAGGAATTAGAAAAATTTGATTTGAGCAAGAAGAAATCTGCAAATTACTCAGGAAAAAATGCACCGGCCAAATCGTTGATTTCTGCTTCCTTCGCTGGTGGTTTGCTACGCTGTCTTGATGGGCTTGAAGCCAAGGATGTTGACTATTTTGGGCTAGAAGCACAAGCCGTAATTTAGAGTGTACAAGCTAAATGGAATCCTCCACTGGCTGGGGGTGAAGGGGTGAAGTGAAAACTAACTAAAATTTTGATTATTTACTAATTATCTACTAATCCTAATTAATTAGATAATGGGCTCATAAATCTGATAGATTCTAGACATGGCTCTGATACCATGTTGAAATTAGGGCATTGTGATGAGCTATGGTGGATCAAACACTAGAATCAACATCACCTAATAAGGGACTCCATATATTTTGTGCCAATAGATTTGCTACAACATATTATTTATTGTAAAGGTTGTTAGTATTTTCCCTAGCATTGAATGAGAGAGTGGCAGATAGGAGGTGGGATATTTGGATATCCAAGAATTCAAAACATGCTGATGCTGCAACTAGGTGCCAAAATTTAATACACTCTCTTACATTATAGCAAAATGTTGATAAAATTGTCAACATTACTAAGCCTCTTGTATAACATCTCAGGATTGTGGACACTAAGAATTTTGTCATTGGTAAAGTGTACTGGTTAATGCCTAAAGCTATACTGCATATAAAATAATTTAACCAATTCACTATTAGGGGAGAAGGCATAAATGGCAGACCAAGCTTTTAAAAGATGGCTTTGATTGCATACACCTTTGCACAGGGCTACTTTTGCCTTGGAGCCTTTCTTTCAAACTCATTCTCAGTCATCGAATAATGAAGTGAGTGGTAATTTTAAAATAATATATGGTCAACTGTTTGCCGAGGGTGATGATGGGAAAGAAGCCTTCCACCAATGTATGAAATTTCCTAATAGAATTGGTAGCTTTGGGGATCCATGGCACTTGGATAAAATTAAGAAATTTAGTGCTCCAATGTGGTGGAAAGAGTATGGCAATGAAACATTTCAGCTGCAGCAGTATGTAGCCACACGTGTGCTTTCAGTTGTAGCTTTGCTAGAAAGTTGTGAAAGAAATTGGTCAGTATTCGCTTTCATTAACACCAAATGACAAAATCGATTAAAAAGGCATTACGTGCAGCCGACTCAGTATACGTATTTTACAATATAATAATGCTACATATGCCTCAAAATATAGCTACTCGTGCTGCACAATCTTGTATGTCATTATCTTTGACTACTGATGTAGTTGCAAAAGAGAGACGTAGTGAAGATGAGAATGAATGGGAAGTACGATCAGATGCCTCAAATATGGATGAAGTTGATGATATGGTGCCAGTGCTAGTAGTAGAATAATAATGTACTTGTACTCATCAACTTGAAATAATCAATCACTAGCATGCAATGCATATTGAGATACAACATCAGTTTTTTGGGAGTATATATTTTCAACAAAGAGATTGCTATATAGTTTTAAATCAACTTTTACAACTAAATGTTTTTGAGTCTTAAAAAAAATTCTAAAAAAGAGTTTGTGTCACAAAGATAAGTCTTTTGCATCCTCCTGGGTGATGCCTCCATCTAAATCATCACCAGGAGAACCTTGTAAGTGGCCACCACAAGCACCAACACCAACACTTGCTAGGCTTCCAAATAGATCATCAATATTGATTAGCTCACCAGGAGAACCTTGTAAGTGGCCACCACAAGCACCAACACCAACACTTGCTAGGCTTCCAAATGGATCATCAATATTGATTAGCTCAATCATTGATCGAACTTTGATAACGTGAAATCACTGCATGGAGCTTTTGGTTCTCTGCATGCAGTGATGCAACCTCCAAGTCAAGCAATCCTCTCAGTCACACTCTTTGCTATTTTTCCTTGGCTTGTAAGGGCAATTCCTTGGCTGGCTATCTCGACGATCTTCTCATGCTTGTTGTGTAACAAGATGACGAGACGCTTTCATAGTGGCAAGGGAGTATTTTCTCTTCTTGCAGCTACTCGTTCCTTAGGTCTACCTAGACCAATTCCAGCATTCTTTGGACAAGAGGTCCAATCTACTTGTTTCTTTAGGATATCTTGGATGAATTCTTCTTGAATAAAATATAATGCCATTTGATTGTTGTTTGGAATTTCTCTCTCTTTCTGTATAAACCTTAGTAGCAAGACCTTGGCCATTCCCACATGCTGAAGATCAGAGAGTTTCAATGGGGACCCCTCCTTTGCTCGACCACTTATCCAAACCAAAGTGTCATGTACAAAGTGGGAAGTACATAGCTTCTTCACGTCCATAAGTGCTAGGGGATCACCCTCCAACCCTTCTTCATTTGGAATTTTCTCAAAGAAATTTGATAACATCTTGCTCGCCAGATCAATGAATCTCCTCTTGTAGTATGCGTTGGGACTCTCCATGATCTAATCCCTCAACCTGTGGAGGTCTATATTCTTCACCAGCTTCTTCACTCGCCACATTTGCTTAATTTGTACTCACAAAAAATATATTTTATTTTATTATATTTAACAAAAAAATCATATATAAATAAGCAATTAATATGTAGAAAACTTAGAGACAATTTAGTATAGTCACACTTGAATATTCAAGACAATTTAAAGATGCATAGTCACAGTAGTCACACTTGAAGTTTTGAGACAATTTACAATAACATTGCCATAATATTCAAGACAATTCAGATAGACTCTTTGAAATACGAATCCGAGATTTACAATAAATCCATGTTCCTTGTGAATACAAGGCAGCTAGCCATTATATGGACGTAAGCCTGAGAACCTATTAATGTCTAGCCCAGTTCTTTGGCTCCATGCATACACAAAGCTAAATATGTTTCTGATGGCCTTGATAGGGGATACATTGACATCCCTAATTGCATGGTTTTGCTTATTCGAGCGATTAATGCAGTATCTTGTGTTCATTTGGAAATGGCTTTGGAATACAATCAAGCAAGCGCTTGATTTGGAAACTCATACAATATACATTATGGACTTGTAGAAAGCATTTAGGTGCTGCCATTCATGTTTGTATTTTTTCTGCCACTTGATCTTTGACTTTGGTCTTTCATTTGGAAGCTTTGGAAAATGGGGGATCCCAAACACCGAGCGAAATTTTTCAAGTGAACCCAAAAACCAACTGAAACATTCCAAAATATACCAAAAAAGAGAACTTCATTTACTTGGTTTAGCCCTACAAATTTCCCACAATGTCTTTGCCTTAGTCCTATGAATCTCCCACAATGTCTTTGCCACCTTGGTCTCATGTAAGAAGCTCTCTTGGCCATCCCTTGCATATTTTTGTGTCCTCTCTCCTTTGGACACTGAAACTATCATTCCCTCACTGACTTCAACTCTTGACACTACCAAGTCTACACCCATATATGCTCAGGGTGACTAGGCACCCTCATATGTAAGATTAACACATATGAACATGTGATCATGTTTGTTTGTCTTGTTCCTTTTGTTTTGGGAGGGGAGGCTACTGGTTAACATTGTCATAATTTTTGCTCGGCAACCTTGTGCTCCACATTAGCTCCCCATCACTACAAAAATGATTTAGGTTGAAGTATCATCTTAGTAATTCATTGAATACATCAATACATTGTGTTACGATTAAATTTACATCCCTTTTGTACTCATTGCTATTCCTAATAATATGCAAAACATCATTGACAACCTTTGTGGGTAGCCTCAAGATGTGTCGTGTGATAGTTGTTTGCCTGTGTGTGTGTGTGTCTCTCTTTTTGTTGTTGAATTATTTTACAAAAGCTATCCATTTCTTAGAATATATAGATATGAGCTCCCTCTCTCTATTTGTCTGTGTATATGACAACATAAGCTCTCTCTGTCACGTAGATTTCCGATGAGAGCTCCAATCTCTATCTCTGCCTCTCTGTCACATGGATAGTTCTCTCTCTCTCTCTCTCTCAATTACCAAAGCTAAAATGATATCTCTCTCTCCCTCCCCCCCCCCTCTCTCTCTCTCTCCCCCCTATAGCATGTTGATGTGTCCACACACTCTTATGAGATAGAGAAAGAAAGTGAGTGTTTGCATCCTAACAAAAAAATAGCTCTAAACAGGCCATCATTGGCGCAACCTGTTTAGGGCAAAAAATTTTTTTTAAATATTTATGGGGGAGAGAGAGAGGGGGTTATTTGAAGGCAATTTTATTTCATGATCATAGAAAAAAAACTGTTGGGTAGGAAAAAAAAATTGCCTGGGGGAGGCTACATCGGTGCGGCCTCCCATAGGCAGTTTTGTTTTTCCTGATCACCTGAGCCCAGCACTCCTCGTTGTTGCAGAGATCCACATTCCCATCTGCTACCCCAAATATCCCCAACACATCCTGACCCGTCAAGCTCTCTACAAGCATGAAATTAAGGTGGCCGTCTTTGTCATCTTCACGCCAAGGAGGCGATGCAACTCGAGTAGATAAACACTGCTGAGCAGTAGAACTGGTCGTGGGCATTTATAATAGCCTGACATGTGTTTATATTGGCTAGCCAAGAGTAGTGTGTGATGTGCCTCCTATGTACCCCATCTCGCATCGTTCTTGCATCATAGGAGAAAACAACTACCTGTGGGAAGCTGCACCAGCGTGGCCTCCCATAGGTAGGCTTTTTTCCTATCCTCTGACTTTGATCATGAATTTTATTGTGATTTTTCCTTGCTCGAGGTGCTGCAAATTATGATCAAAGTATGGTGACTTGAACAAAAGTTGATGCCTCTACGAGTCTCAAATAAGTACATTTATTTTTAGTGTCGTGTCCATTTTCTCTAGCTAGGGTTGACCTTCATGATGCTTTGGGGGGGAGCTCAATTCTTCGCTAGTATGCCCTAGATCTCTCTATAATCCGAGGTGCCGTGCATAATCCCTTCTTGTACTGAGTTTCTCATTCCACCGCTAGCTCAGCACAGTCGATGACTTCCACAAGAACTTGTACAAAGCTTCGTAGGTGTCTCAATGAGCTAATGTTACATCACCCTAGCTCTATGCTAGTTGAAATGGCCTTTGAGGACCTGAGTATGGTGTCAACCGCATGCATATAGTTTTGAATTAGTTTTTGTCTCAGTTAATGCATGTATGTGGTTATGGTCATGATGATGATTATGACAATTATGATGATGATGTAATGATGGTGAAGATGGTGATGTGATGGTGATCATCATCACATTAAAAAAATTTCGTGTAAGAGGCCGTGCCAACGCGACCTCCCACATGCAATGTTTTTATGATGATAATGTGCTTATGGTGATGTGATAATGATTATGGTGCTTATAGTTATTATGGGATGTGATGGTGCTTATGATGATGTGATGACGATGACTATATAAAAAAAATTGTATGTGGGAGGCCGTGTTGGCACAACGTCCCACATGGAAATTTTGTTTTCTTGCATTGGAAGGAGATGAAATATGAGGTTATGGTCACGTGGAGAGGAGATCCTGCTATTTCAAGGTTACCACAACCGGTTAGCAGTTGTTAAATTAGTATTAAAGTGCCTAAATAGGTGTGAAATCTATGAAATGAATCCGATTTGACCTATGAATAGCTAAAGACTTCTCTAAGAGAGGGAGGGTTCTAAATTCAGAGTGCGAGTGGTCTGATCACATAAGTGTTGTCTTTTCACAAGCATGTCTTTTCATTCACACTAGTCACTTGTGGGTTAACTAGTTCTAAGGGCTGAATCGTTGGCTAGATTGCCCACGCGACAAGACCTTGAGTATGATCTATTTTCCCAACATGGGAATAATATGGCATTGACAGTAGGGGAATTTTATCTGGATTTTGAGGAGATTCATGATCTCTTGCATGAGCTTTAGTGATGAATGCAACACTTTTGTGGGCGTATTTTTGAATTACTCTTTTCTTCTACTCAATTTAGACTTCATACTTAGTTAACACTATGTAACTTTTTATTTTAGTATTATGGGATTTTTTTAGACGACTTTCTCTTGGTTTTTGGATTTACTCAAAAAATCTCGCTCGATATTTGGTAGAACTCCGAACAATAAGATGTACTTCGTGTGCATGTTGCCCGCCGACCCTAGTCTGCTGCTAGCCCCACATAAACATTAGCTATGCTCTCATCAAAATGAAAAAGAATATTCGTGCCATTCAAATCATTGTGCAAGTTCCCTTATCATGCATGTACTCAAGGGTTTCCAAGAGGTCATTACTGATTTGTAGGATGTGACTTCTAAATGTCTCTGTTGTGCCTACATTCTCTGGCACGTCCTAGAAATCCCTTCGCATAGGTCTTGATCCACATCCTAGAAATCCCTTTGCATAGGTCTTGATCAATCATTTCAAAGTTGGATCATCCATCTTTCTGGATGTTCACCACTCCAAAATGGATAGATGATTGCTGATCTATCCTTTGAATGCACTAATCCCTAGGCCTTTGTCAAAATGATACCACAATGAGTGATATGCATGTTGAGATATCGAGCTCATCTAGTGAGGCGATGGACACTGATGACCCGCCTGGGGGATAGGCCCCACTCTTACACCACTGGCATGGTTGGTGAGATCTTGGGTGATATGCGGCCAGTGGGATGATAGGCTGTGTGACAGCCATTCTAGAGACTGGCATAGTTATAGCGCCAGCTCATTTAGTCGGGTTCACACTATAGAGAACCCGTGTATGTATTGGTTGAGTACCTTTCATATTATGTGTACTCTTATTCTTGTATATGGTGTGTTGAGTGTTGAGTAGAGAAGAAGAAGATTTTCAGCCTCTCACCTTGTGTGTTCTCTATTAGGGTTTTGTGAGTGTGTGTGTGTGCTTGCAAGAGCTCAAGCTCTCTTCCCCCGTGCATCTTTTCATGGTATCAGAGCCTGGTTCGTGCTAAGGGCTGAGCTGTAATCAAGAGAACCACAGGAAGCGGTACGAGGGTAAGAGCTTCAACTACTCTTCCCTATTGTGTTGGTGACTACACCCTTGTCGGGAGCTCTACGGGAGGCACCGACAAACGATCTCTGATTGAGGAGCTTTCTTCGCGAGAGTAAAGCTATAGGGCAACTATACAGTCCTATCGAAAAACGTGTTTCGGGCCGAAAACGCGTTTCGGGCGCGTCTGGACCTCCGTTTTTCAGAAAGTAGGCGATTTCGAGCACTGCGAGTAAGTCATCGATTCTCTGCAGAACTCTGTTTTAAGAACTGCAGGAAGACAGATTGACTGTGCAGACACTGTGGGTGCTGCAAAGAGATCTACAGTTGCCATTGGGTGTATGTATGCACATTGAAGTCACTGGTTGTGACATTTGAGAGTACTACAGTACCGCTGTGCAGAAAATACAGCAGTTTGTGCAGAAAACCCAGAGTACAATTTCTGGTAAAATTGTGTGTTTGGCAAGATATCAAATGATGGGATAACTCAGATTGTGGCTGAGAAGCTTGACAAGAATAACTTCCATGCTTGGAGGTTCAGGTTGACAAATTTCCTGATGGGAAAAGGTTATTGGGACTACATAGAAGGTGAGCATGAAGAGGCATCGGAGATATCGGATATAAATCCGACTGCTGCAGATGTGAAAGAGTTTAAAGACTGGAACCAAGGAGCCAGAAAGGTTATGTATTGGCTATCCATTAGTATACAGGACACCATGATTGGGCACATTCAGGATTCCAAGTCTCCCAAGGAGGCGTGGGACACCTTGGTAAAGCTTTATGAAAAAAACACCAAGGCACGTAAGATACAGTTGAAGAATGAACTTCATACTGTGGAGAAAAAGAGCATGTCTGTGAATGACTATGCGCCGAAGATAAAGGGTATTGTGGAATCCCTTGCATCTATTGGTGTGTCAGTAGATGATGATGACAAGGTGGAAGTCTGTCTACGTGGTCTCGGGCCACAATACAAGGCGTTCAAGACGTCCATTCAGACTCGGGAAAACATTCCCAACTTTACAGATTTGGTGTCTATGCTGATTATCGAAGAGAAGAGCTTGGGTGAAGACCAACAGTCTTCACAAAGCAAAAACAGTTCAGAGCAACAGGCCTTCTACACGAGTTCAGGAAGAGGATGAGGTAGAGCAGGCCGTGGACGCGATCAAGGGGGTGGCCGAACAGGTAATCAGAATTATGGCCAACAGCAGCAGCAACAACAACAGTCCCAGAATCAACAACAACAACAACACGCAAGTGGAAGAGGCAAATTCAGAGGCAGGGGGAGTCAAAGAGGTCGTGGAAATTGGCAAAGGCAATATAATGATGCACGTGAATGCTATTATTGTGGTAAGCCAGGACATGTGCAGGCAAAATGTTATAAGAAGCAGGCTGACATGCAAAATGGAAAAGTGCAACAAAACAACTATGCATCCTCAAGCAGAAATAATGAGGATAATGAAAGGTTGTTTGTTATGCAGCATGTCGTGAATGCCATGTCTGAAAATGTTGATGCAGCACAAAAAGATAATGTGTGGTATGTGGATTCAGGTGCTTCGAACCACATGATGAGTCATGGGGAGTGGTTCAAGGAGATGAAAAACCCGAAAAGACCAGGTTTTGTGGAAACAGGGGATGACACTACTCATCCAATTGCCCACGTTGGAGATGTGCCATTGTCTATGCAGGATGGCAAAGTGAAGTACCTTGCAGATGTACTTCATGTACCAAACATAACAAAGAATCTGGTTTCAGTTGGCCAGATGATTGAGCAGGGATTGCAGGTTCGGTTTAACCTTGATGGGTGTTATGTTGAAGATTTCAAAGACAAGTGCAGGTTGGTTGTTGCAAAAGGCAACAGAGTGGGCAGAATGTTAACATTGAATGTAGACATGCCTGAAATGAGTGCTGCGATGTTTGCAAATGGTTCAGGAGTTGTTGCAGACACAGACATATGGCATAAAAGAATTGGACATGTAAATGTGCAGAGATTGAAGTCTATGCAGACAAAAGGAATTGTGACAGGGTTGCCAAAATTTAAAGTGGAAGGTATGCATAAAATCTGTGAAGCATGCCAATTTGGGAAGCAAACAAAGCATGTGTTTCCACGTAACAGATATGTGAGCAGAAATGCACTAGATGTTGTGCATTCAGATGTATGGGATCCTACGAAGACCGTGTCTATGGGAGGCTGCAGGTACTATGTCACTTTCATTGATGACCACACAAGGAAAGTGTGGGTATACTTCATGAAGGAGAAGAGTGAGGTCTTCACTCACTTTCAGAATTTCAGAGTTTTGGTTGAAAAGCAAATAGGGAAATATGTAAAGTGCCTTAGGTCAGATGGAGGGGGAGAGTACTTCTCCAATGAGTTCTCTGAATTTTTGAAGAAGAATGGTATTCGGAGACAGTTTACATGTAGATACACTCCGCAGCAAAATGGAGTTGCTGAGTGGAAAAACAGGCACATTGCTGAGATTGCACGAGCATTGATGGAAGAGAAGAATATGCCGCATTGCTATTGGGCTGAGGCTGTTTCTATAGCAGTACACATTATGAACAGGACTCCAACTGCAGCCATACATGATGTAACTCCAGAGGAGAGGTTAACAGGCAGAAAACCAGATTTGTCTCATCTGAAAGTCTTTGGATGCATTGCATATGTGCATGTGCCAGATGAGCTGAGAACTAAGCTGGATCCGAAAGCTGAAAAATGTGTGTTTATTGGATATTCCCTTGATCAAAAGGGATACAGGTGTTATAACCCTGCTACACGTGAGTTGAGGGTAAGCAGGGATGTTGTCTTTGATGAGATGAGCAGCTGGTATGCTGCTGAAAAAGAAGCTGTTGGGGCTGATGTGAGTGGAAGTGCGGTTGCACAGAATGCAGGTCAGCAATCACAGTCTTTGAGTGGACCAGGAGAGTCCTCATCTAGTGGGTCTGTTGATAGACCATGGAGTGGCAGGCTGCGTCATAATACCAGTCCTACAAATGTGATTACTACATCACGTAAAGGAAAAGAGAAAGTGGTTGAGCCCCTTGGTATGCCTAACATTTCTGCAGGGCATTCTCATGTTGATGGAGAGTCTAGTGGCTCAGATATGAGCCTTGATGAGGAGCTTGGGATCCCAGCTATGAGAACACCTGGTGTAAAGAAGGCTATGGAAGCCATGAATGAGAACCTGCGAAGATCTGGGAGAGTAAGAAATCCTGTGCAGAGATTTACATATGATGGTTATGTGGCACATCACTATGCATATATAGCAAAGGTTGTGCAGGTTGTTGAGCCCACATGCATTGATGAGGCTGTTGGAAATGTGTGTTGGGAGAAAGCTATGGATGAGGAGATGGATGCACTATATGGAAATGAAACTTGGGATTTTGTGCAATTGCCTGAAGGCAAGAAAGCCAGTGGAAGCATGTGGGTGTACAAAGTTAAACATAACAGTGATGGAAGCATAAACAGGTACAAGGCTAGATTGGTAGCCAAAGGATATGCGCAGACATATGGGGTTGATTATGAGGAAACTTTCAGCCCAGTTGCCAAGATGGCAACGGTGAGAGTTGTGATAGCAGTGGTTGCATCAAAGCAATGGTCTTTACATCAGCAGATGAATGTAGCCACCTCTGGTTATGAGGATGTGGGTCACCCCGAGCATGTTTGCAGGTTGAAGAAAGCCTTGTATGGCTTAAAGCAATCACCAAGAGCATGGTCTGACAAGATTTCTGAATATCTTGTCACTATTGGCTTTCATATAGCCAATGCAGATTTCTCATTGTATGTGAGACATGGTGATAGAGGGGTTGTGCTAGTTGTCATCTATGTAGATGACTTGATCATTACGGGGGACCATGATGCAGAGATCTTTGATGTAAAGATCTTGCTTAGACAGAAGTTCGAGATGAAGGATCTGGGGGAGCTCAGATATTTCTTGGGCATTGAGGTGATTAGGTCACCACATGGTATTGGATTACTGCAAAGACAGTATGGCGGCTTGGACATGTTGTCCAAGTATGGTATGACAGGCTGTAAGCCTATTTCTGTGCCATTGGATCAGAATGGCAAGTTGAGTGCAGATTCAGGAGAGATCTTGGAGGATCCTACTATGTATAGGCGCATAGTAGGAAGTTTGATCTACATGACGATCACTAGACCAGATTTGAGCTATGCTGTTGGGTTGGTGAGTCAGTTTATGCAGGTTCCACGGAAACCGCATTTGGATGCAGTGAGACGCATACTGAGGTATGTGAAGTCTACTTTGCATTGTGGACTATTCCATGAGACTGGGACAGAGATATGTGTACATGGGTACACAGATGCTGATTGGACCGGTAGTATCTCAGATAGAAGATCTACCAGTGGATTCATGTTTTCTTTGGGGAGTGCTGCTGTGACTTGGAGCAGCAAGAAGCAACCTACGGTTGCTCTATCGAGTACAGAGGCCGAATACAGAGGAGCTGCTATGGCAGCATGTGAGGTAGCTTGGTTGAGGAAGCTACTTGCAGATTTGGGTCTATCAGTGGATAGACAAGTTGTCATTTTCTGTGACAACATTAGCAGTATATAGTTGGCCAGGAACCCAGTCTTTCATGCTCGTACGAAGCACATAGAGGTCCACTACCACTTCGTCAGAGAGAAGGTCTTGGCAGGAGACCTTGACCTTGTTTATGTCAGCACAGAGGATCAGGTAGCTGACATCTTCACCAAAGCATTGGGTACAGAGAAGCTCCGCAGATTCAGGGCTTCGCTTGGTGTACATGAGATGGAGTTGAGCTCGAGGGGGAGTGTTGAGATATCGAGCTCATCTAGTGAGGTGATGGACACTGATGACCCGCCTGGGGGATAGGCCCCACTCTTACACCACTGGCATGGTTGGTGAGATCTTGGGTGATATGCGGCCAGTCGGATGACAGGTTGTGTGACAGCCATTCTAGAGACTGGCATAGTTATAGCGCCAGCTCATTTAGTCGGGTTCACACTATAGAGAACCCGTGTATGTATTGGTTGAGTACCTTTCATATTATGTGTACTCTTATTCTTGTATATGGTGTGTTGAGTGTTGAGTAGAGAAGAAGAAGATTTTCAGCCTCTCACCTTGTGTGTTCTCTATTAGGGTTTTGTGAGTGTGTGTGTGTGCTTGGAAGAGCTCAAGCTTCTTGCTAATAACTTCACCTACCATGATCTCAGAAAGCTCTTTTATCTTTGGATCAAAACATGATCTGACCTCATCTTTAGGAATGTTTATTAAATACATGCAAATAGTTTCTGAAAGGAGTTTTCATTGAGGCCTATTAACTGACTTCGCCATGATCTGAAAAATGAAAAATATTTAAATTAATCACATGATAAATTTAAAACATTAATTTCATCACATGATTTTTTTTTCAAGCAACATTGTATATGATTTTATCGCAACATAAAAATTATAGATGACGTACGATTGATCACATGACACATTGTATGACCCAACATAGGCCTCGTGAATATAAACTATAGGTCAACACACCTAATCTTAAACTGGGCATACCTAACCTTCCAGTGGGACACAATAAGGGATCCTGTACAGTGAACTTAAAGTGGACACAACTGGTCAGTAAAGACTAGAGTGGACAGAATAAGTCGCTTTATGTGAGGAAAATTGAAATTGGACACAATTGGTCAGAAAAAGGCCAGAGTGGACACACTAATTGGTTGCATGTGAAGATAACTTAAAGTGGACACGGCTGGTTGGTAAGACCAAAGTGGACACAATGAATTTTGTGTGAGGATAACTTAAATTGGACACAATTGGTTAGTAAAGACCAAAGTGGACACAGTAAGTGGATTTCTCTGATGATAACTTAAAGTGGACACAACTAGTCGGTAGTAAAGACTAGAGTGGACACTGTAACTGGCTTCCTACAAATTGAACAACTAGTCGGTAAAGACTAGAGTGGACACAATAAGCTTAAACAACTATTATTGTTTAACTAAAGTGGTCACAGCTACCCCATATGCCAAGAATAAGCCCCTCATCTAGATCTCAAGGGGTAAGGGGACTGGTAGGGATCTTGTGACATGAAGATCCGAGTGAGGAGGCAACAGCTCATGCACATAGTAGGATTGTCAGTGTCCCTTGCCAATGGAGTTACACCTGGCAGAAAGAGAGAGGACACACTCCAAATTAGAACCAACAGGTAGACCACCATATATAGGTGGAAGTGGAGTCAAGTTGGAAGAAAAAAACCCAAAGAGCATGAGCACACTACATTCGAGGATGCAGACATTACCATTAGGGAAAATATGAGCTCATTTTGGGGCCTTCTAAGGAGGTTCATGCTCTTTATCTCTCTAAACAATGGGGCCATGATGAAATATGTACACATCATTCCCAAAAATTTTAGAGTTGGTAGATTTAGAATGTACTCTTCAAGACCAATGGTATATAACATGATGTGGTTACAACATAGGATAGTGAAGCTCCCAAAAAAGTGGTTTTGAAAGTTGATATGTGGCATGCAACATTACATTTTGGCATCTTATATCTTATTTGTGGTGTATCTTGAGCATTACTACTTGAAAGTTATCAAAGATTGTATATTTGAAATCTACTCATCATAAGATTCTCAAGAATATGTCACATGGAGGGGTTCTGACATAAAATTCATAGGACTCACCACGGCCCCATGTTTTAGAGAGAGAAAGAGCATGAAAGTCCTTAGAGGACCACAAAATTAGCTCATAATTTCCCTAATGCTAGAGTAGATAAAGCCACATGCTTTTGCAACAGGGATGGCCATCCATGCAATGGAAAGGGCTAGGAAAAATTATCTAGATGCTAAGCTCATTGATGTACAATTCCATTATACAAATGATAAGATTTAGCTTGGGCACGCCTCGGTGAGTAGAAAGAAGAAGTCTTATGAGCCCAAATATTCCCACGACAATCCCATGAAGTTTAATTTAGGAGGTCTTACTCCACGGAGGGAGAGCCGAAAGTAAGGGTTGGAAAATGAAACGATGCAGGGGAGAAGAGAGCTTGAGCTCTTGCAAGCACACACTCACAAAACCCTGCTGAAAATCTTCTTCTTCTTCACACAACACTCAACACACCATATACAAAGATAAGAGACACACAATATAAAAAGGTACTCAACCAAATATATACAGGGTTCTTTATAGTGTGAACCCAACTAAATGAGCTAGCGCTATAACTATGCCAGTCTCTAGAATAGTTGTCACACAGCCTATCATCCCACTAGCCGCATATCACCCATGATCTCACCAACCATGCCAGTGGTGTAAGTGTGGGGCCTATCCCCGAGGCGGGTCATCAGTGTCCACCGCCTCACTAGATGAGCTTGATATCTCAACACTCCCCCTTGAGCTCAACTCCATCTCATGTACATTAAGTGAAGCCTTGAATCTGCGGAGCTTTTGTGTACCCAATTCTTTGGTGAAGATGTTAGCTACCTGATCCTATGTGTGCTGACATAGACAAGGTCAACGTCTCCTACCAAAACCTTCTCTCTAACAAAATGGTAGTGGATCTCTATATGCTTCGTGCGAGCATGAAAAACTAGGCTCTTGGCCAACTGTATACTGCTAATGTTGTCATAGAAAATGACAACTTCTCTTTCCACTGATAGACACAAATCTGCAAGTAGCTTTCTCAACCAAGCTACCTCACATGCTGCCATAACAACACCTCTGTACTCGACCTCTGTATTGGATAGAGCAACCGTAGGCTACTTTTTGTTGCTCCAAGTTACAGCAGCACTCCCATAGACATGGTCTTTGAAGGACCCCATACATCTGAATGCACAACATCTAGTGCATTTCTGCTCACATTTCTGTCATGTGGAAATACATGCTTTGTTTGCTTTCCAAATTGGCATGCTTCAGCAGATATTTTATGCATACCTTCAGCTTTAAACTTTGGCAACCCTGTCACAATTTCTTTAGTCTGCATAGACTTCATTCTCTGCACATTCACATGTCCAATTATTTGATGCCAAATGTCTATGTTTGCAACAATTCATGAACCATTTGCAAACATCACAGCACTCACTTCAGGCATGTTTACATTCAATGTAAACATTCTCCCACTCTGTTATCTTTGCAACCAACCTACACTTGTCTTTAAAGTCTTCAACATAACAACCATCATGGTTAAACCGACGAACCTGCAAACCCTGCTCAATCATCTGGCCAACTGAAATCGAATTCTTTGTTATATTTGGAACATGAAGTATATCTACAAGGTACTTCACTTTGCCATCCTGCATAGACAATGGCACATCTCCAACATGGGCAGTTGGATGAGCAATGTCATCCCCTGTTTCTACAAAACCTGGTCTTTCAAGGTTTTTCATCTCCTTGAACCACTCCCCATGACTTGTCATGTGGTTTGAAGCACCTGAATCAACGTACCATACATCATCTTTATGTGTTGCTTCAATATTTTCAGACATGGCATTAACGACATGCTGCATAACAAACAACCTTTCATTATCCTCATTGTTTTTGCTAGAAGGCCTGTTGCTCTCAACTATTTTTGTTTTGTGAAGACTGTTGGTCTTCACCCAATCTCTTCTCTTCTATAATCAACATAGACACAAAATTTGTAAAATTGGGAATGTTTTCCCGAGTCTGAATAGACGTCTTGAATGCCTTGTATTGTGGCCCGAGACCACGTAGATAAACTTCCACCTTATTATCATCATCTACTGACACACCAATAGATGCAAGGGATTCCACAATACCCTTGATCTTCAATGCATAGTCATTCATAGATATACTCTTTTTCTCCACAGTATTTTAAAACTCTAATCAGCCTTTCACTTGTATACTCACGTGTGAGATTGTCATTGCTGGTTTTTTTTCCATAAAAGGCTTTACTTGTATCCATTGTTTTTTGCAGCTTTTGCTTCTACCGCGCTCGAGGACGTGCGCAAAATAGGAAGGGGGGAGTGTTGCATGACGAGTGGTGATCAATGCAAGGATGCAACGCAAAGATGCAAGCAGGAAAACAAGAGACTTGACATTCTTATTTAGGGCTCTTGTAAAGAGTTCCAAGTTGTAGATGAGTGTGGGAGTGGGCTTAAGAATAATCCCACATGGGAAGTTTTGGGAGTTTTAGGAGTTTTAGTATAAAAAGTGGCTCATTTGAGAGCTTAGGGACACATTGGGCTACACTCATGTTTGAGCTCTCTTGAGATTAGATCTCCCTCTTTTTCATAGAGGTGCAAGCTCTTCTCTCTTCCCATCTACATTATTGTATGAGCAATGCTCTTCTAATTCCATGTAATGATATGAGGTTTTTCTCTCTTCTCATTTCTATTCTTTAGTGTGCATGCTAGGAAAGTAAGAGCTTGAGAATGAAGTATGCTTTGAGCTTGTGTATGCATTACCTTAGCTTTCTTCTTGTATTGGATGCATGAATGAGTGGGATGATGAGTGAATGAGTTATGGCAAGATTGAGCTTGTGTGTGTTAAGTCTATGTCAAGGTAGTGGTATTCATAGCATTCTCTCCATTTGTGGATAAGCTTTTGTGCACAGGTACGGGTTGAATCCCTAGCTCTGAAAGGGATGCAAATCCCATTGGATTGAGCTACACATGGATCATACTACTCATGCTACAAGTGAGGGAGTTTTCCGTCTCTCCAAGGCCCAG
Organism: Cibotium barometz; assembly: GCF_041138505.1. Classification (NCBI taxonomy): domain Eukaryota; kingdom Viridiplantae; phylum Streptophyta; class Polypodiopsida; order Cyatheales; family Cibotiaceae; genus Cibotium; species Cibotium barometz. Next base: position 39,445,514 of record NC_141082.1, read on the forward strand.
CACGTAGCTTAGGAGACTTGCAGGCCTTCTGCAGTCTTCTATAGGAGATCCAGGTGGAGAGGCTGAGTCACTTCAAACGGGGGTTGATTATGAGGGATGACATTCAGGAGGCACTCACAGAGGAGTGGTTCACGCCTCTCGAGCTAGTGGCCCCACGGTGGATGGGAGCCTTTACACAGTTGGAGATCCTGATTGCTGTCAGAGCTTGCACTGAGGATGGCAAATGCCTCTACTATGAGATTCAGGATGAGGGCAGACTTCAGAGAGTGGAGGTGGAGTCGCCTTTGGTTGCAAAGTGCACCTTTCAGAGGATACGGGTAGTGGTCGCGCCGCTTCTCGGAAGTGGCATATTGACCCAGACCCTACAGAGGTGCTCCCGGATTGGCGCATATGGGCATATGCAGCGCGCCCCTTGTGGGACCCTGGTGAGTACAAGTGGCATGATCCTTATGCATCCCTTAAGGCCACAGAGATCACCTTTTTCCAGTATACTGTTCGATTGGGGCGGCATATTTTGACGGCGAGGAGGATGGTCTCTCCAGCTGCAGCGGGGCACTGGCAGCTACTACTACAGGGACTCTCACAGGAGTTCCTGGAGGATTTTTAGGCCCGGCTTTGGGCTAGTCGACAAGCCCATAGGATCTCGACTTTTCAGTGGTGGCTGGTCGCCCACAAGGGCTCAGCAGTTGGCACTTGGCTTGTATACAGCAGTCTTTCGGCGGCCTGCGTCTGATATGCGGCCACCCTATGGAGACACAAAGACATTGCCTATGGGACTACCCTTAGGCGCAGCAGATTTGGCTACGGATGCTGCGTATTCTGGCCCCCCCCTCTCCATAGGGTACGTATACACGGGGTGCCGCTGCTTGGTCGACTTCGTCAGGGCCTGCTCTATGGGCTATGAGACAGAGCAGGACAGCCAGGCCATCAGATTCATTAGAGGCCAGCCTCGCCTTGTTCCTTCACCGGATTTCTCGTCCGACAGCTGTACACAGGAGAGGGATCTACGATGGTGTTTCAGGGCCTTTGAGGGGAGACTGGAGCCACCAGCAGAGACTGTTCGGGGGATTTGGCAGGAGTTGATCCACACCCTACGGAGGACAGTATGACCGCATGCGGGCGACTCGGATGAGGCGATCTTGCGGCGCGACGCCTTTCACACCACTTGGTGCAGCGGTCCCTTCTATACCCTACACGCGGGGTCTCCCCGTTGGCACTATAGGCCACTTGTTTGGCTTTTTCCCCCTCCTATTGTATGATATAGTCCCTCAGTTCTTTGTACTGATACTTGTACTTTTGAACACCTAGGGAGAGTCTCCCTGGCTGCCTTGCTTTGTTCTCTGCTCTATTTTTCTTGAGAGCAGGAGAGGATCTTTTGTAGCCCTACGAGCGTTTTTACATAACTAATGAAAGGATCTTTTCTCGGGAAAAAAAACATAAATTCATCCATGATATGGATGGTCTTAGACCTTCATAGAGACAAACGCTCCAATACCTCAAAAGTTCAACCAAAAAATAAAAGAGGGAGTATATTGTCAATGATAAATTTTATCAAATTTATTGAATATGATGTATAAAAGATTTTCATTGTTGAGATAATTGAGTCTATCCAAATTAAATTATAATATTCATAGCCTTACATCTTGACAAGGCAATATATTCAATAAAAAACAAACACATCTTCATTGCAATCGAATTGCAAATATTGACAAAAGAGATAATCAAATGACAGTAAGTTTGGAGTACAATGGCATTTGATTGCTTGATACAATAGTGTAAAGGTTTGGCTTGTACAATCCAAAAATTAAGCCCATCTAAGCACATTGTTTTGTCCAAAGACTAAGTCTATCTTATGGGATTTTAGTACAAAATGGCTCCAAACATTCTGCACCCAACAAGTCTTGATATTTGTGCAGATCCCATACTTCAAACTGCACATTTAGACCTCAGTAGCAATGGTTTCCTTCGACCTGCACAGCAACAACTAGTATGGGTTAGGCTAGAATCTGATTATACTATCACTCAATGTTTAATGAAACCAGACATTATCCTACCCATAAGCTCAAGTAAGCCTTTTGTAGCCTTGATTTAAAAGGTAGGGTAGAAGGTCATTGCACAGTACGTAGTCATGCCCTCCTCCTTGAAAACTTTCAGGGAAGAGACAGTTGTCTTTTGGATTAACACATCCCTTAAAAGGGCTATCATCAAAATAAGCAATGTATTCTTCTTATTTGCAAATATCTTGGCACTGATTCCAAACCTTGAGTAAAGGTTTAAACATAGCCTCAACAGTAGGCTTATCTGGCCTATACACTTTTCGAAGATTATGGATATAACATTCTTCTTGTCCCCACACCATAAAGAAATGATATTTCTTATGTGCATACTGTTCAAGAGTGTTTACATAGGCACAAACATTCTTGTGTAGCATGGTGGACCAAATACCAACATGAAAGTACTGGCAAATCTCATCCAAAAATTCAAAACACCCGGGGCGAATAACAACTGTGGTGCGACCAATATCAATTCGAATACAATTTGTTTGTGGATGCCTCTTTTCTTCCTTGTTGAGTAAAACTCCATTAAGATCAATTATAAGTGCATGTTTCTTTATGCTGATTGCACGAGGAATATTTTCTGCATACGATACAAAAGACTGATAACACTTTAATGTGTTTACATACTTAACAATGTTAAAACAAGTGATCCTATATTATCAATGAGAGCTAATTACAACAAAACATCCACAAGTTTACTTTTGTTTCATGCTTCCATACTCATCTATGACGATGGCTCCTAGACTTGATTGCATTTTCCTATTGATTGGTGAAGATTGAAATACTAATCTATCTCCATCTCTCTCAAAAGAATATAAACTTCCTAGAGGTCTACTCTTTTGTGTATCAGAACGTAGCTCCAACACATTGCTCTATTTCTTCCACACTTAACTTGTGATTGTTAGAAGCAACTGCTATACCTGCAAAAATAACTCTCGCTGAGGAACATACTTTTTAACACACAAAATTGCTGAATAAATCATCTTAAATAACATCCTATTGAAAAAGATCTACCTTTAGTTTTCTTGGCACCCTCTGCTGTCGCCGCCGCAGAGTCCTTGATTTTAACTATTCTCTCTTTATTCGTAGCATATGTAGCCTCGTCAATTTCTTCAACATCCTCTACCATAGAGTCTTTGATTTCAAATATTTTCTCTTTATTCGTAGCATATGTAGCCTCATCAATTTGTTCGACAATCTCTTCTTATCTCTCCTTGGTTGCAAAAGTCTCTTGAAGCTCTTCATTAACTTTATCTTTATTCTCACTAACCTCAACATTAACTTGCAAATCAGGAATGTCCTTAGTCTCTTTAGTCCTATCACTTGAAGGCCTTGAAGATGTTTGCAAAGCTGAATCATCGATGTGATCTACCTCCACCATGTTGTCTTTATTATTTCTAGCATTTGAATCATGAGAGTTGATCTCTCTAGTAGGGCTTTCATGATGATGTTCTAGTTGAGCAATGTTATCTTCGTCTTTCTCTTCTTTGTATATATATCTGCAAGATTAAAAAAAAATTCTATTACTTTTAGGATTTAAATATTACACCAAGGCTAATACAATACTAGTCATTTTTATATCTACACATATACTTTGTATCCAAACTTAGATTACTCAATATTGAGTGATGTACCATAATGAATTAGGAACCATATTACCTGCCAAGACTTTCACATAAGGGTCAAACTTGAGTTTGAGCCTCACTTACAAGGGCAAAGTAAAGATCGCTCAACTTGAGATTGTGCCTTGTGTTGGAAGACATCCCCAAGGTTGGACATAAGTGGAGGTACGGCTCAAACTTAAGTTTGAGCCTCACTGCTACGCTAGGATATGGAGTAAGTGTCATTTCTTAATAGTAAGTGTGTGTCATCGTTTGTATTAGGCTCAAACTTAATTTTTAGCCTCACTGCTACACTAGGATATGGAGTAATTTCTTGATAGTAAGTGTGCATCATCATTTGTACCAGGCGTTGGCATGAAATCAAGGATAATTAGAATAGAAATATTCACTTTAATAGAAAAATGTTAAAAGTGAATCTAAAAAATCCAATCCAATGTATTAATCAAAAGACTAATAATTATTTCAACAAATCTACACTTTGAACAACACCTATGTTAATATTAGTTGTTGATAAGATCCTTTCAATGATCACCATTCGTTGTACATTCATAAGCACTATCAGTACACTTTTCTACCTTTCTTTGGTGGTTGACAGCTTGATGGGCTATGAGCATGGAAAGCCTTGTTGACATCTGTATCTCCAATCTTCTCAACGGCCATAGAAACCCCAACATTTGAAGCTTCCATGGCTTTTGCAGTATCCAATATATCATCACCATTCCCACCTTCATCATCATTTTCATGCCTTCCAATATCTTCAAAATTATCTTCGGCATCCTCATTGAATAGAGCATCAATCCCTTGGTCCTCTTCATTCCTTTGCCTTGCATCTTCAAAGTCTATAGCATCCCCAACTTCTTTATCATCATCTGTGTCGTTTTTGTTATCAATATCATCACCTTCGTCTTCCTCCTCTGTACTTGGCGGGTCGTAAATGTGAAGATTTTGAAGGTTCTCTTTTTTTGCATCATCTAGTGTTTGCTTTTTTGTGCCGCCACTTGCACCACACCACTCTTGCAAGGACGGGTGACCGTCTAAAAGAGCAGAGCACTTTGATTCTAATGCCATCGCTTCCAAATCGTCTTTGCATAAAGCAATACATCGTCTCTTCTTTAGCAAGCTCTCCTCTAGCACAACTCCACCACAATATATCTCTACAACATAGCTGTGTTCGAACAAAACCCTGTGATGAGACCGTCAATAAAGCCTTTGTCGATGAATTCTCTATTTTGACCACTAGAGCCTGAGATGAATACATTTTTTGTGAGAACCTTATCAATGGCCTCAAACTTGTCAACCTTGCTTATGAAAAGAATAACAGTTGCAATCTCAACTGTTCCAAATGTCCAGGCATCATCTTTTTGTGTGTGGATCACGCCAAATTCATAGTGCACCTTTGTTGACTGGCTAGAAATCCCTTGGATAAGCATTCCAATGGTGATGAAATCAACAAAACACACAAGAATATATTCATATTATGAGTTTAGTGTGTTCAAAGCAAAAAGTGCCAACTTGGAGAAAAATTTTGGCGAAGCTACTCCTTTGTACCATGTAGGTCCATGATTGCCAGTTGAAATGGTACATGCTCTTCACTACTACAAAAGGCTATAATCTTTGTCATATCAAAACCCACCTCCCTAATTGTCCAAGGAATAGACTCTTGTTGAGATACAATACCCATAGATGCTCTATATAGGTGATTGAGTAAAGTTACTACACTTTTTGGAAGTGAAGGATTTTTTTTGGACGATTGAGAGAGTCCCTAACAAAGGACTGGCTATATCTCCTCAATCGATTATACTCATACTCCCCTAGCTTATATGTCTCACACACCTATTTCCAAGTCATCTTTTCCCTTGTCAGATCAAAATAGGAGGCGGTTATTGCATCTTTGAGCACTCGATCTGTTTTTAGCTTCCAAGCCATCTCCTCCATATCCATTCTTTGATGGGTTTGCTTTCCCTTCTTAAGAGATATTCTATTGTCAAGAAGTGCTGTTTGAATGTCCAAAAATTCACTCTTTTGAAGGCCTAAAATGCACCTAAACAACGTTGGGCCTAGCGTGACTGTTCATGGTGCCTGCTGAATTTGCCCACTCTTCAAAGTTGAAAGTTTGGGATTTTGATCAAGACCTTTAGTTTGAGTTTTGCCCTTTGTATTTGGTAGAAAGCCTTTTGCATATAGCCTTATGATCTTAACCCAATTCTGCCATACATCATCATCACATAGAAGCAAGTGTAAATCATTTTTGACAAAATTCTTATGTAGTGTGTGCTCCGTGGTCTCCACAAAGGCCTGCAAAGTTGCAAAGTAAGAAGTTAGCCCCCTTACTACTATAGATATCACAAAATATTAGGAGAGATCATGCATCTATGGGTTTCCAATCATTTAGAGCTTATGCTCAAACTTGAGTTTGAGCCTCACTTGCTAGTGCTAAACTAGTATATAATGGTGATGCTCGATCTTAGGTTTGAGCGTCACCTCCGTATGCAAATCTAGCACTTGCAAGTGAGGCTCCAACTTAAGTTCGAGCCACAATTAGACATGCAAGTGCTACACCATCACAGAGAGGTGAGGCTTGAAGTTCAATTTCAAAGCAAACTATTAAGTTTATGCAGTTTGAGAAGAAGCCTCACATGCATCTTTCTTATGCTACTGCTACACTTGAAACTATAGATCCGTATTATGAAAAGTAAAGAAGAAGTAATGTATGTCTATGATTTACCAAGATATAGCAAAGAATCAAAAGAGTACCTTCCAAGACTCGTCCATCTTGGGTTGATTGACACCAGGCAAAGGTTTACTAGGACGACCGTTTGCATGCCATTGTGAACGAGCTTGTAGAAGTTGATCGAGGAATGGCTCCTTTTGCATTGACTTAGATAAATTTGCATCCTTGGAAATGTCACGATGAGATATCTTGGGCGGGCAATTTACAATTACCTTTGATCTCCTGAACCTAAATTGCTGACACAGTTGAGGGGTCACTTTAGCCATATTTAGAGTCTGCAAGCTTTTTGCAACACTAATGGAGTGTTGACCAGAGATAATCCAATATTCAGTTTTATTAATATCTTCTTTTGCGAGTTTATCAAGGGGTTGTTTCGTAGCACGATTATAGGGCATCAAAATTGCAAGTATCTCCTCTTACTTTGGGTCCTCAATAAAGTCTAGGGTCAAAATACGAACCCAATTATTTAACCTTCTATACACATAGTTTGAAGGAGCAGGATAACATTTGATCACATCAATGCTGAAAACCTCATTTAGACCAAAGGGATAATATCCCTTCTTTATTTCTAATGAGATCATTGCTTTAATGCCCTTGTTTGGAGTCTCAACCTCCATTAGCTCATCATCGGATGCATCTATCTCCTTTTAACCACTTGCTGGTTTTGTCCTTTCCCTCTTTGATGAGATTTCTTGAACCTTTGTAGAGTGCTTTGCCTTTCTCTTCTTTGCAAGTGCTTGCTCCTCTTCTTGCACTTGAGAGCCTGCCATGTCTTCAGCTATGCTATTGTGCTTACATCAAGGACTTTTGTTTTGTTACCCTCCTTTTTATGTTTTGAAGAAGTTGCACCAGCATTTCTAGATGCTTCAAGTGCACTCTTCACTGTGGCCCTGCCTTTTTTTTCCATAATTTTCCTAACTTGAGTGATTGTTGTCTCCTTTTTAGGTATGGACTTTTTTCGTGAATCCAAAGCCTTCTTTGCATGCCTCACCGCTTTCACCAGGTCCTCCACATTATCCACCCCTGAGTCTTCTTGATTGGAAAAGTCAATAATCTTCAATCCTAGCTTTACAATAGAATTGTCCTTTCCTAGTTTACTGCCAGTCATGTCTGTTGGGTGAAAAGTGTCCAATGATAAGCAAAACTTATTTGCTTTTGTAGTTTCTCCTTTTGGCAATACATTGCATGTCAAGCATGGGTTTTCTCTTGCATCCACATCATCCTTAACACCTACCACAATCCCCATATCTCCATATGATGTATCCAGGGATTTAATATTCACGTGATCACAAGATTTTTTGTGATAATAACACATGTGAACAAGTTATTCACATGTTCTCATGTTACCATTCACAAAATAATAGGTCACTTGCCATTTGGGAACCCCTTAAAAGCTTGGCTACACATGGGAATAAGCTATTCACATGTTTTCATGTTACCATCTTCACATAATAGCAGGTTAGTGGCCACCTAAGAAGATTTTTTATGCCCGACAAAGATAATTTTTTTAGACCCTTGTGAAAGCTTTGTGAATATAACATGTGATCACAAGATTTTTTGTGTTATCAACATGTTCACATGTTCTCGTTTACGTCACTGAAATCCCTGGATGTATCACCTTGAGACAGAAACAAATGGAGGACTCCTTTGAAGTTTGCACTAGCATCGTAGCTATCCACAAACCATTTTACTTCTTCTTTGTTACTCAATTCGAAGGTTTTATCCACCTTAATTCTTGGAGTGACACTTTTAGCTTGAGTTGTTGTTTCGAGAGCATCTAGAGTAAAGATTGGTGCACCATGTGGTTGTGAGGTAGCGGGCGCTCTGCTAGCTTCCATTCCTGTGAAGCACAAAAAAAGTTTCAAAACCTTAGAAAAAAATGGATTTAAATGCTACATATTAAATCAAAACCTATCAAACTTAAGAAACTTAATGCATGCTACAATTATTGATGCTTCACTTAGTTTTCTTGAATAGTGGGGGCCTCACTTGCATTTACTTAATCCATACAGAAGCTTAAGCTGGAGCCTAGATCCAAGTTGTGCACTCATATGCTAGGGGTACGCTATCATAGAGAGGCAAGGCTCAAACTCAAGTTTGAGCCTTAAGGTGAAGTTCCATGTATGGGAGGCTTGAACTTAAGCTGGAGTCTAGATCCAATTTGTGCACTCATATGCTAGGGATACACTAGTATATTGGAGCCTTAAGGCCAAGTTCCATATAGGGGAAACCCGAACTTAAGCTAGAGCCTAGATCTAAGTTGTGCACTCATATGACAAGGGTACACCAGCATATAGAGACAGGGCTCAAGCTCAAGTTCGAGCCTTAAGGCCAAGTTTTATCTCGAACTTAAGCTGGAGCCTAGATCCAAGTTGTGCACTCATATACTAGGGATACGCTAGCATAGATAGGCAAGGCTGGAGCCTTAAGGCCAAGTTCCATGTAAAGTTAAGCATAGAGAATGAGCCTTAACACATAAGTTCCATGTAGGGGAGGTTCGATCTTAAGGTGGGGTCTATATCATCCAAGTTGTGCACTCAGTTGCTAGGGGTGCACTAGCATGGAGAGCAAACGCTCAAACTCAAGTTCGAGCCTTGAGGTCGGAGTACGCTAGCATGGAGAACAAAGGCTAAATCTGAAGTTTGAGCCTTAAGGCCGGTGTACACTAGCATCGAGAGCAAAGGCTCCGACTCAAGTTCGAGCCTTCAGGCCGGTGTACACTAGCATGGAGAACAAAGGCTCAATCTAAAGGTCGAGCCTTAACACCGGGGTGTACTAGCATGGAGAACAAAGGCTCAAACTCAAGTTCGAGCCTTAAGGCCGGGGTACACTAGCATGAAGAACGAGAGCAAAGGCTCCAAATCAAGTTCAAGCCTTAAGGCCATGGTACACTAGCATGGAGAATGAAGGCTCGATCTGAAGTTCGAGCCTTAAGGCCGGGGTGCACTAGCATGGAGAGCAAAGGCTCAAACTCAAGTTCGAGCCTTAAGGCCGGGGTACACTAGCATGGAGAACGAAGGCTCAATCTGAAGTTCGAGCCTTAAGGTTGGGGTGCACTAGCATGGAGAGCAAAGGCTCAAACTCAAGTTCCAGCCAAATGCAATCATATCTGGAAAATATCAGTACTCATATCTCAAAAAGGGAGAATGATGTTGGCCTTCTTGATATATTTTCAGACATTTGTCAATAGCTACATCTCGCAAAGCAGAATGGTGCACGTCATTGATATTCTTTGCTTTGGCTCTTTGAAAATTTGATCCGTCCATTTTGATTCAGAAGATGTTATTTTGATAGAGAGAGAGCTTCAAGAGAACTTCTCCTTAGGTACTAATAACTTATCCATGGAGAATCAAAGCAGTGTAGTGCCTAGGAGCAAGCTAGCTCATGGTGTTTATGCATTTAAACTTACTGCAACAATGCCAAGGGAATGCACTGTGTCTACTTTATCTCTACATTCCAAGGATATTGTACATGGTAGAGATGACGGTGGGCATATATTCTCATCAGTACAAAATCCCTCTTTTTCTTGTTTGTTGGGAACTCCATCAATCCTTGAACCCTGTCTATCTAGTTTAGGGACACCCATAGAAAATAAAGTTCTCAGTATCTTGTCTCTGATTAGACGATTGCCTGTTAACGACACTCTTCTCAATGCTTTAATGAATGCATCTGAAGTTAGGAAAGTTGATGAACTTCCATCACAGTACGATGGGGATATTGTTTTTGAGCTCCCTATTGCACCACAAGGTAAGCCAATGGCTGGGATGGTGCAAAGATATGATGGTCATGTGTGGGTGGAGTATAACACATGTACAAAGGAATGTTTTGATGGTGTTGTTAGGCGTAGTTCTTGTGGGGGGCATCTAAGATGTTGTAATGTGGAGTGCCCTTTTTATGAGCGGACGAAGGAAAGCAATCAATCTCAATGGAAGGGAAAACTTAAACAAGTGCCCAGAATTAGGTTTTTAAGTTCTGAAACCGGCACTTTAGTTTGTCGACATTGCTCTACTTTACCGGAATGCTTGGCTGTGTGTGAGTCTTCTATTTATTATTGCTACCCTATAGATAGAACTACTACAACAAGATGTGTCATACATCAAGGTAGTCACAGGCATCCAGTGGTAGTTGGGGTGTCGAAAACAAATGAGACTTTTGTGCATACTTTGGTGCAAGATGTGTCATACATCAAGGTAGTCACAGGCATCCAGTGGTAGTTGGGGTGTCGAAAACAAATGAGACTTTTGTGCATACTTTGGTGCAAGATAGAGCTTCCCATGACCTATATGCAAAGTGTAAAAAGGTTTAGACAGGTGTAGCTCAAGATATAATTATGGACATGCTCTTTGATGACACTGATATCACTCCTGATATGGGAGACTTGGGGGTCGAGCAGCTTCTGGAAAGAGTTACACCACTTGTACAAAGAAAAAGGTTAGGTCTAAACTTTGTTTACATTTTTTTGAAACTCACATGTTGCAATGGTTGTCTTTTGGTATTTGATTAGGATTCAGAGATCCATGGATATGGCCCGTCGAAATGTGAAGGGATCGGTTCTTGGGATCAAAGCATTACTGGATCTTAAGGAGAAAACAAATAGGCAATACCCTTTCTTTCATAGCCTCTTATTTCCAAACCAGCTGGCAAGCAATGTGGAGCCTCATGTATTTAAGATGTCCTCTGTGGGTCCTGGAAGTGGGATCAACTTGGTTAATCAAATGAGGCCAGGTGGACCATTAGAGAAACAATTTTTCCACTTTGATCATGTGCATAGGACAAGTGGCTGGACCACAATGAGTACACATGTTTATCACCCTTTTGTCAGAGAATTGTTTACAATTGCAGTAGGTGAGTTCATGGTGGAGAATACAAATGCACAGGTTTTATTTTGGACTTTGATGAATGAAAGGTTGCAGCAATGTGGATTTGAGAGTGCAGAGTTTGCAGGTTTCATGGCTGATGAGGCACAAGAAAATTGGCTTGAAGTGCGTACTGTTTTCAATAAAGGTAAAAGGAATGTGATGATGTTCAAGGAACGCTCTTGTTCTTTTCACTGGGAAAAGAGTATGACGGAACATACACGAATTTGTATCAAACCACAATTTCAAGAAGAGAATAAGGATTTGTGTCGACGATGGAGAGATGCACCAAGTGAAGTGTGAGCCGCATCAGCAACAAAGGACAAACTTGTTACATTTCGGAGTTTGGGACATGCACATGAGACAGAGCTACATTCATTAGAGACATGGTTATCTTGGTGGGAGGTGGGGGGATTTCACTGGGCAAAATGGGTATTGACACAAGGGGGTGGAGGTCCATTTGTGCCTACGGTTAATCTCTCAGAGTCTAAGCATGCGAGCAGCTTTGGGATACGCTCAACAAGTTAGCTTGTTCTCTGCTTCAGGCTTCAGCTGCTCTGCAGACCTTGCCATGTCAATCTTGCAAAGTGCCCATATTATAAGGCCTACTTGACAGGAAGACATGAGGGGTCTGGGCCGGGTTCAAATCAAATTAAGAAAAGATTTATGTCCGGAGACGAAGGGGTTCGAGCAAAAAAAAATCTTGTGGACTTTGCATCAACAGTGTTGGAGGAACAAGATATTGTTGCTCCAGATGTTCAAAGGACAGTCCTGAAAAGTGTGATGCGCAAGAGAAGAAAAATGGATGCAAAAATTATACTTGATACAGATAGTCATCGGCCAGAATATGAGAACGTTACTATTCATGTTCCAAGACCAAAAGGGGGTGCTTCATGCATTCATGGGACCCCAAAAGAGAGTGAGGTTGATGAGAAAGAATGGGCTACCCGGAGAACACCACCCAAATGTCAATCTACATGCTGGGGTATTTTTGAAGGGAGAGCCAAACGCTGTGGAGCTTTCGTTCTTGACAAGAAGGAAGTGTCAGTGAAGGGTATTCCTGCACCTTGCTTCAAAGGATGTCGACAGTATAAGGATAAGGAGAGTTGGCAGATGTTCTACTTTTGTCCATTGAGTGTAATTCATTCAGCTAGAGTGGATGAGCAGATTCAGAAGTCTTGTGGGCCAGCTCCTCTTCTTTGGAAGGTTACTAGGTAGAGGCACATGTTTGTCTACGGAAGAGACAACCAAACTCATCAACGCGGGTTTTATTTTGGAGGGTGTGAAACACAGTGTTTCCACTATTCAGACAACACCATGCAATGTTCGCCCAACGAGCAGAGGTGATGGCCACATTGTAAGATGGAAGGAGAAGATAAGCAGGGCAAGCCAAGATTGCATCAGTAGAGCACTTATAATGGAAGGAGAGGTAGTGCTTGAGACAGTTGTAAGTCAAGTAGAGTCACACATTTTTTGGATTTCAACAACTGATTCAAAGAAATCTAGAATCTCCTTTGCGGTTAATGTATGCAAATTTCCAAGGTGCTCTTGTCCAGAGTTTGCTTTGAGGGATCTGAAAAAAAGAGTCGTACGTGCCATGTGAACATATATATTTTGTGTTCATTAGGGTGTTTGGTTTGCAACCTGCAATACATAAATTTATGCACCAAGCTGCAATTACAAAGTTAGAGCTTAGTCAAGCACTCTCAAGACACCGCAATATTCCTTCTACTAGTGTTATATAGAAGGAATGTATAAGGGATGCTTGGCATTTGGTTGGATTTTTTGATCCATTTGCGGAAATGCGAAAATTACAGGGAAGTTAGAAATTATGTAAAGCAAGAAATTAGGTTTGCGCCATAGATAAGTCAGTAACTTTTGGGACATCTGTAATTTCTTCTTCTAGTGTCTTATAGATGGTTATATGTTGTCATTCCTTATTTGGTTCATTAAAACAGAGTCGCATTTTGAATTATGTTTGTGCTTTCTTGATTGAGACAATATAAGTTTCTTTTGCTAATGTTAATAAGTTGTTGCTGTGTTGTTGTGAGGTTCCATTACTAGGCTTGTGTATGCACTTTCTTTGAGAATCTAAAACTTTTAGATATGACTACGAGTTCTGAATGACATTGTCAAAAGAGCTTGCTCGGTCTCTTGCCGCTCGGTTTGGGTCCTCGCTCAGTTTTTGGTAATCCTCATGTTTTCTTTGGGGAGTGCTGCTGTGACTTGGAGCACAAAGAAGCAGCCTACGGTTGCTCTATCGAGTACAAAGGCCGAGTACAGAGGTGCTGCTATGGCAACATGTGAGGAAGCTTGGTTGAGAAAGCTACTTGCACATTTGGGTCTATCAGTGAAGAGACAAGTTATCATTTTTTGTGACAACACTAGCAAGATTTTCAGCCTCTCACCTTGTGTGTTCTCTTTTAGGGTTTTGTGAGTGTGTGTGTGCTTGTAAGAGCTCAAGCTCTCTTCTCGCCTACATATTTTCAACCCATGCCTCTCGGGATACCGAGAAGAATTATTCCACCACTCACAAGGAAGATTTATTCAGTGGGAAAGTTTCTCCACCACTTGTTGCTGAGAAACAAATTTACCTTCTAGGTAGATCATTTTTCCCTACTCTATCTTGTGGATAAGCAGAGTTTGGTAGGCAAGATGTTGCGATAGATGCTGATCCTATAGGAATTGGAGTTCACCATAGTGCACACCCCCAGGCGCGAATCATAGAGTGGGTGATTACCTTTCTAGACTGGAATCTCGCAAAGCCCCAATCATCGGTGTAGTGGATGACCTACTTGATGCAGAGTAACTATTCATAGCAGAAGTTGTCATTGTGATTCCACAAACATGGTATGATGAAATACCCACATTTGTCACCCTCGGTCTAATGGTGGAGGATTGCTTTTCTCAGGATCAAAGGAAAAGGATTGTTGTTTGAAGCCGCTCCTTCCAAGTCATAGCTGACCAGCTAGACAAGAAAGGCATTGACCAGATTCTCTAGAGGTGCATTCCACCTCACAAACAAGAATAAGTCCTCAAGGAGGCTCATTAAGGAACTAGTAGAGGTCACTTTGTAGAAGAAGTCACAGGATGAAAGATTCTCCAAGCCGAGATCTCTCGTGGCCATCGGTAATCGGGGATTCCTACAAATGGACCAAGCAGTGTGGTGTGTGCCAAAGGCTCGGCCAGCCACCACTGACAGAGACCACATGCCACATAACCCGATCCTTCCCCTCGAGCCATTCTAGAAATGCGATCTCGACTTTGTGGGACCGTTCAATCCGCCATCCCACTTCACCGACAACAAATATATTTTGGTGGCATGGATTATAGCACCACAACTGGGTGGAAGCGTGAGCCCTCTGCTGAGACAATTCAACCAAGTCAACAGCCAAGTTTCTCTATGAAATGACCATCTCAGCAATTTTGGGTGTATGCGATCGAGCTGATCAATGAGACCACGGCAAGCACTTTGTCAATGATTTCATCTGCAAGTTGGTCACGCAGCATCTCATCATCCGTTGTAAGAGATGCATGGTGTACTATCCTCAAGAAAATGGTCAAGTGGAGTCTACCAACAAAATACTCTAGTGGATCCTGACAAAGCTCGTCAATGAAAACCGCACCAACTTGGATGAGAAGTTGCACTCAGCATTGTGGGCATTCTGCACTGCCTACAAGGTCTCCACAGGAATGACTCCATATTCAAATTGGTATATGGCAGCACCACCGAAGCAATGGTACTAGTGGAGTTCTTGGTGTCGAGCCTTTGGATTGCCAGTGCTGAAAAATTGAGCCCCAAAGAGTCCCTACAACATCATTTAGATTAGCTCCTGGAGCTGGATGAAGATCGCTTCCAAAGCGTCTTCATCACCAGAGTGATCGAGAATCATAAGAAAGAAGTGGGTTGACCACCACCACTCCAAGCTTTGATTCTTCAAGTGTAAGATTCCTTCCTCCAGCTTTTGAGGTGTGCAGGAACCTCCCCTTTTGATCTTATAATTATTTCCCTCTCTGAAATAAAAGAAAGATTCTGTTTTACCCTATTTTGGCCTGGAGAGAGAAAATGTCTAGAGAGAGGTAATTCAAAATTGAGATATTTTTGGATATAAAAATCCTCCTAGTGTCTAAAATGGTTTCCCCTGAAAGAGAACTTCAAAAAGAACTTTCCAATGTGTAATTGGAATTAATTGAAAATAGGTGTAAAGGACCTTAGCCTAAGGGTCCAGATGTTCAGAAATTTTTGGATTATGGTCCAATTAAGGTTCCTATAGACCAATAAGATTAATCCAAATGTAGGGAGGAGATAAATTGAAGAATAAAAGAAAACCCCCCCAAAAATGAGTAAATGCTCACATAAGATGAAGAGTGGACTAAGGACCAAAGAAAAGAATTAAAACACTGAATTTTGACACCTTAGTGTGGGGATCTCCCCTCATGAAGTAGGCGCCTTTTTCTCATCTTACCCCTAATTTTTAATCAATAGAGTGAGATATTTTCATCCCTCCTCTCTCGAAATTCAAAACTAGATCCAAAAAGTAAGCTGGACTAACCCAAAAAATGGTCAAAAATTGACCAAACTAATCTAGAAAGTTCTAGAATCAGTTTGCTTGGTTAGAGGCTCACTTTTTCCTATAAATAGAAGCCTCCCCCTTTGTAAAAGCTTAATGGTATTTATGCACTGTTACTCTACTCCTGTCCTGAGCCATCTACATTGCATTTTTTAATAATTCAATTATTTTTTGCCTAATCCTCTCCAAAGTGAATTGGTGGGGCCACTCTTGCTTCAAACAAGAGTAGAACCCTCAAGTGTTTTTTTGACTAATCCTCTCCAAAGTGAATTGGTGGGGCCACTCTTGCTTCAAACAAGAGTAGAACCCTCAATCCCTCAAGCCAAAGGAGAGCTTACAAGCTCCATGTAAGCTATTTTTCTTACTTGTTTACTCTATGGTTTTGTTAATTTTTATGTTTTGTAAATGTTGCATTAAATTCAAATGCTATGCCTTTGATAAAAAGGCTACCCCTTCTCCTCTTTACATTCCAACCTTTCTCAATCCTAGAAAGATTAACTAAGGGATTAATTAAACTCTTCTTATTGTTTACTCTCTTGAATTTAGAAAATTATGTAGATTAGAGTTCTATAAATCTAATTTGGGTTAATTTAAGTTAAAAAAAGAATAATAAAAATGAGAAATGGTCAGCCATACAAAGGAGGTTATGGTAAAATTTTCTAGAATTTTTTGAAAAATAAAGTTTATTTTTATGTTATTCCAAAAGAGTAATTCCCACCATTTTTTCATCTAAAAGAAATATTCTAATTACTCCATGTACATATTCACCTATAAATATGCATGGATATCACTCATATTCTTATTAAATTTGATTTCTATCCATAGAAAGATGCATAAAGGAATGTTTTTATTACAAAAGTGTTATTCTTTTAAAATTTGATTTCTATGCATAGAAAGATACATAAAGGAATTTTTTTAATTACAAAAGTGTTATTCTTATTAAATTTTATTTCTCTGCATGAAAATATGCATAAAGAAATTTTTTTAATTACAAAAGTGTTATTCTTACTGAATTTGACTTCTATGCATAGAAAGATGCATAAAGGAATTTTTTTACTACAAAGTGTTATTGTTATTGAATTTGATTTTTATGCATAGAAAGATGCATAAAGGAATTTTTTTATTTGTCAAAGTGTTATTCTTATTGAATTTGATTTCTATGCATAGAAAGATGCATAAAGGATTTTTTAAATTACAAAAGCGTTATTCTTATTAAATTTGATTTCTATACATAGAAAGATGCATAAAGGAATTTTTTTATTACAAAAGTGTTATTCTTATTAAATTTGATTTCTATGCATAGAAAGATGCATAAAGGAATTTTTTTAATTACAAAAATATTGTTCTTTTTAAATTTGACTTCTATGCATAGAAAGATGCATAAAGAAATTTTTTTCTATTACAAAGTGTTATTCTTATTAAATTTGATTTTTATGCATAGAAAGATGCATAAAAGAGTTTTTTTATTACAAAAGTGTTATTCTTATTAAATTTGATTTCTATGCATAGAAAGATGCATAAAGGAATTGTTTTATTACAAAAGTGTTATTCTTATGAAATTTAATTTTTATGCCTAGAAAGATGCATAAAGGAAATTTTTTATTATAAAAGTATTATTCTTATAAAAATTGATTTTTATGCATAAATAGATGCATAAAGAAGTTCTTTTTATTTTAAAACTGTTATTCCTATTAAATTTGATTTTGTGCATAAATAGATGCATAAAAGGATTTTTTTAAAATAAAAGTGTTATTCCCATTGAAGATAATTTTTATGCATAAAGAATTTTTATATCAAAATTAGAATCCTCTTAAATTTTATGTTTAAATTCTATGAGTATTTGATAAATGAATAATTAAATACTCTAAGAGAGAAATTTCTATCGTGTTATATATTCACATGGATTGTAAAAAGAAAATTCAAGAAATCTATCGAGATCGAAGTATTCAGATAGATGATTAATTTATTCCTCATTGGAATTCGTAACTAATTAAGAAATCAATTAAGAGAATATTCAAAGAAAGAAATTCAGTAAAATAGTAACTGAATTACCAAACCTTTTCAAGAAAGAGAGTTCAGGAAAAATCTTATCCGGCTCGAACCTTGAACCAGACTATGACCAATACCAAACTCTTTCATCAGTTTTGAGAAAAGAAGGTGTGAACAGTTTAGAAAAAATTACCCTCAAAACTCCTTCCAAATCTGAAACTAAGTTTAAGACCCTTCGAATTCATCCATGGATCAAGGTTATAGAATTCGAGGAATTCTGGTATGAAATTCAGAATTTCGATCAAGAAGTTTTGGGGATACTGATTCAAGAAATACTCCTTGTATTCAAAAGAAAATATCAAACTAAAAACTTGCATAGATGTGATGATATGTGATGTGAATAGATGTGATGATATGATGATGTGAATAGATGTGATGAGATGTGATGATATGTGATGTGAATAGATGTGATGATATGTGATACGAGTAGATGTGATGAGATGCTATGTGAATCAGATAGATGTGAATGAACGGATGAGATGTAATGTGATGTGAAACTGGATGTGAATGAATGAGATGTGATGACATGTGAATCAGATAGATGTGAATGAATGGATGAGATGTAATGTGATGTGAAATGGGATGTGAATGAATGAGATGTGATGACATGTAAGTTAGATAGATGTGAATGAATGAGATGTGATGTCATGGGAATCGGGATGTAAATGAATGATATGGGATGTGAATGGATGTGAATGTGTATGTGAAAATGGATATAGATGTGTATGTGAAGAATGGATGTGAATGTGTATGTGAAAATAGATATGGATGTGTATGTGAAGAATGGATGTGAATGTGTATGTGAAGAATGGATGTGAATGTGTATGTGAAAAATGGATACGGATGTGTATGTGAAGAATGGATGTGAATGTGTATGTGAAAATGGATATGGATGTGTATGTGAAGAATGGATGTGAATGTGTATGTAAAAGTGGATGTGAATGTGTATGTGAAAATGGATGTGAATGTGTATGTGAAGAATGGATATGGATGTGTATGTGAAGAATGGATGTGATTGTGTATGTGAAGAATCGATGTGAATGTGCATGTGAAGAATGGATGTGGATGTGTATGTGAAAGAATGTGATGTGATGTGACATGAATATATGTGGATGTGAAGTGATAGGTATGAATGTAAGGATAGATGTGGGTAGTCGTACATGTGAACGATTAGATGGATGTTGATGAATGAGATGAGATGTGTATGAATGAGATATGATGTGGATAGAAGTGATGTCATATAATGTGGATAGAATGTATGTGATGGGATGGTTATGAGAATGAATGTGATGGATATGAATGAGTGAATGTGATGCATATGAATGAATGTGATGGACGTGAATAGATGGGATGTCATGTGAATCGGGAGGTGAGTGAATGAGATGTGATGTAAATTGGGATAGATGTGATATGTGATGTGAATGAATATGATGTGATGAGATGTGGACATGGGTAGATGCGAGTGGATGAGAGATCTGATGAGATGTGGATATGGGTAGATGCGAGTGGATGAGAGATCTGATGAGGATAAATGAGGAAAGATGTGATGAGATGAAAATGATGTGATTGATGAGAATGGGAATACATATGAAATGGATGTGGATTAAATAATGTGGATTGATGTGGAATAATGTGGAAAGACAAGAGTTCCTTATAGAAACTGTATTTATGACCTGTTTTCAAATGACCGTTTTATGTCAAGAATGTTGGGAAAGCATTTTGATCATCTTGTGATGAATGAGGTCGTGGTGGAGACCTTACTGATAAAGTTGCAATAGCTGACGAAGAGTCAATGGAGGACGTCTCACGTAGCAAGGTCGATCGAGGTCTTGACCAGCCTCGGTCTATGAGTGACCAAGGAAGCGGCCTATGAGTGAAGCGCTAGCTGACCTGCGAAGGATCCTAGAGGGTGCTGACCATACGGTACTCGGGCTCTGGGTCGCCGAAGATATCCACATGTGCATCAGGGGAGATATTTTGGATCAAGGAGTAAGAGTTGTTTTATGAATTCGGGCATGGATCTGGTTGATTGACCTTGCTGATCCTCAAAATGGCTGAGTCCATGGCTCTTTTATATGGATCTGTTGGTTGATCTTGCTGATCTTCAATGGAGATTCCATTTTGATTTTATAAGTGAATATATTACCAGCACTATGAGCTAGGAACTATCGAAAAGGCCCCTGAGTAGATAGGTGGTGAGAGTTCTGGTTACAAATGATACCATAGGTACACCGATGAAGGAAAATTTGGAGGCCCCAAGTGAGAGGCTCTGCCCTGTGCAAGAAGTGCTACTTTCGTTGCTAGCACCCCTAAAATTTGTTACGCGACGGGACAGGGATCTTTCAGCTTGTATCAGAGCAAATTGGCTAAAGTAAAACAACCGAGAAGCCAGAAATGTCAAAAATGTATGAAGTACTACTTTACTAGTAAAAGATTGTAATTGTGTGATGAAATTCATACAAATTGATATTCAAAATGAAGATTCATAAATTGAAAATTGAGTCTTCAGATGGAAGTACCGTAATTGTATGGAATCCTTGACTTGCTTGAGTCTTGGATATGATGGCATTTACCTTATAACTCCAAGGATCGTGACTACCCGTATATACCGTGCGTATATCTGCAGCTCTTTTACTGATAATATATACGAGTAAATCTAAGACCTTGAAATTATAAGCGAAATTGCTATCGAGATGATGAATGCGAATGCTGGTTGATATGATTTTAGAATTCTGGTTGAGATTTGATGAGTTGATTTGGATTCTGATTGAAAGATAATGATTCTTGAATTTTGGTTGAAAGAAGATAAGTTGAACAAAGCCACAATGAGGATGAATGGGACAAATCCCAGTGATGATATTGGTAATTGGAATGACGATTATGACTTCAGTAAATCACTATGAGATTAGTGGATTGTGCCGACAGATTGCTGCTATTCACCCTTGACCCAGTGGATCTAATTAAGGGATGACAAATTGAAAACCTGCATAACTGAAATTCTCGTGAAGGAATATTGAGATGAAATTTTCGGTATGATGGACCATTATTGTGTTAAGGATATGAATTATATGTTTTGAATGAATTGTTCTCTGATAATGAGTTTTGTGTATTCTTCTTGTAGAAGGGATCTTTATCCCTGAATTTTGCGTGGGTTGACCAGACTATAAGGAACCCCATAATTCAGTTGGATCTAAAGTCGGATTTGAATTATAAAGTGATCTCTTCACCTGAGTGTCTTGGTTAATTTAGGAAAAAGAGACTTAACAAGAACGTATTGATAGGATATCATGGATGGAGATCATCGTGGTAAGAATGTTAATCCTCCCCAACTCGATGAGGAAGATCTTGACTCGGATGTTCGTAAAACTCTTCATAGATCGCAGCCTCAACCTTTCAAGGGTGAAGGGGAAAACTTGGGTGAAGTTGTGGAGAAGTGGATCGAAGCAATGGAAGAATACTTCGATGTCATCGGGTATAATGAGAAAAGTAAAATGGCTCTTGCAAGGATGAAGATAGTAGAAATAGCCAGAGTGGCATGCAAAAACCACTGTGAGACAAATCGTCTTTGGATCGGAACACCCAGACATGGAATGATCTCAAAATTTACCTAAGGAAGAGATTTTGTCCTCCCGGCTTTATGGAAACCAAGATAAATGAATTCTTAGAGTTAACCCAGGGAGGAGAACTATTGAAGTGTATCATCGAGCGTTCGCTCTTCTCCTCAAGTACTCGCCACCACTAGATGAAGAACAGTTGATGGCCAAGCTCATTCGGGGGCTAAACGAACCTTCGAATGTCCTAGAGTGAAGAATGCCAAGCTAGTTTCCATGGCTGAAGCAGTGTGGATGGCAAAGGATTTTACCAAGGCCTTTGATGTCAAGGTCCCACCGAAGCTTTCAAAAGATTTCTAGTTCGAAAAGGTGATTCCAACCTTCCACTACCTAAGAGACAACAAGTTCAAGCTCAGAATATGGAAAGTTATAGAATGGAAGAAAGGTCCTTTTCCCGGAACTCAATCCCGTGGAATTCAACTTCAGAAGTTCCACCCTTGAACAAGGAAGTGAAATGCTATAACTGTCAAGGATTTGGACATTGCACTATGGATTACCCAACTCCTTTTGGATCAAGGTTTTTGAGGCAGGGAAATCAAGGACCAAGGTTCCAGACTCCAGCTCCTTCCTTCCAAAGTAATCAAGTTCCTTTCCATCAAAATCAGGGAAATCCCAGAGGTAGACCCTCTAACCAACCCTAAGTTTCAATCCAAGTTTCAATCCAAAGTAATGCAAGACCTCTGCCTCAGAATAGGGGAAGTCAAAGAGAGATGTTCCCAAATTGGCTGTCCACTTCGAAGGTAGTAACACTGGAAGTGATTGAAGAAGACGAAGATGAAAGACATGATACTCCACCTGCGAGATCAGGACATCTTGCGTTTTTTAAGTGGGGTAGGATGTAAGATTCCTCCCTCAAGCTTTTGAGGTGTAAAGGTGTGAGAACCTCCCCTTCTGTTCTTGTAATTGTTCCCCTCTCTAAAATAGGAGAAAGATCTTGTTTTATCCTATTTTGGCCTAGAGAGAGAAAATGTCTAGAGAGAGATAATCCAAAATTGAGATATCTTTGGATATAAAAATCCTCCTAGTGTCTAAAATGGTTTCCCCTAAAACAGAAGTTCAAAATGAACTTTCCAATGTGCATTAGGAATCAATTAAAAAATGATATAAGGGACCTTAGCCCTAAGGATCTAGATTTTTAAAAATTTATGGATTATGCTCTAGTTAAGGTTGCTATGGGCCAATAGGATTAATCCAAGTGCTGGGATGAGATAAATCGAAAGAATTAAAAAAATCTTTCACTTGAGAAATTTGAGAAAGAATATGAAAATATCCATCAAGAAAAAGTACTTTAACTAGGCCAAGCAATTGGCAGAAATTTAAAAAAAGTCCCATCGGTATCGAAAGTAGAAAATGTTACTAAATGTGAATAGATGTGAATAAGATGAGGATACGATGTGATAAGATGTGAATGCAATGTGATAGGATGTGATAAGATGTGAGCGGATGTAATAAGATGTGAATGTGATGTAAATGGATGTGGATGTGGATGTGGATGTGAAGAGATGTGGATGGGATGTGATGTGATGTGATGTGATGTAAATGGATGTGGGTGTGATGAGATGTGGATGGGATGTGATGTGATGTAAATGGATGTGGATGTGGATGTGATGAGATGTGGATGGGATGTTATGTAATGTAAATGGATGTGGATGTGGATGTGATGTAATGTAAATGGATTTGGATGTGAATGTGATGAGATGAGATTGAGATGTGATGATATGTGAAAGGAAGTGATGTGATGTAAATGTGATGTGAATGTGATGAGATGAGATTGAGATGTGATGATATGCGAAAGGAAGTGATGTAAATGGATGGGAATGAGATGTGGACGTGATGTAATGTGGATGGGATGTATGTGATGTGATGTGGATGTAATGAATGAGATGGATGTGAATGGATGTGATGCGATGTGAATGGATGACATGTAATGTAATGTAAATAGATGTGAATGTGATGTGATGTAAATTGATGTGAATGGATGAGATGTGATGTGAATCGGGATAGATGTGAATGGATGAGATGCAATGGGAATGGATGTGATGTGATATGGATATGGATAGATGTGAATGGATGAGATGTGATGTGAATGGATGAGATGTGATGTGAATGGATGTGATGTGATGAGATGTGAAATTGATGTGATATGAATCAGGATAGATGTGAATAAATGAGATGTGATGTGGTGTGAATCGAGATAGATGTGATGTGATGGATGAGATGTGATGTGATGTGATGTGAATTGGGATAGATGTGAATGGATGAGATGCAATGTGAATGGATGTGATATGATGTGATATGGATATGGGTAGATGTTAATGGATGAGATGTGATGAGGATAGATGTGGTGAGATGTAATATGATGTGACTAGATGAGAATGGATGAAGGACGATGGGAATACATATGATTGGTGGATGTGGATTAAGCAATGTGAATTGATGTAGAAGAATGTGGAATAACGAGAAATGATGTGGAACAATGTAAAAAGATGAGAGTTCGTTGGAAACTGTATTTATGACCTGTTTTTAAATGACTATTTTATGTCAAGAATGCTAGGGAAGCATTTTGACCATCTTTGTGAATGAGGTCGTGGTGGAGACCTAAGTGATAAAGTTGCAACAACAGCTGATGGAGAGTCAACGGAGGACGTCTCGCATAGCAAGGTCGACTGAGGTCTTGATTGGCCTTGGTTCAATTTAAATGGTGAGCTTCCGGGTCGGTGGATGAGGGACCAAGGAAGCAGCCTATGAGTGAAGTGCTAGGTGACCTGTGAAGAAGGAGCCTAGAGGGTGCTGACCATATGGTGCTGCTCGGGTCGCCGAAGATACCTACAGGTGCATTGAGGAAGAAAATGGAATAAGGAGTTAGAGTTGTTTTCTGAACTTGGGCATGGATCTGGTTAATTATCCTTGCTGGTCCTCAAAACAGATGAGTCCATGGCTCTTTTATATGGATCTGTTGGTTGATCTTGTTGATCTTCAATGGAGAGTCCATCTGGATTTTTACAAGTGAATATATTTCCAAGTACTATGAGCTAGGAACTATTGAAAAGGCCCCTGAGTGAACAAGTGGTGAGCGTTCTGGTTGCCATAGGTACACCGATGAAGAAATGATTAGAAATTAGAATTCAACCGAATAATTTAGAGGATTATGATCATTGATACTATGGTTTCATTAAAAGATTGTTTTAAAGACAACTGAATCTGTGAAACAGGCAATTTGATATTGGGTGTGTAAGTGGTGTGACTATCTTGAAGTTTACTTGAAGCAACGGCTAGGTGGCCCTGGAACTCTTTTCCTTGGTACCGAGTGCAAAACATAACCAAATTCCTAAATGGATCCTATCACTTCAGTGGTTGGGCGGTTCGCTAACCCATGGGATTGGAGGCTGGAGTGATGGATCTCTAAAATGAGACTCAATTCTGTTATGGTATGCTAGATGAAGTAAACCCCGGATAGTCTTTGTTCTATGGAAAAGAATCAATGGATGTGCCTCTCGATGAGGAAAAAAGCGTTGGTCTCTATCATTCCAAGTGCAAGTCTCTTCCTAGATCTAACCATGTGACTTATGGGTTTGGTAGGATCAGTTTGGTTAGTTAAGGCTCTTGACTATGTTAGAATAAAAATATCATGGAGGAATCCCCTGTCTGCTGGGCGAGGGAAGTTTTCTGGGTTCGGTTGTTTTGAAAGAACCGATGGATTAGTCTCTTGTCCTGATATCCGTGGGGGTGAGGCCCTGAGTGAGAGGATCTATCTTACACAAAAGAAGTGCTACTTTCGCTGCTAGCACCCCCAGAATTTGTTGCGTGGAGGGGCAGGGATCTTTCAGTTTTTGTAAAATAGATTTTCACTTGTGATAATTTTATTGTGTTTTAGGATCATGTAACTAGAAATTGTGGTCCAAATGTCTAAGTAAGAAGTAATGGCAATGTGATAAGCGAAGGGGGTGGAGCTGCAAGGAACAGTAATAATTGCAATGCATTTTTCATTATGCTTTATTTTGTATATAAGCTTTTTGGAATCATACACTTATGTAATTCCACAAAGTATTGTAATTGAATTTTGACATTCATAAAACCATGAATTGCAATTGTCCTTTTTTTGGTATTTGTCAAGTTTTATTTACATTACACTTATCCATGACGATGAGTAGAACATGAATTTGTGTTAGTTTTTTTTTAGTAGAAATAGTGAGTAGCTTTAATATTATTAAAAGAAATACAAGAGTAAGAGATAGACCGGGGTGGGGGGGAGTGATCAACTTCAAGATCATGATATATACAATGTTACTGTGTAGAAGCTGAGGATAGAAGCTGAGGATAGGCGTGGAGTGATCAACTTCAAGATCATGATATATACAATGTTACTGTGTAGAAGCTGAGGATAGGCGTGGACTGGAATTTGTGTTAGTTTTATTGTGTCTACATCAGAAAACAACATCGCGAAGAGATTGGGGAGTCCTCCGTAGACTCCCTTGTCCACCTGAGCTTTTTTTTATTAAAAACTCTGCAGTACTTCCGCTCTGATTAGCAGGTGATATTACATTGCGAAGCAGCAAAAAAGCGCTGCTATTTTTGTTGCTGAGTACCGAACTCATTGCAACAAAAATAGCAACGTGTTTAGTAATGAAATGGGCCCGACATCTCCATACTCGTCTCCTTATAAAAGCGTTGCTATTTTCTTTGCTAAACCCTCATACTGTTGTAGTGTATGATGGACCATCTCTGGGACTTGACATGCATGGACCACACCCGACGACAATTAGATTGGGTAACCATACCTTGTCATATGTATGTCTCAAGGTAGCATATTACAAATGTCATAAAAAATGTAGTCAAAGGATTTCAACTATGTTAAAGAGTATAATTGAATTGGGTTTTCATGCAACATGTAGGATCTTTTAGCAATTGTGACATGTAAAATGAAAGAGGAGGATATGGAGGCCTAATTTCTATTTTGGGAGTGTATCAATGAGGTGATGGGAAGATTCCTTTGGTTTCATGGAAGACGGGGCACAAGCTAACTCGAATACAGTTCAATGGTGGGAAAAATAACGTCCTAACAGATAGAGAGAGAATGGCATGGTTTCCCACACAACATTGTGTGCACCACATCTCAAGGTGAGCACAAAGCAACGTGCAAGAAGTGGCGTATAGATCCTACTAGTGAAGCTACATCAATACATCAATGGTGACACAATGATCAAAGATAATGGTTTAGGATCACTTACCTCATCTG
This sequence comes from Cibotium barometz, assembly GCF_041138505.1. NCBI lineage: Eukaryota > Viridiplantae > Streptophyta > Polypodiopsida > Cyatheales > Cibotiaceae > Cibotium > Cibotium barometz. The sequence goes on from NC_141082.1 coordinate 39,472,247, forward strand.
TTGGAGTCCCCAAAACAGACTCATCCAAGTGTACGCCTCACGTACGCATCCACGTCGATAATTACGAATAGGGGTGATCTGTATCCATAGTCATACTCCTCCTTTGTTGGGTCACGCCCAACAACCTCCCTCTATAAAAAATAATTAAGAAAATATACAATTAGTTTTAAAAAAATATAGTACAAAACAAAATAAAAGAGGAGAAGAAATTATTACTTTACGAAATGAGCAATAAAGGAGGATTTTCCACTGGACCTGAAGTGTGAATCCTCTTGCTTCCATAGTCGGGAAGCACTCGTTGCCGTTTGTTGTTGAAAAGCACATGGGTGCTTTCTCACAAAGCTACGTACGTGTCTCCACTCCTTTACCGTGCAAATGTTGGGCTTCTCCAAGTTATTCTTTTCTGATCTCTTGATATTTTCTCTCTTATTAGAGAGCAAAAACTTGATTCGCCTCTTCATCCACTCCTCAGAGAAGCATAGACCCGCACATGGAACAAGGAACTCCGACTTAAGCATATCAATGATGTATTGCTTTGAAAGTTCATCTTGTGCTTTCCACTTTTTGAAGTTCATAAACTCTAGGTTTGCAAGTACATGCATATGGTTCATGACTTGCTTGCCTTGTGCATCCATACACAAGGGCACCATCCACATCCACGTTGTATGGTAGGGTGCGTGGATTGAATGATGGAATGGGTCTCCTGGGGACTGGCTCATAATGTGTAAATGAAGAGCCCCCCTATTTGGGAGACACATCAAGAGACCTAGTTCTGCTTCTGTAGCAAAAGCAACCTACTCCCCCCCCCACTAACACATCTACTAGCCCCCACACTCCCTACTACATCATGAGGTGAAGACGGATGTGAGGGAGCGGGGGTGGGTCTAGTCGAGGAAGGTGATTTAGGCTCATGACAATTGTGTATGTGAGAAGGTTTGATGGAACCATACTTGTATCTGAGTAAACTGAGACCAAGCTTTCTTCCCATATTGTTCATTTATAATAGATAGCAAATATGCCACATCAGGGTCTTGTGAGTGGTCGATCAATATTTCCTATACATATATGCATGAGGAAACAAAACACAATTTCTCTAATAAAATCCATGATTAAATATTAGACCAAAAATTGAACATGTGATATTAGACCTACAATACTGCTTAGACACGCAGGGCGGATAGGGCCCCTTTTGGACTTTGACAGCTTATGAGGACTTTCCACACGCTCCCTACTACTAAAGCTAAAGACAACACCTCTTTTACAAGAGAAGGATAGTGAGAAGATCGAGGGCTCCCCTCCACTATAACCACCTACTCGATGGATAACCACTCTTAACTTGACATAAACAACATTTTAGATGGCATATAACAATGCCCTATATCTCTATGCATAAGACTAAATCCTAAACCCGGAACCCAAGGGTGCAGTAAACATGAGGTTGAATGAATAAGAGAGCTTACGCCAATAATGTCAAGCCAACCAAGAGAAAACAAGAGCACAAGCTTAGACAATAAAGGCAACATGTGATATTAAAACATTGTTAAGACGTCCTACAATATTGCTTAGACAAGCAAGGTAGACAGTGCCATTTTTGGATGATAGCTTCTAAGGACTTTCCACGCGCTCCCCACTATTAAAGCTAATGGCAATTCCTCTTTTACAAGAGAAGGATGGTGAGAATATCGAGGACTCACACTCCACTATAACCATCTACTCGCGAATGACCTAAGCAACATTCTAGATGGCATATAACAATGCCCCATATCTCTATGCATACCCTATGAACAGCCTATGTATAGCCCATACATATCTTATGCATACCTATGCATAACATATGCATAGGCTATGCATAGCATGTGCATAGGCTATTCATAGCCTATGCTTGCATTGGCTATGCATAGCGTATGTATAGCCTATGCATAGGATCCATAGGCTCTTGACCTAGGCCTAATCCCTAGCACCCACCAAGGGTAAAAAACCACAAAGAGAAGAAACATAAACAAAGAATGAAAAAAGAGGGCTTACCTCTTCTAGAGCCAAATCTGTTATGAACCGCTACATGGCTGGAATCCTAGGTGATTGTTCCCTTGAATATGAAAAGATGCAGGGGGGAAGAGAGCTTGAGCTCTTGCAAGCACACACACACACTCACAAAACCCTAATAGAGAACACACAAGGTGAGAGGCTGAAAATCTTCTTCTTCTCTACTCAACACTCAACACACCATATACAAGAATAAGAGTACACACAATATGAAAGGTACTCAAGCAATACATACACGGGTTCTCTATAGTGTGAACCCGACTAAATGAGCTGGCGCTATAACTATGCCACTCTCTAGAGTGGCTGTCACACAGCCTGTCATCCCACTGGCCGCATATCACCCAAGATCTCACCAACCATGCCAGTGGTGTAAGTACGGGGCCTATCCCCCAGGCGGGTCATCAGTGTCCACTGCCTCACTAGAGCTCGATATCTCAACACTCCCCCTCGAGCTCAACTCCATCTCATGTACACCAAGTGAAGCCCTGAATCTGCGGAGCTTCTCTGTACCCAATGCTTTGGTGAAGATGTCAGCTACCTGATCCTCTGTGCTGACATAAACAAGGTCAAGGTCTCCTGCCAAGACCTTCTCTCTGACGAAATGGTAGTGGACCTCTATATGCTTCATACGAGCATGAAATATTGGGTTCCTGGCCAACTGTATACTGCTGATGTTGTCACAAAAAATGACAACTTGTCTATCCACTGATAGACCCAAATCTGCAAGTAGCTTTCTCAACCAAGCTACCTCACATGCTGCCATAGCAGCTCCTTTGTATTCGGCCTTTGTACTCGATAGAGCAACCGTAGGCTGCTTCTTGCTACTCCAAGTCACAGCAGCACTCCCCAAAGAAAACATGAATCCACTGGTAGATCTTCTATCTGAGATACTACCAGCCCAATCAGCATCTGTGTACCCATGCACACATATCTCTTTCCCAATCTCATAGAATAGTCCACAATGCAAAGTAGACTTCACATACCTCAGTATGCGTCTCACTGCATCCAAATGCAGTTTCCGTGGAACCTCCATAAACTGACTCACCAACCCAACAGCATAGCTCAAATCTGGTCTGGTGATCGTCATGTAGATCAAACTTCCTACTATGCGCCTATACATAGTAGGATCCTCCAAGATCTCTCCTGAATCTGCACTCAACTTGCCATTCTGATCCAATGGCACAGAAATAGGCTTACAGCCTGTCATACCATACTTGGACAACATGTCCAAGCCATACTGTCTTTGCAGTAATCCAATACCATGTGGTGACCTAATCACCTCAATGCCCAAGAAATATCTGAGCTCCCCCAGATCCTTCATCTCGAACTTCTGTCTAAGCAAGATCTTTACATCAAAGATCTCTGCATCATGGTCCCCCGTAATGATCAAGTCATCTACATAGATGACAACAAGCACAACCCCTCTATCACCATGTCTCACATACAATGAGAAATCTGCATCAGCTACATGAAAGCCAATAGTGACAAGATATTCATAAATCTTGTCAAACCATGCCCTTGGTGCTTGCTTTAAGCCATACAAGGCTTTCTTCAACCTGCAAACATGCTCGGGGTGACCCACATCCTCATAACCAGGTGGCTGTAACATATACACCTCTTCTTGCAAATCCCCATGCAAGAATGCATTCTTTACATCCATTTGATGTAAAGACCATTGCTTTGACGCAGCCACAGCTATCACAACTCTCACCGTTGCCATCTTGGCAACTGGGCTGAAAGTTTCCTCATAATAATCAATCCCATATGTCTGCGCATATCCTTTGACTATCAATCTAGCCTTGTACTTGTTTATGCTTCCATCACTGTTATGTTTAACTTTGTACACCCACTTGCATATCCAATGGCTTTCTTGCCTTCAGGCAATTGCACTAAATCCCAAGTCTCATTTCCATATAGTGCATCCATCTCCTCGTCCATAGCTTTCTCCCAACACACATTTCCAACAGCCTCATCAATGCATGTGGGCTCAACAACCTGCACAACCTTTGCCATATATGCATAGTGATGTGCCACATAACCATCATATGTAAATCTTTGCACAGGATTTCTCACTCTCCCAGATCTTCGCAGCTTCTCATTCATGGCTTCCATAGCCTTCTTTACACCAGGTGTTCTCATAGTAGCTGGGATCCCAAGCTCCTCATCAAGGCTCATATCTGAGCCACTAGACTCTCCATCAACATGAGAATGCCCTGCAGAAATGTCAGGCATACCAAGGGGCTCAACCACTTTCTCTTTTCCTTTACGTGATGTACTAATCACATTTGCAGGGCTGGGATTATGATGCAGCCTGCCACTCCATGGTCTATCAACAGACCCACTAGATGAGGACTCTCCTGGTCCACTCAAAGACTGTGATTGCTGACCTGCATTTTGTGTAACCACACTTCCACTCACATCAGCCCCAACAGCTTCTTTTTCAGCAACATACCAGCTGCTCATCTCATCAAAGACAACATCCCTGCTTACCCTCAGCTCACGTGTAGCAGGGTTATAACACCTGTATCCCTTTTGCTCAAGGGAATATCCAATAAACACACATTTTTTAGCTTTCGGATCCAGCTTAGTTCTCAGCTCATCTGGCACATGCACATATGCAATGCATCCAAAGACTTTCAGATGAGACAAATCTGGTTTTCTGCCAGTAAACCTCTCCTCTGGAGTTACATCATGTATGGCTATAGTTGGAGTCCTGTTCATGATGTATACTGCTGTAGAAACAGCCTCAGCCCAATAGCAATGCGGCATATTCTTCTCTTCCATCAATGCTCGCGCAATCTCAGCAATGTGCCTGTTTTTTCGCTCAGCAACTCCATTTTGCTGCGGAGTGTATCTGCATGTAAACTGTCTCCGAATACCATTCTTCTTCAAAAATTCAGAGAACTCATTGGAGAAGTACTCTCCCCCTCCATCTGACCTTAGGCACTTCACATATTTCCCTGTTTGCTTTTCAACCAAACCTCTGAAATTCTGAAAGTGAGTGAACACCTCACTCTTTTCCTTCATGAAATATACCCACACTTTCCTTGTGTGGTCATTAATGAAAGTCACATAGTACCTGCAGCCTCCCATAGATATGGTCTTCGTAGGACCCCATACATCTGAATGCACAACATCTAGTGCATTTCTGCTCACATATCTGTTACGTGGAAACACATGCTTTGTTTGCTTTCCAAATTGGCATGCTTCACATATTTTTTGCATACCTTCTACTTTAAATTTTGGCAGCCCTGTCACAATTCCTCTTGTCTGCATAGACTTCAAGATACTTCTCCAATGGCACATCTCCAACGTGGGCAATTGGATGAGCAGTGTCATCCCCTGTTTCCACAAAACCTGGTCTTTCCGGGTTTTTCATCTCCTTGAACCACTCCCCATGACTCGTCATGTGGTTCGAAGTGCCTGAATCCACATACCATACATTATCTTTTTGTGCTGCATCAACATTTTCAGACATGGCATTCACAACATGCTGCATAACAAATAACCTTTCATTATCCTCATTATTTCTGCTTGAGGATGCATAGTTGTTTTGCTGCACTTTCCCATTTTGCATGTCAGCCTGCTTCTTATAACATTCTGCCTGCATATGTTCAGGCTTACCACAATAATAGCATTCACGTGCATCATTATATTGCCTTTGCCAATTTCCACGGCCTCTTTGACTCCCCCTACCTCTGAATTTGCCTCTTCCACCTGTGTGTTGTTGTTGTTGTTGATTCTGGGACTGTTGTTGTTGCTGCTGCTGGCCATAATTCTGATTACCTGTTCGGCCACCTCCTTGACCGCGTCCACGGCCTCCTCTACCTCGTCCTCTTCCTGAACTCGTGTAGAAGGCCTGTTGCTCTGAACTATTTTTGCTTTGTGAAGACTGTTGGTCTTCACCCAAGTTCTTCTCTTCGATAATCAGCATAGACACCAAATCTGTAAAGTTGGGAATGTTTTCTCGAGTCTGAATGGACGTCTTGAATGCCTTGTATTGTGGCCCGAGACCACGTAGACAGACTTCCACCTTGTCATCATCATCTACTGACACACCAATAGATGCAAGGGATTCCACAATACCCTTTATCTTCAACGCATAGTCATTCACAGACATGCTCTTTTTCTCCACAGTATGAAGTTCATTCTTCAACTGTATCTTACGTGCCTTGGTATTTGTTTCATAGAGCTTTACCAAGGTGTCCTATGCCTCCTTGGGGGACCTGGCATCCTGAATGTGCCCAATCATGGTGTCCTGTATACTAATGGATAGCCAATACATAACCTTTCTAGCTCCTTGGTTCCAGTCTTTAAACTCTTTCACATCTGCAGCAGTCGGATTTATATCCGGTATCTCCAGTGCCTCTTCATGCTCACCTTCTATGTAGTCCCAATAACCTTTTTCCATTAGGAAATTTGTCAACCTGAACCTCCAAGCATGGAAGTTATTCTTATCCAGCTTCTCAGCCACAATCTGTGTTATGCCATCATTAGACATCTTGCTAAACACACAATTTTACCAGAAACTGCACTCTGGTTTTTCTGCACAAACTGCTGTATTTTCTGCACAGCGGTACTGTAGTACTCTCAAATGTCACAACCAGTGACTTCAATGTGCATACATACACCCAATGGCAACTGTAGACCTCTTTGCAGCACCCATAGTGTCTGCACAGTCAATCTGTCTTCTTGCAGTTCTTACAACAGAGTTCTGCAGAAAATCGATGACTTACCCGCAGTGCTCAAAATCGCCTGCTTTCTGAAAAACGGAGGTCCAGACGTGCCCGAAACGCGTTTTCGGCCCAAAAATCTTAGTCCAATAGGATTGTATAGTTGCCCTATAGCTTTACTCCCGTGAAGAAAGCTCCTCAATCAGAGACCGTTTGCTGGTGCCTCCCGTAGAGCTCCCGACAAGGGTGTAGTCACCAACACAATAGGGAAGAGTAGTTGAAGCTCTTACCCTCGTACTGCTTCCTGTGGTTCTCTTGCTTGCAGCTCAGTCCTTAGCACGAACCAGGCTCTGATACCATGAAAAGATGCAGGGGGGAAGAGAGCTTGAGCTCTTGCAAGCACACACACACACTCACAAAACCCTAATAGAGAACACACAAGGTGAGAGGCTGAAAATCTTCTTCTTCTCTACTCAACACTCAACACACCATATACAAGAATAAGAGTACACACAATATGAAAGGTACTCAACCAGTACATACACGGGTTCTCTATAGTGTGAACTCGACTAAATGAGCTGGCGCTATAACTATGCCAGTCTCTAGAGTGGCTGTCACACAGCCTGTCATCCCACTGGCCGCATATCACCCAAGATCTCACCAACCATGCCAGTGGTGTAAGTACGGGGCCTATCCCCCAGGCGGGTCATCAGTGTCCACCGCCTCACTAGAGCTCGATATCTCAATAGAATAGACCTATAAAAGATTATTATAATAAATCAAAACATTAGTTCATAAGCACTATGCATAGGCGATGTATAAGCACTATTATGGATAACCTATACATAAGCACTATTATGGATAACCTATACATAAGCACTATGCATAAGCTATGTATAGGTTATGCATAGGGTATGTATAGGCATTATACCCTAATCGCAGGAACCCAAGGGTGCAAAAATACAAAGAGAATAATCATAAAGAAAGAGTGGAAAAATAGGACTTACCTCTTGTAGCCGATTAGCCGCCCATGGCCTAAACCCTTCATTTTAACATATTATGAAATAGGACTTATGCATAAGGCCTATTGCATATCCTATACATAAGGCTTATGCAATAGGCCTGATTGCATTAAGGATTATGCATAGGGCTTATGTAATAAGCTATGCATAAATCTATTGCATGGGCTTATTCATAAGGCCATGAATAAACCTATTGCATAGGGCTTATGCTTAAACCTATTACATAGGGCTTATGCATAATCCCTATTGCTTAAGTTTTATGCATATAAGCCCTATTGCATAAGAGATATGCATTACCTTATTGTTAGAGGCCTATTGAACTAACCCCCCGACACCCAAGGGTGCAAAAACACAAAGACAAGAAGCATAAGACAAAATGAAGGAAGAGGGCTTATCGTACGAGAGGCTTAACCCAAACCCTTGTTCACTTGAATAAACCTACAAAAAAAGAAACATAATAAATAAAAAAATTAGTCCTCATTAACACATTAGCAAGCAAGGAGAACAAGAGAAAAAAGAGATAAGTACCCTAAACCCTACTCTTAATGCATAAGTGAATGAAAAAATTAGTTGATGTTAAGCTTAAACCCTAGCTCTATGCATAGAATGCTTAATAGAAAGCTTTGAAACTCTCTATTAGAGCTCTATGCATTAGAACTAGGGTTTAAGCTTAACATCAACTAATTTTTTCATTCACTTATGCATTAAGAGTAGGGTTTAGGGTACTCACCTCTTTTTTCTCTTGTTCTCCTTGCTTTCTAATGTGTTAATGAGGACTACTTTTTTTATATACATATGCATTAGGCTAGGGTTAGGGAACCGCCGACACCCTTTTAAGACTTCTAAAGGCCCTTGAGAGATCTTGAGTGAGTTGGGACTGAATTGCACTTCTTTGTCCAGTGTAGAGTGTAGAAATTTCACAAAAAAATTGCCATAGTTTTCTCGCAATTTGGCCCAAATCTCAACCAAAATGTAAAAGCAATTGCCCAATATCCACTCATGATCTAATGCCCCAAATGATCATCATCAAAAGCATATTCTTGCTCATGTAACCTTTATGCTTTGACCATAGCAAACATCCATGGCATATCTAATCAAGTGATCAATGGCTACCATAGACTTGGCATGCTTGCAATAGAATGTCGGAGAAGAGCTTTATGCTTGCCGATCTCCCGGCCAAGCCCTCTCACCCTCATACCTTGTCCGATTCTAGGCACAAGTTGGAGCCCATATCCAAGTACCTAATCTCCCTCCTTTCCGCTTTACCAAAAGCACTCACGACAAGGAGAGTTCATGCCATGCTCCCCCCGAGGCTCTTCTCCAATGCCCAAGGTACCCTCACAAGCATACTAGATACTATGAATTGAAGTGGAATACAAGTGAAGTGTATGTGGATGTAGCTTCAAAAGGATAAGATAGGAGTACTTACAATGTTTTTAGCATGACTCATGCTATTTCATTTCACATTACAAAGAGCATGCACTCATGCTTTCCCCAATTCATCCAAAGTAGCTCCATCACATCAATCACCACAAAACAACATCCACATAGCATCCAAAATCATGTGATTCACAAGCACAATTCACTGATTTACATCACTTAGGTCCCTTTGCCTTTGCTCCATGGCTCTCATCAATGCACCAATCAAACAATCATATGGCAAGTAGACTCCAACACTACTACATGATAGCCTAATACCGGCGCTTATACCGACGTCATTAAACGGGGTCTAAAAAAGCCCCGTCACATCGGTATAAACCCCGGTATCTGCGCCGAACCACGATGTCAGTATAAGCGTTGGGCATTAATACTGGTGCTTATACCGGCGCCTATACCGACGTGTATACCGGCACGAATACTAGCAAAAATACCGACAGATATAACAGCGTGTATACCGGCAGATATACCGACGACAATATCGGCAAATTTACCGGTGTATATAGCGGTGAGTATACCGGCAACTATACCGAGGAATATACTGATGCCACAGTAGAAAGAATGGTGTTGCCTGGCTATTGCTTGGCTGCCTGCAGTCAACAAGACTCAACAACAATAAACAGACATCACCATTCTGTCTAAAATAGAGCACAAAAGACAATTGTGCTCGTTTTTTAATTTTTCAAATAAACAAGAAATTAAACATTACTCATGAATATTTTGATCATATACCAATAGTTTGAAGGTCTTACATTATGGTAATGCCTCCCAATTGATGGTCTCTCCTTCTTCTTCAAGCATCTCAAATAAGGCCACAAGGCCATGTTTGTGAGCGTGCTTCTCTTCTCGCCTACTTCGTGGGCGATTCATGGCCAGCTCCTACATAAACGATTAACAATTAAAACTTTTAGAAATCAATATTTAGCCCACATACATACATTTAGATAAACAAAATTGCTACAAATACTTACGAATTCATGGCACATGGTTTCATAACCACCACTCCCAAGATGAGAAGCCCCTACTATTTGGAGTCTTGTCCTTGCCGCCTCTCTTTGTTGTTGAAACCTCTCTGGTGTCTCTGTGAGCTCCTGAGCTATGGCTTCCCACTCCCTATCATCTAGCCAAATAGGTTTCTCTTTCCTTTTTAAGGCTTAAGTTAAGCTTATGCTTAAGACTTATGCATGGAGTTTTAATGTGTTAAGTTTCTATGCTACGCATGGATGGAGAGTATAAGTTTTTTGAATGTTTATACTCTCTTATACATGTAGCATATATTTTTTATGCTCTCTTTTCTATGCATAAGAAATTATCTCTATTCATAGATTTTACATGTGTAGTATAGACATAGTCATCACAATGATTCCTAGACCTCCTTATGTTAGAGTTTGTATACTAATGTAAGAAGGTCAAGCAAGTATTATGAAGTGCGATCGTCTTTGATATTAGAGCATACATAGGCAATTTCTAAGCATGTATGCATAGAGATTTTCTCATAAATGTGTTACTAATAACTTTTTCTCATGTTATGTTTTGTAGGTCTTGCATTGTTATCCTCTCGTCTTGACATTGTTGAGATAAAATATCTTATTAATGTAATTGTCTAGGGTTAACTAGATTCCATTCATCTTAAGCCTTAAGAAATCTTATACATAAGCCTTAATGCATAAAGCTCTATGCATAGGGCTTATGCATAAAGATATGGGACATTATTGTAGGCCATCTAGAATGCTGGTTAAGTCAAGTTAGGAGCGTTTATCCATGAGTATAGGTGGTTATAGTGGAGGGGGAGCCCTTGATCTTTTCACTGTCCTTTTGTTGTAAAAGAGAAGTTTCCTTTGGCTTTAATAGTGAGGAGCATGTGGAAAGTCCTTAGAAGCAGTATTGTAGAAGGTCTCAACAATGTTTTAATAACAGAACATGTCTCTTTTGTATAAGCTTTAAGAGTTCTTTTGTTAGAGAATTCTTGTGTTACTGCCTCATTTGTTTTGTAGCTCTTGCACTAATCCTCTCTTTCAGCTTCACATAAGAGCGATAAATCTCTCTTCTTCGTTTAATTGCTTACAGCATGTTTTTCCTCTATTTCACTCTTGGTGGGTGCTAGGTTTAGGTTTACCTCTATTCATAGGCTTATGCATAGGGCTTACACATAAATCTCTATGCATAGGCTTATGCGTAGGGCTTACACATAAATCTCTATGCATATAGCTTAATCTATGCATTAAGCTTAATCTATGAATAGATTAAGGCTTAATCTATGCATCAATTGAGCTCTATGAATAGAGCTTAATACATGCATAGATTAAGCTATATGCGTGCATTAAGCTCTATGCATAGAGGTTAATTCTTTTGATTCATAGAGCTTCAAAAGTAGGTAATATGTTTTGTTTTGTTTGTGTAGACCATGGATCCTACACCCAACAACACACCCGCATATAGCCCCGATCTCTCCACAGCACCACAGGCAATGTCCCCGAGCTAATTTTACCATTTCATGTCATAGATGAGCCCTAAGCAAAAGGGCTATGGTGCAAGCCTACTTTGGAGGTGGCATTGGCACTTCTACAACACAGCCATCACAACACGCCAATGGACACTCCACGGTGGCATGTCACACAAACACCACCCATGGCTAACTCAACTACTTCCAATCGTAGAAGACAATATCATTTGACAGGTTGTTGTTGTGGTGGGTGGTGACTCCATAGATGCTTCTTCCCCTTAGCGCCACAAGCCTCAACCCATCTCCCATTGGTATGGTACCCATGCTTCATGCTTCCAGCTCTACGAGTAGTTGGTTGTGCTGTGCAAGTGATGCAAAATGAAAGGTTTTTGAGATGTCAAGGTCAACATGAGGAGCTGATACTTAGGCGGCGCCAGCATGATCGTTTAACATTTACATCATTGGCAGGTTTGGTAGCCGACGCATCGACATATCTTCGCGCCAAAGATTCTATAGCTGGACTACACCAACTAGTCCACGTGGGACACCTTGGTGAAGCTGTATGAAACTAACACCAAGGTATGAAGGATTCAGTTGAAAAATAAATTTCATACTATCGAGAAGAAGAATATGTATGTGAATGATTATGCCTTGAAGATCAAGGGCATTGTGGAATCCCTTGCATCAATTGGTGTTTCTATTGATGATGATGATAAGGTGGAACTGTGTTTACATGGTCTCAGGCCACAATACAAGGCTTTTGAGACATCTATTCAAACTCGAGAGAGCATTCCCAACTTCACAAATTTTGTGTCAATCTTGATCATTGAAGAGAAGAACTTGGGTGAAGATCAATAGTCTTCAGAAAATAAAAACAGTTCAGAGCAGTAGGCCCTCTACACAAGTGCAAGTAGAGGATGAGGTAGAGGTCATGGATGTGGTCAAGGTGGTGGCCAAACAGGCACTCAAATTTATGGTCAGCATAGTAGCAATAGTCTCGGGATTCACAACAACAACACACAAGTAGAAGAGGCCATTTTAGAGGTAGGGAAGTCAAACAGGTCGTGGTAATTGTGGCAAAGGCAACATAATGATACATGAGGGTGTTTTTACTATGGTAAGCCTGGACATGTGTAGAGGCAGATTTCTATAAAAAGAAGAGTGACATTCGAAATAGAAAAGTGCAGCAAACCAACTATGCATCCTCTAGAAGAAATAATTAGGATAATGAGAGGTTGTTTGTTATGCAACATGTGGTTAATGGTGTGTCTGGAAATGATATAGTAGCATATGTAAAGATGATGTATGGTATGCTGATTTAGGTGCTTTGAACCACATGACAAGTCATGGTGTTGAGTGGTTCAAAGAAGAAATGAAGAGTCTTGAAAGACTAGGTTTTGTTGAAACAGGGAATAACACTAATGTGATTGCCTATGTTGGGGATGTGCCATTGTCCATGTGGGATGGTAAGGTGAAGTAGCTTGTAGATATACTTCATGTTCTGAATATTCCCAAGAATTTGGTTCTGTTGGCTAGATGATTGAGTAGGGTTTGAAGGTCTAGTTTAACCCTAATGAACTGTTATGTAGAAGAATTTAAAAATAAGTGCAGGTTGGTTGCAAAAGGAAACAGAGTGGGCAAAATGTTTACATTGAATGTAAATATGCCTTGAAGTAAGTGTTACAATGTTTACAAACGGTTCAGGAGTTATTGCAGATACAAACATTTGGCATAAGAGAATCGGGCATGTGAATGTGGAAAGGATGAAGTCTATGCAGAGACTAAAGAAATTGTGACAGGACTGACTAAGTTTGAAGTTGAAGATATAGAGAAATTTTGTGACGCATGTAAATTTGGAAAGTAAACAAAACATGTTTTTCCACATGACAAAAATGTGAGCAAGAATGTACTAGATGTTGTGTTTTCAGATGTATGGGGTCTTACGAGATGACTATGTCTATGGGTGGCTGCAAGTACTACGTAACATTCATTGATGTGACCACACGATAAAAGTGTGGGTGTACTTCATGAAGGAGAAGAGTGAAGTCACTTTCAGAATTTCAAAGTGATGGCTGACAAACAGACATGAAAGCATGTGAAGTGCCCAAGGTCAGATGGAGGGGGATAATACTTCTTCAATGAGTTCTATGAATTCTTGTTGCGAAAGAATGGCATTCGAAGACAATTTACATGTAGATACACTCCGCAACAAAATGGGGTTGCTGGAGCAAAAAAATAGGGACATTGCAAAGATTGCACGAGAATTGAGGCATAGAATAATATGCTGCATAGCTATTGAACTGAGGCTATGTCTACAATAATTTATATCATGAAAAAAACTCCTACTACAACCATATATAATGTAACCCTAGAGGAGAAGTTTACTGGCAAGAAACCTCATTCGTCTCACTTGAAAGTTTTTGGATATATTGCATATGTGCATGTGCCACATGAGTTGCATACTAATCTAGATCGAAAAGCAAAAAAATGTGTGTTTATTGGGTGTTCTCTTGAGCAAAAGGGATATAGATGGTATAATCATGCTACATGTGAATTCAGGGTAAGTAGAGATGTTGTATTTGATGAGATGAGTAGCTAGTATGCTGCTAAAAAAGATGTTGGTGGGATGATGTAAGTGGAAATGTGGTTGCACAGAATGTAAGTTAGCAATCACAGCCATTGAGTGGACCAGGAGAGTCCTCATCCAGTGGTTTTGTTGATAGACCATGGAGTGGCAAGTTTCGTCATCATATTAGTCCTGAAAATGTAGCTGGTACATCACATAAAGGTAAAGAGAAAGTAGTTGAGCCCCTTGGTATGCCAAATATTTCTGCAGGGCATTCTTTGTTGATGGAGATTCTAGTGGCCTAGAGATGAGCCTTGATGAGGAGCTTGGGATTCAAGCAATGAGGACACTTGGTATGGAGAAGGCTATGGAAGCCATGAATGAAAAGTTATAAAGATCTGGAAGAGTCAAAAACCCTATGCAGAGGTTAAATTATGATGGTTATGTGGCACATCACTATGCTTATATAGCAAAAGTTGTGCAGGTTGTAGAGCCCACATGTTTTGATGAGGCTATTGGAAATGTGTATTGGGAGAAAGCTATGGATGAGGAGAAGGATGCATTATATGGAAATGAGGAGATGGCTGCATTATATGGAAATGAGACTTGGGATTTGGTGCCATTTCTTGAAGGTAAGAAAGCTATTGGCTATAAGTGGGTGTATAAGGTGAAACATAACAAAGATAGTAGCGTAAACAGATACAAGGCTAGATTGGTAGCCAAAGAATATGCACAGACACATGGGATTGATTATGAGGAGAATTTGTTCTAGTTGCAAATATGGCCACTATGAGAGTTGTGATTGAGGTGGCTACAACTAAAGGCTAGTTTTTACAAAATGCCACCATACACGCATTTCATACACGCGATAAATTACGAGCGCATGTATGGTCGCGCATGTATTTGAATAGAATCGGGCGCGTGTATTTTGGCATTTAAATTCGCATGTATATTTACATTTATCAGCGTGTGTATAAGCGTGTTTATATACACGCAATAATACACGCATTAATACACGCTGCCATACACGCATTAATACACGCTGCCATACACGCATTAATACACGCTTGGTAAAGAAAAACTAAAAAAAACTGAATTTCTTTAAAAATTAAGAACTATTTTCTTTAAACCATCTCATAGTACATTACAGTATATATCATTACACAATCCCACTAAATGCATTTACAACAATGAAATATATTCAAAAATAAATCATGCATATGAGATGATAATTAAAAGACAACACATACAATAGAAATGTCGTCAATTTAGAACGATACAGTGACGGATTGGTTAGGGTTCGATCTCATCTTCAATAAGATTCATCCTTGCCAAACGATCAACATCAATATCCATTTGATCAATTTGTAAGGCTACGATTAAATTTATTCCACTACTATCGATATTCTGTACTCCATTGATAATGGTATCGATGTCCTGATCATCCTCATCAACATCACCATCATCCTCAATGGTAGGATCATTCTCATGATCATGAGAAATGGCACGCTCATCCTCATTATCATGATCATCTCTTATTTCTTGATCATCGATCACAACATCTTCATTGGCATGTTCGACATCATCTTCATTGCGCGGGGCTTGTTACATCCTCCATATGTTCCATATCAATGAATGTATCATACATCACTTTGGAACGTGGTGCAATAGGGATGACGTACCACCATTTAATGTCATGCACCGTTGGTAGATAGATAACCTACTCAAATACACATACTACAGTAATTAATTAGCATATCAAAAGTCAAGGGGTATGCGAGCTTAGATATATATGTACATGCAACACATTAGTAAAAAAATGCATACCTGCTCACATTGTTGTGGCAATACAAGCCTATCTTTCTTTGTTTGCCAAAACTTTGTAGAGTCAATAGTTACATAGCCACTTGCATGGCGTTTTATCGTTGCATCAGGCCCTTTTTCCACCACGTTCATTTTCCATTTGACATCCAAAACATACACAAAGAAGCGACGAAAGTCAAGCCTAAATATGTCTTGGATTGTGCCATAATAATCATCCATTTTTCCATTAGCTTCGTCAAAGCTACTAATGACACTGCAATCTTGTGTATTCCTCTTTTCATCAATTCTTTGTGTTCGAAAATGCTTGCCACCATATAGCATTGAACATAGTGCACTGGACCAAAATAAAAGCAATATTTGTGTAAGCAATGTGAATAAATATTAAAAGAAAATCACTTATAACTAATGCAAAACATTAGTTCTATGTACCTTTAACATGCATCCTCGTGCATACTCCCATTCTTCCGCCGTGATATGCAGCCCCTTGTCGCTCTCTGCTCTCTCCATTTCCTCACGCAACCAATCAACATGGATATCATTTGGAAGTGTTGCTAGATGCTTAGGGTACGCCTTACGAGAGCCATGTTGCCTCCGAAAGAGAGCTCTTTTTGCTTGCCTTTTTGTCTTTGCATCCTCATATCTTGTAGCCCATCTTCTCATCACATCACTATTAAAGGATGCAAGTGAAATTGACATCATCAATCAATGTTCTGTCAATTACTTTACTCTGTCCTTTTCCTTGAGGCACAATAGAGGTCATCCTCAAGTCCTCTTCATTGCTCCATAGTCGTGGCAAAGAGCTGTCCACCTGACCAAGAAATTCTGAAATATATACAAGAGACTCTTGTATCAACCAACCCTCGGCCATGCTTCCTTCAGGCCTTGCACTTTGCCTCACAAAGTCTTTTAAGTTCTTCATGAAGCGCTCTAGGAAGAACATCCAACGTGCATGCACAGTACCACATAAAGCGATTTCATCCACTAAATGCACAATGAGATGTAGTTGACTTGTGAGAATGGTTTACGAAAAAGTCTCCTCTACCAAACAAACCACCTCCACTGCCATAACACGCGCATCATCCAACGTGGCTGGATCAATTGCTTTGGAACTAACATATCTGAGAAATAAATAAATAGTACATTATACCTCATGCACGTTCATTTTGCAAGATATAATGAAGGGTGATCTGACATGGGTTTTACATATCTCACAAGCTCGCCCATCTTATAAATATATTTTTTCAAACTCTTATTTGCACAATGGTCGATGCTAGTAGGTAGTATGAACTGCACACATAAGAGCACATGTATGTATGGTTTATGGCATTACAAAATTTAATTTCAACGTACAAGACTTGGAAAACACTTACTTGAAGCATCTTGTGCCAATCGTGGGACTTCAACCCATATAGTTGCTCAACGCCTCTTTTCTTAGTGGTTGTAAAGGCTCCCTTCAATGATCTCATGCATCCAGTGGGAGTACGCAAAGTGGTGATGGCCTGCTTTACTTGCTTCTCCTCTTTCTTTGATATAATCCATGGTGTAGGCGGAAGACGAACGTGCCCACCCACCTCTCATGGTGGACAAGCTTGACGCATACGTCTTGCGACCCGCAAGTCCTCACGTACACTAACATTGTCTCGTTTACCAATAATATGTTCCCAAATACCAAATCCCACATTCTTGAAGATGTGCATGGGATCAAGAAGATGGTTGATCTTAAGATGGGTCCAATATGGTAGCCGAAAAAAAATGGAGTACCTACACAAGGGATTGCTCTATGTGACCTTTAATCCAATTAGAGACTACACAAAACAAGATTGAAAAAACATAACTATACCTGTTCATGCCATCTGGAGGAAGAATATTTGTAGACTCCCAAATACGCTTCCAATCTTTTGCACGAAGTGTTTGTGGAGGAATGTTACTCTTACCAGCAACATATTTAGGATGATCTGAGGGGAGAAATCGATGATGATTATTGAATATGGTCTTACACAAACCGTCAGCATACTCATGTACTAACGAAGGGCCACAAACAGGACATGCATGTTTACTCGATGTTTTCAAACCTGTTAAAATATAAATAATAGTTAGAATAATAAAGTCAATATTTATAATTAATATATATAGCCAATAGTATTAGAGTAGGGAGGTAATTAGAATTCTTACCAAAACAATCGCTGTATCCTGGAAAGTCATGCATTGTCCACATCAACACTGCTTTTAAGTCGAAGTGTCGAGAGGAGGGAGGCCTACTAATGTCCACCACCGCAACACCTCTCCATAGTTCCTCCAACTCATCAATCAATGGTTCAAGATAAACATCCATATGCTTGACTTTATGTTTCCCTGGAATTAGAAGGGATAACATAAGATGTCCCTTCTTGGTCGCCATTGATGGTGGAAGGTTGTAATTCACCAACACAACTAGACACATGCTGTATGCGGTGCTTTTGAAACCAAATGGATTCACTCCATCCATACCTAGGCCAAGTCTCAAGTTTCTGGGCTCTGTTTTAAAGCTGGGCCACTCATCTTCAATATGCTTCCAAGCAGGAGTGTCTGCGGGAATTCTCCACATGCCATCATCCGATCGATGTGAGGAATGCCATGACATGAGCTCTGCTATGGATTTGCACTTGAACATGTGCTTGATGTGAGGAATTATAGGAAAGTGTCGCAAGACTTTACGAGGTACATCAAAACTCTTCATATCTGTTCTATACCTTGCTTCACCCACAAGTGGGACAATGTCGAGCCTCCTTATGCGTTCCACGAAAGAGAATGCAATCATTGACGCATGCATGTATGCGATCATAATCCAATCCTCCAAGAGATGTCACATAGCCCCTCGCTATGTCTCTTGAGGTGGGTAGTCTATTTCCCTTTGGAAGCATGTTTGATAATAGCCTGCATCCAATATCATCAATTATAATTAGTCTTAAATTCTAAACCTTAAACCACTAATTTAAATTTGTAAGTTAGAATGCTTACTTCAATAATGCGTCAAGACTTGCATTGCTCCATCCATAAACTGTTTGTATATTGAGTAGTTCAAGTGAAGCACGTAAAATAGAGAATGTGCACCCTTCAAAAACCGGTGTCGATGAAGCCTTGTAAAGATGCTCTTGTTCCATATCATCGTCGTCCATACCTTTGGGATCATCCTTAAAAAGATTCCGCACCATATCATCAAACACTTCCTCTTCCACAACTTCGTGGGGTGCAAGCATTAGGAAGTGAATGGGGTCTTCTTGGGCCCTTTAATTTGCCCAAGCCTAATCAAGGTGATTAAGGAATAGCCAAATGGGGGGTTGCCATGTGGACTAAAATGTTGGGTTTGTAAGAGAGGTGTAAGAGTGGTCAAAGGGTGCACTTTTTCCCCCAAAAAGGGGGGGAGATAATTTTACAATTTTTGGACCTCCATAACTTCTACATACAAGCTCCGATTTGAGCGGAGATTATAGATCCGTGATCTACGCATCAAGAGCTTTCCATAGATATGTTACATGATATGGTTTTGTCCGCTAGATTTTAAATTCCATTTTTCCTCCAAAATTCAAATTCGAATAAAGTAGCCGTTTTGAAGCTTCTAATTAGAAAACGTTTCTTCTTAAGAGAAAAGGTTTGACTCCTTAAACTGCCAAATAAAAGGGCCCAAGAAGCCTTCCATTGAGGTCCTAATGGCTATTGTCATCCCTTTCCCACTCATCTCTGACAATAGATCCCGAAGCTCCAGCATCATCTCGTCGCACGTAGGGCACCATGTTAGGGTGTGGTACTGCATCCTGCTTCAATTAGAGTTTATATATTACAACTCTATTAATTTAATTTGGATACCATGAGTCATTTGAATACCATCAATTTACATCTACTCACCTCTAAACCTGTTTGAATATTCCATTCTCCATACATGGAGATGTGATTCAAGGTAATTCAACGTGCTTATACAATGCATCCTTGACATCGATTACACATACATTTGATCCGTTGTCCCAACCACACATCGCGATTACGATGACGCATTGTCTCATCTTCCTCAAAACTGCTTGAGGAGGTTGATGACATCTTATGTACAAACCAAAAAACACAAAATCATAATATATTTTTAATGAAAGTATAAAAATCGCGTGTATTAATGCGGGTAATTCCTGCAAAACGCGTGTATTAACGCAGGTAATTCCTGCAAAACGCGTGTATAAATGCAGCTAAGTTATAATACACGCGAACATATACGCATTTATAAACGCGACGAATGTTTAAACTAAAAATAGCCCGCCTTCCCCAAATAAAGATTTTGAACTAACATATCTGTTCTTTTTTGTTTTCGCCTCCTCCAATAGAAACGAAACCTAAGTGCAAGGAGGGAGCAAAGAGCAAAGAAGGAGCACACGGGAGGAAACCGACCAAGAAAGAAGACTCACTTTTTCAGAGGTGAGTCAGTTTGTCCTTTGCCTTGTCTCGTTCCTCAGATTTGTTTATGCTATTTTCTCTTTGCTTTTGGGTTTGTCTCCATCCTTTTGCTTTTGTGCACACGATTTTGGGTGAACGATTCTGACAGGGGCGACAGTGGGCCTTTTATAAGGACACATTGTCGGAGGTTGGTTGCTTTCAAAAATTTTTTTGCGCAAGTCGCATGTAGAAACGCGTGTATCCTGTCTGCACAGACTGTTCACGTGGATATACACGTGTTTCTGGACGGGTGTATACACGCATTTTTTGATGGGTGTATACACGCGTTTTTGGATGAGTGTATACACGAGACTGCCTTTCCTGTTTCTATGGTTTGCAGGCTGATAGGTGACTTTAATGATGATATTTGTGTGAGTCAAGAGACAGCCCATGATGTACATGAGGATTATTTTTGTAGATTTTTTATGGATATTCCAAGTTCTTCATCCGATCCATTTGTGTACAGCAATTGGCTGATGGAGATGCTAAATCATTTTGGGCGCCATTCTGGTCTAGTTGAGCTTACAGAGTACATGTATGCCCATCCCCCTCCTTCCATGCCTGGTGTCTATACCCCTACCGCGAGTATCCAGGGCACTCCAATGCCGTCTATGCCTACGAGTCCGACGAGACGGCATGCAGCTTCTCCTCTTCCACGTCCACCGAGGAGTCATACCTCGTCCCAAACACACTCACGCACACCCTCATAGCCACCATCACGTGCTCCCTCAGAGCCACGGTCACGTCAGGGCTCACAGCCACCGTCACGTCAGGGCTCACAGCCACCATCACGTAGACAATCCAAGCCACCGGCCGTCACGTAGACAATCCCCCAGTCGTGACTCCACCCGCAGCAGTAGGAAGAGTGGGAGTGGAGGATGCGGCGGGTGCTTTGGTGGGGGAGGTGGGGGAGGTAGTAGGGCATGCGGTGAGAGAGGAGATAGAGGGAGAAGAGTTAGAGGAGACAGTTCGGAAGAGGAGGAGATGAGAGAGGTGGAGAGAGTGATCTGCTATGATGTGACGGATAGGAGCAAGATAGTGATGGATGCGAGGGGGAGGGAGGTAATGGAGTACATGCGTGGGGTAGTATCAAACTTGTATAGAAATTATTTTATTAAATTTAAAGATCAAAATAGCTGATTAGTTGGGGAGGTGATAGAGGCTATACATAGTCGGTATCCCAATCCCCCACATGCTACATTCTCGGATGTATGGGGAAGGACGCGAATAAGGGAGATCTTAAGTAATAAAAGATCTCACCTTAAAAAACTCGCGTACGATGATCGGCTAAATGTAGCTGCGGGTGGCTATCCTACCGAGAAACCTGCCACTACGCACAAACGCGAGTGGAAGGAGGCAGAGAAACGAGCAGAGGGTGGCGTGAAGAGCAGGCAGCATGTGGAGGCACAACGGATCCAGATAGAGACCATTGGATCTTCGCATTTCGGATCTGGCAGCGTCGAGTCATGGGAGGCAGAGTTCGTAAGTACCTTGCCACTTTATTTGATTATTTACTTAATTCATTGATTCTATGATTGTTTTAATCTTACAAATTGTGTTGATTATGATACAGCGATGGGTTACGGGGAGGAAGCCCACAACCCACGATACTGCGTATGCTCGTCGGCATAGCAGACGTGACACGTGGGCCATCTTCAGAGCCGAGGGACTTATTACAGACGCGCAGTTTGAGATGGCCATGAGACCATACGGTCGATAGGTACTCGAAAACTCTAAACGAATGATTTTGGTTTATTGAATTACATATATATATACTTATACACTATATATTACTTGAACAGGCACAAGCTGTTGATGATCCACCCGCCGCCACTGTAGAGGGTGGACGTGAGCACTACTCATCGGACATTCCGACCGATGTGAGCTCATCTGAGCATGGAGAGAGCACCAAGTCATCATCTGGGTCTGAGTAGTACTCAGACTTATAGTATCACATTCCATATTGAGGATGTGGTTGTATATATTTGTTTGTAAACTGAAGCCATGGACTACTTCGAGATATGGACTCCCTTGTATATATGTGTGAAATTTTGATAGTAATATTGAATCGTGAATCGATAGTATTACATTCATGTCTGTCTTGAATCGTGTATTGACAATGTATGCATTCATGTCATTCTTGTCTTAATCTTCCTCATGGTTATGTTCTTCGTGGATGGTCTAATGCACCAAAAAAAAAAATCCAGAGAGTGTTATTGGGTGCTGGAATGCTGGAACAGCATTCAGGCACCAAATAGCACTCTCTGGATTTTTTTTTTGGCTCTCTGTTCGCATGTATAAACGCGTCAGAACTGCTAAAAGTCGTGTGTATATATGCGGATAATCTGTAAAACACGCGTGTATAAACGCGTCAAACCTGAGAAATACGCGTGTATACGCGCATCTAAAGTAACTAAACACGTGTATAGACGCTTGTATCAACGCGTCTAAATGCATCTGAACTGACAGAACACGTGTATACGCCCGTGTATGAGTGTGTCTGAGCAGTCCTATACACACGCTTTTACATGCATGTCTCGGGCCGCGATGATACACGCGCTGATACACGGGCCCGCTACTTTTTTTCACAAGTCATTTTTAGCGGCTAGGAGCGCGGGTATGAGCCCGATCCCTTGTAGTGCAATAAGAAGTGTATATGGATTAGCCACAAAGTTTTGAGAATACAGGTCACCCAGAGTCTGTATGTAAGGTTCATAAGGCCTTGTACGGGCAGAAGCAAGCTCCACGAGCATGGCATGACAAGATTACTGAGTATCTTGTCACTATTGGCTTTCATATGGCAAATGCATATCACTCTTTGTATGTGCGCAAGAGTGATAAGGGTATTGTGATCATCACCATTTATGTAAATGATCTTATTGTTAGGGGTGACAACTTGGATGAGATTGGGCATGTGAAAAGTCTTCTCAAAAGGAAGTTTGAGATGAAGGATTTGGGAGATCTGTGCTACTTTTTGGGCATTGAGGTCATTCACACACCTGCTGAGGGTATTTGGCTGTCGTCACACACAGAGACAGCATGCATTGGACATGTTGTCCAAGTATGGGATGGCTGATTGTAAGCCAATATCGGTGCCATTAGATCAAAATGGAAAGCTTAGTGCCAATGCAGGTTATGTATTAGAGGATCCCACTATGTATAGGAAGATTGTGGGGAGTTTGATCTATGTCACAATCAGCAGGCCAGATTTGAGTTACAGTGTTGGCTTAGAGAGTCAGTTTATGCAGGTTCCATGCAAACCACATCTTGACAGTGTGTGACACACACTTTGATATTTGAGGGCCACTGTTGATTATGCATTGTTTTATGCAGCAGGTGTACCATTGGAGCTATATCGGTACACATATGCAGATTGGGTAGGTAGCATCTCGACAAGATATCTACCAGTGGATTTATGTTTTCATTAGGGAGTACTGTTGTGACATGGAGCAGCAAGTATCCCACAGTTGCCTTGTCGAGTATAGAGGCAAAGTACAGAGGAGCTACGGTGGGAGCATGTGAACTAGCTTGGTTATGCAAGCTACTTGTTGCTGATTTGGGGTTGCATGTGGAGAGAAAGGTTGTCATATATTGTGACAATCTTAGCAGTATAGAGTTGGCCAGGAACCCATTTTTTCTGCACGAACAAAACACATTGAGGTACTTTACCACTTCATCAGGGAGATAATCTTGGCAGGCGACATCGACTTGGCCTACGTTAGCACATAGGATCAGGTCACTGACACACGAAGGCCTTAGGAGCTGAGAAGCTCTTTAGATTTTGAGATATGCTTGGAGTTCATGAGTTGGAGTTGAGCTTGAGGGGAGTGTTGAGATGTCAAGCTCAACATGAGCTGACACTCATGAGGTGCCTACATGACCATTCACTACAAGAATGGTCTATACATAGCGACCCTCATATAAATATGAAGAAAATAGCGGGGGTCGTTTTCGTGGATGCTTATGCGACCTTTAAAATGCAGTTGTATATGCCACCGTAGTAGCGACCCTAGCAAACTGGAAATGAGTGGTTTATGCATCGAAATTGCGATGCATAACCCACCTTTTTTTTAGGGTCGTTTATGCATCTCAAATCTTTAAAAAAAATAAAACGTGTATTCATTTTCTTTTCGCCCGTTTCGCGCGAACTGTAGCAACTGTAGCAGCTTCAAACGTTTGATTCGTCTCACAATCCCAAGCTCACGGCCAGCACAGGTAACGTGTGTGTGTGTGTTGGGGTATCGATGCTCTGTGTGGTGCACTTGCTAAAAGCACTTTCTTAAGGTGCTTGTGATGACAAGGGCTGAGCCTTCAGCGTAGTGAACGCTGCCCAGGTGGTGAAGCAATTGTTGGTTGGTTGCGATAAAGCTACTGCTTCCTTGTTAAGGTGATTGAAACGAGGGCTGAGCCTTCAGCGTAGTGAACGCTAAGGCCATGAAGCGACCTCAGCCAAAAAAAATGATGCGTTCCACGCTTTTTTTTCTCTTTTTTATTTTTATTTTTTTCCCTCCAGTCTTTACTAAGTTGAGATGAAATGAAGCAATAGTGCAATGCAGCCTCTGAGCTGAGATGAAACAAAGCAAGAGCGTTGCAAGCTATGGCTGTTTGGTACTCGGCTGCAGTTAGAAGCGATGGCTATCTTGGTACTTAGTAGAAGCGATGACTCTCTCTATAGCCAAAGTTATGATACTCTTGCTGAACTGAAAAGAATATGAAGCAAGGATACGCTTGCAAGTTGGCTGAGCCAAAAGCGATGAAGCTCTGGCGGCTGAGAGAAAGACTAGAAAAAAACATAAGCGCCTGCTACCAATTACTTGAGCCTTGAGCAATGAGTTGACTAAGCCTTGAGAACGATGATGAAGCCATAGAAGTGCGAGGTAAGGATTTGAGATCTGTTCCAAGAGGTGCTTCTCGTCGCAGCTCTCATGGCCCAGCTGAACCTTGCATGTTCTTTCGTGTTGAACCCAGTTGCTCTGTCGTAGAGAAGAGGCATCACCTTGCCACTATGAACATTGAGATGATACAAAAGCCATTGCAAGGGTAGTGTTTCATAGATCTCCAGGGTGGCTTTGTACCCAACGCTGTTTGAACGCTTGCTCGACTTAGAAGTGCTATGCCTGAAGGGATGGCACTGGACGTTACAATAGTTCAAATGCTAATGCATAGCAGCCAAAGCTGTTTGTGGGCATGATTCTTATTCTCATCTTTGCAGAGGCTCTCTCTCTTTATGGGTTGATTGTATCATCCTATCAAATCAAAAAAAAAAGTGTGTGAGTGAGAGAGAGAGAGAGAGAAGGGCTGCCAAGTGTGCATGTGTGTGTGTGAGAGAGAGAGAGAGAGAGAGAAGGGCTGCCAAGTGTGTGCGTGTGCGTGTGTGTGTGTGTGAGAGAGAGAGAGAGAGAGAGAGAGAGAGAGGGAAGGGGGGGCTGCCGAGTGTGTGTGCGTGTGTGCGTGTGTGGTGTGTGTGTGTGTGAGAGAGAGAGAGAGAGAGAGAGAGAGAGAAAGAGAGAGATTTGATTTGATTTGATTTGGTATTTACGTCCGCGGGGGACCAAAAATGACCCATGGGACCCTCATGTCTACAAATAGTCTCCCCTTGCGGGGGTGTGATCCGTGTCATCTGTAGATGTTTCCATTAGTAGTTTGTGGTGTTCTAGGATGCGGGTAAGATATGTCCCTAGACATGTAGGAGAGGGTTTTGTTTTTAGAAGCAAATCTGCAAAAGTGTGGCATCCATGGATCACTACAAGAATGGTCTATACATAGCGACCCTCATATAAATACGAAGAAAATAGCGGGGGTCGCTTTTGTGGATGCTTATGCGACGTTTAAATTGCAGTTGTTTATGCCACCATTGTAGCGACCCTTGCAAACTGGAATTGAGTGGTTTATGCATCGGACTTGCGATGCATAAGCCACC
The DNA here is from genome assembly GCF_041138505.1 of Cibotium barometz. NCBI lineage: Eukaryota > Viridiplantae > Streptophyta > Polypodiopsida > Cyatheales > Cibotiaceae > Cibotium > Cibotium barometz. Next base: position 39,498,630 of record NC_141082.1, read on the forward strand.
TTTTGTTTTTGGGTCGTTTATGCCACCCAAAATTTTTTAAAAAATAAAATGTGAATACTCGACTGGGTACTCCGCGCACATCGACTGGGTATGAGGACCAGAAGCTGGTCGACACTGCTGCGAATGCATGGGACTCTGCGGCGGCATACCTCTCGAACCATTAGTAGGAGCTTCCTTCTAAATGACGAATTGAGTGGTTTATGCATGGGATTTGCGATGCATAAGCCACCTTTTTTTTTGGAGTCGTTTATGCATCGCAATTTTTAAAAAAAACTAAAAGTGTTCATTTTCTTCCCCGTTTCGCGCGATTTGTAGCATCTGTAAATTTTTCCACGCTGCGCGCAGTTCGTCTCTCAATCCACGCTCACAGCGGCCAGGTTTGTCAGCACTTATTTCTATCAGCTCTTATTCAGACAGTTTCTCAATCAAACACAGCTCTCAATCTGTTAGCTTCGTTCCTTTTCTTTCTCCATTCAATTGTTGTTTAGACAACACTGATTCAGTCAGCATCGTTTCAATTAGCAGCACAGATCAAGACACTTAAATCTTAACTAGCTCCCAAATTATATGTATTTGACTCAAACAGACTCAAATCTGTATTTGACTCAAACAGACTCAAATCTGTATCTGACTCAAGTAGACTCAAATCTGATAGCTCCTGACCAGCTTTAAATTTGTCGACTCCTATCTGGACTCTTCTTCCTCCAATATGATCCGATTCAGACAGTACTGAGCCTAACTCTCCCTCCTTCTATCAACATTGCTTTAATAAGCACTGTATCAGTCTCAGCACTGCTTCAATAATAAGCATTGTATTAGTCAAGAATGAACCTGTCACACTTATTTATATGCGCTTACAACCCTATACAAAAGATCTGGCCTTTGATGGATCTTGCCTCATGTGATGAAGTCATATTCCCAAGATTCTAGGCTGTCAAAGATATTATCTTCAAGATGATGTACCACCACTGCCTTGCATCTGTGAAATATGTTAATGTAATCTATATTCTCTAGCAGCAACTACCTTTGAAGATCCTCAACATCCTTATTTATTTGCAAGTAAAATAATGAATGCAAAGTTTATGGTGGGACAGTCAGTGTGGTCAACACAATTTGTGCATCTATCATATCCCATTCTTTAGGCCACACATGATGTGACTTTCTAATTAGATAGGTCCTCCAATGAGTTCCTCTTCCACTATTATTTGTGGGTAGCTAACATGTCCCTCTCTATGAAGTGACCATTAGAACTAGGATTCTGAGCTAGATAAAGTAGGTGACCACTGACAATGGAATGAAGCTTTAGGATTTCCAATGGCTTGTACATCTATGAATGAGATGAATCTAGCTGGTTATGCATTGATTAGGCTTCCTATAGGTCATCATCCATGCAACACTATATTTCAACATTCGCTTTAATAAGAGCCCATCATTTCATCCTCTATTGTATTGGGAACCCTAAGCTTAAGGAGTTCTTCATCTTCTTTAAATATCTCAAGGTGTTCTCCAGCCAACAGCCTTCTGGACTGGCCGACCAGCTCCCTTCCTCACATTCTGGCAGCCTTGCAAGTAGATCACGTGGCCTTGAGGCACACAATTGAAATCTCCAAGAAGATGATAGGTAATCTAGATATCAATATCTTTTGATTCCTTTTACCACTATATCTCCCTATAAAACTCTAATTTTATAAAGAGCACTTCCTGCAAGTTTTTGAGGATGGATTCATTGTCAGCCCTAGATACCCTCATCGGAAGATCACATGCCATATTATCATCGGCCAATAAAGAGTATCATCCCACTATGTGTAGATTGAATCAGATTCAATTTGGTAGAGCAAAGGGCATTACTTGAGAGGCATAGTTATGCAAGGTACACAGTTAGGGAGGTGCAGATTGAGAAGCATTATATGTTCAGATGCCCACCCTATTATTTGATTCAAGGGAGATTCCATTGTCTCAAGATGGATTCAACCCTCTCTCATAGGTTATACAATGTCGCACCATAAGAGGCTCAATATGTTTTTGATACTCTGAAAGAGGACTTCCATCAATCTCGCCAGGATTGGAGCAAGCCTATTCCTCAGGTTACTTATAAATTGTAGCTACCATCTTTGGTACAACCAGTCTATCCTTGGTCGCTCTTTTGTGGAGGGGGTGTACTTTGCCTCCCGTGGATTTTATGAAGTTCACCTCACCGATGCCTTGCAGAAGCAGCATGTGCTTGAATTTTCTCCTTTATTTTATGGCAGGAAAATGGTACGTGCTATGCCATGGTTCCCCAATAAGGACTATCAAAGTCTCATACGACATCATTGTCCTATCTGGGTGGAGGTGGTTAATTTCCCAGACTATATGCGAGAAGAATTGCCAGGATTGGCCGTTGCACTGGGCCAAGTTATCTGCCCCCCTCGCCCTGCTGGGAATCGTAATAGATTTTGTTTTGTGGGACACAGATACCCCTACCCTCCCCTCCATTGCAGTCGAGGTTAAAGGTTTGCCAATGGGCCAAAAGTACTTTGAATTGAAATGGAAAATTTTTGCAGGTGCTTGTTTTTCATGCCATAAGTACGGGCATCTGGCCTCTGCATGCCCTACTGTCTTGCATCCCCCTCCAGCCACTGCTATACCTTCTCCCCTGGTTCAGCCCACTCATAAGCAAGAGACTACTGGGTCCAAGAATTTGGATAAAAATGCCTCCAAAGTTGGGAAAGTGGCTTCGCAAATGCTAGCCATAGATAAAGGCAAGGACAAAGGTAAAGAGAAAGAGAAGGCCCGTGATAATGATGGTTTTTTACAGCCCAAGAGGGTGTTGAGGCAAAGACCCCTTCAATCTCGCCACTAGGATGCATCTACTCCTACTCCAGGCCAAGCCTCTACCTCAGCCACTCCCCCGGTTCTTCTCAATTGGGTTGGAGTTCTCAAAAAACACATTCCTGTTTGTGAGTCTGAGGAAGGGCTATCCTTTGACCCAGGGAAGGAAGGGCTGCAGCCCATGATGGCTGATGCTTAAGCACTCTTTGGTTGTATATTCTTGGTCTCCTCCTTTGTATATATCCTCATGCTTGACAAACTCCATTGTGTCACTCTTAATGTACAGGGCCTCTGCAATCCTTCTAAAGTGGAGGCTAGTGTGGAATTATGTTTTAACTAGGCAGCCGGACATTCTCTGTTTGCAAGAACATAACCAACATTCTATGGCTGGCCAGGCTGGCTATTTTGGGGGCTATGATATCCACTATGCAGGTACTAAGCATTTCTCGGGTCTTTGCATATTGGTCAGACATGAACTACAGCCCCAGCTTGCCTTCAATGATTGTGATGGCAGATGGATGGTGATTCAATGTGATGTCAATGGTGATATTTGGGAATTTGCCTCTATTTATGCCTTGCAAACTTCTGCTTCCAGAGCTTCCATGTGGCATGCCATTGCTTCTTACCCATGGTGATCTTGTGCTCTTCTTGGCGGAGACTTTAATAACTCTCCCATGCCATTAGACAACACTACTCATAGATCTCATATGATCCCTTCTGAAAAGCGATCATGGGAGGAGTTACTTACCACGACACATGCACAAGATTTATGGACAACCATGCACACTGGAATAGTGGGCTACACCTATCATCATAATGCCTTTACTAACTACTGGGCTCGCTTGGATAGATGGTATTTACTGTATGCACAACAATATACAGATTTCAGTCTTCATATTGAGCTTGATCACTCTCTTGGTCTCTCTGACCATGCTCCTTTATGGCTGAATATTCAGTTTGGCAGCCCTGGGATGACATGCCTTTACATTCCATTCGGATGAAACACAACAATAAAGAATACCTGCAGCATGCACAATTTCAACAATTGATCCGATATGCCATAATTCCTCTTACAGCCCATGTCCATTATGACTGTAATTTTGCATGGCAACGCCTTGTGGACAGGCTTCAGCATGCTATTCATGAATATGGGAGTAATTTCATGCCTGACTGGAGAGCTAAAGTTCAGCATGCCAAAGCAGTAGTTCAGTCCTTGACTGCACATTCCCAATTGTAGCCCCTCTCTTCTCAACAAATGGACACTCTCTCTCAGTCACAACAGCTCTCTTGCAAGCTAATGACCGATGGAAATTGGTCAAGTGGCAGGTTCGGGCAAGGATGACTCAATTCATGGATAAAGGCTACTCTTCAAAATCTTTCTTTCAAGGGTTACATGCTTCCAGGAGGAAGACCTCTTGCCTCAGAGTCCGTAAACTGGATGGTGAATGGACTCGGTCTTTCTCAGAGCTCCAACATGAATGCTTTTCTTATTTTCAGAAACTGTTTGCACCCCCTGCTACCACTTCTTTGCACGAATTACAAGCTCGGGATACTCTTTTACAGCATGTTCTTCCCATTCTCAACCCAGAGGAAGCTCTCAAACTTGATATGCCTTTCACTGATGTGGAGCTTGATGATGCCTTGTCCCATCTCAGCACTGGTAAGGCACCAGGATATGATGGCCTCACGGTGGAATTTTTCTTACACTTTTCGGAAGACCTTAAAGGTGTTATCTTGCAAATGATTAATGAGGCTTGGCATATAGGAGTACTCCCCCAATCATGGAAGCATGGCATAGGTAAACTCATCCCCAAGCGGAATTTGTGTGAGCATCTCATGGATTGGAGGCCCATCACATTGATGCCTGTTTGCAAGTGCTTTATGAGGGTCTACATCCCTTGCAATATGGCTTTGTTCCTAGGCGGCAGATCCATGATAATATTGGCAATGCTCTCATGGCTATTGAATATGCAAAATATTCTGACCAAGATGTTTTTATTATGCAAGTGGACTTTGCTAAAGCTTTTGACACGGTCAACTGGGATTTTATCTCACAGACAATGGCTCAGATGGGATTCGGGCCAAAAATGGCTAATGTCATCTACTGCTTGTATGCTGACTCTACAGCCCAATGCATCCTTGGTAATCATCTTTCTCAATCTTGGTCCTTGGGTTGTTCGGTCAGACAAGGGTGTCCACTCTCAGTGCCCTCTTATATGCCATTGCCACTCACCCACTTCTCAGATACTTGGATCATCTTACCGCTGTCGTGCTGTGGCACATCCATGTAGTGAAAGAAGCTCACAGACCATCCCATATGAACTCAGATGCATGGGCATGAAGGCAGTATGATTAGTCAAGGTCATGGCCATGGTCGTGACTAAATGATTATTGATGGCAGTGAAAATAATGCGGGGATAGTAAATGTTAAATGAGGCCAAATGAGTCTTTTTGATGTTATGCATGGGAACAGCCCCTAAGCAAAGATATGGTGTAAAGGAGCCATAAAGAATGTGATACTTATCAATCCAAGAAAAATGGGAGAAAAATGAGGGCAGTGTGGAATTTCAAAACGGAATAAACGTGTTTTCAGCTGAAAAAGGTGTGGAGAGGCCCGATTTGCCGGCAGGATCCAGAAATAACCAGAGTTGGGGGGGGCGCTTCGAAAGGGTATGGAAGAATAAGCAGGGAGCTTTTCGGAGGGAACCGGGGGCTCTCTGTAGAATGTACAGAGAGTAACTGTGTGTGGATGGGGGGGGGGGGGCTCGGGGAAGGGGCCTCTAGAGCGGAAGACGAAGGGGTGCCTTTTGACGTGTGGTGAACTGCAGCTGACGCAGGTCGGGCTGACAGCGAAGGAAAATAAGCGTGGAAGCGAAGGCCAGAGGAGTCAGCCGTCAACAAAGACAACGAATTGATTTTTGTGGGTATGAATCTGCTTTTCTTGGACACTGCATCACTCATGAGAAGATAGTATCCCCAAAGTTTTTGGTGTCTTCAGACATGTTCTAAGAAAACCCAATCAGCTTTGTCGTCTGCTGTCTTGGCTACAAGCTTGACGATCATGCCACCACTTGAGAAATTAGCATTGTGCACTTAACTGCTGCTGGGTTACACTCCAAGCTCTCTAAGCCAATGGTATCAATCTCACAGATGAGGACTTAAGGTTTGGCAAAATGCTTCTAGAGGCTTGTGATCTGATGAAAGGAACATGCAGGTCAAGTGGTTATTCCCAAGATATCTGTCCGAGTTGTTGCCATCCTCTTTTCTTTTTTTTCTTAAACTAAATCATCATAGCATATTAGCAGCAAAAATCTATACTCAAGATAACCTTAGACAAGACACTAAAATACCCTTAGTTGTATTACTGACGAGACAATGAAATATATCATCAAATATTTGTCAAAATTAAATGCTGATTGGGCTACAAAGCTGGATACATTATTTGAAACATACATAATTTAAGAGGCCGACACTTTATCTCAAATTTCATTCTCAAAGAGGGGCTGGTGATGGCCGACGCCATCCATAATTTACAAATAATTCCTCGCCAGCTTGTAATGATCTTGTAGCACACACTACTATATATATGGGTACATCTCTAATCATATAACATGGCTCGTGACTATTCTCACACTCCATAAAGTTACAATTTGTTCTCTCATTTCTCCCTCTACTACTATTGATTAGCCCTGCTATATTTCCTTGAGCATAGGGTCTTCCATCAATATAAAGCCGCGATCCACAATTATATCTAATGTTTCTTTCGGTGAGTGAGGCCGCATTAGCACAAAGCCCATATGTTGTCATACTTCTGATAAAGCGAACAAGTGCATGCCATGCGCCCCAACCATAAATGGGCCCACAAAATGACATAAGAGTCACCTCTGAGTTTGCGGGCACGCGTAAATCCTGTGCAATAAAGAGACCTCGTCCACCATTGGGAATGGTAGATGGTGCAATCACATATCGAGCACCCCAAAAGCTGAAAACCTCTCCGTCTGCTGGAAGGGCTGCTCCCAACCATCCTCCATAGTGTCTACGATAGTACGTTTGAATGAGAGATAGAAGACGATCAGGCAATGGTGGATGATCACCCAATGTCTCTGATTGGGCACCGAGGGGCAAAGAAGTTGATGATGCCTCCATTTGCAACTGAAAAACGGCTTGACCATATCGTGTGCGTGGAAGGAATGAAGGATCAATTCCATGGTCTTCACAGTCCTCATGAAATCGAGGATGTAGAACTGGTACGTGCTGAATAATGCATCATTGTTGATTATATGAAGGGTGAGACACACATGGAACACGATTAATAGTGCGGAGTAAACTTGGATATGAATTTATACATAGTTCTAAAATGACATCACTTACCATGGGATGCTCCCGTTCCTCTTGTGGTGGCATATCAGGACATGGACCATACTGCTCCATATGGGCAAAACATATGCGTCGCATTCGTCGATGAGTGCCATGGCATGCTGCACACCAACATGGGATTCTTTCAACGTAATATGTTTGTGAGTCGCCTAGTGTCATAGATGATGTGGAAGAAGAGGAACCATCTCCTCTCGCAACTACAGATGGACGCACAGGAAGAGTGGGAGGAGGCGGTGTCCCAGAGGATGATCCGGAATCTGCATTCATAAAATATTAATGTCATATTAATATCATTAAAAATCAAAGAAAACTTGAACAAAAATAATACACATACAAAATCATCCTAGAAGTGTTTGTAAATGCTATGGTAGCGCACAATGCATATTTGCTTATCCCCAGGTTAGGAATAATGTTCTTCCCTCAGAAACTAGTTAATTTGTAATCATACCTTCTTACTGTACTTATGTCCATATTAGAGGCTTACAGTAACCTTGCACAAAATAGTTCTTCAAGGTGTAATTGACATGCACCCAAATGCGTTAGCATAGCATATACGGACCATCAGCCGGTCCGTATGCACTATGGATGTGCAATTGGTCCATTCGGAGAGCTAGTACGCTCTCCAAATGCACCCAATTGAGCATCCATAGCGCATACTGACCGCTACATTTATCTATTTATCTATCCACCTACCTATGTATATGTGTTTATATATCCATCTATATGTTTATTGATCGTAAATTGTGAAACCTTGTAATAACACACTGTTGTTAAATGCTTAGGAAATTTGCGGTCGTCCTTAAGCATACACGCCCACCTGCGATGTGCAAAGATTCTTGGCGGCACTTCAGGAAAGAGATTCGCTTGAGAGTGACATGGCCTCAACAGAAGGTACACAAAGTTAATTCACTCAATGCATATGATAGGTACTTCTCGAATAGCATTAATTATATATTCATATAAAAGCGCATTTAATTTGCAGGAGGCAGCACAGGCTCGTGTCCAGTCAGGGCACACCTCTCGGCTTGGCCGGATGGGCTCTAATGGCTTTCGAGCACTCTTTGTAAGTGCACAAATTTTTTGTTCGACTATCTATAGGTATTTGTATATACATACATATATATATATATGTATCCATGTATCTATGATCTCATATGCATTCAATTCACTTCTTACTTATATATATGCAATGTTTAAATGACAGAGAAAGGATTATGGTCGAGCACCATCTGCAGACGAGATATGGAGAGCCACAATTTACGGCTACAGAGCGCTACAGAAGGAGATGCCGACACCCGATGCTTTTGTAAGTAATTCTATCAAATATTATTTTATGCCAATCAAGATCTACATGTGTTATATGTTATATGGTTTTTTTTATACTCAAATAGCCAATAGACATTTTTAATTGCAGGAGCAACATGGTGAGAACGACATGGACGAGGTTGCTCGACAGGTAGCAGCAGGGTTATCATCGCAACCACCCAAGAATGTACAAGAGGAGGACTCTTCCTCCGATGACTCCGATTAATGATAGAGCCATTTAGTGCTGAGTTTGTAGACATATTTTTTTGATACATATAGTCGCTCATTCAGAATGATGGCGCTCTTTCATTAACATTTTCTTTATGTATGTGTGTTTTTGGCCATGATGCACATGTGTTATATCTATCAAGAGTTTCTTGAAGTGTCTACCTCCCAAATCTACAGATTTAAATGTTAATTGATTGCAAAAATCAATTTATACTTACCGTAATCGATGTCGGCCATTGCTTTTTCAAAAGTCGATGTATGTCGATTCTTGGGTCTTTTGTCGTACACGAATGCGCGTGCGTATGTGTGTGTGTGTGAGAGAGAGAGAGAGAGAGAGAAAGAGAGATTTTTTATGATGTTTGTATACGTACGATGTGTGTGTGATAAAGAGGCAAGTGTGTATGAGAGAGAGAGAGAGAGAGAGAGAGAGAGAGACCAATGTTTATGTGAAGTGTGTGTGTGTGAGAGAGAGAGAGAGAGGGAGAAAGAGAGAGAGAGAGAGAGAGAGACTAATGTTTATGTGAAGTGTGTGTGTGTGTGAGAGAGAGAGAGAGGGAGAAAGAGAGAGAGAATGTGTGTGCAAGAGACACAAGTGGAGATAATGTGTATGAGAGAGAGAGCGAGAGAGAATGCGCATCAGCTAAAAAAAAACGTTCAGAACAAAGGTCTTTTAAGCGACCCCAATGGCTAAAAAAAATAATACAAATAGGGTCGCTTATGCCACCTCCGTAACGTCGTTTATGCCACCCAAACAGGGTCGTTTATGCCACCCAAAATAGGGTCGTTTATGCCACCTTCGTAGGGTCGTTTATGCCACCCAAACAGGGTCGTTTATGCCACCCAAAATAAGGTCGTTTATGCCACCTTCAAAGGGTCGTTTATGCCACTCAAAGAAGGTCGCCTATGCCACCCAAACTTAGCTGTTTATGCCACTCAAAAAAGGGTCGTTTATGCCACCAAACAACGTGGTTTATGCCACCCTCGAAACGTCGTTTATGCCACCCAAATGCGATGCATATGCCACCCTAAAAACGTGGTTTATGCCACCCAAATAGCGTCGTTTATGCATCGCAAAAATGTCGCTATAGAGGTCGTTTAAACGATGTTCAAAAGCGACCTTTGGAACGACTTCTGTAGCGACCCCCGTAAGGGTCGCTACAGGCTTCTACTCTTGTAGTGATTCGACATTTACATCACTAGCGGGTTTTGTAGCTGGCACTGACATATCTTTGCCAGAGATTCTACAGCTCGGGACTACACCAACTAGTCCATATCTACCCACTCCTCTTAGCGTGTTCACATTATGGACTGCTTGTATATACTCTATTATGTGTGTTAGTCACTTTATCTTCTTTGTAGACCTCTTTTGTTGTGTGAAGAATAACAAGAATTTTCAGCCTCACCTTGTGTGTTCTCTTCTAGGGTTTGTGTGAGTGTGTGTGTGCTTGCAAAAGCTCAAGCTCTCTTCGCCCCTATATCTTTTCAAAGGTACACCCTAATGTATGGGACGTATTTCCTCCTCGAGAAACTTGAGCAGTACGAGGGCCACAACGTGAACTGGGTAGATGTGGTGAAAATGGTAAACCTCTACATTTTCCACCCATCAATTAGTTTTTTTCCTCACTTATGATTTCGAAGTTTTTTCCCCTGTGTGCTAAACCCTGAAGGCACTGATAATGATTAAGTTCTATGTACATAAGTCGGGCCTCTTTTTTGTACTTCTTTTTGTCGGCTCTATGCCTCTTTTGTGTACTTTTTGTTGGCTCCATTATGAGCTATGTAACTTTTTTAACTTAATCAAAATTTAAGTTTCATGACCATTCAGTACACAAAAAACAGATGTAATTTGTAATGGTACACCCAGCTGTAGGACTGCACCTAGGTGTATCATTAATTTTTTTTTAAAAAAAAACCTACATTCGTCGATATAACCATCAAAAAGAGCGCAAAAAGGGTCATTTTCAACATCAAAATAATACCTGTCACAATAAGTGTCGTTGTCAATGTCAAAACCAATGTCCCATAATAAGCATCAAAATCAGTGTCGAAAAATAACTATTACTTTCAAGGGTTTTCATGGTGTGTATTCCCATGCACATATGTAGGATCTCAATGCTTTATGAGAAAAAAACATATAGAATATTCCCACTTTAAAAGTTTACATAAAAAAACAACGTTCCCATATTTGACTCTAAATAAATAAGTAAAGTGAAACTCATGAGTATGCCATGAATTCAACATAAAATGAATATGTGTTGGACTTTAGTAGTCAAAGCATCATCTTCTTTTGGAGTTCAATTTATATTTTGAAAGACGACTATCGAAAGGGAGTAGATTTCAAGTGTTCCCATGGAAACTTGACCACTAAAAAAAATGTGAACAAATTGTTGGAGATAGAATGCATTCTTTAAGTTGATGTGATAAGTAGCCTACTTTGTAGAAATTCACAAACGTTTGCACATGCCATATGTGGTTTGATAGATAAATCTTATTTGACAAACTTACTTTGACACCTACAAAACACTAGGATAGGTATTATGGACCTACATTTGAGATTCCATTACTAGGAAGCAAAGAGGCTAGAATATGTAGTAGCTTTGCTAACCACTTACTAGTAGTAGGTACTTAGAGGCCAAAAGGGTCATTATTAAGTTATACAATTATGAGAGAAGGTAGGTCCATATAAGGAACATATATGTAGGATCGGAATGCTTAATAAGGAAAAAAACATACAGAAGCATCATGAACACAAACCCTCCAAAAAGCTTTTCTGATTCATTCTTTTGCTAGCTAAAACTTGGCGTGCCAATTTCACTATGGTCTTTCTTTTTGGATGGCATGCCAATAAATCTTAGGTACAATACATAAACATGATATAAGCTTCAGCGGCTTATGTTAGATAACCCGCCCTTGTAGCATAAAGAATAGCAATAACATTGGTAATAATTGTAACTTGCATTAACCGTCACTTATAACGGAAGAAGTAACACATCATAGCAGTTTGCTAGTTTGAATAATGTTCGTAGAAGCTTAAAACTTAGAGCTTGAATGATTGCTAGTTTGAACTTGTTTGTGGCAATGGAAGTATCTTAGTTTCAAAGAAAGGAACAAGGGGTAGAACTTGGATATATATATATATATATATATGCATAACGGACGAAATTCCGAAATGAGGGAAGGAAGCAAAGCTTCGCGTATTAAGTATGAGACAAGGCTATATATGTTTTATGTACTCTTATGATTCAAATAACTCTCTTTGTACGGAAGGAATGCCATGGCAAGCAAGAGATTTTGATACGGCATGTGCAAAGGAAACGTAATTTTATCTCAAAATGAAATGAAATCAATAGCATTATCCCCTTGTGGAGAGATCTACACAAGGCATCGATGGATAGGGCGTTTACCCATCGATCACACGTTCCTCTTTCTAGCTTGCCTGCATAAATTTCATAGTCTTTTGCCTACGCTAGTTTGCCCGTATATTGCTGCATCAATTTGATCCTCCGTTAGTCATGGCAACCCAATCAGCAGCACAAGCCGGCAGCCAAGAGCTCTCTCCGGACGTTGTGAGCAACGTCAATATGGCCGTGACGGCAGACAGTCCACTGAGTGCACCTCAAGCAAGCGGCGAGGAAGCAGAAGCGTCGGCCTGGGCGCACTCCTCGCGATCGGCTGCCCATTCGTCCTTGAAGATGGTCAAGAGTGTGGTCGCCGCAATGGCGGGCTCCTGGCTTGCTCTCAAGGCAGACATCAAGGCCTTGGTCCCTGGCAGGCAAAAGTCCGAGCTAGGACAAAAGATCGATACCATCCTGTCGCAACTGTAGATGGTTCCGAGACCCAGCGTCTCCTCAAGACCAATATCGAGGAAGCCCAGGACCTCTGCCGCTTGCTCGAAACTAAAGAGCGAGAATGAAAGGCCTTCGACTTCCGGGTTAGTGAGCTCCAAAGAAAGCTCGTGAAGGCCGAGGCCGACGCCGAGGCAGCCAAAGAGGCCCATAGAAACGAAGCTGAGGAGAGGAAACGAGAGGAGCAAGAAAATGAAGCTCAGCACAAGGCGTTTAACTGCATGGTAACTGAACTCGGAAAAAAGCTTGTCAAGGCTGACGCTGATGCCAAGGAAGTGAAAGAGGCCCATAGAAATGAAGCCGAGGAGAGGAAGAGAGAGACCGAAACCATGACCAACAGAGCACATGAGCTTCGACAAGCGGGTGAGAAGAAAGAGAGATCACAGGCTGAGGAGATAACCAATCCAGTCATTTGTGTAAATCGAAATGAACTTTTTTCCCGAAAGTTTTCTTGCTCAAACAGTTACTATATATTTATTTGTGCCTTAGTTTCTAACCAAAGAGCAAGAATCGGAAGCTGCGCGCAAGGCCTTCAACTCCATCGTTACTGAATTCCACAAAAAGCTAGTCAAGGCTGAGGAGAACATCGAGGAAGCCAAAGAGGCCCATAGAAACGAAGCTGAGGATAGGAAGAGACAAGTGGAAGCCCTCACCAACAGAGTAGAAGAGGCCAAATTGATGCACGAGGAGCTTCAACAGGAGATAACAAGGCTCCAAGAGAAGGTAACCAATCCAATCAAAAAGAAATTATTTACTTACCATTAAACCCTTTTAAAAAGAGATGGGCACAGCTTTAATTTGATTCACTTAACATTAGACGTAGTTATTTACCACCAGACGTAGTCACTTACCATGGTAACTTAAGTGATTTTAGATTAAATAACTACCGCCTAGGTGCCTAGGTTCGTTCACTTACCATGGTAACTTTTTTTTTTGAGATACAAGTACTATGCCCCTTTTTTTTTGCGAGATATAAATAGTATGGCCCTTTGCAGACAAAGTGCCAACCTATCCTGCATAGCCAATGAGAGCATTGTGGGCACTCTTCCCTTTACACATAACCAAAAGTGGTTTCTAGTCACCTATTTAGTTGGATGCTAGCTTGGGACAATAAATTAACAAAGTTCCCCGGTAAAGAAACCTCCAAATAGAGGAGTGTTGCAAGGTCAACCTTTTCAATGAGATGCATACACTTTTTTCACAAAAAGCTTTACGTTGTGTGTAAGGGGAGTGATCAACTTGCAACTCCCATCATAATTCCTTCAATGCCCAAGTTGTGGGTAGCACTTTTGGGTCGTAGAAGTCTATAAAGACCCTCATTTCACTTGAATTCTACGTGTAGTCATTCAACTTTATTTGGTGCACATTTTTCATTAAGGCTTTTAGATTTTGACCCCAAAAGTTGTCACATATTTGTGCCCTAGCTTATAGCCACAACACAATATTGTGAGGTTGAGTGAAAGATCTTCTTCTCCATGGTTACTGAACTCCAGTAAAGCTCGTTATGGCCGAGGCTCTTGCACAAGCGGTGATAGAGACCCATAGAAATGAAGTAGAGGAGCTGAAGAGAGAGGTGGAATGCGTCACCAAATGAGAAGAAAAGGCCATAATGATGCAAGAAAAGCTCCAACAAGAGGTTAAGAAGACTGAGAGAGCACAAGAAAATGAGGAGATCAGAAAGCTTGAGGAGAAGGTAACCAATCTAATCATTTGTTGAAATTGATATCAATGTAGATCTAGGTGCTTTTTGTCAATGAATAATTTAGTTACCATTTAGTTTTTTTTTTTGACATATAAGTACTAAGGCCCTTTACAAACAAAGTGTTTGCCCATGTTTCACTTTTTGAATAGCCATTCTAAATAACCATTGAGAGTGCACAATTAAGCATAGTTGGCTCCCCTTTACACACATAGTCCAAAGTGGTTTGCTAATCACTTGTTAAATTGGATGCCACATTGTGCCCATAAATTAAAAAAGCATAGGCACCAGCTTTCCCGCAACATAGATGAGCAAAGAAACCTCCAAACACAATGAGATGTGTTATATAGTCCACTTTCCACCACTGAGATGCATGCACTTTCCACAAGAAGCTTTGGGTTCTGTAAAGTGAGCAACAAACCTTCAATGCCCATCCTAATGCATTTGATGCCCACATTATGGGCAACACTTTTGGGTTCCCTAGAAGTGTGTAAAGGCCCAAGTTTTAAACTAGAGTTATAGTCATTTGAATCTTATTGGTGCTTATTTTCCATTAAGGCTTTTAAAGTATGACACATAAATTTGTCACATATTTATATATTGGTACTTATTTTCCATTAAGGCTTTTAAATTAGAACACATATATTTATATTCTAGTTTGTAATGAAAGAAAATCAATTAGAGGCTGAGTGTAAGGCCTTTAACTCCATGGTAACTGAGCTTCAAAAAAACATTTTGAAGACCAAGGTTGACATGGAGGCAATAAGAGAGGCCCATAGAAGTGAAGTTGATGAAATGAAGAGACAGGTGTTAGACCTCACCAAAAGAGCTGAAGCGGCCGAATGAGTTCACAAGAAGCTCATGCAAGAGGTCGAGAAGAAAGAGAGAGCACAAGATGAGGAGATAACAAATCTCAGAGATAAGGTGACCAATCCAATCAAATTTAAATGAGTGTAGATCATGTAGGTTCTTTTTGCAAATAGCTTATTCACTTACCATTTACCTTTCTCTTTTGGATATAAGTCCCTTTACAATGGGAAACCATTGTAAAGGGACACATCTATGTCATGGCAACCATTTTTGCCATGACATAGATGGGTAAAATATCCAAATGATGAGGAGTATTATAAGGTCTACTTTCAAATGAGATGCATGCACTTTGCACAAAATGGTTTGGGTAGTGTATAATAGGAGCAACAAACCTTCAGTGCCCATCCTAATGCATTCATGTTCCAATGAGTTACATGCACTTTCCACAAAATTCTTTGCATTATGTGTAAAGGGAGAAACTAACCTTCATTGCCAATCCTAATGCATTGAATGCCCAAGCTATGGGCATCACTTTCCCTTAGAAGTAACTTTCCCTTAGAAGTGTATAAAGGCCTTGATTTTAAAAAAATCATTTGAATATAAACAAAGATATTTGAATTTCTTTGGTGCTTATTTCCCGTCAAGGAATTCAGATTATGAAAGTTATCCTATGTGTTTCCTTTAGTTTCTAACCAAAGAGAAAGAATCGGATGCTGAGCGCAAGGCCTTCAAGTCTAGGGAAACTAAACTCCAAAAAAAATTTGATCAACCGACGTGGAGGCAATGAGAGAGGCCGATAGAAATGAAATTGAGGAGAGGAAAAGAGAGATAGAATCCCTAATAAATAGAGTAAAAGAGGATAAATCGATCCACGAGAAGCTCCAACAAGATGCCTAGAACAAAGGGAGAGCACAAGATGAAGAGATAACCAAGCTCCGAGAGAAGGTAACCAATCCTATCATTTGTCTAAAAAATAAATTGATTGTAGATCTAGGTGCATAAAGTGAACATACTTTTAGTTGTTTTTTGGAAAGAGTTAATTTACTAACCATATGAATTTTAAAAGAATTAATTTACCAACCATAACCTCTTAGTGATTTAATTCACTAACCACTTAACTTTTTAGAATGTACTTTCAGGTGTTTTTCTGGAAAGAATTAATTTACTAACCATATAACTCTTTTTAAGGGAAATGGATGCCAAATCTTTAATTTGAATTTACTTACTGTTAAATGAATCCTTTTGACTTTTTTTGGTCCTTGGTTTCATTAAGGTTTTCTTATCCCTCAAAAAGTTTCCCTATATTTCCTTTCTAACCATCTCTCTCTCTCTCTCTCATTCTGTCTCTCCTTCCCTTTTACCAAATAGGTAAAGGAGACCGAAACAATCAACTCAAAGCTAGAAGAACAACTAAATACAACTATAGCAAAGAATACATCCTTAGAGAAGAAGTTAATCCAAAAAGGCCACGGTTACTTAAGCCTAGAGAGCCATGTCATGGAGCTCACTAGAGCTACAAGGAAAAACTTGAACATACATTAGCACAACTTTTTGTACGACTTTTTTAAATATGACAATAACTAAAAGAAAAACATTCAAGACACAAAGTGTAACAAACTCATATGTACGTATTTTTGGGTCCATTTGACTCGGTGATTTTTAGAATCTATATTTAATATTGAAAAGTAAGATATACTTAGACGACATAAAAGATTAAGTTTGGTCACAAATTTAGTAATTTTAGACATGTTGATTTTTAGTAATTTTAGACATGTTGATTTTTGGTCAATTTTGGGACTTTTTATGCATGTTTTATGGTGTCATTTATAAGCGATTTCTATTCTATACTCAACCATGTTAGATAATGTATAAGAGGGTTATAGTGAGTAGTTTAGCCTAAAGGAAACTCATATGGGGGTTTACATAGTAAATATAATCGTAACGCGCATTTGAAACAGGGCATGCGGACACCAAATTGACCCTTAAATTCCAGTACCAGCCTCGCATGAGGGGTAGATAACTTTAATTGTCAAAGAAAAGTATTAAAGAAAGTTATTTCATCACAGGAAGAACAAAGTCCATGTTCGGATAATTGGGAGATTCCGCACGGCATGGCCAGTATAGTGAAACAAATCTGACACCACTTTCGAGTGTTAAAAAAAAACGTATCATCACTAATTTGGTTCAAGATCATGTTTTTAGAAGGGATTTCTACCTTTAACATTTTTGTGCATGACAATCTACTAATTCTCGTGGGCTTTTTTTTTTGCTACTTCGAGAGCCTTGAGGTGATTTTTGTGCAGGATAGAGAGAGAGAGAGAGATTTTGAGATTCAGGCCTGCTGTCCTTAGACAGGGAACACTGGATAGAGAACATGATTTATGCCCTCCAGGAGCCATTTGGTAGAACCGAGAGTGGACGAGGTTTTAGAAGAGGCATACCCAGGATAGCCGCACGACATCCAGCATGGTGGTTGGGTGGATGGCCGTCGAATAAAAGCCCTGGATTGGCTAGACCTTTTTGTTGGTGATTCTCTCCTTGATCTTGAGATTTTGCATTGGCGATTATTATTGTTACTTTTCATCGTCAACGATTATGGTGGTTTATTGAAAATCTCTTCATTTTCTGAAGTATGATGTGATTTTTTTGTAAGTTCAAGAAATTTTGTGTATACATCATGGATCAAAATATGGGTATGTTTCAGTTGGTACCAGAGCCTAGTTTGGAAAATCCGCACTTCATTATGGATATTACAGGTCTTGGATGACTGATATTATTTCTTATTTTTATGATAAAGCGAGGAGTTTCTCTCTTGAGAATTGTTTGCAATTTCGTGTAGTCACAAGATGGCTGCACATCAAACACATTCAGTAGTTAACCTAGGGCAAGAAGAGGAGATTTTACAAGGATTATTGCATGTGGGTATAACTCTAGAGGAAATTATCAAACTTATTGACAGGAATCAAGAATTGGAGGAAAGAATGAGAGCCATGCACACTCGAGCTTCCATGAATTTGAATGAAGAAGATAGAGATGACCGAGAAGATGGGGAGATGGAAGATCGTCTAAATTTTTATGATAGTCAGGGTCGACGAGAAGGGCACAGAGCAAGAAATTTTGACGAGCAGCAAGAAGAACCTGGTGAAATTCCTATAATCCCTTAACCAAGAGTTGTTGCACAGGTTGGTTTTGATCTTTCATTACATCGAGCTATTATGGAGTTGCAAGATATAGTGCAGGCCATGAAAATTGCTATGGGCACATGATTTAAATCGAGACATGTAGATGATTTTTTCCTAAAAAAGTTACAAAGAAAAGGTCACTACCAACCTTTAATGGAAAGGGGTATATGAGTGAAGAAGCGGAAGCATGGATTGAGTAGCTTGAAGATTATTTTCAAACATGTAACTTCAGTGAGGAAGTTAAGGCAAAGACGACAGTACTTATTTTTAAGTTTCCGAGAAATCATGATGGAAGTCTATTATGCATAGCAAGGACTTACACAATGAGGACATCACATGGCCTCTTATAAAAAGGCATATGATTCAGCATTATTGTCCGCCAGAATACCACATGGAGAAAATGAATGAATTTTTAAACTTGGAACAGAGGGCACTTACTGTTGTAGAATATCATGATAAATTTTGGGACTTGCAAAAATATTCACCCTTTTTAATAGAAAAGGAAAGAGATTCTCGATTTGTGAATGGCTTAAACAATCAAAGTTATAGTTAAGGGTAACAAGCCAACTACAATCCAAGATGCTATGCTGCGGGGTTGTTGCAAGATCAGGGTGTCTAGTTTATGCTAGACTGGGACAAATATTGGAGAGAAAATTTGGGGGGGTAAGATACTTCAAATGAGATCAAGCAACTAATAGAAAGTACACATGTACTTAAATTAACTCAATATAACTTAAATTAATATAAATTAGTCTAATTAATCAAAATTAAATAAAAATATAATGAAATGATAAAAATTTGATCTTTCCATACTTAGAGTGATCCAATGTTTTTTTCCATAGATGCACCATTACAGGTACAATAGTCCTTATAGATTTTAGATGATTTACATCAAAAATATAATTTTACTAATGAGATTATTAATATTTATAGGCCTTCTGATAGCCTGGATTTTTTTTGGAAAAGAGATCATTAAAAATCCAACCATTGGATTTGTAATTTTTACTAACCACCACATTCTAACAATGTCTCACTATCTGCCACTTTTTTGATCTACAAGATTGAGCATTTTAAGTGGTAGTTGTTGTGGGTACAAAAAATGGCATATATTATAACACTTTAAAGACATTGAAATATTTAAAGAAAATAGACAAATAGCTTAAAATTTTCTCAAAAAATCAAGTTAATCTCTATATTATGTGAACATCTAAGGTACATAGTGGGAATCACATATGAATTTATATGTAAAAGATATTAGCATTTTATGAAAGCAGTCCAAATTTGGGACATGTATACATTGACTTTGTACCTAAGAAAATGAGGACTTTTGACTATCTAATGCTTAATCAGATTCTGAAACTATATTCCCAACTTTGAATGTGATATTCCAACAAAAGAACTTGAAAGGAAATTCCTTCATTTTCTAGGAGAGATTAGCCACTAAAGGTAAACAAATGCCTGTTTTTTTATTATTTACAGGGTGCTTGAGTCGACAAAACTGGGCACCCTAATCTTGCAACCACCCTGCATCTCATGACATATGAACAAATGGGAAAGAATGAAGAAAGATTTGAAAATAAAAGAAAGGGATCAAATCTTTTTTATGAAGAGAAGAGAAATTTTATGCAGAATAGGAGAATGCAGACTGGCGAGAGAAGAAGAATGGTAATCGACCTTTCACGTATTTGTCTCTAGAGATGGTAGAAAATGTGTGGCATGAAGGCCTATGTTTTTGTTCTTTACAAAAGGGTCATAGATTCAACTTATGAGTGCAAAAAAAAACCAGCATCACATGAGGAACGGGAGGGATTAATTATAAGAGATAAAAAACAAGGCAAAATTGCAGGAGAATGTACGTGGATTTTCAAGTAACGACAACGCTCGTGGAGCAAGAGGAAATGCCGCTCTGCAACTATGGCCAAGGAGATTGAAGAATATGCACGTCACTGATGTTGTTCATGCAGGTAAGGTTGAAAACCGAGTTTCAATTTTAAATTTTCTATCAAGATTGCAAATAGAGTTTTTCAAGTGTTGATTGACTAGGGAAGTAGCCATAGTTTTCTATCACCCCAAGTGACAAAACAGTTAGGAATAACTGAATTTTATCAAAAGAATCTTATGGTAGAGCTTGCTTCAAGAAAGCAATAGACATGTTAGGATTATGCCAAGAATATGCCTTTCATCATAGGTGACCTCAAGTCAACAACAAAATTCCATGTGTTGCCTTTCAGAAGGTATGATGCTATTTTAGGGATGGATTGGTTAGTGCCGAGAAAGGCGAGAATATTGTGTCATGAGAAGTCACTTTGCATGATTGGAGATGATGGTAAAGTATATTGATTACAGGTTCAAAGATGTGATGGAGAATTGAGAATTATGTCTGTTGTACAATTTGTTAAAGCAGCAAGAAAAGGTTGTCATGTATATGCCATGGAATTGCTAACATAAAATATTAAGGAATAGAAAAAGGGTGATGATCATCCTATGCTTCAAGAATTTCAAAATTTGTTTCTTGATGATTTGACTGAATTGCCTCCGCAAAGATTTGCAGATCATGAAATAGAGTTCATACCTAGTGCAGAACCTGTATATGTAGAGCTCCTTATCATTTATCTATGGAGGAAAGTGCAGAGTTGAAAACGCAATTGTAAAAATTTCTTGAATAGGGATTTATTAGGCCTAGTGTGTCACCATGGGGGGGTGCTCATGTTCTCTTCGTAAAGAAAAAGAATGGGACTATGTGGCTCTATGTTGATTACAGGGGGCTCAATAAGTTGAAAATGCAATTGTAAAAATTTCTTGAATAGGGATTTATTAGGCCTAGTGTGTCACCATGGGGTGCTCCTGTTCTCTTCGTAAAGAAGAAGAATGGGACTATGCGGCTGTGTGTTGATTACAGGGGGCTCAATAAGTCAACAATCAAGAATAAGTACCCATTGCCAAGAATGGGGGAGCTTTTTGATTGGCTTACAGGGAGTTACATATTTTCTAAAATTAATATGCAATCTAGCTCATCAGATTTGCATCAGATAGTTATATAGCAAAGATCCCATTTAGAACACGTTTTAGGCATTATGAATTTGTTGTGATGCCATTTGGATAAACAAATGCACTTGCTACTTTTCAGTGTATGTGATGAATCACATTTTTCAAGAGAACTTGCATGACTTGTATTGGTATTTTTGGATAACATATTGTTGTTTTCCAAAAGTAAAGAAGAGCATAAAGAACACTTGTGCGGAAGGTGTTTCACATATTTCTAGAGCATAAGTTGTAAGCAAAGAGGTCCAAATGTGAATTTTGTGTAAAGACAAGGTGTACTTGGGACACATTATATCTAAGAAGGTATTTCAATGGATCCCAAGAAGATTGCAGCCATTGTGGAATGGCTAACTCCCATTTCTATTAGAGAAGTTCGTGGATTTCTAGGACTTGTAGGTTTTTACCGAATCTTTATTTTTAAGTTTTCTCACAAAGCAAGTCCTATGACAAAGCAAGTCCTATGACATACCTTTTGAAGAAGGGTAGAATATTTATATGGACTATACAATGTGAACAGAGTTTTAAGATTTTGAAGCATGCCTTGACTACAACCCCTGTGCTTAAATTACCTTAGCTTGGAAAAACCTTCTTGGTTATAACAAATGCTAGTATTATAGCGCTTGGTGGGGTTTTGATGCAAGATGGGCATCCGGTTGCATTTGAGTCACGTAAGCCGAAACCTCACGAGAAAAATTATTCAGCATATAATTTGGAATTATTGATTATTGTGCATGAATTGTGTGTATGAAGGCATTATCTCCTTGGAGTTAAGTTTCAGTTTTGCAAACTGATCAATTTGCTTTGAGGCAATTGTTTGGCCAAGTAGAATTGAATGTAAAGAAAAGAAGGTGGATAGATTTTTTGCACGAATATGAATTTGAAATCATTTATAGACCAAGACAAGAAAACAAAGTGGCCGATGCATTGAGCAAAAAACAAGAAGTTGCTTTAGTGAGTGCAATCACCGTCATACATAATCATTTGGGAGAACAGGTAAAGAGTGAAATCCCAAGATATTCCTTCTTCAAAATAGCTTCTCCGAGCTTGACAAAGAAATACAGGTCACAAGAGGAAATAGATGCATATGCACACTATGAAGTAATTGATGGAATATTATATTATGAGAAAAGGTTATGCATACCTGATGTTGTGGAGATCAAGAGCAAGTTGATGCATGACCTTCATGATACTTCCATAGCGAGACATCCAAGATTTTAGAAGACATACACTAAGGCTAGAAAGAGTTTCTTTTGGCCAGGAATGAAAGCTTATGTAAGGGATTATATGGCAAAATGTTTAAAGTGTCAACAGGTTAAAGTTGAGTATGTAAAGAAACCAAGCTCTATGTTACCATTAGATGTGCCAGAGATGAAGTAGAAATGTATATCAATGGACTTTATTACTGGGCTACCGAGGACAAGAGGAGGTTATGACATGATTTTTGTGGTGGTAGATAGGCTTACAAAAGCCTCTCATTTCTTGCCTATCAAGAGTTCATATACCGCTATGGATGTGGCAAATGTGTTTGTGAAGAATATCTTGAAGTTACATGGTCCTAAAAGTATATTATCAGATTGAGATTCTTGATTCACTTCAAATTTTTGATAGGCCTTCTATAAAGCTATTGGGACATTACTTAATATGAGTACAGTATATCATCCTCAAATTTTTGATAGGCCTTCTATAAAGCTATTGGGACATTACTTAATATGAGTACAGTATATCATCCTCAAAGTGATGGGAAAACAGAAAGAGTGAAACAAATCTTGGAGGACATAAGTTAAGAATGTATTGCATGGATAAACCTGGAAAGTGGGATGAATACTTACATATTGTGGAATATGCATACAATAGTAGTCCACAGTCTACTATTAGAATGTCTTTATTCAAAGCATTATATGGGCAAGATTGCATGTCACCTGTATTATGGTATGATCTTGTTGGGAAGGTTGAGATAAGTAAACATATGCTTGATGCAATGGAGATGCAGATAAAAGACATGAGGGAATGCATAAGAGCTGCTCAAAGTCATTCAATCAAAGTCATTCAAAAGAGTTATGAAGACAAGAAAACAAAGCCAAGAGAATTCAATGAGGGTGAAATAGTATTCTTAAAGGTTAATCCAAAGAAGAGTTCTTAAAGACTTGGAAAGTTTAAGAAATTGGCACCTAGATATGCATGACCTTTCATAGAAGAGTGGAACACAAGCTTATCGCCTACAACTTCCAGAGAAGGAGTTAAAACATATAATGTATTTCACATTAGGTTACTGAAGAAGTACGTGGCTGATCCAAATGACATACTTGGTGACAATACAAGAGTGGAAGAAGTGGGAAATTTTGAGATAGAACCAGAGACAATTTTGGATCATCGCAGGGTTAGGAATCTTAGACATCGAGACATAGTTGATCTCCTAATAAAATGGAAGACTTATCTAGTTGAATATGCCACTTGGTTGTCTGAGGATCATGTGAGGACTCACTATCCTCAGCTCATGCATTGAGGACAATGCTATTTTTTAACTTGGAGAGAATGTAACGTACTCATATGTACGTATTTTTGGATCCATTTGACTAGGTGATTTTGAGCTACATTCAGGGATTTAATATTCACGTGATCACAAGATTTTTTGTGATAATAACACATGTGAACAAGTTATTCACATGTTCTCATGTTACCGTTCACAAAATAACAGGTCACTTGCCATTTGGGAACCCCTTAAAAGCTTGGCTACACATGGGAATAATTTATTCACATGTTCTTATGTTACCATCTTCACATAATAGCAGGTCAGTGGCCACCTAAGAAGATTTTTTATGCCCGACAAAGATAATTTTTTTAGGCCCTTGTGAAAGCTATGTGAATATAACATGTGATCACAAGATTTTTTGTGTTATTAACATATGTTATTAACATGTTCACATGTTCTCGTTTACGTCAGTGAAATCCCTGGCTACATTTAATCTTGAAAAGTAGGAAATACTTTGAGGACATAAAAGATTAAGTTTGGTGACAAATTTAGTAATTTTAGATCAATTTTTAGGACTTTTTATGTATGTTTTGTGGTGTCACTTGTAAGCAATTTCTATCTTAACCATGTTAGATAAATTAAATGTATAATAGGGTCATAGTGATAAGTTTAGAATAAAGGAAACTCATCTGGGGGTTTACATAGTAAGTGGCTCATTTTTTGGCCAATGGCTTACCCGTTGATCTCCTCCTCAACAAAGATTGCGCCTGCCGTTTCATCAAAAAAGTTGCCCCCTACTAACTCATTGGAGGTCAACTGTATAAACAGGAGAAAGACACAATCCTTCGACGATGTGTCTGGGTAGATGAGTATGTATTCCTCCTTGAACAAACTCACTCCCCCTGTGGAGCTGGGGGAACTTTGCTGTAGATATCAATGCTTGTAAGGTCCTCACCGCCGTTGGGTTATGGTGGCCCACTCTAATGGTTGACACACTGTTGAGTACGTCAAACAATGTAATGAGTGCCAACGTATCGTCATTCCACGCTTCAAAGACCACATGCCCCTGAACCCTATAGTTTCTTTACAACCATTCAAGAAATGTGGTATAGATTTCATCAGACCTATCAGTCCAATAGCCAAATACACTCAAGAACGTTATATAATTGCTGCTACATGGACTATTGCACTAATTGGGTAGAAGCTCATGCAACCCACAAGACTGATGCTTTGCTAAATTTCTTTATGAATCAGTCTCATCACCCACTTCAGGTGCCCTCTCGATCTCATCAGAAACAACAGGACACACATCATTAATGAGGTAATCAAACTCCTCTTGCAAGAGTTCCTTGTCACCCACAGAAAGTCCTCCCCATATTACCCGTAGGCGAATGGCCAAGCCAAAAGCACAAACAAAATCATGTGTGCTATTTTGACCAAAACTGTGGAGGCCAGTCGCAACAACGATTCAGAACACAGTTTTCGGTTGCACTTTGGGCTTATAGAACTTCATACAAAGCAAAAACCAATGCTACCCCTTTCAGCTTAATCTACGCTACTAAAGCGGTCATGCCCATGGAGTTCTTAGTTCTGAGCTTATGCGCCGTTGTGCAAGACGAACTCACTAGAAATGCCTTAGGTTGTTGCCTTTTTGAGCTTGAAAATCTTAACAAAACACACTTCTAGCTATATACAGCATGATTGTCGAGAAATTATAGCGTAAACAATGGTTTGATGATGACCAGCTTAAGGATAAACAAATGAATAAGGGTGACATGGTCCTCTTATGCAATACCAAGAAATAGAAGAAAAAGCTCAAGATCAGAGGATTAGGACCTTTCCTAGTCACTAAGATAATACCGCAAGGCGCAGTGTCCATTGAAACATTTGATGGTGTTGAGATAGCTGGTTACTTCAACAGTAGAAAATTGAAGTGCTACTACAGCCCTCTTCGAGAGGCCACTTTAAAAGCAATCCATGATTAAAAAACAGCGAAGGAAGGACCATGGGGATATGAAACGCACGGCACAAGAGGAAGCCAAAGCAAGGCAATCCAAGCTTAGGCAAAGACATATCATGCCCAAGTGGTCAATTTTAAAGAAGAAGATTGGGAGGTGAAGCGAGCTTGGTTGTGGTTAGGAATGACCACCATGACAAGCTTTGTCCAAAAATTAGCTCTCGTTGATATAGGGGCTAGTTATATTTTAATGTCTTATGAAACATGGCATTCCCTTGGAGAACCCACACTCAAGGAGACCCCCGCCATTGCTACCACTGTTGCATCACAACATGTTCATTGCGTAGGTACGGTCACACTTTTATTCCACATTGGACATAATCCCTTGGAAGGGAATTTCTATGTAATGACTATAGGAAAAATGCATGAAGATATCCTCCTTGAAAGGGGTTGGATAGGACATAACCCATGCAACATCGATTGGGATGCACAGATGATGACCCTACAATTGGCTTTGGGCCAAGTAACTATTCTCATGATGGATGAAGAGCCCATACCCACTGCTTCCCCATGCCAAGCACTTCCCATTCAACCACCCACAATCATCCTGTCACCTCACCCTTACAATCCGTCCCCTCGAAAAAGAGGCCTCTTCTCATTCCAGGCCCATCAATGCCTCTCACACACTCCCCACCACCACACACGGTAGCAACCCACTCTCACATTGCCACTTCACAAGCTGTTGCCCCACCACATCTCACACTAACCCAACTAGCATTGCTAGCTTTACTAACAAAACTCCACAATGTTTTCTATCTTACCATTGGGTATCTCGAAAGCTTCTTGTGCAGCGCAAGGATAGTATGCTGGTGAATCAAAGTTATGGATCCCTAAACGGTACAACCATCCCCCTTGCCCACATGCAGCCAGAGCTCCTCCTCCCTAACGTGAATAGCACATTCGCCAACCTTAAGGCTACAGGGTGCAGGACAAACTTAAGCCCAAGTGCTCTATGTGGCATTCTAACCCTCAACCAAACCTTCAAGTCTATCCAAAACCAACTCCGCGGTGGATCTCAAAACCTTGTCTTCGAGCCCAACACTTTTACAAGGGAAACTATCACATTTGGGTACCCAAATCTTGCCAACCTGAACATCCACCATGTGTCACTCAGTAGTCTCCCACCCCTTAATGGATGCCCTGAATGGATGCCCAAGGAAACATTTTCCATGAAGACTACCCAAGAAAAAGGTAAATAAAAACTCCACAATGACACTAAAACCTCCATGCTACCCGCTGACAAAGTCAATGAGGACTGATATACCCTTAACATCAACAACCCCCCCCACGTCTCATTATGAGGCTGCAAGAACAGAGTACAACAAAACCATCATCAAATCCTTCAGCATCAGGTAGGGTTTTACCAACTGCCTCAAAATCGCTCAAGAAATTTCTCCCTACTACTACATCACCATCACCCAATTGGAATCGACTCCTTATCTTGGGGAATTGGGCATGCGGTCAGCACAAAACCTCCATTGGTTGATGGCAGCATAGCCTCTGTATGTACACAACTTGCTTCAGGTGCACATAAAAAAAAAGCCACAAGTGTTCCACATTTGCCATGCCCGTTCAAAGTTCCCCATGGCCGTTCCCTTCTCAAACGCCCGTTCAAAGTTTTTCCCAGTCGTGCCTTCTTCAATCCAAGTGCCATGCCCATTAAAAGCTCCTTGTGGTGGTTGTTCCATGCCAATTATGTGAGCAAACGCTTTTTCCATTCCAATTTAGTGAGCCTGTGCCTGTTTGCTCTGTATTTCCTGAAGCTGCGGCCGTTTGTTCCCACTGCCCAATTAATATGGACATTCGTTCACCTTGCCACAACCGTCTTGTGTGCTAGTGCCATAATCATTCCCTGGACTTGTCATGCCCGTTCCCTTCTCCGCGAGATATAAATATGCCCCCCCTCTCTATTTCCTCACTTTCACCTCTAACCTTAGTCAAACTATTGCCATTTTTTCTCTCGATCTCCCACACTCACCAGCCAGCCAACAACATGTCAGAAGCCTCCCACTCCTCCCAAGAGGTTCTCCGTCACACACCTCTTTGGAGAAAGAGACCTACAGGTGGCCATTTCAAAGAATACGCAAAGAACCTAGCCCAGTTCTCTCACTTGGGTGAAGCACTTATGAAACAAGTCAATGGGCATATTGTACACTCCCTTATGAACAACAATCATAAGGTGGAGCACAAGTTCCTTTATTACACCACCAGACCATGCTACAGGGCCAGCTACTACAGACCCCAATGTGGTGCAGAAGCTAGAACAACTTGGTTTGTGGACACTGCCCACCTTAGAGCCATGGGGGCTAAACCTTTACAATGCCCTTTACTTCACAGATACCTACGATGTCAATCAGCACACTGCCAAAGTACTGGATAACGAGGGCCAGAGGCATCAGGTGCAATGTGGAGCTAGTCAGGGGTGTTTGTCACTCTCCCATATGGATCAGCCATACGATCGCCGCCTTAACAATGCATTAAAGCTCACCAAAGGTTTATACAAGGGCAGCCCCAACAAGGACGGTGTTGAATGGGAAGATATTGCACTGGATGATCTTGTCATGCCAACAAGAGCATTACGATTCTTACTCACCACCACTAGGTGGACATACCATTTTAGTCACTGCAGCATGTCTACGCTCGGGTCCACCAAGGCCAAATAGTGAATTGGGTGGACTACCTTTTTAGAGAAATGCAGCTTGTTCAAATCTCCAGTGGAAGCTAACGCCTGCTACCCTACTTACCAGAGTACTCTACTATGCAGCGAGATGGGAGGAGTTGCCTTGTGAAATCCAACTGAGTGGTGCAGATTTTGCAATCACCTCAATACCTTCCTCGTACACTTCTCTGAATCCCCCACTAGAAAAAAGGCCACACCACGAGCCCATAGTTACAGAACAGGCTCCCCCCTAGCCCAGGACCAACATAAGAAGACCTCGCAAGAGCTGCAGAAGCCACCAAGAATACTACGGAAGAAGAGGAAGAGTGGCAGAAATAGGAGTTTTTCAATAGAAGCCTCTTTGAAACACCCCCTCTAGAATGCTTCAACAAAATGCCAGCATATGCAGAGGCATACCCTCTTCCCCGAATGCTACACAAAATACAATCAATACTCTCCGTTGGGTGTGCTCGGGCAGCTTCCATTCTAGTCAGCTTATGTAGAGAGCATACATGATGCGGCCCACAGAGATATAAAAAATTTTATGCTCGGTTTCTCCCACATGGAAAGAGATCTCATCACAAAGATGAGTGACTTTATTTACCCTTCACTAGGAGGTGGCCTAGATGTCACAGAGAGAGAGGAGCGAGCTCTATCTCTAGTACATGCAATTGTAGAAAAAGTTTGATGAGCAGACAGAGGAGTTGGAGAATGCCATTATCCACATCACTGAGCTCTAGCATGTCACTGAAGCCCATGCGCAGTGGCGGCCAAAAGGGCACACTACGAGCTCACTATCCTCGAGGGCTTCCATCATGATGCATAAAGTCGGGCCTAGACTGCAAAGAACACACTTGCTTACACTTAGACAGATTTTGCAAGCATTAGCCACAATTTGTAGTTTGCAAGAGCAGCTCAAAGATGATGAGACCTGGGCAGCATAGCATCCTCGCACATCCTTTGCTCCCTCCTCCAGCACCTTAGACATAAAAGTGGATGCCTTGATGGACATGGTGACCAACCTCCCCGTCTTGGCCCTCCCCCCATGCAAACTCCCTACGAACTTGTCGATCTCCAATTTCGGAGCATCTGACTAAACCTCTTGAAACATAACCTCTACATCAACGAGCCACTCTCCTGCCAACACTTCACATACGCTCTCACCAAACTCTCCATCACCAGTGTAACATTGATCCCCCACTTCTTCTTCCAAGAGTTTCTCTCATTCCAGCACCCTAATGACTTTTTTGAGCTCCCCTAGCACCTTCTCGAGGCCATCATGATGAGATGGAGATGCCTACCGACGAGTAGATTTGATTGACTTATCTGTCCAAGAAGGCCTAAGCCCCCACTCCTACTCTTCTTAGATCTCCACAGGGGAACTCCAATATCTCCAAGCTGTCGGGTGGTATGTAGTCAATAGCACATACCTTTCTCTTCTTCACTGACCCCCTCCCACCATCCTCAATGGATGGCTTGCTAGTTCTCTACCACACATAGTTCTTTTTTACAAATTGACGTGATGGCAAGCCACTGCAATTTGTGAGTTTGGTGATACCCATGTCACATTCCCCACCACTGATGAGGCTTCCGCTGGCTGTGTCAAATTTTTTCATGATCATGGCCCCAACAATGCTGCTGAAATGGACCCTGGCCCGAATGACAACAACAAAGGTGATGATGGATAGGGTAGCTTTACACCTCCACCCCCTAAAATGTCTCCTCCCCCACCCACTTCATCCTCCGCACCTCCTAATAACCAAACCCCATCATCGCCAACCCCCTCTAGCACCTCTATATTTCCTCTTTTTCATGCACCATCTTCTTCTCCCCCCCTTCATTTTCCCAGCCAGTCCCCCCTCACCACCTCTCTTATCCCTTCAAGTAGGAATGCACACCACATTCCAATATATACCCTCATCCTTTGCTAAACCCCCACCACTTCTTATCACCATCCTCACCACCAAACCCTCAACATCAACAACCCCTCCACCCCCTTGTCACAGGCTCGGCAAAAACACCCACCCAAAGACCCCATTTGAAGGAGGTCAACAAACCTCCACTCAACCCCCTAAAGTGGTGCGCAATTCCTTGAAATGCATAGAGTTTGTGTAGGCTATAGCCATCCTACTTGGTCACCAAGAAGAACTTGAAGATAAAGTTCAACTTTCCATGGTTATCCCCCTCATTCATGCAACATCCCTGCAATGAAGAGAATCTGGTCCCACGCTTCCACGAGTTCATTTGCCACTACAACCACGTCCCCGACTGAGCCGTGATTGCTACTTTTTGGTTCTTCAATCGTATCATCACACCGCTGGAGTTGTTTCTAGAGTGGGATCATTACTTTGAAGGCGCCCAAGGATAATAGATGGAATAGGTGCGGATGAAATCCCAGTGCAAGGTAGGCATAGGGGGGCTCGATGGAAGATTTGATAACTGTTCTCCATCTTATCTTCAAAAGTTTAAAGTTGCCAAGCGGGCATCTACATAACTCACTCATAACCAAAGAGCTGCTTGAGGGTGGGCCATTTATTGATGTCAAAAGTAAGAAGATCGATCCGGCCAATTCCGAGGGCAGACATACTTTAGGGAGAGAGATATGTTAACCACACTAGTTAACATGACCTTTCGCGTGGCTACTACGCCCATTTTGTAACTTATCTTTTTGTAACCGCACAATGCTCTAATTGTAGATGAGACATGGGATTACAAAGCTTACGGCATGTGTAATGCCAGTCTTGAAGAATTGATGTACATAGAGCTAGTAAAACTAGGTAGAGTAGTTTTTGGCCCCCACTTGTAATTGGGTGGCTGAACATTGTAAATATGAGCTCATGTATGTGAGTATGTGATTAGGAATGGTAATGCTCTCCCCCCTCTCCTTCTCTACCTTCTCTTTGCTATCTACCATGTCTTATTTGCATACTAGTGGCACAAGGTAGAGGTTGAGCTCTCCATAGCTCCTTCCCTGGTACTCTCTACCTAGCATTCGATCTCTTCTTGGGTGACACAAGGAGAGTGTGGAGTGAGTCCCTAGCAGCTTGACATCGAGGAGTTAACCCTCATACAGTTGGCCAAGTGCTATTCTCTAGAGTTGCCTCTTTCCTTTTATGTTTACAAGGAGTATGAAAAGATCTTTACTTTCTATGGAGTTCCTTCTTTGCCAATCTAGGGTGTCAACACATCCATAACACATACTAGTAGCCAGAAACAAACTGTTTAGTATATTTATGAACGAGTTGCTACCCATTTTGATGAAAGATTTATAGAAAAGAGTAGTTTGGCCAATTGTAATGCCAATTGCACCATATCATGTTCTATTAACCAATTTGTTAACTACACAATATGCATGTGGGAGGAAGCCTTACTAGAATTGGCTTATGACCTATGGGATAAGATCACAAAATGCACCTTATATGACAATTTTGGCAACACTTTAGACGAGGTCCGAGGGGACTTATGGACTTGTCAAATAGAAGATAAGTAATGGTATAGGTTTGGTAAAGTTTTCTTTCTACAATTGTAAGCAGATAGCATTCCCTCTTATAAGCTTGAGCTAAAAGCAATGCCTTTGGGACCCACACTTGTCCGAGTGCTTACCTTCTTTTGGTTGATGAGTTGTAGTTGAAGTCTCTTTGGCTTAAGAATGATTTCTTTTGGCCTTACGTTTCTTGGGTTGTTTGGTGTATAGTTTCCATGCTTTGGTAGCTTTGGGAATCCAAATCAAGTCATTGGGGGGGACAAGTTTAAGCTCTGATAACATGTCTAGGTAGCCACCATTGTGTTTTTTTAGCATGGGATTACCTTAAGAATTTTTGTTTATGGTGAGGCCTCCATGATAATTTGTTTATGTGGAATTGTTTTATCACAACTTGGCAAGTCCGAGACATACTCACGAGACATACTCACGAGACTCAGATTTTTGTAAAATGAGATATATACTTTTACATATCAATAGATCTATGGCTTTTATTTCTTAGAATGTAAGGTGTATTACTTTTGTAATACAATATCATTTAAGATCACATTATGGTTTGAGATCATGATATGTATAGTGGTCCATATGGTTCTCAATTGGTTATACGAATGGTTTGAAATAACAATACATATGCTGACAATGAAAGCTCATTGGGAACGAGTGGATAGCACTAGTGTGTGGACACTAGCCTGATAGTGTGTGGACAATAATGGCCACGTCCAACTGGCCAAGTGTGTGGACATTAGCATTAGGTTTACTTGAGTGTGAACTTATCATTATGTAGTATGCTATGTTTTATGAAGTACAATGAAGGAAATCTATGGAGATTCTCTACTTGGTGTGTGTTTATGGAATGAAAGCAATGAGTCATTTGCCTCTACTCTCCATTCATGGTATCAGAGCCTAGGTTTCACACCTAATATCCAAGGGGAAAAACCCAAAGGGAGAAAAGTGCCCTTGGTTAGCCCATGTTCACATGTGGCACTACTTATATCATATGTGGCATAACTCATAGCATATATGCCAATAAATCAATCATATCTAAGATCTTAGCCCTATTGGGATGAGTGGTACTATCTATACTTTACGGATTGCAGGTGATTTGAAGAAGATTCGAGCCAAGAGGTGGTTTCCCCATGCAAGAAAAAAGTCAAAAATTGGAGCTTTCATTAAAGCTTGAAGTACTACATTAGTGATGTATGACACTAATGTGGGCTTAGTATAACATTGGTGTATACACATGAGTTGTATACAGGAAAAGTTTTGATGCGTCACCTCATTAAATGCTATTGTGGAAGCTAGAATCTCACGAGCTAGTGTGGACTATCACTTTACAAACATTGAAGTGGTTGAACATCTTGGAGTTGGTGAATGGACAGTAAATCGAGCAAGAAGAGAAGCTACTTGAAGTATTAGAAGCCAATAGGTGATGATTGAACGAAGGTATTATGCACAATAGCTAGATTGATAGACTTGCTTTTCTTTTCCATACTATGTAACTCTTTCTTTAGTTGTAATTTCCTTGCCTTTGTATTGGTCTGGAACATCAGCAGCACTAGGTTCTGCCATCATGCAATTGCTGGAGTATTGGCATCCCGTATGTGTCCTATCATCTTTCTTCATTTGCACTTCTTGTCTTTGTATTTTTGCACCCTTGGGTTCTAGGGATTAGGGTTAGGTCAATGGGCTAGGGCTATGCATAAGGTCTAGGCTATGCATAGCGCTCTTTATGCATATATGCATATAGCTATGCATAAGAGCTAGGCTATGCATATCTCTCTTATACAATAGGTCTTATGCATAAGGCTATGCATGAGGGCTAGGCTATGCATAGCCCTCTTTATGCATAGGGCTATGTAAAAGGGCTAGGATATGCATAGACCTCTTTATGCATAGCCCTCTTATGCAATAGGGTTTATGCATATGGCTATGCATAAGGGCTAGGCTATGCATAGCCCTCTTTATGCATAGGGCTATGTATAAGGGCTAGGATATGCATAGACCTCTTTATGCATAGCCCTCTTATGCAATAGGGCTTATGAATAGGCCTTATGCATAGGGCTATGCATAGCTTTATGCAATAGGGCTTATGCATAGCCTTATGCATAGTCTATGCATAGCCCTCTTATTCGTATGCATAGCCCTCTTATGCAATAGCCTCATGCATAGCCCTCTTATGCAATAGGGCTATGCATAGGGCGTATGCATATGGCTTATGCATAGGGCTTATGCATAGCCCTCTTATGCAAAGGCTGTATGAACTAATAAACTAATGTGTTGATTATTCTCATAATCTTTTGTAGGTCTATTCAAGTGAACGGCCTCCAAGGACATATGCCACTCATATGGTTTGTATGGATTCGTCTAGTAGAGGTAAGTCCTCTTTGTTTATGCTTCTTCTCTTTGTGTTTTTGCACCCTTGGGTACCGGGGAT
The DNA here is from genome assembly GCF_041138505.1 of Cibotium barometz. Taxonomy (NCBI): domain Eukaryota; kingdom Viridiplantae; phylum Streptophyta; class Polypodiopsida; order Cyatheales; family Cibotiaceae; genus Cibotium; species Cibotium barometz. Next base: position 39,532,990 of record NC_141082.1, read on the forward strand.
TAGGTTTAGGTCAAGAGCCTATAAGGCCTATGCATATGGGCTATGCATAAGGCCTATGCATAGGCCTTATGCATAAGCCTATGCATAGGTCTTATGCATAGGCGGTATGCATAGGTTGTATGGCATATGCATAGGCCGTACGCATAAGCCGTATGCATAGGCCTATGCATATACGGCCTATGCATAGGCCTTATGCATAGGTCGTATGCATACGGCCTATGCATAAAGCTTATGCATGCGACCTATGCATATGGCATACGACCTATGCATAGGCTTTATGCCGTATGCATACAGCTTATGCATACGGCCTATGCATATGGCATACGACCTATGCATAGGCTTTATGCCGTATGCATAGACCATATACATACAGCTTATGCATATGGCCTATGCATATGGCATATGACCTATGCATAGGCTGTATGCCGTATGCATAGGCCATGCATACAACGTATGCATAGGCCATGCATACAACGTATGCATAGGCCTATGCATATACGGCCTTATGCATAGGCCGTATTTCGTATGCATAGGCCTTATGCAATAGCCCTATGCATATGGCCTATGCTTACGGCTTATGTATCTAGCCTTATGCATACGGCATATGGCCTATGCGTACGCTATGGTTTATGCATAGATATATGGGGCATTGTTATATGCCATCTAGAATGCTACTTATTTCAGGCTAGGAGTGGTTGCTTGAGTAGGTGGTTATTGTAATAGACCCTTGTAGGCCATAATAAACTTTTTTGTATCATGCATGTAGATAAAGTTTAAAAGTGATTTTTAGGTGATTTTGGATGTTTGTATGGGCATGTTTCTGACAGTGACTCATCCTACCTTCACAAGTGCATACATTGGGATTGATTTTTGAGCATGTTATGGATTGAATTAGAAAAAGTTTTGTGCGTATGAAATGTAGTCCTTATCACATAGAACAACTTTGCCAGAGTGAAGGTTTCATACTTTAGTCGTTTTCAATCTCGTTTGATGTCTTAGATTAGAGAAAAAGTTAGAAAATGCCTGTTTTCCATTCTCTCTAGAAAATTCAATATTAAAGTCTGTTTTTCTGAGAATTCGGAGGCAAGTCTGGAGAGAGAGTGTCTCATGGCGCTTGTAGAGCTCGTCGAGGAGAACAAAATAGTATCTCACGAGCGCAGGTAAATTCTCATCAGTTTTGGAGATACGGAAGCTTGAAGAAGGGTCGATTTTTCCAATGAAAAAAAAACTCAACTTTGCTAATCTTTTCGAAAAGTTTTCTTTTATTTTTTACCACGTTTTTGCAGCATCAAATGCGTGCCAAATTTGCAAGAAAGGGCCATGCATTTTTGGAGCACCGTCTTGCTTTTGGCTTTTTTAGGCGAACGCGTCTATATTCGGCATACCACGAGTGTGTGTGTGACATATATATCGCGAGACCTCTTGTGATTGCGATTGTGAATGTGATTGAGAGTGTGATTGCGATTGAGAGTGTGATTGCGAGTGTGAGTGTGATCAAGGCAGGCTATGCTTACAAACGCTCGGGGGTGGTCGGGTGGTCAAGCTTCTGTATAGAAGTACTTTTTCCGTTGTAACCTCTCTTGCAATATAATAAAATCTCTCTCTCTCTCCATCTATTTGATCTTGTCTTGTTGTCTACCAATATTCTGTATTGTGTTTGGAGTGGTCTTGTTACAGTTAGTGAATGGGGAGCCCTCGATCTTCTCACTATCCTTATCTTGCAAAAGAGGAGTTACCTTTGGCTTTAATAGTGGGGAGCGTGTGGAAAGTCCTGAAAAGCTATCATTCGAAAGGGGCACTGTCCACCTTGCTTGTCTAAGCAGTATTGTAGGAGGTCGTAACAATGTCCTAATATCCTAGGTTGTATTTTTTGTCTAAGCTTGTGTTGTTGTTCTCTCTTGGTTAGCTTGACATTGTCGAGTTAAGTGGCCTTCTTAATTCAACCTCATGTTTATTGCACCCTTGGGTTCGAGGTGTAAGAAATAGACTTATGCATAGAGATATGGGGGATTGTTACATGCCATCTAGAATCCTGCTTATGTCTAAGTTAGGAGTGGTTATCTCCCTACGAGGAGTAGGTGGTTATAGTGGAGGGGGAGTCCTCATTCTTCTCACTATCCTTCTCTTGTAGAGGAGTTTCCTTTGGCTTTAATAGTGGAGAGCATGTGAAAAGTCCTCAGAAGCTATCATCCGAAAGGGGCACTGTCCACCCTACTTGCCTAAGCAGTATTGTAGGAGGTCTTAACAATGTTCTAATATCACATGTTGTATTCTTTGTCTAAGCTTTAAGTATGTCTTGGGTTATAGAAATCGTGTTTTTTTGCCTATGCATGTATTTAGCAACAATGTCGATTAACCTATCACAAGATCACGATGTGGCTAATCTATTGTCCATTTTATAAATGAACGATATGGGCAGAAGGCTTGGTCGTAGTTTACACACACACATGTATGGTTCCATAAAACCTTTTCATATACACAAAGTGAATCTTTTATGCATTGTATTTGTCTTGTATTTTAATCTTATATGAAGGCGGGCTTATAATCAGGCCAATCAACGCCATGCAAGGCAGACTACCCCAGTTGATGCCGTTAGGGAAATCTACCCCACTTGCTCAGTTGGGGTAGACCATGCCTTTGATAGGCGCACAGGGCCAAGTGGTGTAGGCCCATCACGATATAGTTGTGATGAGCCAACACCACCTTCCTCTACTAGACCCACCCCCGCTCCCTCATATCCATCTTCACCAGGATGACGATGTTGGGCATTTTTCTGAAAGATCTTTTGGGTCTCTGTATATATGAATGCATGGTGTGAATAAAGAGTTTTGCTTGGGAATGCGTTGCTAGATGCTCTAGGTGAATGGTTTGTTTTGGGGCTTGTTGCAGGCCTGTCTGGAACGAGGTCTTCTGGAGGTGGTGTCAGCTGTTTAGCAGCTCTGAATGTGTGGGCACTCGCAGGTTGTATTCAAGTGTGTGGAGAGTGTGGGGAGCAATAATCATTGAAAGGGCCAATGCTACATTGTATATGGTGAAATGGGGGAGAGAGAGAGGCTACATGTGGATAGTAATGGCTAAAAATTATTGGTGTAAAAAGGTATTTGGGGTGTAGGCAAAATAAAAAAATATTAACGTGGCCAAAAAACCATGGACCACATGTAACTTTATGCTGCTGCCAGCAGTTCTCTCTGGAAAGCTGGCGAAGATGTGAGAAGATGAAGTGATGGGAGCACGGCCTCTGGTTGGAGAGACAGGCTGGGGAGCACAAGTTGGAGGGGGGCTCTCTAGTGGGGTGGTGCTGGCGATTTTTGAGGTGGTGGCGAAGGCAAAAGAGGAAGAGTTCCAAGGGGTCGCCAGTGGTCAACGTGCAGGAGAGGACCGCCTGTTGCAGGGACAGTGGTCGTGGCGGTGACTATTCGACGAGAAGAGCTGGTGTGAAGGTGACCCTTTGTTTGTGTGTGGCTAGGCGCAACTGCAGTCGCAAAAAAACAGGGTGGCAGGTAGCGCGAGGAAGAGGAGATACGAAGGCTGCTCTGGTGAGCGTCCAGGTGCTGAGGGGAGCCAACGACAAAGGTTGGCCGCTTGGTAGAGGACAGAACGCCTGGTGTGAAGGGCGCTTGTGCAGACAGAGGCCTTGTGGAGGCACTGCAGAGATTGAAGGAGTTGATGCCTGGAGGGGATGTGAGCTGCATCGCTGAAGCGGAGGCTCGTTGGTGGTTTTGCAGAGACACGCGAAGAGCTGCAGCGAGTCGCTAAAGTGGCCGCCTCAGAGTTGGTGACTGGAGGTGACGGCGGATTTGCAACGACTGGAGCGTGGAGCTGCCCTTGTTTTGTTTTCTGGGGCTTTTAAGGCATAGCTGCAGGTATACACAGCCGAGGCCTTCCTTATGAAGAGGAGCAAAGTGGACGTAGAGGAAGGATAGGTGCTGCTGGCGGCTCTTGAAGTGGTGGTGAGCGTGGAGAACTCTAATCTGGGTGGCTATCGTGTGATGTAAAAAGGTTGGGGATTCAGCAGTCCAAGTTGGTGCTGGAGGTTGTTGGGTTTTGGTGTTGGGTTGGCGACAAAGATAGAGGGTTGCCGGTGGATGCATGCAGAGAGAGAGCCTTATATGTGAGTGTGTTGCCTTGAAAAAGGGCTGTGGGTATGCAAAGCTTGTGAGCATGGGACCAAGAGAGAGGGTGAATAAAAACTTGTACGTACGTTTGATGTGATGAAAGAGTGTTTTGTATGGGTGGGTAAAATGCACCACCTTTTGGGATGCGAAAGATGGCACCGGGGAGCAGTGAAGAGTGCAGGGGAGTGGCCACCTTGTGGAAAAGAGGATGCTGCTTGAGTGATCGTGCAGAGGCTGGTGGGGCTGATAGCACGTCAAAAACAGAGTCAAGGGGCAGGTGGTGCTCGGGTTTGTGGTGAGGCTGACAGAGGATCAGCACAGAGAGAGAGAGAGAGAGAGATGATGGTCGAGCTGCTCTGCTGATGACACATGCAGAGGTGATGGGTCACACGTGAGTTGAGGGTTAGCTGGTGGGGCGCCCTCTGAAGAGAGAGTGGCCGGGTTCATTCTGGTGTGATTGGCACAGTAGACAGGCGAGAGGTTCACGATGATTGAGGATGTGGTGTATCCTCGGCAGTGACAGGACTGAGTGTTTTGGGTACGGTTGTATGAGTAAGGCTTCTGTGTCGGGAGAAGCTTGTATGAAGTGTTGACTGGAAATATATTGCTGGGTGTTTGCTTGTCTATGGTGCCCTTGTTTTGTGCTGTCTTTCTGGCGTGGGTTGGGTGGTGAAGTGTGAGAAGCGTTCCAGCCGATGGTGGCTGGTGATGCCTCCGTTCGTGTTGTTGTTTCCAAGTTTGCGAGGTGAAGGGCTATAGAGGCAGTGTTCTTTCTTCTTTTTTTCACCTCACAACGACGTAGTAGGGAGTCTGGGGGGTAGCAGATGTGCTAGAGGGGGGAGCATGTTGCTTTTTCTTTGGCAAAAGCAGCACTAGGTCTCCCGTTGCATCTCCCTACTAACAGGGGGCTCTTCATCTACACATTATGAGCTTGCCCCCAAGAGACCCATTCCATCATTCGATCCATGCCTCCTACCACACACCATGGATTTAGATGGTGCCCTCATGATGGAGGCACAAGGAAAGCAAGTCATGAATCATATGCATGTATTTGGAAACCTAGAGTTCGTGAACTCCTTCAAAAAGTGGAAAGCACAAGATGAATGTTCTAAGCAATATGTTATCGATGTGCTCAAGTTGGAGTTCCCCATGCCACATGCAGGTCTATGATTCTCCGAGAAGTGGATGAAGCAGCGCATCAAGCTTTCCTCTCTAATAGGAGAGCAAATATCAAGAGATCAACAGAGAATAATTAAAACCTAGTGTGTGTACGATCGAGGAATGGAGACAGGCACGTAGTTTCATGAGAAAGCACCTAGGTGCTTTTCAACAACAAGTGGTGGGGCGAGTGCTTCCTGACTACGGAAGCGAGGGGCTTTGCACTTCGGCTCTAGCAGGAAATCCTCTTTTCTTGCTCATTTTGTAAGTATCATTTCTTATCTCCTTTCATTTCATTTTGTACTATATTGTAAGTATCATTTCCTTTTGTAAGTATCATTTCTTCTCTCCTTTCATTTCGTTTTGTACTATATTGTTTTCTTGAAATAATTGTATATTCTCTTAATTATTTTTTGTAGAGCCTTGGAGGTTATTGGTGGCATGACCCAACAAAGGAGGAACATGGCTATGAACTGAGGATACTGAGTCCTCACATGATCCTCAGACAACCAAGTGGCATATTCAACTAGATAAGTCTTCCATTTTATTAGGAGATCAGCTATGTCTCGATGTCTAAGATTCCTAACCCTGCGATGATCCAAAATTGTCTCTAGTTCTATCTCAAAATTTCCCACTTCTTCCACTCTTGTATTGTCACCAAGTATGTCATTTGGATTAGCCACATACTTCTTAAGTAACCTAATGTGAAATACATTATATGCTTTAACTCCTTCTGGAAGTTGTAGGCAATAAGCTTGTGTTCCACTCTTCTATGAAAGGTCATGCATATCTAGGTGCCAATTCCTTAAACTTTCCAAGTCTTAAAGAAATCTTCTTTGGATTAACCTTTAAGAATACCATTTCACCCTCATTGAATTCTCTTGGCTTTGTTTTCTTGTCTTCATAACTCTTTTGAATGACTTTGAGCAGCTCTTATGCATTCCCTTATGTCTTTTGTCTGCATCTCCATTGCATCAAGCATATGTTTACTTATCTCAACCTTCCCAACAAGATCATACCATAATACAGGTGACATGCAATCTTGCCCATATATGAATGAAGACATTCTAATAGTAGATCGTGGACTACTATTGTATGCATGTTCCACAATATGTAAGTATTCATCCCACTTTCCAGGTTTATCCATGCAATACATTCTTAACTTATGTCCTCCAAGATTTGTTTCACTCTTTCTATTTTCTCATCACTTTGAGGATGATATACTGTACTCATATTGAGTAATGTCCGAATAGCTTTATAGAAGGCCTATCAAAAATGTCCGAATAGCTTTATAGAAGGCCTATCAAAAATTTGAAGTGAATCAAGAATCTCAATCTGATACTATACTTTTAGGCATACCATGTAACTTCAAGATATTCTTCACAAACACATTTGCCACATCCATAGCGGTATATGAACTCTTGATAGGCAAGAAATGAGAGGCTTTTGTAAGCCTATCTACCACCACAAAAATCATGTCATAACCTCCTCTTGTCCTCGGTAGCCCAGTAATAAAGTCCATTGATATACATTTCTACATCTCTGGCACATCTAATGGTAACATAGAGCCTGGTTTCTCTACATGCTCAACTTTAACCTGTTGACACTTTAAACATTTTTCCATAAAATCCCTTACATAAGCTTTCATTCCTGGCCAAAAGAAACTCTTTCTAGCCTTAATGTATGTCTTCTAAATCCTGGATGTCTCGCTATGGAAGTATCATGAAGGTCATGCATCAACTTGCTCTTGATCTCCACAACATCAGGTATGCATTTTTTTCTCATAATATAATATTCCATCAATTACTTCATAGTTTGCATATGCATCTATTTCCTCTTGTGACCTGTATTTCTTTGTCAATCTCGGACAAGCTGTTTTGAAGAAAGAATATCTTGGGATTTCACTCTTTACCTGTTCTCCCAAATGATTATGTACTAAAGCAACTTCTGTTTTTTTGCTCAATGCATCGGCCACTTTGTTTTCTTGTCTTGGTCTATAAATGATTTCAAATTCATATTCATGAAAAAAATCTATCCACCTTCTTTGCTTTACATTCAATTCTACTTGGCTAAACAAATGCCTCAAAGCAAATTAATCAGTTTGCAAAACTGAAACTTAACTCCAAGGAGATAATGCCTCCATACACATAATTCATGCACAACAATCAATAATTCCAAATTATATGTTGAATAACTTCTCTCGTGAGGTTACGGCTTACATGACTCAAATGCAACCAGATGCCCATCTTGCATCGAAACCCCACCAAGCGCTATAATACTAGCATCTGTTATAACCAAGAAGGCTTTTCTAAGCTAAGGTAATTTAAGCACAGGGGTTGTAGTCAAGGCATGCTTCAAAATCTTAAAACTCTGTTCACATTATATAGTCTATATAAATATTCTACCCTTCTTCAAAAGGTATGTCATAGGACTTGCTTTGTCATAGGACTTGCTTTGTGAGAAAACTTAAAAATGAAGATTCAGTAAAAACCTACAAGTCCCAGAAATCCACGAACTTCTCTAACAGAAATGGGAGTTAGCCATTCCACAATGGCTACAATCTTTTGGGAATCCATTGAAATACCTTCTTAGATATAATGTGTCCCAAGTACTCCACCCTGTCTTTACACAAAATTCACATTTGGACCTCTTTGCATACAACTTATGCTCTAGAAATATGTGAAACACCTTTCGTGCAAGTGTTCTTCATGCTCTTCTTTACTTTTGGAAAACAACAATATGTCATCCAAAAATACCAATACAAGTCATCCAAGTTCTCTTGAAAAATGTGATTCATCACATACACTGAAAAGTAGCAAGTGCATTTGTTTATCCAAATGGCATCACAACAAATTCATAATGCCCAAAACGTGTTCTAAATGGGGTTTTTGCTATATAACTATCTGATGCAAATTTGATGAGCTAGATCGCATATTAATTTTAGAAAATATGTAACTCCCTGTAAGCCAATCAAAAAGCTCCCCCATTCTTGGCAATGGGTACTTATTCTTGATCGTTAACTTATTGAGCCCCCTGTAATCAACACACAGCCGCATAGTCCCATTCTTTTTCTTTACGAGGAGAATAGGAGCACCCCATGCACACTAGGCCTAATAAATCCCTATTCAAGAATTTTTACAATTGCATTTTCAACTTATTGAGCCCCCTGTAATCAACACACAGCCACATAGTCCCATTCTTTTTCTTTACGAAGAGAACAGGAGCACCCCATGGTGACACACTAGGCCTAATAAATCCCTATTCAAGAAATTTTTACAATTGCGTTTTCAACTCTGCACTTTCCTCCATAGATAAATGATAAGGAGCTCTACATATACAGGTTCTGCACTAGGTATAAGCTCTATTTCATGATCTGCAAATCTCTGCGGAGGCAATTCAGTCAAATCATCAAGAAACAAATTTTGAAATTCTTGAAGCATAGGATGATCATCACCCTTTTTCTATTCCTTAAGATTTTATGTTAGTAATTCCATGGCATATACATGACAACCTTTTCTTGCTGCTTTAACAAATTGTACAACAGACATAATTCTCAATTCTACATCACATCTTTGAACCTATAATAAATATACTTTACCATCATCTCCAATCGTGCAAAGCGACTTCTCATGACACAATATTCTCGCCTTTCTCGGCTCTAACCAATCCATCCCTAAAATAGCATCATACCTTCCTAAAGGCAACACATGGAATTTTGTTGTTGACTTGAGGTCACCTATGATGAAAGGCATATTCTTGGCATAATCCTGACATGTCTGTTGCTTTCTCGAGCAAGCTCTACCATAAGATTCTTTTGATAAAATTCAATTATTCCTAACTGTTTTGTCACTTGGGTGATAGAAAACTATGGCTACTTCCCTAGTCAATCAACACTTGAAAAACTCTATTTGAAATCTTGATAGAAAATTTAAAATTGAAATGTGGTTTTCAACCTTACCTGCATGAACAACATCAGTGACATGTGCATATTCTTCAATCTCCTTGGCCATAGTTGCAGAGCAGCATTTCCTCTTGCTCCACGAACGTTGTCGTTACTTGAAAATCCACGTACATTCTCCTATAATTTTGCCTTGTTTTTTGATCTCTTATAATTAATCCCTCACGTTCCTCATGTGATGCTGGTTTGTTTTTGCACTCATAAGTTGAATCTATGACCCTTTTGTAAACAACAAAAACATAGGCCTTCATGCCACACATTTTCTACCATCTCTAGAGACAAATACGTGAAAGGTTGATTACCATTCTTCTTCTCTCGCCAGTCTGCATTCTCCTATTCTGCATAAAATTTCCCTTCTCTTCATAAAAAAGATTTGATCCCTTTCTTTTATTTTCAAATCTTTCTTCATTCTTTCCCATTTGTTCATATGTCATGGGACGCAGCATAGCATTTGATCCCTTTCTTTTATTTTCAAATCTTTCTTCATTCTTTCCCATTTGTTCATATGTCATGGGACGCAGCATAGCATCTTGGATTGTAGTTGGCTTGTTACCCTTAACTGTAAATTTGATTTGCTTGTTTAAGCCATTCAAAAATCGAGAATCTCTTTCCTTTTCTATTAAAGAGGGTGAATATTTTTGCAAGTCCCAAAATTTATCATGATATTCTACAACAGTAAATGCCCTTTGTTCCAAGTTTAAAAATTCATTCACTTTCTCCATGTGGTATTCTAGCAGACAATAATGCTGAATCATATGCCTTTTTATAATTAGAGTCCATGTGATGTCCTCATTGTGTAAGTCCTTGTTTCTACGCATAATAGACTTCCATTATGATTTCTCAGAACCTTAAAAATAAGTACTGTCGTCTTTGCCTTAACTTCCTCACTGAAGTTACATGTTTGAAAATAATCTTCAAGCTACTCAATCCATGCTTCCGCTTCTTCACTCATCTACCCCTTTCCATTAAAGGTTGGTAATGACCTTTTCTTCATAACTTTTTTAAGGAAAAATCATCTACATGTCTCGATTTAAATCGTGCGCCCATAGCAATTTTCATGGCCTACACTATATCTTGCAACTCCTTAATAGCTCGATGTAATGAAAGATCAAAACCAACCTATGCAACAACTCTTGGTTAAGGGCTTATAGGAATTTCACCAGGTTCTTCTTGCTACTTGTCAAAATTTCTTACTCTGTGCCCTTCTCGTGGACCCTGACTATCATAAAAATTTAGACGATCTTCCATCTCCCCATCTTCTCGGTCATCTCTATCTTCTTCATTCAAATTCATGGAAGCTCGAGTGTGCATGGCTCTCATTCTTTCCTCCAATTCTTGATTCCTGTCAATAAGTTTGATAACTTCCTCTAGAGTTATACCCACATGCAATAACCCTTGTAAAATCTCCTCTTCTTGCCCTAGGTTAACTACTGAATTTGTTTGATATGCAGCCATCTTGTGACTGTACAACGAAATTGCAAACAATTCTCAAGAGAGAAACTCCTCGCTTTATCATAAAAATAAGAAATAATATTAGTCATCCAAGACCTGTAATATCCATAATCAAGTGCGGATTTTCCAAACTAGGCTCTGGTACCAACTGAAACATACCCATATTTTGATCCATGATGTATGCACAAAATTTCTTGAACTTACAAAAAAATCACATCATACTTCAGAAAATGAAGAGATTTTCAATAAACCACCATAATCGTTGACAATCAAAAGTAACAATAATAATCGCCAATACAAAATCTCAAGATCAAAGGAGAATCACCAACAAAAAGATCTAGCCAATCCAGGGCTTTTATTCGAGGGCCATCAACCACCATGCTGGATGTCGCGCGGCTATCCTGTGTATGCCTCTTCTAAAACCTCATCCACTCTGGGTTCTACCAAATGGCTCCTAGAGGGCATAAATCATGTTCTCTATCTGGTGTTCCCTGTCTAAGGACAGCAGGCCTGAATCTCAAAATCTCTCTCTCTCTCTATCCTGCACAAAAATCACCTTAAGGCTCTCGAAGTAGCAAAAAAAAAAACAGCCCACGAGAATTAGTAGATTGTCATGCACAAAAATGTTAAAGGTAGAAATCCCTTCTAAAAACATGATCTTGAACCAAATTAGTGATGATACGTTTTTTTAAAAAACACTCAAAATTAGTGATGATATATTCTGAATGAATTGTTATGTGATAACACAAGTATCTTTATCCCACGATTCTGTGGGAAACCAACCTATCAAAAGAACCCCCGAATCAGATGAATCAAAAATCGGATTTGAATCATAAATAAAGGGACTTGACAAGATTTTTCATATTGATAGAAACATGGATCGAGGTCGTCATGGTAGAAATGATAATCCTAAACTCGATGAGGAAAAGATCGACTTGGATGTTCGTAAAACTCTTCATAGTTTGCAGCCTCGGTCTTTCAAGGGTGAAGGGGAAAACTTGGGTGAGGCTATGGAAAAGTGGATCGAAGCAATGGAAGAGTACTTTGATGTCACTGGGTACAATGAAAAGCACAAAATGACTCTTGCAAGACTCAATATAGTAGAAACAACTAGAGTGGCATGGAGAAACCATTACGAGACAAACCGTCTCGTAATGGAGAAACCATTACGAGACAAACCGTCTGGATCAGAATACGCAGACATGGAATGATCTCAAAAATTACCTAAGGACGAGGTTTTTCGGTCCTCCTGGCTTTTTGGAAACAAAGATGAACGAATTCTTAGAGCTAACCCAGGGGAGCAGAACTATTGAGGTATATCACCAAGCGTTTGCTCTCCTTCTCAAATACTTGCCACCGCTGAATGAAGAACAGCTGATAGTCAAGTTCATTCGGGGACTGAACGAACCTTTGAATATTTTGGTGAAGAATGCCAAGCCAGTTTCCATGGGCTGAAGCAGTGCGGATGGTGAAAGATTTCTCCAGGGCCTTTGATGTCAAGGTCCCACCAAAACCAGCACTATCACCTTTCAAAATGTTTTTAATTCTAGAAGGTGATTCCAACCTTCCGCTGCCTAAAAGATATCAGGGTCAAGCCCAGGATATGGGAAGTTCGAGAATGGAAGAAATGTCCTTTTCTCGAAACTCAATCCCCTCGAATTCAACTTCAGAAGTTTGAGCCTTGAACAAGGGAGTGAAATGCTATAACTGTCAAGGATTTGGACATCACAGTATGGATTGCCCAACACCTTTTGGATCAAGGTTTTCGGGGCAGGAAATCAAGGATCAAGATTCGAGACTCCACTCCTTCCTTCCAGAGTAATCAGGATTCTATCCGCCAAAATCAGGGAAATTCCCTCTAACCAACCCGCAGTTTCAAATTAAAGTAATGCAAGAACTCTGCCTCAGAATAGGGGAAGTCAAAGAGAGTTGTTTCCAAATCGGCCGTCCACTTCCAAGAAGGCAGTAACGTTCGAAGTGATTGAAGAAGAAGAAGATGATGAAAGAGATCATACTCCACCTGCGTGATGAGGACATCTCTCATTTTTTAAGTGGGGTAGGATGTAAGATTCCTCCCCCAGCCCCTCAAGATGTCCAGTTTCTCCCCCTCTAATAAATCCCCTTTTCAAAATAATAATAGATCTTGTTTCTATCTGTTTTGGCCTAGAGAGAGAAAATATTCTAGAGAGAGATAATTCAGTTTCTAGATATCTTTACATGGAAAAATATCCCTTCTTATTGAAGTGATTTTCCCTGAAATAGAAATTCAAAAAGAACTTTCCAGTGTGCAATTGGAATAAAATGAAAATAGGTATAAAGGACCTTAGCCTGAGGGTCCAGATTTTTTAAAAATTTTGGATTAAGGTTCCTATGGACCAATAAGATTAATACAAATATAGGGAGGAGATAAATTGAAGAATAAAAGAAAATCCCTCAAAAATGAGTAAATACTCACATAAGATGAAGAGTTGACTAAGGACAAGGTTTATTAGTTAAAAAAGAAGAGATATGTAGAGGAAATGATACATTTTTGACACCTTAATGTGGGGAATTCCCCTCATGAAGGAGGCGCCTATTTCACACATGTGGATGAGTTTTCAACTCACAAATAATGAGATATTTTTATCTCTCCTCTCTCCTGTTTCAAGTAGATCCAAAAAGTAAGCTAAACTGACCTAAAAATGCTCAAAAAGAGACTAAACTGATCTAGAAAATTTTAGAATCAATTTACTTGGTTAGAGGCTCACTTTTTCCTATAAATAGAAGTCTTCCCCTTTGTAAAATCTTAAGAGTGTTTATGCACTATTACTCTACTCCTCCACAGAGTCAAATACATTGAATTCACTTGATAATTCAATTGTTTTTGACTAAATCCTCTCCAAAAGAACTGATGGCCACTCTTGCTGCAAACAAGAGTAGAAACCTCAATCCCTCAAGCCAAAGGAAAGCTTACAAACTCCATGTAAGCTTAATTCCTACTTATTATCAATTTTAAATCTATGGTTTTCTTAAATTTTATAATTTAAAAATGTTTGAATTAAAATATGATGTTATGCCTTGATGGAAAGGCCACCCTCTTCTCTTCTTTACAATTCAGCCCTTCTTAATCCTATAAAGTTTAATTAAATGATTGATTAAACTCTTTTTATTGTTTAATCTCTTAATTTTTAAAAAATGGAGTAGATTAGAAATATTAGAATTCAAATTGGATTAATTCAAGTCATAAATTGAATGTTAAAATTGAGAAATGGTTAGCCATACAAAGGAGGTTATGGCAAAATTTTCTTAAATTTTGTGGAACTAAAGTTTATCATTAGGTTATTCTAAAAGAGTAATTCATTCCGTTTGTGCATTCTAGAAGATTTATTTTATTTCAAAAATATCATTCTCATTAAAATTGAATTTATGCAAATAGAAAGATGCATAAAGGAATTTATTTTTATTTCAAAAGAGTTATTCTCATTAATTTTGATTTTATGCATAGAAAGATGCTTAAAGGAATTTATTTTTATTTCAAAAGAGTTATTCTCATTAATTTTGCTTTTATGCATAGAAAGATACATAAAGGAATTTATTTTTATTTCAAAAGAGTATTTCTCATTAATTTTAATTTCTATGCATAGAAAGATGCATATTGGAAATATTTTTATTATAAAAGTGTTATTTTCATTAGATTCAGTTTCTATGCATAGAAAGATGCATATTGGAAATTATTTTTATTATAAAAGTGTTGTTTTCATTAGATTCAATTTCTATGCATAGAAAGATGCATATTGGATATTTTTTATTATAAAAGTGTTATTTTCATTAGATTCAATTTCTATGCATAGAAAGATGCATATTGAAAATTTTCTTTAATATAAAAGTGTTATTTTTATTAGATTCAATTTCTATGCATAGAAAGATGCATATTGGATATTTTTTTATTATAAAAGTGTTATTTTCTTTAGATTCAATTTCTATGCATAGAAAGATGCATATTGGAAATTTTTTATTAAAAAAGTGTTATTTTCATTAGATTTAAATTCTATGCATAGAAAGATGCATATTGGAAATTTTTTTATTATAAAAGTGTTATTTTCATTAGATTTAAACTCTATGCATAGAAAGATGCATATTGGAAATCTTTTTATTTTAAAAGTGTTATTCCTATTAAATTGATTTTATGCATAAATAGATCCATAAAGAATTTTTATATCAAAATTATATTCTCTTTAATTCTATGTTGAATTTCCATGAATATTTGATAAATGAATAAGTCAATACTCTAAGAGGGAAAATTCTATAATTTCATATTTACTCCGTTTGTAAAGAGAAAATTCAGGAAATCTATCAAAGTCAAAATATTCAGATAAATAAT
The DNA here is from genome assembly GCF_041138505.1 of Cibotium barometz. Lineage (NCBI taxonomy): Eukaryota > Viridiplantae > Streptophyta > Polypodiopsida > Cyatheales > Cibotiaceae > Cibotium > Cibotium barometz. Next base: position 39,548,033 of record NC_141082.1, read on the forward strand.
TAATTTATTCCTCATCGAAATTTGTGATTAATTTAAAAATCAATTAAGTGAATATTCAATGAATGAAATTTAGTAAATTAGTAATTGAAATATCACCCCCTTTTTGAGAACGATAATTCAGGAAGAATAATAGAGGTGAGGTAAATAGAAGTGATGAGATGTGCGATGTGAATCAGATAGATGTGAATGAAGGGATGAATAGATGTGATGTGAATAGAGGTGATGAGATGTGAGGTCAATAGATGTGATGTGAATAGATGTGAAGAGATGTGTGATGAGAATCACATAGATGTGAATGAAGGGATGAATAGATGTGATGTGAATAGAGGTGATGAGATGTGAGGTAAATAGATGTGCTGAGATGTGTCGTGTGAATGGAGGGATGGTTAGATGTGATGAGAATAGAGGTGATGGGATCTGAGGTGAATAGATGTGATGAGATGTGTGATGTGAATCAGATAGATGTGCATGAATGGATGGATGTGATGTGAATAGGGGTGATAAGATGTGAGGTGAATAGATGTGATGAGATGTGATGTCATGTGAAATAGGATGTAAATGAATGATATGGGATGTGAGTGGATGTATGTGAAAGAATGGATGTGAATGTATGTGAAAGAATGGATGTGAATGTATGTAAAAGAATGTGATGTGGATGTGTATGCGAAGGAATGTGATGTGATGAAAACGAAGTGATGTGACATCAATATATGTGGATGTGAAGTGATAGATAGAAATGTATGAATGGATGTGGGTAGTCGTACTATAGGTGAACGATGGATGGATGTGTATGAATGAGATATGGTGTGGACCGAAGTGATGTGATATAATGTGGATAGAATGTATGTGATGGGATGGTTATGAGAATGTATGTGGTGGTATGAATGAACAAATGTGATGGATATGAATGAATGAGATGTGATGGGTGTAAATGGATGTGATGTAATTGAATGCGAGGGACGAGAATTGATGTGGTGTCATATGAATTGTGATGTGAATGATTATGATTAGATGGGAATAGGAATACTTATGAAATGGTTGTGGAATAAAATAATGTGGATTGATAATGGAACAATGTGGAAAGACGAGTGTTTTTTATAGAAAACTGTATTTATAACATGTTTTAAAATGACTATTTAATGTCAAGAATGCTGGGGAAGCATATTGACCATCTTGTGATTGAGGTCCTGGAGATCTAATCTGATAAAGTTACAACAACTGATGGAGAGTCAATGGAGGACGTCTCGCGTAGCAAGGTTGGCTGAGGTCTTGACCAGCCTCGGTTTGATTAAAATGGTAAGCTTCTGGTACGATGGATGAGGGACCAAGGAAGCGGCCTAAAAGTGAAGCGCTAGGTCACCTGCAAAAGATCCTAGAGGGTGCTGACCATACGGTGCTTGGGCTTTGGGTCACCGAAGATACCCACACGTGCATCGTGGAAGATATTGGAACAAGGAGCAAGAGTTGTTTTCTGAATTTGGGCATGGATCTGGTTGATTGACCTTGCTGTTCCTCAATGGATCCCTGGCTCTTTTATATGGATCCGTTGGTTGATCTTGCTGATCTTCAACGGAGATTCCATTTTGATATGTGAATATATTGTCGAGAACTATGAGCTAGGAACCATCGAAAAGGCCCCTGAGTGGACAGGTGGTGAGCATTCTGGTGGCCAATGATTCCATAGGTACACCGATGAAAGAATGTTTGGACATAAGGATTCAACCAAAGATTTTGAGGATTATGATCATTGACACTATGATTTCATTAAATGATTGTTTTAAAGACAACCGAATCTATGAAAAAGGCAATTTCATATTAGGTGTGTCAGTGGTATGACTAGTTTTAAGTTTGCATGAATATCCAGCTAGGGGCCCTGGGAACTCTTTTCCCTGGTACTCAGGATAAAACCTAACCAAATTCCTAATTGGATCCCATCACTACAGTGGTTGGGCGGTTGGCTAACCCATGGGACTGGATGGGGTTAGGCTGGAATGATGGATCCCTAAAATGAGACTCAATTCTGTTATGGTACGATAGATGAAGTAAATCCCGGATAAAAATTGTTCTATGAAAAAGAATCAATGGCTGTGCCTCTCTATGAGGAAAAAAGCTTTGGTCTCTATGATCCAAGTGCAATCTTTTCCTTGATGTGACTTTGATACTACGGGTTCGGTCAGATCAGTTCAGTTAGTTAAGGCTTTTGACTACGTTAGAGAAAAATTTATCCTGGAGGAATCGCCCGTGCTTCCGAGTAAGTGCAATTTTTCCGGTTTCGATTTTGGAAGAACCGATGGATTAGTCTCTTGTCCCCGGATATCCGTGGGCGAGGCCCCGTGTGTGGGACCCTGCTCCATGCAAGAAGTGCTACTTCCGCTGCTAGCACCTTGAATTCGTTGCGCAGTGGGGACAGGGATCTTACACCCTACAACTCTGCATGCCACCCATATCTCCTAAAAGTCTCCTAAACTAGAGTTCCACACATGAAGCATACAAATTTTCCTCCTTATACTTAACCTCCTCTTTAGAATAAAGTGTCATTATGGGTAGCATTTTACTATCTCGGAGTTAAATCCACACCCAACTGAAAGAAATTACTAGAATGTGACTTCTTACTATCACAATATTGTGCCTAATATGAATCATAATATCTAGTTAGGAGTTGGGGGGTTCACTATAAGTAAACCCTCTGTATCATGTGTGTTCAATGCCTATTTTAAAAATTCCTTATTTGTGAAATTTTCATGAATAAAACATACCCTTTTTCTATTCAATATGTGAATACCCCCCTTTAAATGGTATCCTTTTGTATGTAAAAAATGTGTTAAAAATGGACTTTAAAAATCCCTTTGGTTGAATCCACGTGCTACGCTTACATATTTTATAAGTGACCCCCCAAGAGTTAGGATCTTATCTAAAGCGTAGGTGATGGCGTATACCTCACACATATGTGTCTTCTAATGGTGTAGGTGATGTCCTATACCACCTCGCACATATTTTCAACACCCACATATGTTCCTTCTAATGGTTCTCCTAAGGCAAGTTTAAGAATCTACTTAATAAACCGAGAATTAATGAGCTTAATGTCTAACCATGTAATGCACATACAGATAAAAAATCCCTTGACGTAACTTCCTTTAATCCTTTATATCCACAAGTGGAGAAGTATCTTCTACTATGGTAGATTTGTATCCGCCTATACAGGGGGTGAAAATGGAGGGGCGCTGAATGTGGTGCAATTATTTATGTGCCTATTGACATGAATAACAATATAAATAGCCATGTATATAGCCTCATACTAGAAAATTTTTCAAAGAGAAAACTAGCAAAGTTTCTTTGGGTTGTTATATAATATAGGTGCCTAAGAAGAAATAGTTCTTTTTGTCGAATAATTTAGGCAACCAACAAACACATAACCTTCATAAATAGAGAGTTGTCATAATTGAGAAAATGGAAAATGCATTAGGGAGACCTTGGCCCGTGACCTTGGCCCAAGATTGGCCGCGTCTTTAATTAAATCCATACATGCTAGTTGTTCTATCTTACTAATCCATATCCATATCCATGCATTATATAAGATCAACAAAGAGATCTATCCCACTACAAATAGAGTCCACATCATCACATCATCATCATCATTATCATGTTCAAATTCAATTATATTATTCTCATCTTGTACATGGAATTTGTCATCAAATCGAAATCAAATTTGGAGTAAACCATTGTTCCACTAATGTTGAATGTTGCTTGGATTGTGTATGCCATTAGTAGAAGAGAGATTTTGGGATATTGATATCCTCCTTGATTGTTCTCTCATATTACCTAACAAGCGATTGCATGATGAGGAGGAGAAGGAATGTCTTGCTTGTATCCGCACCATCGGCAACGAAGAGATGTATTTTCTTGGTGGGGAAGAGCCACTTTCATAGTAGGGGGTCATCAACACATCGTATGGTCAGCACCCTCTAGGATCTTTTGCAGGTGACCTAGCGCTTCACTTAGAGCCCGCTTCCTTGGTCCCTCATCCATCGTACCGTAAGCTTACCATTTTAATCGAACCGAGGCTGGTCAAGACCTCAGCCAACCTTGCTACGCGAGATGTCCTCCATTGACTCTCCATCAATTGTTGTAACTTTATCAGATTAGGTCTCCAAGACCTCAATCACAAGACGGTCAATATGCTTCCCCAGCATTCTTGACATTAAACAGTCATTTTAAAACATGTCATAAATACAGTTTCTATAAAAAAACACTCATCTTTCCACATTGTTCCACTATCAATCCACATTATTTTATTCTACAACCATTTCATAAGTATTCCTATTCCCATCTAATCATAATCATTCACATCACAATTCACATGACACCACATCAATTCCCATCCATCGCATTCAATTACATCACATCCATTTACACCCATCACATCTCATTCATTCATATCCCACATTTGTTCATTCATACCACCACTTACATTCTCATAACCATCCATTCATACCACCACTTACATTCTCATAACCATCCCAACACATACATTCTATCCACATTATATCACATCACTTCTGTCCACACCATATCTTATTCATACACATCCATCCATCATTCACCTGTAGTACGACTACCCACATCCATTCATACATTTCTATCTATCACTTCACATCCACATATATTCATGTCACATCACTTCATTTTCATCACATCACATTCCTTCGCATACATATCCACATCACATTCTTTTACATACATTCACATCCATTCTTTCACATACATTCACATCAATTCTTTCACATACATCCACTCACATCCCATATCATTCATTTACATCCTAATTCACATGACATCACATCTCATCACATCTATTCACCTCACATCTTATCACCCCTATTCAGATCTTATCACCCCTATTCACATCACATCTATCCATCCATTCATGCACATCTATCTGATTCACATCACACATCTCATCACATCTATTCACCTCAGATCTCATCACCTCTATTCTCATCACATCTAACCATCCCTCCATTCACATGACACATCTCAGCACATCTATTTACCTCACATCTCATCACCTCTATTCACATCACATCTACTCATCCCTTCATTCACATCTATGTGATTCTCATCACACATCTATTTACCTCACATCTCATCACCTCTATTCACATCACATCTATTCATCCCTTCATTCACATCTATGTGATCCTCATTACACATCTCTTCACATCTATTTACCTCACATCTCATCACCTCTATTCACATCACATCTATTCATCCCTTCATTCACATCTATCTGATTCACATCACACATCTCATCACTTCTATTTACCTCACCTCTATTATTGTTCCTGAATTATCGTTCTCAAAAAGGGGGTGATATTTCAATTACTAATTTACTAAATTTCATTCATTGAATATCCACTTAACTGATTTCTAAATTAATCACAAATTTCGATGAGGAATAAATTAATCATTTATCTGAATATTTTAACTTTGATAGATTTTTTGATTTTTCTCTTTACAAACAGAGTAAATATGAAATTATAGAATTTTTCCTCTTAGAGTTTTGACTTATTCATTTATCAAATATTCATGGAAATTAAACATAGAATTAAAGAGAATATAATTTTGATATAAAAATTCTTTATGCATCTATTTATGCATAAAATCAATTTAATAGGAATAACACTTTTAAAATACAAAGATTTTCAATATGCATCTTTCTATGCATAGAGTTTAAATCTAATGAAAATAACACTTTTATAATAAAAAAATTTACAATATGCATCTTTCTATACATAGAATTTAAATCTAATGAAAATAACACTTTTATAATAAAAAATTTCCAATATGCATCTTTGTATGCATAAAAATTGAATCTAATGAAAATAACACTTTTATAATAAAAAATATCCAATATGCATCTTTCTATACATAGAATTTAAATCTAATGAAAATAACACTTTTATAATAAAAAATTTCCAATATGCATCTTTGTATGCATAAAAATTGAATCTAATGAAAATAACACTTTTATAATAAAAAAATATCCAATATGCATCTTTCTATGCATAGAAATTGAATCTAATGAAAATAACACTTTTATAATAAAGAAAATTTTCAATATGCATCTTTCTATGCATAGCAATTTAATCTAATGAAAATAACACTTTTATAATAAAAAATATCCAATATGCATCTTTCTATGCATAGAAACTGAATCTAATGAAAACAACACTTTTATAATAAAAATAATTTCCAGTATGCATCTTTCTATGCATAGAAACTGAATCTAATGAAAATAACAATTTTATAATAAAAATATTTTCAATATGCATCTTTCTATGCATAGAAATTGAAATTAATGAGAATAACTCTTTTGAAATAAAAATAAATTCCTTTATGTATCTTTCTATGCATAAAATCAAAATTAATGAGAATAACTCGTTTGAAATAAAAATAAATTCCTTTAAGCATCTTTCTATGCATAAAATCAAAATTAATGAGAATAACTCTTTTGAAATGAAAATAAATTTCTTTATGCATCTTTCTATTTGCATAAATTCAATTTTAATGAGAATGACATTTTTGAAATAAAATAAATCTTTTAGAATGCACAAGCGAAAGGAATTACTCTTTTAGAATAACCTAATGATAAACTTTAGTTCCACAAAATTTAAGAAAATTTTGCCATAACCTCCTTTGTATGGCTAACCATTTCTCAATTTTAACATTGAATTTATGACTTGAATTAATCCAATTTGAATTCTAATATTTCTAATCTACTTCATTTTCTAAAAATTAAGAGAGTAAACAATGAAAAGAGTTTAATCAATCATTTAATTAAACTTTCTAGGATTAAGAAGGGCTGAATTTTAAAGAAGACAAGGGGGTGGCCTTTCCATCAAGGCATAACATCATATTTTAATTCAAACATTTTTAAATTATAAAATTTAAGAAAACCATAGATTTAAAATTCACAATAAGTAGGAATTAAACTTACATGGAGTTTTTAAGCTTTCCTTTGGCTTGAGGGATTGAGGTTTCTACTCTTGTTTGCAGCAAGAGTGGCCACCAGTTCTTTTGGAGAGGATTTAGTCAAAAACAATTGAATTATCAAGTGAATTCAATGTATTTGACTCTGTGGAGGAGTAGAGTAACAGTGCATAAACACTATTAAGCTTTTACAAAGGGGAAGGATTCTATTTATAGGAAAAATTGAGCCTCTAACCAAGTAAACTGATTCTAAAATTTTCCAGATCAGTTTGGACTCTTTTTGACCATATTTAGGTCAGTTTAGCTTACTTTTTGGATCTACTTGAAACAGGAGAGAGGAGAGATGAAAATATCTCATTATTTGTGAGTTTAAAACTCATCCACACATGTGAAATAGGCACCTCCTTCATGAGGGGAATTCCCCACACTAAGGTGTCAAAAATGTATCATTTCCTCTAAATATCTCTTCTTTTTTAACTAATAAACCTTGTCCTTAGTCAACTCTTCATCTTATGTGAGTATTTACTCATTTTTTAGGGATTTTCTTTTATTCTTCAATTTATCTCCTCCCTATATTTGGATTAATCTTATTGGTCCATAGGAACCTTAATCCAAAATTTTAAAAAAATTTGGACCCTGAGGCTAAGGTCCTTTTTACCTATTTTCATTTTATTCCAATTGACACTGGAAAGTTCTTTTTGAATTTCTATTTCACGGGATATCACTTCAATAAGAAGGGATATTTTTCCATGCAAAGATATCTAGAAATTGAATTACCTCTCTCTAGAACATTTTTTCTCTCTAGGCCAAAACAGATAGAAACAAGATCTATTATTATTTTGAAAAGGGAATTGATTAGAGGAGGAGAAACTGGACATCTTGAGGGGCTGGGGGAGGAATCTTACATCCTACCCCACTTAAAAAACGAGAGATGTCCTCATCACGCAGGTGGAGTATGATCTCTTTCATCATCTTCTTCTTCTTCAATCACTTCGAACGCTACTACCTTCTTGGAAGTGGATGGCCGATTTGAAAACAACTCTCTTTGACTTCCCCTATTCTGAGGTAGAGTTCTTGCATTACTTTGGTTTGAAACTGCGGGTTGGTTTAGAGGGTCTACCTCTGGGATTTCCCTGATTTTGGCGCAGATAGAAACTTGATTACTCTGGAAGGAAGGAGTGGAGTCTCGAAACTTGATCCTTGATTTCCTGCCCCAAAAACCTTGATCCAAAAGGTGTTGGGCAATCCATACTATGATGTCCAAATCCTTGACAGTTATAGCATTTCACTCCCTTGTTCAAGGGTGAAACTTTTGAAGTTGAATTTGAGGGGATTGAGTTTCGAGAAAAGGACATTTCTTCCATTCTGGAACTTCCCATATCCTAGGCTTGACCCTGATATCTTTTAGGTGGCAGAAGGTTGGAATCACCTTCTAGAATTAAAAACATTTTGAAAGGTGATGGTGCTGGTTTTGGTGGGACCTTGACATCAAAGACCTTGGAGAAATCCTTCGCCATCCGCACTGCTTCGGCCATGGAAACTGGCTTGGCATTCTTCACCAAAATATTCAAAGGTTCGTTCAGTCCCCGAATGAACTTGGTTATCAGCTATTCTTCATTCAGTGGTGGCAAGTATTTGAGAAGGAGAGCAAACGCTTGGTGATATACCTCAATAGTTCTGCTCCCCTGGGTTAGCTCTAAGAATTCATTCATCTTTGTTTCCAAAAAGCCAGGAGGACAGAACAACCTCGTCCTTAGGTAAATTTTGAGATCATTCCATGTCTAGGTATTCCGATCCAGACGGTTTGTCTTGTAATGGTTTCTCCATGCCACTCTGGTTGTTTCTACTATATTGAGTCTTGCAAGAGCCATTTTGTGCTTCTCATTGTACCCGGTGACATCAAAGTACTCTTCCATTGCTGCGATCCACTTTTCCATAGCCTCACCCAAGTTTTTCCCTTCACCCTTGAAAGACCCACGCTGCAAACTATGAAGAGTTTTACGAACATCCAAGTCGATCTTTTCCTCATCGAGTTCGGGATTATCATTTCTACCATGATGACCTCGATCAATGTTCCTATCAATATGAAAAATCTTGTCAAGTCTCTTTATTTATGATTCAAATCTGATTTTTGATTCATCTGATTCGGGGGTTCTTTTGATAGGTTGATTCCCCACAAAATCGTGGGATAAAGATACTCGTGTTATCACATAACAATTCATTCAGAATATATCATTCGTATATTTAACACAATAATGGTCTATTAGACCAAAATTTCCATCTGAACAATACTCCATGGGGGATTTCAATTTTACAGATTTTTAATTTGTCATCCCTTAACTTGATCCACTTGGTCAAGAGTTAACAGTAGCAATCTGTCTCAGCACAATCCACTAATCTCATAGTGATTTGCGAAAGCCATTATTGTCATTCTAGTTATGAATATCAACACAGGGACTCGTCCCATTCATTCTCCTTGTGGTTTTGCTCAGTTTATCGCTTTTCAACCAAAAATTCAAGAATCATCATTTTTTCAATCAGAATCCAATTCAACTCATCAGTGTTCTGAATCAAGATTTTAAAATCATATCAACCACATTCGAATTCATCATCTAGATAGCATTGTAGCTTATAATTGAAAGATCTTTGATTTACTTGTATCTATTGCCAGTGGGTGAAAACATGTATAGGTGGTACCACTTTTTTCACCTTTTGGTGGTATCATCAATAGCCCCTAAAAGGAGGGAAGTTTAGTGTTTTTAAAATTAGTAAGATGGAAAATAGTGGACCACCACCCAAAGGGTGTGCCTCACTAACATCATGCATATCATTCTCAAAATCGAAGTGAACATGAGACGGTTCCGCTGAGGCCATGGTATGCACGTGCTTACAAATAGAGAACGGATTACCTTCAAAAGCGAACTCCAATTGAAGCGTCGTAGAAGAATTCCTCTTGCATGCACGGAAATCGAGAAGAAATCACCACTTGAGTCGTCAATCAACACATGCATGCAAAAAAGTGTGTTGCATGTAGCATGTCGTTGAAGATCCGTCCACCAAAAACTTCCAAACTTGGAGCATAGAAAACTCTTCTCACAAATTGAAAGAAGGAAAGTGGAAGGTGAAAAGGTCACTTTCCTTGTAGTTTGTGTCACTTTCCTTGTAGTTTGTGTCCTCCCTTGAAAGAATAAGTAGAGCTCTTTTGAAGAGAAGAACAACACAAGTGAAAAGGTGAAGTGGCTAGCACACTTGCCTTGGAGCTTGAGGTTGTGGGTTCAAAACCCCACTCCTTGGATGGTGAAGCCTCCCCCTTGTGCCACTCAAGTAAGGGAGAATTCTCGCGCGCTCGCCAACGGCGCGCCAACGATCGCTCACCGATCGCCTTCGAGGACTGCCGGTCTGCCTTGGTCGCCGCCTTGGGCGTCCGCTGTGGTGGCCGTCTGCTAAGGCCGTACGGACGACGGGTGTAGGCTGCGCTCGTGCAGGTCACCGTACGGGCGGCGGCGCTCGTTTCTTTTGCTGCAGCGTTGAGCTCTTTTCTCGTGCAGGTCACGCCGGTCGCCGCTAGCTCTGACACCAGTGTAACGCCTCCGCTACGGCTGCGTCTTCCTCAAGCCGCCATAGCCTCGGCGTGGAGAAGAAGAGAGGGTGGAAGTCGGTTCACCTCCCAACCATATAATGACGAGTTAGGGTTTCTCGTTGGGTTTTATAGCAAAACCCTAGCCTGTGTCCACACCTCCTAGCCCGGCCGCCCATCTTACTTAAGAGCCGTGCTAACTTAAATGTGTACACACATGGACCAAACCCTAACGCCCATTAACCCCTGAACCCCGCTAGCACTAATAATACTCTCGAGACTCCGAAAGCTATTAACTTATGCTAGGGTTCGACTTCCGTAGGACCATAGTCCTGACACAAGGTCAGTCGAGGTCTTGACTAGCCTCGGTTCGGTTAAAATGGTGAGCTTCCGGTACGATGGATGAAGGACCAAGGAAGCGACCTATGAGTGAAGCGCTAGGTCACCTACGAAGGAGCCTAGAGAGTGCTGACCATACGGTGCTCGGGCTCTAGGTCGCCCAGGATACCCAGGCATGCAACGAGGAAGAAAATGAGTTAGAGTTGTTTTCTGAACAAGGACATGGATCTGGTTGATTGGCTTTGCTGGTCTTCAATGGATGAGTTCATGGCTCTTTTATATGGATCTTGTTGGTTGATCTAGCTGATCTTCAACGGAGAGTCCATATGGATTTTACGTGATTCTACTCTCCTAGGTACTATGGGCTAGGAACTATTGAAAAGGCCCCTAAGTGACCAGGTGGTGAGCGTTGTGGTTGCCGATGATGCCATAGGTATGTAGAGGAAGGAATGATTGAAAATTGGATTTTATGGTTGGAAAGTAGAAAAGTTAGAAATTGGACATGGAAATGGAATACTGAGGATTATGATGGAAACACTGTGGTTTTATTGCAATGCTGTTTTAGAAATAGTTGAGTGTAAGAAAAAGCGATTTCATATTTGGTGTGTAACTGGTGTGTCTATTTAATTTGTGCATGAGAGCCAGCTAGGGGGCCTAGGAACTCTTTTCCTTGGTACCCGGGGACAAAACATAACCAAAGCTTTATAATGGATCCTATCAATACAGTGGTTGGGCGGTTGGCTAACCCATGGGATTGGATGGGGTTAGGCTGGATCGATGGATTCCTATAATAAAATTGAATTATATTCAAGTTACGATAGTTGAGGATAATCCTTGTTCTATGGAAAAGAATCAAAGGCTATGCCTCTTTTAATGGGAAAAAAAAGCATTAGTCTCTGAACCAAGTGCAAGTTCCTCCTTTGATTTGGTCATGTTACCCACGGGTTCGGTTGGAATACAAAGGATAGATAAGGCCCTTGACTACGTTAGAAGATTTTCCTGGAGGAATCGCCTGTGCTTTCTAGGCGAGGGAAAAACCGGACTAGTCTCTTGTCCAGACATTCGTAGGGGGCGGGCCCTGAGTGGGAAGCTTTACCCTCCACCCAGGGTTGCTACTTCTGCTACCGGCACTCTAGAGTTAGATGCACACAGGGGGTAGGGATCTCACAAATTTGGATGTTGAACATCTAATTTGCTACAAAAAGTTAACCTCTTCCCATAAATAGAGTTTGTTTTTGTAGTGCATCTACTATGTCGTCTTCACACAAAAAGTGTTGGCAGCGCAAGACAGGGCCAATTAGACGCAGGGCTTCCACTTCACAACCATCATCATCCCCAGCAATGGCACATTCATAGACGCCTATGATCTCATCTGTGTCTCCACCATGACCAAGCTGCTGGGCCGGATATATTTCACAAACCCCGCGTTGGAGGTGCAAGGTACCCTCCCATCGGGCCTCAACGCCACGATGAGCTTCATTGTGCTACGCTTGGGGTATTCTTTGGCTAGCCCTTCTTCGGATGGCTGGGTGACAAGGTGGGGTGGTGCAAGAAAGTGTACGGCATCACGAGACGATGCTGATAGTGTGCAGCTCCATTGCGTCAGTGCTGTCTTTTGGCTCCAAGCCCGACGTTGTCATCACCACCCTTTGCTTCCTCCACTTCTTGCTTGGATTTGGCATTGGAGGCAACTATCCTCCCTCCCACCATCATGTCGGAGTATGCCAACACAAGCACCCGAGGGGCCTTCGTGGGTGCTATCTTTGCCAACCAAGGGTTCGGGATCCTTGTTAGTGCAGTCGTGGCCATCATCATCGCTCTGGCCTCAGGAACCGCTAACTTACACGCCCCCTATGCCATCGACTACGTTTGGAGGATTGTGTTCCTATTCGACTGCGTGCGCGCGCTTTTGACCTACTACTTCAGGGCTAAGATGCCAGAGAGCACCCACTACACAGCTCTCATGGCCGGCAACACCAAGAAAGCCGCCCAACACATGGGCCAAGTACTGCACACAAGGGTTTCTTCGCTTTCCGCCTACGTAAGGGAAGCCACACTTGTCCACGCTACCATCTGCCATGGTCTACGCTTGGCGATTACCGTCGTGTATGCACTGTTGCTGACTACCGTAGTCGCTTACACCAGGGTTTCTTTCTTGTCTATGTCGTCAATAAGGGTGTCTTCCCTTGCTGCTTGCTCAAGGGTGCAAGGGTGTCTACGCCGTCAAAGAATAGTGTCAAAAGCCACCCGCCTAGAGCAAGCCGGTCTACACAAAGCCATCTCACAGAAGATTGTATACATCCAGCCATCTACACCGTCTATTGCATACACCAAGCCGATAGCTGGCCCGCTTCTGCTACATCCTGCTCCAATATGATGTCAAAAAACGATCAAGCATCCGAAAGGTGATGTTGCCCAACTTTTTAAGTTGTAATGGATAGCTTGGCGATGATGACCCTTTTTGGCATCCTAGTAGACAACAAAGATCAAATTAAACAATTATTATAATAATGCGAATTAAATACTCTTGGCCTCAGCATAAGAAATTTGTCTTTTATATATTTGGATGGTATTTTAGATTTATTTTATTGTCATTAATACACACCTTTATGCATCCTTTTTAATTTATTTTATTGTCATTAATACACACCTTTACGCATCCTTTTTCCTTCGTCAAGTTATAATTGGCTTTTACATGCATCAAGTATGTTAAGTGCACTATACCCCCATCCCATTCATGCTACCCCCATTTCTTTCGTACTACCCCCACCTCGTCCCTCTTTGCTAACTATATCATTTTATTTTTTTCAAAGAAACTAATAAATTCTTTTTCTAGCTTGCCTTGTATGTTAAAGTATTTTAAATCTTAAACATGCCATGTCATCACACAAACTTTTGTTTCTTTAGAAGCTACTAGTTGTGTAATAATCAAAAAATAAAGTATTATATAAGCAATGTTATTTTAAATATGATTCAAGTATTTTAAAAATGATATATTTTGAAGGTAGTGCTTTGATTTACTTTAAGTTATTTAAAATTTAAGAAAATTTTAGTCTTTTTTGAGAATCAAATCGTAAATTTCTTTCCAATATTAAAAAAAGATATATATGTTCAATATTTGGAAGGGAATCTTTCTAGGTAGTCTAGGTCAATTACCTATTTTACTCGTAAACGTGTTACAAAGTAATAAGCCAGTCTTAGAGAAAATGAACGTCATGATAAAGATGGCTGACAGTACCATGTCCCGACCTAAGGGAGTTTTGTAGAAATTAAAGATGAAAGTCTTCTCTTTTTGCTACTACTACCATATGTTTGTGATCATGAATTTTATGAGACACACGGATTTTTATGATGTGATTCTCGAAGACCTTTTATGAGAAGTGCCAAGATGGAACACATGATTAGGCCACATATCATAGTTACCTATAGCAGGACTCATAAATCCTAAAATTAGACGTGAAAACTTGGAATGCATCCATAGATCATAGTTACCTACTACAGAAGGATCACAATTATCTATAAAAGGACTCACAAATCCTAAAATTAAATGTACATACTTGGAATGCATCCATGAATGGGGGGTTCTTTGGAAATGACTCAAAAACAATAGATAGAACTTCCTTGGTGCAACTACCCAAACAACTAGAACCATCACAAGAAGAGATGATCTTTTATGATCCTCCTCTAAACAATACTTTTTATGAGGATTGGAAACATATATTAGCCATGATAGAAGTCATGGGGAAAACAGGAACAAAGTTTGTGAAACCTGATGAAAAGGGGGAGATGACACAACAATATGCATGATGGGACCCTTGGTGATAAACTAATCAAAAGAGCAAGAGTCTGAATTTGATGAATCAGATGGAAAATAAACCTTCATTCTAGCCTCAAGGTTGAAATTTCAAAAAATGGTTGAAAAAGAAACATTACCGATTTAATAGGAATAAAATTATTAGTAGATGAAGAGCCATGGATGCACAATGACTAAGATATGTCAAAGACACTAAAGTTTATGAGGAATTGAGGAGATTCGTAAATTCGGGTAATGTCACAAACCCCGTAAGAGCCAGAACTGAGCCTAGTCCTTCCTAAGCTGAAAAGATCAGCAAGAAAAAAGTAAAATAAAGCTTTGGCTATGAGAAAGAAAAAAGATCTTTTGCAGGGAAGGAGGACAATGACAAGTAGCTGGATTTGCAGAAGGTTCCAAGACATTTCATATCCTTCAATGTTGATGAAAGAAAAGTAGTCAACTATGGGCACAACATTGAAAGGATGATCAAACAAGAACCTTATAGAGCCTACCAACAAGGAACCCAAATTGGTCTTCATTGCCATACACCTTACCTTGCAAGAAGAAGAGGCATTGATAACTCTTCTAAAAGAGTCCAAGGATTATTTTTCTTGGAGCTATAAAGACATGAAAGGAGTGCTGTGAGAAGTGGTACAACACACCATCCCTATCATGGAAGGTTCAAGGACAATGAAGCAGTATCCCTACCAAATAAATCTGAAATACTCAATAATTATAAAGGAGGAAATTGATAAACTCATTGCTACATATTTCATTTACAAAATTGAGCACACGGATTAAGTGTCACCTATAAGTATACCTAATGAGAAGTTTTGCATGTGTCAATTTAAAGAAGGTGAATGGGGTAACCTAAATAGATCATTAACCTTTGTTATACATAGAGAACATTTTGGAAAGGGTGGCAGGCACAAAAGGGTATAGCTTTTCGGATGGATTCTCAACTCAGGGGGAGGGGGGTCACTCATAAAAATATAAGCGTAGCACGTGGGTTCAACAGAGGGGGTTTTTTAAATATCTTTTTTACACATTTTTTACATACAAAAGGGTACCATTTAAAGGGGGTATTTATAGATTGAATAGAAAAAGGTTGTGTTTTATTCGTGAAAAATTTACAGATAAGGGATTTCTAAATTAGGCCTTGAACGCACGTGATATAAAGAGTTTACATATAGTGAACCCCTTGAGATTCTCAAGACACAACTTAGTACCATTACACCACAAGTTGAGTCAATTGCAAAAAATCGACTTGGATGCTTCTTGACGGTTGCTTGAGTACCTCTATATACCACTTTGAACCACTTCAAATCAAAGATGAACACTTTGAAAGCTCTAAATCCAATCTCCAAGATGTCTTGAATTGTTCTACAATATTAAAGTTTCTCTACTATAATATTATTATCTCTTCTTCTAGCTCGACTTTCTTGGTCAAAACTTGCCATTACACCACAATCTTATGTGAGACTCTTGGAGTCCACACGTTGAGTGCAAAAATGTTGACCTTCTGACCACATTGCATTATGCACTTTATACTGCAACCTAATAAAAAATCTTTGATATAGGTTATATGTAAGCAATTTAGTATATGTTGACCTTCTCACCACATTGCATTATGCACTTAATACTGCAACCTAATAAAAAATCTTTACAATTTGCATCAGCAATCCAACCCAATTGGCTGACTCAGAACCCTAAACTAAATTAGAATCCTCTCTCCTGTGGCGTGCTCAGAATGCCCTCACCTTGCAACAACAGCAGCAAGGATACCACACTATAGGCTCTCAGCTGATTAGAGTTGACACAAAAATGCCTCCGAGAATGACTGTCCTCTCGAAGCTTGTACAACTTACTCAGCTCACTCTATTTCCCTCTCCTGTATGTCAGCTCACATTCTAAACTCTCAAAATACTCTATCCTAACCCGGATACATCACTATAAACACTCCTAAATACTTATATAGCAGCAGCTAACTGACAGCTACCATAGAAACTCCACTCAAATCACAAACCCATCCGACTATTGTTGACTCTCTTGACAATTATCTCTGACCCACAAACACCTCTCTAAAGCTTAGATAGACCAAAGCAAGGTCCCTACACCTTTAGGTGACTATCCTAAGGTCCACCTGACACTATACCTTCTCAACAAGTACTGACTAAGTGAAAATCCACTCAGAAATCTATTCCTAGTCATGAAATCGACACCCACCGGAGCTTCATCTCCATGAATTCAATGTAAACAACTCAATCATCACAACCAAAACATCAAACAAAAGATGAGACCCAAAATCTATGTCTACTTTGTATAAACAACAAAACACTTCAGTGTCTCAACAACCCTGAGACCTGGGCACCAACATATCAGAATATAAACCCCAAAACACTTCAATGTCTCAATAGCCCTAAGACCTAAGCACCAACACATCAAAAGAGAACACACAAAAGCTCTAGCATCCTCCACAAATAGACCTTGGTGACAATTCTTCAAAAAACATAACATCTATAATCAAGGAGAAATCAAACTAGGTCAATTATCTAATAGAGTTGCTTCTTAAAGAACCCAAGGTACTCACCACCTAGACGATTCTCTGAAATTCTACACTCTCTTTGATGTGAACCAATCAACTTCCCTCACACTACACTGGCTTCTTCTCTGTAATCTTCAAAATATGCAAGAACTCTAGTCTACATCTTCACAACAATAAACCTGACCTACAGCAGGAGACACTCTCCACTATCGAATTCGCTCACCTCTCTTTCTCTGGTGGTGGTCACTCCAGCCACACATCACTGCCTCAATTCCTTCTGGATTGTTACACTACTCGGTTTACTCATTCTCCCACAGTTGTTTTTCCCATTTCGTGCACCTGCACCTTATCCACCCGGTTGTCACGCATCTTTTCCACTTTGGACTCTCTACACATCATCATTCATATATATTCTCCTCACAACATTCTCTAAGAGTTGGAGAGGAGCTTCTTTGTTAATTACTCATTTCGTAGGCCTCTTTATGCTCGACATAGACATGAGCAAGTAGGATTACCAATTAAATGTACCATTAGAATGCCCATCATCCAGATCTAGGGCATGATTGTACTTCATTTTGTACCAACTATAAGTATGGTTATCATCATCTTTAAGTCTCCATAAACTCTTGTTATAGGATGTTTCTACCCATGGATCATCCATTTAGAATGATTGAAAAACATTAACATGATAACAAATCTGAGATGCGATCACCGCCTCCTACAATGACTCCTATAGATAGGAATACAAAATGGACAAAGTTTAAATTTGCAAGGATAAAAAATCCAAGTAAAATACCATTGGGCATGAAGCCTAAAAAGTCAGTACTGGAAAAAGCTAAAACTTGTACATTTTCTTTCTCCTATGCATATTTTTAAGAATGTTGAAGGGTCTTTATGGAGATATTTGACAGGTGATAAGGGCACACTTGCATGCCAAGCAGATTTCAAAGAATCTGAGACAAAGAAGCAACTATGGCCTAAATACTCTGATGATTGTACTCATATCACTTATGAAGAAGCTCCATGGGTCCTCTCTAAGAAAGAATACAAATTAGTTTTACAAATTACTGAAGTCTGAGCTCCAAGTGGTTATGGAGCTTCTTTTGAATATCTGTAAACTATGGATAATGATGATCTATTGGGTTTAAAGTGGCATGACTTCATTCAGGTACTATAATGTTGGTTGGCTACTCTATGAATTGATTTTTATTCACTTATAACTTTATCATTATTAAATGTTTGCGATTGAATCTAATAGCATGTTCTACCATTGGTTATCAAAGATTGCTTAACACCTTTGATAATGGATATAATTTATCGATTAGCTTCTTTCGCTCGATAATTTAAATTATAAATATTTTAAACTTTGTACATTTTATCTTCTTACTAAGAGAACTAAATCTTTAGAACTAAACTCACTCTACAGGTTCATTACTTCTAAGGAGATTGATCTTGTTAATACACTGAAGATGAAAGAAAATGGAAGCATGCTTCTATGTTTTATGGAGAAAGAATTTCCTAGAGGCTTCTTCGATAGCCAGGTACATTTTCTTATTCATCTCGTGGATGAAATATCTCTTGAAGGTGTTATGAGTAGTCCATGGACGTTCTTCTTTGAGTGGTTTATGAAAGTTGTCAAAGGATTTGTCTATCAAAGAGCATGGCCTGCGGGATCCATGGCAAAGGGGTGGTTAGTCCATGAATCATTTTATTATGTTCCAAATTATATGGTCACTATGGATTCAAAGGCACGAAAATTATGGAATGACGATGAAGATGTAAGAAATACATGGGAGGTATTATCACGAAATGGAAAGAAAGTGAAGTTATTAGTTGAGGTTCATGAACAAATAGACACCTTTATATTGTAAAATATGAAAATAATGGAAAATGGATCAAGTTATATGAGAGAGAGAAGGAAAAGTCATCTAGTAAATGATCTCACACCAAAAAATGAGAAATTCCTTCGATAGTAGAGTGGAATAAAATCTTGTTTAGAAAGATGGAGGAGGAAGGAAAAACACTTACTGATGACACATCTCATGTCGATGATGAATATGTTAGTATACTAAATTTGCAAACTTTAGTATTTTGGATAATTTTCACAGAATGATTTTATAGTAGTATTACACCAAGTGTACTGATAAAACTAGAATCCCAAACTCCTCATTAAAGCTCTGCGCTTTGAGCTACTAGACTCTCCATCAACAAACGAATGCCCTATTGAAATGTCATGCATACCAAGGGACTCGTTGACCTTCTCTTTTCCTTTATGTGACGCAACTGTTGAATTTGCAGGAATGGCATTCTGACGGAGCTTGCAACTCCACGGTCTATCAACAGACCCATTTCTAGGGGACTCTCTCTCAATCCACTCAATGATTGTGATTGTTGATTCTGCATTTTGTGCAACCACCTGTTCTTGTGTATCAACCCCAATTCAGTCTTTTTTATCAGCATACCAGTTGCTCATCTCATTAAATAAAACATCCATGGTCACTCTCATCTCACGTGTGAGAAGGTTGTAACATATGTATCCCTTTTTCTCAATGGAGTAACCAATGAAAACATAATTTTTAGCCTTCAAATTCAGATTATCGCATAGCTAATCAGGATAGGAATATGTACATATGCAATGCATCCATAAACTTTCAGGTGTGACAAATCTGGTTTTCTGCCATTGTACTTCTCCTCTGGAGTCATACCATGCATTGATGCTATGGGAGTCTTGCTTATAATGTAAACTGCAATCGCACTGCTTCAATCCAATAATGATGAGGTATGCTCTTCTCAGCCACCATGAATGCAAGAGCAACTTTTGCAATGTGACTATTCTTCCTCTTAGCAACTCCATTTTGTTACAGTGTACCTGGTGTGAATTGCCTCTAAATTCCAGTCTTTCTCAGATACACATGGAACTTATTAGAGAAATATTCTCCTCCTCCATATGCAATCAACTTCCATAGTTTCACATGCAAGTTTTGATGTTTCTTCTGCACGGATGTTCCTACTATTTTGAGTTGAGTCCCTTTGATGAGACTTTTTTTATTTTCCTATCCTCATTTGAGCTTGTTTCAACCTTCACCTTTTGCTTGTCCTTGGGTTTTTGAGGTTTTTGAGGTTCCAAATCCCTTTTCTTTGGTTGATTTGAGGCTTGTTTGTCTCCATTTTAATTTTTGGGATTCCTTCTTTAGCTTTAGATCGTTGCTGGTTTGATATGTTACAACATTTTCATCAATCCATTTTGAAGTTTCAACATTAGGTAGATTTTGTTTTGGTGCACATCGTAGCTTACAGCAAGTGTGTTAACATTTAATGGTACACTAGTTAACCATCCATTATGCACACTAACAACTTTGAATGGTGCAGATGCTTAAAATTTTCTACCCCTTGTTTGGTCTCATTCTAGGCCAAGGGCACTAGACTTTCTAATGTAAGTTCTTGGATTTATAGGATTTGAGGATTTTATGTCTTGAGTTGATTCATTTGTATAATATTTTTCTGGATGTACCAATCAAACAAGGTTGGTGCACTTGTATTGGTGAGATTTATTTGGATTAGTTGCGCAGACTTTAGGAAAAACTGTGGTTTCATAGCCTTGTTTGCAATGATTGCAATATAAAATCATTGGTTTAACACCACCAGGTGGAAGAGATTTCAGATTTTGTTGATGTTTATCTCCTTTTTCATCCCAGATTTCTCTCGCCAAGTTTTCCACCATAAAGCTGTTGAGTGGTGAGCTTCAAAATCTATTTGTTTACAACCCCTCGTTTAGTTCAAGGATTTTCTACTTTTGACATGTTGTCATCCAATCGGATAGCCTCTTTGCAACATTGGTCAAATGTCTTAGGATTTCATATAAGGACCGAATTGTGGAAGAGCCATTTTTCTTTAGCCCCATCATAAAGCATCATTTTAATTGACCATTATTCAACTTTTTCCATGGTTCACGTCGTAAATCTAGAGTTTTTATCCAAAGGATAAAATCTCATATGGTTTCATCAGTTTTTCGCTTAATTGAGTCGCTTAATTGAGTAAAGTTCACGTGATGCACACCACTAGTGACCCTACCTCAAGAACCCATAGATGAAAGATACCTTTAAGGTTTTGAAGTTCACTTTGATTTCATGCTACAGTGTGGTAAACCTTCGAACTGGCTTTGCCCATTAAGCATAATATGAAAGCTTGAACCTTAGACGTATAGTCAATAGCTCCTAAAGCATCACTACATTGTTCAAACACTTGCATGAATTCATATGGGTCTCTGGAACCATCAAATTTATTCATATATTTAGATATTTCCTAGGCAACATGTTTAAGGACATCCGTTAAGCTATGTGTAGCTCCTTCTTAGCCTAAGACATCTTTCAATCCATGTGCAACCCCCCTTCCTAAATTGGTTTAGCATGGAAAGAGTTTATTAACTAGAGGATAAAGAGGGTTGATAAGTGATTAGGTTAAAATTAGTGTTATGCAAGGAACTTGAGATTAGTAAAATTGAGGTTAGGGATTCTTCAGACCCAGTGTCTCACCTTGGGGTGTGCCGGTTCTCTTTCAAAAGAAGAAAGATGGAACGTTAAGACTCTGTATTGACTACAGAGGACTGAATCAATTAACAATTAAGAATAAGTATCCTATTCTTAGGATTGATGAACTTCTGGATCGATTAAGTGGTACCCAAATGTTTACAAAGATAGATCTCAAATCCGGGTGCTACCAGATCAGAATCAAGGAGCAAGACATCCCAAAGACAGCATTCAACACTCACTATGGGCATTATGAGTTCACAGTCATGCCGTTTGGATTAACTAATGCCCCGGCGACATTCAATCGTCTTATGCAAGATATTCTCAGAGAATACTTGGATGATTTTGTTCTTGTCTTCTTTGATGATATCTTAGTATACTCGAAGAATGCTGCAGACCATGAAGATCATGCGCGCAAAGTCCTGGAAATCCTAAGGAAACACCAACTCTTTGCAAAGAAGAGCAAGTGTTCCTTCTCTGTTGACCAGGTGGAATACTTGGGATTCATAGTGTCAAAGGATGGGATTTCTCATGACCAGGCTGCAAAGATCCAAGCAGTAGTTGAATGGCTAGAACCCAAGTCAGTAAAGGAAGTCAGAGGGTTCCTAGGGTTAACCAGATGGTATAGGATCTTTATACCTAGGTATGCTCAGATAGCATCCCCTTTAACTAACCTTCTCAAGAAAAGTACACTTTTTCAGTGGACTGCAATGTGTCAGAGTGTCTTTGACAAGCTGAAGACAGCCTTAGTAACCAACCCTATCCTTAAATTGCCAGATTTTTCCAAACCCTTTGAGGTAGTTATTGATGCCAGTGGATTTGCCTTAGGTGGTGCTCTAATGCAGGAAGGTCATGCAGTGGCCTATGAATCCAGAAAACTCAGAACACATGAGAGGAATTATGTTGTCCATGACTTGGAGCTACTCTCAGTAGTGTATGCTCTGAAGTTGTGGAGACATTATCTTTTGGGACAAAGATTCACCTTGATGTGACAGATCATCAAATTCTGAAGTGGATCTTCACCCAAAGGGATCTCAACATGCCTCAAAGGAGATGGATGCAGACCCTGCAAGAATTTGCTTTTGAAATAAAGTATTGGCCAAGGAAAGAAAATGCGGTTGCAGATGCGCTCAGCAGAAAAGCCTCCTTTCTTGCAATTACAGTGGTGTCAAATCCATTGTTGATCAATGCAGCAAAGGAGAAAATCATGCAGGAAAAATTCTTTGCCCCTATTGCTATCCTTTTGATGCAGGAAAGCAAGACTCCTCATCACGAAATGAGTCGAGTTCTTGGATACAAACTGGATGAAGGATGCATGTATTATAATAATCGGCTATGTATCCCCAATGGTGCAGGAATAAAGGGAAGAATTCTAAGAGAAGCCCATGATAGCCTAATCTTGTAGGTTTATTTTTCATCATGGAGCATGCAAGGTAGAGTCCCTGCAACCTTTTTTTAGTTTGTAGTGAAGACAGTGCACTAAGGATTTTCGATTAAATCAGAGCAGAGGGAGGTAGCCGAGTGGAGAATTTGGCCAAGCTGTTTCCTAGGTTCTTTGAGCAGAACCTCTATTAGAGATGTGATCCAGGTCAAAACTTCTTTGACTGTAGTTGTTTGCCAGTTGGAAGCCGGATGGTAGAGGATGAAGATGATGTTGATAAGTGTGAAGTTGTGTGTCTATCTTTGGAAGACCCTAAACGTTTCTTGTGCTTTCTTCAATTTTCTTTAAAAATTAGGTATTAGGCTTGTTAGACTGTTTGTTTTGGTTTCAATGAAAGATACATTGTTAAGAGCTTGAGTTCTCCGCAGTTTGGTGAGATTTTGTGCCTTGGTGCTTTATTTGTGTTGTGTTGAGTGAGATGATCGAGGAGGATCTCCTATTAGGGAAAATCTGTTGTCTACTATGTCAAAAGTGATTCTAAGTCAGAATCATAAGAGAGAGTACACAAAGTTGGTTCTGTGTGTCAGCAACAGCTGAATGTCAGCTGAAGGTAGAAAGTCTTTGGGTTAGCATGTCTCAGCATAGGGGAGATGCCAGTAGATAGAAGACTAGATAGTTGAAGGTTTTTCTAAGGCAAGACTGAGTAAACTACTGTCAACTATGTATCTCTTATATGCATCCTTGGTTGGATTGAATATGTGGTGGGTATACAAGTGCCAACTGACCTAAATGATGGGAGGAATTCTACTTCAGTTGAGTCAGATTGGTCTTCCTTGAGAGAAGACAACCATTCAGAGGTAGTTGTGGATCAGTTGCAATTAGTAGAGGACTAGTAAATTGATATCCCTTCAAGTTTAGATCTGTTTGAGGGTTTGAGGAGATCTAGGCACCTGAAGAAAAGTCATGTTTTTGTAAAGGCTTTGGAAGTAGACATTTTTGTGTCAAAATTTAGAGTCAAAACAATCTTTTTAAGTCAGAACAGGTGTTCAGAGAAGAGTCAAAAGGGGGTCTAGAGAGGCCTTGGGGATGTGTATATGAGGTCAGCGGCAGATAGAAAGAAGACATCTTGGAGATCTGGAGGATAGATTTCTATCTAGGAGCTAAAAAAGGATTTCCAAGGTAGAAAAAACACTTTCTATGTCATAGCTAAGAGTGGATAAGGTCAGATGGTTGTCAGCCTTGGTCAGGAGAGGCTAATATATGTGTGATCAGAGCTTTTGGGTGACTTGTGCTAGCTGGGTCAGAAAGGGAGGTTGGGAGGGTATAGAAGTGTCCTCTTGAGTCAACTGGAGGTAGAAGGATGGGTGCAGGTCTGGTAGGAGCCCTTGGAGCTGCGATTCTAACATTTCCCAGTTCTTATCCCATATCTCTTCTTCCTTGTGTGCCTATCAATGGTGTAGTATTCCTTGTGTGCCTCCTGGTGGTGTAGTAGAGGCCATCACCCAGAGACCACACCACATAATGATAATTGTGGAGGAAAATGTGCACTGGACATTGTGGGCCATTAGGAGAGTGCTACCTCATTCCAAAAGCAAGTGTTTTGAATTGATACAAAGAAGAAGGTTCACAAACTTGATGGAGAGTAGGTCACCAAGATTAGTGGCCCCTTCTTTTTGGTCGAAAAGAACATATGATAGAAACAAAATATCTCAATGGATGTGGTTTTGTAATCACGATGTAGAGCATGCATGGGGTGTGGACAAACTTTTCAAGCATCCACCAACAACGACGCCATCCAAATGGCTTGTTGATCTTGGTACTAATGCCACAAAAGAGGAGCTAGCAAGTCTTAAGAAAGCAGGGTTTAACATGAAAATTATATCATTATCACCATTTTTGGTAGAACTAAGATGACAAAGTGTCATGCAGGCACGAACAGTGACCTCTATTCCATTCCATCTTCTAGCAAGAGAAGCAAAAAGTGGAGGCACGGGATATCAATAGAAGCTGACAAAAGGCTTGCTACTAGCCGATACTATGAATTCAACACTAGTGGAAGAGAAAACATTATTGGCAAGGAGTCATGAGATTGTTCGTTTGATATAACAGAGAATTGCTATGATGTGCACATTAAGGTTGAAAGAGATGATGTTGTTTTCACTGGGAATAGAGTTTGCAAAAGCACAAAAAGTAACTTGTCCTCCGGAACGACAAAAGAGAAGATCATCTAAGCATGTTTGAGGTGTGGAGATTATGTTAAGCAAAAGAGGCTACATCCAAGAAAGCTAATACAATTAGGAAATGGTGGTGAGATGGGACCGTGCCAAAGGAAAATATTAAAGCATTAGAAGAATGGTTGAAACGGTGGGAAGATAGAATCTCGTTGGGGCTACTTACACATGCATGTACGTATAATGTATTTTTTCTTGAAGTAGATGTTCAAAGAATTTAGATAGTATTACCAATATTTGGACCTTGTAGGATGATAGAAGTCCTTGGGAGTGGGGGGGGCATTCCAAATACAAATCTTTCTGAAAGTGTGCATGCTAGCTGGTAAGCTAGAGAAGGTGGAAAGAGGAAGATTTCATTGTATCATGTTTGCATCTCCGATGTGATCAATTTGTATATTCAATGTGAAAATAAACTTTGATATTTGATTGGTCTTTATAATGGGATTGGACCCCGATATGGATACTTTCCTCAAGAGAGTTGGTTCTAATAGCATGGCAGGTCCTACTTGTGTTGCCCATGTGGTGCAAGGAGTAGTTGTTGGTACCCCTATGTTTGAGGACCCATAAGGTCGTGGTGATAAAGAAATCATGCAAAGAAAGAAGAGGTCAAACATAGACAATAGCTCACATAGATGAGGGTATGTAATGGAATCAAGGCATTGCAAGCCACGTGGACGTCCACGACAAATTAGGTTTGACACAAACTTGTGAAACTAGCCACTCCATCCACACGAGACATTTGTTTGTTTGGATGAATCCAATGAGCATGATGTAAAAGCTGGAAGAAAATCAGATGTGCAAATGGAACCTGACTATAGAGACATTGTGAGGAGCATAATGAGCCCATCCTTAACCTAAAATTTACATAAATGAGATGGCTATATGATGGCATGCAAAGGATCCCAAATGGTAGGAGCGGCGTGACATCTGGGTGGATAAGAGCATGTGCGCAAAGGAAAATAGAAGGAACACTACAAGACAATGCTGCCATACACGCGTTTCATACACGCGATAAATTACGAATGCGTGTATGGTCGCGCTTGTATTTGAATAGAATCGGGCGCGTGTATTTTAGCATTTAAGCTCGCGTGTATATTTGCATTTATCAAGGCGTGTATAAACGCGTTTATATACACGCAGTAATACACGCATAAATACACGATAATATTCACGGGGTAATACTCGCTATTATACACGGATAAATAAACGCTACTATACACGGATTAATACACGCATGGCAGAGAAAAACTGAAAAAAAACTGAATTCCTTTACAAAATTAAAAACTATTTTCCTTAAACCATCTCATAGTACATTACAGTATACATCATTACACAATCCCACTACATGCATTTACAACAATGAAATATATTCAAAAATAAATCATGCATATGAGATGATAGAAATGTCATCAATTTAGAACATACAGGGACGGATTGGTTAGGGTTCGATCTCATCTTCAATAAGATCCATCCTTGCCAAACGATCAACATCAATATCCATTTGATCAATTGGTAAGGCTACGATTAAATTTATTCCACTATCGATATTCTGTACTCCATTGATAATGGTATCGATGTCCTGATCATCCTCATCAACATCACCATCATCCTCAATGGTAGGGTCATTCTCATGATCATGAGAAATGGCATGCTCATCTTCATTATCATGATCATCTCTTATTTCTTGATCATCGATCACAACATCTTCAATGGCATGTTCGACGTCATCTTCATTGCGGCTTGTTACATCCTCCATATGCTCCATATCAGTGAATGTATTATACATCACTTTGGAACGTGGTGCAATAGGGATGACGTACCACCATTTGATGTCATGCATCATTGGTAGATAGATAACCTACTCAAATACACACAGTACAGTAATTAATTAGCATATCAAAAGTCAAGGGGTACGCGAGCTTAGATATATATGTACATGAAACACATTAGTAAAAAAATGCATACCTGCTCACATTGTTGTGGCAATACGAGCCTATCTTTCTTTGTTTGCCAGAACTTTGTAGAGTCAATAGTTACATATCCACTTGCATGGCGTTTTATCGTTGCATCAGGCCCTTTTTCCACCACGTTCATTTGCCATTTGACATCCAAAACATACACAAAGAAGCGACAAAAGTCAAGCCTAAATATGTCTTGGATTATGCCACAATAATCATCCATTTTTCCATTAGCTCCCTCAAAGCTACTAATGACACCGCAATCTTGTGTATTTCTCTTTTCATCAATTCTTTGTGTTCGAAAATGCTTGCCTTCACACCATATAGCATTGAACATAGTGCACTGGACCAAAATAGAAGCAATATTTGTGTAAGCAATGTGAATAAATATTAAAAGCAAATCACTTACAACTAATGCAAAACATTAGTTCTATGTACCTTTGACATGCATCCTCGTGCATACTCCCATTCTTCCGCCGTGATATGCAGCCCCTCGTCGCTCTCTGCTCTCTCCATTTCCTCATGCAACCAATCAACATGGATATCATTCGGAAGTGTTGCTAGATGCTTAGGGTACGCCTTCCGAGAGCCATGTTGCCTCCGAAAGAGAGCTCTTTCTGCTTGCCTTTTTGTCTTTGCATCCTCATATCTTGTAACCCATCTGCTCATCACATCACTATTAAGGATACAAGTGAAATTGAGATCATCAATCAATGTTCTGTCAATTACTTTACTCTGTCCTTTTCCTTGAGGCACAATAGAGGTCATCCTCAAGTCCTCTTCATTGCTCCATAGTCGTGGCAAAGAGCTGTCCACCTGACCAAGAAATTCTGAAATATATACAAGAGACTCTTGTATCAACCAACCCTTGGCCATGCTTCCTTCAGGCCTTGCACTTTGCCTCACAAAGTCTTTTAAGGTCTTCATGAAGCGCTCTAGGAAGAACATCCAACGTGCATGCACAGTACCACATAAAGCAATTTCGTCCACTAAATGCACAATGAGATGTAGTTGACTTGTGAGAATGGTTCGCGGAAAAGTCTCCTCTACCAAACAAACCACCTCCACTGCCATAACACGCGCATCATCCAACGTGGCTGGATCAATTGCTTTGGAACTAACATATCTGAAAAATAAATAAATAGTACGTTATACCTCATGCACGTTCATTTTGCAAGCTATAATGAAGGGTGATCTGAGCATGGGTTTTACATACCTCACAAGCTCGCCCATCTTATAAATACATTTTTTCAAACTCTTATTCGCACAATGGTCGATGCTAGTAGGTAGTATGAACTGCGCACATAAGAGCACATTTATGGTTTAGGGCATTACAAAATTTAATTTCAACGTATGTACAAGACTTGGAAAACACTTACTTGAAGCATCTTGTGCCAATCGTGGGACTTCAACCCATATAGTTGCTCAACGCCTCTTTTCTTAGTGGTTGTAAAGGCTCCCTTCAATGATCTCATGCATCCAGTGGGAGTACGCAAAGTGGTGATGGCCTGCTTTACCTGCTTCTCCTCTTTCTTTGATATAATCCATGGTGCAGGCGGAAGACGAACGTGCCCACCCACCTCTCGTGGCCAAGCTTGACGCATACGTCCTGCGACCCGCAAGTCCTCACGTACGCTAACATTGTCTCGTTTACCAGTAATATGTTCCCAAATACCAGATCCCACATTCTTGAAGATGTGCATGGGATCAAGAAGATGGTTGATCTTAAGATGGGTCCAATATGGCAGCCGGAAAAAAATGGAGTACCTGCACAAGGGATTGCTCTATGTGACCTTTTAATCCAATTAGAGACTACACAAAACATGATTGAAAAAACATCACTATACCTGTTCATGCCATCTGGAGGAAGAATAGTTGTAGACTCCCAAATACGCTTCCAATCTTTTGCACGAAGTGTTTGTGGAGGAATGTTACTCTTACTAGCAACATATTTAGGATGATCTGAGGGGAGAAATCGATGATGATTATCGAATATAGTCTTACACAAACCATCAGCATACTCATGTACTAACGAAGGGCCACAAACAGGACATGCATGTTTACCCGATGTTTTCAAACCTGTTAAAATATAAATAAAAGTTAGAATAATAAAGTCAAACCGTCTAATTAATATATATAGCCAATAGTAATAGAGTAGGGAGGTAATTAGAATTCTTACCAGAACAATCGCTGTATCCTGGAAAGTCATGCATTGTCCACATCAACACTGCTTTTAAGTCGAAGTGTCGAGAGGAGGGAGGCCTACTAATGTCCACCACCGCAACACCTCTCCATAGTTCCTCCAACTCATCAATCAGTGGTTCAAGATAAACATCCATATGCTTGACCTTATGTTTCCCTGGAATTAGAAGGGATAACATAAGATGTCCCTTCTTGATCGCCATTGATGGTGGAAGGTTGTAATTCACCAACACAACTGGCCACACGTTGTATGCGGTGCTTTTGAAACCAAATGGATTCACTCCATCCATACCCAGGCCAAGTCTCAAGTTTCTGGGCTCTGTTTTAAAGCTGGGCCACTCATCTTCAATATGCTTTCAAGCAGGAGTGTCTGCGGGAATTCTCCACATGCCATCATCCGATCGATGTGAGGAATGCCATGACATGAGCTCTGCTATGGATTTGCACTTGAACATGTGTTTGATGCGAGGAATTATAGGAAAGTGTCGCAAGACTTTACGAGGTACATCAAAACTCTTCATATCTGTTCTGTACCTTGCTTCACCACAAGTGGGACAATGTAGAGCCTCCTTATGCGTCCCACGAAAGAGAATGCAATCATTGACGCATGCATGTATTTTATCATAATCCAGTCCTCCAAGAGATGTCACATAGCGCCTCGCTATGTCTCTTGAGGTGGGTAGTCTATTTTCCTTTGGAAGCATGTTTGATAATAGCCTGCATCCAATATCATCAATTATAATTAGTCTTAAATCCTAAACCTTAAACCACTAATTCAAATTTGTAAGTTAGAATGCTTACTTCAACAATGCGTCAAGACTTGCATTGCTCCATCCATAAACTGTTTGTATATTAAGTAGTTCAAGTGAAGCACGTAAAACTGAGAATGTGCACCCTTCAAACACCGGTGTCGATGAAGCCTTATAAAGATGCTCTTGTTCCATATCATCGTCGTCCATACCTTTGGGATCATCCTTAAAAAGATTCCGCACCATATCATCAAGCACCTCCTCTTCCACAACTTCGTGGGGTGCAGGGCTATTGTCGTCCCTTTCCCACTCATCTCTGACAATAGATCCCGAAGCTCCAGCATCATCTCGTCGATGCTTTACGTGCTCTCGTCGCGCGTAGGGTACCATGTTAGGGTGTGGTACTGCATCCTGCTTCAATTTATCAAATTATATGTTACAACTCTATTAATTTAATTTGGATACCATGAGTCATTTGAATACCATCAATTTACATCTACTCACCTCTAAACCTGTTTGATTCCATTCTCCATACATGGAGATGTGATTCAAGGTAATTCGACGTGCTCGTACAATGCATCCTTGACATCGATTACACATACATTTGATCCGTTGTCCCAACCACACATCGCGATTACGATGACGCATTGTCTCATCTTCCCCAGAACTGCTTGAAGAGGTTGATGACATCCTGTGTACAAATCAGAAAACACAAAATCATTATATGTTTTTAATGAGAGTACAAAATCGCGTGTATTAACGCGGCTATCTCCTAAAAATTGCGTGTATTCACACGGCTACTTCCTAAAAACCGCGTGTATTCACGCGGCTACTTTCTGCAAAACGCGTGTATAAACGCAGCTAAAATCACATACACGCGAATATACCCGCCTTTATAAACGCGATTATAAACGCGGCGGTATGTTTAAACTAAAAATAGCCCGCCTTCCCCAAATATAGATTTTGAACTAAGAAATCAACAGTGCATGCGTTTTCGCCTGTTTTCGCCTCTTCCAACAGCAAGGAGGGAGCAGAGAAAGGAGCACACACACGGGAGAAGGAGGGAGCAGAGAAGGAGCAGAGAAGACTCACTTTTTCAGAGGTGAGTCACTTTGTCCTGTGCCTTGTCTCTTTTGTCAGATTTGTTTACTTTGCTCTTTGCTCTTCGGGTTTGTCTTTTTGC
Source organism: Cibotium barometz (assembly GCF_041138505.1). Classification (NCBI taxonomy): domain Eukaryota; kingdom Viridiplantae; phylum Streptophyta; class Polypodiopsida; order Cyatheales; family Cibotiaceae; genus Cibotium; species Cibotium barometz. The sequence goes on from NC_141082.1 coordinate 39,579,507, forward strand.
ACACGATTGGGTTACTGCATCCTGACAGGGGCGACAATGGCTGGTCCTTTTATAAGGACATTCTGTCTCGGGGGGTCGGTCTTTTCGAGAAAATTTTTTCGCAGGTCGCGTGTACGAACGCGTGTAGAAACGCGTGTAAACTGTCTGCAGAGTATATTCACGCGCATATACACGCGTTTCTGGACGGGTGTATACACGCGTTTTTTGACGGGTGTATACACGCGTTTCTGCAGACAGAAAACTGCGGCGTTTCAGATTTCATGATTTGCAGGCAACTAACTTGAATGATGATATTTGTGTGAGTCAAGAGACAGCCCATGATGTACATGAAGATGTTTGTTGCAGGTTCTTTATGGATATTCCAGGTTCTTCATCCGATCCATTTGCGTACAGCAATTGGTTGATGGAGATGATGAATCACTTTGGGCGCCAACCTGGTCCGGTTGAGCTTACAGAGTATATGTATGCCCATCCCCCTCCTTCCCTGCCTGGTGTCTATACCCTTACCGCGAGTATCCAGGGCACTCCAGTGCCGTCTATTCCTCCGAGTCCGACGAGACGGCATGCAGCTTCTCCTCTTCCACGTCCACCGAGGAGACATACCTCGTCCCAGACACACTCACGTACACCCTCACAGCCACCATCACGTGCTCCCTCAGAGCCACCGTCACGTCAGGGCTCACAGCCACCGTCACGTAGACAATCCCCCAGTCGTGACTCCACCCGCACAGCAGTAGGAAGAGTGGGAGTGGAGGATGCGGCGGGTGCTTTGGTGGGGGAGGTGGGGGAAGTGGGGGAGGTAGTAGGGCACGCGGTGAGAGAGGAGATAGAGAGAGAAGAGTTAGAGGAGACAGTTCGGAAGAGGAGGAGATGAGAGAGATAGAGAGAGTAGTCTGCTATGATGTGACGGATAGGGGCGGGATAGTGATGGATGCGAGGGGGAGGGAGGTAATGGAGTACATGCGTGGGGTAGTATCAAACTCATATAGAAATTGTTTTATTAAATTTAAAGATCAAAATAGCCGATTAGTTGGGGAGGTGATAGAGGCTGTACATAGTCGGTACCCCAATCCCCCACATGCTACATTCTCGGATGTATGGGGAAGGACGTGAATAAGGGAGATCTTAAGTAATAAAAGATCTCACCTTAAAAAATTCGCGTACGATGACCGGCTAAATGTAGCTGCGGGTGGCTATCCTGCCGAGAAACCTGCCACTGCGCACAAACGCGAGTGGAAGGAGGCAACAGAGGGTGGCGTGAAGAGCAGGCAGCATGTGGAGGCACGACGGATCCAGATGGAGACCATTGGATCTTCGCATTTCGGATCTGGCGGCGTCGAGTCATGGGAGGCAGAGTTCGTAAGTATCCTGCCACTTTATTTGATTGTTTACTTAATTCATTGATTCTATGATTGTTTTAATCTTACAAATTGTGTTGATTATGATACAGCGAGACGGGTTACGGGGAGGAAGCCCACAACCCACGATACTGCGTATGCTCGCCGGCATAGCAGACGTGACACGTGGGCCATCTTCAGAACCGAGGGACGTATTACGGACGCGCAGTTTGAGATGGCCATGAGACCATACGGTCGACAGGTACTTGAAAATTCGTAACGAATGGTTTTGGTTTATTGAATTGCATATATATATACTTATATACTATATATTACTTGAACAGGCACAAGCTGCTCATGATCCACCGGCCGTCGCTGCAGAGGGTAGACGTGAGCACTACTCCTCGGACATTCCGACCGATGTGAGCTCATCTGAGCATGGGGGGAGCACCGAGTCATCATCTGGGTCTGAGTAGTACTCAGACTTGTAGTATCACATTCCATATTGAGGATGTGATTGTATATATTTTTTTGTAAACTCAAGCCATGGGCTACTTCGAGATATGGACTCCCTTGTATACATGTATGAAATTTTGATAGTAATATTGAATTGATTGATCGATAGTATTACATTCATGTCTGTCTTGAATCGTGTAATGACAATGTATGCATTCATGTCGTTCTTGTCTTAATCTCCCTCGTGCATATGTTCTTCGTGGATGGTCTAATGGGATGGTCTAATGCACCAAAAACCCTAAACCAGAGAGTGCTATTGGGTGCTGGAATGCTGGAACAGTATTCAGGCACCAAATAGCACTCTCTGGATTTTTTTTTTTGCTCTCTGTTCGCGTGTATAAACGCGTCAGAACTGCTAAAATATGTGTGTATCTGCGCGGATACCCTGGAAATTACGCGTGTATTAATGCGTATAAACTGGCAATCACGCGTGTATAAGTGCATCTAAATTTGAGAAACGCGTGTATAGACGCAGGTATAAACGCATCTGGGACATTGGAACTGAACAGGATGCGGCTATACACCCGTGTATAAGTGCGTCTAATATAAGAAAAAGCGTGTATAGCCGCGTGTATCAACGCGTCTGTATAAAAAACGCGGCTACACACCCGTGTATACGCGCGTCTGAGTGGTACTATACACGCGGTTTTACACGCATGTCTCTGGCCGCGATGATACACGCGCGGATACACGGGCCCGCTACTTTTTTTCACAAGTCATTTTTTGCGGCTAAAAGCGCGGGTATGAGCCCAATCCCTTGTAGTGGAACATGGGGAAGCAAAGGTGACGTGCAACGTATGTTCCATAAAGAGAGCGAGGCAGAAACAGGCTTGAAGAAGGAGAATCGAGATCATTTTAGGGGACTCTCCAATGGCGGCTAGAGATCACCACAGAGAGAGGAGAGCACAGTTTGTAGTAGAGGGGTCTTTTGCAGGTTTATTTTTCATCATCATGGAACATGCAGGGTAGAGTCCCTGCAACCTTTTTTTAGTTTGTAGTGAAGACAGTGCACTGAGGATTTTTATTGAATCAGAGCAGAGGGAGGTAGCCAAGTAGAGAATTGGCCAAGGTGTTTCCTAGGTCCTCTGAGCAGAACCTCTGTTAAAGATGTGATCCAAATCAAAACATCTTTGACTATAGTTGTTTGCAAGTTGGAAAGAGATCATGTCTTTTTCACTAGGAATAGAGTTTGCAAAAGCACACAAAGTGACTTGTCTCGTGAATGAAAAAAGAGAAGATCATCTAAGCATGTTTGAGGTGTGGTAGTTATATAAAGCAATAGAGGCTACATCGGGGAAAGCTAATACAATTAGGAAATGGTGGCGAGATGGAACCATGCCAAAGGAAAATATTAAAGCATTAGAAGAATGGTTGAAATGGTGGGAAGAAAGAATCTCATTGGGGCTACCTACACATGAATGTACGTATAATGTATTTTTTCTTGAAGTAGATATTCAAGGAATTTAGAGAGTATTACCAATATTTGAACCTTGTAGGATGATAGAAGTCCTTGGGAGCGGGTGGCCATTCCAAATACAAATCTTTCTGAAAGTGTGCATGCCTTGCTATCTAGAGAAGGTGGAAAGAGATCATGTCTTTTTCACTAGAAATATAGTTTACAAAACTGATCATGTCTTTTTCACTGGGAATAGAGTTTGCAAAAACACACAAAGTAACTTGTCCTGAACAACAAAAGAGAAGATCGTCTAAGCATTTTTGAGGTGTGGAGGTGATGTAAAGCAATAGAGGCTACATCCGGGAAAGCTAATACAATTAGGAAATGGTGGCGAGATGGGACCGCCGCTAAAGAAGGAAAATGTTAAAGCATTAGAAGAATGGTTGAAATGTTTGCGAGTGGGAATGAAGATGATGCTGAGAAGTGTGAAGTCTTTGGAAGACCCTGAAAGTTTCTTGTGCTTTCTTCAATTTTCTTTAAAGCCCTAGTAGGTCTCAAGCTTGTTGATACAGCTTGTTTGGTTTCAATGAAAGATACAGTGTTAAGAGCTTGAGTCCTTTGTGGTTTTGGTGAGATTTTGTCCCTTGGTTCTTTATTTGTATTGTGTTGAGTGAGATGATCAACGAGGATCTCCTGTAAGGGAAAATCTGTCGTCTACTATGTCAAAACTGATTCTGAGTCAGAACCAGAAGAGAGAGTACATAACGTTGGTTGTATCAGCAGTCAGACACATCAGCTGAAGGTAGAAAGTCTTTAGGTTAACATGTCTGAACATAAGGGAGATGCATGTGAGTCATGTCTGACAGTCAGCAAATTAGTAGACAGAAGACCAGAGAGTTAAAGGTATTTCTAAGGTAGGAGTGAGTCAACTGTGTATCTATTGTGATGCTGCATTGAATATCTGGTGGGTATACAAGTGCCAGCTGACCTAGATGGGAGGAACTCTACTTCAATTGAGTCAGATTGGTCATCCTTGAGAATACAGCCATTCAGAGGCAGTTGTGGATCAGTTGTGGCAATTAGCAGAGGACTAGTAAAGTGATATCACTTCGAGTTTAGATATGTTTGAGGGTCTGAGGAAATCCATGCACCTAAAGAAAAGTCTTGTTTCTGTAAAGGCTTTGGAAGACTGTGTCAGAATTCAGAGGCAGAAAAGTCTGTTTTAGTCAGAAGAGACAGGTAAAAGACATCTTGGAGATCTGGAGGACAAATTTCTATCTAGGAGGTAAAAGAGGATTTTCAAGGTTAAAAATTCCCTTTCTGTTTCACAGCTAAGAGTGGATAAGGTCAGATGGGTGTTAGCCATGGTCAAGAGAGGCTAATATATATGTGATCAGAGCTTTTGGTGACTTGTGTTGGCTGAGTCAAAAAGGGAGGTTGGGAGGGTATAGAAGTGTCCTCTTGAATCAACTGGAGGTAGGAGAAAAAAGTACAGGTCTGGTTGGAGCCCTTGGAGCTATGATTCTAACATTCCCCAATTCTGATCCCATATCTTTTCTTCCTTGTGTGCCTACTAGTAGTGTAGTATTCCTTGTATGCCTGTCGGTGGTGTAGTAGAGGCCATCACCCAGAGACCACACCACATAATGATAACTATGGAGAAAAATGTGCACTAGACATTGTGGGCCATTAGGAGAATGTCGCCTCATTGAAAAGCAAGTGTTTTGCATTGATACAAAGAAGAAGGTGCACAAACTTGATGGAGAGTAGGTCACCAAGATTAGTGATGACCCCTTCTTTCTGGTCGAAAAGAACATATGATAGAAACAAAATATCTCAATGGATGTGGTTTTGTAATCACGATGTAGAGCATACATGGGGTGTGGACAAACTTTTCAAGCATCCACCAGTGATGCCATCCAAATGGCTTGTGATCTTGGTATACTAATGTCACAAAAGAGGAGCTAGCAATTCTTAAGCAAGCAGGGTTTCACTTGAAAACTATATCATTATCACCATTTTTGGTAGAACTAAGACGACAAAGTGTCATGCAGGCACGAAACATCACCTTGCATCCTATATAATTAGCATGTCCTCATATGGCATGAATTTAAGTGTGGTTCAGTCCAAATAGATGCTAATGAAAGGAGGGTATTTTGGAACCGCACAAACATATCTAGGAGACCTTACACCCACCAAAATATAGATGGGCTTATATATAGTTCAAGGGAAATATATATAGTGTAGAGCCCAATTGTGTTTTCGAGGAGCACACAAGTTGTGAGGACTATATGGGCCGACATTCTCAACATTATGTATTAGTTCTTGGCTCCACGTTGTGAGGTTGTTGGGTGATGGCCTCTACTACACCACCAGCACAAGAAGAAAACACAATGGATCAGAACTCCGGAGACACTGAAATCCCAACTCCAAGGGAACCAATCAAACTGACTCCTATCCTGAGCCCTCCAATTGACACCTCTGGACACCTCAACACCCTACCAACCTCCCTATCTGATCCGAATTCCTCCTCAAATTGTCCTATTAGGTCAACACTAACCTCTAGCACCTCAAATCTTCCAACTACAAGCCTCTCCTGACCTCAGCTTATATCGAGCTAACCAGCAACATCCCCATCTGACAAGAATCGGCTAGAAACTGCTCTAGAAATCTTCAACTTTTCCCCAATCAAAAACCTATCCTCCATGATCCCATAATGTTTCCCAATCGTTAGCTTGCCCCTCAACCAGTCAACCAGTCAACTACCCTCTACAAAAACACAGCTGACTGAACCTGTCTCAATTTTGCCTAAGTAGTCTGACCAAACTGGCAGACTCAGAACCCTCAATTGAATTACAATCCTCTCTCAATTGTCTACAAACTCTCTATGGCACGCTCATAATGCCCTCACCTTGCAAAAGGATACCACACTATAGGCTCTCAGCTAATTACAGGGCTCTAACACACAACTGCCTCCGAATAATTGTCCTCTCAAAGCTTGTACAACTGACTCAGCTCACTCTAGTTCCCTCTCCTCTAAGTCTGCTGACACTTCTAGACTCTCAAAAAACTCTATCCTAGCCCGGATACATCACTATAAACACTCCTAAACACTTATCTAGCAGCAGGTGACTCACAGCTACCACAAAATCTCCACTCAGACCACAAACCCGTCCAACTATTGCTGACTCTCCTCACAGTCAGCTCTGACCCACAAACACCTCTCTCAATCTTAGATAGACCAAAGCAAGGTCCCTACACCTTTAGGTGACTATCCTGAGGTCCACCTAACACTGTACCTCCTCAACAAGTATGACTGAGAACCAACTCAAAATCTATCCCCAATCATTAAATTATCACCCAAATGAGCTTCATCTCCATGAATTCAATGTAAACAACTCAATAATAACCAAAAAATCAAACAAAAGATGAGACCCAAAATCTATGTCTACTTCGTATAAACAACAAAACACTTCAGTGTCTCAACAGCCCTGAGACCTGGGCAACAACATATCAGAATATAAACCACAAAACACTTCGGTGTCTCAATAGCCCTAAGACCTGGCACCAACGTATCAGAAGAGAATACAAAAAAGCTATGGGGTCCTCCACAAATAGACCTCGGTGATAATTCTTTAAAAAACATAACATCTACAATAGAGAGGAGAAATCAAACTAGGTCAAGTATCTAATAGAGATGCTTCTTAGAGAACCCAGGGTACTCACCACCTGGCTAATTCTCCAAAATTCCTTCTAGATTGTTGCACTACCCGGTTTACTCATTCTCCCATACATTTTCTTTTTCCATTTCATGCACCTGCACCTTATCCACCCTATTGTCATATGTCTTTTTCCACTTTAGACTCTCTACACATCATCATTCATATATATTGTCCCCCTATACATTGTGTTTAGGATGGGCTTGATATTGTCCTCACACAACATTCTCCACACATCATCATTCATATATATTGTCCCCCTATACATTGTGTTTATGGGCTTGATATTCTCCTCACACAACATTCTCTAAGAGTTGGAGAGGAGCTTCTTTGTTAATTACTCATTTAGTAGACCTCTTTGTGCTCAACATAGACATAAGCAAGCAAGATTACCAATTAAATGTACCATTAGGATGCCCATCATCCAAATCTAGGACGTGATTGTACTTCATTTTGTACCAACTATAAGTATGGTTATCATCATCTTTAAGTCTCCATAAACTCTTGTTATAGGATGTTTCTTCCCATGGATCATTCATTTAAAAAGACTGAAAAAAAATACAATAACAAATCTGAGATGCGATCATCGCCTCCTATAATGACTCTTGCAAATAGCAATATAAAAAATGGACAGAGTTTAAATTTGCAAGGATTAAAAAAATCCAAGTGAAATACAATTGGGCATGAAGCCTGAAAAGTCTATATTTTATAGCCTTCAGTACTGGAAAAAGCTGAAACTTCTACATTATCTTGATCCTAGGCATATTTTAAAGAATATTGAAGGGTCCTTATGGAGATATTTGACAAGTGATAAGGGCACACCTACATGCCGAGCAGATCTCAAAGAATCTAAGACAAAGAAGCGACTATGGCTTAAATACTCTGATGATCGTACTCATATCACTTATGAAGAAGCTCCATGGGTCCTCTCTAAGAAAGAATACAAATTAGTTTTACAAAGAATTGCTGAAATCTGAGCTCCAAGTGGTTATGGAGTTAAAATCTCTTCACTATGGATAATGATGATCTATTGGGTTTAAAGTGGCACAACTTCATCCGGGTACTACAATGTTGGTTGGCTACTCTATTAATGGATTTTTATTCGCTTACAACTTTATCATTATTAAATACTCATGAATGAATCTAACAGCATGTTCTACCGTTGGTTATTGCATGTTCTACCATTGGTTATCGAAGATTGCTTAACACCTTTGATAAGGGATATAATTTATCGATTAGCATCTTTCACTTGGTAATATAAATTATAAATATTTTAAACTTTGTACATTTTATCTTCTTAGTAGTAAGAGAACTAAATTCACTCTATAGGTTCATTATTTCTAAAGATATTGATCTTGTTAATATACCAAAGATGAAAGAAAATGGAAGAATGCTTCTATGTTTTATGGAGAAATAATTCCATAGAGAGTTCTTTGATAGCCAAGTACATTTGCTTATTCATCTCGTGGGAAGGAAAAACACTTACTGATGATGAAATACACATCTCATGTAGATGATGAATATGTTAGTATACTAAATTTGCAAACTTTAGTATTTTGGATACTTTTCAAGTTTAAATTATTGATGATTAAGATCTTATAAACTTACTTTTGCAGGCACGATTTTATAGTAGTATGTGGGCTTATGGTCAACATTTTTGAATTGAAAGGATTGATAAGCACAGAGTCACGATGAAAATTATCCCTATAAATCCTCATGGAAAACATGTATTTGAAGGAAGAGAATATATGATCGAGGAAGAATATAAATATGACATGGTAGAGCAAGAGTAAGATATGGTAGAGAGAGACCCTGATATAGAGCAGGAGAAAAAAAACAATAACGTTAAAGACAATTAGGACAAACACTTCAAGAGCATGGAGTGGACCATATGAAGACAATAAAGATATTGATCCCAAACTACTATGAAACATCTTACTCGTGATTTTTCTTTTCCTCCCTACTTTTGCAGGAATTTTTCTAAAATGTGGCAACTCCCCGTACCTAAATTCACACCACATGCACAAGGAAACTATGGGTTGCTAGAGAAACTCATCTATGTTGTATTCCTAGGCCCTTACTACTATAAACATAGAGGATCCAAGACCCCCATTCATTTGGATGTCGTTTGAAGGGCCATCCAAGGGCCACAACATCTTTTAGATTAGGGCCGCTTGTGGATTATGGGAGAGCCTAAATTTTATCTATCCTACACTATCCATGTCCAAATAAAAACTCTACCAAGCTAGAAAGTTTGGGGGGGTCACTAGCATGAAAATGTGTGTATCACGTGTGTTCAACAAAAGGTATTAAAAGAAAGATAGACTTATAGATATTTATTCACAATATGAGGCTATTATTTGAGTGAAATTTTGTTTATTTGATGTGAGGACAAAGATGGACCTTAAAGCAAACAAGTGTATCTTCATAGGATACTCAACAGGAAGTAAGGCCTACAGGTGTTACAATCCATCTGCTAGATAGTTTTACACTAGCAGAGCTATAGTGTTTGATGAGTTAAACATCTGATACAACCTAGTTGGATGTTAATCAGATGTTGTAGATGTCATTTACATGGTAGAAATGGGCCTAAGAATGAGTTAAGGGCTAGTGGACCTTATGATGCAAGTACAAGCATTAACTCTAGCTATGGGTTAAGAGATGTGACAGGAGTGTCAAGTGAAGCGGCTTCATGGTCTGCAAGACTTAGGTCACTCTCAAGACCAATTATGACAAGTGGCACACATGTAAAACCAAGTGTACAAATAGCTTCAGGTCAAAATGCACATAGTTCTTAGAAGGCAAAGTTGCCATTTAATTCACATACCAAAATTAGACTAGGATAGTTTTGGACGAACTAAATTTAGCAAGTTGTAGTAGATATATGTTGAAAGATCACAAAGTCAAGCCCCAAACAAAACTAAGATGTTTGAACATATCTATAGACCAGGTCAAGGTGGCAGCAGAGCCATGCAAGGTGAAGTTTACATCAACCCTCTTTTTGTTACTTTCGATGTAATAGATGACTTTAACATGGGTTCTGATGCTGGTATGAGTATACCCATCATGCATACATATAAGCCAAGAAATTTCACTGGCATTGGTGGATTCCATAGGTACAACTCTGACCAATAAGAAACAACCTAGTTCGAGAAGGTCAAGCAGGGCCACATACCCAATCCACAAGCTCACATATGATGGTTTCATAATTGAGCATCATGCTTACCCAGACTCCCTACTACTAGGTGGTGTAGTCTCATCACAGCCATACTGTGATGGGTCTGCATCACACGGACCCACACCACTCAAACATGTGCCTATCACTCAAAGGCGGCATGGTCTGCCCCGACTAGCCAAGTGGAGTAGATTGCCCCCATGGAGTCAATTGCCCAATGGTAAGCCTGCCTGCATATAAGATTAAACGATGAGACTTATAGAATGCATAAGAGGTTAACTTTGTGTATGTGAGAAGGTTTGATGGAACCATATGTATGTCTGAGTAAACTGAGACCGAGCTTGCTGCCCATATCGTTCGTCGATAATAGATAGCATATTTTCCACATCTGGGTCTTTCGATGGGTTGATCTACATTGCCTATACATACATGCATAAAAGTCAATTGCTTGAAGCATAAAACATAAATGCCTTATGTATAAATCTCTATGCATAGAGCCTACGCATAGAGTCTTATGCAGAGCCTTATTCATAAAGCCTATGTAGAGAGCCTTATGCATAGAGCCTTATACGTAGAGGTATGCATATAGCCTTATGCATAGAGCTACGCATATAGCCTTACGCATAGAGCTATGCATACAGCCTTATGCATAGAGCCTACGCATAGAAGCTGTATGCATAGAGGTTGCAAGAGCCTATGCATAGATGTAATCCTAAGCTAAACCTAAATCTAGCACCCAAGGGTGCAATAAAGGAAAAACATGTTGTAAGTAATCAAAAGAAGAAGAGAGCTTACCACTCTTATGTGAAGCCGAAAGAGAGGATTAGTGCAAGAGCTGCAAAAAAAAAAGAGGCTGCAACACAAGAATGCTCTAACAAAAGAATGCTTAAATCTTAAACAAAAAAGGCAACATGTGATATTAGAACATTGTGGAGACCTTCTACAATACTGCTTAGACAAGCAGGGTGCACAATGCCCCTTTTGGATAATAGCTTCTGAGAACTTTCCACACGCTCCCCACTATTAAAGCCAAAGGCAACTTATCTTTTACAAGAGAATGATAGTGAAAAGATTGAGGGTTTCCCCTCCACTATAACCACATACTTGCGAATAACCACTCCCTACTGGACTTAACCAACATTCTAGATGGCCTACAATAATGCCCTATATCTGTATGCATAAGCCTAAACTCTAAACCCGGCACACCCAAGGGTACAATAAACATAATGTTGCACGAATAAGAGAGCTTACCTCGACAAGGTCAAGCCGAAGGAGAGGACAACAACACAAGAATGCTCTAATAGAAGAATGCTTAAAGCTTAAACAAAGAGGCAACATGTGATATTAGAATATTGTTGAGACCTTCTACAATACTACTTAGACAAGCAGAGTGGACAGTAACCCTTTTGAATGAAAGCATCCAAGGACTTTCCACACGCTCTCCACTATTAAAACCAAAGGTAAATTCTCTTTTATAAGAGAAGAATAGTGAAAAGATCGAGGGTTCCCCCTCCACTATAACCACCTACTCGTCGCAGATAACCACTCCTAACTTGACTTAACCAGCATTCTAGATGGCCTACAATAATGCCCCATATTTTCTTTGGCTTGAGGGATTGAGGGTTCTACTCTTGTTTGCAGCAAGAGTGGCCACCAGTTCTTTTGGAGAGAATTTAGTCAAAAACAATTGAATTATCAAGTGAATTCAATGTATTTGACTCTATGGAGGAGTAGAGTAACAGCGCATAAACACTATTAACCTTTCACAAAGGGGGAGGCTTCTATTTTTAGGAAAAAGTGAGCCTCTAACCAAGCAAACTCATTCTAGAATTTTCCAGATTAGTTTGGTCACTTTTGACCATTTTTAGGTCAGTTTAGCTTACTTTTTGGATCTAGTTGAAACAGGAGAGAGGAGAGATAAAAATATCGTGAGTTTAAAACTCATCCACACATGTGAAATAGTCACCTCCTTCATGAGGGGAATTCCCCACACTGAGGTGTCAAAAATACATCATTTCTTCTAAATATCTCTTCTTTTTTAACCTATAAACCTTGTCCTTAGTCAACTCTTCATCTTATGTGAGTATTTACTCATTTTTGAGGGATTTTCTTTTATTCTTCAATTTATCTCCTCCCTATATTTTGATTAATCTTATTGGTCCATAGAAACCTTAATCCAAATTTTTTAGAAAATCTGGACCCTTAGGCTAAGGTCCTTTTTACCTATTTTCAATTTATTCCAATTGCACACTGGAAAGTTCTTTTTGAATTTTTGTTTTAGGAGAAATCATTTTAATAAGAAGGGATATTTTTCCATCCAAAGATATCTAGAAACTGAATTAGCTCTCTCTAGAATATTTTCTCTCTCTAGGCCAAAACAGATAGAAACAAGATCTGTTATTATTCAAAAAAGGGTATTGATTATAGGGGGAGAAACTGGACATCTTGAGGGGCTGGGGGAGGAATCTTACATCCTACCCGACCTAAAAAATGAGAGATGTCCTCATCTCACAGGTGGAGTATGATCTCTTTCATCTTCTTCTTCTTCTTTAATCACTTCTAGCGTTATTGCCTTGGAAGTGGACGGCCAATTTGGAAACAAATTTTTTTGACTTCCCCTATTTTGAGGCAGAGATCTTGCATTACTTTGGTTTGAAAACTGTGGGTTGGTTAGAGGGTCTACCTCTGGGATTTTCCTGATTTTGGCGGATAGAAACCTGATTACTCTGGAAGGAAGGAGTGGAGTCTGGAATCTTGATCCTTGATTTCCTTGCCCCGAAATTGGTTGAGAAGAGGATAGTTAGTTGTGGATAAGGTTGTGAGAAAAGATGATAAAAGAGAAAAAGTAGGGCTATTTTTTATTCTTTTAGCATTTGAAATTGTTGTTTGCATTGTCTAAGTGTTAGAAAAGCAACAAAACAAAGCATTTGCATCAATACTTGCATGGTGGTAACTCCATTATCACGCCATGATTATGCATGGAGTATCCATTTACTGCATTTTTTTTAAATCTTAAAAATTTTAAAAAAAAAGAGCGCCCATTGATCCTCTTGCATGATAGCACTTGAACATTCATATTGCAAAGGACTGATTTAGAACTTGCACCCCCAAATTAGTGAATTTCGGTCGAAACCTACGGAATCACATCGGCGTGATTCCACGCCCGTGATTTTCGAACACATCATTGTGCCATAATGGTGACCTACATTTTGAGATTCCATTCCTAGGAAGCATAGAGGCTAGACTATGTAGCATCTTTGCTAACCACTTGTTACTAGTAGATACTATGAGGCTAGAAGGGTCATTTTTAAGTTATACAATCATAAGAAAAGGTAGGTCCACACGAGGAACATATATGTAGGATTTGAATGCTTAAATGAGGAAAATAATATATAGAAGCATCATGAATACAAACCCTTCAAAAAGCCCTTCTGATTCATTAGTTTGCTAGCTAAAACATGTCATGCTTATCTCACTAAGGTCTTCCGTTTTGGATGGCTACATGCCAACAAATCTCAGGTACAATACATAAACACGATATAAACTTCAACAGCGGCTTATGTAAGATAAGCCATCCACGTAGCACAAAGAATAGCAATAACATTGGTAATAATAGTAACTTGCATTCACTCACTTAAAATGGAAGAAGTGAACACATCATAGTAGTTTGCTCGTTTGAATAATGTTCATAGAAACTCTAAACATAGAGAACTTGTTTGTGGCATTGTTTCAAAGAAAGGAAGGAAGAGGATATGCATAACGGATAAAATCAAGGAAAGTTAAAGTGCATAGTCGGAAATGAGGAAGGAAGCAAAGCTTTGCGTATTAAGTACGAGACAAGGCTATATATATTTTATTTACACCTATGATTAAAATAATTGTCTTTGTAAGGTAGGAATGCCATGGCAAGCAAGAGATCGTGGGAGGATGATGGAAATAAAGGTTTTGATACGACACGTACAAAGGAAACGTAATTTTATCTTAAAATGAAATGAAATGAACAGCATTATCCCCTTCCCCACATAAGGCGTTTACCTATTAATGGAGCGAATATCACACGTTCGTCTTTCCAGCTTGCCTGCATATGTTTCATAGTCTTTTGCCTACGCTAATTTGTTCGTCTACTGCTGTATCAATTTGATCCTCCTTTAGTTATGGCAACCCAATCAGCAGCACAAGCCCACAGCCAAGAGCTCTCTCCGGACACTGCTCCGCCCACGAGCAACGTCGATATGGCGGTGACGACATACAATCCACTGAGTGTGGCTGCGCCACCTCAAGCAAGCGGCGAGGAAGCAGAAGCGTCGGTCGTGAGGGCCTCGGCGCGATCGGCCGCCCATTCGTTCCTGAAGATGGCCAAGATCGGCATGGCAGCAATGGCGGGCTCCTGGCCTGCTGTCAAGGCAGACATGAAGGCCATGTTGCCTGGCAGGCAAAAGGCCGAGCAACTGCGCATGTTTGAGGAACAGCTGGCCGAGGCGGAAGCCCTCGTTAAAAGAGCGGAAGAGGCCCAATTGATGCAGGAGGAGCTTCGGCAAGCGGCTGAGAAGAAAGAGAGAACACAAGCTGAGGAGATAACAAAGCTCCAAGAGAAGGTAACCGAAATGAAGGGTGCTGTTTGTTTCGAGAGATCTGATTTTCCATTAAAGTTTTCTTATCACAAAATAAAACTCGTAATATTATTGTGCCCTAGATTCTAACCAAAGGGCAAGAAAATGAAGCTCAGCACAAGGCCTTTGACTCCATGGTAACTGAGCTCCAAAAAAAGCTTGTCAAGTCTGAGGCCGATGCCAAGCAAGCGAAAGAGGCCCATAGAAACGAAGTCGAGGAGAGGAAGAGAGAGGCCGAAGCCGCACAGGAGATGCACGAGGAGCTTCGACAAGCAGCTGAGAAGAAAGAGAGAGCACAAGCCGAGAATATAGCACAGCTCGAAGAGAAAGTAACCAATCCAATCCCTTGTTTAAATCGAAAATGAATGTAGATCTACTTGATTTTTGTAAAGAAATAACCCACTTTTAATTTGAAATCATCTACCATCAGTTGACATTTTTTTCCATTAAAGTTGTGTTATCAAAAAGCTGTCCTATATGTGTGCCTTAGTTTCTAGCCAAAGAGCAAGAATTGGAAGCTGAGCACATGGCCTTTGACTCCATGGTTTCTAAACTCCACAAAAAGCTCGTCAAGGCTGAGGACGACATCGAGGAAGCCAAGCAGGCCCATAGAAAGGAAGCTAAGGAGAGGAACAGAGACGTGGAAGCCCTCATCAGCATAGTAGAAGAAGCTAACTTGATTCACGAGGAGCTTCAACAACTAGCTGAGAAGAAAGAGAGAGCACAAGCTGATGAGATAGCAAGGCTCCAAGAGAAGGTAACTAATCCAATGAATTATCTAAAGATAATAAACTGAGATTCTTTCTAAAAATAAAAAAGGCACATATCATTGAAGGATTTTTTTTTGAGAGATGCGAGTGCTGATTTCAATTCGAGTTCATTAGACATTATCATTTGTCTTTCTGGGGCACTACTTTCCATTAAAGTATGCTTATAATTCAAAACATTGTGACTTAGATTCTAACCAAAGAGGAAGAATCAGAAGCTCAGCGCAAGGCCCTTGACTTCATGGTTATTGAACTCCAAAAAATGCTTGTCAAGGCAGAGGCCGATATCGAGGCAGCAAAAGAGGCCCATAGAAATGAAGTTGAGGAGAGGAAGAGAGAGGTGACAGCCCTTGCCCATAGAGTAGAAGAGGCTAAACTGATGCACGAGCAGTTTCAGCAAGTAGCTGGGAAAAAAGGGAGAGCACAAGATGAGGAGATAACAAAGCTTCGAGAGAAGGTAACGAATCTGATCAATCAAAATAATTAGATTTCTAGGTGCTTTTTCCAAAGAACTTTCATTTCTCACGGGTACCAAATTACCATTATTGAACTTTCTTTTCTCACGGGTACCAAATTTTGAATTCACTTAGATGCAGTCATTTGGTGCTGAATTTGACTCTCCATTAAAGTTTTCTTAACACTCAAAATGGTATTCTATATTTTAGTTTCTAACCAAAGAGAAAGAAGTGGAAGCTGAGAGCAAGGCCTTCAACTCCGTGGTTACTGAACTCCAAAACAAGCTCGTTAAGGCCCAGGCTGACACCAAGAAAGCCAAAGAGGACCATAGAAAGGAAGCTAAGGAGAGGAAGACAGAGGTGGAAGCCCTCACTAAAAGTGTAGAAGAGGCCAAATTGATGCACGAGGAGCTTCAACAACTGGCTGAGAAGAAAGAGACAGCACAAGATGAGGAGATAACAACGCTTAGACAGAAGGTAACAAATCCAATCAATTTTCTAAAGTCAAAATGAATATGGATCTACGTGTTTTTCAAAAAGAAATCATTTACTTATCATTGAGCCCTTTTTAAAAAAGAGATGGGTACTGCTTTAATTTGATTCACTTACCATTAGATGTAGTTACTTACCATTGGATGTAGTCAAGTACCATGCCAAATAAAATGAGTTTAGATTAAGTAACTACTGCGTATGTTCTTCTACTCACCATGGTAACCTTTTTGGGGGGAGACAAAGTGCCCACCTATCCTGAATAATAGCCAACAAGAGTGTGCATTAATTTAGCGTTTTGGGCACTTTCCCCTTTGCATATAGCCCAAAGTGGTACTATGTTGGATGCCACCTTGGGACAATAAAACTTTCTTTGGTCCTTAGTTTCATTAACGATTTCTTACCACTCAAAAAGTTTACCTATATTTCCTGTCTAACCATATCTCTCTCTCTCTCGCTCGCCAAATAGATTAAGGAGAGCGACACAATCAAATCAAAGATAGAAGTGCAATTACATACAACCATAGCAAAGAACGCATCCTTGGAGGAGCAGCTAATCCAAAAAGACCAAGATCACTCAAGACTAGAGAGCCATGTCACGCAGCTCACCAACTACAAGGAACAACTTAAACTTACATTAGCACAGATTTTCATACGCTTTTTTTAAATGTGACAATAACTAGAAGAAAAACATTCAATCCACAAAGTGATGTAAAATAGAAAAACTAGAAATCGTTTATTCATAAATTCATAAACATTTTAGGAAAGGAATAAAACTCCAATTTATAAGTAATAATATTTCCCTTTTATTTAATATATATTACTTTTCTCTTTGATTAAACTCAAAATGAATGCTATTTGGAACTAGAACTACTAGGATTTGGAAACAAATCACTAATTCACTGTGTGAAGTTTTAATCGTTACGTCACATCTCTTCTTGCTAGATTTATAGAACTCTTCTTATTACCACCCTTACTATAATCAAAGTAGTAGTTATGGATCCTGCACAAAATGATTTGTTGTAAATATGTGTGGATGCACAAAATGATTTGTTGTAAATATTTGTGGATCCTGCACAAAATGATGTAATTATCTTGATACCAATATTCTATGACTTCTATATTTCTTATTAAAGAGTGATTATACATTTTTTCTTTTATTTCTCTAACTTTTTCTACTTCCCTACCTTTTTTCATTTTACCGTTTTCATTGACATTCTACTCCACTATAATAGTACTAATAATTTCTTTTGACATGCCTTTTAAACCTTTATAAAAACCTTGGAGAGACACTAAAGCTACAAGATTGCAAAATTTGATTGATTCAGACACCACTTAAGGAAATTGTGTAATGAGAGAACAAAATGAGGACTATATTGTACAAATTTTTCCAGAGAACATCTATACAAAAATCATGAAGAGGTGGGTCTTAAATCATTGATGGCCATTGTACATATACATGGGTACTACAAAGACATCAAAATGCCTCCAAAATTCTTTTCAACATAGGAGAAATCCATCATTTTCAAGTAGTAGTTTTAAGTATCCTTCTTTTTGAATGACTATCATTCCATGTTTGAGTTCACATAAGCATGTAGCTCAATCCTCTTAAATAGTTAAAGGAGAAAAATCTTCCAATTTGTATAGAGTCTATGCTAAAAAATAATGATGTTAGAGAAACAAATCCACACCAAGGATGGGCATTATCCTTTATTTTAAACTAGTATAAAGAATTGCATGAAATGTGGCCTCATCCCCAAAATTTACACTCAAAGATGATAAAGATAGTGCATAACCTATTTGAGATCAGTGCATAACCTATTTCAAATCACCAAAAAAACAATATGATGTTTGGAAACAATAACACTAACCTTTATTCAACTTGTTTGTGGGTGATAAAAATTAAGATTGCAAAGTGAAATTGAGTAGCTTCATCAAGAGCGAGATTTTACCTCTCATGAGTATAATTTTCTCTCTAGGATGCATAACATTCAAGCAGAGAACATGGCCTTAGAGGGACCTCAACGATGTATCACACATAGATATGCCCTTGGTGAGGCCTCATCCATTCTTCATACTTGTAATCAATGAGAAACACTCAATCAAAAACAATGTGCGTGTGAGTGCATGCACCATATGTTATGCAGACTTAGCACTGTGCTAGGTAGGATGCATATTAGTGCAGGTTGATTGGCCACACTCTTGGGACGTAGAAGAATTATGGATATCTTCTTCAAGACACCTTGTTCTTGGGTTCTGAGGCTCATTTAGGTGCCTATATAACCTCAGATAGATCTATAAAGTTGCGCTAGGACCGTACATCTAGGTTATATTCTAATATGGTTCTAGGGGGATAAGGTAGTCGCTTTCATCCATTTGGATTAGTTGTAAGGTGCTGATATTGGCCAACCGATTTAACTAACCTTGGATACTATATGTAGACTAGTTCCATAGTCTTCATCTCATATCAAGATCATTTAGTTTAAATCAACCTTTTGTGTAGTAGTGCACCTTTATATGTGCAAGACAATGTTTGTCTAGAGTCTATTTAGATTGGCATCAAATCTCCCTATCAGAGCACATGGGTGTGTGAAGACACCATTAAGTTGTAATTTTGGTTTTTTGCAACAATAATTCAATATTATTCTCCATTTCTCTTGTCTGAAGTACTATGTCTTTTGATCAAGTTTTACTTAGTATATTTTTTTACATTTTCTACAAGTGTGTGCATGTTTATATATATATATGTATGTATGTATATATAAATCTATATATATATATATATAAACACACAAAAAAAAACATATATACATACATACATACATACATATATATATATATATATATATATATATATACAAGAGAATGGAGGGGTGTGTGCCGTCAATGCTTTGTGTGCTTTCATTGCTCGTTCCAGTGATCATGTCTTTGATTGTGCATGCCATTGTTGTTGTTGCTCGCATTCTCTATTCTTACCTTCACCTATGTCCTCCATCGCTTATGCTCCCTACTTAGTTTTTTAGTGATACTTGCCACTTGTGGGGAAAAAGAACTGGATACAGTGATATTCCCCCCACTTATAATGGGAAACCATAATATATTTTCATATTATTGGACACTGATAAACCGGCCACCCTAGATTTTATAGTTATAGAAATAAATATTACAGGTTTGCGTCACTGGACCAAAATGCGAAAGAAAGGGTCCCACTAGGCATGCCATCGTCACGGAATATTTTGGGACCTAAGCTCTAGAGCTAAACCCAAGCCCAAGAGAAAACTACTCAAATGTGGCTATCCTCGACTCCCAAGACCAAGCCCAAAAATGTTACATAATTTTCTTAGCCTCGGATAATAGAGCAAACCCAAGGATGGAAAACTATGTAAGCAAGAATGATGTGTATCTTGTAAGGATGATTGTCGTGTGATTATGAGTAACAGTTAAGTAATTTAGTGAAAATATAACAACTGGTAATGGATATGTATTCACAATGATTTGCACAATAGAGCGATTACAATTGCAAGATGAGAATTTGATAATTTATTGATGAATTTCCATGTATTCTATACAAAGCTAATTTTCAGAATGATGATAGTTGAAATTAAAGATCATCTATTTTTTATTTACTCAAATAATAAAACATAAAGAGAGTACTTATCCCTTTTTTTAGCTTGCTTGTAAATGTCAATGAAGCTTGAAGTTATATCACCTTGTTCTTGTCTTCTTTTGAATTTTGTTCTTGGTTTCTCATGAAACTCTTCTTTTAGTGAAACGTTGCAGAGGGTTGGCTTTATACCTTCTCCTTATCAAGTTCCTTTGCTTGACTATTTTGCTTTAGAACCTTTGTTGTCAATATTGTGTAGTTGAGCAGCCTTCTTTTGCTGATGCCAATTTTCTTGCAACTCCTTGGTCGTTAGTTTGCTAGCTTTATTGCTTTCAAATGTCCACCGTGTGAACACCCTCCTGTAGTTGGTTGTTTAACCTTGTTGAATATCTATTGCTTTATTAACTCTATTTTCTTAATGTGTAGGTTGCTCACGTGGAGAGAGACATGATTGGCCAACTCCGTTGATGCTGCATTGTGGGAAAAAAACCGCTAAAAATACAATACTTCTCTTACTTTTGTTACGTGCCGGTTTGTTTTATTCCATGCAGTTATACAACCGTGGCGGCCCTCTCTCCTCTTTTCTTTGGTGTATCCCCTTGATCTCCTCAAAACTATGTCCCCTCTCCATGCGCTAAATCGCTTCAGGCGAGTGTTGGAGGCTATTATTTTGTCCTTTTTCTCGTGGATGGCATTTCAACACACCTCTTTATTTGAATAAGGTTAATAATCTTCATAATGCCGCCCACATTGTTGCCTAGGCTAAATATTTACAATGGGGATAGCTCCTATGCTTAAGCTAAATCAATCATTTGTGTGGTTCTTCTCCCAAATAATCATGGGTCATGCTATACTATGGAAGTTGAGGTTTAATATGAGGAATTATGTCGTCCATGACTTGGAGTTACTCTCAGTAGTGTATGCTCTGAAGTTGTGGAGACATTATCTTTTGGGACAAAGATTCACCTTGATGTGACAGATCATCAAAGTCTGAAGTGGATCTTCACCCAAAGGGATCTCAACATGCCTCAAAGGAGATGGATGCAGACCCTGCAAGAATTTGATTTTGAAATAAAGTATTGGCCAAGGAAAGAAAATGTGGTTGCAGATGCGCTCAGCAGAAAAGCCTCCTTTCTTGCAATTACAGTGGTGTCAAATCCATTGTTGATCAATGCAGCAAAGGAGAAAATCATGCAGGAAAAATTCTTTGCCCCTATTGCTGTCCTTTTGATGCAGGAAAGCAAGACTCCTCATCACGAAATGAGTCGAGTTCTTGGATACAAACTGGATGAAGGATGTATGTATTATAATAATCGGCTATGTATCCCCAATGGTGCAGGAATACAGGGAAGAATTCTAAGAGAAGCCCATGATAGCCTAATAGCTGGACATCCAGGGTTTATAAAAACCTATATGTCTGTGAAGAAAAGCTTCTTCTAGCCAGGACTCAAAAAGGATGTACTTGATCATGTAAGGAAATGCTTAATGTGCCAAAGAGTCAAGGCAAAGTGAATCAAGATGCCAGGGAAACTACAGCCTCTAGACATTCCACAGATGAAGTGGGAATGCATCAGTATGGACTTTGTCACTGGATTACCTTCAGTGCAATCAGGTTACAACTCCATTTTTGTGGTAGTTGACATGCTAACCAAAGTTGCCCATCTGATTCCAGTGAAAGAAACATCCTCTGCAGTGGATGTTGCCAGAGTTTTCCTTAAGGAGATCTTCAAATTGCATGGTTTACCGAGGAGGATAGTAAGTGACCGAGATCCCAAATTCACATCGAAATTCTGGACTGCATCCTTTGAAGCAATAGGAACTTTCTTGGATCTCAGCACAGCCTACCACCCCGAAACAAATGGCCAGATGGAAAGGGTGAATCAAGTAATTGAAGATATCCTTCGGTCATGCTGTAGCAGGGAACCCAAGAAGTGGTTAAGTCATTTGCATCTAGTCGAATTTGCTTACAATGCTTCTTATCATCGGAGCATTGGGATGAGTCCTTTCAAAGCTTTGTATATGGACAAGATTGCCTTACATCGTTGACTTGGTCTGACCCATTGATCAGAGTCGAAATGTCCAGACAAATGCTTGATGACATGGACCAGCAGATGCAATCAATCCGTAAAGATATAAAGGCAGCCCAAGACAGGCAAAAGCAGTATGCAGATAAAAAGAGATCTGAGAGAGAGTTTGAAGAATCAGATATGGTCTTCATTCGAGTACAACCAAAAAGAAGTTCCTTATCCTTAGGGAAGTACAAGAAGCTCTCTCCCAGATACTGTGGGCCATATGCTATCATAAAGAAAGTGGGCGATCTAGCCTACAAACTTCTTCTGCCTCCCCATCTCAAAGTACATGATGTATTCCATGTCAGTTTGCTTAAGAAGTATGTATCTAGTCCGAATCACGTACTGGATGATGAGCAATTGATCTCTCCAACTCAAGGCCAAATGGTACTCCAACCTGAGAAAATCCTTGACGTTCGGGAGAAGATTCTCAGGAGCAGAGTCCTCAGAGAATTCTTAGTAAAGTGAAAGTTCTTCCCTCTAGAAGACGCCACCTGGGAGAAAGAAGAAGAGTTGGCGAAGGATTACCCTCACTTTGCGAGATGAGGACATCTTGCGTTTTTCAAGTGGGAGAGGATGTAAGATTCCTCCTCAGCCTGAATATTAAATAAGCCTCTACTTCAATCCCTTGTAGTCATCCTGTGTTTCTGAATACAAGAAAATATCATTTTTCCTTGTTTTGCCTAGTGAGATTAAAAAATTCTAAAGAGTAGTAAATCAAAATTGGGATATTTTTGGATAAATAAATTCTTCAAATATCAAACAAATGTTTCCCTGAAACAAAAAATCAAAATAGATTTTCCAAGGTACAATTGGAAATTGATTAAGAAGACCTTAGCCTAAGGGTCCAGATTTTCGAAAAAAAATTGATTATGGTCCAATTAAGGTTCCTATGGACCAATAAGATTAAACCCAGTGTCGGGACAAGATAAATCCAAAGAACAAAAGAAAATACCCAAAAATGAGTAAATGCCCACATAAGATGAAGAGTTGACCAAGTACTATGTTTATTAGTTAAAAATTATGGTGTATTAATAAAAAAATGAGATATTTTGGAGTAATCATGTATTTTTGACACATGTGTAAGGAAAAGGGAGACTTTTAAGGAGGCACCTATTTCACATGCTTAGATGAGTTTAAAACTCAAAAATAATTGGATATTTTTGTCTCTCCTCTCTCCTAAATCAAACCAAATCAAAAAGGGAGCCAAACTGGTCCAAAACTTGTCCAAATCCAGCCAATTTGAAGCTCGAAAATTCTAGAACTCAGTTGGACTCAGTTAGTGGCCTCCCTCTCCTATAAATAAACCCTCATTCCTTTGTATTTTTATCTGTGAATTAAATTATGCTGGTATTACTCTAAACTAAGCTTAATTTCTATTATCCTCTAAAAACCTCTACAAAATTGAAGAGATTGGAGCTTCTCTCTCTCTTCAATCTTCCTTGGTGACTCCTACGACATACCAAACCAATTGATTGGTTGGGGGCTGTTGCATGCAAATGAAGATCAATACAAGGAAGCAACAAAAAAGATACTTAGGGCTCTTATAAAGAGTTCCACTTTGTAGATGAATGTGGGAGAGGGCTTCACAATAATCCCACATGGGAACTTTTGAGAGTTCTAGAATTTTTGTATAAAAGGTGGCTCATTTGAGAGCATGGACACATTGGGCAAACTCATGTTTGAGCTCTCTTGAGACTAGCTCTCCCTCTTCTTCCATAGAGGTGCAAGCTCTTCTCACTCCCTATCTACATTGTTGTAAGTTCTATTCTTTTGTTAATTCAATGCAATGAGTTGATATTAGTCTCTCTTCTCTTGTCAATTCTCTAGTATGCATATTTCTTATTGATAGCTTAAAGGGTTGTGTGCATGCTAGGGAAATGTTTATTTGAGAATGAAGAATGCTTGATCTTTGTGTAAGCAATAGCTAGGCTTTCTTCTTGTTTGGATGTATGGATGAATGGAATGTGGAGTTGAGCAATAGCAAGATTGAGCTTGAGTATGTGTTGAATCTATGTCATTAGTAGTAGTTTTCTTAGCATTCTCTCCATCAAATGGATAAGCTTTTGTGCACCGGTACGGGTTGAATCCCTAGCTCCGAAAGGGATGCAAATCCCATTGGATTGAGCTAAGTGTGGATCATACTACTCTTGCTACAAGTGAGAGAGTTATTCCGTCTCTCCATTGGCGCCGCTGCCGGGGAGAAGACTCAAAACCGGTTGAGAAGCTTGCATTACTACCACTATTTCTTTTTATTTTGAGGTTTAGGGCATTGAGTGGGTGATCTCAAGGGCGCCTTGTGTGTTTTCATTTTTTTTGATGAGTAAGAAAAAAATTAAAACCTCTTTGCGGTAGAGAAATCCCGCCATTAATCGGATTTAAGCACTCTCTGTTGTTGCATTGGTGACGGGGTTGGTGAGTGGGAGGTAGAACTTTGGAAGCGTTTTTTGACTTGTTGCTTGTAGTGTTTTGATTTGTTGCTTGGTAGAGAGGCGTTCGCAGCAAAGAAATATATATATATATATATATATATATATATATATTGATTTATATATGCTGAGAGCCAAGGCTTTGCAGCCGGCGTGAACGCTGTGTAAAGAAGGCGGCGAAGGATTAAAAAAAAAAAGCCGATTGAGAGTATTGTGGGGCTGTCAGCTGCAGTAGTTGGAGGCAAGGCACAAAAAGACGACTACAAGGTTGCGAGGAGGAGGCTGACCGTGCGGAAGCATAGAGGCAGCTGGCCGGCAAGACGCAGCTGAAGCAGGAGAAAAGGAAAGGAAGAGCAGCAGCAGGGCGTCGAGGCGGCCAAGTGAAAGAGCACCAGAAGGCGGTTGCTTGCACCAGAAGGTGGCTGGAGCAGCAACAGCAGGGCGTCGAGGCGGCCAAGTGAAAGAAAGGAGAGGCGGCCGGCGGGCGCAGCTTGCACCAGAAGGCGGTTGCTTGCACCAGAAGGTGGTTGGAGGAAGCGAAAGGAGAGGCGGCCGGTAGAATATATTAACGCAGAGTTGGAGGCGATGTTGGCATACGCAGGCGCAGCCTGCAGCAGACGGCGACATTGAGGCACAGCTGGAGGCGGTGGTGAGCTGGCCAATAAAGAAAGCCGCGTGGAGGCAGCTGGAGCCGGCGGGAAATCCGGTGAAGAAGCCGGCGAGCGGCGTGCGAGCGAGCGAAGAAGATAAGGTTAGTGAATTTTTCATTTTTTTTTATTTTTTTTATTTTTTTCAATGTTTTTTTGTATTTTTAAATAAAAAACAAAAAAATAATATTTTTTTAATTAAAAAAAGAGAAAAAAGATTAAAAAAACAATTAAATTTTTTTGTTTAAAAAAAAAAGATATTAGTCTCTTAAAAAAAAGGGGGAAAAAAATAATTAAATTGAGAAAAAGAAATTAAAAAAATAAAAAATAAAAATAAAAATAAAAATAATAAAAAAAATTATTATTATTTTTTTAGGGGTCCATATTGTTTGCATATTTTTTATTTTTCATTTCTGTAATTTTTAGCATAATTAGAGTGATTTGCATTGTTTTAACTTTTTGTTATTAAAAAAAAAAAAGACAAAACGAAAATTCCAATCACCTTTGCTCATATTTGGGAGTAGGTTTGCCACTTAGGAATAACTTACATACTTGTAGGACATTGAGACTGCGGTCATAACCGACGGTGTACAAAGCACACTTGCCTTTGCATAGCACTATCTACTACTTAAGTCTCACTTTGACTAGTCTTTACTCACCTATTTTAGTACTCATTAAAACTTTAATCAGCCCTGCACTTGTATGTTCACGTGTGAAGTCATCATTGCTGATTTTTTCTTTTCTTTTCTTTTCTTTTCAATAAGGGACTTTACTCGTATCAATTGTTTTTTTGTTGCAGCTCTTGCTACTACCGCGCTCGAGGACGTGCGTAAAATAGGAAGGGGGGAGTGTTGCATGCAAATGAAGATCAATACAAGGAAGCAACAAAAAAGATACTTAGGGCTCTTATAAAGAGTTCCACTTTGTAGATGAATGTGGGAGAGGGCTTCACAATAATCCCACATGGGAACTTTTGAGAGTTCTAGAATTTTTGTATAAAAGGTGGCTCATTTGAGAGCATGGACACATTGGGCAAACTCATGTTTGAGCTCTCTTGAGACTAGCTCTCCCTCTTCTTCCATAGAGGTGCAAGCTCTTCTCACTCCCTATCTACATTGTTGTAAGTTCTATTCTTTTGTTAATTCAATGCAATGAGTTGATATTAGTCTCTCTTCTCTTGTCAATTCTCTAGTATGCATATTTCTTATTGATAGCTTAAAGGGTTGTGTGCATGCTAGGGAAATGTTTATTTGAGAATGAAGAATGCTTGATCTTTGTGTAAGCAATAGCTAGGCTTTCTTCTTGTTTGGATGTATGGATGAATGGAATGTGGAGTTGAGCAATAGCAAGATTGAGCTTGAGTATGTGTTGAATCTATGTCATTAGTAGTAGTTTTCTTAGCATTCTCTCCATCAAATGGATAAGCTTTTGTGCACCGGTACGGGTTGAATCCCTAGCTCCGAAAGGGATGCAAATCCCATTGGATTGAGCTAAGTGTGGATCATACTACTCTTGCTACAAGTGAGAGAGTTATTCCGTCTCTCCAGGGGCCTCTAAAGTGACTAAAGAATCAAGCATTTTAGGAGGTAAAGAGTGAATTATGGTCTTTTTTCTATAATTTCTAAATTTTTTCTCAACCCCTCTCAAGCTTGAGAAGCTTTAATTTGAATTGCTTTTGAATATTATTGAAATGTTTTAATGTATTGTAATAAAGAAACACATAAATTTCCATTTATGCTTAATTTTAATTGTTTTTAAGCATTTCTCTCTCTCTCCCCAAAGAAAGGTCATTCCTATGACCTATTCTCAATCCAAATGAAGCTTCTCATGAAGCATTTCTCTGATCTAGGTAGAACTAAATTGAATGAATTTAGTTAGACTACGTGAGGTCGGACAGTAAACCTAATTGTTCTTCTCTCGAACTGAATCAGATAAAAACTTCGTGACCAATTCCAGTTACTAAATCCAAAGAATAGACTATCGAAACTAATCTAGTTTTTCCCTCACCAATCTCACCAAGAATCTAGTTGGATAAATGGATAAATTGACGGGTAGATTACCCTCATGAGAGATCAAGGATCCTTATTATTGAAACTGGGAATTATTGGAAAAAGGGTCTTTGGAACCAATCTCAAACTGGAATCTCACTTGCATTGGAAACTCTATTTTTCATTCAAAGGACTGTTTTACGCCAGAATGTTGGAGGAAGCATTTGGCTTATGTTTTCCTAAAGGAGGTTCGTTGGAACAGCTGGCGGGGAGTCGTCAAGGGACGTCGCCTCCTGGTAAAGCCTACCGAGGTCTTGACCAGCCTCGGTACGGTTAAAATGGTGCGCTTCTGGTACGATAGGCGAGGGTCGATGAAATGGTCTCTAAGTGAAGTGCTTGGACACCTAAGGAGGATCCTAGAGGGTTTTTGACCAGGCAATGCACGGGGGCTCGTGGGGGTTGCTAGGACACCGAGGCATACGTCGAGGAAGATATCTCATGGACAAAAAGGAAAGGTTTTTGGAAACAAAAATTTGATACTGGATCTCGTTGGTTGGCCAGCTGGTCTTCAACGGAGAGTTCAGATGATGCATTTTTGTAATACAATGGACTTGGAATTTCGGAAAATGATGATCGAAAATATTATGATTTTATTCAAAGATTATCTTAAAGCCAGTCGAATCTGTTATAAATCGCAATTTCATATTGGGTGTGTATGTGGTGTGCCTATTTGATTTTTGTATGAATCGCCGGCTAGGGGGCCTTGGAACTCTTTTCCTCGGTACCCGGGCAAAAACCCAATCAAATCTTTATAAAGGAATCCCACCAATTCAGTGGTCGGGTGGTTGGCCGGGTAACCCATGGGGGGCCGGATGGGGTTAGGCTGGATCGAAGGATTCTTGAGAAATAACTAGATACGATTAGTTACGTTAATTAGTTTAAATCCTAAGAAGACCTTGTTCTATGGCAAGGGATACGGTTAGTTACGTTAATTAGTTAAATCCTAAGAAGACCTTGTTCTATGGGAAGGGATCATCGGCTCTGCCTCAAAAATGAGGAAAAAAGCGGTGATTCCATGGACCAAGTGCAAGTCTCTTGTTGATCTGACCATGTGACTTCAGGCTTGGTCAGATCAATTTAATTTAGTGAAGACTTGACTCGTTAGAGTAATCTCCTAGTTAAAAGATTTTTCACCTTCCTGGCGGAATCGCCCGTGCCTTCCGGGCGAGGGGAGTCTTCTGGGCCCGGTCTTGGAGGGACCGCCCCCGGGCTAGCCTTTCATCCCAGACATCCACGGGGCGAGGCCCCGAGTGTGCAGGACCCCCACCTCGCACGGGACGCCGGGAAAGAGCCTGGAGCGGGCACGCGGGGACCTCACAGACATGTTATCACAACACAAAGAGATTGGTAAAGGGACTTTATGCCCTATATCTCCTCTAGAATTTTATTCAACCAACTAATCTCACATGCAAGAATTGTGGGTTACTTTTTACTTATCTCAAGATACAAAACTGTTACTACAATAACTAGAAGTAGATCTTGAATCATATAAGTAATCAGCCCAATCAGCATCACTATACCCATACCAAAAACTAGATCTTAAATCAACCATTACTACAATAAGTAGATCTTGAATCATATGATTAATCAACCCAATTGGCATCACTATACCCATACAAATATGAGGATTTTTAGAAGCTTCAAACACAAATCCACCATAGTCAATAGTACCTTTGACATACATCAATGTCTTCTTTGTTGCATTCCAAGGGTTCTTTGATGGCTCTTGCGTGAATTGAGCCAAATAAGTAACTGCAAAACTAATATCATGCCTTGAAATGGTTAAATTATTAAGACTTCAAACCATTTTCCTATAGAGAATAGGATCAACAAATTTTGGCCCATCATTAGGATGTAGTTTCAAGCTTGCTTCCATGGGATTATTCATGGGCTTGGCAGTTTGCAATATAAACCTATCAATCAAGCTTAATGCGTATTTCTTTTGCGACATACAAGTCTTGTTAGCATCTCTTGATATCTCTATTCCCAACAATTAAGAATGCAAAGCCTACAAATCCTTCATGTCAAATGTGGTAGAAAGTATAGTTTCAAGTCGAAAAATTCTATCGTGTTATTATAGGTCATGATTAGATCATTCAACCATAAGAGCAATATTACCATTGCATCACATATAAGGTAGGCTATCAGCAACTCCACTTTGTTAAAATCCATGTGCTTCTTTTCAAACCAATACCCAGGTTCTTGCTCTAATCCATAGAGTGCTTTGTTGAGTCTACATACATAAGTAGACGTTTTCAAATATTCAGTATCATGTGGTTGATGCATGTAAACTTCTTCATCCAAATCACCATTCAAAATAGCATTTTTTAACATCCATTTGATGTCTAAACATGGTTGTAAGAGAAACAAGTGCTCTAATTATTGTCATTCTAGACATAGGGTTAAAAGTTTCATCACAAAATCAATACATGGGTATGAGAGTAACCTTTGGCAACGAGCCTAGCCTTGTACCTATCTAAATACCATCAGCTTTAAAATTTGCTTTGTATATCCATTTGCATCTAATAATGAGTTTCCCATGAGATTTGGATCAGAATGCACAAGCTCCAATGGCTTTTGGCACAATTGGCCTTGTTTGTTGAGGGCAATCTTGAAGAATTTCCAAACTCACATACATGTGATAATTCATTTGTACATTAGAAACAATTGGGCATGAATGTACTCATACATTCATGCCCATGCTCCATTAGAAACAATTCGTGTGATCAAATTTTTCCTCTCTTCCTTCACCTGAAGTGGATGCATAGTTGCCTTGGTTATACCTTCCTTCTCAGACATCTTTATCTTTCTAAAAACAAATGTCCTCCTTTTCCTCAATAATGGCATACAATTCCACCCCGATCATAGCCACTCCTATCATAGTCTGCGCCTCGGCCTCTTCCTCTGTTTGCATAACCACCTGGATAGACATTCATAGCTCTCTTGGTATCCTCGATCACTAGCAGCTCTTCCTCTACCTTGTGTCATGATTCCTTTTAGTTTCCACCATAAGAACCTCTTCCTCTCTGGCTTCTGGCTGTTCTTCTTTGTCCTCTTCCTCTCAATAACCTATCTAGTATGTCAACTCTGAATGGAATGGAGATCTCCATGTAAGTTGATCTCTTAATCTATAAGAATGAATTATCAGTTGGAAAAATGGTGATGTGACAGGTTACAAGGCTGAATTCGAGAATGGGCAATGTTTGATCAAAGGCAAAAGAAAGAGTCATCTGGGTCATTGGCAAGAGAATAATGGCAGGTAAACATTGTAGGCTACATCAGCTCCAAACTAATGTTCATTGAATGCAAATCTCATAGAGATGTGTTCTACATAATTGTAGCATAATATGTATGGTCATACAAACTATAATTTGTTGGTTTTGTTGAGAAGGACACATATGATGGTTCATGGTTTACCTCTTTGGACTCATTGTAACAAAGTTTGTTAAGCATGTTATACAAGAAAAAAGTGAAGGTAGTCTTAATCAAGCAACAATAAGAGAAAGAGGCACATTGGATCTTATTTACATAGATGTATGGGAACTAGCTCAAACCCCAACACTACATGGGTTTATTTTTTTAAGCAAAAATGTAATGTGTTTGGCATTTTTACAATTTTAAAGCAATGGTTGAGAAACAAATAGGAGAATCAAATACGGTGAGTATATTTTAGAAGACACAATAATGGCGAGTATATATCACATAAATTTCATGCATTTGTGATGCAAATATAATTAGAAGGTTGTTTACATGTCCTTACACTCCCCAAGAGAATGTTAGAGGCATGTTGTATGAGACGGGACATAACCCCATCACCAAAGGTAGCCCAGCCATGGAAGGAACTAATTATGCTTTACTTTCAACATTAAAGTAGGTGGAAGAACCAGATTTGTATGAAAATGCCAAGATACTAAATGGAAGCAAGCAATGAACGACGAGGCGCATGCATCACACAAGAGCAAAACACCATCAAACCTCCTTTCTTCAAAGCACATGGCTGACTTTTTACACTAGAAATTTAGGTTTCTCTCCTCTGAGCTTACATGTGCTTAATTTCACTCCTCAAAGGTCCTACAATTGGGTGTGTAATTTCTTGCATCCAATCTTAAAGGTACACAAAATCAACAATTTTAAAGGTACACTTCAAATTGTAGATGCTAGAGGAAGCTTGTGAACAAGAATGATTCCTTTTAATTTAATCATTAACATTAATCTATTTAAAAGTTCTTTTAACATTGGATCTCTATCAAGCCAATGAACAATTATAGGAAATCAATGAGAAGTGTACATACATCTAGTGAAGAGGATAAGAGCAGATGCTAAAAAACCAAAATAGGAGCATGGACATAAGAGGGAGCTGACGCTTTTGTTCCAGAAAGGAGACAAGGCAACAACGAGGAAAAGGGATAAATCGAGACAATTAAAAGATAGACAAGTAGATGAGTGGGACAATTAAAAGATAGACAAGTAGACGAGTGGGAGAATAAAGAGACCAGAGACAAGCAAGTGTGAGGAAGCTTTTATAAGGCGGCCTATGTCTATTTATTTACCATAGGAATCTTCTATATTTGTAAAAACACCTCTAAATATTCATATCAATAAAGCATGTACTTACCTCTGTTGGTGACCCTAGAGCCAAATACAAACATTATGGACAAATGTGTGCTTTTGCAAAGAAATATCAATGTGAAACTAATCTCTCTCTCTCTCTCTCTCTCTCTCTCTCTCTCTCTCTCTCTCTCTCTCTCTCTCTCTCTCTCTCTCTCTCTCTCTCTCTCTCTCTCTCTCTCTAGTGGCCCAGTTTTGCATTAGCATCTTTCACTCGGTAATTTAAATTATAAAAAATTAAACTTTGTACATTTTATCTTCTTACTAAGAGAACTAAATTCACTCTATAGGTTCATTACTTCTAAGGAGATTGATCTTGTTAATACACCAAAGATGAAAGAAAATGGAAGCATGCTTCTGTGTTTTATGGGGGAGAAAGAATTACCTAGAGGCTTTTTTGATAGCCAAGTACATTTTCTTATTCATCTTGTGTATGAAATATCTCTTGAAGGTGTTATGAGTAGTTGATGGACGTTCTTCTTTGAGTGGTTTATGAAAGTTGTCAAAGGATTTGTCTATCAAAGAGCATGGCCTGCGCGGGGTCCATGACAGAGGGGTGGTTAGTCCATGAATCATTATATTATGTGCCAAATTATATGGTCACTATGGATTCAAAGGCACAAAAATTATGGAATGACGATGAAGATGTAAGAAATACATGGGAGGTATTATCACAAAATGGAAAGAAAGTGAAGTTATTAGTTGAGGTTCATGAACAAATAGACACCTTTATATTGTATAATATGAAAATAATGGAAAATGGATCAAGTTATATGAGAGAGAGAAGGAAAAGTCATCCAGAAAATGATCTCACACCAAAACATCAGAAATTCGTTCTATGGTTGGTACAATGGGTTAAAATCTTGTTTAGAAAGATGAAGGAGGAAGGAAAAACACTTATTAATGATGAAATACACATCTCGTCGATGATGAATATGTTAGTATACGAAATGTGCAAACTTTAGTATTTTGGATAATTTTCAAGTTTATATTATTGATAAGATCTTATTAACTTACTTTTGCTACAAGAACGATTTTAAAGTAGTATGTGGGCTTATTGTCGACATTTTTGAATTGAAAGGACCGATAAGCACAGAGTCACGATGATGGACAATGGTGTTATGGCATCATTTGAGCAATAAAGTCATGCTAGTGCAAAAGATCTAAATGTTATTAATGGTGAGTTAGTATATATTGGTGTACTCAAGGAAATCATTGAGGTCAATTACATGTCATTAAAAAGGCCTTATTTAAAGTACAATGGTTTGAGAGCACATATCATGGTCGCAGTGCATCACTTTTAGGAAGGAGAAAAATGGATTCTATATGCGATTGACTCAACAAGAATTTTGCAACAAAAAATCAAGCCTTTTGTCTTTCCTCAACATTGTCAACAAGTTTTCTTTCATCCAACTCCTAGGGATGAAAATTATTCCAGTAAATCCTCATGGAAAACATGTATTTGAAGTAAGAGAATGTATGATCGAGCAAGAATATGAATATGACATGGTAGAGCAAGAGAAAGAGCAAGATATGGTAGAGCAAGACCCTGATATATAGAGCAAGAGAAAAATAACAATAACATTGAAGATAATTAGGATGAAGACAATGAGAATGAAGACAATGATTATATTGATCCTATGATAACATCTTACTCGTGATTTTTCTTTTCCTCCCTACTTTTGCAGGAGTTTTTCTAAAAGGTGGCAACTCCGTGTACCTAAATTTTCACCACATGCACAACGAAACTATGGGTTGCTAGAGAAACTCATCTATGTTGTATTCCTAGACCCTTACTATAAACATAGAGGATCCAAGACCCCCATTCATTTGGATGTGGTTTGAAGGGACATCCAAGGGCCGCAAAATCTTTTGGATTAGTGCCCCTTGTGGATCATGGGAGAGCCTAAATTTTATCTATCCTACACTATCCATGTCTAAAGAAAAGCTCTACTAAGCTAGAAAGTTTGGATAGGGTGTCTAGCAAGTGCTAACCTCGCAGGGGGGGGTCACTATCATGAAAATGTGTCTATCACGTGCGTTCAACAAAAGGTTTTAAAAAAAAGATGGACTTTTAGATATTTTTTCACAATAGGAGGCTATTATTTGATTGAAATTTTGTTTATTTCATGTGAGGAAAAAGCTGGACCCTAAAGCTAACAAGTGATATCCTCATAGGATACTCAACAGGAAGTAAGGCCTACTACTGGTGCTACATTCCATCTGCTAGATGGTTTTACACTAGCAGAGCTATAGTGTTTGATCAGTTGAACATCTGATACAAGCTGGTTGGATGTCAATCATATGTTGTCGATGTTATTTACATGGTAGAAGTTGGGCCTGAGAATGCGTTAATGGCTAGTGGGCCTTATGATGTAAGTACAAGCATTAACACTAGATATGGGTTAAGAGATGTGACAAAAGTGTCAAGTGAAGTGCCTCCATGGTCTGCAAGACTTAGTTCAAGCTCAGGACCAATTATGACAAGTGGCACACATGTAAAACCAAGTGTACAGATGGCTCCACGTCAAAATGTGCATAGTTCTCAGAAGGCAAAGTTGCCATTTGATTCACATACCAAAATCAAACCAAGATAGTTTTGGATGAACTAACTTCAATAGATTGTAGTAGATATGTTGGACAATCACCAGGTCAAGCCCCAAAAAAAAACTATGATGTTTTGTTGCTTTTGATGTAATGAATGTCTTCAACATGGGTTTTGATGCTAGGATGAGTATACCCATCATGCATACATGCGAGCCAATAAATTTGGATGGTGTTGGTGGATTCCATAGGTACAACTCTGACCAATAAGCAATAACCTAGCCCGAGAAGGTCAAGTAGGGCCACATACCCAATCCATAGGCTCACATATGATGGTTTCATAGCTGAGCATCATGCTTACCCAGCCTCCCTACTACGTCGTCTCGTCATGGGGTGAAGACGGATGTGAGGAAGCGCGGGTGGGTCTACTCGAGGTAGGTGATGTAGGCTCATCACAGCCATATCGTGATGGGTCTACATCACTCGGACCCTCACCACTCAAACTTGCAGCTATTAAAGGCGTGGTCTACTCGACTGGCCAAGTTGGGTAGATTGCCCCCATGGAGTCGACTAGCCCCCGGCCGATGGTAAGCCTGCTTGCACATAAGATTAAATGATAAAACTTATGGAACGTATAAAAGTTTAACTTTGTGTATGTGAAAAGGTTTGATGGAACCATATCTATGTCTGAGTAAACTAAGACCAAGCTCGCTACCCATATCGTTCGTTGATAACACGTAGCAGATTTTCCACATCTGGGTCTTACGATGGGTAGATCGACATTGCCTATACATACATGCATAGGAGTCAATTGCTTGAAGCATAAAACATAAAGGCCTTATGTATAAATCTCTATGCATATAGCCTATGCATAGAGCATTATGCATAAAGCCTACGCATATAGCCTTATGCATAAATCTTTATGCATAGAGCCTTATGCAAAGAGGTATGCATATAGCCTTATGCATAGAGCTACAACAAGAAGATAAGATCATCTAAGCATGTTTGAGGTGTGGAGGTTATGTAAAGCAATAGAGGCTACATCCAGGAAATATAATACTATTAGGAAATTGTGGCAAGATGGGACCGTGCCAAAGGAAAATATTAAAGCATTATAAGAGTGGTTGAAATGGTGGGAAGACATAATCTTGTTGGGGCTACCTACACATGAATGTATGTATAATGTATTTTTTCTTGAAGTAGATGTTCAAGGAATTTAGAGAGTATTATCAATATTTGGACCTTGTAGCACGATAGAAGTCCTTGGGAGTAGGCGGCCATTCCAAATACAATTCTTTCTGAAAGTGTGCATGCTTGCTGGCTAGCTAGAGAAGGTGGAAAGAGGAAGATTTCATTGTATGATGCTTGCATCTCCGATGTGATCAATTTCTATATTCAATGTGAAAATAAACTTTGATATTTGATTGGTCTCTATAATGGGACTGGACCCAGATATGGATACTTTTCTCAATGGATACTTTTCTCAAGAGAGTTGGTTCTAATAGCATGGCAAGTCCTACTTTTGTTGCCCATGTGTTGCAAGGAGTAGTTGTTGGTACCCCTATGTTTGAGAACCCATTAGGTCATGGTGATAAAGAAATCGTGCAAGGATAGAAAAGCTCAAACACAAACAATAGCTCACATAGACGAGGGTATGTAATGGAATCAAGGCATTGCAAGCGACGTGGACATCCATGAAAAATTAGGTTTGACACAAACTTGTCAAACTACAGCCACCTCATCGATGTATAGCCCAAATAGTGTAGAGAGAGTGGGCATCCTTGCTTCACACCTATGGTGCTAGCAATAACATCAGATAGCCCCCCCGGGGCATCGTATGCGCCCGAGGACCTGCTCATATAAAGCATAGATGCCCCAAACCATCTCTGATGGGATCCCCAATGACTGTAGGCGCTGGAGCATCCACAACACAAGACATTTCTTTGTTTGGATGAATCCAATGAGCATGATGCAAAAGCTAAAAGAGAATCAGATGTGCAAATGGCACCCAACTCTAGAGACATTGTAAGGAGTATAATGAGCCCATCCTAAACCTGGAATGTAGATAGATAACACGGCTATATGATGGTATGCAAAGGATCCCAAATGGTTGGAGCGGCGTGACATCTAGATGGATAAGAGCATGTGCGCAAAAGGAAAATAGAAGGCACATGGGGAAGCAAAGGTGACGGGAGACGTATGTTCTAGAAAGAGAGCGAGGCGAAAACAGGCTTGAAGAAGGATAATCAAGATCATTCTAGGGGACTCTCCAATGGCAGTGACTAGACATCACCACAGAGAGAGGAGAGCATAGTTTATAGTAGAGGGGTCTCTTGTAGGTTTATTTTTCATCATGGAGCATGCAAGGTAGAGTCCCTGCAACCTTTTTTTAGTTTGTAGTGAAGACAGTGCACTAAGGATTTTTGATTGAATCACAGCAGAGGGAGGTAGCCGAGTGGAGAATTGGCCAAGCTGTTTCCTAGGTTCTCTGAGCAGAACCTCTATTAGAGACGTGATCCAGGTCAAAACTTCTTTGACTGTAGTTTTTTGCCAGTTGGAAGCCGGATGGTAGAGGATGAAGATGATGTTGATAAGTGTGAAGTTGTGGGTCTATCTTTGGAAGACCCTAAACATTTCTTGTGCTTTCTTCAATTTTCTTTAAACCCTAGGTATTAGGCTTGTTGAGACTGTTTGTTTTGGTTTCAATGAAAGATACATTGTTAAGAGCTTGAGTTCTCCGCAGTTTGGTGAGATTTTGTGCCTTGGTGCTTTATTTGTGTTGTGTTGAGTGAGATGATCGAGGAGGATCTCCTATTAGGGAAAATCTATTTTCTACTATGTCAAAACTGATTCTAAGTCAGAATCATAAGAGAGAGTACACAAAGTTGGTTCTGTGTGTCAGCAACAGCTGAATGTCAAACATCATACATGTTAGCTGAAGGTAGAAAGTCTTTGGGTTAGCATGTCTCAGCATAGGGGAGATGCCAGTAGATAGAAGACTAGACAGTTGAAGGTTTTTCTAAGGCAAGACTGAGTAAACTACTGTCAACTATGTATCTCTTATATGCATCCTTGGTTGGATTGAATATGTGGTAGGTATACAAGTGCCAACTGACCTAAATGATGGGAGGAATTCTACTTCAGTTGAGTCAGATTGGTCTTCCTTGAGAGAAGACAACCATTCAGAGGCAGCTGTGGATCAGTTGCAATTAGTAGAGGACTAGTAAATTGATATCCCTTCAAGTTTAGATCTGTTTGAGGGTTTGAGGAAATCTAGGCACCTGAAGAAAAGTCATGTTTTTGTAAAGGCTTTGGAAGTAGACATTTTTGTGTCAAAATTCAGAGTCAAAACAATCTTTTTAAGTCAGAACAGGTGTTCAGAGAAGAGTCAAAAGGGGGTCTAGAGAGGCCTTGGGGATGTGTATATGAGGTCAGCGGGCAGATAGGAAGAAGACATCTTGGAGATCTGGAGGATAGATTTCTATCTAGGAGCTAAAAAGGGATTTCCAAGGTAGAAAAAACACTTTCTATGTCATAGCTAAGAGTGGATAAGGTCAGATGGTTGTCAGCCTTGGTCAGGAGAGGCTAATATATGTGTGATCAGAGCTTTTGGGTGACTTGTGCTAACTGGGTCAGAAAGGGAGGTTGGGAGGGTATAGAAGTGTCCTCTTGAGTCAACTGGAGGTAGAAGGATGGGTGCAGGTCTAGTAGGAGCCCTTGGAGCTGCGATTCTAACATTTCCCAGTTCTTATCCCATATCTCTTCTTCCTTGTGTGCCTATCAATGGTGTAGTATTCCTTGTGTGCCTCCTGGTGGTGTAGTAGAGGCCATCACCCAGAGACCACACCACATAATGATAATTGTGGAGGAAAATGTGCACTGGACATTGTGGGCCATTAGGAGAGTGCTGCCTCATTCCAAAAGCAAGTGTTTTGAATTGATACAAAGAAGAAGGTTCACAAACTTGATGGAGAGTAGGTCACCAAGATTAGTGTCCCCTTCTTTTTGGTCGAAAATAACATATGATAGAAACAAAATATCTCAATGGATGTGGTTTTGTAATCACGATGTAGAGCATGCATGGGGTGTGGACAAACTTTTCAAGCATCCACCGACAACGACGCCATCCAAATGGCTTGTTGATCTTGGTACTAATGCCACAAAAGAGGAGCTAGCAAGTCTTAAGAAAGCAGGGTTTAACTTGAAAATTATATCATTATCACCATTTTTGGTAGAACTAAGATGACAAAGTGTCATGCAGGCACAAACAGTGACCTCTATTCCATTCCATCTTCTAGCAAGAGAAGCAAAAAGTGGAGGCACGGGATATCAATAGAAGCTAACAAAAGGCTTGCTACCAGCCGATACTATGAATTCAACACTAGTGGAAGAGAAAACATTATTGGCAAGGAGTCATGAGATTGTTCGTTTGATATAACAGAGAATTGCTATGATGTGCACATTAAGGTTGAAAGAGATGATGTTGTTTTCACTGGGAATAGAGTTTGCAAAAGCACAAAAAGTAACTTGTCCTCCGGAACGACAAAAGAGAAGATCATCTAAGCATGTTTGAGGTGTGGAGATTATGTTAAGCAAAAGAGGCTACATCCAAGAAAGCTAATACAATTAGGAAATGGTGGCGAGATGGGACCGTGCCAAAGGAAAATATTAAAGCATTAGAAGAATGGTTGAAACGGTGGGAAGATAGAATCTCGTTGGGGCTACTTACACATGCATGTACGTATAATGTATTTTTTCTTGAAGTAGATGTTCAAAGAATTTAGATAGTATTACCAATATTTGGACCTTGTAGGATGATAGAAGTCCTTGGGAGTGGGGGGGGCATTCCAAATACAAATCTTTCTAAAACTGTGCGTGCTAGCTGGTAAGCTAGAGAAGGTGGAAAGAGGAAGATTTCATTGTATCATGTTTGCATCTCCGCCGATGTGATCAATTTGTATATTCAATGTGAAAATAAACTTTGATATTTGATTGGTCTTTATAATGGGATTGGACCCCGATATGGATACTTTCCTCAAGAGAGTTGGTTCTAATAGCAAGGCAGGTCCTACTTTTGCTGCCCATGTGGTGCAAGGAGTAGTTGTTGGTACCCCTATGTTTGAGGACCCATAAGGTTGTGGTGATAAAGAAATCATGCAAAGAAAGAAGAGGTCAAACATAGACAATAGCTCACATAGATGAGGGTATGTAATGGAATCAAGGCATTGCAAGCCACGTGGACGTCCACGACAAATTAGGTTTGACACAAACTTGTGAAACTAGCCACTCCATCCACACGAGACATTTGTTTGTTTGGATGAATCCAATGAGCATGATGTAAAAGCTGGAAGAAAATCAGATGTGCAAATGGAACCTGACTGTAGAGACATTGTGAGGAGCATAATGAGCCCATCCTTAACCTAAAATGTACATAAATGAGATGGCTATATGATGGCATGCAAAGGATCCCAAATGGTAGGAGCGGCGTGACATCTGGGTGGATAAGAGCATGTGCGCAAAGGAAAATAGAAGGAACATGGGGAAGCAAAGGTGACGTGCAACGTATGTTCCATAAAGAGAGCGAGGCAGAAACAGGCTTGAAGAAGGAGAATCGAGATCATTTTAGGGGACTCTCCAATGGCGGCTAGAGATCACCACAGAGAGAGGAGAGCACAGTTTGTAGTAGAGGGGTCTTTTGCAGGTTTATGTTTTGTCATCATGGAACATGCAGGGTAGAGTCCCTGCAACCTTTTTTTAGTTTGTAGTGAAGACAGTGCACTGAGGATTTTTATTGAATCAAAGCAGAGGGAGGTAGCCAAGTAGAGAATTGGCCAAGGTGTTTCCTAGGTCCTCTGAGCAGAACCTCTGTTAAAGACCTGATCCAAATCAAAACATCTTTGACTATAGTTGTTTGCAAGTTGGAAAGAGATCATGTCTTTTTCACTAGGAATAGAGTTTGCAAAAGCACACAAAGTGACTTGTCCGTGAATGAAAAAAGAGAAGATCATCTAAGCATGTTTGAGGTGTGGTAGTTATATAAAGCAATAGAGGCTACATCGGGGAAAGCCAATACAATTAGGAAATGGTGGCGAGATGGAACCATGCCAAAGGAAAATATTAAAGCATTAGAAGAATGGTTGAAATGGTGGGAAGAAAGAATCTCATTGGGGCTACCTACACATGAATGTACGTATAATGTATTTTTTCTTGAAGTAGATATTCAAGGAATTTAGAGAGTATTACCAATATTTGAACCTTGTAGGATGATAGAAGTCCTTGGGAGCGGGCGGCCATTCCAAATACAAATCTTTCTGAAAGTGTGCATGCCTTGCTATCTAGAGAAGGTGGAAAGAGATCATGTCTTTTTCACTAGAAATATAGTTTGCAAAACTGATCATGTCTTTTTCACTGGGAATAGAGTTTGCAAAAACACACACTGAAGTAACTTGTCCTGAACAACAAATTAGGAAATGGTGGCGAGATGGGACCGCCGCTAAAGAAGGAAAATGTTAAAGCATTAGAAGAATGGTTGAAATGTTTGCGAGTGGGAATGAAGATGATGCTGAGAAGTGTGAAGTCTTTGGAAGACCCTGAAAGTTTGATGCATGTGTCATGTCTGACAGTCAGCAAATTAGTAGACAGAAGACCAGAGAGTTAAAGGTATTTCTAAGGTAGGAGTGAGTCAACTGTGTATCTATTGTGATGCTGCATTGAATATCTGGTGGGTATACAAGTGCCAGCTGACCTAGATGGGAGGAACTCTACTTCAATTGAGTCAGATTGGTCATCCTTGAGAATACAGCCATTCAGAGGCAGTTGTGGATCAGTTGTGGCAATTAGCAGAGGACTAGTAAAGTGATATCACTTCGAGTTTAGATATGTTTGAGGGTCTGAGGAAATCCATGCACCTAAAGAAAAGTCTTGTTTCTGTAAAAGCTTTGGAAGACTGTGTCAGAATTCAGAGGCAGAAAAGTCTGTTTTAGTCAGAAGAGACAAGTAAAAGACATCTTGGAGATCTGGAGGACAAATTTCTATCTAGGAGGTAAAAGAGGATTTTCAAGGTTAAAAATTCCCTTTCTGTTTCACAGCTAAGAGTGGATAAGGTCAGATGGGTGTCAGCCATGGTCAAGAGAGGCTAATATATATGTGATCAGAGCTTTTGGTGACTTGTGTTGGCTGAGTCAAAAAGGGAGGTTGGGAGGGTATAGAAGTGTCCTCTTGAGTCAACTGGAGGTAGGAGAAAAAAGTACAGGTCTGGTTGGAGCCCTTGGAGCTATGATTCTAACATTCCCCAATTCTGATCCCATATCTTTTCTTCCTTGTGTGCCTACTAGTAGTGTAGTATTCCTTGTATGCCTGTCGGTGGTGTAGTAGAGGCCATCACCCAGAGACCACACCACATAATGATAACTGTGGAGAAAAATGTGCACTGGACATTGTGGGCCATTAGGAGAATGTCGCCTCATTGAAAAGCAAGTGTTTTGCATTATACAAAGAAGAAGGTGCACAAACTTGATGGAGAGTAGGTCACCAAGATTAGTGATGACCCCTTCTTTCTGGTCGAAAAGAACATATGATAGAAACAAAATATCTCAATGGATGTGGTTTTGTAATCACGATGTAGAGCATACATGGGGTGTGGACAAACTTTTCAAGCATCCACCAGTGATGCCATCCAAATGGCTTGTGATCTTGGTATACTAATGTCACAAAAGAGGAGCTAGCATTTCTTAAGCAAGCAGGGTTTCACTTGAAAACTATATCATTATCACCATTTTTGGTAGAACTAAGACGACAAAGTGTCATGCAGGCACGAAACATCACCTTGCATCCTATATAAATAGCATGTCCTCATATGGCATGAATTTAAGTGTGGTTCATTCCAAATAGATGCTAATGAAAGGAGGGTATTTTGGAACCGCACAAACATATCTAGGAGACCTTACACCCACCAAAATATAGATGGGCTTATATATAGTTCAAGGGAAATATATATAGTGTAGAGCCCAATTGTGTTTTCGAGGAGCACACAAGTTGTGAGGACTATATGGGCCGACATTCTCAACATTATGTATTAGTTCTTGGCTCCACGTTGTGAGGTTGTTGGGTGATGGCCTCTACTACACCACCAGCACAAGAAGAAAACACAATGGATCAGAACTCGGAGACACTGAAATCCCAACTCCAAGGGCACCAATCAAACTGACTCCTGTCCTGAGCCCTCCAATTGACACCTCTGGACACCTCAACACCCTACCAACCTCCCTATCTGATCCAAATTCCTCCTCAAATTGTCCTATTAGGTCAACACTAACCTCTAGCACCTCAAATCTTCCAACTACAAGCCTCTCCTGACCTTAGCTTATATCGAGCTAACCAGCAACATCCCCATCTGACAAGAATCGGCTAGAAACTGCTCTAGAAATCTTCAACTTTTCCCCAATCAAAAACCTATCCTCCATGATCCCATAATGTTTCCCAATCGTTAGCTTGCCCCTTAACCAGTCAACCAGTCCTCTACAAAAACACAGCTGACTAAACCTGTCTCAATTTTGCCTAAGTAGTCTGACCAAACTGG
The DNA here is from genome assembly GCF_041138505.1 of Cibotium barometz. Taxonomy (NCBI): domain Eukaryota; kingdom Viridiplantae; phylum Streptophyta; class Polypodiopsida; order Cyatheales; family Cibotiaceae; genus Cibotium; species Cibotium barometz. The sequence goes on from NC_141082.1 coordinate 39,622,498, forward strand.
CAGACTCAAAACCCTCAATTGAATTACAATCCTCTCTCACTTGTCTACAAACTCTCTATGGCACGCTCATAATGCCCTCACCTTGCAAAAGGATACCACACTATAGGCTCTCAGCTAATTACAGTGCTCTAACACACAACTGCCTCCGAATAATTGTCCTTTCAAAGCTTGTACAACTGACTCAGCTCACTCTAGTTCCCTCTCCTCTAAGTCTGCTGACACTTCTAGACTCTCAAAAAACTCTATCCTAGCCCGGATACATCACTATAAACACTCCTAAACACTTATCTAGCAGCAGGTGACTCAGAGATACCACAGAATCTCCACTCAGACCACAAACCCATCCGACTATTGCTGACTCTCCTCACAGTCAGCTCTGACCCACAAACACCTCAGTCAATCTTAGATAGACCAAAGCAAGGTCCCTACACCTTTAGGTGACTATCCTGAGGTCCACCTAACACTGTACCTCCTCAACAAGTATGACTGAGAACCAACTCAAAATCTATCCCCAATCATTAAATTATCACCCAAATGAGCTTCATCTCCATGAATTCAATGTAAACAACTCAATAATAACCAAAAAATCAAACAAAAGATGAGACCCAAAATATATGTCTACTTCGTATAAACAACAAAACACTTCAATGTCTCAACAGCCCTGAGACCTGGGCAACAACATATCAGAATATAAACCACAAAACACTTCGGTGTCTCAATAGCCGTAAGACCTGGCACCAACGTATCAGAAGAGAATACAAAAAAGCTATGGGGTCCTCCACAAATAGACCTCGGTGACAATTCTTTAAAAACATAACATCTACAATAGAGGAGAAATCAAACTAGGTCAAGTATCTAATAGAGATGCTTCTTAGAGAACCCAGGGTACTCACCACCTGGCTAATTCTCCAAAATTCCTTCTAGATTGTTGCACTACCCGGTTTACTCATTCTCCCATACATTTTCTTTTTCCATTTCATGCACCTGCACCTTATCCACCCTATTGTCACATGTCTTTTTCCACTTTAGACTCTCTACACATCATCATTCATATATATTGTCCCCCTATACATTGTGTTTAGGATGGGCTTGATATTGTCCTCACACAACATTCTCTACACATCATCATTCATATATATTGTCCCCCTATACATTGTGTTTATGGGCTTGATATTCTCCTCACACAACATTCTCTAAGAGTTGGAGAGGAGCTTCTTTGTTAATTACTCATTTAGTAGACCTCTTTGTGCTCAACATAGACATAAGCAAGCAAGATTACCAATTAAATGTACCATTAGGATGCCCATCATCCAAATCTAGGACGTGATTGTACTTCATTTTGTACCAACTATAAGTATGGTTATCATCATCTTTAAGTCTCCATAAACTCTTGTTATAGGATGTTTCTTCCCATGGATCATTCATTTAAAAAGACTGAAAAAAAATACAATAACAAATCTGAGATGCGATCATCGCCTCCTATAATGACTCTTGCAAATAGCACAAATAGCAATACAAAAAATGGACAGAGTTTAAATTTGCAAGGATTAAAAAAATCCAAGTGAAATACAATTGGGCATGAAGTCTGAAAAGTCTATATTTTATAGCCTTCAGTACTCAAAAAAGCTGAAACTTCTACATTATCTTGATCCTAGGCATATTTTAAAGAATATTGAAGGGTCCTTATGGAGATATTTGACAAGTGATAAGGGCACACCTGCATGCCGAGCAGATCTCAAAGAATCTAAGACAAAGAAGCGACTATGGCTTAAATACTCTAATGCTCGTACTCATATCACTTATGAATAAGCTCCATGGGTCCTCTCTAAGAAAGAATACAAATTAGTTTTACACAGAATTGCTGAAAGCTGAGCTCCAAGTGGTTATGGAGTTAAAATCTCTTCACTATGGATAATGATGATCTATTGGGTTTAAAGTGGCACAACTTCATCCGGGTACTACAATGTTGGTTGGCTACTCTATTAATGGATTTTTATTTGCTTACAACTTTATCATTATTAAATACTCATGAATGAATCTAACAGCATGTTCTACCATTGGTTATTGCATGTTCTACCATTGGTTATCGAAGATTGCTTAACACCTTTGATAAGGGATATAATTTATCGATTAGCATCTTTCACTTGGTAATATAAATTATAAATATTTTAAACTTTGTACATTTTATCTTCTTAGTAGTAAGAGAACTAAATTCACTCTATAGGTTCATTATTTCTAAAGATATTGATCTTGTTAATATACCAAAGATGAAAGAAAATGGAAGAATGCTTCTATGTTTTATGGAGAAATAATTCCATAGAGAGTTCTTTGATAGCCAAGTACATTTGCTTATTCATCTCGTGGGAAGGAAAAACACTTACTGATGATGAAATACACATCTCATGTAGATGATGAATATGTTAGTATACTAAATTTGCAAACTTTAGTATTTTGGATACTTTTCAAGTTTAAATTATTGATGATTAAGATCTTATTAACTTACTTTTGCAGGCACGATTTTATAGTAGTATGTGGGCTTATGGTCAACATTTTTGAATTGAAAGGATTGATAAGCACAGAGTCACGATGAAAATTATCCCTATAAATCCTCATGGAAAACATGTATTTGAAGGAAGAGAATATATGATCGAGGAAGAATATAAATATGACATGGTAGAGGGAGAGTAAGATATGGTAGAGAGAGACCTTGATATAGAGCAGGAGAAAAAAAACAATAACATTAAAGACAATTAGGACAAACACTTCAAGAGCATGGAGTGGACCATATGAAGACAATAAAGATATTGATCCCAAACTACTATGAAACATCTTACTCGTGATTTTTCTTTTCCTCCCTACTTTTGCAGGAATTTTTCTAAAATGTGGCAACTCCCCGTACCTAAATTCACACCACATGCACAAGGCAACTATGGGTTGCTAGAGAAACTCATATTCTATGTTGTATTCCTAGACCCTTACTACTATAAACATAGAGGATCCAAGACCCCCATTCATTTGGATGTGGTTTGAAGGGCCATCCAAGGGCCACAACATCTTTTAGATTAGGGCCGCTTGTGGATTATGGGAGAGCCTAAATTTTATCTATCCTACACTATCCATGTCCAAATAAAAACTCTACCAAGCTAGAAAGTTTGGGGGGGTCACTAGCATGAAAATGTGTGTATCACGTGTGTTCAACAAAAGGTATTAAAAGAAAGATAGACTTATAGATATTTATTCACAATATGAGGCTATTATTTGAGTGAAATTTTGTTTATTTGATGTGAGGACAAAGATGGACCTTAAAGCAAACAAGTGTATCTTCATAGGATACTCAACAGGAAGTAAGGCCTACAGGTGTTACAATCCATCTGCTAGATAGTTTTACACTAGCAAAGCTATAGTGTTTGATGAGTTAAACATCTGATACAACCTAGTTGGATGTTAATCAGATGTTGTAGATGTCATTTACATGGTAGAAATGGGCCTACAGGTGTTACAATCCATCTGCTAGATAGTTTTACACTAGCAAAGCTATAGTGTTTGATGAGTTAAACATCTGATACAACCTAGTTGGATGTTAATCAGATGTTGTAGATGTCATTTACATGGTAGAAATGGGCCTGAGAATGAGTTAAGGGCTAGTGGACCTTATGATGCAAGTACAAGCATTAACTCTAGCTATGGGTTAAGAGATGTGACAGAAGTGTCAAGTGAAGCGGCTTCATGGTCTGCAAGACTTAGGTCACTCTCAAGACCAATTATGACCAGTGGCACACATGTAAAACCAAGTGTACAAATAGCTTCAGGTCAAAATGCACATAGTTCTTAGAAGGCAAAGTTGCCATTTAATTCACATACCAAAATTAGACTAGGATAGTTTTGGACGAACTAAATTTAGCAGGTTGTAGTAGATATATGTTGAAAAATCACCAAGTCAAGCCCCAAACAAAACTAAGATGTTTGAACATATCTATAGACCAGGTCAAGGTGGCAGCAGAGCCATGCAAGGTGAAGTTTACATCAACCCTCTTTTTGTTAATTTTGATGTAATAGATGACTTTAACATGGGTTCTGATGCTGGTATGAGTATACCCATCATGCATACATATAAGCCAAGAAATTTCAATGGCATTGGTGGATTCCATAGGTACAACTCTGACCAGTAAGAAACAACCTAGTTCGAGAAGGTCAAGCAGGGCCACATATGCAATCCACAGGCTCACATATGATGGTTTCATAATTGAGCATCATGCTTACCCAGACTCCCTACTACTAGGTGGTGTAGTCTCATCACAGCCATACTGTGATGGGTCTGCATCACACGGACCCGCACCACTCAAACATGTGCCTATCACTCAAAGGCGGCATGGTCTGCCCCGACTGGCCAAGTGGAGTAGATTGCCCCCATGGAGTCAATTGCCCAATGGTAAGCCTGCCTGTATATAAGATTAAACGATGAGACTTATAGAATGCATAAGAGGTTAACTTTGTGTATGTGAGAAGGTTTGATGGAACCATATGTATGTCTGAGTAAACTGAGACCGAGCTTGCTGCCCATATCGTTCGTCGATAATAGATAGCATATTTTCCACATCTGGGTCTTTCGATGGGTTGATCTACATTGCCTATACATACATGCATAAAAGTCAATTGCTTGAAGCATAAAACATAAAGGCCTTATGTATAAAACTCTATGCATAGAGCCTACGCATAGAGTCTTATGCAGAGCCTTATTCATAAAGCCTACGTAGAGAGCCTTATGCATAAATCTTTATGCATAGAGCCTTATACGTAGAGGTATGCATATAGCCTTATGCATAGAGCTACGCATATAGCCTTACGCATAGAGCTATGCATACATCCTTATGCATAGAGCCTACGCATAGAAGCTGTATGCATACAGGTTGCAAGAGCCTATGCATAGATGTAATCCTAAGCTAAACCTAAATCTAGCACCCAAGGGTGCAATAAAGGAAAAACATGTTGTAAGTAATCAAAAGAAGAAGAGAGCTTACCACTCTTATGTGAAGCCGAAAGAGAGGATTAGTGCAAGAGCTGCAAAAAAAAAAGAGGCAACAACACAAGAATGCTCTAACAAAAGAATGCTTAAATCTTAAACAAAAAAGGCAACATGTGATATTAGAACATTGTGGAGACCTTCTACAATACTGCTTAGACAAGCAGGGTGCACAATGCCCCTTTTGGATAATAGCTTCTGAGAACTTTCCACATGCTCCCCACTATTGAAGCCAAAGGCAACTTATCTTTTACAAGAGAATGATAGTGAAAAGATTGAGGGTTCCCTGGAATGAAGGGATGTAATGCATGAAAATTATGAGTAATCACCATGTAAACATGATGCCTAAGTGTGTTTAGTCTCTCACACCAAGAGAATGGAAATAGCCTTCCACAAGCCAAGAGAGAAGCCATGAGCTCCAAGAAACATAAGTTTCCATTTCTAAAAATGATCATCAAAAGTTACAACCATGGTCTATCCGATTCATCAATGCTTGAAAAGTGGCCGGAGCATTTGTAAGACCAAAAGGCATCACCATGAAGTGAAACAATCCCCTTTCCGTCCTAAATGCTGTCTTCTCTTCATCACCTTCCTTCATCCTTATTTGATGATATCCCGATCTCAAATCAATCTTGGTGAAGAACTTTGCCCCTTTGAGCTCATCAAGAAGATCATCAATGCGAGGTATGGGATACCTATTCTTGATTGTGACCTTGTTCAAGTCACGATAATCAATGCACATGCGAAAGGATCCATCCTTCTTCTTCACCAAGAGAACGGGAGATGCAAATGGAGATTGTGAAGGTTGAATAAGACCCATAGCAAGCAAATCTTGCACTTGCTTAGCCACTTCCTCTCTTTCTACCTTAGACAAATCGTAAGGAGGCTTGTTGACAACCTTTGCATTCGGTTCAAGTACTATGGCATGGTCAATCTCCCTTTTAGGTGGTAGACTCTTTGGCACTTGCAAAATATCTTCATACTCCTTAAGAAGAGTTGCCATTTCCTCATCTATGTGCTGTCCACTGCCTTCCATCCCCTCTTGGGTAACATGTAACACATAGATAGTGCCAAAAGCCTTAATCTCTTTCTTGAGTCGCCTTGGAGTGATCAAAGAGAGCTTCTTAGGTGCATTTGCAGCAAGTACCACTTGTTGCCCATGATGTAGAAAGCTCATGAAACCTTGTTGAAGGTTCATGTGAATGTCACCAAGTGAAGCCAACCAATCACACCCCATGATAATGTCGATGGGACCCATATCCAAAACCACCAAATCACCTTCCCAAGTGTATGAAGAGGATAAAACCACTTTTGTAGAAGGACAAACCAAACTAGTCTTCTCACTTTCCCCATTTGCCACTTGCACTTGGAACATTGTAGGTGTCTTCTTTGTGTTGAGTTTGAGAGAGTTGATGGATTTAGAGTTGATGAAGCTATGAGTGCTCCCGGAATCCACAAGAATATGTGCAACCCTCCCATTGATGGTCCCCACCAACCTTAGTGTGCTTGGGTTCATGCAACCCGCCAACAACTCTTGTGAGATAGAGCATATGCAAGCTGAAATTTTTGCATTGGTAGGCATGTCTCCATCCACAAGGCTTTCCTTAACTCCACCTCCCGGATCAAACGGAAACTCACCATCCTCCGTGATGAAAGAATGGTCTTCAAGTGACTCCTCATGTGCTTCTTCATTGCAATCCTCCCATTCTTCAATGTCATGAGAGTCATCCTTGTTCTCTTCCTCATTCATGAGGATCATAGTGGCCACAATCTTCTTTGATTTGCACACATGCCCGGGTGACCACCTCTCTTTGCACTTGAAACATAGCCCTTTGCTTCTCAACTCCTCAATCTTTGGATCATCCATTCTTTGAGTCTTCTTAAAGGGTTGAAAGGGCTTCTTCTTCATGAAGTCACTACTCCTTTTGGCATCAAATTGATGTATCCCATTCTTTGGCTGTCCACCCCCAAATGATGTAGGAGTTCTTGGATTAGAGGATGGTAATGTAGAGGTAGGACCTTTCCCAAAATTGTAAGAAGTAGTGGTTGGTTTGAGTGTGTCTTTGGTGAAGGTCATGGGCTGAGACCTCTTGTACTTTGGCTCATAGAGTTCGGCTAACCTCATAGCTTCTTTGAGAGAGCTAGGCCTTTGAGCCGACACATCCGCCTTGATGAAGTGTTCAAGCCCATGCACAAACTTTTTCATCTTCATGTCTTCACTCAAGCCTTCCACGTACATTGAAAGCTTCAAAAATCTCTTGATGTAATCTCTCACCATCATCCCCTTTTGACAAAGCTCATACCATTCTTCATGGTATCGGTCAAGCACTAAGGGTGAAATGAAGGCCAAGTTCATCTCCCGCTTCAATCCTTCCCAAGTTGATGGCGTGTTCCCTTGTTTGACCAAGTGCCTCCACCATTGATGAGCATAATCTTCAAGATGTAAGGAGGAAAATTGTACCATATCACGCTCACTTTTTGGGTAAAGTTGGAAATAGGTGTCAAGCTTGGTAGCCCACTCCTCCAACTCTTGCGGAGATGACCCGTCACCTTTGAACTTTGATAGTGAGATTTTGTCTTTGACATCCTTGGAAGATATGTGGGATGGGTTATCATGTTGGGTAGAGGGCTTGAATCTTTGCATCTTTGAGTATGACTCCATAAATTGTGCAAAGTCTTTGTAATCCCTCTTGATGATATTCGATAATTCCATCCACTTCTCATGAGCATCCCTTTGTCTTTGGGCAAAGGACATTTGATTCCAATCGAGTGCAATCTCCCCATCATTCACAAACGCCTCATCCTCTTCCCTTGAATGCATTGCCCTAGAAGAGGTAGGACCCTTTGATGCATTAGGGTGAGACAAACCCGAATGAAAAGAAGGAGGAAACATATCCTTGACAAGAGGTCTCCTTGCATCCGCCATGAATCCCCGAGTGGATGCTCCCAATGGATCCTCTTGTACGGCCTTCATGGAATCCTCATTCAAGATGCCCTTGCCTTTTCTTTGCTCATAGTCACCATAATTTCCATGCTTTTCTTGTGCTTGAGACTTTCCAAACTTGTCCTCCATCACACCAATCCGTGAGGATAATGTTTCAAAATGAGAATCAAGCTTGGAGTCTAAAGTCTCCAACCGTTGTACAAGCATTTGCATGAGGGTGTCATGGTTGACCGCCGCTTGTGTCCCTTGAGAAATTTGATTATGTACATTGCTCCCATTGTCTTCATTGATGAATGCATCCCTTGCATCCATATTACCTTCCATGTCCTCATCGCCCATGATCATTTCTTGCACAACATCCCCACCCTTGCGTGGTCTTCCCTTCGGCATAGTGAAGAAAATGCAAGATGTTGGTAGAATGCCCAAATGATGTCGGAATTGGACAAAAGAAGGTTCTATGGGTAGGTAATGGTGTCTACTATCCTCCCAAATGAACACAGTAAGAATTAGGTGTGGGCAAGTACTCTCTGTTTAGGGTTTGTGCGGAACAGCTGAAAGTAGTAATTTGGCTCTAAAATGCAAAATATATGTCGGAATTAGGATTTTGACGGCTCTATAGAAAGCTAATGGAAGATAGAACCTACCCCTAAAAGCATTTTGATTCAGTCAAAGTGGAAGTATATTCTGTTTGACTTTGACCAGAAAGTCAACATGACTACTTTGACCAAGATTGTGATATCCGATTAAGGGGTTCTATGGCTCATTTGAAAACTCTCAATGAGTAGAATAGAGTCGTGTAATCACTCGGACCTAATCCCAAAAACCCTAGGACTGAATTAGGGTTTTGTAAAATCCCAGAAATTCCCAAAATTCGGTCCCAAAGCTCAATCCGGCTACAAATGATTGGTGTTTCTCCCCTTGGTAGTTGTGAATAACTCTTTAAGTGTATCCATGGGGTAAATCTCCAATCAATAAGCTTGTTTGGCTCCCTTGTTGGAAAAATTCCGCCATAGTCTCCTTTGTAATTGGAACCAAATCTCAAATGAAAATGCAACTTCTCAAATCACCATGCAATACTCTTTGTATCCCACAATGTCATGAAGATCATATGCACTCTTTGTCCATCAAAGCATTTGCAATATCCACACAATATGACGGAAAAAGGGGCCCCATTGCCCAAATGCATCCACAAAGTCGATGGTGAGGATTGTTGAGGACGCACGTTGAAGCTTGCCGATCTCCCGGCCAAGCTCTTCTCACCCCTTCACCAAGTTTTCCTCCAAGGTGAAGGTTGAGGCCATGTCTTCACACCGGTGTACCTAATCCCCCTTTGTACCGCTTTTCCAAGGCAATCACGGCACAAAGAGTTCAAGCCATTCTCCCCTTGGCCTCTCCAACCAATGCCAAGGTACCCTCACACATTGCTAGATTCTATAGAAACTTGAAGTGGTAGCAATGGTGAGTGTAGGTACAAAATGATGTGGATAATATCAAATGATAGAACAAGTTTGTTGGCTTACAAGTGTTGAGCATGACTCATGCCCTTTTACCATTTAGAACTCATTAATAAAGCATGGACTCCTGCCTCAATCCATCATCCAAAAGCTCCAACACAAACCAACAATTCACAATGCCCTCACCATGGCATTTGCATAAGCATTTGTTAACCACAATCAAGGCATTAGCAATTGCATTCCAACAATCCCTTTCACATCATATTGACAAATGCATGCTTCCAAATGCTCTCTTATGCCCATGTGTAAAACATAGCATTGGCATGGCTATGTATAGCATCCATAGCGTCCATATGGCATCAAGATGAGCATGAGGGACTCCAAAAACATTGCATAAGCTTGCTATTCCATCAATGGCATGCCAATTGAGACATAATGAAGAAAATCCCCCAAAATGTGATCTATGAATTGGCCAAGCTCATGTGGAATCAATTCCTTTCACCATTGCCATCAATAATGCATGGAGAAGCAATATTGGCATGTGAATGGTCAAGCTTTAATGGCTAATTTCTGAAAATTAGGGGAATTTGAATGTGTCCAACCCTAATCCATTCCCAAGCTCCACCAAATGCTTCAAACTTGCAAGAAATTGATCAAAACACTCACCAATGTCATCCGAAAAGCTTCAATGGTAGAAAATTGTTGAAGAAACCTCTTGTTGAAGAAAAACGTAGCTCTCTTTGCTCTGAAATTTGCAGCCACATAACATCTCCCATGTGCTTGAATAAGGCTTGAAAATATGCTCCAAACAAGGGCTAAGAACCCTATTGCCTAGCTTCCATCTCTTGAGGTAGTAGAGCTAAGTACCCTAGCTCTCCCTCCACAACTTTCAATCGCCGTTTTGAGGCGGCAGCCTGCTGCAGCCCGCCGTGTGCTTCTTTGCCTCCTCCATGAGATGATTAGAATGCCAAACATGCCTATGAAATGTGTAGAAGCTTAGCAATGCAAGATATGGTTCAATGGAAGGTAGGTTAAACTCAACTTTCAGCCATGGAGAAATGAACAAAAGCTCCCAAATCTTGAGAAAAAAAATTAGCAAGAAGAGGCTCAAATGAAAGATCTCAGTGAGCTCTACAAAAACCCTAAGGTTTGGCATCAAAACGGGTAAAGGAAGAGCATCCCATGGCTATGGAAAGCTTGAGAAAGAAGAAGATGATTACTAAACGTGATTAGCAGAAAAGTTAATTGCGATTAGTCACTTGCCCTAAGTTTTGGCCCGACTGCCCCAAATTTTTGGTCCAGAGGTCCAAAATTTGGTCCAAAAATGGCAAAATTGGCCAAAATCACTCAAAATTCAAGCAATTTCCATTAAATGCTCACCATATCCATGAGATTAAGCAAGATTAGAGAAGATTTGTCAAGAATCACTCAAGGATTACAAGAAAATGAAAAAAAAATTAAAAGAAACTCAAATTTTCAAGCAAATTTTCCCAACAATCCATGCATGCCCATGATCAAAATCAAGAGCTCTGATACCAATTGGAATGAAGGGATGTAATGCATGAAAATTATGAGTAATCACCATGTAAACATGATGCCTAAGTGTGTTTAGTCTCTCACACCAAGAGAATGGAAATAGCCTTCCACAAGCCAAGAGAGAAGCCATGAGCTCCAAGAAACATAAGTTTCCATTTCTAAAAATGATCATCAAAAGTTACAACCATGGTCCAAGTCCCCTCTTTTATACATGGACTTGTCCCATTATTAACCCTATTGAATAAAGTTCCTACTTTATTACATTCCCCCTCCACTATAACCACGTACTTGCGAATAACCACTCCCTACTGGACTTAACCACTCCCTACTGGACTTAACCAACATTCTAGATGGCCTACAATAATGCCCTATATCTGTATGCATAAGCCTAAACTCTAAACCCGGCACACCCCAAGGGTGCAATAAACATAATGTTGCACGAATAAGAGAGCTTACCTCGACAAGGTCAAGCCGAAGGAGAGGACAACAACACAAGAATGCTCTAATAGAAGAATGCTTAAAGCTTAAACAAAGAGGCAACATGTGATATTAGAATATTGTTGAGACCTTCTACAATACTGCTTAGACAAGCAGAGTGGACAGTAACCCTTTTGAATGAAAGCATCTAAGGACTTTCCACACGCTCTCCACTATTAAAACCAAAGGCAAATTCTCTTTTATAAGAGAAGAATAGTGAAAAGATCGAGGGTTTCCCCTCCACTATAACCACCTACTCGTCGTAGATAACCACTCCTAACTTGACTTAACCAGCATTCTAGATGGCCTACAATAATGCCCCATATCTCTGTGCATAAGCCTAAATCCTAAACCCGGTAAGGGTGCAATAAAGATGAGGTTGCATGAATAAGCATAGGTCTTATGCATAATCCCTATGCCTATGTATAAGCCTATGCTCAAGTCTTAAGGCTTATGCATAAGCATAGGGCTTATACATAAGTATAGGGCTTATGCATAAGCTTTAAGCCTTAAGCATAGGCTTATGCATAATCCTTATGTATAGGCTTATGCATAAGCCTTCACCATAAGTATAGAACTTATGCATAAGTCTTAACCATAAGCATAGGGCTTATGCGTAAGCCTTAAGCATAGGCTTATGCATAAGCCTTAACCATAAGCATAGGGCCTATGCATAAGGCTTAAGCATCAACCTTATGCATAGGCTTATGCATAGGCATAAGCCTTAGGTATAGGCTTATGCATAAGCCTTATGCATAGGCTTAAGTCTTATGCATAGACCTTATGCATAGGCTTTAATGCTAGGCTTATGTATGACTTGACCTAACCCTAATCCCGGCACCCAAGGGTGCAATAACACAAAGAGAAGAATCATAAACAGAGAATGGAAAAAGAGGGCTTACCTCTTCTTTAAGAAGTCGTAGGAGAGGATTGGCCTAAACCCTTGTTAGTTGTTCACTTGAATAAACCTACAAAAAAGAAACATAATAAATCAAAAAGGATAAAAAAGCAAAGGCATCGATTCCCAGGTCTTATTTGAATCCAATGCAACCATTTCTTTATACATGGCTATATTGCAATTTACATGCCTAACAACATCATCAAAAAATGCGGGTTCATCATCTTGCACACCCTTTGCCATGAAGGCTAGCTTCAAGGTCTAAATCAAACATCTACATGTGCAGGAGTAAGCTTTGATCTCCTAGACTAACCATTCTTCCCTCTTTTCATCTTCTTGTTACAAGTCTCTTGGCTAAGAATCTCCATTTTCTTTCAGGTTTCTAGCATATGGGACCCCTTAGGCTGAAAGTCACGCATGCCTTTGAGATACTTAAACCCATTAATATTTTATAAGTATAGCCCTCATCAAGGAGATCCATTTGAACTAGACTTCTAGGTGCAAAACGAGGCCTCTGGAAGCTTTTAGATAGGCTGTGATTCTTGCGCTAAAGTGCACACTCCTAGCTTCTTAAAAGCTTCTCTCCATTCCCTTTTATTATTTTAGACTCCATCTACCTTCTTTTGACCTTGTTCTTTCATCATGATTTTACAATTTTGAGTTTTCATGGTAGTGATTCTGCAGGTTTACTTGTACACCATGATTCTAGTCATACACCGTGATTATCATCATGATTGGTAGAATGACATCGCTCGTATGCCATGATGAGACTGTAGAATCACGTTGCTCGTATGTTGTGATTTAGTCGTACGGCATCATAACTATAAAATCACATGGATTTCCACCTCGACTGTAGAATCATGTCACTCATACACTGTGATTTGTCGTCATGACTACAAAATTACACCGAATTTCACCCGTGACTACAAAATCATGCCCATTTTACATGACTATAGAATCATTTTGCTCGTACTGTAAGATTCCTCCCCATCCTCTCAAGATGTCCAGCATCTTTCCCTGTAATCATATCCCTCTTCAGAAATATAAAAGATCTTGTTTCTACCAGTTTTGGTCTAGAGAGAGAAAATATTCTAGAGAGAGAGTATTCAGATTTTAAATATTTTTGGATAGAAAAATATCTCATCTTACTAAAATAAGTTCTCCTAAAACAAAAGTTCAAAAATATTTTTAGAAGGTGCATTAGAAATTAAGTATAATCTGTTCAAGATCTGTTCAAGAGGCATTATCCCGAGGGTCATGATTTTTTTAAAATTTTAAATTAAGGTTCCTATGGACCAATAAGATTCATCCAAATGTAGGTAGGAGATAAATAGAAGAATAAAAGGAAAATCCCCCAAAAATGAGTAAATACTCACATAAGATGAAGAGTTGACTAAGGACAAGGTTAATAGTTAAAAAAGAGAGATATTTAGATGAAATGATGCATTTTTGACACCTCAGTATGGGGGAATTCCCCTCATGAAGGAGGCGCCTATTTCACATGTGTGAGAGAGTTTTAAACTCCCAAATAATGAGATATTTTTATCTCTCCTCTCTCCTGTTTCAACTAGATCCAAAAAGTGGACTAAACTGACCTAAAAATGGTCAAAAATTGACCAAACTGATCTGGAAAATTCTAGAATCAGTTGGCTTGGTTAGAAGCTCACTTTTTCCTATAAATAGAAGCCTTCCCCTTTGTTGAAACTCAATAGTGTTTTGCACTGTTACCTTGCCTCTCCCAAGTGCCAAAAACAGTGAATTTTACTCATAATTCATTAGTTTTTTACCTTCCCTCTTCTAAAAGATTGGTGGCCAGTCTTGTTCAAACAAGAGTAGAGCCCTCAAACCATCAAGCCAAAGGAAAGCTCTCAAATTATCCATGTAAGTTGGAGATTCTTCTCTTTTCTATTTCTTTTATGGTTTTTTATGATTTTTGTCTTCTCTAAAATGAAATGATGTTATGCCTCATTGAAAAAAGGCATTCCCCTCTCTTCTTTAGTAAATCCAACCATTCTTTATCCTAGATGATTGATTATTAGATAAAATCAAGTTTTTAAGAATGTTCTCTTAAATAAGTAGAAAATGTTTACACTAGAATGATTTAAATACTCTTGGTGAACTTCTAATTAATTTTAGTGAGTTAAAATTTGAAAAATGGTCAGCCATACAAAGGAGGTTATGGCAAAATTTTTTGAAAATTTGTGAAAAAAATTTCATCTTTTCGTAATCAAAAAGAGTAATCCCCATCGTTAGAGTATTCTAAAAGTGTCATTTTCATTCATGCATAGAAAGATGCATATTGATTAATTTTTATAAAAGAATGATTTTCAATAGAATTAAATTCTATGAAAGATACTTATTGATAATTTTTTATTATGAAAGTGTTACTTTCTTCATTATGGATTTTTATGCATAAAATAATGCATAGAAGTATATTTTTTTATTACAAAAGAGTTACTTTTATCATATTGATTTTTATGCATAAAAGTATGCATAAAAGAATATATTTTTTTATAAAAGTGTTACTTTTATCATGATTGAATTCTATGCATAAAAGTATGCATAAAAGAATATTTTTATTATAAAAGTGTTACTTTAAATGATTTTTATGCATAAACATATGCATTAAAGATATTTTTTCTATATTAAAAGTGTGATTTTCATCATAAATGATTTTTATGCATAAACATATGCATAAAAGATAATTTTTTATATTAAAAGTGTGATTTTCATCATAAATGATTTTTATGCATAAACATATGCATAAAAGATATTTTTTTATATTAAAAGAAATCTGTAAGCAAATATTCGTCGAACGAAATTTAGAAAAAGAGAAATTGAAATAGTACCTTTCGAGAAAGATAGTTTAGGAAGAACCTTTCCAGACCCAAACTCTGATTCAGACTATTGACCAAGACCTAATTCCTTCGTCAATTTCAATCAATGACGATTTGCCCCCATCCAGTGCAGGAAAAATGTACTCAAATTCCCCACCGAATCTGAAACTAAGCTAAGACTTTTGATTTTGTTCTGAGGATCAAGTTAACAGAATTTGAAGAATTCTGTTTGGAATTCAGACCTGGATCTTGAAGTATTGAGATACGGATTTAAGATTATTCATGGTTTTCAAACAAAATCAAAACTGAAAACTTACATAGAAACCCTATTTTCTTAAAAGGACTATCTTACGCCAAAATGCTGGAGGGAGCATTTGGCATATATGTTTGTCTAAGGGAAGTTCGGTTGCAACAGCTGGCGGGGAGTGTTCGAGGGACAGCTCACACGGTAAAAACCTGCCCAGGTCTTGACCAGCCTGGGTATGGTGAAAAATGGTGTGCTTCTGGTACGATGGGCGAGGGCCGACGAAGCGGTCCCTGAGTGAAGTACCAGGACACCTAAGGAGGATCTTGGAGGGTTCTAACCAGGCGATGCACGGGCTCGTGATGCTTAGGACACCCATGCATATATCGAGAAAGATATATATAAGTATGTTGACGAAGTGGTTATTGTAATCTATTACTGGATCTCGTTGGGCTGACCAGCTGGTCCCAACGGAGAGTCTAGAGTGGTACTGTTTTTGTGAAACAAGGGATTGAATAGAAATTTTGAATTATGAAATCTGTGATCATATCTGTTTTGTCAATAGATTATTTTTATATTAAAGTTTTAAAGAGGAGTGTGTGCATACCTGTTTTCTAAAGCTAAAGTTAAGAAAGGCATTTCAATTATGGGTGGGTGAGTACTTGTTTGGTTCTACCGATTCCAGTGGTAGGGTGGTGGCTAACCCATGGGCCGGATGGGGTTAGGCTGGAATCAGTGGAGTTTTAATAATCAAACTGAAAAATCTTAGGATTACGCTAGGATTCGAGTAGCTAATTAATTCCCTGATAAAATTCTCAATTGAGTGGATCAACGGCTGTGCGCCTGATCTTGATTAGGAAAAAAGCGTTGAAATTACTCAAATGATCAAATTATATCAGCGATAATTTCCTTCCATCTGGTTTATTCAGGTGAAGGATTGTTTAGAATTGATCTCGTTAGAAAAAAAAATTCGTTAAGAAAATTCAAAAAGGTGGAATTGTCCCCGCTTTCCGAGCATGGAAAATTTTGCCGGTTTCGGTTTTCGAAGTGACCACCAGCCTAGTCTCATGCCTGGACATTCGTGGGCGAGGCCCCGAGTGAGAAACCCTGCCCCGCGCATGAGGGGACTACTTCTGCTATCAGCTATACCGGGAGTCCGGGGTGCGCGGAGGGGGCAGAGGGATCTCACAGTTGGTATCAGAGCAGAAATTGCCTACATTTTTAATAGAAATCTGGGAAAGAAATGTTTTTCACTTGTTAATACTATGTGAATGAACTTCAAAAATTGAAAACTTATAAATTGAATTGGAAATTTATAGATGGACATCCTGAACCTATCTGGAATTCCTGGACTCTCTCAGAGTCAGGATATGATAGCTTTTGCATTTGATCACCTCGTCAACTTTGCTACGACCCGAATGAGTAGAGTGAGACTCGCTCGCCATTTTGAGAGTCTTTACTTTCCTGATCCTCTTGAGCGACGTCGGTATATGTGGTTCTGTATTCGGGAAGTAGATCATGTGATTGAGTTGACCCCAGCTCAGCGAGTAGCCCTGCGCACGTACAAAACGCCAGTTCCTAAAAACATTGAACTCAAGGAACAGCTTAGACAGCTGTTACAACAAGGGTTTGTAAGACCTAGTGTTTGACCTTGGGGTACACCAGTTCTCTTTCAGAAAAAGAAAGATGGAACGCTTAGACTTTGTGTGGACTATAGAGGTCTAAATCTGCTGCTGATAGTTAAGAATAAGTATCCTATCCCAAGAATTGATGAGCTTTTGGACAAGCTAAATGGAGCCCAGATCTTCACAAAGATAGATCTCAAATCCGAGTATTACCAGATCAGGATCAATGATCAAGATATACCGAAAACAGCCATCAATACTTGCTACGGGCATTATGAATTTACTGTCATGCCGTTCGGATTAACTAATGCCCCAGCTACATTCAATCGCCTAAGCAGGACATCCTCACATCCTCAGAGAATACTTGGATGATTTTGTTCTAGTTTTCTTTGATGACATTCTAATTTACTCAAAGAATGCAGCTAACCATGAGACTCATGTCCGAAAAGTCCTTGAGATTCTAAGAAAGCACCAACTCTTTGCAAAAAAGAGCAAATGCACTTTCTCTACCGACCATGTTGAATACTTGGGCTTTCTGGTATCCAAAGATGGAATTTCTCCAGATTTCGCAAAAGTCCAAGCAGTCATAGATTGGCCTGAACCAAAGACAGTGAAAGAAGTCAGAGGATTCCTGGGATTGACTGTGTGGTATACAATTTTTATACCAAAGTATGCTCTCATAGCTTCCCCCCTGACTAACCTTCTCAAAAAGAATATCCCATTTCAGTGGTCTGCCATGTGCCAGAGTGCTTTTGATAAGCTAAAGACCACCTTGGTAACCAGTCGCATTCTGAAGCTGCCAGATTTCTCTCTACCCTTTGAGGTAGTAACTGATGCAAGTGGTTTTGCCCTGGGAGGTGCACTCATGCAGGAAGGTCATGCAGTGGCCTATGAATCCCGAAAGCTCAGAACGCATGAGAGGAATTATGTTGTCCATGACCTGGAATTACTTTCAATCGTCTATGCCTTAAAATTATGGAGACATTACCTACTGGAAAAAAGATTCACTTTGATGACAGATCATCAGAGCTTAAAGTGGATCTTTACTCAGAAGGACCTCAACATGCGCCAAAGAAGGTGGATGCAGACCTTACAGGAGTTTGATTTTGAAATCAAGTACCACCCAGGCAAAGAAAATGTGGTAGCAGATGCCCTCAGCAGAAAAGCCTCCCGACTTGCAATTACTGTAGTATCAAATCCTTTTATTTATTGAAGCAAGAGAGAAGATCATGCAGGATAGATTCTTTGGCCCTATTGCTACCCTACTTATGCAGCAGGAAAGCAAAACTTCTCAGGAGTTAAACAGAGTTCAAGGGTACAGCTTGGATGATGGCATTATGTATTATAATCACAGACTATGCATTCCCAATGATGAGGGAACCAAGGACCAAATTCTGAATGAATCCCATGACAGCCTTATGCAGGACATCCAGGTTTCATCAAAACCTACATGTCTGTAAAGAAAAGCTTCTTTTAGCCTGGTCTGAAAAAAGGATGTACTGAATCATGTATGTCAATGTCGGATATGCCAGAAAGTCAAAGCTGAAAGAGTAAAAATGCTTGGGAAGCTACATCCATTGGACATCCCCCAGATGAAGTGGGAATGTATCACTATGGACTTTATTACTGGATTACCTTCAGTGCAATCAGGTTACAACTCCATTTTTGTGGTAGTTGACAGACTAACCAAAGTTGCCCATCTGATCCTAGTAAAAGAAACCTACACTGCAGTGGATGTGGCCAGAGTGTTCCTCAAAGAAATATTCAAATTGCATGGCCTACCCAGGAGAATGATCGAGATCCCAAGTTTACTTCAAGGTTCTGGACTACATTTTTCGAAGCAGTGGGAACTTTCTTGGATCTCAGCACAGCTTATCACCCTAAGACCGATGGTCAAACCGAAAGGGTAAATCAAGTAATCAAAGATATACTTCGGTCATGCTGTGGCGGCAGGGAACCCAAGAAGTGGCTAAGCTATCTGCACCTAGTCGAGTTTGCCTACAATGCTTCTTATCATCGAAGTATCGGGATGAGCCCTTTTAAAGCTCTGTATGGACAAGATTGCTTAACTCCATTAACTTGGTCCGACCCATTGATTAGGGTCGAGATGTCCAGACAGATGCTTGACGACATGGAGCAGCAGATGCAGTCAATTCGTAAAGATATTAAAGCTGCCCAGGATCGACAGAAGCAATATGCAAATAAGAAGAGGACAGACAGAAAGTTTGAAGAAGCCGATATGGTC
This sequence comes from Cibotium barometz, assembly GCF_041138505.1. Taxonomy (NCBI): domain Eukaryota; kingdom Viridiplantae; phylum Streptophyta; class Polypodiopsida; order Cyatheales; family Cibotiaceae; genus Cibotium; species Cibotium barometz. Next base: position 39,641,778 of record NC_141082.1, read on the forward strand.
TTCATTAGAGTACGGCCCAAAAGAAGTTCTCTATCTCTTGGGAAGTACAAGAAATTATCCCCCAGATATTGTGGGCCATATCTGATTACAAAGAAAGTAGGTGACTTAGCCTACGAGCTTCTTCTGCCTCCTCATCTCAAAGTTCATAATGTATTTCATGTAAGCCTTCTAAAGAAATATGTGCCAAGCCCAAATCATATGCTTGATGATGAAATCCTAACCTCTTCAACCCAAGGGCAGATGGAACTCCAACCTGAAGAAATTCTTGATGTTTGAGAAAAGATTCTTAGGAACAAAATTCTCAGAGAATTATTGGTAAAATGGAAGTTCTATCCTTTTGAAGATGCCACCTGAAGAATGAAGCCGATCTGTTGTTGCGGGATTACCCCCACTTTGCGAGATGAGGACATCTCGCGTTTTTCAAGTGGGAGAGAATGTAAGATTCCTCCCCAGCCTCTCAAGATGTCCAGCATCTTCCCCTATAATCATATCCCTCTTCATAAATATAAAAGATCTTGTTTCTACCAGTTTTGGCCTAGAGAGAGAAAATATTCTAGAGAGAGAGTATTCAGATTTTAAATATTTTTGGATAGAAGAATATCTTATCTTATTAAAATAAGTTCCCCTAAAACAAAAGTTCAAAAAGATTTTCAAAAGGTGCATTAGAAATTAAGTATAATCTGTTCAAGAGGCATTATCCTGGGGGTCAAGATTTTTTTAAAATTTTAAATTAAGGTTCCTATGGACCAATAAGATTCATCCAAATGTAGGGAGGAGATAAATAGAAGAATAAAAGAAAAATCTCCCAAAAATAAGTAAATACTCACATAAGATGAAGAGTTGAGTAAGGACAAGGTTAATAGTTAAAAAAGAGAGATATTTAGATGAAATGATGCATTTTTGACACCTCAGTATGGGGGAATTCCCCTCATGAAGGAGGCGCCTATTTCACATGTGTGAGAGAGTTTTAAACTCCCAAATAATGAGATATGTTTATCTCTCCTCTCTCCTGTTTCAACTAGATCCAAAAAGTGGACTAAACTCACCTAAAAATGGTCAAAAATTGACCAAACTAATCTGGAAAACTCTAGAATCAGTTGGCTTGGTTAGAAGCTCACTTTTCCCTATAAATAGAAGCCTTCCCCTTTGTTGAAACTCAATAGTGTTTTGCAGTGTTACCCTGCCTCTCCCAAGTGCCAAAAACAGTGAATTTTACTCATAATTCATTAGTTTTTTACCTTCCCTCTTCTAAAAGATTGGTGGCCAGTCTTGTTCAAACAAGAGTAGAACCCTCAAACCATCAAGCCAAAGGAAAGCTCTCAAATTATCCATGTAAGTTGGAGATTCTTCTCTTTTCTATTTCTTTTATGGTTTTTTATGATTTTTGTCTTCTCTAAAATGAAATGATGTTATGCCTCATTGAAAAAAGGCATTCCCCTCTCTTCTTTAGTAAATCCAACCATTCTTTATCCTAGATGATTGATTATTGGATAAAATTAAGTTTTTCATAATGTTCTCTTAAATAAGTAGAAAATGTTTACACTAGATTGATTTAAATACTCTTGGTGAACTTCTAATTAATTTTAGTGAGTTAAAATTTGAAAAATGGTCAGCCATACAAAGGAGGTTATCGCAAAAAATTTTAAAATTTTATGAAATAAATTTCATCTTTTCGTAATCAAAAAGAGTAATCCCCATCGTTAGAGTATTCTAAAAGTGTCATTTTCATTCATGCATAGAAAGATGCATATTGATTAATTTTTATAAAAGAATGATTTTCAATAGAATTAAATTCTATGAAAGATACTTATTAATAATTTTTTATTATGAAAGTGTTACTTTCTTCATTATGAATTTTTATGCATAAAATAATGCATAGAAGTATATTTTTTTTATTACAAAAGAGTTACTTTCATCATATTGATTTTTATGCATAAAAGAATATATATTTTTTATAAAAGTGTTACTTTTATCAAAAATTTAAATGATAAAAGAGGAATTCCCATGACATTTGGAATTCAATCATTTAAATGGTAAAAGTGGAATTCTTGGCATATTTGGATTAATGGATATTTTTATTTGAATTTAAAGAGGAATTTCTTATGTATGAGAAAATTTAAATGATAAAAGAGGAATTCCCATGACATTTAGAATTCAATCATTTAAATGGTAAAAGTGCAATTCTTTGCATATTTGGATTAATATATATTTTTATTTGAATTTAAAGAGAAATTTTAGATAAATTTATTTTATGTATGAGAAAATTTAAATGATAAAAGAGGAATTCCCATGACATTTGGAATTCAATCATTTAAATGGTAAAAGTGGAATTCTTGGCATATTTGAATTAATGGATATTTTTATTTGAATTTAAAGAGGAATTTTAGATTTAAAAAAATTGTATGAGAAAATTTAAATGATAAAAGAGTAATTCCCATGATATTTGGAATTCAATCATTTAAATGGTAAAAGTGAAATTCTTGACATATTTGAAATAATGGATATTTTTATTAAAGAAAAGAGGAATTTTAGATAAATTTATTTTATGATAAAAGAGGAATTCCCATGACATTTGGAATTCAATCAATTAAATGCAAAAAGAGGAATTCCCATGATATTTGAGATTCAAGAAATTAAATGGAAAAAGGAGAATTTTTAGCATAATTCAAATTATGAGTATTTATCAAAAGTGAAATTTTGAGCATTATTGGAAAATATGGGTAGAATTGATTTTTGTAAATCCCATGAATCTTTTACTCAAAAGAAGAATATTGAATATATTTCACTTGAGAAACTTGAGAAAGAATATGAAAATATCCATCGAGAAAAAGTACCTTTAACTAGGCCAAGCAATTGGCAGAAATTTAGAAAAAAGTCCCATCGGTATTATCGAAAGTAGAAAATGTTACTAAATGTGAATAGATGTGAATATGATGAGAATACAATGTGAATAAGATGAGAATACAATGTGAATAAGATGAGAATATGATGTGGTAAGATGTGAATGCAATGTGATGTGATGTGATGTGAATCGGGATAGATATGAATGAATGAGATGTGATGTGATGTGAATGTGATGAGATGAGATTGAGATGTGATGTAAATGGATGTGGATGTGATGAGATGTGGATGGGATGTGATGTGATGTAAATAGATGTGAATGAATGAATGTGATGTGATGTGATGTGATGTGATGTGAAATGGATGTGATGTGATGTGATATGAATTGGGAGATATGAATGAATGAGATGTGATGTGAATAGATGTGATGAGATGTGAAATGGATGTGATGCGATGTGATGTGAATCGAGATAGATGTGAATGAATGAGATGTGAAATGGATGTGATGTGATGTGATGTGAATCAAGATAGATGTGAATGAATGAGATGTGATGTGATGTGAATCAGGATACATGTGAATGGATGAGATGCAATGTGAATGGATGAGATGCAATGTGAATGGATGTGATGTGATGTGATCAAATATGGATATGGGTAGATGTGAATGGATGAGATGTGATGAGGATAGATGTGATAAGATGTGATGAGGATAGATGTGATAAGATGTAATATGATGTGTCGAGATGAGAATGCATGAAGGACGATGGGAATACATATGATTGGATGTGGATTAAGCAATGTGAAATGATGTAGAAGAATGTGGAATAAGGAGAAATGATGTGGAACAATGTGGAAAGATGAGAGTTTGTTAGAAACTGTATTTATGACCTATTTTTAAATGACTTTTTTATGTCAAGAATGGTGGGGAAGCATTTTGACCATCTTGTGAATGAGGTCGTGGAGACCTAAGTGATAAAGTTACAACAGCTAACGGAGAGTCAACGGAGGACGTCTCGCGTAGCAAGGTCGGCCGAGGTCTTGACCAGCCTCGGTTCGATTTAAATGGTGAGCTTCCGATACGGTGGATGAGGGACCAAGGAAGTGGCCTATGAGTGAAGCGCTAGGTGACCTACGAAGGATCCTAGAGGGTGTAGACCATACGGTGCTCGGGCTCTGGGTCACCCGACGATACCCACGCATGCATCGAGAAAGAAAATGGAACAAGGAGTTAGAGTTGTTTTCTGAACTCGGGCATAGATCTGTTGATTGTCCTTAGCTGGTCCTCACAGATCTATTGGTTGATCTTGCTGATCTTAACGGAGAGTCCATCTGGATTTTTATAAGTGAATATATTTTCGGGTACTATGAGCTAGGAACTATTGAAAAGGCCCCTGAGTGAACAGGTGGTGAGCGTTCTAGTTGCCAATGATGCCAATGATACTTTAGAAATTAGAATTCAACCTGGATACTTTGGAGGATTATGATCAATGATACTATGGTTTCATTAAAAGATTGTTTTAAAGATAGCTAAATGTGTGAAATAGGCAATTTCATATTGGGTGTGTAAGTGGTGTGACTATCTTGAAGTTTCTTAAAGCACCGGCTAGGGGGCCTGGGAACTCTTTTCCCTGGTACACGGGACAAAACATAACCAAATTCCTAAATGGATCCTATCAGTACAGTGGTTGGGCGGTTGGTTAACCCATGGGACTGGATGGGGTAGGCTGGACTAATGGATCCCTAAAATGAGACTCAATTCTGTTATGTTATGATAGATGCAGTAAATCCTGGATAGTCCTTGTTCTATGGAAAAGAATCAACGGCTGTGCCTTTTGACGAGGAAAAAAGCGTTGGTCTCTATGATCCAAGTGCAAGTCTCTTCCTTGATTTGACCATGTGACTTACTGGCTCGGTCGGATCAGTTTGGTTAGTTAAGGCTCTTGACTACGTTATAATAGAAATATCCAAGAGGAATCGCCCGTGCTTTCTGGGGGAGGGAAGTTTTCCGGGTTCGGTTTTGGAATAAACCAAGGGATTAGTCTCTTGTCCGGATATCCATGGGGCGAGGCCTCGAGTGAGAGGCTCTGCCCTGCGTAAAAGAAGTGCTACTTCCGCTGCTAGCACCCCCGAATTCGTTGGCGCGGAGGGGGCAAGGATCTTTCACTTCTTAAGAGTCTAATCCACTACGAAGGTTTCAATTCCAAAGGACATGTTGGTGTCATCATTATCATGGACAAGTTGAACAGAGAGGAGATGTTTGTACCTTGCATGAATCTCAAAGAGGCTTGTATGCGCAACCTATGGTATGATTCGTAATATTGAAGATATTAGATTCGTTTTAATTTTACATATTTTCTTTGGTTTATTTTCTTATAGTTTTGTTTTCTTGTGAAGGTCACAATTCAACCGATTATATGATTTATCTTCAATGCATCTAGCTCGAGTTCTTCGAAAATAGAGGATATCACACTTTACACTAACGAGCATAGAACACGTCGTCGCTCTAATGCTATTCATGGTATATGCACCTACTCGACTTGGGATGGATGTGGATTTACCACAAGGACTAATTACATAGATTGCTCAAGATTATGGGATCGATGTGGATTTACCACAAGGACTAATTATAGAGATTGCTCAAGATTATGAGTTATCACCTCATTTGACATCATTAGGGAAATATTATGATCACACATCAACTAGTGCTTGGATTGGGAAACTTCCCATAGATTGGGATAAATTCTCTCATTTAGGATATCGCTACATTATAGCAGCTTCCTCGATTAGCGATGCATGTCATGGTCTTTAAATTGCTCAATATCTTCAAGTTCCTTTTGGTCATGAAGTCACTCTTATAACTTTTACAGACCATTATACACTAGAAGTGTTTGGAATCACCTTGCATCCTACATAATTAGCATGTCCTTATATGGCATGAATTTAAAAGCTACTTCAATCCAAGTAGATGCTAATGAAAGGAGGGGACATTGAAACCATACAAACATAGATGGGAGACCTTACACCCACCAAAATATAGATGGGCTTATAAATAGTTCAAGGGGAATATATAGTGTAGAGCCCAATTGTGTTTTCGAGGAGCACACAAGTTGTGACAAACTATATGGGCCAACATTCTCAACCTTATGTATTAGTTGTTGGATACACATTGTGAGGTTGTTGGGTGATGGCCTCTACTACACCACCAGCATTAGACGAAAACACAATGGGATCAGAACTGGGAGACAATGAAATCCTAACTCCAAGGGCACCAACCAACCTGGCTCCTGTCGTCTTGAGCCCTCCAAAAAGTGTCAAGTGAAGTGCCTCCATGGTCTGCAAGACTTAGGTCAAGCTCAAGACCAATTATGACAAGTGGCACACATGTAAAACCAAGTGTACAGATGGCTCCAGGTCAAAATGTGCATTGTTCTCAGAATGCAAAGTTGCCATGTAATTCACATACCAAAATCAAACTAGGATAGTTTTGGGATGAGCTAACTTTAGTAAATTGTAGTAGATATGTTGGACAATCACCAAGTCAAGCCCCAAAAAAAACTATGATGTTTTTGTTACTTTTGATGTAATAAATGACTACAACATGGGTTTTGATGCTGGGATGAGTATACCCATCATGCATACATGTGAGCCAATAAATTTGGATGGTGTTGGTGGATTCCATAGGTACAACTCTGACCAGTAAGCAATAATCTAGTCCGAGAAGGTCAAGCAAGGCCACATACCCATTCCACAGGCTCACATATGATGGTTTCATAGCTGAGCATCATGCTTACCTAGACTCCCCACTACGTCGTCGTCATGGTGAAGATGGATGTGAGGAAGCGGGGGTGGGTCTACACGAGGAAGGTGATGTAGGCTCATCACATCCATATTGTGATGGGTCTGCATCACTCGGACCCTCACCACTCAAACCTGCACCTATCAAAGGCATGGTGTGCTTGACTGGCCAAGTGGGGTAGATTGCCCCCATATGGAGTCGACTGGCCCCCGCCGATGGTAAGGCCGCTTGCACATAAGATTAAACGATAAAACTTATAGAACGTATAAAAGGTTAACTTTGTGTATGTGAAAAGGTTTGATGGAACCATATCTATGTCTGAGTAAACTAAGACCAAGCTTGCTGCCCATATTGTTTGTTGTTTGATATAACAGGTAGCAGATTTGGCACATCTGGGTCTTATGATGGGTCGATCAACATTGCCTATACATACATGCATAAGAGTCAATTGCTTTAAGCATAAAACATAAAGGCCTTATGTATAAATCTCTATGCATATAGCCTATGCATAGAGTCTTATTCATAGAGCCTTATGCATAAAGCCTATGCATATAGCCTTATGCATAAATCTTTATGGATAGAGCCTTATGCAAAGTGGTATGCATATAGCCTTATGCATAGAGCTACAAAAGAGAAGATCATCTAAGCATGTTTGAGGTGTGGAGGTTATGTAAAGCAATAGAGGCTACATCCAGGAAGCCTAATACTATTAGGAAATTGTGGTGAGATGGGACCGTGCCAAAGGAAAATATTAAAGCATTAGAAGAGTGGTTGAAATGGTGGGCAGACAGAATCTTGTTGGGGCTACCTACACATGAATGTATGTATAATGTATTTTTTTTTGAAGTAGATGTTCAAGGAATTTAGAGAGTATTATCAATATTTGGACCTTGTAGCACGATATAAGTCCTTGGGAGCGGGCGGCCATTCTCCAAATACAAATCTTTCTGAAATTGTGCATGCTAGCTAGAGGTGGTGGAAAGAGGAAGATTTCATTGTATGATGCTTGCATCTCTGATGTGATCAGTTTGTATATTCAATGTGAAAATAAACTTTGATATTTGATTGGTCTCTATAATGGGACTGGACTCAGATATGGATACTTTTCTCAATGGATACTTTTCTCAAGAGAGTTGGTTCTAATAGCATGGCAAGTCCTACTTGTGTTGCCCGTGTGGTGCAAGGAGTAGTTATTGGTACCCCTATGTTTGAGAACGCATTAGGTCATGGTGATAAAGAAATTGTGCAAGGACAGAAGAGCTCAAACACAAATAATAGCTCACATAGATGAGGGTATGTAATGGAATCAAGGCATTGCAAGCAGCGTGGACGTCCATGAAAAACTAGGTTTGACGCAAACTTGTCAAACCACTGCATCCACAACACGAGACATTTCTTTGTTTGGATTAATCCAATGAGCATGATGCAAAAGCTAAAAGAGAATGAGATGTGCAAACGCCACCCGTCGACTCTAGAGACATTGTAATAAGGAGCATAATGAGCCCATCCTAAACTTGGAATGTAGATAGATAACACGGCTATATGATGGTATGCAAAGGATCCCAAATGGTTGGAGCGGCGTGACATCTAGATGGATAAGAGCATGTGCGCAAAAGGAAAATAGAAGGCACATGGGGAAGCGAAGGTGATGGGAGACGTTTGTTCTAGAAAGAGAGCGAGGCAAAAATAGGCTTGAAGAAGGATAATCGAGATCATTTTAGGGGACTCTCCAATGGCGGTGGCTAGACATCACCACTGAGAGAGGAGAGCATAGTTTATAGTAGAGGGGCCAAACTCTCTTGTAGGTTTATTTTTCATCATGGAACATGCAAGGTAGAGTCCCTGCAACCTTTTTTTAGTTTGTAGTGAAGACAATGCATGTAAGATCCCCGTCCCCACCGCGCAACAGATTCGGGGTGCTAGCAGCAGAAGTAGCACATCTTACATGGGGCAGGGTCCCACACTCGAGGCCTCGCCCATGGATATCCAGACAGGTGACTAATTCCTCGGTTCTTCCAAAACCGAACTTGGAAAAACTTCCCTTGCCCGGAAAGCACAGGCAATTCCTCCAGGATAAATTTTACTCTAACGTAGTCAAGGTCATTACTGACCAAACTGATCTGACCGAACCTAAACTCACTTGGTCAAATCAAGGAAAAAACTTGCACTTGGATCATAGAGATCAACGCTTTTTTTCCCATCGAGAGGCACAGCCGTTGATTCCTTTTTCCATAGAACAATTACTATCCGGGATTTACTTCATCTAGCGTACTACAATAGAAATTGAGTCTCAATTTATGGATCCATCAGTCGAGCTTAACCCCATCCAGTCCCATGGGTTAACCGCCCAACCACTGTAGTGATGGGATCCAATTTAGAATTTGGTTAGGTTTTGTCCCCGATACCAAGGAAAAGAGTTCCCAGGCCCCCTAGCCAGATATTCATGAAAACTTAACACCAGTCATACCACTTACCCAATATAAAATTGCCTTTTTCACAGATTCAGCCCATCTTTAGTGAAACCATAGTATCACTGATCACAATCCTCCAAAATATCTAGTTGAATCTTAATTTCCAATCATTCCTTCATCGGAGTACCTATGGCATCATTGGCAACCAGAACGCTCACCACCTGTCCACTCAGGGGCCTTTTCAATAGTTCCTAGCTCATAGTACCCGGCAATATAATCACTTATAAAAATCAAGATGGAATCTCCGTTGAAGATCAGCAAGATCAACCAACACTTCCATATAAAAGAGCCATGGACTCATCCGTTGAGGACCAGCAAGGTCAATCAACCAGATCCATCCCCGATTTCAGAAAACAACTCTTATTCCTTATTCCAATATCTTCCACGACGCACGTGTGGGTATCTTCAGTGACCTAGAGCCCGAGCACCGTATAGCACCCTCTAGGATCCTTCACAGGTCACCTAGCGCTTCACTCATAGGCCGCTTCCTTGGTCCCTCATCCACTGCACCGGAAGCTCACCATTTAAATCGAACCGAGGCTGGTCAAGACCTCGACCGACCTTGCTACGCGAGACGTCCTCCGTTGACTCTCCGTCAGCTGTTATAAGGATAAAGAGGGTTGATAAGTGATTAGGTTAGAATTAGTGTTATTCAAGGAACTTAAGATTAGTAAAATTGAGGTTACTACAAGTTTGGTAAAATCGAGTGGAGCACTTATGTGTGTATAGTGTTGGTCCAATGCAAATATTAAGTCCCTAAGGAGTGTGAGGCCTTAATGGGTGGCATAATTCTTAATGGGCTACCTAAGGCTAGCTTCAAGGTCTAAATCAAACATCTACATGTGCAGGAGTAAGCTTTGATCTCCTAGACTAACCATTCTTCCCTCTTTTCATCTTCTTCTTTACAAGTCTCTTGGCTAAGAAGCTCCATTTTCTTTCAGGTTTCTAGCATATGGGACCCCTTAGGCTAAAAGTCATGCATGCCTTTGAGATACTTAAACCCATTAATATTTTATAAGTATAGCCCTCATCAAGGAGATCAATTTGAACTAGACTTCTAGGTGCAAAACGGGGCCTCTGGAAGCTTTTAGATAGTTTTGGAAGTGCACACTCCTAGCTTCTTAAAAACTTCTCTCCACTCCCTTTTATTATTTTAGACTCCATCTACCTTCTTTTGACCTTGTTCTTGCATCGTGATTTTACAAGTTTGAGTTTTCATGGTAGTGATTCTGCAGGTTTACTTGTACACCATGATTCTAGTCATACACCATGATTATCATCATGATTAGAAGAATGACATCGCTCCTATGCCATGATGAGACTATAGAATCACAGTGCTCGTATGTTGTGATTTAGTCGTACGGCATCGTAATTGTAAAATCACATGGATTTTTGCCCGGACTGTAGAATCACGTCACTCATACACTGTGATTTGTCGTCATGACTACAAAATTACACCAAATTTTGCGCGTGATTACAAAATCATTCCCATTTTTCGTGTGACTATAGAATCACATTGTTCGTACACTGTAATTTGTCCATACATCATGACTACACACAATCACGTCAAGTTTTTTCTATGATTGCAAAATCACGCCAATCAAGATAAGATAAGGTCTACTATTTTTGGCCTTGTAATCTCGAAAATCATGATGAGAATCTTAGGAAGATAATCACGGTCGTGATTACAAAATCACAGCCAGGATTGCAAAATCAGGACCGTGATTTTGCAAGTTTCACCCAAAAACATTATTTTGTAAAAAAAACTAAAATTTGATTTTCTAGGAAGTTTTTAATGTTTTTTCTTGACCAAATTACCCAGTATGGATCGCCAAAGCATTAAGATTGTGAATATGTGTTCAATGGAGAGCCCAATCTACCCCCTAAACTTTTTTTTTATGTTTTTTGTCTCTTAACTTCACTAATCACAAAACTAGTGTATTAGTGAAAATTAGTAAAAAAACATGAGTTTTGTTTTGATTTTTATGAAATTGTTTGTTGATTAAGCTACCTAGTATTAATGCTAGCATCGTAATGTAATCAAATACCCAAAAAAAAACCTAGTTATCATGCAAAAATTAAGCATCTAAGCTCTATGTTAAGATATAAAAGAGAACAAGAAGAAAGAAAAAATCAGAACATTTTGACACAAATCTCCATCAAATCCCACTATGATTCATTGCACTCTGCTATTCAAGAGTGTGAGCAATGGGTAAACTATAGATTAGAGAAAAACAAATCATAAAGCCAAAGGAAGCACGGCAAAAATGTTAAGGCTAACAGATAGCTTCGAGGGAACCACTCACCTCAACGTGTCGTGAAGATATTTTTTATGGACAAGCTCATAACCCTTGAGGTCCCCAAGCTCAACACTGCCATGGGTAGCTTACCATTCAGCTTCTCCCACCACGAGCATTGTCACACTGTCATGTTGCACTACGAACACTAATCCATCCTCTCATCTCAAATCATTCATGCACCCTCTAGCATTCATTAGAAAGAAGATTAGAGAGAGATTTAGCAAGAGGGAAAGATTAATTACACAATGGGAGAGTGTTCTTGCATTATGAGAGAAATTGCCTTATATACATTGCTATACATGTTCAAACACACTTAAACTGTGGCTGGGCAAAGGCACCTAAAGCTTCTATTTGGCCTATTGCTTATACATTGATGCATTACAACACTAGAGAGCACATCCTAGCTCACTACCACATGATTCATCTCATAATACATTGATGCATTACAACACTAGAGAGCACATCCTAGCTCACTACCACATGCTCTTGGAGTGGGAAATGCCATTAATTACCTATTGGACCTTTAAAGGTACGGCACCGTCCAAGTTTGAGATTTGGACACCATTGCTTCATTGCTTGTTTGTACATGAGTTTGGTGTGTCCATCCTTGACATTTAATATAGATTACTCATGCTTTGGCATATAATGGGGTGTGACAAACCATGTTAATCCTAAAATGGGTTAACAGTTCCTAGCCAATTAAATTAAGGACATGTTATCACAACACAAAGAGATTGGTAAAGGGACTTTATGCCCTATATCTCCTCTAAAAGTTGATTCAACCAACTAATCTCACATGCAAGAATTGTGGGTTACTTTTTACTTATCAAGATACAAAACTGTTACTACAATAACTAGAAGTAGATCTTGAATCATATAAGTAATCAGCCCAATTAGCATCACTATACCCATACCAAAAACTAGATCTTAAATCAACCATTACTACAATAACTAGATATAGAATCATATGATTAATCAGCCTAATTGGCAATATACCCATACAAATATGAGGATTTTCAGAAGCTTCAAACACAAATCCACCATAGTCAATAGTACCTTTGACATACATCAATGTCTTCTTTGTTGCATTCCAATGGTTCTTTGATGGCTCTTGCATGAATTGAGCCAAATAAGTAACTGCAAAACTAATATCGTGCCTTGAAATGGTTAAATTATTAAGACTTCAAACCATTTTCCTATAGAGAATAGGATCAACAAATTTTGGCCCATCATTAGGATGTAGTTTCAAGCTTGCTTCCATGGGATTATTCATGGGCTTAGCAGTTTGCAATATAAACCTATCAATCAAGCTTAATGCGCATTTCTTTTGCGACATACAAGTCTTGTTAGCATCTCTTGATATCTCTATTCCCAATTCAGAATGCAAAGCCTACAAATCCTTCATGTCAAATGTGGTAGAAAGCATAGTTTCAAGTCAAAAAATTCTATCGTGTTATTATAGGTCATGATTAGATCATTTAACCACCATAAGAGCAATATTACCATTGCATCACATATAAGGTAGGCTATCAGCAACTCCACTTTGTTAAAATCCATGTGCTTCTTTTCAAACCAATACCCAAGTTCTTGCTCTAATCCATAGAGCGCTTTATTGAGTCTACATACATAAGTAGACATTTTCAAATCTTCAGTATCATGTGGTTGATGCATGTAAACTTCTTCATCCAAATCACCATTCAAAATAGCATTTTTAGCATCCATTTGATGTCTAAACATGGTTGCAAGAGAAACAAGTTCTCTAATTATTGTCATTTTAGACATGGGGTTAAAAGTTTCATCATAAAATCAATACATGGGTATGAGAGTAACCTTTGGCAACAACGAACCTAGCCTTGTACCTATCTAAATACCATCAGCTTTAAAATTTGCTTTGTATATCCATTTGCATCTAATTGAGTTTCCATGAGATTTGGATCAGAATGCACAAGCTCCAATGGCTTTTGGCACAATTGGCCTTGTTTGTTGAGGGCAATCTTGAAGACTTTCCAAACTCACATACATGTGATAATTCATTTGTACATTAAAAACAATTGGGCATAAATGTACTCATACATTTATGCCCATGCTCCATTAGAAACAATTGGGCATGAATGTACTCATACATTCATGCCCATGCTCCATTAGAAACAATTCGTGTGATCAACTTTTTCCTCTCTTCCTTCACCTGAAGTGGATGCATAGTTGCCTTGGTTATACCTTCCTTCTGAGACATCTTTATCTTTCTGAAAACAAATGTCCTACTTTTCCTCAATAATGGCATACAATTCCACCCCAATCATAGACACTCCTATCATAGTCTGGACCTCGGCCTCTTCCTCTGTTTGCATAACCACCTAGATAGACATTCATAGCTCTCTTGGTATCCTCGATCGCCTAGCAGCTCTTCCTCTACCTTGTGTCCATGATTCCTTTTAGTTTCCACCATAAGAACCTCTTCCTCTCTGGCTTCTGGCTGTTCTTCTTTGTCCTCTTCCTCTCAATAACCTATCTAGTATGTCAACTCTGAATGGAATGGAGATCCTCCATGTAAGTTGATCTCTTAATCTATAAGAATCAATTATCAGTTGGAAAAATGGTGATGTGATAGGTTACAAGGCTGAATTCGAGAATGGGCAATGTTTGATCAAAGGCAAAAGAAAGAGTCATCTAGGTCATTGGCAAGAGAATAATGGCAGGTAAACATTGTAGGCTACATCAGCTCCAAACTAATGTTCATTGAATGCAAATCTCATAGAGATGTGTTTTACATAATTTTAGCATAATATGTATGGTCATACAAACTATAATTTGTTGGTTTTATTGAGAAGGACGCATATGATGGTTCATGGTTTACCTCTTTAGACTCATTGTGACAAAGTTTGTTAAGCATGTTATACAAGAAAAAAGTGAAGGTAGTTTTAATCAAGCAACAATAAGAGCAAGAGGCACATTGGATCTTATTTACATAGATGTATGGGAAGCTCAAACCCCAACACTACATGGGTTTATTTTTTGAAGCAAAAATCTAATGTGTTTGGCATTTTTACAATTTTAAAGCAATGGTTGAGAAACATACAAATAGGAGAATCGAATACGGTGAGTATATTTTAGAAGACACAATAATGGCGAGTATATATCACATAAATTTCATGCATTTGTGATGCAAATGGAATTAGAATGCTATTTACATGTCCTTACACTCCCCAAGAGAATGTTAGAGGCATGTTGTATGAGACGGGACATAACCCCATCACCAAAGGTAGCCCAGCCATGGAAGGAACTAATTATGCTTTACCTTCAACATTAAAGTAGGTGGAAGAACCAGATTTGTATGAAGATGCCAAGATACTAAATGGAAGCAAGCAATGAATGACGAGGCGCATGCATCACACAAGAGCAAAACACCATCAAACCTCCTTTCTTCAAAAGCACATGGCTGACTTTTTACACTATAAATTTAGGTTTCTCTCCGAGCTTACATGTGCTTAATTTCACTCCTTAAAGGTCCTACAATTGGGTGTGTAATTTCTTGCATCCAATCTTAAAGGTACACAAAATCAACAATTTTAAAGGTACACTTCAAATTGTAGATGCTAGAGGAAGCTTGTGAACAAGAATGATTCCTTTTAATTTAATCATTAACATTAATCTATTTAAAAGTTCTTTTAACATTGGATCTCTATCAAGCCAACGAACAATTATAGGAAATCAATGAGAAGTGTACATACATCTAGTGAAGAGGATAAGGGCAGATGCTAAAAAACCAAAGAGGAGCATGGACATAAGAGGGAGCTGACGCTTTTGTTCCAGAAAGGAGACAAGGCAACAACGAGGAAAAGGGAGAAATTAAAAGATAGACAAGTAGACGAGTGGGACAATTAAGAGACCAGAGACAAGCAAGTGTGAGGAAGCTTTTATAAGGCGACCTATGTCTATTTATTTACCATAGGAATCTTCTATATTTGTAAAAACACCTCTAAATATTCATATCAATAAAGCATGTACTTACCTCTGTTGGTGACCCTAGAGCCAAATACAAACATTATGGACAAATGTGTGCTTTTGCAAAGGAATATCAATGTGAAACTAATCTCTCTCTCTCTCTCTCTCTCTCTCTCTCTCTCTCTCTCTCTCTCTCTCTCTCTCTCATGCTCTAGTGGCCCAATTTTGCATTAGCATCTTTTGCTCGGTAACTTAAATTATAAATATTTTAAACTTTGTACATTTTATCTTATTACTAAGAGAATTTAATTCGCTCTATAGGTTCATTACTTCTAAGGAGATTGATCTTGTTAATACACCAAAGATGAAGAAAATGGAAGCATGCTTCTATGTTTTATAGAAAGAATTACCTAGAGGCTTCTTTGATAGCCAAGTACATTTTCTTATTCATCTCGTGTATGAAATATCTCTTGAAGGTGTTATGAATAGTCGATTGGGTGTTCTTATTTTAGTGGTTTATGAAAGTTGTCAAAGGATTTTTGTGTCAAAGAGCATGGCTTGCGTGGGGTCCATGGTGGCACAGGGGTGGTTAGTCCATGAATCATTATATTATGTGCCAAATTATATGGTCACTATGGATTCAAAGGCACAAAAATTATGGAATGATGATGAAGATGTAAGAAATACATGGGAGGTATTATCACGAAATGGAAAGAAAGTGAAGTTATTAGTTGAGGCTCATAAACAAATAGACACCTTTATATTGTATAATATGGAAATAATGGAAAATGGATCAAGTTATATGAGAGAGAAGGAAAAGTCATCCAGAAAACGATCTCACACCAAAACATGAGAAATTCATTCTATAGTAGAGTGGATTAAAATCTTGTTTAGAAAGATGGAGGAGGAAGGAAAAACACTTATTAATGATGAAATACACATCTCATGTCGATGATGAATATGTTAGTATACGAAGAAAGATGCAAACTTTAGTATTTTGGATAATTTTCAAGTTTATATTATTGATGATTAAGATCTTATTAACTTACTTTTGCCTGCAAGAACGATTTTATAGTAGTATGTAGGCTTATTATCAAAATTTTTGAATTGAAAGGATTGATAAGCACAGAGTCACGATGATGGACAATGGCGATATGGCATCATTTGAGCAATAAAGTCATGCTAGTGCAAAAGATCTAAATGTTATTAATGGTGAGTTAGTATATATTGGTGTACTCAAGGAAATCATTGAGGTCAATGTCATTAAAAAAGGCCTTATTTAAAGTACAATGGTTTGAGAGCACATATCACGATCAGTGCATCACTTTTAGGAAGGAGAAAAATGGATTTTAGGGGACTCTCCAATGGCGGTGGCTAGACATCACCACAGAGAGAAGAGAGCATAGTTTATAGTAGAGGCATGCAAAGGATCCCAAATGGTAGGAGCGGCGTGACATCTGGGTGGATAAGAGCATGTGCGCAAAAGGAAAGTAAAGGAAAGTAGAAGACGCATGGGGAAGCAAAGGTGACGTGCGACGTATGTTCCATAAAGAGAGCGAGGCGGAAACAGGCTTGAAGAAGGAGAATCGAGATCGTTTTAGGGGACTCTCCAATGGCGGGGGCCAGAGATCACCACAGAGAGAGGAGAGCACAGTTTGTAGTAGAGGGGTCTTTTGCAGGTTTATTTTTCATCATGGAACATGCAAGGTAGAGTCCCTGCAACCTTTTTTTAGTTTGTAGTGATGATTGAAGACAATGCACTGAGGATTTTTATTGAATCAGAGTAGAGGGAGGTAGCCAAGTAGAGAATTGGCCAAGGTGTTTCCTAGGTTCTGTGAGCAGAACCTCCGTTAGAGATGTGATCCAGATCAAAACGTCTTTGACTATAGTTGTTTGCAAGTTGGACAGAGATCATCTTTTTCACTGGGAATAGAGTTTGCAAAAGCACGCAAAGTAACTTGTCGTGAATGACAAAAGAGAAGATCATCTAAGCATGTTTGAGGTGTGGTAATTATATAAAGCAATAGAGGCTACATCCGGGAAAGCTAATACAATTAGGAAATGGTGGCGAGATGGAACCACGCCAAAGGAAAATATTAAAGCATTAGAAGAATGGTTGAAATGGTGGGAAGAAAGAATCTCATTGGGGCTACCTACACATGAATGTACGTATAATGTATTTTTTCTTGAAGTAGATATTCAAGGAATTTAGAGAGTATTACCAATATTTGAACCTTGTAGGATGATAGAAGTCCTTGGGAGCGGGCGGCCATTCCAAATACAAATCTTTCTAAAAGTGTGCATGCCTGGCTATCTAGAGAAGGTGGAAAGAGATCATGTCTTTTTCACTGGAAATAGAGTTTGCAAAAGAGATCATATCTTTTTCACTGGGAATAGAGTTTGCAAAAACATACAAAGTACCTTGTCCTGAATGACAAAAGAGAAGATCGTCTAAGCATTTTTGAGGTTTGGAGGTGATGTAACACAATAGAGGATACATCCAGGAAAGCTAATACAATTAGGAAATGGTGGGGAGATGGGACCGCCGCTAAAGGAAAATGTTAAAGCATTAGAAGAATGGTTGAAATGTTTGCAAGTGGGAATGAAGATGATGCTGAGAAGTGTGAAGTCTTTGGAAGACCCTAAAAGTTTCTTGTGCTGTCTTCAATTTTCTTTAAAGCCCTAGGTCTCAAGCTTGTTGATACTATTTGTTTGGTTTCAATGAAAGATACAGTGTTAAGAGCTTGAGTTCTTTGTGGTTTGGTGAGGTTTTGTGCCTTGGTTCTTTATTTGTATTGTGTTGAGTGAGATGATCAACGAGGATCTCCTATAAGGGAAAATCTGTCGTCTACTATGTCAAAACTGATTCTGAGTCAAAATCAGAAGAGAGAGTACACAAAGTTGGTTCTGTGTCAGCACAGTCAGACACATCAGCTGAAGGTAGAAAGTCTTTGGGTTAACATGTCTGAACATAAGGGAGATGCATGTGAGTCCTGTCTGACAGTCAGCAAATTAGTAGACAAAAGACCAGAGAGTTAAAGGTATTTCTAAGGTAGGAGTGAGTCAACTGTGTATCTATTGTGATGCATCCTTGGTTGCATTGAATATCTGGTGGGTATACAAGTGCCAACTGATCTAGATGGGAGGAACTCTACTTCAGTTGAGTCAGATTGGTCATCCTTGAGAATACAGCCATTCAGAGGCAGTTGTGGATTAGTTGTGGCAATTAGCAGAGGACTAGGTAAGTGATATCCCGTCAAGTTTAGATATGTTTGAGGGTCTGAGGAAATCCAGGTACCTAAAGAAAAGTCTTGTTTCTGTAAAGGCTTTGGAAGAAGATGCTTCTGTGTCAGAATTCAGAGGCAGAATAGTCTATTTTAGTCAGAAGAGGTGTTCAGAGAGGCCCTGACAGGCAAAAGACATCTTAGAGATCTAGAGGACAAATTTCTATCTAGGAGCTAAAAGAGGATTTTCAAGGCAAAAAAATCCCTTTTTGTTTCACAGCAGCTAAGAGTGGATAAGGTCAGATGGGTGTCAGCCATGGTCAGGAGAGGCTAATATATATGTGATCAGAGAGCTTTTGGTGACTTGTGCTGGTGGCTGAGTCAAAAAGGGACGTCGGGAGGGTATAAAAGTGTCCTCTTGAGTCAACTGGAGTGAGTCAACTGGAGGTAGGAGAAAAAAGTACAGGTCTGGTTGGAGCCCTTGGAGCTATGATTCTAACATTCCCCAATTCTAATCCCATATCTTTTCTTCCTTGTGTGCCTACTAGTAGTGTAGTATTCCTTGTATATGCCTGTTGGTGGTGTAGTAGAGGCCATCACCCAGAGACCACACCACATAATGATAATTGGGGAGGAAAATGTGCACTGGACATTGTGGGCCATTAGGAGAATGTCACCTCATTGAAAAGCAAGTTTTTTGCACTGATACAAAGAAGAAGGTGCACAAACTTGATGGAGAGTAGGTCACCAAGATTAGTGGCTCCTTCTTTCTGGTCGAAAAGAACATATGATAGAAACAAAATATCTCAATGGATGTGGTTTTGTAATCACAATGTAGACCATACATGGGGTGTGGACAACTTTTTCAAGCATCCACCAGCGATGCCATACAAATGGCTTGTGATCTTGGTACTAATGTCACAAAAGAGGAGCTAGCAAGTCTTAAGCAAGCAGGGTTTCACTTGAAAACTATATCATTATCACCATTTTTGGTAGAACTAAGACGACAAAGTGTCATGCAGGCACGAAACAGTGACCTCTATTCCCTTTCATCTTCTAGCAAGAGAAGCAAAAAGTGGAGGCACGGGATATCAAGAGAAGCTGAGAAAAGGCTTGCTACCAGCAGCCGATACTATGAATTCAACACTAGTGGAAGAGAAAACATTATTGGCAAAGGAGTCATGAGATTGTTCGCTTGATAACAGAGAATTGCTGTGATGTGCACATTAAGGTTGAACCTTATTGCACGTGCCAAGATTTTTAAAGGAGAGAGATGAAGCACAAACCATTTCTTGCATGCAAGCATATGTACTATTTTTACATGCATGTCTTAGGTTTGCCATGCAATCAGCACATGATTATTCATCAACCAACTCTCTCCATTAGGGATGTCACCTTCATGCTTGATTCGCCTCATCCTATCAAACGAGTATCAAGCCCATAGGCTAGCCAATTCACAAGCCTGGAACTATTTGGCATTTTAGTATGCCCTTAACATATTATTTAATCCTCGATAATATGTATTGTGTCATAACAAGTAGCGTTCACATGAGCCGGTTTGTAGTGTAAATATCTTGGCTAAAATTTCAAATTTTCGGTTAGAGTTTTGCATTGCCCTTATTTTCCCAGTCAAGTTTTTAGGGTATATCTATACTTCCCAGCATATATGCAATTTTGAGGGCTAAATCCCAGTTTATTCATAAGATCGTCTTTGTTTTACAAGGTTGAAAAACGTTTTTTCAAACCCTGCCAACAAGTTTACATTCTTTGACTTGACAATTTGCACCATTCTTATTTCTGATTGACGAGTTTTAAGCATTATTTGTGAACTGACAAATTGCACTTATTTCTGATGTGATGATGACGAGTTTTAGCCATTATTTATGAAGTGACAAGTTTTGTGTGGTGAGTTGGAAACATTTAGTATTGATGGTTATCTATTAATTTTGTGGCATGTACATAAGGTAATTTTGTACTTCGAAGATTTGGTGTTGTCACCTCTTGTGGGTGATAATATGTGAAGTGAAGACACATTATTGAAAAAGCTCCCAATTTTTCCATATTGGGACTAAAAGATCATAATTAAAAACTTCCATTTTTATAACCCCTTAGAAAATATACCCCTTAGGTACACACCCACTGCATGAAGTTGTACCTTCAACTCCTCATGTCCGACCTCCTTCATCATCCCAATTTCATCCGCAGTAGGAAGACAACCATAGTTTTCATTCTAATTCATTATATTAATAAATGAAAGTCATTATTATAAATACTAAATAAATAAAAAATGCTAGTTAAAGAATATACAATGGATAACATGAATTACGAATCTAGCTTGAAATGATCTAATTCCTCCTTTTTTGATGTGGTGAAATTTTCCTATCCTCACCATCTCGCTCATTACATGCTCTTGATGTGGAAGCCTCTTTTTTAACTTTGGTTCATCTCAAAAATATATCCATGAGGCCTTTGGTAATTTTTAGGGGCGAGCAAGTGTGTGCACTTTATCAGTCTTTCTTGATTTTCTCCTAAATTTATTTTTGATGTAAGTTAATGCGTATGTTATAGCACATCACCATCATTATATCATTTAGGAGTGAAGAGAAAGGGATATAATATTAAAATACTAATTCATTCTTTATAAATTACAGGATAATGATTTAAATTCTTCTATCCATACACCTCCTCTACCTACTTTGGCTAGAGCACCGCTTGATCTACCCCCTTACCATGGAGTCATCACATACTAACTCTTCACTCACGAGAGTCTGATCCACAACATAGGTTTCAATACCAAAGGACATGTTGGTGTCATCATTATCATGGACAAGTTGAACATAGAGGAGATGTTTGTACCTTGCATGAATCTCAGAGAGGCTTGTATGTGCAACCTATGGTATGAATCATATTATTGAAGATATTTGATTCGTTTTAATTTTAAATATTTGCTTTGGTTATTTTCTTATAGTTTTGTTTTCATGTAAAGATCACGATTCAACCAAGTATCCGATTTATCTTCAATGCATCTAGCTCTCGAGTTCTTCAAAAACAGAGGATATCACACTTTACACTAAACAGGCAACAGCATAGAACACGTCGTTGCTCTAATGCTATTCATGGTATATGCACCTGCTCGACTTGGGATGGATGTGGATTTACCACAATGACTAATTACACAAATTGCTCAAGATTATGAGTTATCACCTCATTTGAATTCATTAGTGAAATATTATGATCACAAATAAACTAGTGCTTGCATTGGGAAACTTCCCACAGATTGGGATAAATTCTCTCATTTAGGATATCTCTACATTATAGCACCTTCCTTGATTAGCGATGCATGTCATGGTCTTTAAATTGCTCAACATCTTCAAATTCCTCTTGGTCATGAAGTCACTCTTATAACCTTTTATAGACCATTATACACTAGAAGTGTTTGGAATCGCCTTGCATCCTATATAATTAGCATCTCCTCATATGGCATGAATTTAAGTGTGGTTCAATCCAAATAGATGCTAATGAAAGGAGGGTATTTTGGAACTGCACAAATATATCTAGGAGACCTTACACCCACCAAAATATAGATGGGCTTATAAATAGTTCAAGGGAAATATATATAGTGTAGAGCCCAATTGTGTTTTCGAGGAGCACACAAGTTGTGAGGACTATATGGGCCAACATTCTCAACATTATGTATTAGTTCTTGGCTACACGTTGTGAGGTTGTTGGGTGATGGCCTCTACTATACCACCAGCACAAGAAGAAAACACAATGGGATTAGAACTTGAAGACATTGAAATCCCAACTCCAAGGGCACCAATCAAACTAACTCCTGTCCTGAGCCCTCCAATTGACACCTTTGGACACCTCAACACCCTACCAACCTCCCTATCTGATCCAAATGCCTCCTCAAATGGTCCTATTAAGTCAACACTAAGCTCTAGCACCTCAAATCTTCCAACTACAAGCCTCTCCTAACCTCAGCTTATATCCAACTGACCAGCAACATCCCCATCTGACACAAAACCGACTAGAAACTACTCTAGAAATCCTCCACTTTTCCCCAATCAGAAACCTATCCTCCATGATCCCAGAATGTTTCCCAATCGTTAGCTTGCCTCAAAACCTTGCTTCAAGACCTAAACCAATCAACTACCCTCTACTAACACACAGATGACTGAACCTGTCTTAATTTTGCCTAGGCACTCTGACCAAACCGACAGACTTAGAACCCTCAACTGAATTAGAATCCTCTCTCACTTGCCTACAAACTATCTATGGCACGCTCATAATGCCCTCACCTTGCAAGGATACCACACTAAAGGCTCTCAGCTAATTACAGTGCTCTGACACACAGCTGCCTCCGAATAACTATCCTCTCAAAGCTTGTACAACTGACAGCTCACTCTAGTTCCCTCTCCTCTAAGTCAGCTGCTGTTGACACTTCTAGACTCTCA
Organism: Cibotium barometz; assembly: GCF_041138505.1. NCBI lineage: Eukaryota > Viridiplantae > Streptophyta > Polypodiopsida > Cyatheales > Cibotiaceae > Cibotium > Cibotium barometz. Next base: position 39,664,809 of record NC_141082.1, read on the forward strand.
AAAAACTCTATCCTAACCCGGATACATCACTATAAACACGCCTAACCACTTATCTGGCGCAGCAGGTGACTCACAGCTCTACCACAGAAACTCCACTGAGACCACAAACTCGTCCAACTATTGTTGCCTCTCCTCACAGTGACCTCTGACCCACAAACACCTCTCTCAATCTTAGATAGACCAAAGCAAGGTCCCTACACCTTTAGGTGACTATCCTGAGGTCCACCTAACACTGTACCTTCTCAGCAAGTACTGACTAAGTGAGAACCAACTCAAAATCTATCCCCAATCATTAAATTATCATCCAAATGAGCTTCATCTCCATGAATTCAATGTAAACAACTCAATAATCATGACCAAAAAATCAAACAAAAGATGAGACCCAAAATGTATGTCTACTTCATATAACAACAAAACACTTCAGTGTCTCAATAGCCCTGAGGACCTGGGCAACAACATATCAGAATATAAACCACAAAACACTTCAGTGTCTCAATAGCCCTGAGACCTGGGCACCAACGTATCAGAAGAGAATACAAAATAGACCTCGGTGATAATTAAAAAACATAACATCTACAATAGAGGAGAAATCAAACTAGGTCAAGTATCTAATAGAGATGCTTCTTAGAGAACCCAGGGTACTCACCTGCCAAAATTCCTTCTAGATTGTTGCACTACCCAGTTTACTCATTCTCCCATACAGTTTCTTTTTCCATTTCATGCACCTGCACCTTATCCACCCTATTGTCATGTCTTTTTTCACTTTAGACTCTCTACACATCATCATTCATATATATCGTCCCCCTATACATAGTGTTTAGGATAATAGTGTTTAGGATGGGCTTGATATTCTCCTCACAACATTCTCTAGTTGGAGAGGAGCTTCTTTGTTAATTACTCATTTAGTAGACCTCTTGGTGCTCAACATAGACATGAGCAAGCAGGATTACCAATTAAATGTACCATTAGGATGCCCATCATCCAAATCTAGGACATGATTGTACTTCATTTTGTACCAACTATAAGTATGGTTATCATCATCTTTAAGTCTCCATAAACTCTTGTTATAGGATGTTTCTTCCCATGGATCATTCATTTAAAAAGACTGAAAAAAATACGATAACAAATCTGAGATGCGATTATCGCCTCCTATAATGACTCTTGCAAATAGCAATACAAAATGGACAGAGTTTAAATTTGCAAGGATAAAAAAAATCCAAGTGAAATACAATTGGGCATGAAGCCTAAAAAGTCTATATTTTATAGCCTTTAGTAGTGGAAAAAGCTGAAACTTGTACATTATCTTGATCCTAGGTATATTTTAAAGAATGTTGAAGGGTCCTTATGGAGATATTTGACAGGTGATAACGACACACCTGCATGCCGAGCAGATCTCAAAGAATCTAAGACAAAGAAGTGACTATGGCTTAAATACTCTGATGATCGTACTCATATCACTTATGAAGAAGCTCCATGGGTCCTCTCTAAGAAAGAAATACAAATTAGTTTTATCAAGAATTGCTAAAGTCTGAGCTACAAGTGGTTATGGAGCTTCTTTTGAAAATCTTTTCACTCTGGATAATGATGATCTATTGGGTTTAAAGTGGCACAACTTCATTCAGGTGAACTACAATGTTGGTTGGCTACTCTATTAATGGATTTTTATTTGCTTACAACTTTATCATTATTAAATACTCATGAATGAATCTAACAGCATGTTCTACCATTGGTTATCGCATGTTCTTCCATTGGTTATCGCATGTTCTACCATTGGTTATCGAAGATTGCTTAACACCTTTGATAAGGGATATAATTTATCGATTAGCATCTTTCACTCGGTAATATAAATTATAAATATTTTAAACTTTGTACATTTTATCTTCTTAGTAGTAAGAGAACTAAATCTTTAGAACTAAATTCACTCTACAGGTTCATTACTTCTAAAGAGATTGATCTTGTTAATATACCAAAGATAAAAGAAAATGGAAGAATGCTTGTATGTTTTATGGAGAAAGAATTCCATAGAGAATTCTTTGATATCCAAGTACACTTGCTTATTCATCTCATGGGAAGGAAAAACACTTATTACTGATGATGAAATACACATCTCATGTAGATGATGAATATGTTAGTATACTAAATTTGCAAACTTTAGTATTTTGGATACTTTTCAAGTTTAAATTATTGATGATTAAGATCTTATTAACTTACTTTTGCACGCACGATTTTAAAATAGTATGTGGGCTTATGGTCAAGATTTTTGAATTGAAAGGATTGATAAGCATAGAGTCATGACGATGAAAATTGTCCCTGTAAATCCTCATGGAAAACATGTATTTGAAGGAAGAGAATATATGATCGAGGAAGAATATAAATATGACATATGGTAGAGCAAGAGTAAGATATGGTAGAGAGAGACCCTGATATAGAGTAGGAGAAAAATAACAATAACATTAAAGACAATTAGGACAAACACTTCAAGAGCATGGAGTGGACCATATGAAGACAATAAAGATAGAGTGGTGCGGGTCCGTGTGATGCAGGTCCATCACAGTATGGGTGTGATGAGCCTACACCACCTCGTAGGGAAGTCTGGGTAAGCATGATGCTCAATTATGAAACCATCATATGTGAGCTTGTGGATTGGGTATGTGGCCTTGCTTGACCTTCTCGGACTAGTTTGTTTCTTACTGGTCAGAGTTGTACCTATGGAATCCACCAGTGCCATTGAAATTTCTTGGCTTACATGTATGCATGATGGGTCTACTCATACCAGCATCAGAACCCATGTTGAAGTCATCTATTACATCAAAAGTAACAAAAACAGGGTTGCTGTAAACTTCACCTTGCATGGCTCTGCTGCCACCTTGACCTGGTCTATAGATATGTCCAAACATCTTAGTTTTGTTTGGGGCTTGACTTGGTGATTTTTCAACATATCTACTACAACCTGCTGAATTTAGTTTGTCCAAAACTATCCTAGTCTAATTTTGGTATGTGAATTAAATGGCAACTTTGCCTTCTGAGAACTATGCGCATTTTGACCTGAAGCCATTTGTACACTTGGTTTTACATGTGTGCCACTTGTCATAATTGGTCTTGAGATTGACCTAAGTCTTGCAGACCATGAAGCCACTTCACTTGACACTTCTGTCACATCTCTTAACCCATAGCTAGAGTTACTGCTTGTACTTGCATCATAAGGTCCACTAGCACTTAACTCATTCTCTCAGGCCCATTTCTACCATGTAAATGACATCTACAACATCTGATTAACATCCAACAAGGTTGTATCAGATGTTTAACTCATCAAACACTATAGCTCTGCTAGTGTAAAACTATCCTAGCAGATGGATTGTAGCACCTACAGGCCTTACTTCCTGTTGAGTATCCTATGAAGATATACTTGTTTGCTTTAAGGTCCATCTTTGTCCTCACATCAAATAAACAAAATTTCACTCAAATAATAGCCTCATATTGTGAATAAATATCTATAAGTCTATCTTTCTTTTAATACCTTTTGTTGAACTCACGAGATAGTGACCCCCCCCCAACTTTTTAGCTTGGTAGAGTTTTTATTTGGACATGGATAGTGTAGGATAGATACAATAGCTCTCCCATGATCCACACGCGGCCCTAATCTAAAAGATGTTGTGGCCCTTGGATGGCCCTTCAAACCACATCCAAATGAATGGGGGTCTTGGATCCTCTATGTTTATAGTAGTAAGGGCCTAGGAATACAACATAGATGAGTTTCTCTACTAGCAACCCATAGCTGCCTTGTGCATGTGATGTGAGGGTGGCATGGTCTGCCCCGACTGGCCAAGTGGAGTAGATTGCCCCCATGGAGTAGATTGCCCCCATGGAGTCAATTGCCCCAATGGTAAGCCCACCTGTATATAAGATTAAACAATGAGACTTATAAAAATTCATAAGAGGTTAACTTTGTGTATGTGAGAAGGTTTGATGGAACCATATCTATGTCTGAGTAAACTGAGACCAAGCTTTCTGCCCATATCGTTCGTTGATAATAGATAGCATATTTTCCACATCTGGGTCTTTCGATGGGTTGATCTACATTACCTATACATAGATGCATAAAAGTCAATTTCTTGAAGCATAAAACATAAAGGCCTTATGTATAAATCTCTATGCATAGAGCGTACGCATAGAGTCTTATGCAGAGCCTTATGCATAAAGCCTATGTAGAGAGCCTTATGTATAAATCTTTATGCATAGAGCCTTATACTAGAGGTATGCATATAGCCTTATGCATAGAGCTACGCATACAGCCTTATGCATAGAGCCTACGCATAGAAGCTTTATGCATAGAGGTTGCAATAGCCTATGCATAGATGTAATCCTAAGCTAAACCTAAATCCAGCACCCAAGGGTGCAATAAAGCAAAAACATGTTGTAAGCAATCAAAAGAAGAAGACAGCTTACCGCTCTTATGTGAAGCCGAAACAGAGGATTAGTGCAAGAGCTGCAAAAAAAAAAAAGAGGCAACAACACAAGAATGCTCTAACGAAAGAATGCTTAAATCTTAAACAAAAAAGGCAAAATGTGACATTAGAACATTATTGAGACCTTCTACAATACTGCTTAGACAAGCAGGGTGCACAATGCCCCTTTTGGATAACAGCTTCTGAGAACTTTCCACACGCTCCCCACTAACAAGAGAATGATATGAAAAGATCGAGGGTTCCCCCTCCACTATAACCACGTACTCGCCACTCCCTACTTGACTTAACCAACATTCTAGATGGCCTACAATAATGCCCTATATCTCTATGCATAAGCCTAAACTCTAAACGCGGCACCCAAGGGTGCAATAAACATAACGTTGCACGAATAAGAGAGCTTACCTCGACAAGGTCAAGCTGAAGGAGAGGACAACAACACAAGAATTCTCTAACATAAGAATGCTTAAAGCTTAAACAAAAGAGGCAACATGTGATATTAGAATATTGTTGAGACCTTCTACAATACTGCTTAGACAAGCTGAGTGGACAGTGCCCCTTTTGAATGATAGTATCTAAGGACTTTCCACAAGCTCTCCACTATTAAAGCCAAAGGCAAATTCTCTTTTACAAGAGAAGGATAGTGAAAAGATCAAGGGTTCCCCCTCCACTATAACCACCTACTCGCGGCGGCCGATAACCACTCCTAACTTGACTTAACCAGCATTCTAGATGGCCTACAATTATGCCCCATATCTCTGTGCATAAGCCTAAATCCTAAACCCGGTACCTAAGGGTGCAATAAACATGAGGTTGCATGAATAAGCATAGGGCTTATGCATAAGCCCTATGCCTATGTATAAGCCTTATGCGCATAAGCCTATGCTTAAGTCTTAAGGCTTATGCATAAGTCCTATGCTTAAGGCTTATGCATAAGCATAGGGCTTATACATAAGTATAGGGCTTATGCATAAGCCTTAAGCCTTAAGCATAGGACTTATGCATAAGCCTTAAGACTTAAGCATAGGACTTATGCATAAGTATAGGGCTTATGCTTATGCATAAGCCTTAAGCATAGGACTTATGCATAAGCCTTAAGACTTAAGCAGAGGCTTATGCATAAGCCTTATGTATAGGCTTATGCATAATCCTTATACATAAGTATAGGGCTTATGCATAAGCCTTAAGCCTTAAGTATAGGGCTTATGCATAAGGCTTAAGCATAGGACTTATGCATAAGCCTTAAGACTTAAGCATAGGCTTATGCATAAACCTTATGTATAGGCTTATGCATAATCCTTAACCATAAGTATAGAACTTATGCATAAGTCTTAACCATAAGCATAGGGCTTATGCGTAAGCCTTAAGCATAGGCTTATGTATAAGCCTTAACCATAAGCATAGGGCCTATGCATAAGGCTTAAGCATCAGCCTTATGCATAGGCTTATGCTGCATAGGCATAAGCCTTAGATATAGGCTTATGCATAAGCCTTATGCATAGGCTTAAGGCTTATGCATAGACCTTATGCATAGGCTTTAATGCTAGGCTTATGCACGACTTGACCTAACCCTAATCCCGGCACCCAAGGGTGCAATAACACAAAGAGAAGAATCATAAACAGACAATGGAAAAAGAGGACTTACCTCTTCTTTAAGAAGTCGTAGGAGAGGATTGGCCTAAACCCTTGTTAGTTGTTCACTTGAATAAACCTACAAAAAAGAAACATAATAAATCAAAAAGGATAAAAAAGCAAAGGCACCGATTCCCAGGTCTTATTTGAATCCAATGCAACCATTTCTTCATACATGGCTATATTGCAATTTGCATGCCTAACAACATCATCAAAACATGTGGGTTCATCATCCTGCACACCCTTTGCCATATATGTATAATGGTGAGCCACATAGTCCTCAATCTTTCCTTGGTGTCCTCACAGCGAATGCCTTAGCCTTCCTTACACCAAGTGTACTAATAACTGGAATCCCAAACTCCTCGTTTAAGCTCTGCGCTTTGAGCTATTAGACTCTCCATCAACAAATGAATGCCCTATCGAAATGTCATGCATACCAAAGGACTTATTGACCTTCTCTTTGCCTTTATGTGATGCAACTGTTGAATTTACAGGAATGACGTTCTGACGCAGCTTGCAACTCCATGGTCTATCAATAGACCCATTTCTAGGGGACTCTCTCACAATCCACTCAATGATTGTGATTGTTGACTCTGCATTTTATGCAAACCACATGTTCTTGTGTATCAACCCCAATTGAGTCTTTTATATCAGCATACTGAGATGCTTATCTCATTAAATAAAACATCCCTGGTCACTCTCATCTCACGTGTGAGAAGGTTGTAACATATGTATCCCTTTTTCTCAACGGAGTAACCAATGAAAACATACTTTTTAGCCTTCAAATTCAGATTATCGCATAACTCATCAGGATAGGAATATGTACATATGCAATGCATCCAAAAACTTTCAGGCGTGACAAATTTGGTTTTCTGTCATTGTACTTCTCCTCTGGAGTCATACCATGCATTGATGCTATGGGAGTCTTGCTTATAATGTAAACTGCAATCGCACTGCTTCAATCCAATAATGATGAGGTATGCTCTTCTCAGCCATCAATGCAAGAGCAACTTTTGCAATGTGATTGTTCTTCCTCTTAGCAGCTCCATTTTGTTGCGGTGTACCTGCATGTGAATTGCCTCTAAATTCCATTCTTTCTTAGATACACATTGAACTTATCAAAGAAATATTCTCCTCCTCCATATGCGATCAACGTCCATAGTTTCACATGCAAGTTTTGATGTTTCTTCTGCACGGATGTTCCTACTATTCTGAGTTGAGTCCCTTTGATGACTTTTTTTATTTTCCTATCCTCATTTGAGCTTGTTTCAACCTTCACCTTGTTGAAATATACAAGTGAATAGGGTGTGTGTGGGAACAAGCTCTTGGATAGAGGCTGTAAAAGAGAAGATGTAATTGTGAAAGAACCTGTGAAAAGGTGAGAAGAATCTACTGGGAGAGAATAAAGGGTAGCATGAGAGAATTTAGGAGTGTGGAGATATTCTAGGAGATATTCAGGGAAAAGAGAAGAGGTGGAGAGAATCAGGCAAAAGGTGGAGATATTCTGGGAGTGAATCATGGAGAAATCAATGGGATTTGATGCTTATGTAAACACTATAAATTGAGGCATAGCCCTAATGAGAATTTGCTGGTTTTTGAGTATCCATGCCTACATTAATCTATTTGCTAATTATTCACTAATTACGTCTTAATCATTTGCTAATCACTTTGTTAATGATGTTGATTCTAGTGTTTGATCCACCATAGCTCATCATTATGCTCAAATTTCAACATGGTATCAGAGCCATGCCTAGAATCAATTAGGTTTATGAGCCCATTAGTTAATTAATTAGGATTAATAAATAATTAGCAAAAAATCAAATTTTTAGTTAGTTTTTCACTTCCCCCTTCACCCCCAGCCAGTGGAGGATCTCTAGCACCTTGCACACATAGAATTAGGGCACAAGTTTCTAACACAAGCTAGCCAACATCCTTGGCTACAAGCACATCAAAACGGCGCAGCAAACCGCAAAGTAAATCAGGAGAAATCGACGATGAAGTCAGCGCTGTTTTTTTGAGTGATTTGCAGATCTTGTGCTCATCAAATCAAATTGCTTCAATTCCTCTTAGCCCCAGGGGTTTTCAAGCATGCTCTACAAGCTGGTAAAAGACAGAATTCAATTTCATCAAGTCTACAGTGAGATCCAAGCTCTTCATCAAATCTGCAGGTGACTTTGGTAAAACAGAGATTAAGCTTTCAATATTTAGTCAAATCTTGTGTTTCTTGGCTTAATCCTCTACTAGACTCATTTCTATTGATGCCTTTGAAAGCATTTGAGCTCATTCAAAGTGGAAGGCACCAGATCTGGACCCCCCGCATACTCTGTTTTCTGCACACAAAACAGAGCATTAATTTGCTAATCAATGATTAATCAATGCTAATCACTATATTTTGGTGCAATTGAGGGTTCAAATTAACCATTAGGTATTTGATACAGATCCCTATAACTTCATATTGCAAATCGGAGTTGGTTTGATACTCCAACCATCTCGTACAAATTGGTTACCCTTGATTTAATGTAATTTCTGGTAAAATTGTGCTGATAAAATTGTGAAAATCATCATTTTGCATTTAACCCTTGGTTAATGCCTGTAAATCTCACTCAAATTCAGGATTATTCAAAGCCAGAGTTGCATTTGGAATGTGCATGAGAATGAATGCTATACGCATTATGTATTGGGCACATTGCATCAGTGTAAAAATGGGAACAGACACTGCCCTTGTCCAGAATAAGGATAAGGCAAGAGGTAAGACCTCCCGCATAGATTTGGGTTTGCATTGCATAATGATAAAAGATAAACATAAAAAGCCCAAAGGAACTATCAGCAAAACATTGAAACATGTTGCTCGCATGGAGCAAAATGACCTGACGGACGAGCTCATGGCCCCAGCCATGAAAGAAGAAGAATATCTCTTTCCAAGAAGAGGATCCACACCGAGAAGAAGATCTGAAGGAAGACATGGACACGAGAAGAGAAGCTGCCCCAAGAAGACTGAAAGAAGAGACGGACGTGTGGAGAGAAGCTGCCACCACGACAAGAAGACTGAAGACAAGAGAAGATGTGAGGCTCCAAAGAGTGAGGAGCCATGTGAAAATCTCTGAGAGAGAGAGAGAGAGAGAGAGAGAGAGACCCCACAACCCAATGTAACCTGCCCCAATAAAGTAAAACCACCTCTGAGCCACCGATGATGTAGGCCACATGGTAGATGTATGTGTGAGCACTTTAGTCAAGGTCGCAGGCACTTATAGTAGCCTTGGACACATAGAGAGAGAGAGTGTCAAGGACTATGGAGTTTAGGGACTTGAGGCACTGGTCGCAGACTATCAAGTAAGAGAGAAACTTGATACAGGGTCCACGTGTGCTGAGAAACTTGATACAGGGTCCACGTGTGCTGAGATAACTTGAGGGGAGGAGTAGACACTGGTCGCGGACTATCAAGTAAGGGGAGGCAAACTTGGTATAGGGTCTAGGTGTACTAAGATTATTCACTTGAGGGGAGGTGTTGAAATATACAAGTGAATAGGGTGTGTGTGGGAACAAGCTCTTGGATAGAGGCTGTAAAAGAGAAGATGTAATTGTGAAAGAACCTGTGAAAAGGTGAGAAGAATCTACTGGGAGAGAATAAAGGGTAGCATGAGAGAATTTAGGAGTGTGGAGATATTCTGGGAGATATTCAGGGAAAAGAGAAGAGGTGGAGAGAATCAGGCAAAAGGTGGAGATATTCTGGGAGTGAATCATGGAGAAATCAATGGGATTTGATGCTTGATGTAAACACTATAAATTGAGGCATAGCCCTAATGAGAATTTGCTGGTTTTTGAGTATCCATGCCTACATTAATCTATTTGCTAATTATTCACTAATTACGTCTTAATTATTTACTAATCACTTTATTAATGATGTTGATTCTAGTGTTTGATCCACCATAGCTCATCATTATGCTCAAATTTCAACACACCTTTTGCTTGTCCTTGGGTTTTTTTGGTTTCTCAGGTTCCAAATCCCTTTTCTTTGGTTGAGCTCTTGGTTGATTTGAGGCTTGTTTGTCTCCGTTTTAATTTTTGAGATTTCTTGTTTAGCTTTAGATCCTCGATGGTTTGATATGTTACAGCATTTTCCTCAATCCATTTTGAAGTTTCAGCATTGGGTAGATTTTGTTTTGGTGCGCATCGTAGCTTACAGCAAGTGTGTTAACATTTAATGGTACACTGGTTAACCATCCATTATGCACACAAACAACATTGAATGGTGCATATGCTTAAAATTTTCTACCCCTTGTTTGGTCTCATTCTAGGCCAAGGGCACTAAACTTTCTAATGTGAGTTCTTGGATTTATAGGATTTGAGGATTTTATGTCTCGAGTTGATTCATTTGTATAATATTTTTCTGAGTTGAAGATGATGTACTAATCAAACAAGGTTGGTGCGCACAACTTATATTGGTGAGATTTATTTGGATTAGTTGCATCAACTTTAGGAAAAAGTGTGGTTTTATAGCCTTGTTTGCAATGATTTCAATATAAAATCATTGGTTTAACACGGCTAGGTGGAAGAGATTTTAGATTTTGTTGATGTTTATCTCCTTTTGCATCCAAGATTTCTCTCGCCAAGTTTTTCATTAGGGCAACATAAAGCTGTTGAGTGATGAGCTTCAAAATCAATTTGTTTAAAACCCCTCGTTTAGTTCAGGGATTTTCTACTTTTGATATGTTGTCATCCAATCGGATAGCCTCTTTGCAACATTGGTCACATGTCTTAGGATTTCATATAAGGATCGAATTGTGGAAGAGCCATTTTTCTTTAGCCCCATTATAAAGCATCATTTTAATTGACCATTATTCAATTTTTTCCATGGTTCACGTCGTGAATCTAGAGTTTTTATCCAAAGGATAAAATCTCGTATGGTTTCATTAGTTCTTCGCTTAATTGAGTAAAGTTCACGTGATGCACACCACTAGTGACCCTACCTCGAGAACCCATAGATGAAAGATACCTTTAAGGTTTTGAAGTTCACTTTGATTTCATGCTGCAGTCTGGTAAACCTTCGAACTGGCTTTGCCCGTTAAGCATAATATAAAAGCTTGAACCTTAGACGTATAGTCAATAGCTCCTAAAGCACCACTATATTGTTCAAACACTTGCATGAATTCATATGGGTCTATGGAACCATCCAATTTATTCATATATTTAGATATTTCCTAGGCAACATGTTTAAGGACATCCGTTGAGCTATGTAACTAGAGGATAAAGAGGGTTGATAAGTGATTGGGTTAGAATTAGTGTTATGCAACGAACTTGAGATTAGTAAAATTGAGGTTACTACAAGTTTGGTAAAACCGAGTGGAGCACTTATGTGTACAGTGTTGGTCCAATGCAGATATTAAGTCCCGAAGGAGTGTGAGGCCTCAATGGGTGGCATAATTCTTAATGGGCTACCTAAGGCTAGCTTCAAGGTCTAAATCAAACATCTACATGTGCAGGTGTAAGCTTTGATCTCCTAGACTAACCATTGTTCCCTCTTTTCATCTTCTTCTTACAAGTCTCTTGGCTAAGAATCTCCGTTTTTTTCAGGTTTCTAGCATATGGGACCCCTTGGGCTGAAAGTCACCCATGCCTTTGAGATACTTAAACCCATTCATATTTTATAAGTATAGCCCTCATCAAGGAGATCAATTTGAACTAGACTTCTAGGTGCAAAACGGGGCCTCTGGAAGCTTTTAGATAGCTGGGATTCTTGAGCTAAAGTGCACACTCCTAGCTTCTTAAAAGCTTCTCTCCACTCCCTTTTATTATTTTAGACTCCATGTACCTTCTTTTGACCTTGTTCTTGCATCATGATTTTACAAGTTTGAGTTTTCATGGTGGTGATTCTGCAGGTTTACTTGTACACCATGATTCTAGTCATACACCGTAATTATCATCATGATTGGCAAAATGACATCGCTCATATGCCAAGTCGTACGGCATCGTAACTGTAAAATCACATGGATTTCCGCCTCGACTGTAGAATCACGTCACTCATACACTGTGATTTGTCGTCATGACTACAAAATTACACCGAATTTGTGATTTGTCGTCACATGACTACAAAATTACACCGAATTTCGCCCGTGACTACAAAATCATGCCCATTTTCTGTGACTGTAGAATCACGTTGCTCGTACACTGTAATTTGTCCATACATCGTGACTACAAACATTATTTTGTTTAAAAAACTAAAATTTAATTTTTTAGGAAGTTTTTAATGTTTTTTCTTGACCAAATTATCCAATATGGATCGCCGAAGCATTAAGATCATGAATATGTGTTCACTGGAACCCAATCTACCCTCTAAACTTTATTTTTTTATGTTTTCTGTCTCTTAACTTCACTAATTACAAAAAAACTAGTGTATTAGTAAAAATTAGTTTTTTTAAAAAAAAGAGTTTTGTTTTGATTTTTATGAAATTGTTTGTTGATTAAGCTACCTAGTATGAATGCTAGCATCCTAATGTAATCAAATACCCAAAAGAAATCTAGTTATCATGCAAAAATTAAGCATCTAAGCTCTATGTTAAGATATAAAAGAGAGCAGAAAAAAAACAAAAATCACAACATTTTGACACAAATCTCCATCAAATCCCACTATGATTCGTTGCACTCTGCTATTCAAGAGTGTGAGCAATGGATACAGTATAGATTAGAGAAAAACAAATCATAAAGCCAAGGAAAGCACGGCAAAAATGTTAAGGCTAACAGATAGCTTCGAGGGAACCACTCACCTCAACGTGTCGTGAAGATCTTTTTTATGGACGAGCTCGTAACCCTTGAGGTCCCCAAGCTCAACACTGCCATGGATAGCTTACCATTCAGCTTCTCCCGCCGTAAGCGTTGTCACACTGTCATGTTGCACTACGGACACTAATCCCTCCTCTCAGCTCAAATCATTCATGCACCCTCTAGCATGCATTGGAGAGAAGATTAGGGAGAGGTTTAGCAAGAGGAAAAGCTCAATTACATAATGGGAGAGTATTCTTGCATTATGAGAGAAATTGCCTTATATCAATGGCTATAAGTGTTCACACACTTAAACTCTGGCCGGGCAAAGATACGTAAAGCTTCTATTTGACCTATTGCTTATACATTGATTCATCTCATAATACATTGATGCATTACAACACTAGAGAGCACATCCTAGCTACCACATGCTCTTGGAGTGGGAAATGCCATTAATTACCTATTGGATCTTTAAAGGTACGGCACCGTCCAAGTTTGAGATTTGGACATCATTGCTTCTTTGCTTGTTTGTACATGAGTTTGGTGTGTCCATCCTTGACATTTAATATAGATTACTCATGCTTTGGCATATAATGGGGTATGACAAACCATGTTAATCCTAAAATGGGTTAACAGTTCCTAGCCAATTAAATTAAGGACATGTTATCACACAATACAAAGAGATTGGTAAAGGGACTTTATGCCCTATATCTCCTCTAAAAGTTGATTCAACCAACTAATCTCACATGCAAGAATTGTGGGTTACTTTTTACTTATCAAGATACAAAACCGTTACTACAACAACTAGAAGTAGATCTTGAATCATATAAGTAATCAGCCCAATCAGCATCACTATACCCATACCAAAAACTAGATCTTAAATCAAACATTACTACAATAACTAGATCTTTAATCATATGATTAATCAGCCCAATTGGCATCACTATACCCATACAAATATGAGGATTTTCAGAAGCTTCAAACACAAATCCACCAAAGTCAATAGTATCTTTGACATACATCAATGTCTTCTTTGTTGCATTCCAATGGTTCTTTGATGGCTCTTGCGTGAATTGAGCCAAATAAGTAACCGCAAAACTAATATCGTGCCTTGAAATGGTTAAATTAATAAGACTTCAAACCATTTTCCTATAGAGAATAGGATCAACAAATTTTGGCCCATCATTAGGATGTAGTTTCAAGCTTGCTTCCATGGGAGTATTCATGGGCTTGGCAGTTTGCAATATAAACCTATTAATCAAGCTCAATGCATATTTCTTTTGCGACATACAAGTCTTGTTAGCATCTCTTGATATCTCTATTCCCAATTAAGAATGCAAATCCTACAAATCCTTCATGTCAAATGTGATCGAAAGCATAGTTTCAAGTCGAAAAATTCTATCGTGTTATTATAGGTCATGATTAGATCATTCAAACATAAGAGCAATATTACCATTGCATCACATATAAGGTAGGCTATCAACAACTCCACTTTGTTAAAATCCATGTGCTTCTTTGCAAACCAATACCCAGGTTCTTGCTCTAATCCATAGAGTGCTTCGTTGAGTCTACATATATAAGTAGACTTTTTCAAATCTTCAGTGTCATGTGGTTGATGCATGTAAACTTCTTCATCCAAATCACCATTCAAAATAGCATTTTTAACATCCATTTGATGTCTAAACATGGTTGCAAGAGAAACAAGTGCTCTAATTATTGTCATTTTAGACATAGGGTTAAAAGTTTCATCATAAAATCAATACATGGGTATGAGAGTAACCTTTGGCAACGAACCTAGCCTTGTACCTATCTAAATACCATCAGCTTTAAAATTTGCTTTGTATATCCATTTGCATCTAATAATGAGTTTCCCATGAGATTTGGATTGGAATGCACAAGCTCCAATGGCTTTTGGCACAATTGGCCTTGTTTGTTGAAGGTAATCTCGAAGACTTTCCAAACTCACATACATGTGACAATTTATTTGTACATTAGAAACAATTGGGCATGAATGTACTCATACATTCATGCCCATGCTCCATTAGAAACAATTGGTGCGGACAACTTTTTCCTCTCTTCCTTCACCTGAAGTGGATGCATAGTTGCCTTGGTTAAACCTTCCTTCTCAGACATCTTTATCTTTCTGAAAACAAATGTCCTACTTTTCCTCAAGAATGACATACAATTCCATTCCAATCATAGCCACTCCTATCATAGTCTGCACCTAGGCCTCTTCCTCCGTTTGCATAACCACCTAGATAGACATTCATAGCTCTCTTGGTATCCTCGATCGCCGAGCAACTCTTCCTCTACCTTGTGTCCATGATTCCTTTTAGTTTCCACCATAAGAACCTCTTCCTCTCTGGCTTCTGGCTGTTCTTCTTTGTCCTCTTCTTCTCAATAACCTATCTAATCTATAAGAATCAATTATCAATTGGAGAAATGGTGATGTAACACGTTACAACGCTGAATTCGACAATGGGCAATGTTTGATCAAAGGCAAAAGAAAGAGTTATCTAGGTCATTGGCAAGAGAATAATGGCACATTGTAGGCTACATCAGCTCCAAACTAATGTTCATTGAATGCAAATCTCATAGAGATGTGTTTTACACAATTGTAGCATAATATGTATGGTCATACAAACTATAAATTGTTGGTTTTGTTGAGAAGGACACATATGATGGTTCATGGTTACCTCTTTGGACTCATTGTAACAAAGTTTGTTAAGCATGTTATACAAGAAAAACGTAAAGGTAAGCCAAAGGTTTTAATTAGGCAACAATAAGAGCAAGAGGCACATTGGAACTTATTTACATAGATGTATGGGAACTAGCTCAAACCCCAACACTACAAGGGTTTATTTTTTGAAGCAAAAACCTAATGTGTTTGGCATTTTTACAATTTTAAAGCAATGGTTGAGAAACATACAAACAAGAGAATCGAATATGGTGAGTATATTTTAGAAGACAATAATGGCGAGTATATATCACATAAATTTCATGCATTTGTGATGCAAATGGAATTAGAAGGCTGTTTGCATGTCCTTACACTCCCCAAGAGAATGTGAGAGAGAGAGAGAGAGAGAGAGAAAGAGAGAATAGTTTCACGTTGATATTCCTTTGCAAAAGCACACATTTGTCCATAATGATTGTACTTGGCTCTAGGGTCACCAACAGAGGCAAGTACTCGCTTTACTAATATGAATATTTAGAGGGGTTTTACAAATATAGAAGATTCCTATGGTAAAGAAAGACATAGGCCGCATTATAGAGTAAGGAGCATCTCTCTCTCTCTCTCTCTCTCTCTCTCTCTCTCTCTCTCTCGCGGCCCACTTTTGCATTATGGAGTGGAAGTTTTTTTTTTTTTGGGGGGGGGGGGGGGAGCATATCTCAAGCTTGTTGGAATGACATTGAGAAAGTGCAAAAAATGTTCTTAAGACGGCACTTACGAATCAAGGCAACTATACCCCTTACTCCCATGCTTTTAGAATCTTGTATGCAACCCATTGAGATGGAGGCCATCATGGGAGTGTAAAAATATGTGACTAAGGTTAAAGGTATAAAGAAACACCAGGGCACACTTAACTACATTGTCATTCCCTTGCCATCCAAGGCACAATTCTTCGCACCCGCTCCCATGATTTGGCCATTGAATCCGGGGCATGAAGTGGCCTAGAAAGAAAAGGTCGAGTATGCACATTATCCCAAGGTCATGAAATCGAGGATGAGGAACATTTCACACTCACATGCCCAACATATGCTGACATTAGAGTTCGCTTTCCAACATTGATCACCCAATGTACCAATCTATCCCAACTCCTCGAGGTCAGCCATAGCAATCCTCATATCCTAGGTACCCTTTTTATGTCTCTTATTTGAGCATACACAAGAAAGCATGACAAAATGCATAAGAGTTGGACCCTCTGATCCCTCAGAGGAGACTATGTAATGTTCTTACTGGTCTCTCGAGTATGCGAAGACATCGTCATCTCTCTCTCTTGCTTGGAACATACATATAAGTAAAATGTATGGGCAAATAAAGTTAACAAAAAGAATGAAAGCACCCACCAATAGGAGCACATCTTACTGTCATTGCCCCTTGGACGGCCTTCTTTTGCATTAGATAAGAGCGCTTAGAATAGATGAGATGAATCGTTTTGAAACCCCACACCAGTTTGACCTATTAATTATTTGCATATGAACAAAATTAGTACTTTGGACTCTCCTCTGAATTACATCAACTAAATTCGTAAAACACTTTACAATCAAAACAACATTAAGGAATCTTTCTATGCTTTCACGGCCAACAGTTGTAGGTGTCAAAGCAACCACCAGGTGGATCTTATCGTCTTACTCATATTGCAACAAGTCATAACACACGCACAATCTAAACTTACACAAGAACTGACACAAATCATTTTCACTTAGGATATGATGGTACAGTTCAGCTTGAACCTATGGAGCTCAGGCAAAGCATGACCAAAAATGCAATAACTTTGAGATGAGCCAAATCCTATACCAGGGCTCTTTGAGGTAAAGGAGGAAAGCAGTAATTTGACTTAATGATGCAAAGCATGCATGACTGGCCATACTTTTTAAGAGCTGAACATTCAACTCAAAAGATGGAAAGCATGTCTGGCCATGTTTTTTAAGAATGCTCCAACGAGCCCCTTACATGCATGCAGTAGCCCCAACTAGCCTTGTACTGTCAAGAGCTAAATGCTTGAAGCACTTGTATGATCATACTGCATAAACTGCATTCAGTTCTACCACTGGTGAGACTTCAAAAAACAATTAAGTTACTGCAATGAAAGCAACCATGCAATGGCTCTCCACCATACAATATTAAACTAGACTAAAAAAGGACTGATGATGTCACCTCCTTGCGGCATAACCCAGCGAAGGTGACCACCGAACAAAATAAATTACACCTACAAAGCTTGTAACAACATCCTCCATTCAATACATTATAGACCTGTTTTGTGTACTTGTCCTGCTGCAATTGGTTAAATGGATGCTCTCATCAACTATCTGCTTCAAGCTTCCTTGAGCTCCATGAGACGAGCAGCGTGCTTCTTCCCTTTTAAATGAGAGTCTAAATTTAGCTTGCTGGTGCAAGAGATGTTGCAAACCTTACAAACTGGATGTGCCTCGATCTGATTGCCCTGTTTTGCGTCTGCGGCAGCTGCAACCTTCACAGTAATTGCATCCGCCGATGCAGAAGCCTTCGGACGTTTAGCACTCTGCAAGGTTTCAACTTTCTCATCATTCACTCTTTTCCTGTCAACCACACGGACAGTTTTTGCCTCTTCCTTCAATTTCTCTAGCGCACTTTTGTGTTTTTTTCCTGCAATGTGAATAGCCAATGTTTTGGCATAAAAGCAGTTAATCTTGCATACAGCACACCATCCTTCTGATTCTCCAGGAGCAGGTTTTGGCATGTCTGCTGGTGGTTTCTGGTCCAAACCAGCCCGTGAAGAAAGATTTGAGCTCGGAAAGGGCTTAACTTTTTCAGCTTGCTTTCTGACTCTGAAGTTCTGCATCAAAACACCAGAGTCCAGACAGATGTAAAGTTTGCTGAGACAGCTACACCCAATAACACCAAAACCGAACTAAATCTAGGGTATTTAAGTCCAAGTAATAAGATAATGCTCATATAGCACTACCGTTAGGCCAAAAAAGAGCCAAAATGCACATATACAACTAAGGAGAAGCATGAATTGTATTGAAGGCTACTGTGTGATGTTCACTAAACACACAAGTACACACTTCTCAATCACATATATGTAGCTGCTATAAAGAGCAAAGAGACTTCCCATGCCTAGAGGGCACAAAACTGAAAATCCCTTTTAAGCAAGTGTCCAAACTGTCGGAATGCACAGCGGAAAATGAGACACTTGCTGTGAGAAAGGAAATGCAGAAGTATAGAGAGAGAAGCTGTATGAACTCTGCTATATACAATCAAGATCCGGTACAAAACCTGGTGTGAGGGTAAGGGTGGTATATATACCATCCTGGGATGCTAGTCGGTCAGGCTAAAACAGGCCGACAGCTCCAAGACAACTCCACAACTAGAAATACCAGTCGGCCAGCAGTACAGTAGTCGGCCAACAGTCCAGCAGTCGGCCAGCAACAAGAGAAGTCAGTGTCACGTGCATCCCGCACTTGATGCCACATAGACATTTCTGTACAAAAGGTGCAAGACTTGGGTGAAAGAGTGCACAGAGCGGAAGCAGAGTGGCACTAGAATGTGCTGAACAGAGAGTGCAAAACTATGCTGAATATACTGAAGCAAAATAGTCCCAAGCAAGAGACACTACAAGTCTCATAAGTGAGGGAGCAAAACATGTACAAGACTGAATGAGAAATGAGAGGCCAGCACCCACTATTTATAGTAGGGGAAAGCTGGCCGACTGGAGCTGCAAAACAGGCTGACTAGAGCTACTGGACAAGGCCGACTGGAAAATGCCAGAAAGGCTGGGAAAAATCCCAAAAAAATACTAGAAAAAGGGGTGGCCAGCCCACAAGCAAGGGCCATGCAAAAGGGACCAAATGGGCACCATAAAAGAGCAGAATCTGGGGATGAATGTGCTAACACCCCCTCTCAACACCAGATGTTGAACAAACTCCGAGAATCCAAAGATGAGGAGCCAAGGAAGCCTGAGAAACCGGCTTAGTGAACAAATCTGCAGCATTCTCCGCGGAAGGACAATACTCCAAACGCAAATCTCCAGCAGGAACCCGTTCACGAACATAGTGATATTGAATCTCAATGTGTTTCGTACGAGCATGAAACACAGGTAGGAGGACAGCCGAGCTCCTCCAATAATCTCCGCAACCATATCGCCTCACATGCAGCATAACAAACTGCACGGTACTCTGCCTCGATAGAGGAAAGCGCCACACTAGGCTGCTTTTTACTCCTCCAAGAAATGGCTCCAAACCCAAGTGAAAAAACACAACCAGTGGTCGAATGCCGTGTATCTGGATCTCCAGCCCAGTCTGAGTCAAACCATCCAACAAGAGTGCGTCCTTGGCCATAAAAGATGCCAAAATCCAGAGTGCCACGCAAGTACCGAAGAACTCTGAGAGCACACCGCCGATGCTACTGACGGGGTTTGGATGAGAAGGAACTCAATAATTGACTCCGAAGCATATGTCTCGGAAGCTTGTTGGTTCATTGATTTGGTTACTAAACACCAAATTGGACTTGAGCTTTCCAATGGGGCTGTTGAGCTCATTCATGTAGACACCTTTGAAGACTCATTGGGACGCAGAATTGTGGATCTTGCCGTACCTGCAGGGTAGGAAGGATCTCGGATTCTTCTATGACACTAGAGGGGGAACGACGGACCGAGTTAGACTCCAAGGTTGGAGTGACTTAGATTGGGCCCTGGGGAGGAGATCCAAACACGAGGAGATTTACATCAAGCTACGGATTTACCTTTGGCTCAAGAGCCATGTCTTGGGGCAGCCAACTATTGCCTTGTCTTCTACTGAGGCAGAGTACCGGGCTACCTGTGGTGCTCTGTGGTTGCGGAGGTTACTTGGCGAGATTGGGTTTCCAGAGAAGGAGCCCAGGGTCATCCAATGCGATAACCAGAGCCGTATAGCTATTGCTCAAAACCCGGTCTTCCATGCCCAGACTGAGACACAACATCACTTTGTTCGTGAGAAGATTTTGGCTAGTGACATCTTGCTTGTTTATTGTTCAATGGAGGACAATGTGGCTGACCTCTTCATGAAGTCTCTACCTCAGGCGATGCTCCGGTAGCACTCTTTAACTCACTAGGGTTGGTTCCACATCCAGGAGCTGAGAGGGGGTGTTAGCAATCATCTCCTGTCTATACCATATTACTCAGAAGGGCCTCTGTTGTGGGTGTGCTCGCCCAAGAGTTCTCTCCATTTTTCTCTCATTTTTCCATGTTTCTCCCTGTTTTTCTGGTCGTGGGGGCTGTCTACTTCTGGGCGACTGTAACACGCGGAAGCTTCGGGGAAGCTCGGTAACTTTAATGCTCAGAAATCAGCACACTTTTCGCGGCGGAATTAATGCACAAAACTGAATGAAGATGTGCAGAAAATAGAGAGAGAGAGAGAGAGAGAGAGAGAGGAGAGGACACATTATTAGGTCCGAAATACCCTCTGTAGGGCCCCCACCACAAATGGTGTATTTGCTTTATTAGAATGCTGTAAATCTGAAAGAAAATACAAGAAAACTTGACCTTTCTTGGCTAAGATAACTCTGCCCTTGACCTGCAGTCCTTCACCCCTTTGCGTTAGCACTCCTTGGTTGTTCTGGCTCCTAATTGCCTTAGCACGTGGTGAATTATGAGATAACACAATGGGATTGTGGCTCATCTATTTATACTACTCCAAATAAGCAGTCGGCCAGCTTAAGTCCAGGCGGCCAGATTTAATTCTGCCCACAACTGAAATAATAGCATTAAATGCTAGATAATTTCCATAAACTGCTACGCATCAGTCCCTTGATGGCTGGGCACTAGGCGCATGATTCTCTAGGGGCTGGGCAGAAATAAGTCAGTAGAAATGTCGGTGAACGACAAAGTATTCACCTCTCTAATCCGACTAAGCGCATCTGCAATATTATTCATGGACCCCTTCCGATAAACGGATCTCAAAATCAAAATCTTGCATTAACTCTGCCCAACGAGCTTTCCTGCCTCTCAAATCATCCGCATCACAAACATACTTGATTGACTGATGATCAGTCAATACCACAAACTTGGAGCCATATAGATAATGTCTCCAAACCTTGAGAGCATGAATCACAGCATAAAGCTCCTTCTCAAGGGTTGGCCAACGAGATTGAGTGTCGTCTAGCTTTTTACTTTCAAAAGCAACCGGTCTACCATCTTGAAATAAAGCAACCCCGATAGCATAGTCACTGGCATCAGTTTCAAAAACATAAGGCCGACTAGGATCAGGCAATGCTAAGATAGGTGCTTCCTTGACTTTATCTTTCATAAGTCTGAAGGCCATATCCAAATCGTTATTCCAAGTGATAGGCTGATTGGACTTACGTCCACGACCTTTCAATAAGTCGGTCATCGGTAGTGTGAGCTGAGAGTACTCCCGTACAGATTTCCGAAGAAAAACAACAAAACCGAGAAAAGAACGAAGTTATTTCACTGTTCGCGGTATAGGCCAGTCCAAAACCGTCATAGTCAATGCTCAATCCATCTCTAGTGAACTTGTGTCCCAAGTAAATGATGTCGGTCATAAAGAACTCACATTTACTGAATTTAGCATATAGTCGATTCTGTCTTAAAATAGATAAGACAATCGTGAGGTGTCTGACATGATCCTCAAGAGTACGACTATATATCAAAATATCATCCAGGAACACCACCACAAATTTTCCCAAATGTTCACGAAAAAGATCGTTCATCATTTGCTGGAAAGTGACTGGAGCATTGGTTAACCCAAAAGGTAATACGAGAAACTCGTAATGGCCATACCTAGTCCGAAAGGCGGTTCTTTCGACATGCCTTTCATGAATACGTATCTGGTGGTAGCCAGTACGCAAATCTATCTTCGTGAAATATTTCGCTCCTGCTAACCGGTCAATTAGGTCATCTGATCTAGGGAGAGGATAACGGTTCTTAATGGTCAACTTGTTCAATCTTTTGTAATCTATACACATTCTCCAAGTATTGTCCTTCTTTCTCCTAAGCAACACTGGTGCACTCCAAGGTGATTTACTTGGACGGATCTGGCCCATCCTCAAATAATCTTCGAGTTGTTTAGCCAACTCATCTTCCTCGGCTTGGCTCATCCTATAAGGTGGATACTCACAGGATGAGCACCAGGGATCAAGTCAATACGATGATCTACTGCCCGTTCAGGTGGTAAACCCGATGGCAATTCCTTAGGAAATACATCTTGAAACGAATCAAGTATCTTCTGTAATTCTTTGCTTTCAAACACACTTAATTCATTCACATCCATGGAAGGGATGAGAAAAGAAGAAAGTGGAATCAAGACACAATGGAAAGCGGTGTACAAGGAAGAATTCATTATATTTCCAAAATCAATTGTATTTACAAGAGGTCCCTGAGAGGGATGAATACAATCACCTAAAATACTATACTCGGTGTCCCTATGCTGAAAAGAAAAAATATGACTAGACCAATCTATCTGGACATCAAGAGTCTTAAACCACTCAATCCCTAATAACAAGTCTACATTTTCCAGATGCATGACATAGCATTCCAGAGTATCTTTGTAGTCCTGAATCTGGATTGGAAGCATCTCCACTTGCGATCCCAAACTTGTCTTCCCGCAGGTAGACGTACCTCATAGGTATGGTCGCTGAGTGTCGTGTCAAGACTCAATTTCTGCACAAGTTTGTAGTTAACAAAGTTATGCGAACTGCCAGGGTCTAACAGAATGTGAATTTATGGCCATTCACTTCTCCATAAACTCGGAGAAGATCATGCATGCCAAATACCTTAGAATTGATCAGACAATCAGAACAAGTACTAGGGCGAGAAAGTACAGTAATTGACTTACCTGTCAAAGACAACTGGTTAGCTGCCTTTGGCTTGGGTCCTGTGTTTGACTTGGTACCCTTTTGCTTCGGGCACTCATTACGCATGTGTCCTTTTTCTTCGCAAATAAAACAACGTCCTTCTTTCTTGAGCTTCAAAGCCCTAAGGAGTCGTTTCTTCTTCGCTGGTGTCGAACTTGTATTCTTCGAAGGTTGGTCCGAAGACTTGCCTTCATTCGTGTTAGCCATAGGTGCGGAGAACTTTCTTTTATGCTTGTTCCCCTGCTCGGTAACGGGTTTTGACTTGGAAGAGACCATCGTATCATCATAGATACGAGCTGAATGAATAGCCTCGTCCAAAGTTTTGCATTTGTTATTTTTAACCTGTAATCGGTATGAGTCGGGTAAACCAGCTACGAGAAACCCCAAAAGAGTAGTGGGATCCATCTTTGTAGCTTTCATCTGCAAGTCACGAAACTTCTGGAGGTAGACCTCATAAGTGAGGTGCTGCGAGGTCATGGTCAAAGCTGAAAACCGGACAACAACATCGTAGTCATCCTCTTTCTTGAGGAATTCTTTCTTGAAAATGTCTTCGAATTGTGCCCAAGTCGTTGGCTTTGGGTTCAGTTCCTTCCACCAAAGCAAAGCTTTGCCGGACAGGAAACCTGCTGCTAACTGTATCTTCTTTCCATCATCATATGGAACACAAACAAGTGGACGGATGCCTTATGCCCGTGATCATGTATGGTTGGGACAGCCGTCCCGTGGCAAGGAGAAAATGCAGGAGCAAGAGCAAGAGCCAAGTGCCATGAATGCAGAAATTCAGCGTATGCGAGAGCTTCTCCATGCCAGGGAGATGGAATTGGCCAGCCTACGTGAGGACCCACACATTCAACAAGTGCTAGATGCAAAGAAAAAGGAGGCAACCGTCTTTCAAGACTTTGAGGCTTTGGCTCGTGGATCAGGGCTGAAACCTCGTGAGCTAGCTCTTTCATTCTTAGTGGATAAGGGTGATGTATTGCAGGGCCAGGATGGGGAGTTTGTTATAAAGAGATCTCCATTGGTGGACATGCCTGGGATAGCCTCTCCAAAGCTGAAATCTGCTGTCCACAAAGAGGAGCCTTCCATTACATCCCGACGTGATTCTACCTTACATGGGAGGCATAGCCATGCCTATGAAGGTAACATTACTTCTAGAGATGATCGTTACAAGCCTCATTCTTCATCATTGCAGGTTTCTCATGGGCTTAGAGAGCACCGACATCCCCGTACTACTACTTTACCTGTTGAACTCTCCCATGAAGAGCCATTTCTTCATGCTCCCATCTCCACATCCTCTCCGGATCATGCTTATGCTGCAAGAGAAAGTGGTGGGGCTACACACATGCATGCAGGTACAGCACATGGTTCACGTCCACGTATGCCACCCAGGTATGCAGGAGCATCTATGGATGCCAGGGCTGATCCACATGAACGTGGAATCAAGAGGACTCATGGGGATTATGAGCATCATGTTCATAAGCAAAAGGAATTCAAAGCCGGGGACAAATCCGTCAAGTTCGAGACATATCATGGTGAGTTTGATGCTTCCAAGGTTATGTCATTTGTTTCCCAATTTGACATTGCTTTTAGTGATGAGGATTTTTCAGAAAAGTCCAAGGTGAGGCATGCCAGCATGTTCTTGAAGGGCACGGCCGCTCATTGGTGGCTTGCAGAAAAGCTCTCAGGCACTCCCGTGGACACTTGGGCTGAATTCAAAACTAGATTCTATGCCCAATTCTTACCCCCTAATGCCAAGAAGAACATCCGCAAGAAGTGGGATTGGGTTAAGCAGAATGAAGGTGAGTCAGTTCATGCTTATGTATCCAAGTTTTGGAAAACACTCTTGGAAGTTTCCCCTATTATGCAGGTAAAAGATGAGGAACGCAAGAGAAAGTTTGAATCGGGACTCCAACCGGTTTACCAATCGGGCTTGGAGTTGTACCCAAACCACACTCTACAACAGCTCATTTCAGCTGCTTTGGCCACCGAACAATTGGAGCAAAAGCTGAAGCAAAATTATAGAGATGGACATGCTCAAAAGGGGAAGGACAAGGCTGTCCCAAATCTGCATAAGGGTGGACAGCCACCAAAAAGGGACTCCAATGAAGTTAAGGGAGCTCCAAAAGCTGAAAGTACCTCAGAGAAGAAGCGTCCCAACAAAAGGCCTAACTATGGACTTACTCCGGAACAAAGGGTGCAATATATACGTGACGGTAAGTGCTTTTCTTGTGGTAGTAAAGATCACATGGTCCGGCAATGCCCAAAGAAAGCAGGCAAAGAGGATGCAAAGGAAACCAAGGTTAATGTGCATATGGTGCCCGATGTACAAGGGGGGACAGCCCATGATGCTTTGGATAGGATGGTATGCAAGGCATGGGGACAGCTCAAAGATCAACCTGCATTATTTATGTTTGATGATTGTGCCACGGACAACTTCATATCATTGGAAATGGCTACAGCATTAGGCATTAGTGTGGATGACATGGGACAGGAGATTGAGGCCGGAAGTGCATTTGTTGGCAAGCAAGTCAAGGTCACACCCCTTATTGGCAAGCTTCGCATGCATATTCAGGGATATTTGGACCATGAGAACTTCCTCATTGCACCATTAAATGGGTGTGATGTATTGCTTGGAAAGCCTTGGCACTCCCGTCTTGATCCTCGCAAGGCTTACAAGACCAACCGGATCACATTTATGCATAGGGGCAAAGAGCATGTTATTGATGCCGGTGTGGAAGGGAATTCTATCCCTATTGTATCCCACATTCAAATAAATAAAGCCATGAGAAAGGGTCTTTGCTCGTACATGATTTTTGTTCGTGATAGAGTAGACCATGTTGATCATTCTCTTGACTCTCTCACATGTGATAGGCTGGAATTTTTGAAACAATATGAAGATTGCTTTACAGATTCACTTCCAGGGGAGCTACCACCACCACGGCCGGAGGATCATCGTATAGACCTTGTGCCTGGCAGTTCTCCACCAAATAGCGTCTTACAAGCTTGCCTGCAGATAGCTTACGCTCTTTATGAAACACAATCTGCTCTGGTTGCAAAATCTCTTCCAACTCATCCACTTCTGGTGGATCCTCAATGATAGGAAGACTTGGTTCCGGACCCACATACTTTCGTAAGAGGCTAACATGGAAAGCATTATGTATCTTCCAATGAGATGGCAATGCTAAACGAAAAGCAACTTCATTAATCTGCTCAATGACCTTGAAAGGCCCATAATACCTGGATGAGAGCTTGGGAAACATCCTCTCCTTACCAGATCTCTTACGGAGTCTAGCTTTTTCGAATTTCATGCTTTCTATGCTTGTCTGCAGCCTTCTTATGCTTCTCTTGAGAACGGGCTATGGCTGTCCGTACCTGTGCAAAGGCAACATCCAAGTCCCTGACAAAGTCATCAGCAGCAAAAATCTCATCCTTAGTACGTAGGATGGGAGGCAATACCACTTTACCATAAACTATCTCAAAGGGAGCCTTCCCAGTAGAAGCATGCACCGTGTTATTGTATGCAGACTCCACAAGTGGCAAATACTTTTCCCACAAAGTCTTTTGATCAGCTACATAGCATTTGGATGTCAAGGTAAATGATTGGGTATTGCTGAAATTCGAAAAAGCTAGACTCCGTAAGAGATCTGGTAAGGAGAGGATGTTTCCCAAGCTCTCATCCAGGTATTATGGGCCTTTCAAGGTCATTGAGCAGATCAATGAAGTTGCTTTTCGTTTAGCATTGCCATCTCATTGGAAGATACATAATGCTTTCCATGTTAGCCTCTTACGAAAGTATGTGGGTCCGGAACCAAGTCTTCCTATCATTGAGGATCCACCAGAAGTGGATGAGTTGGAAGAGATTTTGCAACCAGAGCAGATTGTGTTTCATAAAGAGCGTAAGCTATCTGCAGGCAAGCTTGTAAGACGCTATTTGGTGAAGTTCAAGAACTATCTCCCCATTGATGCTAAGTGGGTTGATGAGGACTACTTCAAAGATTATCCGCAGCTTCTCCATGACTATTTGGAAGCTTTTCAGTTGCGGACAACTGTTTAGAAGACGGGGAGATGTCACCATTGAGCTATCTAATGGTCCTCTTATCTTCTTGTGTGAGCTTTGGGCTCTGGATGAGCATATCCGTAGTGGTGCTCCATCGCTAGGACTGGCACGGCGTGATTCGTAGTGCCAGGGACGGGTGGATTGCACACGGTGTATGTTTCTGGATTACCACCGCTAGGACTGGCACGGCGTGATTCGTAGTGCCAGGGACGGGTGGATTGTACACTGTGTGTGTACCTGGAATTGACTTTCCGGTGGGCCTGTTTGTGCCCGGAAATGTCAAGTATTGTGCAAGTACATGAACGGAGATTATCCTTTAACAATGTTGCATTGTGCACTCATGTTTGCCTGCCTTTGAAATGTTTTCGCGTGAACTCGTTTCGTTTGCATGCCTGACATGTGTGTCTAGCTCAGGGGTCGGGGACGCCCTCCCGTGAGCCGTGGAATGCCTTGTCTTCTGACAGGTTTTGTGGCGTGTGAACAGGTGGGAAATCCTTATTTAAATAAGAGTTTTAAGTTATAAGCCTTATAACTTACAGGTTTCATACTTCATTAAAAGTAGGTGGACACTTTATAAGTGTGGGCACCCTCTTTTGGCCTGGGCACCCTTTTATAGCATGTGGGGTGGGGGTTGGCCACCTACCCCACCTACCACACCCAATCTTTTGCATGGGAGGAAGGCGCCTCACTTCCAGCCCTCTCCCTTGCATTTTGGAGGAAGGAAAACACAATTGTTGGCTGGGATTTAGAGAAAACAGGCTGGAGCACTCATTGTTCTCATGAAACTGGTCGTACAGCAGGTACAGCAGGTACACCAGCAGGTACAGCAGGTACAGTACCTTCATTAATTGCTGATTCTAGTCATACAGCAGGTACACCAGCAGGTACAGCAGGTACAATACCTTCATTAATTGCTGATTCTGGTCGTACACCAGCAGGTACAGCAGGTACAATACCTTCATTAATTGCTGATTCTGGTCGTACAGCAGGTGCAGCAGGTACAACAGCAGGTACGGTGGCTCCAGAAGATTTTCATCGCGAAGAATGAGGAATTCTCCTGCTCTCCTATGTCTGGACTCCTCTTCCATTCACCGAGTCAACTCCGTGAGGGTGCCCCATCGCTAGGACTGGCACGGCGTGATCCGTAGTGCCAGGGACGGGTGGATTGCACGCGAAGTGTGACTCTGGAAGGTGCTATGGACGGGGCAGCCCTTGGTGACTGCAGACTCGGCATCAACAAACATGTTTGGGTTTGATACTTTGTTTTCATTGTGCATTGCTTATTGGAAATCTGGCCTTGGGCCCGTGTACTTGTAACAAATTCTCCCAAGTAATAATATCATTTCCTTGGGGGGGGGGCCGGCCGTTCCGGCCTCAGTGTGGTGTCATCTATCTATGCTCAGAGTTGTTAATTACTTTTTGCTATTGTCTTGTGCTATTGTCTTTTAAGAGTGTATATTAAAGTGCTAACTGGAGAAGTGAGTCCAGGAAGGGGTGACCCCTGCTTGGGTCTCGTTTCAGTGCCGGAGTAATATTGGGGCCTAAAGCAGAAGCCAAGGTATCCATTCCCGAGAAAGTAGAGAGGGTAGTGGTCAAGAGAGCGATGGAGTTTTGCAAAGCCTGCATCTGGGCTGCGATTTGTGCCTGACGTTCCGCCGAAGAAGCTTCGAGAGCTACTTTGAACTCTTGGAAATCTGATTTTAACACAAACTCGTCAAAAAAATCGGCATTAGTGCCTTCCGTAGCCGGCAAGCCTTCGCGTTCCACGAGGGGCTCCAACTCTGATTCTTGGGTCGACATCGTGAAGAGAGAACGTGGAGAGAAAATTTGGTCTTTGCACAACAAAAGTGCGAGCGAACTTGAGAGCTTGAGAGCTTGAAAACTTGAGAACTCGAGAACTCGAGAGATGTGTGGCAAGAAGCCTACGTGAGAGGGTTTATAAAGGTTTCCAAAAGCCAAAAAAAACTCGAAAGCTAGACTTCGCTTTTACTTTAGCTTTTGTGTTTTTTTTTTTCGTGAATAAATATATATATATTTTTTTTAATATATATATATATGGATATATATGCTCTTGTCTAAAAAATAAAACCTTGGAAACCTTTTGAACCTTGGAGGGTTCTTTTAAAACGTTGAAAGCTTTAAATTCTTTTTTTTTTTTTTAACGAAAGCCAAGGAAAAAAAACGTGCTTTCCTTATGTTTTTTTTTTCCTCCAAGGACAAATCTGCCGGCCGGTGAGCTGACGTCACCATGCTGCTTTCTAGCCGTCGCTGTACGCTTGCCCGTCGGCTGCTGGAAACCGGCGCCTGCACGCCTGCCCGTTGACTGCTGGAACCCCGCCGGCGGCTGCTGGAAGCCTGCGCGCTGGTCGCCTACAAGGCATGGCTAGGCGCCTACGTAGGCCTGGGTGCTGCCCGCCTGGCCTGTGCGCCGGCCTGGCCTAAGCACTAGCCCAACGTGCCTAGCCTGGGCGCCTACATGGGCTTGGCTGCCTGGCCGCTTGGCTAGGCAGGCCTGGCCGCTTGGCTAGGCAGGCCTGGCCACCTGGCTACACAGTCACGTGCGCCTACCTGCCAGCCGTCGATGGCATACCAACGTCCCCGCCAGCGCACAAACCTGGCCGCCTGAAAGCGATCCAGCCAAACAAACGAACAGCACATCTCTTGCTCTCTCTCTCTCTCGTTCAACAACGAAAAGCAACATGCTTTTTTTTCTTTTTTTTCTGTTTTCTCTCCCTGCAAGTTATGCGACTGCACACAAGGCCTCTTCTTTGCAAAGCAATCAACCCTACTAAACCTACCATCTCCCATCAACAAGGGGGTCTTTGATGAAGAAAAAACACATACAAAATCTGAAAACTGCAGTATGCACAGAAAAAACAGCAAGCTTTTTAACACATACCGTTCTTCGACCTCTTCTTCTCTACCTACCGACTTGCTCGTTCACGAGGTATGCTCTGATACCACTATCAAATCCCCACGGATCCCCTCGTGATCGATCTTGGTTCGAAACTCGAATCCTGCAAACAAACGAACAACAAACAAGCAAGGGGGTGCAGGCCTGACTCACCTCCCAACCATGACAGCCGTGGGCGAGCCCACAGTCTTGGCTGTCTCCACCGAGCCACGAGCTGAGCTAACTAGGATGACGTACCGACCAATCTCCTCCTCACGACGTCCCATACCGCCGCGAAGCTGCCCTCGCGGGCCTCGAGATTGCTGCCGGCCTTGGCTGCATAAAGCAGGTGCACGTCTGCACTAGACCCAGGCTCCAAGACCATAGAGCTCTCACAAACTCGCGAGACTCTATAATCCAATAACTAACCTTGGCCACCCTTTTATAGACTCTTGGCTGGTCATCGGGCGTCCACACTTGGCCATCCGCCCGTCCATACTTGGGTGCCCGCCCGTTAGTATATCCCTAACTCAGCTCGTCAATCAGCCTGCCTAGTTCCAAGCTTCCCCAAGCCTCGACTAGTCTAGCATGCGTATAGCACACGGTAGATACCCACTGTGCACATGACATATATACACACCACATATATATATATATATATATATATATATATATAGACTATCACCTTGCATAGTGTTTGTATATATATGAATATATATACCATATATATATATCCATATATATACAAACACTATGCAAGGTGATAGTCTATATATATATACCATATATATATATATATAGACTGTCACCTTGCATAGTGTTTGTATATATATGGATATATATATATATATATATATATACATATATATATATATATATATATATATATGGATACATACATATATATATATATGGTATATATATATATATACCATATATATATATATATATACCATATATATATATATACATATATATATATATATCTATATATATATATACCATATATATATATATACATATACCATATATATATATATACCATATATATATATGTATATATATATATATATATATCCATATATATATATATATATATATATATATATATATATATGGATATATATATATATATACCATATATATATATATATATATACCATATATATATATATACATATATATATATATATCTATATATATATATACCATATATATATATATCCATATATATATATATATATATATATATATATATATATATATATATATACCATATATATATATATATATACCATATATATATATATACATATATATATATCCATATATATACAAACACTATGTATATATATATATATATCCATATATATATATATGGTATATATATATATCCATATATATACAAACACTATGCAAGGTGACAGTCCAACAGTGATGGCCGCCTTCTACCAGTTCTCCAAGTCCCGAACAACCCAATAATTCTCCAATCAACACCAAAAAACAACAAACCCTCAAGCTCTCACTGTCTCTAAGCTTCAAGCCAACTAGGGCTCTGATACCATGTCGGAATGCACAGCAGAAAATGAGACCACTGCTGTGAGAAAGGAAAAGCAAAAGTATAGAGAGAGAGAGAGAGAGAGAGAGAGAGAGAGAGAAGCTTTATAAACTCTGCTATATACAATCAAGATCCGGTACAAAAACTGGTGTGGAGCAAGGGTGGTATATATACCACCTTGGGATGCTAATCGGCCAGGCTAAAATAGGCCAAGGCACTAGGACAACTCCATGACTGGAAATACCAGTCGGCCAACAACACGAGAAGTTGGCCAGACGTAGACAGTCCCCACGACAAGAAAAACAAGAAGAAACATGGAAAAACGAGGAAAAAAGGGAGGGAACTCATGTGCGGGCAGACCCACAACAAAGACCCTCACCAAGTGATATGGTACAAACAGGACATGACTGCTAACACAAAAGTGTTCTCAAACCTTAAACTTTTCCCTACACCTAGTGTAAACCTAGTGTCTTCACAAACTTTTAATGACCTTTGAGAAAAGAACTAGAACCCATAGTGAGAGGCTAGACACAAAACATTCCCCACCCATGGGATGGGCAGGAGTGTAAACCTAGTGTCTTCACAAACTTTTCCTGACCTTTAAGAAAAGAACTAGAACCCATAGTGAAAGGCTAGACACAGAACATTCCCCACCCATGGTATGGGCAAGAGTCAGGACTTGGACGAGAAATCGTCCCTGCAGCCCAATCCTCTTCAGCTCTAAAAAAGCTACGTGCCATGATGTTCCCATGTGCATTATACACACTAACTAGAGGGCATGAAGAAAGCCCTAAATCCTTCACTACGTTCCTCTCATATGTTCATGTTCTAGGACTATAATTAAGATAGATTTAAGGTGTTAAGTAGAATATTAGATACTTTTGATACACTTAAAATTGAAAAACCAGTTCATGCACTCACCTCCGAGGGTTCAGGGCGTCTCAAGTCTGCCACTCTCTTGCCATTGCCCAATATCCGATCGCGGCTTGCTGGAGTGCCACGCCCATGAAGCTCTAAACTTTCTCGCCCACCACGAAGCTCTCGACTCTCTCTGTGACTTCGAAGCTCAGGATTTTCTCGGCGCCCACGAAGCCCTAAACTTTCTTGGTGAGGGAGAGGAGCACGAACTAGTGGATCTGCTGAAAAGGGGGGGCGTCCCTCCCTTCCAAGGTCGCGAGGAGGAAATAACTCAGGAGGAGGCAAGCGGTCCCGACCTCTGAGTCCAGAATCCCCGATGAGGGGAGGCACTCCAGACCTGCCATCGAGGCCGTTGGCACGAGCGTCGTGGAGGCTGTCAAAGAGAGCCCTGGAGCGAGCGTCCCGAGGCAGCAGACCGACGGAGGAAGCTCTGACGCGGGCGTCCACGGGTTGGAAGCCGTCAGGGACTCCCTTGGGGCGCGAGTCCACCACCCGCGCAAGAGGCTGCAGGCCATTGGAGAGGGCCCTCGCGCGCGCGTCGAGAGACTGCAAGCCATCCCTCGCCCGGGTGTCGAGAGGCGGTAGGCCGTTGGACAAAACCCTTGCCCGGGTTTCGGCCTCGACGGGCAGGGCCCTCAGCAGAGCTTCTCTTTCGGCAGCGAGAAGTTTTGCCCGGGCGTCGAGGCTTTCTCTGTCGGCTAACAGAGCTTTGGTTCGGGCATCTAGACGCAGAAGAGCTTCCCGCTCTGCTGTAAGGGCGACGGAGGCAGGATGAGTTTCCGGGCGAGGGAGAGGGAGAGAGGGGGCCGTCTTGGGAAGAGGAAGAGAGGTAGCGCCTTCAAGGGACTCCACAGTGTAGAAGCCTTGGCCGGAGGAGAGGCTCGTCGCCAGCGCCATGGCCTGCTGCGAGGGGGTGTGGCCCAGAGCATCCCTCCTGCCGTTGACGCTGCGGAGGTATGGTTCGCGGGCGTAGTTGAGTAGAGGATCAAAGGGCAAAACGCGCTGACGATCCATGGAAGCCAGAAAACTGCAGCCAACAAAAACCAACGACGCAAAACCTACCCTAGTTTTTCTTGGCCTCGTGATAGTGTGTTGTAGTGCTGAGCCCTTCAAACCTAAGTCCCATTCAAGAGATCCTAGCAGTGCGGTAGGGCAATTGGTGAAGCGAGTGTGTGTGTGTTTGGGGTAAGGTCTCGTGATCGAGTCTTACTTCCAGCTTTCACACTGCTCGGTATAAATAAAAATCTCGCATTACAAAAAAAAAATCCTGGGTTCAAAACCTCCTAGCTTTTTTGACGCCCGCATGGAAGCAGACATGTACACTAGCACAAAAGAATCCAAGAAAATAGGGTTGCAAAGGCCTCATTATGGGGTGTTGGGGGTGGGTTGGCGGGACGGGGGCACTCTGTGTGGTCTAAGGACCAGTGCTGAAATTTGAAGCCTTCACAGCCCTTCAAAGTTCAAACCTTCTAGAGAAGACCTCTTAGAAAATAGGGTTTCAAAAGAAGGCCACAAAAAGTCACTATCTCTAAATTTTACACACATATATATTTTGAAGGTCAACCTAGTTTATATGGCCTTCAAATTGAAGCCCTATAAGGCACATCTCCATGTTGTGAGCTCCTTTTGGGAACAATTAGGGGTGTGGTTATGTACATATTGACACATTGACAAGGCTTGGTCATGTGGACACAAGCTTGTATTCTATGTGTGGAACTAGTTTTGGTGGACTTGGGGTCATGTACAAACGCAAGCCTTATTTGATCTAGTTGTCTAGTTGGCTAGGGTTTGGCCACCCCAAACACTATAAATAGGATCCTTAGGTCTTCTATTCATCCATGAGTTATCTTAAGCACAATAGCAAGCAACTCATCCACCAACTGAAGGGCTTAAGCCTAATGCAAGTGGAGAGAGAGAGTCGTTTTAAACATTGGTCAACAATATACTCATGGTGTTAATCGTGTTGCAATCACTCCATCACCGTTTTCTGACAAGTGTAAATATACATAGATGAGATTTTTTGTTGCATGTGTTACAGTGAACGAATCTTGCTTTTCTCTCTCAATGCATTGAAGGTTTCTTCTGATATCTTGTGTTTAAAGAAACATCATGGCAACCCATGTGTAGAGCTTGTTGCATGGAGACTTTGCATGGGCCTTTGCATGGCCAATGGAGCCACCTATGGAGATGACAGCGTTAGTCCTAAGCTGATTTGATGAGAGAGGTGCCCAATGGAAGTGTGTGGTCAGTTGGGGCCATCCTAACATGTGAAGCAAAGCATACTAGGTATTGTGTTCACAAAAGGATTATTATGTTTTCTCATTGCTAGAGGCCACCAGCTGAATGCAAAGGCGTGTGATGAATGCTTTGGTGGTGACGCCGCCAGGCCACATTAGTCGACAAGGTGGCAATGTGACCCAAGGTAGGAAGAAGAGTTGCATATGGGCACAACACAAGAGACATTGAAGACAAAAACGGCTAGCGACTACTACCTAGAAGGGCGGCACTTGGAAATGACGGCTACCTAGAAGGGGGCCACTTGGAAGAAGTGACTGCTACCTGGGGTATTAAAAGGCCACCAATGGAGGGCATCACCCTATAGGATGGTTGCATTCTTCTATTGAGACTTCTCTGGAGTGGGCTACATGGAGGGAGCTATTGGGAGAGCCTACGTATTTTCTCCTTCTTTGCTAGTATATGTTGAACTGGCACACCAATGGGAGGGGAGAGAAGGCTTATTAAACCTTAGGGATTTAAGTTCCTATTGGAATCAATACTTTACCCTCGTCATTATGACTATGTGGGCAATAGGTTGCTCTATTTTGTGGGAGCCCTTTTTGACGAAAAGCCACTTTGTATTTAAGCATGCTTGGATGCCTAAGAGTATTTAATTTAGACACTGGTTTCCAGATTTAGCACCATGTTAGATAGGATGCGTAAGAGTACACTCGGGAGCTCTTCTTGTCCTCATGTTGTTAAGTCCAACAAGTGATTGCCATGATGATCTCAAATAGGCCAGATTGAACACCATGTTAGATATGATGCATGAGAGTGCTAGCTACTAAACTACACTCAAGGGTAGAGGGAGCTCTTCTCGGGGACACCTTATCCTCGGGTTGTCGGGCCCAACATATGATGTGACCTTGTCCTCGAGTTGTCGGGCCCACTAAGTGAGTGCGTAGATGATCTCAGATAGTCCTGGAGGCTGTGCCAAGAACCTATGTTCTCGAGCAGCGAGAACAACATATGATGTGACTAGTTAACCCTAGGTACTATATATATATATATACTTATATATACACATTTGGTAGCCTCCTCTATCATATTAAGCACGGTCTCAACTTGAACTTCCAAAGAGTGTAGTTGGTGCCATCCAATTTTCCATTGTGGAATGGTCGAGCCCTTTTTGCGGTTGCATTATTTACAAGCTGAGCCATTTCTCCAAATATACTACCATTGCAAACAAGCCAAGTCTAGAGCTTTGTGCTCTGATACTATGTATTAAAAAATATGACTTTGTGTTTACACAAATAGTATAATCTTCCACAAAACAAAGAGAAGATCTTGGAGACAAAGGAGTTACTGAGCTTAAAGTTTGATTTTATAAATTTTTATTTTTGGGAATTGAGGTCCGAATTGTATCTTCATTAGAAAGTAGAAAAATGCAAAAAAGGGTATTTGTTATAGCTGAGTATAAGTCACTTTGCACCTCTATGGAGGTCAATGTGAAACTATCTATAGAAGACACTTCTCTACTTGTGGATGTGATGGAGTATAAGAATCTTGTGGGAAGTTTGATTTTCTTGTACAATACGTCACGTTGTAATTGGTATATTGATCAAGTTTTCAAATCAAATGAGCCTCAAGAGAACCATTAGAAGACAAGGATGCAGGTATGTGTCAAAAAACATATGAGATACACTAGGGTATGACATCATCTATACCTCGACCACCATGACCTTAATTGGATAGTATGACTCGGATTTGGCATGAAATCTATGATCATGTAAGAAACAACTATGGTGGCCCTATCTTTCATAAGCTTTGCTTCATATGAAGAGAAGAATTTTGTAGAACATCGGAGCTACACAGGAGTAGCCAATAAAGTTATTGTGTGTGTGACAATCAAAGTTGCATGGCATTTGCAAAGAACCCGGTGTTCTCCTCTGCTCGTATAAAGCACATCGAGATACAATATGACTTTATGTGCGACCTAATCATGGATGGAGAGGTCAAAAGCTAACAATAGAGAATTGTGTGGATATCTTCATGAAGGCTCCTTGGGAGAGATTTGCTAGAGCTCGACATTAGATTGAAGAGGTAGTTTGCCACTATTGTGCCAATGAGGCGGCCGTTTGGAGATCAATGCTTCACCCTTATTGTTGCGATTCTGCATGTAATGGGTCACTCTATATGATAAGGCCTCCTTCTTTAACAAGAAGTTGATTCGTGTTTTAGATGCCTAGGTGCTTGCAAGTTCTTAATTTAAACACTGGTTGGCCAATGTCGGTTAGAAGATATCTTATGTAGAAGATCCATGTTTTGTTCTTGTGCAATGCATGCGCCTTGTCATTCATTGCTTGCTTCCACTTAGTATCTTGTACTGCATCTTCATACAAATCTAGTTCTTCCACCTGCTTTAATGCTGAAAGTAAAGCATAATTAGTTCCTTCCATGGCTGGGCTACCTTTGGTGATGGGGTTGTTTCCTGTCTCCTACAACATGCTTCTAAAATTCTCTTGGGGAGTGTAAGGACATGTAAACAGCCTTCTAATTCCATTTGCATCACAAATACATGAAATGTGATATATACTTACCATTATTATAGCTTCTAAAATATACTCAGCATATTCGATTCTCCTATTTGTATGTTTCTCAACCATTACTTTAAATTTTTAAAAATGCCAAATGCATTAGATTTTTGCTTCAAAAAATAAACCCATGTAGTGTTAGGGTTTGAGCTAATTCCCATACATATATGTAAATAAGATCCAATGTGCCTCTTGCTCTTATTGTTGCCGGATTAAACCTTTAGCTTACCTTCACTTTTTTCCTATATAACATGCTAAACAAACTTTGTTACAATGAGTCCAAAGAGGTAAACCATGAACCATCATGTGCATCCTTCTGAACAAAACCAACAAATTATAGTTTGTACAACCATACATATTATGCTACAATTATGTAAAACACGTCTCTATGAGATTACATTCAATGAACATTAGTTTGGAGTTGATGTAGCCTACAATGTTTACCTGCCATTAGTCTCTTGCTAATGACCCACATAACTCTTTCTTTTGCCTTTGATCAAACATTGCCTTGTAACCTGTCACAACACCATTTTTCGAATTCAGCCTTGTAACCTGACAACACCAATTTTCCAACTGATAAACTGATTCTTATAGATTAAGAGATCAACTTACATGGAGGATCTCCATTCCATTCAGAGTTGACATATACTAGATAGGATATTGAGAGGAAGAGGACAAAGAGGAACAGCCAAAAGCCAGAGAGAGGAAGAGGTTCTTATGGTGAAAACTAAAAGGAAACATGGACACAAGGTAGAGGAAGAGCTGCTAGTGATCGAGGATACCAAGAGAGCTATGAAATCGCTATGAATGTCTGTCCAGGTGGTTATGCGAATGCAAAAAACATGCCAACATAGAGACAATGTTTATTATTTCCATCTTCAATCTATTAAAAAAATGATACAACTGTAAAAGAAGCCATTTTCTAAACATATAGCTTATGGCATAGGTATGGTTCCTCATAATCATTGCTACACCATCACTAGTCGATGTGCCTTTCCCTGAGAAGGTAGATGAGGCATCCTCTTCTTCACTATCCACAAATACAATTTTTTTCTTCTATGTGTACACTTGAAGTTTAGACTCCTTGGGTCATCTGCCATGTTACCATGATTGAGAATGTGCTACAGAGAGTGCAACTATAAAAAACTATATGTATAATTATATTACAAAAGCGTTATCTTGATACAATTATTATTTTAATTGTAAAACCCTATTTTGGCTCTCGATGAGAGTAGCATTAAAATCCATTTTGAAGCTCTTGAGTATCACAGTTTCTTAATTGATAATATATACTTTTTTTAAAAGAGTTCGTTACGTACATATGAATTTTAAAATATCATGAATAAGCTATTTAAAAGTTATCTAATTTTGAAAAACGATTTCACACTCATTTTTAAAGAATATGTGTCCTTAATGTGACAAAAAAGGGTTAAATGGTAATTTTAGTTATAAAATGAGTTTAGAAAGTATGAAAAATGTCTCTTTAAGAAACAAAAGTTCATACTTTCCAAAATATCAGGCAGGGACTTAGGTTCGAATCCTGCTGGTTACTACACATAGTAAGAATGTTTTAGCTATAACATTTGCAGCGGCCAACTTAATGCTGAGTAAGAACTTTTGAGCTAAGAGTTGATGTTTTCCATCAACTTGATACAAAAACATCAACTTTTACGAAAATTTGATATTTTGCATCAAGTTGATGTAAAACATTAACTTTATATTCAAAACATTAACTTTCTATGCAAAAGATCAACTTTTTTACAATACTTGATGTTTTGTATCAACATTATACAAAACATCAACTTTTTTACAATACTTAATGTTTTGTATCAACATTATACAAAACATCAACTTCCCACAAAACTTGATGTTTTACATCAACTTTGATGCAAAACATCAAGTTCTATGGAAAAGTTGATGTTTTGCATAAAATCGATGTAAAACATCAACTTTTTCATAGAACTTGATGTTTTGCATCAACTCGATGCAAAAATATCGAGTTGTGTGAAAAAGTTAATGTTTTGCATCGACTCGATGATGCAAAACATTAACTTTTCCACACAACTCAATGTTTTGCATCGAGTCGATGCAAAACATCAACTTTTCCATACAACTCGATGTTTTGCATCAAAGTTAATGCAAAACATCAACTTTTTCACACAACTCGATGTTTTGCATCAGTTGATGTGCAAAACATCAACTCTACCACATGGTTAATACCCTGATTTGAGATCTATCTTTGTGAAGATATGGGCTCCATTTAGCCTGTCCAGAAGCTCATCAATTCTGGGGATAAATTTTGAGTACCAACATGACTATGTTTCGATGCGATTTATAGACGTCATAAAGCGACTTACTGCATCAGCAAGTTGCTTTGTGATGTCTGCAAGTCGCATCGAAACATATTCATGTTCAATCTCTGATCCTCTAACTCTTTTCTCCAGAGCATCTGAAACTTGATGCAAAAACATCAAGTTTTGTGGTAGAGTTGATGTTTTGCGTCAATTTTGATGCGTCAATTTTGATGTAAAACATCGAGTTGTGTGGAAAATTTTATGTTTTGCATCAACTTTGATATGCAAAACATCGAGTTGTGTGGAAAAGTTGATGTTTTGTATCAACTCGATGCACAACATAGAGTTGTGTGGAAAAGTTGATGTTTTGCATCGAGTTGATGCAAAACATCAACTTTTCCACACAACTGATGTTTTGCATCGAGTTGATGCAAGAATTAAAGAAAAAATATACCTAGGATGAGGTGATATAGGTAGAACATAGGTTTACGGCTAAGGACATGAAAAACACAAATGGTCGCAACCTTTGACTACAAATTTGAGAGGAGGTCATTAAAAAAATGCTTGTCTATGTAACCATGTAACCTTTGTATCATAAATAATGTCGCTACATAGTAGATCCCAAAAAATCATGATAACAGAAGAGCTAGATGAGATAATCCATGATAACAGAAGAGCTAGATGAGATAATCCATGATAACCTATAATCCATTGGTTTTAATCCAAATGTGCAAGGCTCCATTGATTTGGAATACCACAAGTCGATTGATTCGCCAATCCCGATTTATGTTCTACAATTCAATTTTAAAGCTGAAGAACTATAAGCAAATACACGTGGTGCGACCATCTATGTCGAGGAGGGGGGTGCATGTGAGCCTGGACTCTGCCATGCCTATGTGCAGTAGTATGCTCTCCAGCATAGGGGACCTTGAATCTACCGTCATCGTGAAAGCTTTAAGCTCTTCTCTACCACCATTCCAGAAGCCCTAAGCTCCTCTCTTTTCTCTTTATACACAAAGCCAATGTCGCGAGCGAAGATTGTATCTCTCAACATCCTTGCATGTCCTCTAAATAATTATAACCATAGTTCATTCTACACTACCCTTAGACATACCATCTTTCAACATCTTTCACATGCACTATAAATGCGGGTCACACATGGGTTGAAAGATGTCCTAGGCTAAGAAGGAGCTACACATAGCTCAAGGGATGTCTTTAAACATGTTGCCTAGGAAATATCTAAATATATGAATAAATTTAATGGTTCCACAGACCCATATGAATTCATGCAAGTGTTTGAACAATGTTGTGATGCTTTAGGAGCTATTGACTATATGCCTAAGGTTCAAGGTTTCATATTATGCTTAACGAGCAAAGCCAGTTTGAAGGCTTACCACACTGCGAGCGAACTTCAAAACCTTAAAGGTATCTTTCATCTATGGGTTCTCGAGGTAGAGTCATTAATGGTGTGCATCACGTGAACTTTACTCAATTAAGTGAAAAACTCATTCAACCATATGAGATTTTATCCTCTAGATAAAAACTCTAGATTCATGACGTGAACCATGGAAAAAATTGAATGATGCTCAATTAAAATGATACTTTATGATGGTGTTAAAGAAAAATGGCTCTTGCACAATTCAATCCTTATATCAAATCCAGAGACATTTGACCAATGTTGCAAACATGCTATCCGATTGGATGACAACATGTTAAAAGTGGAAGATCCCTCAACTAAACGAGGGATTGTAAACAAATTAATTTTGAAGCTCACCACTCAACAAGTTTATGTTGCCTTAGTGAAAAACTTGGGGAGAGAAATTTGGGATGAAAAAGGAGATAAACACATCAACAAAATTTGAAATCTCTTCCACCTGGCGGTGTTAAACCAGTGATTGCAAAAAAGGCTATGAAACCATACTTTGTTCTAAAGTGTGTGCAACTAATCCAAATAAATCTCACCAACACAAGTTGTGCACCAACCTTGTTTGATTGGTACATCATCTTCAACTCAACAAAATATTACACAAACGAATTAACTCGAGACATAAAATCCTCAAATCCTATAAATCCAAGAACTCACTTGTTAATCTAATTCTAGGATTAACAAGAGCTACCACCATTATCTTACATCAAGGAGTCACGGTAGATACACCAAATGGTCATACATTCAAGATATGAAGCAATAGTGTCCAAAGCTACAACTTGGACGGGCACCCGTAATGGTGTGACGAAGTATTTATGGCGATTCCTGCTTCAAGGGAGTGTGGCACCTAGATAGGAGGAAGTCCTAAGTGACGTACTTCATGTATATATTATGAGAGTAGTCATTGTAATAGCATTAGGCCTCTCATGAGCCTAAAGTGCTAGGCTAGCCACAGTTTAAAGTGAGTGTGAACACTTATGGCCATGTATATAAGTGAATTTCTCTCATAATACAATATACTCTCCCATTGTGCAATTGAGTCTTGCTCTCGCTAATCCTCTTGCTAATCTCTCTCCCTAATGGAGACCTCAAGGGTTACGATCTTGGCCATTGGAGACCTCAAGGGTTACGATCTTGGCCATTGGAAAGATCCTCACGATAGTTGTGGTTCACCAGGTAATCTCTTTTTGGATGTGTTTCAAGGAGGAGGGTTAGGGTGAGCCATCCATTTTTGGCGCCGCTCTCGGGGAGCCATCCCTTAGCCTTTTCCATCGTTTTGTCTCTAATCTATGCATAACCCATTGCCCATTATCTTGATTAATGGTTTCCCATAAAAAAGATGTGGATTTGATGGTGATTTGTGTAAGATTTGGTGTAGAATAGTTCTCTTTTTTGTTTTTGAAAAGAATGTTTTTTGCTTAATTTTTAT
Organism: Cibotium barometz; assembly: GCF_041138505.1. NCBI lineage: Eukaryota > Viridiplantae > Streptophyta > Polypodiopsida > Cyatheales > Cibotiaceae > Cibotium > Cibotium barometz. Next base: position 39,707,598 of record NC_141082.1, read on the forward strand.
ATTAGTTTGTGTTTTTGTTGTTGTTTTTGTGGTTTTTCATTTTCTTAGGGCTTGCACATAGTTTGTATTAGGCTTAGTTTGCATCCATTGCATCAAACAATACAAGAGAATGCAGTTTTTAGTGAATGTTAGCTCTCTCTAGTGTTAAACATAGAACTAAGATCATTAATTCTAGTTTAATTATGTGTTGAAATTGTTTGGATTAAAGTGTTACCAAGCATTAGGAGTAGCTTAATCTTTCAAAAAATTTCTTAAAACCATAAAAAAATCCTTGAATTTGACTAATTTCTCATAATGGATTGGCTTTTGTCATTAAGGGTGATTAATCTTGTTCAAGAGGTCAAAAAATTAGAAAATGTATTAATTGGGGTCTAATTGATCATATGAGTAGTCGAAATGGGATTTTTCAGTGTTTTGTGAGCATCTAGATGCATCAAAACACCTAATCACATCAATTTTTTGATCAATTAGAGAAATTTGACTCTCTTTGCTTAATTTTACCTTAAAAGAGGAGATCTTAATTAAGAGTCTAATTAATCTCCCATTTTAGATTAATTTACACAATTGTTGATGCACAAAGATTAGCATTCCCTTGCTCTATCCAATGATGTGCTCAATTGTGTGAATTAATTAGAGATTAGTGGTTAATTAGAGTCCTTGATTAGTATAAAAGAAGGAGATTAGTGAAATGATTAATCTTAGATTAAATTTTAATCACTTTTTTTACATAACTCATTAAGGCTAATGAGCATTCAATGAGTAGATGCTCATGAGTTGTTAAAATTATCCATTTTGGGGGTCATTTATGAAGGGTATAAGGGGTGTCATTAAAAGGTTGACTTTTTTTATTCTCATTTACCTTTTTCGAAAAATGCCCATACCCTTTTCATTTTAAATTAAAAAAATATTCCTCCCCAAAAAGGGAAATTCATATTTCCCACTGGACTCCACAAAAAAAAGGCCATGAAAGAAACTTCGGCGAAAAAATTTCGGCCGTGAAAGAAATTTTGACGAAAAAATCTCGGTCGTGAAAAGCCAGGCTGTGAAAAAGTCTAGCATGAAAGTTCAAACGTAAAAAAAAATTGAATTTAAGATTCCATGAAGTCCAGTTTCACGGTGTGAAAAGGTAACGTTTTCACGACATGAAAACCTAAGGTTTAACATAGAAAATAAAAAAAATTAAATTTAATATTCCATGAAGTCCAGTTTCGCAGCGTGAAAAGGTAACGTTTTCACGGCATGAAAACCTAAGGTTTCATGCGAAAAAAATAATCAAATTTAATATTCAGTGAAGTTCGATTTCATGATGTGAAAAGATAACATTTTCACAGTGTAAAAATCGAAGGTTTTATACGGGAAAAAAATCGAATTTAATATTCCGTGAAGTCTGGTTTCACGGCTTGAAAAGGTAACGTCTTCACAGCGTGAAAACCTAAGGTTTTACACAAGAAAAAAATCAAATTTAATATTCGGTGAAGTTCAGTTTCATGGCGTGAAAAGGTAACATTTTCACGGCGTGAAAACCTAAGGTTTCACGTGAAAAAAAAATTCAAATTTAATATTCTGTGAAGTCTAGTTTCACGGTGTGAAAAGATAACGTTTTTACGGCGTGAAAACCTAAGGTTTCACGTGGAAAAAAAATCAAATTTAATATTCCATGAAGCTCAGTTTCACGGCGTGAAAATCTTTTTACACGTAGAAAAATAAAAATAAGAATATAATAAAAAAATAATTCGAATTTAATATTCTGTGAAGTCCGGTTTCACGTGAAAAAAATAAATAAAATTTGAATTTAATATCCATGAAGTCCAGTTTTATAGCGTGAAAACCTAAGGTTTCACGTAAAAAAATAAAAAATAAAAATAAAACTCGTGAAGTACGTTGACGTAAAAAGGGGTCAATTGACAAAAAAGGGGTCAATTGACAAAAATAAAAATAAAACTCGTGAAGTACGTTGACGTAAAAAGGGGTCAATTGACAAAAAAAAAAGGAAAACACCCCTGTTTGGAGGTCCGTATCTCCTAAATTGTATAAAGGCGCTCTAGGGCTCATCAGAAAGTTGACATCATTGAGCTCTTTGACTTTGGACTTGGTTGTCCGAAGTCAAAATCGACCATTTTAGCCTCCGATCAGCAGTCTACCCAAAAATCGAGGTAGAAAACAGCCCAAAAATCACGAAAAATCGTAATTAGCGCGAAAATGACGAGGCACCATATTCGGGCTACTTTTTGAGGGCCTAAATGACAAAATCACGGATGACTCAGGAAAACAAAGTTGTAGTACTCCAAAAATACTACAACTTCCTCATATAGAGTTTTTCAAAATTCCTTTTGGAAAACTCTCAAAAAGTGCTGCAAAACATGAAAAAAACTCTCAGAATTTTTTTTCGTCTTGAAGTAATGATGGAAAATAGGTTTTAGGACCTCCTCTTCCATTTGGGAAGTTTCTAGCATATGTTTTTTTCAGAAAAATATCTCAGAGGTCGTTCATATTGCGTATAGCGCCTAAGCTAATTAGGGCAAACGGACACCCGTTTGATCCAACGAAGAGTACGCCAAGCCTTTTGAGGCTGTAAACATGATGTGGGAAAGTATAAAAAGTTTAAAAAAAATTGTGATTGCTCATTAAGGAGCATTTAGGTACTCTGACATGGCCACGATAAAGGGATTGCCAGGGATCACACAAGCACTGAACCCAATGGCTGACATCTTCGAGTCATTGAGATCTATGCCACAAATTAACCTCCCAATACCATTGGCCATGCCTATAACAAGCGTGTCATTGGGTTTTACACCCCCTATCACTTCGATCCCACCGAGCTTTGGTCCCTTACCTAATATTCCCGCAAATCCTATAAGTACGAACTCTTTCCTGGATGCCCACACCTTGGACATATTGACTAGTCTAGGAAGGGAGGTGGCCCAAGGACTCAACTGAGTCTCTTTCAATAGGAGCACTCACATACGGCCTCATTGACTCATACAGAAATACGATCGTAAAAATTTCCAAAATTATGGGCAAATATGATGGAACAACAGACCCTGTTCAATTCATTCAAATGTTTGAACAGAGATGTGAAGCCTTTGGAAATCCCAACTGCCCCACTAAGGTACATGTGTTGAACTTAAGCTTAGAGGGAAAAGCTAGTCGATGGTTCATCGCATTGATGCCAATGATCAAGATCAACTTCAAAACCTTGAAATCAGCCTTTATACATGGCTTTACCAGACAAGGTGATCGATGGAGTGCAGTAACAGAACTCTATTTAATTGAGTGTTAACCAAATGAATCCATTAGAGATTTTATCCTTAGGATAAAACTCTTGGACTCACGTTGTGAGTCATGGGAAAAATTAAACAATGTTCAATTGAAGAGATGTTTCATGATGGGCTTGAAGAATAACAGCTTACACAACTTGATCATTGTATCCAATCCGAAAACATTTGATCAATGTTGCAAAGAAACAATACGTTTAGATGACAACATGTTAGAAGATGATCATGCTACGAGGTGTTCCTCATCTAAACCAAGTGAAGCAATGACAAAAGAAAGATCGATCTCGAAATTGACATTCCCAGATTTTTATATAGCCTTGCTTAAAACCTTATTGCCAACATCTCTAAGAGAGGATGAAAACCTTTAAAACCAGACATCCTTAATGCCTCTAAAAGTGAGGAACGAAATGCCTTGTGTTGAATGCAATCACTACGACCATCCCAATCCTCATTGTACATACAAGGCACCTATTCTTCTATATTGCATATATTGTAAAACCTTTGACCATGATACTAAAAAGTGTCCCGCTTCATCCACAATGGACTCAAAAATACCATCTGCCATGTGCCAAATAGAAAGAGTCCAAAGGGTAGAAACTGCTCAAGAAGTAGTTAATCGAACACTTTAATGTTTCTATTGTCGTGGACCTCACAAGGTGGCATACTGCACAGTTTGGAATACTTCTATGCCCATAGTCACTACCAATGTGTGAACGATGTGGCATTGATCACATGTTCCAAGATTGCCCAAGACGAGTTGCTTCAATGCAACTTGTCTCACAAAATACAACTCTTAACATCTTAAGTGTACAAAATGGGCAACTGGCTACGGTACCCTTGAATGTGCTTACATGCTTACAAGCCAAGGCATGAGAAATAGTCAAAAGGAACGCAAAAGACAATACCTCAACATGGGTAGAAGAACATGCTTTAAAGCAGAACCCAAAAGAAAAAACAAAGCCTTACTAAAACCAAGAAAAACAAAGGACAACAAACTGTCAAAACCAAGGTCAAATTAAAAGACAGGGAAAAGGAGTCTGTAGAGGACATAAACCCACAAAGGGACATAAACACGAAAGAGCCAAAAACTATACATGATGCAGAAGCATCCACCTCAAAGACCACCTCACAAACATTGACACCCATATGTGCTACACAAATTACAAAAAATTCGATCTCGTCACATGGGTAAACATGACGAAAAACTGGCAAACCAAAGAAAGTCAGAAAATGAAACAAGTTCTAGTACATCACTAAAAGTGAGGATGAAATAAGTTCTTACTCCACTTAGTGCACCACATAGACTAATCAAGAAACTAGAACCCACCCAACCACCCCAAATGGATAATAATGATCACATGACGTATGTGGAACGCAAAAAGCAAGCTCAGGAGAGCATGCTTAGCTTGGTTGAATGTCTTACATGGTCACCAGTTGTGATTGAGTCTCATAATGCCAATCCTGAAACAGCAACCAAGATATAAAGCCTAGATGAGTACCACTTCCCCTTTCAAGAGGAAGACATACTCTCTACAGAAGAGTCATTTGAGATAGATTGTATGAACTATACGCTTGAGAAAGCACGTGAGGAATTCGATAATTCCCTTACAAGATTAAAACAGTCTCTCAAAACCTCATTCGGAGGAATGCTCTTCTCTCATGTAATAAAGACATCATCACATCATCACTTGCACCTTTAAGGGCTCAACCTGAGTTATACCAAGACATAAAGAACTCTATAAAATAAGATTGTGAAAATTCACAAGTTTCCAAACAGATATCATTAAGAATTGTCAGAGGGCCAAGTGTGCTAGTGTACGCATTGGGTACTCTTGAAAAAGCTAGAAGCCAAAATGAGAATGAAAGTGAATGGGAGTATGAAACAAAAATGAGATTGAAGCCGAAACAATAACCAAAACACCCATGGTTCCTTTGGTGAATTCTACCATGGTATGGTTGAATTTCCCTACAAGCAATGATGTTAAGCGCAAACGCGCATTGATTAGCCCTTAGGCTAGTTATAATATCATGACAATAGTAGACACTTGGGTGTCATTTGGGGCAACCTAAACTCATCGCTACAAGTAATAGTCTTGGAAGAGGAGCTAATGGACAAAACATTGAAGTTCTAGGTTACTTTAACTACACTACTCAAACAATCGATGGCAATATGGAATTTACATTCCATGTTACCCTAGATTCCCTTGAGTATCCTTGGCGGAACTAAAATAGGTGAATCGTTGTATTCACTAGATGAATCCATGCAAACAGTCACCTTGAAAACAATCGATGGGCGATATGGAATTCACTTTAACTACACTACTCAATTTACATTCCATGTTACCCTAGATTCCCTCGAGTATGATGTTGTCCTTGGCGGAACTTGGATAGGTGAATCGTTGTATTCACTAGATGAATCCATGCAAACAGTCACCTTGAACACTCTTGCAAGCAATGTAAAATTATTATTACGGGAGGAAGAGACCCTGCAAGAGCTGGAACTTCTAACATATCTTACTGAAAAGATCCCTAGGATTCTGGTTGGATTGGAAATTTCAAATAAAATCACCACAGCTCAAGCACACAGCTTTATCCAACACGAGAACACAATCTCATGACCCTTGAGCTATGGGATTTGTTAGGTCAACCAACACTCATGGCACATTCTGAAAGGATTACCTTTACACAAGACTTGAACACAAGACTTGAACATGCCATGTTTGGGGTACTTTGAACATACAATGTATATTGAAAGTAACCCCCTCACGTGCAAGTTTTTTGTGGTTGAGTATGAAGCAAATTTAATCTTGGGGCGTAAATGGACTGTTGTTGCCCAAGCACCAATGTGCTTTGTGAGGGATAGAGTCATCATGATGGTCAACGATAAAAAGTTGTCAATACCATACTACAAGGAAGAGGATCCAACTTTAATGGATATCTATGATGCTGAATGCAAAAGGTTACAAGCCTCTTCCACAAAAGCCCCTCTATACAAGCCTCTTCCACAAAAGCCCCTCTATACAATGACCTACCATCTGTGTCAAAACAACCGACTCCAATAAAGCATCTACTCCTTTAACCCCATCCTCAACGTACGAAGTTTGATGCCAAAACCTCGTAATCAGCAGCTATTCCTGAAGAAATTCCCAGAGCCAAACCATCTATCTCTAATAAGGAAATCAAAGGAAAGACCCCGGAGCCTATGCATCTTCATTGACAAACCTCACCAAAGGAGACAACCACATGCTCAAAGGCCTCGTCATCATCGACAGCAACTCCATAAGAGACTCTAATCTCATCATTGTCAAAAATTATCATGAATCTCAAACCTGCAGCCTTAGCGCCAACCAAAGTCAATGAGGGCTCCAAACCTTCCACATCAACCCTAAAGAAAACTCCACCAAGAGTACCACAATCACGATATCTTAATAGTATCAAAATGTGGGTGGAGAAGCAGCTACTTGTAGCTCAAGGCTACTATGAAGGTGCCAATCAAATTTGGGTGCCTTGATAGTCAAAACCTCTACCTCAACATAGCACTCAAAGGCCAAGGAAGAAGAAGAGTACTCCACAACAGTGTCCACAAAAGCCTATGTGAGTTCCTCAAAGAATTCCACCAATGCAACAAGTGTGGGTACCAAAAACATTACTGCAAGCACAAGGGTACCAAAAACATTACTGCAAGGACAAGGGTACTACCAAAGAAATACCAAAGCTTGGGTCCCCAAGCGTATCATAAAGACCCCTAAGCTTGCACAAAGAAGAAAGCCTTAGCACCAAGCACATCAGCCCCACCAGTTTACAATGTTCATCAAAGATGGGTGCCTCTACTTGTGCTTCAACAACAAGGATACTATAATGGTAATTCCATCATATGGTTGCCAAAATCGAACAATGCGAAGAAAATCTCACCACCGACTTCAATCCCAACTTCACCTAAAGTTTGACAAGAATGGAGGCCCAAGCTATGACAAGCAAATCACTCAACAACTCTCTTGCATTCAGCACCAACACAAGAGCTTGTGTGTTCAACCAAACAATCAGTAATCTTCCCTACTGCCTCGACAACATCTGAGCAATAAATTCTAAAATCAATACCCACATCTGTGGAGACTTATGAGCGCATCAAGGACAAAATGACAATGCTCTTGTCGCCCCTCTGGGGATGTGAGACATAAGTGCATAAGAAGCGGTTGTTTGTAAGTCATGACCTAGAAGACAAACAAAAAAACTATCAAGGTCAAAACCTACAATTCACGAAATTCCATCTCATGGAATTACAATTCACGGAGTTCCATCTCATGGCTTAAGAACCTACACTTTGACGATTCATGGAATTCCATCTCACGGGATTACAATTCACGGAGTTCCATCTCATGGCGGCTTAAGAACCTGCCTCATCCCGGATTAAGCCATATCACGCAATAGCCATTATATATTTGTCAAGTTTATTACTTACTATTCTTTTGGCTAAATTAATGTAGCAGCTGCTCAATGAGTACACATCCATACTCATGCACTGGAGAACATTTGTACCAAAGCCTCACCATCGACAACTTCTAGGTACATCTCTGGGCCATGGTGGGCGAAAGCCTGGTCAATGGTACAACCCATCGCTTGGATTTTTCCTTCAAATTACAAACCTCTCCAAATGACACTATCATCTTCACAAATCAATGATCTTCAATCCTTCGTGAAGATATCTATATTAGCCTCGCAAGTCGACGTAATTCTTTCAATCCTCACCACCACCAACAAGTAGCTATTTTAACACACAGAGCAGTTCAATAAGAGTTTATATGACTCAATTCTTGTACTTCATGTAAATCTGCATCATAAGAGCACTTAAATATACATAAAAACATAAAAAGCACATGGGCAGAAGAAGATAGGAATAGGTCCTTCTCAATAATATTTGACAAGAATCCTGCCACACAAAGGGACATCATAAAAAATCAATTACTTCACATGATGAATGTCGCTTCAATAAATCAAATGAGGAACTAAGAATCACCATCTCGTTCTGATGATTAGGTCTATGTTCCTTCGGAATCCTTCCCTCTCTTCTCTCCCATTATTAACATCTCTTCGTGTCCCCACTAACAAAAATCAAATGTAGCCTTGCCGATGATTGCCAAAAACATATTGAGGCCAAAAAAAAGGAAAAAAAAAAGAGCTCACAAATATAAAAATGCAATCATTCACAAAACACCCCACCCCCCCTTTAGGAATTCCCAATACACCACTAACCTCTTCATTCATTAACTAGCTCTTCTTATTTCTTTCAGAGGAACAAAGACCATTGAACGTCACTCAACATCAATGCCATCGACAAAGCTTGTTCATTCTCCCCACACAAAGGTCTTCAATGCGATCACAACAAGGACGCGATTGCCATTAGGAAGGGAGGGAATGCTAATCCAATTCTAGGATTAAGAAGAGCTACCGCCATTATCTTACATCAAGGAGTCATGGTAGATACACCAAAGAGTCATACATTCAAGATATGAAGCAATAGTGTCCAAAGTTACAACTTGGACGGGCGCCCGTAATGGTGTGATGGAGTATTTATGGCGATTCCTGCTTTAAGCGTGTGTGGCAGCTAGATAGGATGAAGTCCTAAGTGATGTACTTCATGTATATATTATGAGAGTAGTCATTGTAATAGCATTAGGCCTCTTATGAGTATTTATGGCGATTCCTGCATCAAGCGTGTGATGGAGTATTTATGGCGATTCCTGCTTCAAGCGTGTGGCAGAAAGCTAGATAGGATGAAGTCCTAAGTGATGTACTTCATGTATATATTATGAGAGTAGTCATTGTAATAGCATTAGGCCTCTTATGAGCCTAAAGTGCTCTGCCGGCCACGTTTAAGTGAGTGTGAACACTTATGGCCATGTATATAAGTGAATTTCTCTCATAATACAATATACTCTCCCATTGTGTAATTGAGTCTTGCTCTTGCTAATCCTCTTGCTAATCTCTCTTCCTAATGCATGCTAGTGAGTGTGTGTGAGTGCAGTGAGCTGAGAGGAGGGACAAGGACCCATAGTTGCAACGTGGCGGTGTGACAACGCTCATGGGAGATGCGGTGGAATTTCTTCTAAAGGAGTTGTAGAGCTTGGAGACCTCAAGGGTTATGAGCTCGGCCATTGAAAAGATCCTGTCACGATAGTTGCGGTTCACCAGGTAATCTCTTTTTGGTTCAAGGAGGCTTAGGGTGAGCCATAACATTCACATGAGAAAGTCTAGTGCCCTTGGCCTAATATGAGAGCAAATGAGGGGCATAAGTTATTAAGGATATGCACCATTCAATGTTGTTAGTGTGTATAATGGATGGCTAACTAGTGTACCATTAAATGTCAACACACGTGCTAGCGTACCAAAACAAAATCTACCCAATGTTGAAACTTCAAAATGGATTGAGGAAAATGTTGTAACATATCAAACTAGCAAGGATCTAAAGCTAAAGGAGGAATCCCAAAAAATAAAAAATGGAGACAAACAAGCCTCAAATCAACCAAAAGCTCAACCAAAGAAAAGGGATTTGGAACCTCAGAAACCAAACAAAACCAAGGACAAGCAAAAGATGAAGGTTGAAAAAAGCTCAAATGAGGATAGAAAAATAAAAAAAGTCTCATCAAGGGACTCAACACAGAATAGTAGGAACATTAGTTGATGAAGAAACATCCAAACTTGCATGTGAAACTATGGACGATGATTGCATATAGAGGAGGAGAATATTTCTCCAATAAGTTCACTGTGTATCTGAGAAAGAATGGAATTTAGAGGCAATTCACATGTAGGTACACCGCAACAAAATGGAGTTGCTGAGAGGAAGAACAGTTACATTATTGCAAAAGTTGCTCTTGCATTCATGGTTAAGAAGAGCATACCTCATCATTATTGGGTTAAAGCACTTGAGATTGCAGTTTACATTATAAGAAGGACTCCCATAGCATCAATGCATGGTATGACTCCATAGGAGAAGTACAATGAAAAAAAAGATTTGTCACACTTGAAAGTGTTTGCATGCATTGTATATGTACATATTCCTGATGAGCTATGCAATAAGCTGGATTCAAAGGCTAAAAATCATGTTTCATTTGTTACTCCCTTGAGAAAAAGGGATACATATGTTACAACCCTGTCACACGTGCGATAAGAGTGACTAGGGATGTTTTATTTCATGAGATGAGCAGTTGGTATGCTAAAATAAAAGACTCAATGGGGTTGATGCACAAGAACAGGTGGTTGCACAAAATTCAGAGTCAATAATCACAATCATGGAGTGGATTGAGAGAGAGTCCCCTAGCAATGGGTCTGTTGATAGACCATTGAGTTGTTGGAAGCTGCATCAGAATGTTATTCCTGCAAATTCAACAGTTGCATCACATAAAGGCAAAGAGAAGGTCGATGAGCATCTTGGTATGCATGACATTTCAACAGGGCATTCATTTGTTGAGGGGGGACAGTCTAATAGCTCAGAGCAGAGTCTTAACGAGTAGTTTGGGATTCCAGTTTTGTCAGTACACCTAGTGTAAGGAAGGCTCAGGCAGCCACTCGTGTGAGGACACCAAGGATAGATTGAGGACTATGTAGGTCGAATAGGGTAAAAACCCCTTTGTTCAAAGATTGATGTATAATGATTATGTAGCTCACCATTATGTATATATGGCAAAGGGTGTGCAGGATGATGAACCCACATGTTTTGAGGATGTTGTTGGTGGGCATTCAAATTGCGATACAGCCATGGATGAAGAAATGGTTGCATTGGATGCAAATAAGACCTGGGAATTGGTGCCTTTGCTTGTTTACCCTTTTTGATATATTATGTTTCTTTTTTGTAGGTTTATTCAAGCAAAAAATTCACAAGGGTTTAGGCCAATCCTCTCCTACGGCTTCTGGTTAGCCCTCTTTTTCCATTCTTCGTTTATGATTCTTCTCTTTGTGTTATTGCACCCTTGGGTGCCGGGATTAGTGTTAGGTCAAGTCATGCACAAGCCTATGCTTAAGGCCTATGCATAAGGCTTATGCATACGCCTATGCATTATGCTTATGCATAAGTCCTATGCATAAGGCTTATGGATAAGCCTATGCATGCATAAGGCTTATGCATAAGCCTTATGCATAAGCCCTATGCTTATGGTTAAGGCTTATGCATAAGCTTATGCTTAAGGCTTATGCATAAGCTTATACATAAGCTTATGCTTAAGGCTTAATGCTTATGCATAAGCCCTATGCTTAAGGCTTATGCATACGCCCTATGCTTATGCTTAAGGCTTATGCATACGCTCTATGCTTATGGTTAAGCCTCATGCATAAGACCTATACTTATGTTTAAGGCTTATGCATAAGCCCTATGCTTGTGCATAAGCCCTATGCTTATGCATAACCCTTAAGCCTTAAGCATAGGCTTATGCATAAGCCTAATACATAAGCATAAGGCTTATATATAAGCATAGGGCTTATGCATAAGCCCTATGCTTATTCATGTAACCTCATGTTTATTGCACCCTTGGGTGCTAGGTTTAGGGTTTAGGCATATGCATAGAGATATGGGGCATTATCATAGGCCATCTAGAATGCTAGTTAAGTCAAGTTAGGAATGGTTATCCGAGCAGGTGGTTGTTATAGTGGAGAGGTAGCCCTCGATCTTTTCACTATACTTCTCTTGTAATAGAGAATTTGCTTTTGGCTTTAATAGTGGGGAGCATGTGGAAAGTCCTCAGACGCTATCATCTAAAAGGGGCACTGTCTCAACAATGTTCTAATATCTCATGTTGCCTCTTTTGTTTAAGCTTTAAGCATTCTTATGTTAGAGAATTCTTGTGTTGTTGTCCTCTCCTTTAGCTTGACATTGTCATGGTAAGGTCCCTTATTCATGAAACCTCATGTTTATTGCACCCTTGGGTGTCAGGTTTAGGGTTTAGGCTTATGCATAGAGATATGGGGCATTATTGTAGGCCATCTAGAATGTTGGTTAAGTCAAGTTAGGAGTGGTTATCTGTGAGTAGGTGGGTATAGTGGAGAGGGAGTCCTCGATCTTTTCACCATCCTTCTCTTGTAAAAGAGAAGTTGCCTTTGGCTTTAATAGTGGGGAGCGTGTGGAAAGTCCTCAGAAGCTATTATCCAAAAGGGGGCACTGTCCACCTTGCTTGTCCAAGCAGTATTGTAGAAGATCTCAACAATGTTCTAATATCACATGTTGCCTTTTTTGTTTAATATTTAAGCATTCTTTTGTTAGAGAATTCTTGTGCTGTTTCCTGTTTTGTTTTGTAGCTCTTGCATCCTCTCTTTCGGCTTCACATAAGAGCAGTAAGCTCTCTTCTTCTTTTGTTTGCTTACAACATGTTTTTCCTGTATTGCACCCTTGGGTGTTGGGTTTAGGATTAGCTTAGGTTTACCTCTATGCATAGGCTCTTGTAAGCTTTATGCATAAAGCTTCTATGTGTAGGATCTATGCATAGCTCTATGCGCATAAGGCTCTATGCATAAAGCTTCTATGCATAGGCTCTATGCATAAGGCTATATGCATAGAGATTTATGCATAAGGTTCTATGCTTAGCTCTATGCAGAAGGTTATATGCATAGCTCTATGCATAAGGCTCTATGCATAAAGATTTATGCATAAGGCTCTATGCGTAGGCTTTATACATAAGGCTCTATGCATAACACTCTATTTGTAGGCTCTATGCATAGAGATTTATACACAAGGCTCTATGCAAAAGGCCTTTATGTTTTATGGTTCAAGTAATTGACTCTTATGCATGTATGTATAGGCAATGTCGACGATCGACCCATCGCAAGACCCAAATGTGGCAAATCTGCTATCTATTTTCAATGAACAATATGGGCAGCAAGCTTGGTCTCAGTTTACTCAGACACAGGTATGGTTTCATCAAACCTTTTCAAATACACAAAGTTAACCTTTTATACGTTCTATAAGTCTTATCGTTTAATCTTATATGTAGGTGGACTTACCATCAGGCTAGTCGACGCTATGGGGGCTTACCCATCAGGCCAGTCGACGCCTATGTAATTTTGCAAGTCAAGTTTATTTTTAATGCACAAACAACAGCACTTTATAAATCTACGAAGGTCACACGTGTTTTCAGTCTTGAAAAAAATAGCAAAATTCAATTATTTTTTAAATTTATACATGGAATTCTAGATGTATTTTCAAAAAACTATGTTTTTAAGCCATTTTTGAGATGTCACACATTTTGGGAGGGAATCTTTTTAGGTAACCCTCGTCAGTTACCTATTTTGCTTGCAATAGTGTTTATTGCTTCCTGATACGTTCTAATCTCGCTGGCGACTTCCTTTTCTATTCTTTGTGATTCTACTGCAACATCGGTGAGGACCCCCCCATCTTTTTATATGTCTTCTTTTTGCGGTCTATCTTGATCTGCTTTAAGATGTCCTAGGTCTCCATCAAGATGGCTTGTCCTTCTTCCTCAGTTCTAGTTGTTACCTTGGGCTGGTCCTGTAGTAGTGCTAACTGCAGTCGTTCTTCTGGTTCGGGCTCTTTGAGAGGCCTTTTTGCTACATGGTTGAGGACCTGTGTGAGGAGGTATGGGTTACTTATCTTTGACTGGTGAGCTTTTAAATAGTTTTCCATCTCCTTGTGGAGGTAATATGCCCAATCTTCCTCTTTCTCTTCATGTACCTTGGCAATTCTGTGGAGGCTCACCCTATTGTATCTATCTACTGGCTTTATTTGTAGCATCAAGGATATTGCTCTGCAAGCTTTTTCTATTGCCCCATCTTTAATATTTTCATACTCAGCACCATTCAAACTAAATGCTATCTTCTTGAGCATGTCCTCCAATGGCATCTTGTCAATGCTGTGTGAATGGTGTCTAGTTGTAGCTGGAAGGTGTAGAGCCTCTCTTATCAAGTCCTCGGTGATGAGGAGTTCTTCACTGGTGCCATCAACCTTTGTGATTCTCCCTCTCTTGGTTCCCTTGTTGTAGGTTCTTAGGTATTCTGCACATAATTCTGTGTCGATGGTTCGGGAAAGAATTTGGGCCATTGTACTTAGTCCGATTCTTTCCAGCTTTGCTTGAACTTCAGCTTCCTCCAGTATCTTTAGACACTCGAGGCTGTGGTAGTGGAGAGCTACCTTTCCATGGGGCGTATGCATTTCGCTCTGGTGATGATGGTTGGGGGCCGTGAAATGGTTGTCTGTGAAAATTCAGACTCGTGAAATGGTGGGCCATGAAATGGTTGTCTGTGAAATGGTGGGACATGAAATGTTTGTCCGTGAATTCTAAACCATTTTCTACAGTTTCGCGTTGGACCTTTTCACGGTGTGAATTCATTTTCTGTAGTTTCACATCGGATCTTTTCACGGCGTGAAACCATTTTCTGCAGTTTCACGTCGGAGTGCATAAGATCAAATTTTTCTCATTTTTTCGTTATGCTCAAGCAATCAATTATGCACATGATGAGTGAATGATACAGAGCTTACCTTATACCCATTTGTGCAAAAATTGGATACGTGTTTGTTTATTGCCATGAGAACCAAGGGTTCACCTGGGCTCTGTTGGGCATTTGTTGATGCAGTCTTTTTAGTTCCATGTGGGAGTTTTTTATTATTCCTTCCACCCAACTGAACAATGTTGTCACTATTTCTTGTTGTGGAGGGCTTTTGTCTACATCTCCCTGCTGAATGTTTGGGCTCCTATCTGCATCTCCCTGCTAAACATCCTTGCCTTTATCTTTGGATTCCTTGTTCGGCTTTGTAACTAATGTGGGTACTTCTGTAGCTTTGGCCCTCCTCATCCCAATTGGCTGATTCTTCTTTTTCCTCCACACAAGGGGTGGCGTGGTGCTAGCTTGGGGTGGGAGTTGATGTTGCACACTCTTACCACCCTCTTGTTGATGATTCGAATTGTTTACTGTATTGACCAATGGATTTGGTTTAGGTATCCATATTGCTACATTGCCTCGATAGTAGCCTTGTGCTTGTAATAAGTCTGTCCGGACCCATGGCTTACAAAATCCTTGGATTTTCTTCAGATGCTTAGAGTCCTTCCACTTGGTTCGTGTCGGCAAGGTTAGACTTTTGAATTGTGTGCAAGTTCCTCTTTGGTTTTTTATACTATTCATGGTGTCCTTCTTGATTGGCTGACCCTTAAGTAGGTTCTTAGGCACCCACTTCTGCATACCCTTAGATGTTGGATATTGTGTGGGCGAGCTTCTTGGAACAGGTGCTGGTGTTGTTTCCTGATGTGTTGCCTCTGTACTTGTTGTTTGTTTATCAAATATGATGTGCTTCCCTTTGTTTGTCGAGTTCCATAAGGGTATGGACATGACCTTCTCGCCTGTGCTTAGCCATGATGTTCCCTCTTCCCATTGGATATTGCATTTACTGGCACAGATCCAGGATCGTCCTAGAATCATCTCTTCTTCCATGGAACCTGCAGGCATGTCAAACACCTTTTCGACCAAGGAATTATTTCTGATGGAAATATTAACATTAAATACCCTTCATCTTTTGTGTGGGTCAAACGAACGCTAAGGTAACGTTTTCACAGCGTAAAAACCTAAGGTTTCATACGAAAAAAAATCGAATTTAATATTCTGTGAAGTCTGGTTTCACGGCTTGAAAAGGTAACGCTTTCATAGAGTGAAAACCTAAGGTTTTACGTGGGAAAAAAAATCAAATTTAGTATTCCGTGAAGTCCGATTTCATGGCGTGAAAAGGTAAGCCTTTTCCTCTTTTCTCTTCTTCCTAGGTTCCTATACTTTTTCTCTTCTTCCTGGTTCCTGTACTTTTTCTTCTTGCATAGGCTCTTTGCCATGGGCCCTTATCCTCCGCACACCATGATCCACCTCCATGTTGGTAATTTTTTCTTCTTCACATCCTGAATTCACTAGTTCTAAGGCAGACACCTCTCTGTTTGGCAGGAGTGGTATAAGTGCATTCTCCTCTGGAGCAGCCTGGATGATGGGAGGTCTTTGTCAACCATCATTTAGAACCTGCACTCCTTACGCTAATCGTTGTGGGCCCCTATACTCATCATCATGCTGTTGTGTTTGCGGTGCTCCTCTTGCATGCATCACCGGGTAATTAAAAGTCAGTCTTCCCTGCTCTCCTCTGGGCCGCCACGGATACTTTTACATCACGTACGCTCTCTCTCTCTACAGTTCCAACACTATATAGAACACCTCTTCCAAACGGTGAGCATCGCCTCCTTCTCCCTCTCTATCTCTCCCATATTGTTTGGGCAAGGATCTCTCTTCTCATCACCCCACTGTTCTTGTGATCCAAGATGAAACATGCTTGAACGGTTTCCCAGAAATCTTGAGCACCCTCTCCGTAAAAGATGAAGTACCCATGAAACTGTTCCTTTATACCATCCTTACGGCTCTTTAGTCTGATGCGCTTCCCTTGCTAAAGGTTTTGTAAGGTTTATCTCCTGATTTGCTTGCTGCTTGTAAATCTCTAGGTGGTGGGAAAAATGGATTTTAGCTTATTATATTCCAGCAAAAGACATGCACATTGTGAGTAAATTCTACAAATCACCTTGCACATGAATCACCTCAGAGGGGAGAAATAGAGTGATCCTCCTCAATGGGGGCACCAATGATGCCACCTCAGAAGTCCGGCCTCTAAATGAATCAAACAAACATTCACTGAGAATAGATGAGATACACACCACCAATACACCAAATACTTTGTCAAAAATTAAAAAAACAAGAGCTACATGTCAACATTGTTATAGTGGGATGCTCCTCATATACCACTCGTCGAGAGAAAACACACACACCATTGTGCGCACACCCTTGATTTTCACGAGAATTTCACTCAATACTACATGAAACTAGAAAACCAACAAAAAATATACTTAGGTAAAAATGGTGGAACATGTTGACTCAGACACACAAGTGCACGCCTCTACTTTCTCCCTTCTCTATTCTATTTATGTGTCACACCATCCTCTCCTTTACGCCCGTCTTTTCTCCCCTCATCTCATCTTTTCCTCTTTCTGTCATCTTTCTTTATGCTCTCTAGCTTTTTAATGGAAAGTATACACTTTAATTCTCCTCCTCCATTTTTCTTTTCAAAAAAGCCAACCCAACAATGAAGATCTACCTTCCTTTAAGTGTACATGGCCTTGCCAACTTTGCATGGGTGCGTCCTGGTGGCCAAACAAGGATACCATTTTTTAGGCCTTCTCTCTCGTGCAATAGGTGTTTTTTTAAACATCCAAATCCTTTTTCTGAGTGCTTCGTAGGAGGGGCAAAAATCTTGCCATCACTATTAACCACTTCATAGATTAAGATGGTTTCACCCATGCGACCTACCGCGTTAAGGCCCTTTGCCATCTTACCTGCTCGAATGAGAGCTTACCTTTTGTAGATGGAACTAGAACATATAAAGTGGCCTTACCTTAAGCTTAATGTCAAATACCTAAAGTCTAAGGACTTTATGTATATACTTGACTAAGACTAGTAATAGTGGTTGGACCATTTTTAACTTTGGCCCACCTAGTGTGAAAACTAGTCGGTAGTATAGTGGACTAGCGTGAAAACTAGTCACTTGTTTAAGATTAGTAATAGTGGTTATACCATTTTTAACTTTGGCTAGCCTAGTGTGAAAACTAGTCGCTTTTGTAAGATAAAACTAGAACATATAGAGCGGCCTTACCTTGAGCTTAATGTCAAATAGGGAAACTCTAAGGACTTTACTTGCTTAAGACTAGCAATAGTGGTTGGACCATTTTTAACTTTGGCTAGCCTAGTGTGAAAACTAGTCACTTGTTATAAGTTATTTTTGACAAGTCTAAGCAATACACAATCATTCCCTTCTTGTGAGATATTCTCTTATCTCTTCTGTTTGAATCTTGCTTGCTTGATGTATGTATACTAGATAGACTTGTTTGTAGGTTTGCCTCCTACATTAGCTTCTTCTTCTTTCCTTGCTTTTTGTGAGAGAGAACCATCATCAATGCTGTCTCCTCTTGCCTCCATCTAGGCATAGTGTTATGTGCACATTATATCTACATATACTAGGAGACTAACCCACCCTACGCATGTGAGCATGGGAGCATGGGAACATGCTCTAGTGGGGCAAGGGTTAGACCTAACCTTGGATTAAGGTTAGGGTCAGGCAACCAAGGGTCACACATGGAAATGGAAGGCCAAGAGTCACTCTGGAAATGGAAGGTCAAGAGTCACTCTAGAAATGGAAGGCCAAGAGTCAACTTAGAAATGGAAGTCAACAGTCGCTTTGGAAATGGAAGGTCAAGAGTCACTCTGGAAATGGAAGGTCAAGAGTCACTTTGGAGCTCTCCTATAAATAAGAGCATGGGACACTCTCAAGGGAGGTACTCTTGTGTAGAGTATTATGTCTACTCTCTTACCATTTCATGCTAGAGCTATGTGCTGCTAGAATGAAGTCATATCTCTTGGTGGTATGGGACACCAAGGTAAGGTATGTGGTACTTCATTGTATTTATGTGTGCACCCTTGGGCTTGGGGGTGGTTGGGTGGATGAGTATATGCCTAGTTTATGCATGTTTATGCATAGAGATTAACTAGAGAGATCTTGGGGATTTTAACAATGGTATTAGAGTGGTCTCTAGTTAATTTTTGATGTTTTTTCTCATTATACCAAAATTTTAGTATTTTTTAAAAAGTAAAATTTAACATTTACTAAGCAAAAATGTTATTTTTTGGTTGGTTTCGGTAACCTATGCGTGTGGAACATCAATATGGTGCTCGGAACGCATGCTTCTCAATTTCAATGGACGTATCGACGTTCGGGGAAATTTCACGAATGTAAATGCTATTTTTCTCTCTTTTTCATGGGTAAAATAAGCATTTTGCGGATTTGTTATCGGAGTTTTGCACATGATATTGCAAATAATTATGGTAGAAAGGTTTCCCTTACATCTCATGAAATTTTAGGAAATTTTTCCTTAAATTTTGAGACATTTTTTTTGACCATAGAAATGGTAAATTAGGCTTTTTTAGCATTTTTTTGCAAAAAGCCCGCATGTGTGGTGCTGACTAGCATCGTGCTTGTATGTCGTGTGGAGCTTATGCTTTCCCCCCTCTCTCTAAGAAAGCACAGCGGCCAAGATGAGGGCAAGAAAACGTGGCAGGGATAAAGAGTAGAACCTGGAAAGATTAAGGCTTTTTGTGCCACATATGTGTGTCTTTATACGTAAATTTTATTTTGGCACACGCATTCACAATTGGTGAATGGGATGGTGTTATGGTTGAACCTTTGTTCGTCTCCATTCGTCATGTGAGTTAATTTTTCCATGATTTTTGTTTCGAGTTTTCTTTCTTATTGGACATGTTCCTTGCTTTCTTCGATGATGGCTGGAGTCTGCATTCCAAGTGTGTCTCGCCTTTGACACTTGTCCATGATAGTTTATTTTACACTTGTTTAAGTGTGGGTCTATTCTTAATTTGCTAAGCCTTTAAGACAAATTCTATCATGGCTTAGTTGATTTATTTGTTTTGGTGGATTTTATTGGATGGTTTCTAAGTTTTATATAGACTCATCAGCTTCTGTCTAGATCACTTGCATCTAGGGGTTTTTAATGAGTGCTACACACATGTGTTTCACTTGCTTACTTTTTGGAGCTTTTCTTGAATGACACCATGTTCATATACTCCAAAGCGATGAGTTGGCCACCCACTGATTTTAATGCTTCTTTTGGCATGGTCAATGACCATTAGATGGCATGCATTGATTTTTATGATCAACTATGGTTTTCATGGATTTGAGGTGCTCCTATGCTTCTATCCATGGTTTATGAGGATCTTTTGATCTTTTGGATAATATCATGTACTTTGAAGAGATAGCATTTGCCTTCGTTTTTGCACGTAATTTTGGAGTATGTTCCTTGTACTCTTGTACATATTCCAACTTAGATACCTTGTACTCTTGTACATATTCCAACTTAGATACCTAGTTGCTTATGTATCTAGGTGAATTGTTATTTTTCTACCCTAGCTTTATTGTGTTTATTGGGTAGTTATCATTATAAAGGTGCTAATAATTCAAATTATTTTCTAATGATGTACTTGGAAAGAGTTATTCCTTGTTGTGGTCTCAGGTATATAGAGACAAGTTTTAGTAAAGTGAAAGTCTGGGATAAGGCTATTGCATTCCTTTTATGCAAGATTTTGTTCATATTTTCTAGATGGCATACTAGGGAGTTCCAAATTGGTAGGGTATGTATGGGTGGTATCATGGTGCTATGGGACTAGTGATCCCTCACATATATTATCTTATCGGATAATTTGGGCTCAAGATTGTTGCCTTGCTTACATCACTTGGCATGTTGACCCCAACATTAAAAAACAATCTCATTTTTTAACTTTACTTGAAGTTGTAGTGTAGGCATTCTTTAGATAAACTTCTTTTATCTCTAGCCTACATGTTTTGATGGGTGTAAGCTCTTTCTTTAGAGTTCAATGAGTTTATCTTAATGTGTTTGGATTAAGAAAATTTAGATTCTTCCTTTGTTGGCATTTCCTTCTCTAGTTCCGTCCTTTAGGTAATTTATACAGTCCACCTGATGGTTTACGGAGGATGTACATATGTGACTCATCAAGACGTTGATGACTCCCTATGTTGATATGGGTAACTCGCCGATGATTCCCTGTGCAAATGTGGGTACATTGGGCCGCCGATGGATCCCTGGTTTCTACCATTATAATGCCATGTCTACCTACTTTATTCCGAATGGTTTACATCGAGGAATCTACTTTGAGTTTGAGTTCCTCTAATCACCTGCAATCTGATGGAAAAATAGAGCGTGTGAATCAGATTTTAGAGGATATGCTTCGTGTGTATATCTTTAGAAAACCATCGAGTTGGGAAAAGTATCTTCCAATGATGGAATTTGCTCCTATAATAGTTTTAGGCATATGGCTACTAGTTATAGTCCATTTATGCTTATTTATAGGTATCAACCCAAGGTACCAGTTGATGTCACTTTTAAGGACATTGAGCTTGATGCATCGAGGGATTTCTTGTGTGATATGCAGGAAATGCTAACCCAAGCTCAGGATTCTATCAGGAGTGCTCAGGATAAAGCACGATTTTATGCTAATAGGGGACACTCACCTTGGTCTTTTGAGCCAGGAGCGTTGGTTTATTTGAAAGATTCTCATACTTTGTCAACAAGAAAGTGGTCAAAATTATCTCCTAGATATTGTGGTCCATTCCGAGTTATACATCAGATTGGCATGGTTGCGTATGAATTAAAACTACCTCCACATGTCAGAGTTCATCAAATCTTTCATGTCAACAGATTGAAAGAGAAGTTGGGAGGTGAGGATAACATAGTTACTCCTCAAGAACTCGTTGAGGTCAAGGATTTATCCTATGTTCCACATGAACCTTAAAAGGTACTCGAATTCAGGGAAAGAAAACTTCATAATTGCTTAACCCCCTGGAGGTTAAAATTGGGTGGAAAGATAGGGAAATCGAGGATTCGACTTGGGAGTCAGTTGAGAACATTCAACGTAGGTTTCCTTCTTTTCATTACAAGAGTGCAATGTTTTGAGATAGAGGAAGTATGTTATGTGCATATTATATGTGCATATACTAGGAGACTAACCCACCCTAGGCATGTGAGCATTGTTGAGAATTGTGGTGCCAAAGTGCACTAGACAAGAGGTATGGAGTGAGAAATGCCATATGGAAAGTAGATATTTATCCCATATGCAAGGGAAGTCCCATGAGATTTGTCCCTCCACCCTATATAAAAGGGGTCATTTTTCAAGCAATGAATCATCTCATGCACTTTGCACATCTCAAGTCTCTCTATGAGTCCAAGCTTATCTATCTTGGAACCTAATTGATTTGAGTCTATTACACATACACATCATCATGTGTATAATTAGACACCATCCACCTTAGGTCATTGTAATCATGTGTAATTAGTAGGTGATTAGTATGGGATTAGTATCATTACCTTAGGTCTTTGTAATCATGTATAATTAGTAGGTGATTAGTGTGGGATTAGCATCATTGCCATGGAGAGCTTGGGTCTCCCAAAATCTCAACAAGCATGGGAGCATAGGAACATACTCTAGTGGGGCAAGGGTTAGACCTAACCTTGGGTTGAGGTTGGGGTTAGGCAACCAAGGGTCACACATGGAAATGGAAGGCTAAGAGTCACTCTGGAAATGGAAGGTCAAGAGTACCTTGGACATGGAAGGTCAAGAGTCACCTTAGAAATGGAAGGTCAAGAGGTACTTTGGAAATGGAAGGTCAAGAGTCACTTTGGAGCTCTCCTATAAATAAGAGCATGTGTTGCATGACGAATGAAGATCAATGCAAGGATGCAACAAAAAAGACACTTAGGGCTTTTGTAAAGAATTCCAAGTTGTAGATGAATGTGGGAGAGGGCTTGACAATAATCCCACATGGAAACTTTTGGGAGTTCTAGAGTTTTTGTATAAAAAGTGGCTCATTTGAGAGCTAGAGGACTTTTTGGTCATTTGGTCGAGAGGCTCATAGAGAGAGCTTGCTCCATAGCTCCTTCTCATGTGCTCTCCCAAGGCTCTCCATCTCCATTCTTGCTTCAATCTTGTACTCTCTATTCTCTACATTTTCAATGATATGAGGTTATGGTCTACACACTTGCTAATCTAGATTTCTTAATGATGTTTTGATGCTAAAATCTGATTTGTGAGTTGTAGAGTGTATGTGATGAAGCTTGTGCATGAAATGATGTGTAGTTGAGGCTTGTGTGATAACTCTTTGCATGTTAGATTCTTTGCATAAGTTGCATTTTTATGCTTAAGTGTAGCCTAATCTTGATGCTTTGATTATGTTAGATTGATTGCTTGAGTGTTGAAGAAGGATTGAGTAGGACTAGAAGTCATTAGTGTGTGGTTAACTAATCTTCTCCCATTCGGGATAGCCTCTATGCGCTAACCGGGTTGCATTCACGGATTGACAAAGTGTGTGGGTTGGAGTGTAGCCTCCGCTATGCTATGATGTCCCAAACAATGGCGCCGCTGCCGGGGAACGCACACCTAAGTTAGTGAAGGGTGTTAACCATTACTTCTTACTAAGTGCTCCATTGATTGCAAAATTCGTGGATTAGGGTAGATTAGAGTAGAGTTTGCAAGGGCATTGAGTGTGTGATCTCAAGGGCGCCTTGTGTGTTTTCTGTTTTTTGATTAGAAGCAAAAAAAATTAAAACCCCATTGCGGTAGAGAAATCCCGCCATTAATTAGGTTTAAGTGCTTTCTGTTTTTGTATTTTTTGGCATACCTTGTGTCACTAATCAACTAAAACACTAACATTTGCGTTTTTGTGTTGCGGTTGGGAGGGCTTTGTGATGCGAAAATTTCCTTCCATTATCTAACAAGAGCTGTTGGAGGTGACTTTTTAAAATATATATATATATATATATATATATATATATATATATATATATATATATATATATATATATATATATTTACACTGTGGAACAGCAGCAAAGAAATAAATATATATATATATAAATATATATTTATTCGCAGAAGCGCTGTAGCTGTGGGTGGCCGGCTTATACCTTGCAGCTGCGGGCGGCTGGCTGAAAGTGGAGGTGAAGGTGTTGGGCGGCCAGCGTTGCAGAAGGTGAAGGTGTTTGTAGGCAACCAAGCACCAGCGGGGGAAGGCGTCGAAGTGGAGGATGCGTAGAGGTGGCTGATGGCGTTGCTGCAGGCGAGAGATAGCTGCAGGAGAAGCAGAAGTCGAAGAGGTAAGGGCTGCTGCCCTTGGGCGGAAGAGGCTGACGTGGCTGTAAAAAAAAAAAACGCAGAGGAGGCGGCTGGCAGTGGGAAGGCGTCGAAGAGGAGGTCTGCGATGTTGGCGTGGAGAGGCCGTCGAAGTGGAGGATGCGTGGAGGCGGCTGATGGCGTTGCTGCTGGCGAGAGGTAGCTGCAAGAAAAGCGGGCAAAGAGGTGGCCGGCGTGGAGACTATGTAGAGCGGCCGAAAGAGAAGGGCGGCCGTTGGCGTGGAGAGGTTGCAGTTGTGAAGGTTGGCTGGCAAGCAGAGGCGGTGGTGAGACGAGCGAGAAGGGCGATGGCGAAGCACTGAGAGAGGAGGCTGGCTGTTGGCCGGCTGAAAGCGAAGAAAGAAGGCTGGCTGAAGCAAGAAGAGTAGTAGGCGGTGACTGTAGCGAAGCCCAGCTGTGAGGCGGCTGCTGATGCTGCTGCAGCTGAGAAGCGAAGTGTGTGGAGGGCGCCTGACGAAGCACGTGAAGGCGGCTGCCTGCAGCAGCGGCGTACAATCCGGGGGCCGATAAGGATTATAAGGTGAGTGTTTTTTTTAATTTTTTTAATTCTATTTTTAATTTTTAATTTTTGTTAATTTTTATGTTTTTTTGTATTTATTTTTTAAAAAAAAATAGAAAAAAATAATAAAAATAAAAAGAAAA
The DNA here is from genome assembly GCF_041138505.1 of Cibotium barometz. Taxonomy (NCBI): domain Eukaryota; kingdom Viridiplantae; phylum Streptophyta; class Polypodiopsida; order Cyatheales; family Cibotiaceae; genus Cibotium; species Cibotium barometz. Next base: position 39,732,293 of record NC_141082.1, read on the forward strand.
AGAAATATAAAACAAGAAAAATAATTTTTTAAAAAAAAATAAAAGAAAAAAAAAGAAAGAGAAAAGAAAGAAATTTTTTTAAAAAAAAATAAAAAAATTTTGTGTTTTTTATTTTGAGTCCACATTCTTTGCATAATTTTCATTTTCTTAATTTTTTGTAAAATTTTGCATAATTCAACTAGCTTGCATTTTTTATTTTTTATTTTTTTAGAATTTTTGTAATTGCGTGCATAATTAGTAGATTCATATTTTGTGTAAATAGTACGAAATTTATTAGTATTAAAAAAAAACAACCAAAGAAAGAAAAAGGAAGAAAACAAAAGAAAAGAAATAGAAATTTTTAAAACAAAAAAATCTATAAATTATGTGTTTTTAGGAGTCCATATTCTTTACATATTTTGTAATTTTTAATTTTTTAATTTTTTGCATAATTAGGGTAACTTGCATTGTTTTAAAATTTCTGTGCATAATTAGTGTTTTGTTTAGCGTGATTCATATTTTTTTGTAATTAGAAAAAAAATAAAAAAAAAAATAAAAATAAAAAAAAAGATAGATAGTTACACACATACTCATTTTAGTTGCATTTAGTGGTTAGGTAGGGTAAAATATATATATATATATATATACATATATATATATATTTATTAAAAAAAAATAAAAACAAAGACAAAATAAAAAAAACAAAAAAAAACACACATAAAAAACCAAAAAAATTTGACCTTATGCACTTGCGGTCGCGACGTCTTATAGATTCTGCCATAGGGCCTAGGGCACCTTCTAGAGTACCTACGCAGGAAAGTGGGACCCAATCGGTAGGAAATTTGGCAGATATTGCTGAAACCCTTTCTGAATCCCAATCCGATACCCTTTCCTCCAGAACAACTAGTTCATTGTCCATGGACAATCTTGGGCCGTCAAATAGTCATTCCGTAGCCCCAAATAGGACACCCACAAGATCTTTTAATCCATTTGAAGCCGACACCATGGGGTTAACACTCAATGTGAGACTCCAATATGTCTACACGAATGCTCAAGGAGTTGAGATCTTTAGGGATCCACAACAACGGTATCTTGTTAAGATCGCAGACATTTTCTCAGAACTTGATAAAGCACCTCTAGTCAATGACCAGGGTAACATGTACATGGGTGGAGATGGTGTTCGCTACGAAGTCACCTACCATCCAGAAAATGTAAACAAATTAGGGGAGCTCTCTAAAACCGAGTTCTTTGACTTATCAAAACTTTCCAGAGCAAGGGAGTCTAGAGATCATTGGCTCATTGAGCCGGACATGCCTGGATCATCCAATGCCCAGTCCTCAAAGCCATCCATAGATGATTTACTTCTTGTAGATCTAAATTTGGAAAGGGATAGGAAAGGCAAGAACAAAATGGATCAGGGGGCTGAGAACCAGTGGGAGTTTGTACGACAAATTCCAGTGACAAAGGTCTTACAGGATGACCCACTTTAAGAGGTCTATAAGGACTCTTTAGAGGGATATTATGCCACAACTAGATTGCCACAGCTCGATCTTCCTCTAGCACTGGTAGTGGTAGTTGAGAAGCTTGCAGGACACATGAACCGAATAATTGATAAATGGGCCAATGAATACCGAACCTTAGATTGGAAAGAGATTCGGGAGCTCACGTGGAAAGGACAACCATTATTCATGGAAGTGTTCTCAACAAATATAGCCAAACCAGGAGAGACAGCCTTTCTTGGAGAAACTGTTGCTCCTCCCCTACGAGAGTTCACTAGAGAGGGACCTTCAACATCAAAGTGGACCACTGCTAGTAGCCCAACTCTAGCACTACGATATAGTCCTACACCAAATGTGCGACCACCGGTCACACCACAACAACATCTTTCTCACTATGACAATCGGAGGGTAGGGGAGCCAACTCGGCCTCCCATAAATGCACCTCCTGAAATGCGGGTGACAAGATCTTTGGAGGGGTTTGGTGAGGCTGGTAATAGGGTACCCACACCAATTTTGGATGCATGTGGACCATCTTTCCAAAGAGAGGAACAATTCCCACTGAGAGTGAGAGGCCGTAGGCCCTATGATGAGTATTCAAGACAAGTAAGGCCATCAACTCTTCAGAAACTGGTAAAGAAGTATGAAGGGTCGGGAGATCCATACGACCATGTAGCAGCATTTAGGCAAGCAGTTCGAGCTGAGCAAGTGGCTGACAAGCATACTCAAATTGAAGGATTTGGACTCACTCTTGAGGGAAAAGCCCTGGCTTGGTTTCAGGCACTAGAGGCTTCAGACAAATCTTCTTTACGAGTTTTGGAAGAGAGATTCATTGCTGCATTTTCCTTGATGGGAATTCAACATGACACGGTAGCACACATCTACTCTTTCAAGCAAGGCGAGAATGAGAGTGTTAGAGACTGTGTAAATAGAATGAAGCAGTACATTAATCGTTGCCCAGAAGATGAGAAGCCCGCCCAAAGTTGATTAATTTCTCTCTTCTTAAAAGGACTAAAAAATTCAACACTGCATACACATCTCTATGCGAAGAAGCATACAGATTTCAATGAGTGTTGCCATGATGCTATGGATTTCACCGATAACTTCAAATTCCAAGATGGTTCTGGCCCTGAGGTGAAACCTAGAGATCAGTGGGGTGATGACCAAAGTTCAGGGTCTAGCGCGCTAGTAAATCCAGACCAGATAGCTAACCTAGTACTAAGGAGATTGGGACAGACCTATCGTCCACCCATGCAGCCACAACAATAGCAGCAGAGAATGAGGAGTGTGCTCCCTACAGGTCCTCATCTTTGTGGAGCATGTGGCGGTAACCATAAAACAGAGGAATGTAATACCTTTTCTCCTCTAGTCACAAACCAACCCACAAAGAAGTGGTGCCAAGCCCGTGCTTGGAACTTTACCCACACCACACAGGAATGTACTCGCATTGCAAGAATGAGACAGGAGCGTGAGCAGCCAAGGGGTGGAGTGGCTCCACAAATGTATCAACAGTATACTAATTTTGAACGTAAGCCACCGATGGCACAAGAGCAAGCACGACCTGTTCTTGGTGCCCAATCTCCTGCTCCTGGGACTGCTCCTGTAAGGGTTGTGGACTACCACAATTCAAATATGTGTAGAGACTTGGTAAACCCAGGCTATGTGGAGGAGGAATATGCATCATATTCATCCAAAGAAAATCTCTTTGAAAGTCCCGCATACCCAAGCCAAGCACTGGAGGCTAGGGGAACAAAACTCTTTGATGTTGCTAGGCGGCTACCAACCTAGGACTCCAGGCCCCTCAGGTCAATGGCAGCTAAGGAAAGTAGAGGCCAAACCAATGGGCCCCTGTTATGAGTGCGGAGAACCCCATTGGGCTCGTGATTGTCCACATTGCTCAAGGCAAGCATCTCGATCCAATACAACAGTACCAATTGAAAGATATTGTCTAGGGTGTTGTGTAGAACACTTTCCAAAGGATTGTTTGCTGAAACCACATGAGGAAGGCGCCTCTCAACCAAAGGTCTCACTCAACCTTGTAGGGGCAATTCCATCACCACCTTCATCTGAGAATGAGGATGTCGTGCCACTTAGAGTCATGACTAGATCACAGACACGAAATGCCGAAATACAAACTGATGAGACACCTCAAACTAGGGATGCAAAGACAAATCTAGTGGACAAGACCCTACAGTCCAATAGAAAAAAGACCACTAGGAGGAAAAAGAACCGAAACAAGCAAACTAAAAGTGCATCCACTAGTTCTCAAGATGCCTCTAAACAAAACATGAGGGATCAAACTTTTACATCCCAAGAAGTGCATGAGGAACATCAACCTCAACCTGGGCCTAGTGCTAAACAAGATGAGATTAGTACGACCGAGGATAGTTCTGTTTTTGTGGATAAAGTGAATGAGACTCTAGATGCCATCATTGATGCTCATAGAAGTCGCATTGCAGCTTTATCTGAGCTACCCAAGAAGCTTCAAGAATACCCAAACCCTCGTGAGGAGAAGATCAATCTAGCTGTACATCAGCAACTCATTAGGGAAGCTCAGTCAATACTTGAGGGACCACCACCACCTATTCCTCGGGGCCCAATCTCTCTTAAGCCAACATTAGAAACCATACCAGAAGTGTCATCAAGTCGGGAAATGAAAAGTGAGCTCATTTCACAAGCTCATAGCGAAAGGTCTGCACCAATTGACACCCAATTGAAAGGAGGTAATCTGCCACCACCTAGCCTTGTCTTCCCATGCAATGATGAAGTTATTGATGCTAATGAGGACATGGCAAATGAGATGTGGGCCGCAGTTCATGAGAAAGTTAATGAGAACATGTCCTCTATTAGTTCGCCTCCATTCTCTGAGGTGGATTTTACCAGGGGCACGGAAAACAACTTTGGATGCCCAAGCATCCAGGAGGAAGTTCGAACAATTGTTTCTCCTAGAAGTAAGCATACAATGAAAACCTTACCATCATATCTGGGAGAATATGAGAACTGTTCTCAAACCTTGAGGATACCCTCCATGCATAAAAGGTTGACAAAGGAGAAGGATATGAGTATCGTGCAAGCTATTTTGTCAGCACCAGTGGCTTGTACCTTACCATTGCTTGATTTGATAAAGCGGAATGATATTGCCACATGTTTGTCAGAGCAGGTATTGCTACAAAAGGGTCACCATGAGTGTACTATACACCCTGAGACAAAGCATGTTATGCCAGTTCCTATCAACAAAGTAGGAAAATTTTGTGAGGACGATCAGGGAAATGCTACCCTCCCATTAGAAGTGCGAAAAGTAGCTTCAACTGCAATACTTGATAGTGGTGCAGGAGTGGGCATTGTGACAAGGTCCATTTGGAAAAAGTGGGGCAAACCAGCTATTAGGAGTACCAGGATGCGCTTGCAGCTAGCAGATGGAAGTTTAGAACATCCCCTTGGGCTACTTGAGAACATATTGGTCACCACATGTGGGATTGAATATGAGCACACCTTTGCAGTAGTGGATTTTGGAAAACATCCAAACTATGAAGTGATATTGGGAAGACCATTCATGCGACAATTTCAAATGATTCAAGATTGGGGATACAATTATTTGTACCTCCGACATGATTCTGTCATCACAAGGGTCAACCTAAGGAATCACTCATATTGTGATGTAACAAGGTCTCCAATAGATGAGTTTGATTCTGCTTCATCTGAGGGCTCAAGAGTTACATTGTCAGATGGGCGAGAAGATCTGTGGATGTGTGGAGCCTCATGTAGGGATTTCAACACTGAGAGACTTAAGGGTAATCGAGGCATACATTCCACAACCCTTCCCTGAGCATTTAATTGATCCATTAGAATGGAGTCATGTCCTTGCAACATTATCGACCTGTGCTTTACCTAAGCCAATTCAATTTTGTGACTCAGATGGATATGATATTATTCCTATACGACTGGTACAACCACGTGCCCTTCTAGATGATTTGTACTATAGGGATACATCCACAACAGCTCTGCATGTCGAGGAAGTCTCAGTGGAGGATTTAACACTCGAATCTGCTAATGATGCTGATAAGGAAGATGGCTGGGACTCTGATTTTGATAATAATGTGATAATCCCTGAGGAAGAGTTAGGAAAGGCATGCCTACTCTTGAGGAAGGGAGGTTCAAGTAGAGATCCCTCGAAGCCGACCTAAACGTAAATGCTGTAAGAGCCATAAAAGAATCCGTAAACAAGAAGAGCGGGAACAACGTGAGAGACTACAAAAAGAAAAGGAGGAGTCTAAGAGTGAAAACTCTCGACCACCACCTCACTTCTCAGGAAAGAACGGATATCTATACTATGTCCAAGCACAAGATAGTATCAAAGACCAAGTAAAACGATCAGATGGATTCCAAGCAGGAGAAAAGCTAACAACTGTTAGCAAAAATCGTAAAAAAACGAAGAAACAAAAACCAAAACTCAAGTCTAAAACCGATTCAAAAGAGAGTGTCGGAAGTGCAAAGACAACGGTTGAACAAAAAAATCCAATGCAAGATGGCAAAGGAGAGGTCAAAACCACATGGTCTTCAATGAGTGAAGACTCAAGTGGACAAGAACAAGGTCTCAATGTTCCTCCGAATTTCACACAGTACACTCTTCAAGATCGGAAGATTGTTCTTCAACAGCCCATGTGACAAAAACCAAGCATGCCAGGGGTTTTATATGATGGTCCAGAAGATGCAAAAAAGATTGATATTGCTAAGCCAGTAGAAGAGCCTCGCTATGTGTGGATTGCCACAGACTTGTCCTTAGATGAGGAGAAGTTATTAATTCAAACAATAAAGAAGTATCGCGATGTTTTTGCTTGGAGTTATAAAGACCTCAAAGGAGTTGATCCAAGCATATGTCAGCATACAATTCCATTGCGAGAGGATGCAAAGCCCTCCAAGCAACGTCCTTATACTTACAATGAAAACTTCGCACGGAAGATAAAGGAAGAAATAGACAAGCTCTTAGAGGCAGAATTTATCTATGAGATTGAACACACTGAATGGGTCTCCCCTATTGTAGTGGTGCCCAAGAAAAATGGAAAACTTCGAGTATGTGTAAACCTCAAGAAGGTAAATGCAGCTACTGTGCGTGATCATTACCCACTTCCAATCACGGATCATGTTCTGGGACGAGTTGCAGGGAAAAAGGCATATAGTTTCTTGGATGGATTCTCCGGTTACAATCAAGTATCAATTGATCCAAAGGATCAACACAAGACAGCCTTTGCTACTGAAGATGGCATCTTTGCCTATCGTGTTATGCCATTTGGTCTAACAAATGCACCAACAACCTTTCAGCGGTTAATGAGTCATGTATTCAAGGAGTACCTTAGGCAATTTCTTGAGATCTTCATGGATGATTTATGTGTTCACTCACAAGAGCGTGATGATCATATAGAACACCTCAGACATGTGTTTCAAAAGTGTCAACTTTATTGTATATGCTTGAATCCTGACAAGTGCAAATTCATGGTAAGACAAGGGAAAATTTTGGGCCATATTGTTTCTCGCAATGGGATTTTAACAGATATGGATAAAATTGATGTCATTGTCTCATTACCTCGGCCTATCAACCCTAAAGGGGTACAAACATTCATGGGACATTGTGGCTATTACCGTAGATTCATCCACATGTACGCTGTCCTAGCCAGACCGTTATATGCTCTTCTTGTAAAGTTTAATTGGATTGATGAGTGTGAGGAATCCTTTGAAAAGTTGAAGCAAGCATTAGTGACTGCACCCATCTTACGGGCACCAGATTGGAACCAAATCTTTCATGTCCATATTGATGCTTCAAACTTTGCAATTGGATGTATTTTGGCTCAATCGGGAGAACATAATAAGGATTTCCCAATCTCATATGCTAGTCGACAGTTGAACAATGCTGAGAAGAATTACACCACAACAGAAAGAGAAGGTTTGTCCATGATATATGCAGTGAAAAAGTTTCGCCATTACCTTTTGGCAAACAGATCACTTGTCTCGAATCACCTCTGGCGAAGCTCCTGTGGGTGTGGATGATGATATGTTAGATTCAACACTTTTCCTTGTAGAAACAGCTCCTAGATGGTCTGAATCCATTTTAGAAATTTTGACAAGTGGGCAAATACAACTAGCGGGTCCTAATGTGGACCTATGGCGACCATTCAAGTTAATCTCAGGAAGATTATATCGTCAGGGTAATGATGGAGTGTTGCGGCTTATACCTAACCCCGACCAATATGAGGAGATCTTGGAATGGGCACATGCAGGTATCGATGGAATCCATGCATCAGCGACTACTTGTGTGCAACGTATATCTCAAGATGGGCAATGGTGGCCTACCATGCATGCAGATGCTGAAACATTTGTTTGTAACTGTGCTTCATGTAAAATTCAACAGCCAATTCATAATGTCACATTATTCCAAATTTCAACCACACCAAGTTGGAGTAAGTATATTGTGGACTATCTTCAGCATGGTCATATGGATCAAAAAATTCCTAAACATCGAAAGCATGCTATTAAAGTTGAAGCGGCAAACTATCTGCTGATAGAGGGCCAACTCTACAAGAGGGGCAAGGATGGCAACTTACGCATGTGTGTATGTGAAGCTGACTATTTGAAAATCTTAACTCATGCACATGCAGGTGTTGGGGGTGGACACTTTTCTGGCAATACCACAGCTAAGTTGATTAGGTGGTCTGGGCTTTGGTGGCCAACCTTACAAATGGATGCCGAAGAATATGTAAAACGTTGTGACGATTGTCAAAGGACCAAACCTCCCATCACAAAGCACAATATGCCATTGCGGCCTATGTTAAGCACACGTGCTTTTGCAAAATGGGGTATTGATTTTGTCGGTCCCATTAAACCTCCAGCTCGTCACACGCATGCTGAATATATTATAGTCGCACAACAGACTATTTGACCAAATGGGTAGAGGCAAAGGCTACAGTCAAAAATGATACCAGAACCACAGCCAAGTTCTTGTATGAGTACGTGTTTACACGCTATGGCTTACCTATTGAGATCGTTAGTGATCAAGGTGTGCACTTTGTAAATGAAGTCATAGAATTTTTGCTTCAAGAATTTATGGTAATTCACAAGCGTTCTGCACCCTATCATCCCCAGACCAATGGACAAGCCGAGAGTACTAACAAGATTCTCTGCACACCACTCACAAAAATTGTTGAGGGACATAGGACTGATTGGGAGCAAAAGTTGCACTCAGTTCTTTGGGCATATAGGACAGCCTATAAAACATCTGTGGGCACAACCCCATTTGAGCTTGCTTTTGGATTAGACGCAATTCTTCCCATTGAATTTCTTGTACCTACTCTACGAGTAGCTAAACAATTGGATTGGACTGGTCATGAGCTTTCACAACGCGTTGACGAGCGAATTGGAAAAGCTTGATGAGACCCGCTTATTGGCGGTAATGGAGATGTATGCTGAGAAGAGGAGACAAAAGCAATGGTATGATAGAAATGTAACAACTGGCCGATTCAAAAAAGGAGACCTGGTGCTCTTGTACACACTTAAGAAGCATAAGAGAAAGCTCAATAAACGTGGCCTAGGACCGTTTGTGATTAATGAGCTTACTCCAAGTGGTGCAGTGCGTTTAGAGACACTAGAAGGTGAGCAAATGCCTAACTTCATTAATGGAAGTCGTCTCAAGAAATACAATGAACCATTAACTGAAGCCATGCTTCAACAGATGCATGCTGCACAAACACGGAAAGAAGCACTTGACCTACTTAAACGTTAGGCTCAAGAGGAGGCTAAAGCTAGAGTTGCAAAAGCCAAGGAGCATCGCAAAGCTTCTATGTTGGCCATACAGTTGGCTACTGATGAACCATATGTCGATCCATTCAATATTCAAGTGTGCCTCCATCTTCATGAGACTACCTACTTTGTCTCTGCCTTAATTGACTCTGGTGCAGATTATAATGTTCTCTCGTTTGACACATGGATAGCCTTGGGTCAACCAACACTTGTGCAAATTCCTGTTGACTTACAAAGCTTCTCAGGTGAAGATAACCCTATAGAGGGAAAATGTGTCATTATGATGTCCATTCAGGATCACCAGATGTCAGTGCCCTTTTATGTGGCACATAAGTCCAAGGCAGTAGTAGAGGCTGTTCTCGGTAGATCGTGGTTAAGTGCTACCAATTGCTCATTAGATTGGAAGAATAGACAATACAGGTTGCAAATTGATTCTGATTGCATCTTGGGATCTGCTACTCCACGAGCTTTATTGTGTCAAAAGGGTAATGTTTCTACCTTACACAACCCACTCTCAAAATCTGATCTTGAAGCTCTAAAACAAATGATGTGGATAATTGATGAGTACTCAAGTGAGGGCCATGGCTGGCATGTTCCAACTACTCTAGTTGCTGCTCAAAGAAGGCCAGGCAAGAAAGAATTATCAATTTGGCTACCCAAAGATGCGTACAAAATTGTACCATCTAGTCTAGTTGCCAAGTCTCCTAAAAAGCACATCATTTCCAAGCCTAAACCTCGGATTGTTACTCGATGGGTCCCAAAACATGTTCTTAAAGCACAAGGCTATTATGAGGGTGCAACAGCAATTTGGCTTCCAAAATGCCATGCTTTGCTAGGGGTAAAAGAGTGTTTCAAAAAGATTTCAAAAGCCACCCTTGATTTTCCATATCAGTGGGTGCAAAAGAAATCAACACAAACTCTTCAAGATAGGATAGGTGGCTGTGATAGCACCTACAAATCTACTTGTGTTGATCTTCCTAAAACATGTATTGAAACACCGGTTGTCCCAATTTCTCCTTGTTACACAATTCAACCATCAACTTGTGTACCTAAGACAAGTCCAAATGAGATTCATTTGAGCATAGATTCTAGCATTTCAATGCCTAAATCCTCTTATCTTGCTCAAATTCCAAGACAATTGCTAAAGTTCCCACCTCTTAAAAAGGATATACCTAAAACCAAAGATAAGGCATTAACACTACAATTGAAGCTCTTTGGTAGATCAATGTTTGAATAATGTAGTTCCTTATGCCTTTAGAAGATGTGTTCTTTTTGAGATAATCTTGTTTTTGATTGGAAGTGTAATGATGGATATGAGTGTTCTAAATTTCATTGTTCTACGTCCAGATAACTCCTGATGGATATTTGGCGAGATACATGTCCACCATGCATTGACCCTGATATTACTCGACCTGATCATTGCGGGGGTTATAGTGCTCCTCCATTTCAAACACATTCTAGGTACTTCTATGCTCCCTTAGGTGAAAATTGCTGTGGGCATCACTTTGTCACGTTATTCTATCAACAGCATCACCCATTTCCACATTGTCAAGAGTGTGCACGACTCATATTAGGAGAAGCTTCACATATTTGTTGGATATGCCGCTCTTACTTTAGACGATATGGCACGGGCTTAATGAAGCAAATTGTGGGTATTACACCCCAACGCTATAATCTTCTTAATGTGAGAATACCAGAGAGAGAACCAAATCAACGTAGATTACCTGAGGAGGTTCAAGCACAACAATGGAGGGATACAAGCTTAAATGACTTGCAACCACCGATCTTGCAAGCCCTCCTTCCCCAAGCCTCAACATGTCAATATTGGATCAATATGAGTACCTATATTGCGCAGGTCCAAAATCGAAATTGTCTGCTTAACCTTCCCATAGAACCAATGCCATATTTTAGTGAGGAAGCACTCCTTCCTCTACCACCTTCTCCAGAGGCCGGTTTTTGTGAGGGGTTGTCCCTGCATCCTGAGGAAATTGATACCATCTTTCCAGCAGACGAGGACACGGATCCACCACCAGCGCAAGGGTAAGCTCAGTGACTCCACAATAAGATCGACAAGCCAGGGCACTTTTCTCCCATTGGGTTTTTCCCCTCGGCTATATTCGGTGATTGGCACCAATAGCAAATTTTATTTTTTCTTTTCTTTTCTTGTTTGTTAATAACCATTTTGCAGAGATCTCAGCTTAACAAGAGCATCAAACACGCCCCTATAGTCCACCTACCGTGCACACAAATTAGGAAGGGGGGAGACATGCTACGCCTACAAAGATCAAGGAGGAGCAATCTGCACAAAATCAGCAATGTATCAATGCAAACGAACAACATCAACGGGCACTACAACAGGTGTATTCAAATCTTAATCTTTTGTTCTTTATGTGCTTTTATCTTTTGGATATATGGTTTGCATGTTCACACAATGTTGGCTGGTTTAAGTTTTTGATTAGTTGTTAAAATATGGTGAGTGAATTCTAGATTCTTAGAAGACTTAGTAAAAGATATTTCTATCTAAAGACAGTGTAGGATATATACCAAGGGAGTATGCCAAGTTCTTATGCTTTCAAGGTATATTAGTTATCCCTAGTGGTAGCTACAACTTAGGTATGAGCTAGGTGCTAGGAGTAATAAAAATTTATGAAAATATACCCTAAAAAAATATATATACAAAGTGAATTGAGACATGACGTGTCTACAGCCATGAGGAATGCTTGGTAGGACCTGGGGTTGTCTTAGCACCTTGGGGCCGATGCCTTGGTTTCTATGGGGTGAACACGGACGTCTAAAAAACTTCAGAAGAAGACCTTCAAGGAATCTATCGCCTTGATAGATGTTGGTAGGACTCTGGGGTACATTATGGACCCTCGAGACCAATGCCCTCATCTTCATGGGGTACTCCTTATGTCATAAAAGAAAGAAAAAGGGCCTGTCGCCCTTGAGATACTTAGCGGTCTTTAGATTCTCTTGGCGGAGGTCTCTTGGCCATTGCTTGGGTCTCATTGGGATAGAACCTTAATCTTTATCACCTTCTACACACACATCAAAAAAAATAAAAAAATAAAAAAATAAAAATAAAAATAAATAAATAAAAAGTTCCAATCACCTTTGCTCATATTTAGGAGTAGGTTTGCCATTTAGGAATAACTTAAACACTTGTAGGACATTGAGACTGTGGTCATAACCGGCAGTGTACAAGCACACTTGCCTTTGCATAGCACTATCTACCACTTAAGTCTCACTTTGACTAGTCTTTACTCACCTATTTTAGTACTCTTTAAAACTTTAATCAGCCTTGCACTTGTATGCTCACGTGTGAAATTATCATTGCTGGTTTTTTTTCTTTTCTTTTCTTTTCTTTTTCTCAATAAAAGGCTTTACTTGTATCCATTGTTTTTTGCAGCTCGTGCTCCTACCGCGCTCGAGGACGTGCGCAAAATAGGAAGGGGGGAGTGTTGCATGACGAATGAAGATCAATGCAAGGATGCAACAAAAAAGACACTTAGGGCTCTTGTAAAGAATTCCAAGTTGTAGATGAATGTGGAAGAGGGCTTGACAATAATCCCACATGGGAACTTTTGGGAGTTCTAGAGTTTTTGTATAAAAAGTGGCTCATTTGAGAGCTAGAGGACTTTTTGGTCATTTGGTTGAGAGGCTCATAGAGAGAGCTTGCTCCATAGCTCCTTCTCATGTGCTCTCCCAAGGCTCTCCATCTCCATTCTTGCTTCAATCTTGTACTCTCTATTCTCTACATTTTCAATGATATGAGGTTATGGTCTACACACTTGCTAATCTAGATTTCTTAATGATGTTTTGATGCTAAAATCTGATTTGTGAGTTGTAGAGTGTATGTGATGAAGCTTGTGCATGAAATGATGTGTAGTTGAGGCTTGTGTGACAGCTCTTTGCATGTTAGATTCTTTGTATAAGTTGCATTTTTATGCTTAAGTGTAGCCTAATCTTGATGCTTTGATTATGTTAGATTGATTGCTTGAGTGTTGAAGAAGGATTGAGTAGGACTAGAAGTCATTAGTGTGTGGTTAACTAATCTTCTCCCATTCGGGATAGCCTCTATGCGCTATCCGGGTTGCATTCACGGATTGACAAAGTGTGTGGGTTGGAGTGTAGTCTCCGCTATGCTATAATGTCCTAAACAGCATGGGACACTCTCAAGGGAGGTACTCTTGTGTAGAGCATTGTGTCTACTCTCTTGTTGCCATTTCATGGCTATGTGCTACTGGAATGAAGTCATATCTCTTGGTGGTATGGGACACCAAGATAAGATATGTGGTACTTCATTGTATTTATGTGTGCACCCTTGGGCTTGGGGGTGGTCGGGTGGATGAGTATATGTATGGTTTATGCATGTTTATGCATAGAGATTAACTAGAGAGATTTGTGGGATTGTAACACATAGGGACCTCTTCCTTCACCCCATTGGTAAAAGAGCATCCTGGTGTGACAAAAGATAGAGTGAGAATGCGAGACAGACGAGCTGGTGCATTCACATTTGAAAAGTTGTAATTATAGCTCTAAGGCAAGGCCTAACGATACATGATTTGACAAGGCTAAGCTAATCTCTTGACTTGAAGATATTTGATGCCGCTAACCTAGGGTTAGCTGTGTTCATTCTAAGCTATTAGGATTGCCCATTATTAGTTGACATTGACCTAGGGTTAGCTCCATTCATTTGTTTATTCTAAGCTATTAGGATCGCCTAATATTGTTTGACGTTGATTAAGTGGTCACACTATGAAAAATATACAGTTTTAAACCTTCTGTGTGTTAGTTTTGTTACTTTTGATTTTGATAGTAGCTTGTTGCATTAGGAAATTCTACTATCATATCTTCTTGTTGGAAGGGAGAAAACCCTCCTTTCTTGGTGGTTTGCATGTTTTTTGAGCTCAAAAAACATAGATTTTATTATATTGAGCCAAAGAATAGTTTACTAATTATGAGTAGGAGTGGAATCCACTCCAAAAAATTAAGCATTAAGCTCCATTAAGTATGAAATATAGGTAATTTTTGTTCATGCGTTTTATTTGTTTTCATGAGTTGTTAAAATTACTAGTTAAAAAACATGAAAAACCAACACAAAATAATTAAAAAACCCATAATTACTTACATAACCATAATTAATTAGGATTTGATCCTTAATTACCCCGTGTCAAGTCTAAAAAATCTCAAGAAATGCAAAAAACTAGGCCAAACAAGCTCTTAGTGTTATGAGACATGAGTCTACATTTCCCTAAAAAAATACGTGTCATACACGTGATTCAATACACATGAGCATGGAGACGTGAGTCATGAAAGTTTTGACATGTGAGCTGTAAGCTTGGAGGCATAAGTCAATTAGACATGAGTTAGGTATACTTAATATTTAGGCATAAGTCAATTAGACATGAGTTAGGCATAAGTCAATTAGACATGAGTTAGGTATACTTAATATTGTATTAACCAATTATTACTACCTTAAAGACTTGCAAGGACCTACCTAAAATTATGTCCTTGCAAGGACTTGCAAGGACCTACCTAAAACTATGTCCTTTAAGGAGTTTGTTGTTATTTACTATGTATAAACTACAATTTACAAGAAAAAATCTGGTCTTTTGTACTTATTAAGGTATTAAAGTATAATTTTTATTATAGGCCTATTACATGAAATTTTGTGCCCCATCATAAAAGTAAAGTATGTGAGCCTAATTCATGCAAAAAAGGTATGAGGCTACACATGTGAGTCAACACATGTGAGCCTAGAGAGGTGAGTCTGGAGGCATGAGTCAACGTATGTGAACCTAGTGATATAGGTCAATACATGTGAACCTATAGACGTTAGCCAAGAAAACAAAATTCTAAAAACTAAAAAAACTCAAAACAAAAGAAAATGTTTTCTAATTGTAATAAAAAAATTATATTTGGAACTTGAGCAGAACATACATGTTGGAAATTGTCTTAAACCTGCTTCAAGAGCAAAAGAGACCTTTGATGATGCAAACTCAATCTGGAATATTTGTCGAAAATGATAATATACACAATAGATTATAGCACATAAAACCACACTTCCTCAAATCCACCAAAACTTTTGTCCTAGCAAACATTGAGCACTCCTCAAAGTGCTCCCTTATTAAGAAGGCTAAATTCATTCATATCAACCTCAAGCAAGGAGATTTGGGAAGAAATAAGACAATTAAACACGTATGTGAGAAGAAGAACAATAGAACATCTGGAAATGGGCCCCTGAGGCCTACATTCACTAATTATCTCTATAAATAGCGTTATAAAGTTTATGGAAAAGGTATTAAACTACCCTATTTTTGGGTGACGCTCCAATGAAGAAGCAGGATCTAGACTAGGTAAACTAGGTAGAAAAAAAAGAAAAGAAAATGTTTTTTTAGTTGGAAAACAAATGTTTTTATTGGAACTTGAGTAGAACATACATATTGGAAACTAATTTCAGACCTACTTTAAGAGAAGTAGAGACCTTTGATGATGCAAACTCGATCTTGACTATTTTCTAGAAACGATAATATATACAATCGATTATAGCACATCAGACCACACTTCCTAAAAATCCACCAAAACTTTAGTCCTAGCAAACATTTAGCACTTTGCAAAGTTCTCCCTTATGAAGAAGGTTGAACTCCTTTGGATCAACCTCAAGCAAGGAGCTTTGGGAAGAAATGAGCCAACTAAACATATATGTGAGCAGAAGAACAATGGAACACCTAGAAACAAGAGCCTCCCATGGTCCCGTGAGCCCTAGATTTACCAATTAGTTCTATGTAAACTTCATGGAAAGGGTATTAAACTACCCTATTTTTGGGCGAAGCTCTAGTGAAGAAGCGGGATCTAGACTAGGTAAACTTGAAGGTTACTCCCTTAAAAGTGGTCAAGCCATGTCAACTGCCATAATGTTTCAAACATTTGAAATCGATCTAGAGATGGGTTGACCACATCCCAAACAATAAGCAACATAACAACACAATTTTTATGGCAATTGGGACATGTCTCTTTTGCTATATTGTTAGAGATAAGCATTCCTCAAAACACCTAACAATAAACACACATAGTGAAAATAAGTGTCCCACCTTCTCAATGAGTCCATTAACACTTGAAAGGGTGAAGAGCTAATGTGAGACCCATTTACCCCTCTATCTATTCAATGATCTAATAGCAATGACAATCATATTAAGGATAGAGCGATTCATTTAGGGCCTCATATCACAACCTCCAATCACATATATCTTGGTGAGGTCTTCTCCAAACATTTTACTTTCTAATCTCTCGAGTCATATTCGATTTCCTTAGGAGATTAAGGCTGCTTAGTTAAATGAACATTCATCAATCAAGGCTCCTTAGTTAAATGACCATTCACAACTTTAAGGTAGAGTCTCTTAAAGTACAATGAGGGTATTTCTAAGGTCAATTAAAGTACAATGAGGGTATTTCTAAGGTCAACTAAAGTATAGTGAGGGTCTTTCTAAGGTGAATTAAAGTACAGTGAGGGTCTTTCTAAATTAAGGCTCCTTAGTTAAATGACCATTCATCACAACTTTAAGGTAGAGTATTTCAAAGTACAGTGAGGGTCTTTCTAAGATCAATTAAATACTCTTTTATCCAAATTTCATGATCTCAATATTTATGGTTTTTAAGATTCTTATAATCTTAATTTGGTGCACCTCTATGAATATTAGAATAAGAGACTTCTTTCCTCAAGAATAACTTGCCCTAATTTATGTTTTAGTCTTTACTTGTTCGAGGTTTATTTTCCTATGTTCCTTGCATTCTTGATAACCATATTGAATCTTACCAAGTTTGCTGGGCATTAATCCTATTTTTCCTTTAGTATTTTCTCTCTAAATTTATAATCAAATACTCCCACTTCTAACTGGTTAGATTTTTACCTCCTTTCCTAGGTTTTGGCTATCTTTTTTTCACTAATTTCTAGAGTGAGAAAATGTGAAGTTGGTGAGGTTTACTAGAGATAAAGTAGATTCAGATGCATATTAAATTTCTTATTCTTCTTCATAAAGTGAGCAAGGAAATTACTCATTCTTATGGGTAGTCCATTTGCACATTTATGCATCGATGAAAGAGTAATTTTAAGAGTTTCTCTCACTATAAATTTCACAATATTCATATTAACTTGTCAATTGAAATCAATTTATTCTAAGGTTATCCTGAGGTCTATAATAAACTTTTCTAAGTATTAAAAGAAATCGATATTTCTACGACAATTTGAGCATGTATACTAATCCTTTTCTCCCTAAAAACTTAAGGGTTAGTTATTCAAATCTAAGTCATTGAATAATTTTATATGGTTAGGTCAATTAATATTAGCTTGCCCATACTTTAAATTAAACTAAGTGTAAGGAAATATTCACAAATCTACAAAATAACCCAAGGTCACTAAATTATTCTCTATTTTTGGACTCTCTATTTTTGGGTCTTGTATAGAGATTTAATTGTATCCCAAAAATCAACTTCCACGCATGGAAGTTGTTCTTGTCAAGCAAATAAACAATTGATACCATGAAAATGATTGGGGGACATCACACACACATACATCTATGGATGGGGTGCCATTGTAGGTGAAAGTGTGGTCTATGTAATGACCCATCCCTTGATTCCCTCACGTGTGCAATCACAAAATATTATCCTAAATACCATCATGATCATTCTATTGGGCACCCCAATCTTGTCACAAACCAAAACCTACAAATAACAAACCTCTTCATGAAACATCAAGTTTATTAAAGACCTATCTTCACTTCATAGCTATGGAATGCATCATTTGAGATGTGACAACGAGGAGAGGATACAAAATACGGGCTAGTGTACCCACACATAATGTTACTTCTTGTTGTGGCTCTATGGAAAAGTACCAAAAAATCAACACATGGAGAGTAGGTAGACACTTTACTATTGGAGATCCTATCTTGACAATGCAAGACCCAAGATAATTGCATAAAAGTTTCTATTATATCTTTATAGACCGTGAGTCTACAATAGCACAAACAATGGCACCAACCATGTCATTCGAGGACCTGCACAATCATGTCTTATGGTCACCCCACATATATATGGCTAGCCCCATTCTTCATTAATTCATTCATCACTCATCATTGAGTTTACTCCCTAGCTTCTATAAACATATGAACTCTACCTTAGTAGTTCCAAATGAGCAAGTGTTCCCTCCATAGGAGCACATGGATGTGGAGCTTTGTTATCTATTATATTACTTCAATAGTAATATACAATATTCTTCTCATTGTATCACTTTAGGAATATATAATATCCTTCACAGGAGAACTGAAGTAGTCTTGCTCATAATGATCAAGAAGCATCATGTGAAGGATAATGAAAAGCTAATGAGATAAGACATAGATTAACACAAGCATAAGTGTGATTAGTATAATAATTCACACATTGTATTAGCTAACTTGCCTCTTAAATAGGCATCTTGGATACACTGATTCACTGAAGAAAATTGTGGGCATGAACTTGCTAGAAAATATGTGATCTAGCATCCATTCTTAGTTTGAGATCCTTAGTGGTACCTTATAGTGTCTTGTTCTAAGGTTAGAAGGCTCATTTACTAGAGTAACTGGGTGTACATCTAGTAGATACTTTCCCTTGATTGAGACATCCCCTTTTAGGTGAGTCTCGTGAGAAATATAAGGGAGGTGGAGAGATTCATGGGCTCTAGGCACCACCCTCTCTTAAGCCTATATAAATAGGCTATACTACTCACTCTTAGAGAGCTAAGTGGAGAGTGTAATACCCATGCTTTGTGTACTTGCTTAGTGGCTAATATACTAAGTGGTCCTTGTTGAAAATACTATCTTCTTTGGTATTTTCATTAGCATGTGTTTATGTTATGGTTTATGGTAACCTTGTGTACATTCTATTACTTATTGGTTATATCTCATTCTTATCTAAGTGGTTGCATGTGTTGCTCTACTGGTGTGAGTTATCTAAGTGGTTGCATGTGTTTATGTTATGGTTTATGGTGACCTTGTGTACATTCTATTACTTATTGGTTATATCTCATTCTTATCTAAGTGGTTGCACGTGTTGCTCTAGTGGTGTGAGTTTGTAGCTTATGTGATAACCATCTCCATTGTGTGATTCATTCAATCATTGTCAAGCTTAAGATCACACCATGTCTTTTAATCATTGTCAAGCTTAAGATCACACCATTCAATCATTGTCAAGCTTAAGATCACACCATGTCTTTTAACATGGTGTGATCTTAAGCTTGACAATGATTCATTCAATCATTGTCAAGCTTAAGATCACACCATGTCTTTTAACATGGTATCAGAGCTCCTTGCCATGGGTGTGTTGTCCTTCATGTGTTGATAGGTTACATCTTAGTGGTTGTGGGTGTATTTGTGATTTGTTCACAAACATTCTCTCTTATGATTAAGTGGCGTTTTTGGTGAGAGACTCATTTTTTCATTTGTTGCATTTGTTGCATTTGAAGGCTGATTCTTGCTTCTTAGAGTGGCACTTTGAAGCATCAAGAAGGCCAAAAAATTTCATTTCTTAGTGAAGCATTGCTTTGTGACATTGCATTCCCTTTATGCTTGTGTAAGTGGCATAAATAAGAGTGAGGGAGAGAAAGCATTATGATTCATTAGTCTCTCTTAGTGAGATTTGAGTGGCACATTGAGAGAGGGATTATCTCTTAGTGGGACACACCATTGTGGGTGTGGAAAAGTATTAGAAGAGGAAAAATTCCTTTGTGAGAGAAACATTTTCCGTGTGAGCCCTTCTGTCTCATCTTGATAGGAAGTAAGTTCTTTGTGTGGTATCTCTAGCATGAGAGAGAGAGAGAGAGAGAGAGAGAGAGAGAGAGAGAGAGAGAGAGAGAGAGAGAGAGAGAGAGAGAGAGAGACTCTTGAAACAAATCACTTTTCTAAGTGAGAAGAGAGAAATCCCTATTTTTATATCTTGTGTGAGGCATTCAAATGTGAGAGAGAGAGACTTTCATTTTTTACAACTTCTGAGTGAAAGAGTGAGAGACTCTTTCCATCCTCATTTCTAACTGAGAGAGAAGATTAAGAGGTAAGAGAGAGTAGGGAGAAACTCTCTTGCATTGTGGTTCTCCTCTTGGAAAAGTCTTTGTAAGATTATCATCTTGGTGTTCTATGTATGAGCAATAGTGAGTAGCCTTCTGAGTTGAGCTACTAGCTCTCACTTGTGAGCATAGCTGAGCTCAATATTCAACTCAGAACAAGTGCAATTACTCAAATTATAGAGGTAAGGAAGCTCTTGAAAAGCACAGATCTACAGAGGTAGCTGTAAGATCTTGCATAGAGACATTAGCACAGCTTCTTATTCACAGTATACAGGGCATTGAAAGCTCTAGGTCTTAGTGTGTGGGAGACACTAGCTGCCAGCATCAACAGCCCATTCTTATAATCTTAATTTGGTACACCTTTATGAACATTAGAATAAGAGCCTTCTTTCCTCAAGAATAACTTACCCTAATTTAGGTTTTAGTGTTTACTTGTTTGAGATTTATTTTCCTACATAGTTGCTTGCATTATTGAATAACGATATTGAATCTTACCAAGTTTGCTAGACCTTAATCCTATTTTTCATTTAGTATTCTCTCTCTAACTTTATAATGAAATACTCCCACTTCTAACTGGTCAAGTTTTCGCCTCCTTTCCTAGGGTTTGGCTATCTTTTTTTCACCATTTTCTTTAGAGAGAAAATGTGAAGTTGGCGAGGTTTACTAGAGATAAAGTAGACTCAGATACATATTAAATTTCTTATTCTTCTTCATAAGGTGAGCGAGGAAATTACTCATTCTGATGGGTAGTCCGTTTGCACATTTATGCATAGAAGAAAGAGTAATTTTAAGAGTATCTCTCATTATAAATTTTCACAATGTTCATATTAACTTGTCAATTAAAATAAACTATTCTAAGGTTATCCTAAGTTCTATAATAAAATTTTCTAAGTATTAAAACAAAGGGATTTCTAAAACAATTTGAGCATGTGTACTAATCCTTTTCTCCCTAATAACTTAAGGGTTAATTATTCAAATTAAAGTCATTGATTAATTTCCTATGTTCAGGTCAATTAATATTATCCTTTCCACACTTTAAATTAAACTAAGTCGAATGAAATATACACAAATCTACAAAATAACTTAAGGTCATTCAATTTCAATTTTCTAAGGACCTCTATTTAATTATTCTTGACTTTTGGAATCTCTATTTTTGGGTCTTGCATAGAGATTTAATTGTATGCCAAAAATTGGTTCCACATATTGAAGTTGTTCTTATCAAGTAAACAAACAATCGATACCATGAAAATGATTGGGGGACATCACACAAACATACATCTATGGATGGGCTACCATTGTAGGTGAAAGCGTGGTCTATGTAATGACCCATTGCCTTGATTCCCTCAAATGTGTATAATCACAAAATGTTATCCTGAATACTATCATGATCATTCTATTGGGCATCCCAGTCTTGTCAGAGCAACCAAAACCTACAAATAACAAACCTCTTCATAAAGCATCAAGTTGATTAAAGACCTATCTTCACTTCATAGCTATGGAATGCATCCGAGATGTGACAATGAGAAGAGGATACAAAATACGGGCTAGTGTACCCACACATAATGTTACTTCTTGTTGTGGCTCTATGGAAAAGTACCAAACAATCAACATAGGGAGAGTAGGTAGACACTTTATTGTTGGAGATCCTATCTTGACAATGTGAGGCCCAAATTTGGATAATTGTGGGAGGTGGGATAAATGCATAGAAGTTTCTATTATATCTTTATGGACCACAAGTCTATAGTAGCACAAACAATGGCACTGACCATGTCTTTCGAGGACCGGCATAGTCATGTCTTATGGGGTCACCCCACATATATATGGCTAGCCCCATTCTTCATTAATTCATTCTTCATCATTGCGTTTAATCCCTAGCTTTCATAAGCATATATATGAACTCTACCTTAGTTCTTCCAAATGAGTAAGTGCTCCCTTCGTAGGAGCACATGGATGTGGAGCTTTGTTATCTATTATATTACTTCAATAGTAATATACAATATTCTTCTCATTGTATCACTTTAGTAATATACAATATTCTTCTCATTGTATCACTTTAGTAATATATCATATCCTTCACAGGAGAATTGAAGTAGTCATGGGGGCTCATAATGATCAAGAAGCATCATTGTGAAGCATAATGAAAAGCTTAAGCTAATGATATTAAGACATGGATTAACATAAGCATAGGTGTGATTAGTATAATCATTCACACATTGTATTAGCTAGCTTGCCTCTTAAATAGGCATCTTGGATACATTGATTCACTAAAGAGAATTGTGGGTATGAACCTGCTAGAAAATATGTGATCTAGCATCCATTCTTAGTGTGAGATCCTTAGTGGTAACTTAGAGTGTCTTGTTCTAAGGTTAGAAGGCTCATTTACTAAAGTAATTGGGTGTAGATCTAGTAGATACTTTCCCTTGATTGAGACATCACCTTTCAGGTGAGTAAAGGAGGTGGAGAGATCCATGGGCTCAAGGCACCACCCTCTCTTGAGCCTATATAAATAGGGTATACTACTCACTCTTAGAGAGCTAAGTGGAGAGTGTAATGCCCATGCTTTGTGTACTTCTTAGTGGCTAATATACTAAGTGGTCCTTGTCAAAATACTCTCTTCTTTGGCATTTTCATTAGCATGTGTTTATGTGATGCTTTGTGGTGACCTTGAGTACATTCTATTGCTCATTGGTTATATCACATTCTTATCTAAGTGGTTGCATGTGTTGCTCAAGTGGTGTGAGTTTGCTTATGTGATAACCATGTCCATTGTGTGATTCATTCAATCATTGTCAAGCTTATGATTACACCATGTCTTTTAACATGGTATCAAAGATCCTTTCCATGGGAGTGTAGTCCTTCATGTGTTGATAGGATACATCTTAGTGGTTGAGGGTGTATGTGTGATTTTTTCACAAACATTCTCTCTTATAATTAAGTGGCATTCTTGGTGAGAGACTCTTTGTTGCATTTGTTGCATTTGAAGGCCGATTCTTGCTTCTTCTTAGAGTTGCACTTTGAATCATCAAGAAGGCCAACAAATTTAACTTCTTAGTGAAGCATTGCTTTGTGACATTGCATTCCCTTTATGCTTGTGTAAGTGGCATACATAGGAGTGAGGGAGGGAAAGCATTATGATTCATTAGTCTCTCTTAGTGAGCATTGAGTGGCACATTGAGAAAGGAATCATCTCTTAGTGGGACACACCATTGTGGGTGTGGACAAGCATTAGAAGAGGAAAACTTCCTTTGTGAGAGAAACATTTTCTGTGTGAGACCCTTTTGTCTCATCTCTTGAGAGGAAGTAAGTTCTTTGTGTGTGGTAGAGAGAGAGAGAGAGAGAGAGAGAGAGAGAGAGAGAGAGAGAGAGGGAAAATCTTGAAACAAATCACTTTTCTAAGTGAGAAGAGAGAAATCCCTATTTTTATACCTTGTTTGAGGCGTTCACATGTAGAGAGACTTTCATTTTTTGCAACTCCTGAGTGAAAGAGTGAGAGAGAGAGACTCTTTCCATCCTCATTTCTAAGTGAGAGAGAGGAGTAAGAGGTCAGAGAGAGTAAAGAGAAACTCTCTTGCATTGTGGTTCTCCTCTTGGAAAATTCTTTGTGAGATTATCATCTTGGTGTTTTATGTGAGTTACAGTGAGTAGCCTTCTGAGTTGAGCTACCAGCTCTCACTAGTGAGCAGAGGTGAGCTCAAAATTCAGCTCAAAGCAAGCTGATTGACGACTGAAATTACTCAAATTACATAGGCAAGGCGGCTCCTGCAAAGCACAGATCTACAGAGCTAAGCATTGCTCAATGTTTCTGGCACAGCTGTAAGCACTTGCATGGAGAGGTTAGCGCAGATTCTTGTACTTGCATGGAGAGGAATTGAAAGCCCTAGTTCTCATTGTGTGGGATACACTAGCTACCAACATCAACAGCCACAACATCCCTCCTTGTGTAGTAAACAATGCAGCCTCAACAGTAGCAAAGGTGATAACAATGAGACGGGCATCTGCATGTAGCAAAGGTAACGAGAGATCGGGCTATGCAGTTGAGATACAGCCCTGAGAAAGGGTATGTGTGAACTCGGAAGCAGGCAGCGAGCTCAACTGGATAGAAGGTAGCAAATGGCGACATTCTATCCAGCCATCTAGAAGCGAACGTGCTTTGATTCCGCCAAGAATCCTTTTTCGGCGCTATTATTATTAACAAAAAAAAAACACAAAACATCATCCTTCTGAAACATTACCTTTGTAATGCCCTAGTGATATAAAGGCATTTCCATTTCTTTGTGATTGGCATAAGGGCTTGTGTGAGTTTCATCCTTGTGAGCTTATGTGACCTCATCTATGTGGCCATGCATCTATGTGATGATCTCTTAGTGGTGGTTCTACTTTGTGAGTATCATGGTGGCTCTAGGCACTTTACGTGTGAGAGGGAAGTGATTTTATCATGACCATGTGAACCCTTTGAGCAACATTCTGTAATGTCCTCATGTTATAAAGGACTTGGATCAATCTTTGTAATGTCCTTTGAACAACATTTTGTAATGTCCTTATGTTATAAAGGAATTGGATCAATCTTTGTGATAATGCATGTGATGTTCTCCGTGTGTGAGATGGAGGTCACTTACATACCTTGTGAGTTCTACTTGGTGGTTACCTCTATGTTACCTTTGTGGTACATTCTCTATGTGTGTACATGTATTGTGCACATCTCCTTGGTTGTGATCCTTGGTGATAATCCTTTATGGTCTCAATGTGAGATCATGATCCTTTGTGGTGGTGAACTTCATCGACTTCTTGATGGAGATCAAAAATTGGTGGTGGTTCCATTCTTATATACTAGATGGGACTTAATTCATGATGACTACCTTGGTGGTGCCTACATCGACTTGTTGACTTTTTTGTGGCTCCTTTGTGATGATTTCTTTCTTGAAGATGGCATGGGTGGCAACATGCTCATATTCAAGAGCTTTGTTGACCTCTTCATCAAATAAGCATGAGTGGCAGCATGTTACATTTGTTGGTGACATTACATTTGTATGACATTTTATAGCCCATGGGGCATTTTTATCTTAGTGATAGATCTGATCCAAGCACACCCTGCATGGTATGGATGCTTGATCAAGGGAGGGTGTAAGAAAACATGTGATCTAGCATCCATTCTTTGTGTGAGATCCTTAGTGGTACCTTAGAGTGTCTTGTTCTAAGGTTAGAAGGCTAGTTTACTAGAGTAACTGAATGTAGGTACTTTCCCTTGATTGAGGCATCGCCTTTTAGGTGAGTAAGGAGTAGTTTACTAGAGTAACTAGTAGATACTTTCCCTTGATGGAGGCATCACCTTTTAGGTGAGTCTGGTGTGACAAATCTAAGGGAGGTGGAGAGATTCATGGGCTCTAGGTGGCCCTCTCTCTTGAGCCTATGTAAACAGGGTATACTACTCACTCTTAAAGAGCTAAGTTGAGAGTGTAAGATCAATAATGATTAAGCATTACGCCACAGATCAGATGATTGTAGATATATTCACCAAAGGACTGAGTGAAGCTCGATTCATATCAGTACGCGGAGAACTTGGAGTTGTTATAGCTTCATGCTTTGGAGATTAATATTTTTCACACTCACACCTTGAATAATTAAACTTATATAAAATGTATTTTTGTATCCTTGTAAATACTCTTTCACATTACGCACATTGATCTTTTATATATAATATGTATGTATAGGGGCTTGAGTTTCTCCCTTGTACTCCCCAAGGGTTTTTTCACTCGCAGCTAGAGACCTTTGTTTGAGTGGGGGTGTTGGAGCTATATATATCACACCCTAATTTGACCTAGATCTCACCTATATATACAAAATCATAATCAATATGAACTAGTCTTTTGGGAGCGTATATGGTGTAACTCTATTCCTTCTTCTCTCTCTTATCTCTTTGTGTTCGTATATTTCCGACAAAACACCAAGGTTAATGCATGGCTACTCAAAACTCTAGAAGCATTACAACTCCCTCCAAGCTTAATCTTGTCAATTGGATCCTCCACTGTGGCCCTATTTGTTGGTTTTATACAGAGGGTTAAGCTTCACTATTCAGTGATTAGTCATCCCTAATCCAAGTCTTTCTTTACAATTGGTTGTTCATTCATGAGAATGGTAAGTTGTATACAAACTTCTATCAACTCATATTACGGTTTCTCATTAGTATTAGAAGCTCATATTCACTCTTCTTTTGAACCTTCACAATTCCAAGCTCAAGTGAGTCCTCTAATAGAAACTACATTAAAAAGAAGATTACAAAGATCAAGAAGAGGCTACTATGCTTATACAAGGGCTATAGGTCTAAGCAAATTTTTGAGCAACAACATGCATATGTATGGAGACTCGGTTGAATTCTAGATTATCTTGCCATTAAAATCTATAAAGGAACTAGACACTACTTTTTGGGAATTCATCCCAAATGTAGACCTTCCCTAAAATGGCTTATTCAATGAAGATATATAAGTTTGAAGGCCAGAATTTCCACACTTGGGAAACCAAAGTTAAATTTACTTTAATGAAGCAAGGATTGTGGAATGTTGCAAATGGTGAAGATAAGAAACCAAGCACAAGGAATGCAGAGGCTACATGGCTAACCAAGATGAAAAAGCACTTGCCATTATAGCCTTAGTATTAAGTGATAATATTTTTCACCATATTGATGTATTGTTTAGAGCACAAGCCAAGAACTCCAAAATCTCTCTTCTTATAAAGTTCTTTGAATTGAAAATGAAAGTGGGGGGGTTCTCTTCCCACTCATCTAAACTATATAAAGAGAATTCTAACCCAGCTTGCAAGAATCAACAAACACATTGAAGATGATGAAGTTACTACAAGACTTCTAAAGAGTCTACGACAAGA
Source organism: Cibotium barometz (assembly GCF_041138505.1). Taxonomy (NCBI): domain Eukaryota; kingdom Viridiplantae; phylum Streptophyta; class Polypodiopsida; order Cyatheales; family Cibotiaceae; genus Cibotium; species Cibotium barometz. The sequence goes on from NC_141082.1 coordinate 39,759,524, forward strand.
TGAGTATGGTAACATTGTTACCGTGCTTACCAATATCCCTTCTCCATCACTACTGGATGTAGAGGCTTCTCTACTTGAAGAAGAGAAGAAGATCAAGAAGAGGCAAGGTCACATTAACAAGGAGGAAGCTTACTTTAACCAAGGAGGATACAAGAAACATGTATCAAAGATTTCCTTCAAAGGACTTTTTTAGAGTAAGGAGTCCTTGGCAAGACTAATGGCACTTTGATTATCATATCTAAGTGGAGTACTTGCCGATAATGGATGTCCAAGATCAGCAAAAGTAATTGACGAAGCCATACCAATTCACAAGCTGCTAAAGATGCAACTACATACTCAGATTTGATTGTAGAGACTACAACACAACACTGTTTCTTGCTAGACCAAGAAATTAAGCAACCATTAACAAAGAAACAATTTACACTTGTAGATTGCATAGACGAGTGAGAACTTGCCCAGTCAGCATCTGAATAACCAAGAATACATAAAGAATCGAAGAGAGAGGATTCTTGTTGGCGGAGATAGATGAGTCCAAAGTCTTTAGTGCCTTTCAAATATTTAAGAACAAATTTGGCTGTAGTCTAATGTCCAACAGAAGGAGAAGCAAGATGTTGCCCCAAGAAATTAGTCGAATATATGGTTTGGTGTTTAAGCCAACAAATTGTAAATAGCCAATGAGATTAGTGGAAGGTTGATATGGGGATAATGCTTCGTCATGCATTGTAGCTTTATACTTGGTGGCATTTACAAGACATGGAGTATTTGCAGAATGAGCATTGACCAAACCAAACTTTTCAATAATATCGTCAATGAATTTTGATGGATGAAGAAACAAGATACCTTTCTGGGGCGATAGCGATGAACTTGAATACCAAGACAAGAGTGAATCTCACCAAGATCCACCATCTCAAAAGCCGATGACAAAATCTTCTTTGTGAGTTGCATAAAGTAAAGATTATTGGAAACAAGTATGGTATCATCAACAAATAGAATACCTTTGCGCTTGACATATATATTAGGATCAGAGAAACAAGAGATAAACCCTTGAAGAGATCAATTTTGATATTTTAAGAATGTGATGCCTGCTTTAAACCATAAAGAGCGTGATGAAGATGACACATAAGATGTTCCTTTTGCCAAGAATTGAAAATCCTTTTGGTTGTTCACCATTAAGAAAAGCAGTTTTCATAGCCATTTGATGAATCTCCAAATCAAAATGAGTAGAAAATGCCAAAAGGACATGTATAGTAGTCATGCAAACAACAGGGAAAAATATATCATGATAATCAATACCTGCAACTTGTGAGTATCCTTCTGCAACTAAACGAGCTTTGAACTTATCAAAAGATTCATAAGCCTTTGTCTTTGTTTTATATACCCATTTGCACTTGATAGGAGCACGATGAGGAGGCAAATCAGTAAGAACCTATGTACCTTTTGGAAAACAAAGAATCATATTCAGCTTGCATAGCCTCCTGCCAGTGATCCTTTTGTGGAGAAGAGATAGTTTCTATATAAGTTTCCGGATCTTCATGAACATTCATAGCATTATCAAAACTATCATCATAGACATGATTTGAAACATGTTCAATATCAATGGGAAGATCAATGTATATATCAAGATTATCACTAGAATCCTTCATAGAGTCTTTAGAATCCTTCATAGGAGAAGAAGGATGCACAACATCTTGAGAGATACAATGATTATCGAACAAAAAAGAAAAAGTAGTGAGAAAGGATTGTGTATCATCAGAATCCTTACTAGACCATGTACCTCCCATCGATCGTTCACATCGAATAGAGTAGCACGATTGATGATGACTTTCTGAGAAGTAGGATCATAAAATTTGTATCCTTTAGAATTATCAAAATATCCAATAAATATGACTTTCAAGCTAGGAGGATCCAGCATTCTTTTGGCACGTGAATATATGCAATGCATCCAAAGGTGCGAAAATGTGATACAGACGGAGTTTTCCCTATTCAAATTGTAATGGGAATCTTACTAGCAGTTGCAATTGTGGGAAGATGATTTTGAACAAAGCCTACTGTATGAACTGCTTCAACCCAAAAGCTCTTGGATAATCTAGAATGAATAACCATACATCTTATAGCATTTAAGAATGGTTCGATTCTTATGCTCTGCAATGTCATTTTGTTGAGGAGAATATGGAGCAGTGAACTCATGATGATGAATTCCTTGTTCAATACAATAGTCATAGAAGATATTTGAAATATATTCTCCACTGTTGTCACTGTACAGAGAGTCTTGATAGAGCGACCAGTATGAAGTTCAATTGTTTTTTGATACTGCTTGAACATGGATAGGGCTTTTGATACTGCCTGAATATGGATAAGGCTTTTGATACTTCTTGAATATGGATAAGGCTTTTGATACTGCTTGAATATGGATAAGGCTTCAGACTTAGGCCTCAAGAGAAAAACATGTGTGAAACGAGAGAAATCATCAATGAAGGTAATGAAATAACGATAGTGAGATTTGGAGGGAGGAAAAGGTCCACAAATATCTGAATGAATGAGATCTAAAAGGGCATGTGAATGTGTAGTGAGAGAGATATGAAAAGGTTGTCGATGATGCTTGCCAAACAAGAGCACAATACTCACAGATGCCCACATGAGGACGAGCTTTAAGATCCATACTTGTAACGAGATCACGATGATGAATATCAAGAAGCTTTGAAAAATCCAAATGGACAAATCGATGATGCCATGTAACTTGCAATCAAGATCTTTTGGAGCACTAACAACATTTGCAACATAATTATTCAAAGAGAGCTCAAACAGATTACCACATCGAGGAGCTATTGTGATAGTATGCCCATCCTTCTCAATTCAACACTTTGTATGATCAAAACCAACAAAAAGACCAAGATCAGCAAGCCAAGAAACAGAAAGAAGATTCCTTTGAATATCTGAAACATGCAAAAATCCTCAATGGTGGTAATGTCACTACGGAGAGTCTTGATAGAGCGACCAGATTTGAGGTTGCTTGGGTGGTGATGCCATGTTCCTCATCATATTGACGTGCCCAACAATCAGAGACAATATGACCATTCTTATCACAATAGGAACAATGTTTATTGGAAGAGAAAAGTCGAGAAGAATTGCCACATTGATAAGAGTGACCACCATGAGTAAAATGGGAAAAGGGACGCTTACGAGCAATACAAGCCGTTTCAGAATATGTAGCTTCTTGTGTATTCAAAACAGTGTCAGAATTCTCTGTAGTATGACATTCATGTCGTTGAGAATATTCAATGAGAGAAATACAAGCAATGTCAAAATCAATGCTATCCTTGTTAGACAGAATAGTGACAATATTATCATATGAAGGATCCTTGACCGTATGAAGAAGATATGTATACAACTGATTTTAAGCAATAGGAGCACCAACAGCAGCAAGTTGATGACTATGTCTTTGAAGGATTCAATATGCGAAGTCATAGGAGTACCAATTTTGTATTTTAAATTGTTCATGAGATTACGAAGATAGAGAGTTTTTGTAAAATAGATTTCTTCTCAAAAGTAGTAAGAAGATACTGCCATATATCATGAGAAGTAGGAAGATTGAATACATCCAACATAAGAGAATCATGAAGAGCAGATAAGATATACCGCCGAGCAGCTTTATACATGACGGATCCAATTCGACTAATGAGTTTTCCATTGCTCAAAAATAGGACCAATAATAATAAGAGCATTATCCTGTTTTGCATCAACAGGTTGAGATAGATAGACAAGATTGTCCAAAACAATATCAGAAAGATTCTCACCTTCAAGTATCAACATCATCTTGGCCTTCCATCCGGGAAATCCTTGAACTTGAAACAAGGGAACAAATTGTTGACCAAATGGAAAACCATTAACGAGAATAGAAGCTGCCATCTCAGATTGTGAGAATATGTTTAGAACGAGATCACATAATTTGCAGAGCATGAAACGAGAACATAAACAAGGAGGACCTTGAAAGTTATATGAGATAGTGCACGAAAAGCGAGTGGCAATGAACTCGTTGAACATGATTTATGAGTTGCGAAAAGCAAGGAGGGATGAAAAGTAGTACCCAAAAAACAGTTGGAGTACTGTTATTTTGAAACGTTGAGCCCAAAAATTGGCTATTTTTTGGATTAAAACATGAAAAGTGTGTAGCACATGAAAGATGAGCAAAATTATGTTGCACAATACCATAACTTTCAACTCCGAACTCCGATGAAGCCGAGCAAATACTCAGAATTTACCGCACGAGCCGCACGTTGCCTGTTTTCCTGTTTTAAGTGTTGTTTACTTGAAATGACATAACTTTTGATATGAATGTCAGATTGATAAACCAATTGACTCTATAGAAAGCTTGCGACATCACGCACACTGTAACTTTGTTTTAATAAGAAAAAGAGCTGGAATAGACTGGGGAGTCCTATGCAGACTATCTAGTTCACTCCAACTTTTTTTTACTGTACAGTACTTTCGCTCTACTGAATAGTGAAAATAACAAAATATTGCTTCTCACAGTAGCACTATTTCGCTACTGGTGATGAACAATGAAATCTTGCTGCTCAGTGTAGCGATATTTTCACTGCTCTAGCCAATGAACCCGTGTAGTGAAAATAGGAGTTTTTTTAACAGTGAAAATAGCTTGACATCTCCCTACCCTTCTAGTTATAAAAATGCTGCTATTTTTGCTAGCACACCCTCATTCTATTGTAGTGTTACCTTTACACCGAGCACCTCCACTTTGACTGCTCTGACTACACCAAGACATTGGACTCTACCACTATTTTCCATTTTTACCTTAATAGGAGGTACTCCATGAACTTTCGGTCCTAGATTTTGCATGACATGCTTGGCCATAATACAAATTTGAGCTCCACCGTCTACCTACACCTTAGGAATCAACCTCCCTTTAATGTAATAGTCAATCAACAGCTAAACATTAGACTCCAAGAACATTTGGGCTACATCCAAATCCTATGTTTCTCCTCTTTTGGTTCTTGTCCTAATTATAACTATCCTAGTACTCACACTCTTTGTCAACTCTCTCCTAATTTGTGGGCACAAGGCCAAAAACTGAGGCGTCTTATCAGGTTCTTTGTGTCTCAGATCCTCTACAACATTATAAGGGGCCACCCCATTTCTAATGTAAAATCCATAAGTTCGATTCGTCTTCTCCTCCTCCTATTGGTGGAAGCCTTATCCTGTTTTATCTTCTTCTTGGGTTCCTATACTTTTTCTTCTTGAATAGGCTCTTTGCCATGGGCCCTTGTCCTCCGCACGCAAACCACCTCCCTGTTGGTAATTTCGTCTTCTTCACATACTTGTTTTCACTACTTCCAAGGCTGACACCTCTCTGTTTGGTAGGGGTGGGTATAAGTGCATTCTCCTCTGGAGCCTCGATGGGAGCTCTTTGTAAACCACCATTTAGAACCTGCATTCCTCACCCTAATTCTTGTGGGCCCCTATACTCATCATGCTATTGTGGCTGCGACGGTGCTCCTCTTGCATGCATCACCAGGTAATTAAAAGTCTGTCTTCCATGCTCTCCTCTGGGCCATGGACAATTGTACATCATGTTCCCTCTCTCTCTATAGTTCCAACACTATATAGAACACCTCTTCCAAACAGTTGAGCATCACCTCCTTCTCCCTCTCTATCTCTCCTATTGTTTGTGCAAGGATAAAGTTGATGTTTAACTCTTGAATTTGTTGGGTCAACTTCTCTATAGCATCAGGAACCGGTGTCAGAGGCACAATAATTGAAGCAGGAGCTATAGAGCAGGGGCCTCTTCCAAGGCATGTGTGAGGCAATTTGAACCGCATTCCAAATCAAACCGAGTTGCAAAAGCTAGTAGTACTCGAATGCTTGTACTACGAACTACAGGTGAAAAAGTGTCATGATAGTCAATGCCTGCAATTTGTGAGTATCCCTTTGCAACTAAACGAGCTTTGAATTTATCAAAGGATCCATCTGCCTTTGTTTTAGTCTTGTAAACCCACTTACATTTGATAGAAGTACGATCAGAAGGTAGATTGGTAAGAACCCATGTACCTTTTGAGATCAAAGACTCATATTTAGCTTCCATGGCTTCCTTCCATTGTTCCTTTTGTGGAGAGGACATGACTTCTGCATAAGTTGAAGGATCTTCACAAATAGCCAATACATGATTAAAGGTTTCAAGATCATCATCATATACATGATTTACACGATGCTCAAGTTCAATAGGAAGATCAACATAGATATCAAGATCTGTAGCAGTCTCCTTTGAAACCGTAGGATGAACATCACTTGTCTCCAATATCCATCAAAAGAGTTGTCATCATGCAAATCATTGTCCAAAAGTAGAAAAGGAAAAGATGTGAGTAATGTTTTTGTATCATCACAGCATCATCTATGGACCACGAACCTCCCGTCAATTGCTCATTGAATATAGCATCTCGACTTACAATTGCCTTTTGAGAACTTGGATCGTAAAACTTGTAACCCTTTGAGTTGTCATAATAACCAATAAAAATAACCTTCAAACCTGAAGGTTCTAGCTTGTGTCATGTCTTTTTTGGGACATGAATATAAGAAATACACCCAAAGACTTTGAAACGTGCAATAGAAGGAGTTTAATAAAATAGAATATATGATAATCCTCCCCTTTAGATGTACCATTGCATACTGAAAATTAAGACAAAGGTAAATCATAGCTATTATTTGAAGTGCATGTGTTAGTGCTTTATGTAATATCTCTCAATTTCTCAATGTCTCTTGCATACCTAAAATTTGGCAACACCCCTTGTTTTTAAGAAATTCAAACAAAAGCTAAGAGGTATAGATGTGTGCTTCTCTTCTGGAAAAATTCTTCATTGAATCACATTGAAGGTAGGCGCTTCTTATGTAAAATGTTCCCATGATAATGATGACAATTATTCTCACTATTCAACCTTAGGTTACTCAATATTGACTAGTTTAGCACACTATTGATACTCGCCTTTAAGAGTACTTTAATCTTTCCAATGTGATGTTGCTCACATGCTTTTTAGCAAATACACCTTTCTCAAGAGAATAAAATACAATATAATATGATAATTCTCCCCTTTATATATACCACATTGGATACTAAAAATCAAGGCAAAGGTAAATCACAGCTATTATTTGAAGTGCATGTGTTAGTGCTTTATGCACTATTTCTCAATTTCTCTATGTCTCTTGCATACCCAAATTTGGCAACACCCCTTGTTTTTAAGAAAGTCAAACAAAAGCTAAGAGAATACCATATGTGTCACTTACAAATTGGGTAGAGTGAGCTATTATCGAGCTTGATGAGGTTGAGGTTTCTAAATTCTACCTTTCATGATAGTGGCACCTTCTTGCATATGGGTTGTGCTGGCAATGGAACCATAAATGTGTAGTCTTAGTCACACCTCCGGGTATCCATGCATTGATGGAAGATACATAGAAGCACTACAACACAATGAGGATGTAGCAAAAAAATAATAGTGTTTTTATAACTACAAGGGCACGAAGATGTCGGTCCTATTTTATTGCTAGACATGTTGCTATTTTCTCGCTGCAATGTGATCGCTACTTAGCATAAAAAATAGCAGTGAAATTTTGTTGCTAAGCAGTGAATTTTCATTGCTATTTTTGTTGACAATCAGTCAATCGCATTGTGTGAAAAAAAAGTTGGGACAGACTAGGGAGTCATCATAGGACTCTCGAGTCTACCCCAACTCCTTTTACTTTGATACAAATAGTAAAACTTGACAAAGAAATAATAACTGGAAAGAATGTAAGTGAAAAAAATATATATTCTATATTGCTCGATTAGTAAGACCTTTGGCCATTAAAAAATAAAGCAAGGAAGGTATGGCTAATCAAAATCCTCATCGGATTCCTCTGGCTTATCTTCATCTTCATCTTCATCTTCATTCTCACTTGCCTCACCCACTTCACATTCATAGTCCCGATAATGCTCTTCCTCTTCATCTTACAACATACAAACAAGAATAAGGTAAGAGAAGGGCTTATGTGTTACTTATCTCGTCAGCTTATATCCCCAAAATGGACTCATTCAAACACACACTTCGTGTACGTATCCAAGCCCACAATTGTGGATGGGGGACTCTATACCCATAATTGTACTCTTCTTTTGTTGGGTCATGCCCAATAACCTCCCTCTACAAAAACAATTAAAAAAAGATACAATAAGTTAAAGGAAACATTGAAAACTAAATTAGATTAAATAAAGGCGAATAGACACTTATCATAGCCGGAAATAAAGGAGGATTTTCCTCTTGAGCCAAAATCTGACGCTCCTTGCTTCTGTAGTCTTGAAGCGCTTATTGCTGTCATCATTGAAAAGCATCCAGATACTTCCTCACAAAGCTTTGCATGTGCCTCCACTCCTCTTGTTGCATAAGCAAACGCTTGGTTTCTCCATGTTGTTCTTGCCCACTCTCTTAGTGTTTGGTCTCCTATTTGAGAGCAAAAGCTTTATCCTCTTCTTCATCCAATTGTCTGAGAAGGCAAGGCCTAGATGTGGAAAAACAAACTCAGTCTTGAGCACATCAATAACATATTGTTTGGATAGCTCATCTTATGCTTTCCACTTTTTAAAGGAGTTTGTGAACTCCAAGTTAGTTAGTTTATGCATCATCCGGTTGATGACTTGATCCCCTCCACTATCCATCACAAGCACCCCATTGACATCTACATTATATGGTAGGGTTGGATCAAACTGTGGGATGTCTCTCCTCGAGGGTGGCTCAAATGAGTGGACAATGAACCCCCCCATCGAGGAGATATCTTGAGAGACTTAGTGCTACTTTTTCCAAAGAAAAAGTAGCATGCTCCCCCCCACTATACGTCCACTAGACTCCCCAAACTCCTTACGATGTTGTGGTGAAGATGGACGTGAGGGAGCGGGGGATGGTCTAGTTGTCATTGGTGGTCTAGGATCATCCTCAGGGATCATCACAATCATAGCGTGATGGGCTTGCACCACTTGGACCTATGCCTATTAATGGAGTGTATTGTCCCCATGGAGATGACTGGCCATATAGAGTAGATTGGCCCGATGGTATGTTGGCCTACATATAAGAATGCATTAATTGACTTACAAAATGTATAAAGGAAAAATAATATTCATGTTAAAAGAGATAACAAAACATACCTGTGTCTATGAAAACTAAGTATATGTCTTCTACCCATAATGTTGGTTGATGATATTGCAAGTTACATTTGGGTGTCTTAAGATGGGTCGATTGACATTTCCTATACATATAACCCAAACCAAATACATGCATAAGAGTAAATTTCTTGAAGCTTAAAACATTCATAAAGGCTATGCATAGCTACACATTCATAAATAGCTATGCATAGAGCCTATGCATAAAGGCTACAAATAGAGCTATGCATAGAGCCTATGCATAAAGCCTATGCATAAAGCTCTATCCATAAATCTCTTATGCATAATCTTACATAGGATCTATGTATAAAGCCTATACATAAGCTTACATAGGCTCTATACATAAAACCTATGCATAAAGCTTACATAGGCTGTATGCATAAAGCTATTATGCATAGGCTTGCATACGCTCTATGCATAAGCTTCACATGGAACCTATGCACAAAGACTAAGCTCTTATGCATAGACTTTATTCATAGAACCTTCCCATAAATCTATGCATAAAGCTTTGCATAGAGCCTATGTATATAGCTCTATGCATAAAGCTCTTATGAATAGGCTTGCATAGGCTTACATAGGCTCTATGCATAAATCTCTATGTAGAAGCTTGCATAGCGCCTATCCATAAAGCTCTTATACACAGGCTGTATGTATGGTGCCTATGCATAGAGCTCTTATGCATAGTGCCTATGCATAGGTTTTATGCAATTTTGCCTATGCATAGAGAATATGCATAAGCTTTATGCACTAAGATAGACATAAACCCAGCACACAATAGTGTAATAAATGTACATCTTGCATTGAGGACTAAAGGAAAAAGAGGGCTTACCTCTTTCTTGTGATGAAGACTCAGGAGAGGATTAGTGCAAGAGATACAAAATATAAAATCAAACAAAGTGATTAGTAACACATTTAATAAATCTTGCATGAAGCCTAGTATGCATACAGCTTCATGTAAGCTCTATGTATAAAGCTTTATGCAAGATTCATGAATAAAGCTTCATATGTAAGCTCTATCCATGAAGCTTAATACATAGGATTTATGCAAGCCTATGCAAAAAACTTACAAGACTATGCATAGGCTTTATGTGTAGGCTTTATGTATAGGCTTTATGCAAGCCTATTCATAGAGCTTATGCATAAAGCCTATGCATAAAGCTTTCAAGCATATGCATAAGCTTTATGCAAGCCTATGGAGGATAAAGCCTTTATGTGCGTAGGCTTTATGCAAGCCTATGAATGCATAAGCTTTAGGAGAGTGTTACGCAATATACCACACCATCCCATAACATCAGGTAGATTGTCAAAAGGTGACAAGGCTTCATGGGGACAACATGGTTGAAAATCATCTTCTCCATCCAAAATGAATGAGGTGCCTCCACCACTTCCACATGAGGATAAAGAGGATCTCATCATGGAAGACACGGTAAATTAATTTTCATCACATCCATGGAAAATTAAATTTTAATGTTTATGTATTAAAAAAATTAATTAGAGAAAAAGAGAAATTTTTAGTAATTTCATTTTTATGCAAAAAGAGGAATTCCCATGATAATGAAGATCCATGTATTTCAATGGAGAAAGAGAAAATTTGGTATATTAAAATAATGAATAGTTTTATTTAAAATTGAAAAGAAATTGTAGATAAATTATTTTTATGCATGAGTAAATTTAATGATAAAAGAGAAATTTCCATGACACTTGAAATTTGATCATTTAAATGAGAAAAGTGGAATTCTTAGTATAATTGAATTAATGGATATTTGTATTTAAAATTAAAAAGAAATTTTAGATAAATTATTTTATGCATGAATAAATTTAAATGATGAATTAGGAATTCCCATCATATTTTGAATTCAATCATTTAAATGGTAAAAGTGAAATTCTTGGTATATTTAGAATAATGCATATTTTTATTAATTTAAAAAGAAATTTTACTTGCATAGAACCTTTGTTTTCTTTAAAAGGATTGTTTTACGCCAGAATGCTGGAGGAAGCATTTGGTATGTGTTTAATTCAAGAAGAGGCTCGTTGCAACAACTGGCGCGGGGAGTCGTCAAGGGACGTTGCTTGCGGCAAAGCTTGCTGAGGTCTTGACGAGCCTCAGCATACGGTTAAAATGGTGCGCTTCCAGTACGATGGCCGAGGTTTGACGAAGTGGTCCCTGAGTGAAGTGCTAGGACACCTAAGTAGGATCCTAGAGGGTTCTGACTAGGTGATGCACGGGCTCGTGGTTGATAGGGCACCCATGCATGCATCAAGGAAGATTCGGATGGATTAAAAAGAATGACTTTTGTGAATCAAATTTTGATATTGGACCTCGTTGGTTGGCCAGCTGGTCTTCAACGGAGAGTCTAGATGACATATTTTGTAATACAATGAACTCTGAATTTTGGAGGATGATGATTAGTAATATTATGATTTTCATTGAAGAATTGTTTTAAAGACATCCGATTCTGTTATAATGGCAATTTCATATTGGGTGTGTACGTGCTATGTCTACTTAATTTTTGCATGAAACATCGGATAGGGGGCCTGGGAACTCTTTTTCTTGGTACCCGGGAAAAACATAACCAAATCTTTATAAAGGAATCCCACCAATATAGTGGTCGGGCGGTTGGCCGGTAGGCTGAACCGGGGGATTCCTGCGATACCATTAAGTTATGATTAGTTATAGTTAGATTAAGTCTTGAGAAGACCCTTGTTCTGTGTGGGAGGGAATCAACAGCTGTGCCTTGTTGAAGGAGGAAAAAAGCGACGATTCTATGGAGCAAGTGCAAGTCTCTTCTTCGATCTGACTTCGATCTGACCATGTGACTTTAGGTTTGGTCGGATCAGTTTGAATAGTTAAGACTTTGACCCATTAGATTAATTCTCCCGTTCGAAGATTTTCCCTGGAGGAATCACCTGCGCCTTTCGGGCGAGGGAAGTTTTTTCGGGTTCGGTTTAGGAGAAACCGTCACACTAGTCTCTTGTACAGACATCCGTGGTGGGCGAGGCCCCAAGTGTGGATCCCTACCCCACGCGAGAGGCTGACACTACTTCCGCACCGCCAGCGCCCTCCTCTCGGAGGAGCACCGCGGAGGGGGGTGGGGGTCTCATAGTTCATATCAGAGCTTTGTTGAAAGCTAATAAGGAGAAATGAATTCTTATCAGAAAATTGTAATAAAAACTCATAAAGAGCATTTATATATTGTATTTTCATTCCTTAAGCTTCATTAATGAAGATTTTTAATCAAAGAATTTGATTTTATAGATGGAAGCTCCACACTTTTTTGGTGTTCCCAGCCTCACCCAGTCATAAGACATGATTGCAGTCGCCTTTCTTCAAGCATCTCATCTCTTCCGCTACAACTCGAACGAGCCGAGCCAGAGTAGACCATTTCAAGGATCTATATTTCCCTGACCTAAAGGAGAGACGGCAGTATGTCCATGCCTCTTGCGACTAGCATGTGATGATGAGGCAGAATCTCTCATTAACCATGATTTTAATGAGGCTGAAAGTGATACATGGTGTTATTTTATGTCACTCAATGCCTCAAAATTTCAGAGTTTCCTGCCAAATCTACAGACTCCTTAGTCGCTTTATTCCTATAAGGAGAAGATAGTAGCTCCCTTGGGAGTAAGGGAACATTTGTATCAGGGCATGGCTGTAGCCTAGTACCGCCATCTTATGCGTCTCCCAAGGAGATTTTGACTTCTAGAGCGAAGCTACTCTATGTACATATTGCAACCTTTATATAAATAAAGAAATGTTTTGTGGAAAAATTCCCTGTTGTATAAGTGATTGTTTATTGATGAATTGATAAAGTAAAATCTATTACCGAAAATATGTCATAGATCTCCAGTAAGATCATTTATCTTGTTTAAGAAATTATTTTTCGAACCTCTTAAGTCTTAGGATCTCGTGGACGATATCAAAATAAAAATTTAATAATATATATTTTTTGGCAGAATCATGAGGCGAGGGAACCGTGGCCGTCAGCCAGACCCTCTCACTGGCTGATGAAGAGAGCTTGACCCTGAAGTTTGCAAGGCTCTTCACATAACTCAGCCAGGACCCTTCAAAGGTGAAGGGGAGAACTTGGGTGTAGATGTAGAGAAATGGGTTGAAGCAATAGAGGAGTATTTTGATTTCATCGGCTACAATGAGAGGACAAAATGGCTCTTGCCAAGTTGAAAATTATGGAAACAGCCAGGGTGGCATGGAGAAACCATTGACACCAACCATCTGGGGATAGAAATACCCAATCTTGGAATGATCTTAAAACCCATTTGAGGAAGAGCTTTTGTCCCCCTGGGTTTTTAGAAACCAAAATGAATGAATTTTTAGAGCTAAACTAGGGGAGCAAAACCATTGAAGAATATCACCAGGCATTTGCTCTTCGCCTCAAGTATTCACCACCTCTAGATGAAGAGCAACTCATGGCCAAGTTCATTCAAGGAATGAACGAACCCTTAGACACACTGGTTAAGCATGCCAATCTAGTGTCCATGGTAGTTGTTGTCAGAATGGCAAAGGACTTTGCCAAAGCCTTCATCGCATGAAAGTCTCACCAAAGCCAGCTCCCTCATCCTTCAAAAGATTCCAGACACCAAGAAGTTCTAACTTTTTGCCTCCAAAGAGACACCAAGGTCCCAACCAGAATCTAGAGATGAGAAGCATCAAGAATGAAGGAAGACCTTTCCCTCGAAGTACTTTTTTAGGAACTCAAGGATTGCCCATCTCCTTGTGTGGGCCAAGGAAGCCAGCGTCCCAGAATTCAGAGACAGACTCCTTCGTATCAGTCCAATCAGGGTCCCCCATGCAAAAATTAGGGCAACCCTAGAAGAGTGCTAGCGCAGCTTGTAGCCTCCATGCAAAGCAGTCTCTGAACTCCCTCCCAAAATTGGAGTAACCAAAGAGAGAGAGTTCCACCTTAGATTGTAGCAGCTGGAGGTGTCACTATAGATGCGGAAGTGGAGGAAGAAAAAGGACAAATCTATGTCGTAATATAGCATCAGGGGAATAACTGTCAATTTTCAGTCCTCTAGACTCCAACAAAGTAACCAGGGTAAGCAATTCAAGCTTTTGATGGATTCAGGTAGTACTCATTCTTTTATTTCCCCAGGATGTCTGCATAAGTTAGTCCTAAATCAAAAATCAGGAAAACCTATGCAAGTGGAATTGGCTAATGGAAAGATTCTTTTCATACACCTTGAGATAGACCTTATTCAGTTTAGTCTAGATGGGAACGTAACAGAGTGCCAGTTCAGAGTCCTACCCTTGGGAGTCTATGATGGAATCCTTGGAATGGATTGGCTTCATAAGAATCAAGCTAATATTCATTGTCACAAAGGAACCATCTCTTTCCTTGACCTTCATGAGAATAAAGTTCAAGAAACTGGAATTTTTGGATCCATAGTGCTGCAATTAGTCAAGGCTTCTAAATTGTTAAAAGGGCTTAGAAAGAGGCAAGCTGTTTATGTCGTTAAGATGAATCTGGTAGACATAAAGTGCAAGGCTAAAGAACCAGAGTGGTTAAGTGAGTATGCAAATGTGTTCCCTGAAGAGCTGATTGAGATGCCTCCGTCTCACAAAGTAGATCATGAGATTGAGTTAACCACCGGAGCTCAGCCAGTAGCCCAGCATGCATAGAAAATGCCAGTCCCTGAAGCCATAGAACTTAAGTAGTCAAGACAACTATTAGAGCAAGGATTTGTCAAACCCAGTGTCTCACCTTGGGGTGCACCCGTTCCCTTTCAAAAGAAGAAAGATGGAACGTTAAGACTCTGTATTGACTACAGAGAGGATTGAATAAATTAATAATTAAGAATAAGTATCCTATTCTTGGGATTGATGAACTTTTAGATCGGTTAAGAGGGACCCAAATGTTCACAAAGATAGATCTCAAATCTGGGTACTACCAGATTAGAGGAGTAGGACATCCCAACAAAGACAGCATTCAATACTATGGGCATTATGAGTTCACAGTCATGCCGTTTGGATTGACTAATGCCCCGACGACATTTAATTATCTTATGGAGGATATTCTCAGAGAATACTTGGATGATTTTGTTCTTGTCTTCTTTGATAATATCTTGGTATACTCAAAGAATGCTGCAAATCATGAAGATCATGTGCGCAAGGTCCTAGAAATCCTAAGGAAACACCAACTCTTTGGAAAAAAGAGCAAGTGTTCTTTCTCTGTTGACCAGGTAGAATACTTGGGATTCATAGTGTCAAAAGATGGGATTTCTTGTGACCCCACAAAGATCCAAGCAGTCATAGAATGGCTAGAACCCAAGACAGTAAAGGAAGTCAAAGGAGGATTAATCGGATGGTATAGGATCTTTATACCTATGTATGCTCAGATAGCATCCCCTTTAACTAACCTTCTCAAGAAGAGTACCCTTTTTTAGTGGACTGCAATGTGTCAAAGTGCCTTTGATAAACTGAAGATAGCCTTAGTAACCAACCATGTCCTTAGTTGCCAGATTTTACCAAACCCTTTGAGGTAGTTACTGATGCAAGTGGGTTTGCCTTAGGCGGTGCTCTTATGCAGGAAGGCCATGCAGTGGCCTATGAATCTAGAAAACTCAGAAAACATGAGAGAAATTATGCCATCCATGACTTGGAGTTACTCTGAGTAGTGTATGCTCTGAAGTTATGGAGACATTATCTTTTGGGACAAAGGTTCACCTTGATGACAGATCATCAAAGTCTGAAGTGGATCTTCACCCAAAGGGATCTCAACATGCGTCAGACCCTGCAGGAATTCAATTTTAAAATCAAGTATCGACCAGGGAAAGAAAATGTGGTTGCAGATGCGCTCAGCAGAAAAGCCTCCTTACTTGCAATTACAGTGGTGTCAAATCCATTAATCAGTGAAGCAAGGGAAAGAATCATGCAGGACAAATTCTTTGCCCCTAGTGCTACCCTTCTGATGTAGGAAAGCAAGACTTCTTAGGAACTGAGTCGAGTTCTTGGGTACAAATTGAATGAAGGATGCATGTATTATAATAATCGGCTATGTATTCCCAATTATGAGGGAATAAAGGGAAGAATTCTGAGAGAAGCCCATGATAGCGTGATAGCTGGACATCCAGGGTTTATAAAAACCTATGTGAAGAAAAGCTTCTTTTGGCCAGGACTCAAAAAGGATGTACTTGATCATGTGCGAAAATGATTAATGTGTCAGAGAGTCAAGGGAGAGAGTCAAGATGCCAGGGAAATTGTAGCCTCTAGACATTCCTCAGATGAAGTGGAAATGTATCAGTATGGACTTTGTCACTGGATTACCTTCAGTGCAATCAGGTTACAACTCCATTTTTGTGGTAGTTGATAGGCTACCAAAGTTGCCCATCTGATTCCAGTGAAAGAAACATACATTGCAGTGGATGTTGCCCAAGTTTTTCTTAAAGAGATCTTCAGATTGCATGGCTTACCCAGGAGAATAGTAAGTGACAGAGATCCCAAATTCACATCCAAATTCTGGACTGCATTCTTCGAAGCAATAGGAAATTTCTTGGATCTCAGCATAGCCTATCACCCCAAAATAGATGGCCAGACTGAAAGAGTGAATCAGGTAATAGAAGATATCCTTTGGTCATGCCTGGGCAGGGAACCCAAGAAGTGGTTAAGCCACTTGCAGCTGGTCAAATTTTCTTACAATGCTTCTTATCATTGAAGTATTGGGATGAGTCCTTTCAAAGCTTTGTATGGACAAGATTGCCTTACACTCTTGACTTGGTTTGACCCATTGATCAGAGTCAAGATGTCCAGACAAATGCTTGATGACATGGACCAGCAAATGCTGTAAGATCCCTGTTCCCACCGAGCAACAGATTCGGGATACTAGCAGCGGAAGTAGCACTTCTCGCGCGGGGCAGGGGTCCCACATTCGGGGCCTCACCCACGGATATCCGGATAAGAGACTAATCCGTCGGTTGTTCCAAAACCGAACCCGGAAAAACTTCCTTTACCGAAAAGCACGGGCGATTCCACCAGGATACTTTTTACTCTAACGTAGTCAAGATCATTTCTGATCGAGTTGATCCAGTTACATCTATAAGATACTTGGTCAGATCAAGGAAGAAACTTGCACTTGGATCATTGGGATCAACGCTTTTTTCCCCATTCAAGAGGCACATCCGTTGATTCCTATCCATAGAACAGTTACTGTCCGGGATTTATTTTATCTATCGTAAAAACAAAAGTTTGAGTCTCGATTTACGGATCCATCAGTCCAGCCTAACCCCATCCAGTCCCATGGGTTAGCCAACCGCCCAACCACTGTAGTGATGGGATCCAATTAAGAATTTGGTTACGTTTTGTCCCGGGTACCAAGGAAAAGAGTTCCAAGGCCCCCTAGCCGGATGTTCATGCAAAATAAAACTAGTCACACCACTCACACACCCAATATGAAATTGCCTTTTCACAGATTCAACCAGTTTAAAATAATCCTTTAATAAAACCATAGTATCACTGATCACCATCTTCCAATTTATCCAGTTGATTCTTAATTTTTCCATCATTCCTTCATCAGAGTGTCTATGGCATCATTGGCAACTAGGACGCTCACCACCTGTCCACTCAGGGGCCGTTTCCTAATCCCTAGCCCATAATACTCGGCAATATAATCACTTATCAAGATGGACTCTCGTTGAAGATCAGCAAGATCAACCAACAGATCCATATAAAGGGCCATGGACTCATCCATTGAAGACCAGCAAGGTCAATCAACCAGATCCATGCCCGATTTCAGAAAACAACTCCAACTCTGTTCCAATATCTTCCTCGACGCACGCGTGGGTATCCTAGGCGACCCAGAGCCCAAGCACCGTATGGTCAGCACCCTCTAGGATCCTTCGCAGGTGACCTAGCGCTTCACTCATAGGCCGCTTCCTTGGCCCCTCATCCACCGTACCGGAAGCTCACCATTTTAATCGCACCGAGGCTGGTCAAGACCTCGGCCGACCTTGCTACGCGAGACGTCCTTCATTGACTCTCCGTCTCAGCAGTTGCAACATTATCAGTTAGGTCTCACGACCTTAATCACAAGATAGTCACAATGCTCCCCCAGCAATCTTGACATAAAACAGTCATTTACAAACAGCATTTACAAACAGTTTACAATACAGTTTCTATTTTTACTTTCATTTTTGCACATTATCCCTCATCAATCCACATTACTTATTCCATATTCCATTTATATGTACACTCATCCCATCACATCATTTTTCATCTCAACACTTCATATTCCTTCACATCACATATCGTATATTCACATCCATACATATATCCACATCCACATCCACATCCACATTCACATCCACACATCCACATCTACATCCATACATCTAATTTCACATCCACATCTACATGCACATTCATGCATCCACATCCATACATCCACATCTACATGCACATTCACATCCATACATCCACATCTATATGCGTACATTCTCATCTACATCCATACATCCACATCTATCTGCGTACATTCTCATCTACATGCATACATCCACATCTCTATGCATACATCCACATCCACATCCACATTCACATTCTCCTCATACATCTACATCTACATGCATACATCCACCTCCACATTCACATCCACATCTATACATCTACATCTACATGCATACATCCACCTCCACATCCACATCCACATCTACATCTACATGCATACATCCACCTCCACATCCACATCCACATCTATACATCTACATCTACATGCATACATCCCCATCCACATCTATACATCTACATCTACATGCATACATCTACATCTCCATTCACATCCACATCTATACATCTACATCTACATACATCCATCCACATCTCTATTTACATCCTCATCTATACATCTACTTCTACATGCATACATCCACATCTCCATGCATACATCCACCTCCACATTCACACTCACATCCATACATCTACATCTACATGCAACATCCACATCTCCATGCATAATAAAATTCTTTTAATTAATCTAGGATGATAGTTCCTAGAATATGGTAGGAAGTCCTCTTTTTATGCTTTGAATGAATTTATTTTATGCGTAATTTCTATAAAAATTTTGCCATAGCTCCGCTACTACGACTGATAAATCATAATTTTTTTTTCTAAGGGATAAAGCTTATCATTAAGGATATAATTAGAATGGTCTCTAATTGGGTCATCAATCCATAAGGGATTGAATCATCAATATGCATAAACTAAAAGTATAGAAAAAAGCCATTAATTTTGACCTCAAGCATAGCTTAATCTTGGATTAAGGAAAAGCTTTATGAAAAGCTTCATTTGGATTGAGAATGGGTCATGAGTATGACCATTTCTTGAGTGAGAGAGAGAAATTACATAAAAACCATTAGAATTTAAACATAAATGAAAATTAACTTCAATAGCATTTATTAAATTATGTAACGCTTCACTACTATTCACCAATTAACTTCAATAGCATTTAAAAAAAACCATACCAATTAAGCTTCTCAAGCTTGAGAGGGGTTGAGAAGAGAGAATCATTGAGAAATTATAGAAAAGATCAAAATTCAATATACTTATCTTATGATTTGCTTGATTCTTTATTCACGGTAGAGGCCCCCAACCAATCAATTGGTTTAGTATGTTGATGGAGCCACCAATGGGGATTGAAGAAAGAGAGAAGTATCAGAAACTAGTGAATTATTAAAGAATTCACAGTTCTTGGCTTAGGTAGAGTAGAGTAACAATGCATAAGACACTCTATATTTTGGCTTAGGTGGAGTAGAGTAACAAAGCATAAGACACTATATGTTTTGGCTTAGGTGGAGTAGAGTAACAAGGCATAAGACACTATATGTTTTGGCTTAGGTGGAGTAGAGTAACAAGGCATAAGACACTATATGTTTTGGCTTAGGTGGAGTAGAGTAACAAGGCATAAGACACTATATGTTTTGGCTTAGGTGGAGTAGAGTAACAAAGCATAAGACACTATATGTTTTGCAACAAGGGGGAGGCTTCTATTTATAGGAAAAATTGAGCTCCTAACCAAACAAACTGATTCTAGAGTTTTCTAAATCAGTTTGGTCAATATTTGACCATTTTTTGGTCAGTTAAGCTAACTTTTTGGAACTAGACTTGAATGAGGAGAGAGGCGAGATGAAATATCTTCATTTTTATGAGTTTAAAACTCATTCAAGCATGTGAAATATGCACCTCCTTTAAAAAAAACTCCCCTTCCTTACATATGTGTCATAATGGAATCATTTTAATATTGCTCATAGTTTTTTATTAATAAACCTTGTACATTTTCAACTCTTCATCTTATGTGAAATATGCACCTCCTTTAAAGTACTCCCCTTCCTTACATATGTGTCATAATGGAATCATTTTAATATTGCTCATAGTTTTTTTTTAACTAATAAACCTTGTACATTTTTAACTCTTCATCTTATGTGAGCATTTAAGGGACTCCCCTTCCTTACATATGTGTCATAATAAAATCATTATTCCCAAAATATCTCATATTTTTAATATTACTCATAGTTTTTTACTAATAAACCTTGTACATTTTCAACTCTTCACCTCATGTGAGCATTTACTCATTTTTGGGTATTTTCTTTTTACAATTTGGATTTATCTCTTCCCTACACATGGATTGATGCTATTGGCCCATAGAAACCTTAATTGGACCATAGTCTAAAGATTTCTGAAAATCTAGACCCTTAGGCTAAGGTTCTTTATACCTATTTCCAATTAATTTCAATTGCACATTGGAAAATTCTTTTTAAATTTCTGTTTCAGGGGAACTCATTTGAATTATAAGAGATATTTTTCTATCCAAAAATATTCAAAATCCGAATATTCTCTCTCTAGAATATTTTCTCTCTCTAGGTTAAAACAGTTAGAAACAAGGTCTTTATATTTCTGAAGAGGGATTGATTACAGGGGAAGATACTAGACATCAAAAAGGGGTTGTGGGAGGAATGTTACATTCTACCCCACTTAAAAAACGCGAGATGTCCTCATCTCGCAACTTGGGATAATTTCGCAAGATGCACGAATATGAGACTTAGAGAAAAATTTTAATCAAGATTAACCACCAAGAAAAGTCTTAAAGAGGGCAAGATAAGAACAAGATTTAAAATTTATTCATTCTCGAAACTTATACAGTAAAGATAGAAGAACTCTTTACACTTCCATAAGCCCGTCCATCATATGGTCACAAAAGCAGTCCTCACAAGCTGCACAAGTATAGGGTAACTCATCTATGGGAATGATTCTGCTGGTTATTGCCGCACCTATCTCAGTGGTATGAGGTGATCTAACAAAAGGACCTCTGAGAGGCAAGCCAAAAACGGGGTAAAGGCATATCTTCTCATGAGGAAGAAAACACGCCAGTAAGAAGACCCGCTCAGAAAACCCAAGATGCCTTGATCTCATGACGCAGTAGTATCGGGGACCCAAACCCAAGGCTTCGATAACCATGGCCAAGCGGACATTGTTACGAAAGTGCTGCTGACCCCAGGGTGTTACCCTAGTTATGTTTTGATAGGTCCGCCATTTGGTCTGCGCTACAGAAGTTCCTAGGTGAGGAAAAAGTGAGCGCTCATACTGTTCTATAAAGTCTTTCTTCACAGACTCTCTTGCGTCTTGAAGGTGAGAAATCATCATGGATAAAACTAGTTCTTGTTGCCAAGCCATGAAGGAGATTAAGAAAGAAAGGAGATTGATGGGAGTAAGATTACTGTGAGCGATAAGTAAAAGTTACGACTTATATAGAGGAAGGAGCTAGCGTAACCTAGAAGCCATCGGTAACTTGCCACTGAAGTTTTACCGTCTTTCCATGATTTGAGTTTGACACATTTTTCTATACAAGGCATTAAGAATTTTGAGATGAGGAGATAAAAGAAACTTGTAGGCTAAGTCACCTACTTTCATTGAATTTAGATATAAGGATCACAATATCTGGGGGATAACTTCTTATACTCCCCAAGAGATAAAGAACTTCTTTTGGGCCGTACTCGAATGAAAACCAAAATCTTGGTATCCAAAACACCGATTTTCACTTCTGAACTCATTGTTTTGAATCCTTAAAATAGGCGTGACTCCTAAGAAGTATTCTAGGAAAAGGGTCTTCCTTTTTTTTAAAACAGAAACTTTCTTTTATTTTAGAGAGGGAATAATTATAAGATCAGAAAGGGAGATTCTTACTCCTGTATACCTCGAAGGCTGGGGAGGAATCTTACATCCTACCCCACTTAAAAAAGTGCAAGATGTCCTCATCTCGCAGGGTAGAGGACAACTCTTTTTCTTAAGATCCAATTTTATTCTGGGGTTCCTTATATTCTGGTCAACCCAACAGAATACTGGGATAAATATCCCTTATATAGAACTCATAATTAAATAACAATTCATTCAGATCTTATCATTCATATCTTTAACATGATAATGGTCCATTAGACCGAAAAATTTCCTTCTGAACATTCCTTCACGAGAATTTCAGTTAAGCTAGTCCTCAATTTGACATCCCTTAACTTGATCTACCGGTCAAATATTAACAGTAGCAATCTAACAGCACAACCCACTAACCTCATAGTGATTGGCTGAATTCATTATCATCATTCTAGTTATGAATATCATCATAGGGACTCGTCCCATTTCCCCTTATTGAGGTTTCATTATATTTCAACTAATTTTTAGAAATCAACATTTTTCAATCAGCATTTTCAATCAAAATCCAAATCAATTCATCAATTCTCAAACAAAATTAAAATCATATCAATCACATTCGAAATCATCATCTAGATAGCATTAATGCTTATAATTTCAAGTCTTAGATTTACTTGTATATACTGTCAGTAAAGAGCTGCAGTATACTCTCGGTATATACAAGTAGTCACGGCCCTTGGAATTATAAGGTAAATACCATCATGTTTAGGCCTCAAGCAAGTCAGGGTTCTATATAATTGCGAAACTTCCATTTGAAGACCCAATTACTAAATTACGACTTTCAGTTTGAATATCAAATTGTATGAATTATATCACACAATTATAACCTTTTTGTGTTTCTTGATAAATTTTTGACATATTTGTCTTCTCAGTTGATCTTTATTAACCAAATGCTCTGATACCAACTGTAAGATCCCTGTTCCCACCGAGCAACAGATTCGGGATACTAGCAGCGGAAGTAGCACTTCTCGCGCGGGGCAGGGGTCCCACATTCGGGGCCTCACCCACGGATATCCGGATAAGAGACTAATCCGTCGGTTGTTCCAAAACCGAACCCGGAAAAACTTCCTTTACCGGAAAGCACGGGCGATTCCACCAGGATACTTTTTACTCTAACGTAGTCAAGATCATTTCTGATCGAGTTGATCCAGTTACATCTATAAGATACTTGGTCAGATCAAGGAAGAAACTTGCACTTGGATCATTGGGATCAACGCTTTTTTCCCCATTCAAGAGGCACAGCTGTTGATTCCTATCCATAGAACAGTTACTGTCCGAGATTTATTTTATCTATCGTAAAAACAAAAGTTTGAGTCTCGATTTACGGATCCATCAGTCCAGCCTAACCCCATCCAGTCCCATGGGTTAGCCAACCGCCCAACCACTGTAGTGATGGGATCCAATTAAGAATTTGGTTACGTTTTGTCCCGGGTACCAAGGAAAAGAGTTCCAAGGCCCCCTAGCCGGATGTTCATGCAAAATAAAACTAGTCACACCACTCACACACCCAATATGAAATTGCCTTTTCATAGATTCAACCAGTTTAAAACAATCCTTTAATAAAACCATAGTATCACTGATCACCATCTTCCAATTTATCCAGTTGATTCTTAATTTTTCCATCATTCCTTCATCAGAGTATCTATGGCATCATTGGCAACTAGGACGCTCACCACCTGTCCACTCAGGGGCCGTTTCCTAATCCCTAGCCCATAATACTCGGCAATATAATCACTTATCAAGATGGACTCTCGTTGAAGATCAGCAAGATCAACCAACAGATCCATATAAAGGGCCATGGACTCATCCATTGAAGACCAGCAAGGTCAATCAACCAGATCCATGCCCGATTTCAGAAAACAACTCCAACTCTGTTCCAATATCTTCCTTGACGCATGCGTGGGTATCCTAGGCGACCCAGAGCCCAAGCACCGTATGGTCAGCACCCTCTAGGATCCTTCGCAGGTGACCTAGCGCTTCACTCATAGGCCGCTTCCTTGGCCCCTCATCCACCGTACCGGAAGCTCACCATTTTAATCGCACCGAGGCTGGTCAAGACCTCGGCCGACCTTGCTACGCGAGACGTCCTTCATTGACTCTCCGTCAGCAGTTGCAACATTATTAGTTAGGTCTCACGACCTTAATCACAAGATAGTCACAATGCTCCCCCAGCAATCTTGACATAAAACAGTCATTTACAAACAGCATTTACAAACAGTTTACAATACAGTTTCTATTTTTACTTTCATTTTTGCACATTATCCCTCATCAATCCACATTACTTATTCCATATTCCATTTATATGTACACTCATCCCATCACATCATTTTCCATCTCAACACTTCATATTCCTTCACATCACATATCGTATATTCACATCCATACATATATCCACATCCACATCCACATCCACATTCACATCCACACATCCACATCTACATCCATACATCTAATTTCACATCCACATCTACATGCACATTCATGCATCCACATCCATACATCCACATCTACATGCACATTCACATCCATACATCCACATCTATATGCGTACATTCTCATCTACATCCATACATCCACATCTATCTGCGTACATTCTCATCTACATGCATACATCCACATCTCTATGCATACATCCACATCCACATCCACATTCACATTCTCCTCATACATCTACATCTACATGCATACATCCATCTCCACATTCACATCCACATCTATACATCTACATCTACATGCATACATCCACCTCCACATCCACATCCACATCTACATCTACATGCATACATCCACCTCCACATCCACATCCACATCTATACATCTACATCTACATGCATACATCTCCATCCACATCTATACATCTACATCTACATGCATACATCTACATCTCCATTCACATCCACATCTATACATCTACATCTACATGCATCCATCCACATCTCTATTTACATCCTAATCTATACATCTACTTCTACATGCATACATCCACATCTCCATGCATACATCCACCTCTCCATGCATACATCCACCTCCACATTCACACTCACATCCATACATCTACATCTACATGCAACATCCACATCTCCATGCATAATAAAATTCTTTTAATTAATCTAGGATGATAGTTCCTAGAATATGGTAGGAAGTCCTCTTTTTATGCTTTGAATGAATTTATTTTATGCGTAATTTCTATAAAAATTTTGCCATAGCTCCGCTACTATGACTGATAAATCTCAATTTTTTTTTCTAAGGGATAAAGCTTATCATTAAGGATATAATTAGAATGGTCTCTAATTGGGTCATCAATCCATAAGGGATTGAATCATCAATATGCATAAACTAAAAGTATAGAAAAAAGCCATTAATTTTGACCTCAAGCATAGCTTAATCTTAGATTAAGGAAAAGCTTTTATGAAAAGCTTCATTTGGATTGAGAATGGGTCATGAGTATGACCATTTCTTGAGTGAGAGAGAGAAATTACATAAAAACCATTAGAATTTAAACATAAATGAAAACTAACTTCAATAGCATTTATTAAATTATGTAACTCTTCACTACTATTCACCAATTAACTTCAATAGCATTTAAAAAAAACCATACCAATTAAGCTTCTCAAGCTTGAGAGGGGTTGAGAAGAGAGAATCATTGAGAAATTATAGAAAAGATCAAAATTCAATATACTTATCTTATGATTTGCTTGATTCTTTATTCACGGTAGAGGCCCCCAACCAATCAATTGGTTTAGTATGTTGATGGAGCCACCAATGGGGATTGAAGAAAGAGAGAAGTATCAGAAACTAGTGAATTATTAAAGAATTCACAGTTCTTGGCTTAGGTAGAGTAGAGTAACAATGCATAAGACACTCTATATTTTGGCTTAGGTGGAGTAGAGTAACAAAGCATAAGACACTATATGTTTTGGCTTAGGTGGAGTAGAGTAACAAGGCATAAGACACTATATGTTTTGGCTTAGGTGGAGTAGAGTAACAAAGCATAAGACACTATATGTTTTGGCTTAGGTGGAGTAGAGTAACAAAGCATAAGACACTATATGTTTTGCAACAAGGGCGAGGCTTCTATTTATAGG
Source organism: Cibotium barometz (assembly GCF_041138505.1). Lineage (NCBI taxonomy): Eukaryota > Viridiplantae > Streptophyta > Polypodiopsida > Cyatheales > Cibotiaceae > Cibotium > Cibotium barometz. The sequence goes on from NC_141082.1 coordinate 39,786,003, forward strand.
AAAAATTGAGCTCCTAACCAAACAAACTGATTCTAGAGTTTTCTAAATCAGTTTGGTCAATATTTGACCATTTTTTGGTTAGTTAAGCTAACTTTTTGGAACTAGACTTGAATGAGGAGAGAGGAGAGATGAAATATCTCCATTTTTATGAGTTTAAAACTCATTCAAGCATGTGAAATATGCACCTCCTTTAAAAAAAACTCCCCTTCCTTACATATGTGTCATAATGGAATCATTTTAATATTGCTCATAGTTTTTTATTGATAAACCTTGTACATTTTCAACTCTTCATCTTATGTGAAATATGCACCTCCTTTAAAGAACTCCCCTTCCTTACATATGTGTCATAATGGAATCATTTTAATATTACTCATAGTTTTTTTTTACTAATAAACCTTGTACATTTTCAACTCTTCATCTTATGTGAGCATTTAAGGGACTCCCCTTCCTTACATATGTGTCATAATAAAATCATTATTCCCAAAATATCTCATATTTTTAATATTGCTCATAGTTTTTTACTAATAAACCTTGTACATTTTCAACTCTTCACCTCATGTGAGCATTTACTCATTTTTGGGTATTTTCTTTTTACAATTTGGATTTATCTCTTTCCTACACATGGATTGATGCTATTGGCCCATAGAAACCTTAATTGGACCATAGTCTAAAGATTTCTGAAAATCTAGACCCTTAGGCTAAGGTTCTTTATACCTATTTCCAATTAATTCCAATTGCACATTGGAAAATTCTTTTTAAATTTTTGTTTCAGGGGAACTCATCGGAATTATAAGAGATATTTTTGTATCCAAAAATATTCAAAATCTGAATATTCTCTCTCTAGAATATTTTCTCTCTCTAGGTTAAAACAGTTAGAAACAAGGTCTTTATATTTCTGAAGAGGGATTGATTACAGGGGAAGATACTAGACATCAAAAAGGGGTTGGGGGAGGAATCTTACAAATGCAATCAATCCGTAAAGATATAAAGGCAGCCCAAGATAGGCAAAAGCAGTATGCAGATAAAAAGAGATCAAAAAGAGCATTTGAAGAATCAGATATGGTCTTCATTCGAGTACGACCAAAAAGAGAATTTGAAGAATCAGATATGGTCTTCATTCGAGTACGGCCAAAAAGAAGTTCATTATCCTTAGGGAAGTATAAGAAGCTCTCTCCCAGATACTGTGGACCGTATGCTGTTATAAAGAAAGTGGGTGATCTAGCCTATAAACTTCTTTTGCCTCCCCATCTCAAGGTACATAATGTATTCCATGTTAGTTTGCTTAAGAAATATGTACCCAGCCTGAGTCATGTGCTTGATGATGAACAATTGATCTCTCCGACTCAAGGCCAGATGGTACTCCAACCGGAAGAAATCCTTGACATTCGGGAGAAGATTCTCAAGAGAAAAGTCCTCAGAGAATTTTTAGTAAAGTGGAAGTTCTTCCCTCTAGAAGACGCCACCTGGGAGAAAGAAGAAGAGTTGGTGAAAGACTACCCCCACTTTGCGAGGTGAGGACATCTTGTGTTTTTCAAGTGGGAGAGGATGTAAGATTCCTCCTTAGCCCAAATAATGAATAATCTTTACTTCAATCCCGTGTAATCATTCCCTATTTCTGAATACAAGAAAATATTATTTTCCTTGTTTTTGACTAGAGAGATGAAAAATTCTAGAGAGAGATAATTTAATATTGAGATATTTTTGGATAAACAAATTCTCCTAATATCAAAAATACATTTCCCTGAAACAGAAGTTCAAAATAAATTCTCTAAGGTGCATTAGGAATCAATTAAATATGATTTAGAAGACCTTAGCCTAAGGGTCAAGATTTTCTAAAATTTTTGAATTATGGTCCAATAAAGGTTCCTATGGGCCAATAAGATTAATCCAAGTGTTGGGATGAGATAAATCCAATGAATAAAAGAAAATACCCAAGAATGAGTAAATGCTCACATAACATGAAGAGTTGACTAAGCACAAGGTTTATTAGTTAAAAACTATGAGATATTATTAAAAAAATGAGATATTTTGGAATTATGATACATTTTTGACACCTTAGTAAGGAGGGGGGAGACTTTGAGGTAGGCACTGGATGAGTTTTTAATTAGAAAATATTAAGACATTTTTATCTGTCCTCTCTCCTAGATAAAACTAGATCAAAATGAGAACTAAACTGATCCAAATCTTATCCAAATTCAGCCAAATTGAACCTGAAAAATTCTAGAACTTAGTTGGACTCAGTTAGTGGCAAATAGACCCTCATTCTTTTGTATTCTCATCTCTGAGCTAGACCATGCCAGTATTACATTAAAATAAGCATATTTTCTATTATCCCTTAAAAATCCTCTACATTTTGGAGAGATTGGAGCTTTTGTCTCTCTTCAACCATCCTTGGAGCTTTCCTCTCAACACACTAACCAATTGATTGGTTGGGGGCTTCTTCTACGATAGAGAAGCAAGCAAATCAAGAGGTAAGATGTAATTTCATGGTTTTTTTCTCTAATATTCTCAATGTTTTCACTTCTCAACCCCTCTCAAGATTGAGAAGTTTCAAATGAATGTTTTTTCAATGCAAATTAAGCTTTCTAAAGAATTTCAATGATTAATCACAAAAAGTTTACATTTATGCTTAATTAGGATGCTTTCTATGTATATCTCTCTCTCCCCAAAAGAATGGTCATTCCTATGACCAATTCTTATTCAAATGATGCTTCTCATTGATAAATTCTCAATTCAAAGATCAAACTCTAAGCTAGTTAAGCTAGAGGTTAGAAAATGCTTTTTTAATGATTATATGTTAATAAAAATATGATAAACCTATGATTAATTCCATAAATTGGATTTAGGTCCAAATGATAGTTATTCTATCATAAAAGTATTACAAAGTCTTATTCTTTCAAAATTTATTGAAAATTATGAGTAATAGCAGCAGAGCTATGGCAAAATTTTAAAAATTAATACATAAATCATTTTTATGCATCATGTGAAAAGAGGACTTCCTACCATATTCTAGGATTAGTCATCCTATGCTAAAAGAATAATTTTCATCACATCCATGGAAAATTAATTTTAAATGTTTATGCATAAAAAACATTAATTAGAGAAAAAGAGAAATTTTTAGTAATTTCATTTTTATGTAAAAAGAGAAATTCCCATGATAATGGAGATCCATGTATTTCAATGGAGAAAGAGAAAATTTGGTATATTAAAATAATGAATAGTTTTATTTAAAATTGAAGAGGAATTTTAGATAAATTATTTTTATGCATGAGTAAATTTAAATGATAAATGAGGAATTCCCATGACATTTGGAATTCAATCATTTAAATGAGAAAAGTAGAGTTCTTAGGATAAATAAATTATTGGATATTTATATGTAAAATTAAAGAGAAATTTTAGATAAATTATTTTATGCATGAATAAATTTAAATGATGAAAGTGAAATTCCCATCATACTTTGTATTCAATTATTTAAATGGTAAAAGTGGAATTCTTGGTATATTTAGAATAATGCATATTTTTATTATTTTAAAAAGAAATTTTAGATAAATTTATTTTATGATAAAAGAGGAATTCCCATGACAATTGGAATCCAATCATTAAATGCAAAAAAGAGACTTTTAAGCTTATTAAAAAAAATTGATATTTGTATTTAGTTAAAAGAATAATTTTTATGATATTTAAATAGAGAAAGAATTGAATTCATTTTTGGTTGACAAAAGAAGAATTTTCACCATAATTCCTCCTAGAGAATCAGGGTTGATAAATTAAGTTGGAAGAAAGAATATCTTTAGATATTTTATGTGGTTAAATCACCAAATTAGTATTTACCCAAAATTAGATTAAATGGAAGAAGAGTATTTTCATTAAAATCCAATATTCTCTAATAAAACCATTTCTTAATCTACTATGGAAAAGAAGGAATGAAATTCACAAAGTTGGAATTTCCTTACGATTAAAAATTCAGTAGATGTTTATCTGAAGAAAATCCTTGTTAGAACTAAATTGAATGATTTTTGTTAGACCATGAGAGGGACGGTCAGTAGATCTACTTGTCCATCTCTCGATCTGAATCAAGCAAAAACCTCGTGAGACCAATTCCAGTTCTTAATACAAAGAATTAACCTAGTTTTTCCTTGATTGAAATCACCAAGAATCTAGTTGGACAGTCAGTCAAATGATGGGTAGATTACCCTGATGAGAGATCAAGGATTCTCATCATGAAATTGGGGATTAAGGAAAAAGGGTTTTGTGGAACCAATTTTAAACTGGGAATTTTACTTGCATAGAACCTATGTTTTCTTTAAAAGGACTGTTTTATGCAAGAATGCTAGAGAAAGCATTTGGTATGTGTTTAATTTAGGAAGAGGCTCGTTGTAACAACTGGCGGGGAGTCGTCGAGGGACGTCACTCATGCACGACAAAGCCTGCCAGCCTTGGTATAGTTATTAAAATGGTGCACCTTCCGGTATGATGGGCAAGGACCAACGAAGCGGTCCCTGAGTGAAGTGCTAGGACACCTAAGTAGGATCCTAGAGGGTTCTAGAGGGTTCTGACCAGGTGATGCATGGGCTCGCAGTTGCTAGGACACCCATGCATGCATCGAGGAAGATTCAGATGGACTAAAAAGAATGACTTTTGTGAATCAAATTTTAATATTGTGTATAACCCTTAGCTACCAACCGCGCTTTATGGCACTCAATGGAACCATTTGACTTGCATTTCACCTTGTAAACCCATTTGCAACCAATGACATTTTTGCCTTGTGGTAAGGCAACCAAATCCCATGTTTCATTATGAGCCAATGCATCCTTCTCAACATCCATTGCCTTCTCCCATACATGCTTCCCAATAGCTTTTGTATAGCATGTAGGTTCCACATGCTTCACCAAAGAGGTCATATATGCGTAATGCATAGCAAAGTCACGATATGTCAACCTGTCAATTGGATACCTGACCCTTTGGGATCTCCGCAATGCATGCGAATCACTCTGAACACCTGTCACTCTAGCATGTGGAGGTACATATCTATCCTGCCTTGCACCTGGTGTGCGTAAAACTAGTATGCCAAGTTCTTCATCCAAACTTTCTGAACTTGACGACTCAGAACCTGTAATGCCAATTCCTTCAACCTTCTTTTTTCCTTTATCCACAGCACTACTCCCAGTGCTGCTCACACTCTCATGCCTCAAGCGTCCTGACCATGGATGTATAGTGCTACTCTCAGAGTCTGCTGGTCCAGACATAGAAATAGAACTTGCTTGTGGCAAGTTCACATGCACATCAACATCGATGGAATCAATGACACCCTCATTCTTTGCCTTGTACCAACTAGCAAGTTCATCAAACACCATATCTCGTGAGATAATCACTTGCCTAGTATGCGGATTGTAACATTTATATGCCTTGCAATCCTATGCATACCCAACAAACACACACTTTTCTACCTTAGGATCCAACTTTCTCCTTCTCTCGTGAGGCACATGTACATAAGCTATGCAACCAAACACTTTGAGGTGTCCAATGTCTGGCCTAAAACCTGTAAGCCGTATATTTGGTGTACTTCCATGTGTATGGTTGCTATGAGTGTCTTATTAAGTACATACACTGCTATGGCACACGCTTCTACCCAATAATAGTCTGGCATGCTCTTTTCATTGAGCATCACCCTGGCCACATCACAAATGACTCTATTCTTCCTCTCAGGAGCAGCACCATTTTGCTGAGGTGTGTACGTGCAAGTTAACTACCTTCTTATGCCATGCTTTCTCAAGAAATTCTCAAAAGCATGTGAGGTATATTCACCACCTCCATCTGTCCTCACCCAAGAGCCATATTGCTTCTTTGTAAAAGCTTTGAAGTCCATAAACTTTCCCAACGCTTCACTTTTCTCTTTGAGAAAGTAAATCCAAGTCATTTTGCTCAAATCATCAATGAATGTCACATAATACAAGCTGCCTTTAATGGATGGGTTTTGTGCAAGACCCCATACATCGCTATGAACTATCTCAAGTGGCCTGCTACTCATGTTGCCTTCTTTAGGAAAAAAGGGCAACCTTGCTTGCTTTCCAAACTGGCAAGGATCACAGACATGCATATTCCCATCATACTTGAATCTAGGCAGCCCACTAACAATGCCTCTTGCCTGCATGTTCTTTAACCTTTGTATGTTCACATGTCCAATCCTTTTATGCCACATGTCAATGTCCTGTACCACATTTTGGCTTTTTGAGAACATGGCTAATTTCAACTCAGGAATCCCAGCATCCAGCGTAAATAACTTGCCTTCTTTCTTGCCTTTGGCAATGACTCTACATCCATTTTTGAAATCCTCAACGAAGCAACCATGCTTGTTTTGTTGAAACGAACCTATAAACCTTGTTCGACCATTTGACCAAACTTTTTATAATAGAAGGCACATACAAGACATCTGCCATAGACTTTGTTTCACCATTGTGCATAACCAATGGTACACTTTCAACATGTGTGATAGCATGTTGGGTATCATCTCCTATCTCCACATAGCCTTTCACATCCATAGGCTTCATATGTTCAAACCATTCGCCATGACAAGTCATATGGTTTGATGCTCGAGAGTCCATATACCAAGTGTCATCACTTTCACTATTCGTCTCATCATAGATCCCACAACATGTTTCATGGCAAACAAGTGATTTGCATTGCCATCATTACTGCTTGATGCATAATTTCTACCACTTGCATAACTTCCACCATGTTGTGCATAATGTCCACCATGTTGTGCTCTACCCCCTCTCAAATCATTTTGTTTGCGGAAACAATCACGTGCCATATGACCAAATTTCCCATAGTAATGGCATTCCATATTTTGCATAGATGTTTGTTGGCCTTGCCAACGTCCTTTACCACGAGGATTACCTCTGCCTCTCTGAGGTGTATATCCACCACGACCACCTCTAGCACCATATGTAGGCTGAAAATTCTGTTGTGGTGACCTATCCTGCCATCCATGACCATTACCACGACCACGTGATGCAAATCTCCCCCTGCCTCTAAATCCCCTTTGTGAATAGAAAGCCTAATTTCTGCCATTATCATCATGGCTAGTAGATGTATCATGAAAGGATTCACTGAGTTTGATTTTCTCAACAAGCAAGAGTGAAACCAACTCATCAAAATCTAGTAAACCTGTACTCCAAACCGAGATAGATGTATCAAAAGACTTGTACTCTTTGCCAAGACCACACAAGGCAATGTCTACCAAATCATCATCAGGCATGGGGGCATTGATTATTGCCAATGCATCTGCATACTTCCTTATCTCTTGTACATAATCATGGATTCTCCTTCCTTTCCGTTTCACATTATGAATCTACTCTCTTAACTGAGACTTGTGAGCACTAGTGTCTGTATCAAATAGCTTTACCAATGTATCCCATGCATCCTTGGGATTCTCAGCATCATGTATATGTATGAGTATAGTATCCGAGATACATATAGACAAGTAATGCAAAACTTTGTATGCTCTCTCTGACCATTGCTTATGAGCTACAACTTGTTGATGTGTAGGTTGTCAGGGTAGTTCCGGCTTTGCTGGCTCCGCACCTATAAACAAGGTTCAAAAAACCCTTTTCCCTTCAGAAAGCTTTTGATTCTGTACTTCCATGCCTGGAAGTTCTTCCTATTTAACTTTTCACCCACCACAATCTGTGTTGTCTGACATATTTGCTCAATGCAAATGCACCTTTTACACACGTCCAAATCTGTAAACGAGCCTTCCTCAGCTCAACCACACTCTAGTAAGTGTTCCAGATACTCCAAAGTACTCAACAAGCTTCACTTTTGATGTAGAAAATCAAACTAATTGCATCCAAAATGAACTGGCATACGTAATCCAAGGTACCCTATTTTGGCGCATTTTCCAAGGCTTCAAATTGCAATGTAGTGGTTGAATCAAGTGTGGATAGCTTGCATTGACACCTAAACAAGCTCAATGTTGCATATCAACACCAACCAAGGTGTGTACATACCAAATTTGTCAAATCCCCTTCTCTGTTTTGAGAAAAACTAGTAAAGTCCTTAGCTCTGAGATTTGTTGAGTATTTGTGTGCTCCAAGCTTCACAACATTTCTTCATAGCTTCTTCTCCCTCTTCTCTCACTCACTCATAAACCCTAATAGAGAGCACCAGGCTCTGATACCATGATGAAAAATAGGTAGAGGGAGAGGAGACACACACATAGGAGCCAACCCTAATGTATATTTCAAACCCTAACCATAGAGGGAAGCCATCTCCCTTCTGACACAATGCATAAAGACATAATCCATAATCTACAAAACACTACTTGTGTTGTGTCCACACATAGCTAACCCTAGATAATGTCCACACACTATGACTAGCTAGACGCGGTCAATTATGTCTCACACATGTTACTACCTATACTAACACGTTAGCACATAGTACAACTGGCACAAACTGACATCAAGCTTGAATCTCAACAACTTTATCCTCTTGTAAACAAGTTCTTAGCCATGTAAACGTTTGATTAAATGTATTACTTGGATTAAGTATAAAAAAAAGGACTACGTTTAATAAAGTATTTTAGGCTATCAGTCTTTTTTTTATAAGTGTGAAATTGTTGATTTCAAACTCTATTTTTTTTAATAAATAGGAAAACTTCCTCATTTTTGTCATTTGTATCACTAGCACTTGTGCACACTTTGCAAGCATATGCATTCCCTAGAGCTTTTCTTGCACTCTCGTTGTATTCCTCATGGATGATTCCATGGTTTATGAGAACTTTCTTGCATTCCTAGAGAGGACTGAGTGGGCTGTCTACTAGTAAGAGCTATTTTACATATTCTCTCACACCATTGACTTCGAAGCAACTATCCTCCTCATCGAACAAGACTATTATGGCTCTCCCAAGCCCCCCTTGAAACACACCCAACAAGAGATTACTTGGTGAACCGCAACTGTTGTGAGGATCTTTCCAATGGCCAAGCTCATAACCCTAGAGGTCTCCAAGCTCCACAACTCCTTGAGAAGAAATTCCACCGTACCTCCGCGAGCTTTGTCACACGGCCATGTTGCACTACGTGTACTCATCCCTCCTCTCACCTCACTTCACTCACACACACTGACTCACATCTATTAGAGAGAGATTAGCAAGAGAAATACTCTATTGCATAATGGGAGACTTCTCTATATCATGAGAGATATTCACTTGTATATGAAAAGATGCAGGGGGGAAGAGAGCTTGAGCTCTTGCAAGCACACACACACTTACAAAATCCTAATAGAGAACACACAAGGTGAGAGGCTGAAAATCTTCTTCTTCTTCACTCAACACTCAACACACCATATACAAAGATAAGAGTACACATAATATGAAAGGTACTTAACCAATACATACAAGGGTTCTCTATAGTGTGAACCCAACTAAATGAGCTGGCGCTATAACTATGCCAGTTTCTAGAATGGCTGTCACACAGCCTGTCATCCCATTGGCCGCATATCACCCAAGATCTCACCAACCATGCCAGTGGTGTAAGTGCGGGGCCTATCCCCCCAGGCGGGTCATTAGTGTCCATCGCCTCACTAGATGAGCTCGATATCTCAACACTCCCCCTCGAGCTCAACTCCATCTCATGTACACCAAGTGAAGTCCTGAATCTACGGAGCTTCTCTGCACCCAATGCTTTGGTGAAGATGTTAGCTACCTGATCCTCTGTGCTGACATAAACAAGGTCAAGATCTCTTGCCAAGACCTTCTCTCTGAGGAAACGGTAGTGTACCTCTATATGCTTCGTGTACGAGCATGAAAAACTGGGTTCCTGGCCAACTGTATACTCTTAATGTTGTCACAAAAAATGACAACTTGTCTATCCACTGATAGACCCAAATCTGCAAGTAGCTTTCTCAACCAAGCTACCTCACATGCTGCCATAGCAGCTCCTCTGTACTCGGCCTTTGTACTGGATAGAGAAACCGTAGGCTACTTCTTGCTGCTCCAAGTCACAGTAGCACTCCCCAAAGAAAACATGAATCCACTAGTAGATCTCCTATCTCAGATACTACCAGCCCAATCAGCATCTGTGTACCCATGTACACATATCTCTGTCCCAGTCTCATAGAATAGTCCACAATGCAAAGTAGACTTCACATACCTCAGTATGCGTCTTAATGCATCCAAATGCGATTTTTGTGGAACCTGCATAAACTGACTCACCAACCCAACAGCATAGCTCAAATCTGGTCTGGTGATCGTCATATAAATCAAGCTTCCTACTATGCGTCTATACATAGTCGGGTCCTCCAAAATCTCTCCTGAATCTGCACTCAACTTGCCATTATGATCCAATGGCAGTGAGATAGGCTTACAGCCTATCATACCATACTTGGACAACAGCCATACAGTCTGTGCAGTAATCCAATACCATGTGGTGACCTAATCACCTCAATGCCCAAGTAATATCTGAGCTCCCCCAGATCCTTCATCTCAAATTTCTGTCTTAGCAAGATCTTTACATCAAAGATCTCTGCATCATGGTCCCCTGTAATGATCAAGTCATCTACATAGATGACAACAAGCACAACTCCTCTATCACAATGTCTCACATAGAGCGAGAAATCTGCATTGGCTACATGAAAGCTAATAGTGACATGATATTCAGAAATCTTGTCAGACCATGCTCTTGGTGCTTGTTTTAAGCCATACAAGGCTTTCTTCAACCTGCAAACATGCTCGGGGTGACCCACATCCTCATAACTAGGTGGCTGCAACATATACACCTGTTCTTGCAAATCCCCATGCAAGAATGCATTTTTTACATCCATCTGATGTAAAGAACATTGCTTTGACGCAGCCACTACTATCACAACTCTCACTGTTGCCATCTTGGCAACTGGGCTAAAAGTTTCCTCATAATCAATGCCATATGTCTGCGCATATCCTTTGGCTACCAATCTAGCCTTGTACCTATTTATGCTTCCATCACTGTTATGTTTTACTTTGTACACCCACTTGCATCCAATGGATTTCTTGCCTTCAGGCAATTGCATTAAATCCCAAGTCTCATTTCCATATAGTGCATTCATCTCCTCATCCCCATAGCTTTCTCCCAATACACATTTCCAATAGCCTCATCAATGCATGTGGGCTCTACAACCTACACAACCTTTGCCATATATGCATAGTGATGTGCCACATAACCATCATAGGTAAACCTCTGCACAGGATTCTTCACTCTCCCAGATCTTTGTAGCTTTGCATTCATGGTTTCCATAGTCTTCTTTATACCAGGTGTTCTCATAGCTGGGATCCCAAGCTCCTCATCAAGGCTCATCTCTGAGCCACTAGACTCTCCATCAACATGAGAATGCCCTGCAGAAATGTCAGGCATACCAAGGGCTCAACCACTTTCTCTTTTCCTTTATGTGATGTACTAACCACATTTACAGGACTGGTATTATGACGGAGCCTGCCACTCCATGGTCTATCGAAGAACAGACCCACTAGAAGAGGACTCTCCTGGTCCACTCAAAGACTGTGATTGCTGAATTGCATTCTGTGCAACCACACTTACACTCACATCAGTCCCAATAGCTTTTTTTTCAGTAGCATACCAGTTGCTTATCTCATCAAAGACAACATCCCTGCTTACCCTCAACTCACATGTAGTAGCAGGGTTCTAACACCTGTATCCCTTTTGCTCAAGGGAATATCTAATAAACACACATTTTTCAGCTTTTGGATCCAGCTTAGTTCTCAGCTCATTTGGCACATGCACATATGCAATGTATCCAAAGACTTTCAGATGAGACAGATCAGGTTTTCTGCCAGTAAACCTCTCCTCTGGAGTTACATCATGTATGGCTGCAGTTGGTGTCCTGTTCATGATGTAAACTGCTGTAGAAACAGCCTCAGCCCAATAGCTATGCGGCATATTCTTCTCTTCCATCAATGCTTGTGCAATCACAGCAATGTTCCTGTTCTTCCGCTCAGCAACTCCGTTTTGCTGCTGTGGAGTGTATCTACATGTGAACTGTCTCTGAATACCATTCTTTTTCAAAAATTCAGAGAACTCATTAGAGAAGTACTCTCCCCCTCCATCTGACCTTAGGCACTTTACATATTTCCCTGTTTGCTTTTCAACCATAACTCTGAAATTCTGAAAGTGAGTGAACACCTCACCCTTCTCCTTCATGAAGTATACCCACACTTTCCTTGTGTGGTCATCAATAAACGTCACATAATACCTGTAGCCTCCCATAGATATGGACTTCGTAGGACCCCATACATCTGAATGCACAACATCTAGTGCATTTCTGCTCACATATCTGTTACGTGGAAACACATGCTTTGTTTGCTTTCCAAATTGGCATGCTTCACATATTCTCTGCATACCTTCCACTTTAAATTTTGGCAGCCCTGTCACAATTTCTTTAGTCTGCATAGACTTCAATCTTTGCACATTCACATGTCCAATCCTTTTATGCCAAATTTCTGTGTCTGCAACAATTCCTGAACCATTTGTAAACATCCAGCACTCACTTCAGGCATGTTTACATTCAACGTAAACATTCTGCCCACTCTGTTGCCTTTTGCAACCAACCTGCACTTGTCTTTAAAGTCTTCAACATAACAATCCATCAGGGTTAAACCGAACCTGCAAACCCTACTCAATCATCTGGCCAACTGAAACTAGATTCTTTGTTATGTTCGGTACATGAAGTACATCTGCAAGGTACTTCATTTTGCCATCCTGCATAGACAATGGCACATCTCCAACATGGGCAATTGGATGAGCAGTGTCATCCCCTGTTTCCACAAAACTTGGTCTTTCCAGGTTTTTCATCTCCTTGAACCACTCCCCATGACTTGTCATGTGGTTCGAAGCACCTGAATCAACATACCACACATCATCTTTTTATGCTGCTTCAATATTTTCAGACATGGCATTCATGACATGCTGCATAACAAACAACCTTTCATTATCCTTATTGTTTCTGCTCGAGGATTCATAGTTTTTTTGCTGTAATTTGCATGTCGTCCTGCTTCTTATAACACTCTGCCTGCACATGTCTAGGCTTACCACAATAAAAGCATCCACGTGCCTCATTATACTGCCTTTGCCAATTTCCACGACCTCTTTGACTCCCCCTGCCTCTGAATTGGCCTCTTCCACCTGTGTGTTGTTGTTGTTGTTGTGAATTCTGGGACTGTTGTTGTTGTTGCTGCTGGGCCATAATTCTGATTACGTATTCGGCCACCTCCTTGACCACGTCCACGGCCTCCTCTACCTCGTCCTCTTCTTGAACTTGTGTAGAAGGCCTGTTGCTCTGAACTGTTTTTGTTTTGTGAAGACTCTTGGTCTTCACCCAAGCTCTTCTCTTCTATAATCAGCATAGACACCAGATTTGTAAAATTGGGAATGTTTTCCCGAGTCTGAATAGACGTCTTGAATGCCTTGTATTGTGGCCCGAGACCACGTAGACAGACTTCCACCTTATCATCATCATCTACTGACACACCAATAGATGCAAGGGATTCCACAATACCCTTTATCTTCAACGCATAGTAATTCACAGACATGCTCTTTTTCTCCACAGTATGAAGTTCATTCTTCAACTGTATCTTACGTGCCTTGGTATTTGTTTTTTCATAGAGCTTTACCAAAGTGTCCCACGCCTCCTTGGGAGACTTGGCATCCTGAATGTGCCCAATCATGGTGTCCTGTATACTAATGGAGAGCTAATACATACCTTTCCTGGCTCCTTGGTTCCAATCTTTAAACTCTTTCACATCTACAGCAGTCGGATTTATGTCCGGTATCTCTGGTGCCTCTTCATGCTCACCTTCTATGTAGTCCCAATAGCCCTTTCCCATCAGGAAATTCGTCAACCTAGACCTACAAGCATGGAAGTTATTCTTATCAAGCTTCTCAGCCACAATCTGGGTTATGACATCATTTGACATCTTGCCAGACACACAATTTTACCAAAAACAACACTCTGGTTTGTCCTTCACAAACTGCTGTATTTTCTACAGTGGTACTGTAGTACACTCAAATGTCACAACTAGTGACCTCAATGTGCATACATACACCCAATGGAAATTGTTGACCTCTTTGTAGCACCCACAGTGTTTGCACAGCCAATCTGTCTTCCTGCAGTTCTTAAAACAGAGTTTTGCAGAGAATCGATGACTTACCCACCGCAGTGCTCGAAATCGCCCGCTTTTTGAAAAACGGAGGTCCAGAGGCACCCGAAACGCATTTTCGGCCCAGAAAATTGGTCCGATGGGACAGTATAGTTGCCCTATAGCTTCACTCCCACGAAGAAAGCTCCTCAATCAGAGATCGTTCGCCAGTGCCTCCCGTAGAGCTCCCGACAAGGGTGTAGTCCACCAACACAAATAGGGAAGAGTAGTTGAAGCTCTTACCCTTGTACTGCTTCCTATGGTTCTTGCTTGCAGCTCAGCCCTTAGCATGAACCAGGCTCTGATACTATGAAAAGATGCAGGGGGGAAGAGAGCTTGAGCTCTTGCAAGCACACACACACTCACAAAACCCTAACAGAGAATACACAAGGTGAGAGGCTGAAAATCTTCTTCTTCTTCACTCAACACACCATATACAAAGATAAGAGTACACATAATATGAAAGGTACTCAACCAATACATACAAGGGTTCTCTATAGTGTGAACCCAGCTAAATGAGCTGGCGCTATAACTATGCTAGTCTCTAGAATGGCTGTCACACAGCCTGTCATCCCACTGGCCGTATATCACCCAAGATCTCACCAACCATGCCAGTGGTGTAAGTGCGGGGCCTATCCCCCAGGCGGGTCATGAGTGTCCACCGCCTCACTAGATGAGCTCGATATCTCAACAGTATACATGGCCATAAGTGTTCAAACTCACTTAAAATGCGGTCGGCTAGGCACTTTAGGCTCAAAAGAGGCCCAATGCTATTACAATGACTACTCGCATAATATATACATGAATTACATCACTTGGGACTTTATCCTAACTTACTACCACACACTGTTGAAGCGAAATTAGCCATAATCATTTCATAGGACCATTACAAGAACCCGTGCAAGTTGTAGATTTGGACACCATTGCTTCATATCTTGAATGTGTGACCTTTTGGTGTGTCCAACTTGACTTGATATAAGATAATGGTAGTAGCTCTTGTTAACCCTAGGAATGGGTTGACAAGGACTACAAGGAGACTTTGGAGTATAATGTGGATTGTTATGTGAAGCCCTTTGTTTTGATCATCCCCCCTAACAGTAACACCCTCTAGGTCCCTTGTGAGCTTCTACACTACATCAACAAAATGGATGCAAACTATACTAAGAGATTGCATAGGAGAGCCAGTAAGCTATGCAGCAAGATGAAAACTTCAATGTTCTTTCCCCACACTGAGGAAGTGGCATCCCTTGGTAAGGGAATCATTAGCACCAACATTTTGTCATGGATCTCAACATTCATTCTCATGTTAAATGAACAAGAGTCTGATGATGAGGTTGAGGTTGGTGATATTGCCGTGGCTGATTTAGTTAAGCAAAACGAGTTATATCCAAAGCCTAAGCACCTTAATCAAGTGATGGAGCAAGATCTGGCCTTTGTTCTTCTTTGAGAACATGAAGAGATAGAAAAAGATGAAGGTACAACCTCATGGGCCAATGGACAAGGGTCATGGAGTTAGCAATGGCGAGTGTTGTTGCACCTGCCGATGAGATAGGGGAAGGACAAGATATGCCCGAGTTAGCACTAAGTATGCTTAGCTCCGTAGTGGCAGATGGAGAGGAGTTTCTCTTCTTGTTGCAAGACTTAGAGAAAATGTTTAAAGTAAAGCAAGATGAGTGCTTGTGTCTCCTTGCCATCCGGTTAGATTTTCAACTTGATAACAAAACCTCTCAATACATGATGGAGCAACTTGTACTACCAATTCATGGTATGGTATTAGAGAGTATCCAATTTGTTCAAGGGAAAACAAAAGAGGCTAACAAGGTTAGGTGCCTGAGGAGGAATTTAAAGAAGTACAAGCTAGCTTGCCCCAAGTCCGCCCCAAGTCATCTTGGTGCATTCGCCTCGTTAACAACTATAGGAGCACAAGTCCTCAATGAACATTGAGCAGCTAGATGTTAATGAATTTGCTGAACTACACTCAGGAAGTTAATAATTCCTAGTTTTTTTAAAACTCCTATTCATGGCAAGATTGATTACTAAAATGTGGTTTATATGTAGCATATCATGAAGTTGGATGCCTGGGCACATTGTAAGGGCAGCACAAGGGATCTCTTTGGAACTACTTCAATATTGGCCCATTACATTGTCCATATTCCAAACTAAAGAAATTGTGGCTATCCACCACAATGCTTTTAGCCTTATGGGAGGATTCCAACTTTTGGCTCTCAACACCTTATCTAAAGTGTTGTGCTTGTTTAATGTCTCCAAGAATGCATAGAAAATTATCCTTTAGCAAGTCAACCATTTTTACAACCTTTCAAGGAGACTATGCTCCTAAGGTCCTTGTCAATACAGCCATCACAGAAAGTATAGAAGAGAGAGATGTGGAGTATATTGTGGATTCCATCGTGTTGAGCACTCTTCCCCTCAACAAGCGAAGGTGCAAGGTCTCAAAAGAAGTAATGAAAAGACTTTTAAAAATTGGGATGTAAATTGTAATGGTTATGGTGCAATCCCCCTTTTTAAAAATAAAAATACACTTGTTTTGAAGTCATCTACACTGGGGTCAATTTTAATTTTTGTAGTTGAATTTTATATAAAGTGAGTTCACTTTTGTAGTTGAGTTTTGTACTAATTTACTGAATTTTAGAAATTGTTTTTAAAACCAGTTCCAAAAGAAATACACTTGTTTTGAAGTCATCTACACTGGGGTCAATTTTAATTTTTGTAGTTGAATTTTATATAAAGTGAGTTCAATTTTGTAGTTGAGTTTGTACTAATTTATTGAATTTTAGAAATTGTTTTTGAAATTAGTTCCAAAAGAAAATTAGACAATCCAAAATATTTTTTTAAAGCTACTATGGGCCTTCCAAGCCCTCCCTAGGCCTCGGGGGTGGGCTGGATGGGCCCAGGCTAGCATGGGGCAACATGGGGCTAGACTGACTGACCTGGTGGGGCTGGATGGACCTAGAGACTTAAAAAAAAGTTTTGAAGTCTTAGGAAAAAACATTTCTCGTTTTTCCAAAAAAATTATTACAAATTCAAAATTCAATTGAACAAAAAAAATTGTAAATCTGTAAACTCTCAAAAGGAATCACAAAAAATTACACTTATGTGTTTTATAACTTGTTGTGAGAGAATTGGTGCACTCTAGTTCACTTTTTCACATGGTAAATTATTAAGACATATTTGAAACTTATATATTTCAAAATGTGTCCCAAAACCAAAATCCATGACTATACAATCTTAAAATGAGACAAGACAAAAAAACTTGAGCTTTCTATTGATAAAGATAAAATTTTACATAGCATCACTCTGCTGCTGATTACATGTCTCGACAACATAAAAGTCTAGCTAATTTAAGATCCTTAGTCATAATAGTAATCCTCTTGGCATAGATAGCACACAGTGGGTAATAATCCCAAAAAAAGGAGTAGTTCATGTATTCGGTGGAGTTAAAGGATTTTGCCACCTGGTGACCTCAAAAATATTCATTTGTATATAGATTTGGAAAATTGGTAAATTCTATCAAGTGGCAAGTGAAAGAAGATGATACTAATGATAGATTATAACGTATATTCTACTAACTGAATTTGGACACGATCTAATTTGGAGAATTGAATCTATGTATTTTTTATGTGTAGGGGAAATGTCATTTCAATTTTCTCATGGAGAAAATTGATAGATTAAAACGTATATTCTAATGATAGATTATAACATATATTCTACTAACTGAATTTGGACACGATCTTATTTGGAGAACTGAATCTATGTATTTTTTATGTGTAAGGAAAATGTCATCTCAATTTTCTCATGGAGATGTTTCCAGTTGATCATCAATAATGTGATGGTGGCAATAGGCAAGATACATTGAATGTGTCAAGTTGATAATCAATAATGTGAAGGTGGAAATAGGCAAGATACATGCAACCCTTGAGGAAGATATGTGCCATGGAGAAACACTTGGGAAAGACCACGTCTCTATGAGCATTGATAAATGCTTCAACCATGACATTGCACTACCATTCCCAACTTCAGATGCAAGAAAATTAGTCGATGCATGCACTCAGTAGCATTGTCAAGTGGTGTAATATTTCTCTAGAGATATTGGGTGTAGCACCTAACATTCAAGAAAATCTAGGCTCAACCATTGATGGTAGACATGATTAGCCATATTATGGGATTTGAATCCGTGAGAGTTGGAGAGAAAAAATTGTGTTATTGTTGTGAGAGGGCAAAGAAGAATGTGTTGGGAAAGGGGTCATATTGTTGGTCTTTGCATATGAGGCTATTAGTTTTGAAGTTTTAGGTGGAGATGATGTGGGTGTGATGGTTGATCAATCCATCCAACAAGTTCAATCATGAGTACCTTCTTTAAATAATGGTGTTAATCTCATTAGGTGGCCTATTAAAAGACTCACATTTGAGGATGGTTCAACGCTCCTCATTGAAGAGGATTACAATGATATGGATGACCAGTTCATTGATGAATGCGTTGATGCTCCAACTAAGAAGAGGAGATACTACATGGTGAAGAGGCAGCCCAAAGTGTTGGGAATAACACGGAATTCAAACAGGACAACACTAGATGTTGTTTCCCCTGTAGCTACAATTGATTGTTCAGGAGAAAATGTTGCCAAGTTGATGATCATGATGCAATGATACAACTCTGCATAGATTTTTGGGGGGTGTTACTTGCAATCTCGCACTGATTATGTGTATGATTTCATGGAAATGGCATGCCATGTGGATAGAGTGGGGACAAGACAATATAGCTTCACATTCGATGGTATGGAAGTATGTTCAAGGGCATGGTATGAGATGCATGGTATTCGAACTATAACATTTTACAGATACAAGGGTCAGCTTGAGAATGTTATACAAAGGTCAATGCTGCAGAGAAACAAGGGGATTATAAGAAAGGCATGGGATCACACTGAACTAGGAAGGGAAAAATTCAAGAATTTATACAAAACAATTCTGAGAAGATGCCTCATAGGAGCAGGACCATGACAGATGGTTCCACGGAAACCCAACTAGTTATTCCAGATGTCTACAAGCAGGTGGACATTTTGAATGAGGTTAATCATTAGGACATTTTGGAGACCATGACAGATGGTTCCACGGAAACCCAACTAGTTATTCCAGATGTCTACAAGCAGGTGGACATTTTGAATGAGGTTAATCATTAGGACATTTTGGAGACCATTTGTAGGGCCTTCTAAGAAATTCACGAATTCCTATTTTCTCTCTCTAGAAAAAATGTACAAATATAAAATAATAAAATTTTAAGATGTGATTATTCTACTCTTGCATTTATGAATAGTTGCAATATTTTCATAGATTTGAATCCTAATATAACCTTACTCTAACATAATTCACTACTACATGATAGCCTAATACCGGTATACCGACGTCATTGAACGGGGTCTAAAAAAGCCCCGTCATCGGTATAAACGTTGGTATCTACGCCGGAACGATGACATCCATATAAGCGTCGGGGAAAAATATCGACGCCTATACTGGTGTCTATACCGACATTACACCGGCGCCTATACCGACGAGCATACCGGCATCTATACCGGCCTCTATACCGGCACGTATACCGGGGTCTATACCAGTGTCTATATCGACGTTACACCGGCGCCTATACTGATGACAATACCGGCATGTATAATAGCACATATATTGGCAACTATACCGGTGCCTGTATCGGTATGCCTGTATCGGTACCTATATCGGGGAATATACCAACGCTATAGCAGAAATTTTTTTTAGACAGAATAGTGTTGCTTGGCTGTTGCCTGGCTACCTGCAATGAACAGGACTCAACAGCAGTAAACAGACAGCACCATTTTGTCTAAAATAGAGCACAAAAGACAACCGTGCTCATTTTTTTATTTTTCAGATAAACAAGAAATTAAATTAAGCATTAATTCTCAAGAATCTTTTGATCATATACCAATAGTTTGAAGGTCATCTTACATTATGGTAATGCCTCCCAATTGACGATCTCTTCTTCTTCTTCAAGCATCTTAAATAAGGCCACAAGGCCATGTTTGTGAGCGTACTTCTCTTCTCGCCTACTTGGTGGGCGATTCATGGCCAACTCTTACACAAATGATTAACAATTACAACTTTTAGAAATCAACATTTAGCCCACATACATACATTTAGATAAATAAAATTGCTACAAATACTTACGAATTCATGGCGCATGGTTTCGTAACCACCACTCCCAAGATGAGAAGCCCCTACTGTTTGGAGTCTTGCCCTTGCCGCCTCTCTTTGTTGTTGAAACCTCTCTGGTGTCTCTGTGAGCTCCTGAGCAATGGCTTCCCACTCCCTGTCATCTAGCCAAACAGGTTTCTCTTTCCCCTCTCTAAATGCATCCCTCGCCTCTGACCTACGATGCCCCATCAAAATGCGAGCTGTATACTGTATCCACTCATTAGAGATGACATTCATAGGGTCAGATGGCTGAAACTCTTGCTTTATCTTTGTATTTATGTAATTTTTCTTCTCCTTATCTTGCTGATCCCATTTAGTCATGACAGAGTTGTGAAACTGTATAGTGAACAATTGTCGAATGCGTGTCTTCATTGCCTTCCCTACACTATTCATTATTGGTGCCCCATCCCTAATTGTGTATATCTTGTTGTTGTCATGGTCATGTGCACCCCAGGGAGGAGTGGAAGGTGAACCTATGGGTGTGCTATCAACAGATGAGAGCGAAGGACGACGCTCACGTGGTGGTGGTGTCACAGCATCTGTGGCACTACCACCACAACAACCTCTCCCTGAAGACCTACTACGTGAGCGACGTCTATGTGAAGAGGTGGTAGATCGAGCTGTAAGAGGAGTGGAAGGCTGTGTGGTATGAGGTGTGGGCGCTGCTGTCGTACCTACGGGTGTGGGAACTAGCATCGGGAAGCCAGATGGTGAGGCAGATGTCCCTGCTCCAGAACCCCAATAACTCTGAGCCATGGCTCTTTGCTCTGGAGTCATGGATGAGAGAAAACCATATAACTGATGGGGACTCATGCCCTGCAGTGTAGGGTTAAATGAGAAATCAGGACTATGGTCGAGCGGCGGTGAGTCATCACCCATGGCCTGCTGGACAAAAAACCATATGACAAACTTGTGCGAAATGAAAATTACACGGTAAACAAGGAAAGAACCATATGACAAACATTAACAATAATAAACAACAATGGTAAAACCATATCAATTTGCACCTACACTAGTGATTATGATGGTAAACATTAACAATGGTAAACAATGAAAGGACCATATGACAAACATTAACTTTCCTAAACAACAATGGTAAACCATATCACTTTGCACCTTCAATGTCATAAAATCATTACAAATATATCATAACTATTTGTATAATCATTAAGATATATCATTTTAAAAATCATTATCTATTCTATCATCGTCATTAAGATCAGTAGCCCCAAAGAGATCTATGTCTATGTACATTTCAGCATCCTCATCATTAAAAGTCTCTTGATGAAGGATGTCGTCATCATCTATGTCTTCTTCCTCAACATGTTTTCCAGCTTCATTGGTTTGCACCTCTTCATTTGGATCTTGCTCTAGTTGCTCCTCTTCATTTGCTTGCTCCTCTTCATTGTTGATATCAGCTTGTTCTTGCTGCTCCTCCCCACCACCACCCTGTGAATCCACATCACCCTGTTGTAGCTCAAATTCTTCAAAAATTTGCTTACTGCGGGAGGCGACTTGAACCACAAATAGCCAGCGTGGATCTTTTGGATTCGCTTTAAAGACAACCTACTCACAATGCTCTGGGCATACAAAAGTATCTTGCTGATCGGTCCATACCTTTGTGGAGTCTACTTGGATGAGGCCACTCTTGTCTCTACATACAGTTGCATGTGGCCCATTTGTGATTACCTTGAACCACTTCACATCAAAGATAAACAACTCAAAACTTCTGAAGCCAACCTTTAATATGTCTTGAATGGTTCCAAAGTAATCAAGCATTCCAGTAATTGTGTTATCATCACTTGCACTTGCACGACTTTCTTGAACAAATTGTGCTGTGACACCACAATCAAAGGTTTCTCTTCTTTGGTCTATTCGTTCTACTCCAAAATGACGTCCATGTGACCAAACGCCCCATATTTGTGATACTACAAATAGCACATAAAGATTGTTGATGGACAAACAAACACTGAGGCATGTAGAGAAAAAAAAGAGAGACATGTAGAACTTAAACACTTACATGCCAATCGCATCCTTTTGTAAGCTCCTCCTCCTCCTTTGTTATAGTTAAACTAGCACGTTTGGCTTCTAAAATTGTAGCTTCTAGCCATCTACCCCTGTGGGAAAGTCCGGAAGAGCTTGCATACCTTCTGGATATGGGAGATTTCTTGTAGTGGATTCCTTCTGAAACTTAAACGATCTTGTACTCGCTGTCGCTTGAGAGCTTCATATGTCTCAATCCACTTCTCCATTACATGAGAGTTCAAGATGCAAAATTTGTTGATTTTTTCCCTCAAATTGTTATCCATCTTTCTCTTAATGCCTTGGCCTTGAGGTTCCTCACACCAATGACTCGCCTGTTAGACTCTTGAGACCATAGTCGAGGTATCTTTGGATCTGAAGAACTTAAATATTCAGTGATGTAAACAAGGGACTCTTGTATCAGCCACCCTTCTGACATACTACCCTCTGGGCGAGCCATTTGGCGAACAAATCCCTTTAATGTCTTCATAAACCTCTCCAAAAAGAACATCCATCTTGAATGGACTGTTCCAGCAACTGCAACCTCATCTACAACATGAACTAGCAGATGCATCTGGATTGTTAATAAACTTGTAGGGAAAAACTTCTCTACCATGCAGACTGCCTCTATGGAGTTTAAACACGCTATCTCCAAAGTGTCTCTCTTTATCTCTTTTGAAGAAATCCAGCGTACCAATGTGCCAATCTTATAGATAGTAGCTCTAATGTCTTCAATGAGGCAATCTTTTATTGCTATGGGTAGCACAAATTGTAGAAACTTGTGCCAATCATGACTCTTGAGGCCACTAAAATCATCATCCTTTGTAAATGCACTTTTCAAGCAATGCATACAACCTGTAGGAGTCCGAAACTCTGAAATTGTCCTCTTGACTTGTTGTTCCTCCATCTTACTAAAAACCCATGGGGCCCTTGGAAGTAGCACCTTTCCATTGAGTCCAGTGCGAGCCCACGACTCTTGCATGCAACCTATCTCTTCCAAGTCGTCCCTTTGGCCTTTAGTCTCCTTTTTTCCTGTCATGGTCTTCCATAGAATGTCAGCTACATTCTTGAAAATATGCATCGGGTCAAGCAAATGGTTTATAAGGAGATCACCCCAATAGGGGAGTTGGTGAAAGATAGAGAGCCTCTTCATCCCAGGACATGCCAAGTTGCCACATTCCTCCCATTTGATCTTCCAATTGCTTGCCTTCAGTGCACTTGGAGGAGGTCTTCCTAGATTACCATCTCGCAATTCATGATTTTCTGGAAGATACCTAACATGTTCTTGGTATACATTCTTTCGTAATGCTTTTGAGTATCTTGAATCAAGTCGAGGACCACATATAGGACATGTATTGTAACCCGATATAGACAAACCTGAGCATTCTCCATAGCCAGGCCAATCATGCATTATCCACATGAGAATACCTTGCACAGTTGCAAGTCTTTGGCCACTCTGCTGCTTTGACATGTCCTTCACTTCAATTCCTTTCCACAAGGTGCGTAACTCATCAATAAGTGGTGCCAAATATACATCCATGTTCTTCACCTTGTACTTTCCTGGAACTATTAATGAGAGCAACAAATGACCTTTCTTTATTGCTAACCATGGCGGAAGATTATAATTCACAAGGCAATCAGGTCATGTGCTCCATGAAGAGCTCCTTAAACCAAAAGGGTTTACACTATCCATTGATAGGCCAAGACGGAGGTTACGAGGATCTTCCCTAAAAGCCGGCCATTTCTCTTCAATGTGTCTCCATGCGGGTGAATCAGCAGGCACATGCATAACTTCATCTGTGGATCGAGTTGTGGCATGCCATGTCATCAAGCTTGCTATAGATTTGCACCTGAACATGCTTTTTATTCTTGGGATGATTGGAAAGTGCCTAAGAACCTTTACCGGGACAGCTTCCCCTTGAACATCTTCTCTATATCTGTTAGAGCCACAATGGGGACATTCTTGCAAATGCTCATATTCATGGCGGAAGAGGCAACAATCATTGCGACAAGCATGAATATTATTGTAATCCATGCCTATGGACTTCAATAACTTCTTGGCATCTGCACGAGATGGAGGCATCTCGTTGCCGGGGGGGGGGGGCAATATCTGGTCTTTCAAAAGCCTGCAAGTATGGCAATATCTGATCGTTACTATTAAGATTTAGTCAAATACAAGTTGAAAATTTATCATTTCAACATTAGGTGTAATCTCCAAAAAATCCTTACTTGAAGAGTTCAGTGACACTTGTATTAGACCATCCAAAAATTGACTGTAAATTTAGCATCGTAAGAGATGCACGCAATACAGATATGTTGTCACCATTGTATAGTGGAAGGCGTGCAAGTTTACGCATAGCCTCTTCCTCTGGTTCATAATTTGACCGTTGAGAATGTCGTGGTTGATGATCTTCATGTTCATGGTCCTCGAAGAGAGCTTCTTGTTGCTCGATGAAGGCATCCAACATTTCCTCCATTGGACCTTCTCCATTTCCTGACCTTCTTCCATTCCCTCGGGTGCTGTTAATTGAGCTCCATCTGTCACTCCCTCCTTCGATATTCTCATCCTTTGTTGGGGACGAGAATTCATAGGCGCAATGTTATCAAGATGCGGCTGCACACTTGCTTGGTTGTACGATTGAAACCGTAAATTTTGCAAGCGCTCCATTTTAAATATGCCAGCGTCATGAATATGCTGGTTGCAAATCCTTCGTTTTCGAAAGATTTGGTACTTACATCGCATGCATGGACACGCTATTCTCTCTTCAAGATTGAGAGGTTCCATCTAGCAGGATAACATGTATATGTAACTCATTAAATACAAATCATTATGCATTACACAAAGCATTATGTAAACCATAAAACAGGGCTTCTTTTCCCCAGCCACCGTGAGGGAGATTTTAAAAATAACATTTAAAGCGTCAAACGGGCTTCTTTTCCCCAGCCGTTGAGGGAGATTTTAAAAATATTAAAAAAAGCGTCAAACGGGCTTCTTTTCCCCAGCCATTGAGGGAGATTTTAAAAATAACTTATACATTAGCTTATCTTCTCTTCATACAAAATTAAGAAGGTAATTAGAACAAGGATAGAGAGAGGGGATATCTCTATTCATAAATAGCTATTTATAAAGGCCTTATGCAAAAATCTATATGCATAGATTCTGCAAATAGAGCCTACACATTGAGCTCTATGCATAGAAGCCTACATCTAAAGCTGAACGCATAGAGCCTTATGCATAATGATCTATACATAAGCTTATGTGTAATGCTCTATATGTAAGTCTTATGCAAGCTTTATGAATAAGGTTTATGCAATCGTATGCATAGTAAGGCTTGCAAGCCTTAAGTATAAGCTTGCATAATAAGGCTGCAAGACTTATGCATAAGCTCTATGCATAAGCCATATGCATAAGTCTTATGCATAAGCTCTATGCTATAAGCCTTATGCACTATGCTAACCCTTAAACCCATCACCCAAGGGTGTAATAAACATGATCTTGTCTTACATGGATAAGAGATCTTACCTTGATAACATATATAAACTCTATGAATAAAGAGAATACCTTATGCATAGAAAAACAGAGCATAAGAAATATATGTTATATGTATAAGAGAGTATAAACATCCAAAAAGCTTATGCTCTCCATCCATGCAAGGCACTCTACATCAAAAAAAGCTTTATGCATAAAAACATAACGCATGAAGCCTTATGCATAAAGCTCATCCATAAGATTTATACATAAAACATTATGTATTAAGCTTTATGCATAGATCTTAATTCATGCATTCAGCTAGATTCATATAGCTCTATGCATAAACTCTATGTATAGATCTTGCATAAGCTTACAAGCCCTATGTATAGAGCTTTCATAATCTTACAACCTCTATGTATAAAGCCTATATATAGAGCTTATGCATTAAGCTTACAAGAAGGCTATGCATAGAGCTTCCAACAAGAAGGCTATGCAAAGATCTTGAAAGAAGGCTATGCAAGCTCTATGTATAATGTCCATGCAAGCTTTCAAGAAACCTATGCATAGAGATTTTATAAGCTTGCAAACTCTATGCATAAAGCCTATGCATAGAGATTTTACAAGCTCGCAAGCTCTATGAATAGAGCTTTTGCATAAAGCTTGCAAGAAGGCTATGCATAGAGATTGCAAGCTTATGATAGGTTTTATGCATAGATCTTGCAATAATCCTATGTATCAGCTTGCAAGAACCCTAAACTAACCCTAAACCATAAAACAAGGGTGCAATAATACGTAGAAAAAAGCATAAACAAGGAAAATCGAAAGAGGGACTATCTCTTTTTTGCGAAGCTGAAGGAGAGGATTGGTGAAAGATTGGTGAAAGACCTATAAAATAAAATATTAAACAAAGTAATTAGTAAATTAAACATAAGAATAAGAACTAATACACAAGTAATACAAAACCCTAAAATCTCTATGCATGCATTAGGAGATCTATGCATACATAGAGAGCTCTCAACATGCATAGAGAGCCAAAAAAACACAAAACCCTAAACGCCCTATATCCTAAAAAGCAAAAGAAAGAGCATATTAGTAAAAGCAGGAGGATAAGTTAAAGTGGAGAAGGAGAAGAGGAGAAAAACACACAACAACAAGAGTGGGTTGAATGTAAAAAGAGGAAAGCTTGAAGGAGATGGATGGACGCATACCTTCTCTGGATGCAATTCGACGCCACGAAAAACAGAGAACAATAGGTTCTCGACTATAAAAAACTTACGAGCGTCGGTATACGCATCAGTATACACGTCGGTATATGCCTCGGTATACGCGTCGATATACGTGACGGTATACGCGTCGGTATACGCATCGGTATATGAAATTTTAAAAATTGCCCGCCCGACTTGTCGCCTCCAAGATTATGACGGGCATACCGACGTTCGACATTTGCGTCAGTATTCTCGGTATGCCCTAAACCTCTAGTAGTGATTCTTGTCATCTTATCATAAAGTAGTTATTTTTGTATCTTATATACCAAGATAGGGCTCTTTAATGAAGCATTTCGTGCTTAGAATTGAAATTCTAATAAACCCCTTGATAGTATAAGCAAGATTGAGAGGAGTTTCTCTTCAGGACTTAGAGAGAATGTTTAAAGTAAAGCAAGATGAGTGCTTGTGCCTCCTTGTCATCGGGTTAGATTTTCCACTTGATAATAAAACCTCTCAATACATGACGGAGCAACTTGTACCAATTCATGGTACGGTATTAGAGAGTGTCCAATTTGTTCTCAAGGGAAAATAAAAGAGGCTGAGCAGGGTGTTAGGTGCCCGAGGAGGAGTTTAAATAAGTACAAGCTAGCTTGCCCCAAGTCAGCTTGGTGCATTTGCCTCGTCAATAATTGTAGGAGCACAAGTCCTCAATGAACATTAAGCAGCTAGATGTGATAGCATCTACTGAACTGCACTCAAAAAGTAATAATTCCTAGTTTTTAACTCCTATTCATGGCATTATTGATTAATAAAATGTGGTTTATATGTAGCATATCATGGAGTTGGATGCCTGGGCACATCGCAAGGGCGGCACAAGGGATCTCTTTGGAACTACTTTAGTATTGGCCCACTACATGGTCCATATTCCAACTAAAGAAATTGTGGTTATCCACCATAATGCTTTTTGCCCTATGGGAGGATTCCAAATTTTGGTTCTCAATGCATTATCTAAAGTGTTGTGCTTGTTTAATGTCTCCAAAAATGCAGAGAAAATTATCTTTATCAGCAAGTCAGCCATTTTTACAACCTTTCAAGGAGACTATGCTCCTAAGGTCCTTGTCAATACAACCATCGCAAAAAGTATAAAAGAGAGACATGTGGAGTGTATTATGGATTCCATCATGTCCAGCACTCTTCCCCTCAACAAGAGAAGGCACAAGGTCTCAAAAGAGTTAATGAAAATACTTTAAAAAATTGGGATGTAAATTGTAATGGTTATGGTGCAATCCCCCTTTTTATAAATAAAAATACACTTGTTTGAAGTCATCTACACTGGGGCCAATTTTAATTTTTGTAATTGAATTTTACATAAAGTCAGTTCAATTTTGTATTTGAGTTTGTACTAATTTACTGAATTTTAGAAATTGTTTTTTAAATCAGTTCCAAAAGAAAATCAAACAATCCAAAATATTTTTTTGAAACTCCTATGGACCTTCCAAGCCCTCCCCTAGGCCTTGGGGGGGGCTGGATGGTGGGTCGAGGCCAGCATGGGGCGACATGGGGCCAGACAGACTGACCTGGTGGGGCAAGATGGACCCAGAGACTTTTAAAAAAAAGTTTAAAAATCTTAGGAAAAAACACTTCTCGTTTTTCCAAAAAAATTATTACAAATTCAAAATTCAATTTTACAATTCAATTGAACAAAAAAAAAGTAAATCTTTAAACTCTCAAAAGGAATCTACAAAAAATTACATGTATGTGTTTTATGACTTGTTGTGAGAGAATTGGTGCAATCTAGTTCAATTTTTCACATGGTGAATTATTAAAACATATTTCAAAATGTGTCCCAAAACCAAAATCGATGATTATACAAGCTTAAAAAATGAGAGAAGACAAAAAAACTTGAGCTTTCTATTGATAAAGATAAAATTTTACATAGCATCACTGGTGATTACAATTCTTGACGACACAAAAGTCTAGCTAATTTAAGATCCATAGTCATAATAGTAACCCTTACCATGGATAGCACATGGGTTTGTATCCACAAAAGAAGGTCACCAAAAAAGCTTCTACAACTTCTTGTAAAATTCCCAGGGGGCTAGGCTTTACACATGATAGTCTTGAGAGTAACTATATAGGATTTCTCTTACAAGACATGTGAAAGGTGCCTTGGAAATAAGGAAATCCAAAGATTTTTGAAATTTACGTATCTCTTGGAGTGCCAAGTGACTCCATATTTCCTCCTCCTTCTTGGTGCACGTGGAGGCACATTCGGGTTTTGAGGCCTCGGAGGACAAGAAGTGTTCTTCTAGTCAAGTCCCTTGGAGCAGCCACAACGAGGTGGTGGTGGAGGTTCTACTACCGGCTGCTTCTATGGAGGTACTTGTAAATATAAAACATGAGGCACACTCCCCTTACTTGTAGAGACTCCTTGTCCTCTACCTTCTTGTTGAACTTTCTCTCATGTTGGAAGGAGACCCATATTGGTCGGGAGCATCTTCCCAGCACGTTTCCCTCATGGAGGTGAGTATTTTTTTTCTTCCCATGGTGGAGGACCCTACTCTCACTCCTACTCCCTGTTACTTGACGATTTTGTGCTATCGAGATTGAGAGGACGCTCTCTAGTACTAGTAGTAGAATGGGGAGGTACTCTCTGTGAGAGCAGTATTCTTAGTTCGAGCCATCAGTGTGGAAAAGTGAGGAGAGTGAAGGTTAAATGACAAAAATACCGCCAACATTAGGTCAAATTTTTAAAAATTATAATTTTGTGTGAAACCAATAAAATAATAATGTCCATTATAATTTATTGTTATTTCACCCAAAAGTTTCCCTTTCTAACCATTCTAGCATGCCATGCAGCATGGCGTGTTGGAACACTACTTTGGTTCCATCTAGCCTTATTGGTCTCCTTCATGCGGAGTTGGGTTGCAATTTGGCATGCCCTTTCTTACTCCTTCAATAAGCTTCTACTCAATGTGTATTGGAAAAACCAATCAAAATTTTCAATGAGGTAATTTGTTTGTGTCACCCCTCCACCATGATGAATGTTCTTGAAATAGATTCCCTTTGCCCTATAATGTGACTCGTCCATCCCTTGGGTGCTCCACATGTTGAGGGAACCATACTTTTCCAAGTAATATGCTCCATGAGTGTAAACAATATGCTGGAAACAAGCAATTATGTGAGTGATTATAAATACATATAGATTGTAACAACTTTATAATAACAAAAATGTACCATGTGATGGGTGATTGATGTTTCTCCCCAATTCTCAGTGGGCCAGTGGAGTAAACTCGATGAGTGTTGTCTTGAATATGCTTTGTTGTTCAACACTCGTAGTAGTTAACACTATATTGACACCATCTTTTCAAAACAATCTTAAACCTTTGCACGCTTATTACGTAGACTTGAATCCTTCATATTTAGTGGTATTACACTTGCATAACTCTTTCTAGAGCTCCCATCTTGCTTTGGTGTTTTTCCCCAACATGTTGTGAAAAGATTGACTAGCCTTTGCTCCACTCATTGTTTATACTTATTATGCCACAACGTGATTATCTCTTTTCATCTTTGCATCTTTTACTATTTTGAAGTTGCCTCCATGCAACCCTAGAGAGTTGAGTAGATACTCCACTCTGGAAATGCATGGATCGAGAGGTCAGATTCATAGTGAATGCAAAGTTAATGTGTAATTTGGGAAACTTATCAAATATTCTCATCATGGCATGTAATGTGCAAAAGTGAATTTTTTCACATGGGAATGAAATAATGGGATTCCATGTAGGATCCTTGGCATCCCTATCTAGCAGTGCTTCCAAGTTGCATGAGATGAATCCATCAATCCATCGTAATTCATCTTCCTTTTTGCACTTTTTCTTTGATTTTCTCATTCATAGAGGGCAAGTGTAAAGAGGTAGAAATTGTGTCACAACCAAGCATACATTTTATTGTTTTCAAATCTCCACCTAAATGCCAATCCACTACAAAGGTACCCCTAGAACTTCAAATTGTTCCATCATTTATTTGTTGCTTGATGACTTCAACAATCCAAGGACATCTTTGAAGCATCCCATATAGCATTTCATGGTTCTCCTTTGGCACCTCAAATTCACCTAAAAACCAATTGCCCATTTCAGATTGAACACTCAAAGAAGTCACCTTGTCCTTATCCTTTACATGTGCCATTGCCTCATTCATGAGTGTAAGTCCCATTCTTTCCAATATGTGCCCTTTGACAATTTTGAACTGATCTAGCTTCAATTGTTAGATTTGATAACTAAGCTATGAAGATTGATCAAAACATCCTCAAGGTGGATCAAAGATTATTCAAGACATCATGAATATGAGGGACAAAAATTGGTATATGTAGAAAATTAATATGAGATTTTCACAATAAGACTCTAATTATAATTAGACATGAACCAAACTTACATAATCACTTGATCACGACTTGTACCTTATTTAGAGACTCCTCTACCCTATTTTTAGTTGCATGAGTTGCATGAACAACATGCACCAACCATTTAGAGGCTTTACACACCAACCACTGACCACTAGCCTATCAACCACATATTAAATTGGACTAAGGAGTTGGGATTACATTTATCCAACAATCCCCCCTTAAGACCAACTTCTTACAAAACATGAATCAAGTCTAAGAAACCTCCTTGACACAATGAGTAAGAGTCCCCCCTTAACAACAACATAGGGTAGTGTACTCTCCTCTACAACTCGTCAAGTTGGAACAACATAAGTCTTGACTCTCAACCACATACATGACATAATCTAAAAAGCATATTCCTCATCTATATCTTTTATACTGAGACTAGAACAAAGATTTGTTTCTTCTTGTTGGTTGACTTCTTCAACCACATGTGCCTTTGCTTGCTTTTGATCTTTTTGGTAGCACTTTGAGGATGGATGATTCGTCTTTCCACAATACTCACAAGGATGTTTGGAGAAACAATCCTTAGTAAGATGATTTGGTCAACCACAAATAGTACATTTCTTCTTTGCCGATGTCATAGTAATAGTATATGCAAAAGGATCTATCACATCCTTTGTAATCTTCTTGTCTTCTTCCTGCAAAGAATTTATGATACTTTCCAAAGAAGGGACTGGCTCCTTCTCTTTAAGTACCGTCACAATTTGTCTAAAGCTTGAAGGTAAGCTTTTGAGCAGGATAGCAATAGCATCTTCTTCAGGAACAGGAGATTTAACATAAACCAACTGTGTCATTAAGCTCTTCAACCTGTTAATCGAAGTTGCTAAATTTTCATTACTCTCCATGGTTAGATCAAAGAGTTGCATCTTCAAACTGATCTTGGAATGCTTTGCCTTTGCACCAAAAGTACGTTCTAATAATTCCCAAGCTTCCATAGCTGACTCAACATCATCACAATATAATGAATAAAATCATATTCTAAAGCAGTAATGATAATACCAAGTGCTTGCTCATCTTTTGCTTGAAGTGCAGCCGTTGTAGCTCTTGTAAGTGCAGCAGAAATACCAGCTTCATCTTCAGTAAGTGGCTTGACCATACTCCACAAATTTTTCTTCATGAGGTAGCCCTTCACCTTGATTTGCCAGGTATGGAACCCAGTTCCGTTGAATTTGTCAGGGAATTTTGAACTCATGATGATAAAATATGATGATTGATGTTGAGATCTTGCTCACATAGATGATTTAAGCCCAAATAACAAAAATATCATCAATATAAAGCAAAATTGGTATCACCATATACTTGGAGCAGAAACTGCAAAAAAGGGGCGACTGGAAAAACGGTTCGTGCAGCTACTACAGTGGATGAAATGGCATAAGATTTGACATGCACAATCTTCACTTGATGATCTTTCATCACCTCAAAGGGATTGGCACAATTCGTACGGACGACGGCGAATTGATTCAATGAACAGAAAAATGTCTGCGCTAATGGCGATGCAAAATTCACCTAGCTGCGATGAAATTGAGCAAAGAGCTTCGTATTGGAGCATGCGTGGGAGTAAACCAACAAGTCTATAACAAAATATTAGGGTTTCATCCCCTCAGGTGCACACATGGAATCAATCTATAGGAAGGGGTTCAAAACAAAAAAATTGGCTATGGTGATTAAGAAAGTGATTAGGGTTTTTGCTAATAAACTAAATCTAATTGAGTCAAGCTCTGATACCAAATGTTAGATTTGATAACTAAGCTATGAAGATTGATCAAAACATCCTCAAGGTGGATCAAAGATTATAAAAGACATCATGAATATGAGGGACAAAAATTGGTATATGCAGAAAATTGATATGAGATTAACACAATAAGACTCTAATTGTAATTAGACATGAACCAAACTTACATAATCACTTGATCATGACTTGTACCTTATTTAGAGACTCCTCTACCCTATTTTTAGTTGCATGAGTTGCATAAACAACATGCACCAACTATTTGTAGGCTTTACACACCAACCACTGACTAGCCTATCAACCACATATTAAATTGGACTAAGGAGTTGGGATTACATTTATCCAACATCAATATGAAAGAGACCACTCCTATAGACTCTACAATCATGAAGCAACACATGATTAGATATACGTGTGTTTTTTGATTTTTGACCATGAATAAGATTGTTTAAATCATACTAACCTTCATGATGAAAGATTGTTTAAATTATACTAACCTTCATGAGAGACTCAATAAATTTGATCATTGACTGTTGAAGCCTCTTTAAATCCATGAAAATGTTGTTAAAGTCATCGTAATCTACTTTGATATCACCCTTTGATTTGTTCTTCAATACATTTTTTCCCTCTAAATGGAAATACTCATTGACAAGTGATATGACATGTGCAATGTTTATCTTCTTTGCCAACGAAACTTTGTATAGAGTTGGAAAAAAGTGGCTTGTGATCCCTCACTTGAGGAGCCTCCTTTGTGATGGCATAGATGGATTCATATCCCTTGTGACTTATACCTGCTTCATCATAAGCACTTTGAATATCATTTTCACTCAAAATACCCTTAATATTCTTCATTATTTCTTTCGTGAAAACATCACAAGATCCCTTGTAATTGGGGTCACAAACAATAGCCAATATATCTTGCTTCCTAATGCAATATTTCAAAAGATTCTATAGCTATCTATTTGGCCCACAATTATGACAAAAATAATGGAACACCAAGAGAAAAAACCACCATAGGAGTCTCATACTAGCAAATTAAAAAAGTTTATTCCTTTTTGTAAGTTTGATAAGAATACCAATGTTAATAGAAGCATAGCTTCTAACAATGACAAATGAGGTGCCAACAACAACAATAAGAAGAGTAAAGATGTGAAGCCAAAGCAAGTTTCTATACCTAAAATTACAAGATGCTATGATTGCGGACAACAAGAATACATTAGTGAATTGCCCAAAGAATAAGAAGCAACCCACTGCTGGAGTCAACATGATCGATGGTGAAGACAATGAGGATGAATTTTCTCTCAAGCAAGAGGGTAATTTAAAACAAGAAGATGAATATACGATGATCTAGGTATGCCTAAAGTCATCGAAAATAATGTCTATCCTCATATGCTTCTTAAAATGAAAGGTACAATTAAGGGAAAGGAAGTAAGTATATTGCATGATAATGATAGTACATACAACTGTATTTCTGAAAAGCTTGTGCATGATCTTAAATAAGATGTTATTCCTTCTAAGTACAAGATTAAAATTGCATTTTAAGGAACTTAATACCATTTTACTAGGCAAGTGAAAGATATTTTATTATCCATTGTACCTTATGAGCAACCCTATACATTTCTCATTGCACCCCTGCATTCATATGATGTTATCCTCGGTATACCATGGAGACATGAGCATAACCCACATATTGATCACAACTTTCATGATTTATCATTGCTTTTCAAGGTGAGTATGTCTATCTAAAAGGATTAAGGGAATCTAGTGGATGTGCACTCCTTAGTAGCCACACCCAGGCTAAGCGAGCCATGAGGAAAAAGGAGAAGATCTATTTAGTCTTAGTTAACAAGCTTACTATGTAAGATTCCTCCCCCAGCCCCTCAAGATGTTGAATCTCTCCCCTTGTAATCATTCCCCTTGTCAGAATATTAACAGATCTTGTTTCTACCTATTTTTGGCTTAGAGAGAGAAAATGTTCTAGAGAGAGATTATTCAATTTTTAGATATTTTAAATGGAAAAATATCTCTTCCTATTAAAATAAATTTCCCCAAAACAGAAGTTCAAAAGAATTTCAGAACGTGCATTAGAAATAAATTATAATCTATTCAAAAGGCCTTAGCCTAAGGGTCCAGATTTTCTAAAAATTTAGATTAAGGTTCTGAGGGGCCCATTAGATTAATCCAAATGTAGGGAGGAGATAAATTAAATAATAAAAGAAAAATCCCCCAAAAATGAGTAAATACTCACATAAGATGAAGAATTTTCTAAGGACAAGGTTATTAGTTAAAAAAGAAGAGATATTTAGAGGAAATGATGCATTTTTGACACCTCAGTGTGGGGGAGTTCCCCTCATGAAGGAGGCACCTATTTCACATGTGTGGATGAGTTTTAAACTCACACAAATAATGAGATATTTTCATCTCTCCTCTCTCCTGTTTCAGCTAGATCCAAAAAGTAAGCTAAACTGCACTAAAAATGGTCAAAAAGTGACCAAGCTGATTTGGAAAATTCTAGAATTAGTTTGCTTGGTTAGAGGCTCAATTTTTCCTATAAATAGAAGCCTCCCCCTTTGTGAAAGCTTAATAGTGTTTTATGCACTATTACTCTACTCCTTCCCAGAGCCAAAAACATTGAATTCATTGATAATTCACTTGTTTTTGACTATTTCCTCTACAAAGAATTGGTGGCCACTCTTGATCCAAGCAAGAGTAGAACCCTCAATCCCTCAAGCCAAAGGATAGGTCACAAAACACCATGTAAGTTAGAAATTCTAATTTTTTCTAATTCTATTCTTTGGTTTTATGATTTCTTGCTTCTTTTAAATTGAAATTGGATGTTATGCCTTGATGGAAAGGCTTCCCCCTTCTCTTCATTGAATTCAGCCCTTCTTTATCCAAGATGTGTAATCAATTAAATAGAGTTAAACTTTTTGTATTGTTCTCTCTTAAAAAAATGTGAATTGATTAAATTAGAGTGCTAAATTCATCTTGGGGTAAATTCTAAGTAGATTTAGAATGTAAAAATTGAGAAATAGTCAGCCATACAAAGGAGGTTATGGTAACCTATCAGGACTCCCCTGTTGACTCTGTGCTGACTCAGATCTAACTTATCTATCTCAGCTGACTTAGTTCTAAGTCAGACCTCAACATCTGATTGTTCGATGACACCACTACACTCTCAAAAACCTCAAATCCCACCAAGAGTCAACTTCACACACTCAAAGCTGACCGCAACTGACACCTTTCTAAAACCTGAGATGGCCTTTAGTTGGAGACAGACCGCCCCAGCCCACAACCTATCTAGACTGACTTCCTCCTATGCTCAAATTGTTACACCAGACTCCATAGGTGTCAAACAAGTCAAGATCTACATTTTAATAGCATCCAGCTCACCCAAATACACAACTAACTCCAGCTGACTTGGCCAGACCTTGTTGACTCAAAATTAGAGCTTTCTGACATAAACCTGAATTAGCAATTCCTAGATCCTCATGCACACATGTGTTTTCTCAATAATCTCAAATAGCACAACATAAACCAGAGCATAAACAACTCATCAATCAGAACCATAGGAAACTTTTTGCATATAGAAGATAAAAGAGTCTATCTCAACAACCCCAAGACATGAGGTTCAACAACAATAAAGAGAAAGCACAAAGGAAACAAAGGGATCCAACACAAGATGATCCCATCAAATATCTTCAAGTATTTTCTTCTTCACAAGAACGAGTCTCAACAAACACTGGAGCCACACTTTGCAGGTCCTCACCTTAAAACACACCCAAGAATGGTTGAAACGCTGGGTGAGTAAAATAGGTAACTGGCGGAGGGTTACCTAAAATGATTCCCTCCCAAAATGTGTAAAATCTCAAAAATGTCTTTAAACTATAGTTTTTTGAAAACACATCTAGAATTCCGTGCATACATTTAAAAATTACATGAATTTTTGTAACGTACTCATATGTACGTGTTTTTGGTCCCATTTGTCTCAGCAATTTTTAGCATATACATTTAATGTTGAAAAGTGAGAAATACTTAAAGGACATAAAAGATTAAGTTTGGTCACATTTTAGTAATTTTAGAGATGTTGATTTTTGGTCCATTTTGTGGCATTTAATGCATGTTTTGTAATGTCATTTGTAAGTGATTTATATTCTATACTTAACCATGTTAGATAATGTATAAAGGGTCATAGTGAGTAGTTTAGCCTAAAGGAAACACATATGGGGGTTTACATAGTAAATATAATTGCACAGGCGCTCGAAACAGGGCCCAAACACCAAAGTGACTCTTAAATTTCAGTAACGGCGCCATGAGGGGTAGATAACTTTGTTTGTCAGAGAGAAGTATTAAAGAAAGTTTGTTCATCACAAGAAGAACAAAGTCCGTGTTTGGATAATTGGGAGATTTTGCACAAGGTGGCTGGTATATTCGGGAAATGAATCCGACACCACTTTCCACCACAGAGTGGCTGGTATTCGCGAAACGAATCCGACACCACTTTCTAGTGTTTAAAAAAATAAAATAAAAAAATGTATCATCTCTAATTTGGTTCAAGATCATGTTTTTTAGAAGGGATTTCTATCTTTAACGTTTTCATGCATGATAATCTACTAATTCTCGTGGGCTGTTGTTTTTGGCTTCTTCCAGAGCCTTGAGGTGATTTTTGTGCAGGATAGAGAGAGAGAGAGAGAGAGAGAGAGAGAGAGAGATTTTGAGATTCGGGCCAGTCGTCCTTAGACAAGGATGCTAGACAGAGAACATGATTTATGTCCTCTGGGTACCATTTGGTAGAACCTAGAGTGGACGAGATTTAGAAGAGGCATACCCAGAATAGCCGCGATGTCTAGCGCGGAGGTTGGGTGGATGGGCGTCGGAGAAAAGCCCTATCGGCTAGATCTTGTTCTTGGTGATTCTCTCTTTGACTTTGAGATTTTGTATTGGTGATTATTATGTTACTTTGGATTGTCAATGATTATGGTTTATTGAAAATCTCTTCGTTTTTTAAAGTATGATGTGATTTTACTATAAATTTTGATAAATTTTGTGCATAGATCATGGAACATAATACGAGTATGTTTCAAATTTTGATATTTTTTCAAGATTGAGAACACGTGTGACCTTGTAGATTTATAAACTTCTATTGTTTGTGACATAAAAATAATTTTGACTTATAAAATGGCATAGGAGTCTACACAACTTAAAGAAATATTAATCTTTTTTAAATAAAAATTTATTTTATAAATTTCATGAATGTAAGACACTTTTTTGGATGGTCTTTCTTGAGACAAATTCTACCACTATGCATAAATATACACATTATTTGACAAGCACTTTAAAATATTTGAATACATAACATTATAAGCTCCATAATTTATGAAAAACACCTAAAACATCTGTGAGTCTATTTCTAGATCCAAATAGCAAAGCCTTGAGTACATACTTACCTCAACACACTACAATAGAATGCGAGTCTAGCAGGCAAAAATAGCAACATTTTTATAACTAGAAATGTAGGTAGATGTCAGGCCATTTTCGCTACTAGAAACACTACTATTTTTGCTACAGTGGGTTCGTTGCTTATAGCAGCGACAAAAATATCGCTACACAGGGTTGTTGCAAGATCAGGGTGTCCAGTTTTGTCCAGTTTATGCTAGACTGGGATAATGCTTGGAGAGAAAATTTGGGGGGGCAAGGTACTTTAAATGAGATCAAGAAACTAAGAGAAAATACACATGCATTGAAATTAACCCATATAATTTAAATTAATACAAAATAGTCTCGTTAATCAAAATTAATAAAAACTATGATGAAATTATTAAAAAAAATGATATTTTCATACTTAGAGTGATTGAATTTTTTTTTCCATAGATTCACCATTACATGTACACTAGTCCCTATATGTTTTAGATGATTTACATCAAAAATGTAATTTGACTAATTAGATTATTAATATTTGTAGGCCTTCTAATAGCCTGGAATTTTTTTTGAAAACGATAGGAACAATTATATGGCCTCAAGACACATAATTGGCAAAAGATATTATAGGTATATAAATATTTTCTTATTTATTTTATCTTTGTGTTACATAATTTGTAAGCTCATATATTAACTTCGATTTTTTCTATGCATAGTTTATTCTTCCAATTTCTATAGTTGGTTGTGGAGACAAGAAGGTGAGAGAGGCTATTTACAAAATGGGAAGCTTGTTGGTGAGGTACGAATCTTCTCTTCAATTCACTAAGTTATATTGCTTATTTGGAATTCTCATATGCTCACAAGTTATGTATTGGTAAATAGTACACATAATTGCTATGTATGTAGGTACATATTCTTAAAGGAAAGAGATCCTACATCCATTGAAATGGCTTGTCTTAATGCTATTAAGGGAGTGTGTATGATTGAGAACAACTTTCCTAGAACAATTCTCACTAGCCAATTGCATCTTGTGGTGCAATTGGTTGATGAAGTGGCGTTGTGTGGTGTTGTTCATGTTTGATGGATGTTTTTTATTGAAAGGTTCATGAAAACCTTAAGATAAAGAGCAAAGCCAGAAGCAAGCATGGCAGAGGGATGGCTTTTTGAGATAAAGAGCAAAGCCAGAAACAAGCATGGTAGAGGGATGGTTGATGCAAAAGTCTCTTGTGTATATGTCAAAATATCTATCTCACATAGATCCTTCCATGCCACAATTGTGGAGCAATGAGAAGGATGAACAACTATAATCACTAGGGAAAAGGAAGGCAATGAAGATTGGATGAAGCATTATGCCACAAGATGAATAAATTATGCATTCTAAATAGTCTGACACAGAGAAGTGGATTGGGAGATACAAGGATGCAATCAATAGACGAAACCTTGGATGAGCAAAGAGCTTTCAGAAGAGAAAATAGATGCTTGCCATTCCCACTTAGCTTGAAACCTCTACCAAATGTGATCAATATAGAATGGCTTCATATGGAAATATTGATGGAATCACAAAATCGAGAGATGATCACAAGAGAAGAGCATGAGTATGCAAGAGGACGTGACCCTCAAGTAAGTGAATTCGTCATCTAGACTCTCACATATATACCTTGTTTAATGCACTATACTAAATGCCATGCTTTTTTTTAAATGTTAGTATAAACTATAAAATGCAATATGGTCAGAGGAAAGTCACTTTCGCACGGAGTGTGTGGATTCTAAAAGAAATACATTTGATTGTGGTGTGATGGCAACTTTTGAGTAAGAAAGTTGAGCTAAATGACGTCATAGAGGACAATCTTGAGTAATGTGGAACTATTTAGGATATTGTTGAGGTTGGATTTAGAGAATTTAGTCTATTCATCAAATGGTTGAAGGTGATATATGTAGGTTCTCAAGCAACTGTGGAAGAAACATGTAAATGGATTCTTTCAAATTGATTCCACCAAGTTTTGGAATGATGAGAAAGATACCTTCATACTACCTCAACACTGTCAACAAGTTAGTGACCCAACCAATCCCAAATTAAATCTTGATGTAGTATAATAAAAGTGTAACCCCTTTGCTTTGTGATATTAGGTTGTGTTTTAGGCCGATCGAATTGATCCAAAGTGGTGGTATGTTATACAAGTTCCCCCTCATTTAAAACATATCTTTGAAGATCAAGATGTGGAGGCCAAATCTCTGGATGAGGTGCAAGTACTACCTCAAATTGGCTCATTGGAAGAATACGACGAAGAATACATTTTGGATGGGGCCGATGAAGATCATGAGAAACATCAATCGCAAGAAGACAATGAGACACCTATCAATTATGACAATGCTTCATTGGATCATGATAGGGATATTGATATTGATATGGAACCACATCTTTTCATTGATCTTCCATTAGATATAGAGATTGATGAAGCAACACATATGGATTTATTACAAGATGGGATATTGATATTGATATGGAACCATATCTTTTCATTGATCTTCCATTAGATATAGAGATTGATGAAGCAACACATATGGATTTATTACAAGATGGGATAGATTCATGATCTTGACATTGTTTAGCTTCTCAAAAAATTTCAACTATCTTTTTTTTTTGCTCGAAACATGGCTCCAAGGGTTTTAATGGATGTTTTTCTAAAACTGTATATCATTATATATTTTTAAAATTCAGCACCCAACAACTCTCTGGAATTTCCCTATGTTGGAGAGCATATTACTCCACATAGGCATGGCAGAGTTCAGGCTCACATGCATCCCCCTTCCTGACATAGATGGTTCCACCACGTACATTTTCTTATAGTTCTTTAGCTTTGAAATTGAATTGTAGAAAAAAAATCAAGATTGGCGAATCAATCAACTCATGGTCCTCCAAATCAATGGAGCCTTTCACATTTTGATCAAAATCAATTTATTTTTCTACTATCATGAATTTTTGGCATTTACTATGTAGCGATATTATTTACGATACAAAGGTTACACGGATACATAAGACAAGTATTTTTCTTAATGACCTCCTCTGAAATTTATAGGCAAAGGTTGCGACCATGTGTGTTTTTCAAGTCCTTAGCCCTAAACTTATCTCCTACCTATATCACCTTATCCTAGGCATATGTTTTATTTAATTCTATGATTTATAGGATTTTTTTTTTAAAATTGAGATCTTATTGGCTACTATCTACTATTTGGAATGAGTTTTTACAGATTTTAAAGTTAATAGCCCCGTAAAAGTTTATGTTTTACATAAAACTTGATACAAAACATCAACTTATAGGCTAAGAGTTCATGTTTTGCATCAAAGTTTATGTAAAACATCAACTCTACCACAAAACTTGATGTTTTGCATTAAGTTTCAGATACTGCGGAGAAGAAAGTTTGAGGACCGGAGGTCGATTTTCACAAACGGCCTATTTTAGTGATTTCGTCCATGTTGGCATGCTCAAATGACCTATTCAAATTTTTAGTATCAACACAACTATGTTTCGATGTGATATACAGATGTCATAGCATTAGTAAATTGCTCTGAGATGTCTGCATACTGCATAGAAACATAGTAGTGTTAGAACTCAAAATTTGTGGAATAGGTCATCTGAGCATGCCAACACATGGACGGA
Organism: Cibotium barometz; assembly: GCF_041138505.1. Taxonomy (NCBI): domain Eukaryota; kingdom Viridiplantae; phylum Streptophyta; class Polypodiopsida; order Cyatheales; family Cibotiaceae; genus Cibotium; species Cibotium barometz. The sequence goes on from NC_141082.1 coordinate 39,828,365, forward strand.
ATCGATAAAACAGGCTGTTTGTGAAAATCTACCTCTGATCCTATAACTTTCTTCTCCTCCGGAGCATCTGAAACTTGATGCAAAACATCAAGTTTTGTGGTAGAGTTGATGTTTTACATCAACTTTGATGCAAAACAACAAGTTGTATGGAAAAGTTGATGTTTTGCATCAACTGGATGCAAAACATCAACTTTTTCACAAATTTGATGTTTTACATCAAAGTCAACTTTTCCACAAAACTTGATGTTTTGGATCAACTCCATGCAAAACATCAACTTTTAAGCTAAAAGTTGATGTTTTATCTTGCACATACAAGGAGCTTTGATGCTGCTAATCTAGCTAGAGTCTACATTTTGTATAATGTACTCCTCGTGTATTTCTTTCATTATACAATTTCCTTAAAGGGTGTTTGAATCAATCAAATTATACAATCTTATAGCTTCAATGTCTTTCAAGGATTTTAAAAAGGTTTAAAAGACATGCCAAAAGAAATTTTTAGCAATATTATAGTAGAGTAAGATGCCAATGAAAATTGCCAAATGCAAAAAGGTAGGGAAGTAGAAAAAAGTTAGAGAAATAAAAGACACGCATAATCATTGTTTAGTAAGAAATGTAGAAGTCATAGAATATTTGTATTAAGCTAATTACATCAAATCAATTTGTGCAAGATCCATAAAGATTACTTTGATTATTGTAAGGGTTCTAATAATAAGAGAGATAGAAATATAGCAAGAAGGGATGTGTCAAATAACAATTAATATGTCCTTGATGTGTATTGTATATATCTACGAGGAGTTTTTGCCACATGAAATTATTTAATTGTGATGCACTTCTTCAATTGTACCCCAAAAATTCACACACTAAATTAGTTATTTATTCACAAATCCTAGTAGTTCTAGTTATAAATAGCATTAATTTTGAGTTTAATCAAAGAGATAAGTAATATATATTAAATAAAAGAGAAATATGATTACTTATAAATTGGAGTTTTATTCATTTCCTAAAATGTTTATGAATTGAGAGCTGCATGACACGGCTCTCTAGACTTGAGTAATCTTGGTCTTTTTGGATTATTTTCTCCTCAAGGGATGTGTTCTTTGCTATGGTTGTATGTAGTTGCTCTTCTATCTTTGATTTGCTTGTCTCACTCTCCTTAATTTGTTTGCAAAAGACAAAGGTGAGAGAGAGAGAGAGACATGGTTAGAATCCTTAATGAAACTAAGGACCCAAAAAAAAGTCCCAAGGTGGCATCTAACTCAGCAAATGATTAGAAACTCGGGAGGTTCACTATATGTAAACCCTCTATATCATGTGCGTTCAAGGCCTACTTAAAAAACCCCTTATGTGTGAATTTTTCATGAATAAAACACACCCTTTCTATATTCGACGTATGAATACCCCCTTTTAATGGTACCCTTCTATATGTAGAAAATGTGTAAAAAAAGGTTTTTGGAAATTCCTTCTATTGAACCCATGTGTGCTATGCTTACATATTTATGAGTGACCCCCCCAAGGTTAGAAACTACTTGTAAGGACCCCGACCCGTAGGGCGGGGGAATCCTTTTGATAGGCGGTTAAGTCTCGTGTTATTTTTCGATTGACGACACCTCGATCTCGTAGAAATACGAGGTTACGAGCAAACGGACGGACCTAACTCTATCTCGCAGGGGAAGCGTAGTCATCCTAAAGGAAATTCCAATCCCCAGCACGGAATGTGCGTGGAGATGGAACAAGACCCACACTTGGTTCAAGGAAGACAACGCCTTTTTCCCCCGTATTTCATGAGGCACGGCCGCTGGCTCGGTCCCCTAAAACAAGTCTTGTTCGTGACTCTACTATTCCCTAAGTATCGTAAGTTACGGCTAGTAGAAAGCTACCCGACTGATCGGGTCCACCCATCCTTAGAATGGTACCGTCAGGGCATCCATTCTCCCACTTTCCACACACTCACCCATTCAGTTGTTTTCTAATTAAGTCCTACCACACTGTGAAACACTTAAAAACAAATTCCTTTGTTAATTAATTACACTTGATTCCTTAAAAGAAATCTTCCTTAGCACAACATTGAAATCAACAAACATACTTACAGTGAAAAATATTTACAAAGACCCTGAAACCGGGCCGATATTCCAATCCAAACTTCATGTCCAAACCATAACCATAACCATAATCCAATCACAACCACAACCACAACCACATCGATGATCTAGAATTCGATCTTCCAGCCTCAACCAGCTGGGTAAACCTCACGGACCGTCTCCCCTCGTCGTCAGCCAGCCGATGAGGGCCAAGCCGTCCTGTCACCCCCTCAAGTACTGCCGCTTGTACCAAACCCTCTAGCCCTTCGGAGGGGACGTCTCCTCATGAGGTGGGAGTTAAGTCACCACACTAGCCTGGACCCACAGAACTAGGTAGCATATATACATCACCCTGGTGGTGAAATCCAATTCTCAGTGGCATAGGAGGGGATTGCCCTGGGCCAACTCCCGGCCTCACTATATCCTCTGCCCGGCTACACAGGCAAGCACGGAGTTAGCTAAGGGGGGGAGAAGCTGTACCTGCATGTTAGCAAAAAACCAGTAGTGTATCCAATAAAAAGAGACATAGCCTTTATTCAATGAATTCACACATTAACAAAAAACCATCGTTTCGGAAAGACAATGATTCAAAAGCAAGATTATTTTCATATAACTTTACTTAAGAATAACCATAAGGTACTTTAGGCCATCTATACTAGGGATTTAACCTTGGTTCCTTTTCTATTATTTTGAATCTTTGCATTAAGCTTCATAAGAGAGAGTTTTACTTAAACTTGTGAAATGACCAACCTGGTTATCGTTTTCGTGCCTATTTGCTTCAAGAGGGGCGAAGTCGATTGCAGGGACGCGATTTGCCTCATTCCCTCCTTGGGCAGCGCGTGGTTCTTCACTTCGGCGGCGTTTCGGCGCCATAGGAGCACTAGAGTTTTAAGAGGATAGAGAGAGAACGGGGTGAATATAAGAGGTTGGGAACTTGGAGGGAAAAGAGAGAATTCTACTGGTTCAAACGGACTCGAAAACGGAGTCCGTTTGGGGTAGGAAAATCTTGTTGGGCTTATGGGTAGGAACGACCTCTTAGCCTAAGTTTAAGTCGCCGCATATGGGGGGGGGGAATTGAGAGGGCGTCCTTAACTTGGAGAGCTCTTGAGAAGAGTGTACGTCTAGGGAGGCCTAGGGAAGAGTAAGGCAAGGGTTGGAGGAGAAGCACACTTTAAGTCTATTCACACGGGGGGGGGGGGGGGGGGGGGGGGGGGGGGGGGGGGGGAGAAGAGTGTAGGACATGTCCTAGAGCTTGAGGGAGGGCTTGCGCCTAGGGCCTTGCTGGGGGCTTGTCTGGAGAAGGGGGCTGGGAGGGTCCTTTTTATAGGTGCTGGAGGGTGGACGTCCGGGTGCGGGAAGGTGACACCTGGGTGGTGTAGGTGTCCGGGAGAGAGTGTGGGCGTGAGACACCTGGGGGTGGAGGTGTCTCGAGGAGAGAGAAAGTGTGACACATGGGGGTGGAGGTGTCCCCAAGAGAGAGAGAGTGCGACACCTGTGGATAGAGGGTTCTGGGAGGAGGGGGTACGTGTAGGGGTGTGCTGGAGGGTGCGTCTAGGTCTTGTACATGCTTGGGTGTCTCGGGTGGATTGTCGGTTTTTTCACGAGCGGCGCCCGTGGTGGGGCCCACGCCGGCCGCCCGCGTCGTCGTCCCGGGGGGGGGGGGGGGGGTCAAAAATTTTTTTTGACGGAAATGTCCGGCCTTGCTCCGTGACCATGGGGGCGTGTTCCGTTCGTTGATTAGACGCCTGGATAGTTACTATTTTTGGTCGGAAGTTCGCAGATTAAAGGCTTAAAAGCTTAATTAAACCCATTTCGGGTACCCGTTTTAAGTTCAGAAAAAACTATTTTAAGCGTAAAATTATGCGTAGATTCCAAATTTGGATTCAAAATTACCAATTTCTAAGCAAAAATGGGTCATTTTCCAAAAATAGAAGTTTTCTGATCGTAAAAATGACAAACTAAGTTATATTTTTCAACTCTGGAGTAAGTACATTGTTATTTACAATGGGTATGTTACATCTTTCCATTCCACTAAATGTTCCCTAAGGATTCTATTGCGAAGCACTCTTTCTCTAGAGTCGATGATTCTATTAGGTCTCATTTCAAGGACTCGCTGAGTTGGCATTACAACTTGTTCATCATCAAGAACATGATCAGGATGAGGCACATATGGCTTTAGTAAGCTTACATGGAATACATCATGGATTTTGAGGTGGGTCGGGAGGCGAAGTTTGTAGGCATGTTTTCCCAAACATTTGATGACTTCATAAGGCCCACAATACCTTGGACTCAGCTTCCTAAATTTTCCAAGAGATAAAGAACTTCTCTTTGGCCGCACTCGAAGAAAAACTTTGTCTCCTTGCTGGAAAATTCTTTCAGATCTTTTGGTATCAGCATAATGCTTCTGTCGATCCTGGGCGGCTTTAATATCCTTACAAATAGCTTTGGTTTGTTCTTCCATTTCTTCAAGCATTATCCTAAAGGCTTCAACCTTTAGTGTGGGGTCAGAGAAATTTAAGGGAGACAAACATTCCTGACCATAAAGAGCTTTGAATGGTGACATCTCTATGCTTTGGTGATAGGATGTATTGTAAGAGAATTCCACTAGAGGGAGATACTGAATCCACTTCTTTGGTTCACGCCCACAATAGGCTCTCAGGATGTCTTCTATAACCTGATTAACTCTCTCAGTTTGACCATCTGTTTCTGGGTGGTAAGCTGTACTGAAACAAAGTTGTGTTCCAATAGCCTGGAATAATGATGTCCAGAACTTTGAAGTGAAGTCAAAGTCCCGGTCACTGACTATTCTTTTTGGCAATCCATGAAGCCTAAAGATTTCCTTGATGAAAAGGCGAGCAATATCAGAAGATTTAAATGTCTTCTTTACTGGGATAATATGGGTCACTTTGGTAAGCATATCCACAACTACTAAAATAGAATCATATCCTCCTTGTGTTGTGGGAAGACTTGTGACAAAATCCATACTGATACATTTCCACTTCATCTGTCCAGAGGTTGGAGTTTCCCGGGCATTTTGATTCTTTCAGCTTTAATCCTTTGACATGAAAGGCATTGTCTGATGTATTGAAGGATATCTCTCTTCATTCCAGGCCAAAAGTAACTTCTCCTTAAGGCATTCAAGGTTTTTGCATAACCTGGGTGTCCTGCTACATGGCTATCATGAGCTTCATACAAGATCATCTTCTTCAGTGTAAGATCTTTGGGAATACATAACCTATGCATGAAGTAGAGGCATTCATCATCGAGGGTGTATCCCTTGATCAATACATTTTCCTTTTCTGTGGGTGCCTCCTTGTGAACTAGGCTTACTAGCTTTTGGTAATCAGGGTCATGAGGTGAAACCTACTTTACCTTCTCTAGGATGGGGTTATTTGGCATAGAGATTGCACTTAGGAAGGATTTGCGACTGAGGGCATCTGCTACAACATTATCCTTTCCAGGACAAAATTTGATATCAAAATCAAACTCTTGCAGAATCTCAATCCACCTCCTTTGCCTCATGTTGAGATTGGGCTGGGTGAAGATCCACTTTAAACTCTGGTGGTCAGTTACAAGCAGAAACTTACGGCCTAAGTGTCTCCATAACTTGAAACAATGAACAACTGCAAGGAGTTCCAAATCATGGGTGGCATAATTGACTTCATAGAGTTTAAGCTTACGAGAAGTGTAAGCCACAGGCCTTCCTTCTTTAATTAAGACACCACCAAGTGCCACTAGCATCAGTGACAACCTCAAACTCTTTGGTGAAGTCAGGGAGCTTCAGAACTGGTGCTGAGGTGAGGATAGTCTTAAGTTGGCTAAAACTGATTTGGTGGATTGGTAACCATACTATCTTACATTCCTTCTTGAGGAGATCAGTTAAGGGTGCGGCTATCTTGGCATAATCCTTGATGAAGATCCTATACCATCCTGTGATGCCTAGAAACCCACGAATTTCTTTGACTATCCTAGGGGGTGGCCATTCCAATATATCCTTGACTTTGTTGGCAGGGTCTACTGAGATGCCCTCTCAGGAGACAATGAACCCTAGATATTCAATTTGGGAAGTGAAGAAGGTACATTTGCTTTTCTTGGCATAGAGCTTATGTTCGCGCAGTATTTGCAATACTTTGCGTACATGCTCCTCATGTTCCTCTTTTGACTGAGAATAGATCAAGATGTCATCAAAGAAGACAAGGACAAATTCATCCAAGTAGGGTCGGAAGATATCCTGCATCAGGCGGTTGAAGGTGGTGGGAGCATTGGTTAATCCGAATGACTGTAAATTCATAGTGGCCATAGCGGGTATTGAAAGCGGTTTTGGAGATATCTGATTCCTTGATCCTAATTTGATAGTAGCCAGACCTTAAATCCATCTTGGAGAAAAATTTGGATCCATAAAGTCTGTTAAGAAGTTCGTCGATGCGAGGAATGGGGTATTTGTTTTTGACAGTGACCTTGTTTAGGCCTCGGTAATCAATACAAAGACGAAGCATGCCATCCTTCTTTCTCTGGAAAAGAACAAGTGCTCCCCATGGGGAATTACTAGGGCGAATGAATCCTTGCTCAATGAGCTGCCTAAGCTGTTCCTTGAGCTCTATGGCTTCAGGAAGAGACATTTTGTAAGGTCTCCTTGAAACTGATTCAGCCCCAAGGATTAACTCAATCCCGTGATCTACTTCTTGAGATGGGGGTAGTTTTGTAAGCTCCTCTGGAAAGATATCTGAAAACTCCTGGAGCCAAGAGGGTTCTAAATCTGGGTTGCTTTCTTCTACCTTGTTGAGTTTGACAAGGAAGATCTGTTGGCCCTTGCGCACTCCCTTAAGAAGGAGATTAGCTTTGACCAAATGAAATTTGGGTTTACCTATTTTTCCCTAGGCTGATACTACCTGCCCTTGACTATTCTTAAAGGTGATGCTTCCTTCAGCACAGTGAATGTCAGCATTGTTTGCAATTAACCAGTCCATACCAAGGATTCCATCATAAATCCCTAATGGTAAGCTTCTGAAATACCCATGGGTTGATTCACCACCCAATTCAAATTCAAGATCTCCCACACAATGTCGAGATACTTCTTCTTTTCCACTGGCTAACTCAACAGTCATTGCTTGGACTGGTTTTTGATCTAACTGTAACTTACGCAAGCATTTTGGAGAAAGAAATGAATGCGTACTACCACAATCAATCAAGAGCTGGAAAGATCTACCTTGATAATAAGTAGCCGGAGCTTGGATAACAAAAAACTGCTGATTAGGTCCTTGATGTTCTACAGCTGCATGAATGGTGGCTTGCTCTTCTTCTTCCATCTCTAAAGTCGGTTCACCAATCATAGAGCAGACACGGGCAGTCACTCCACGACCTCTACCACGTCCACCACCACCTCGTCCAGCCTGGCGGTTATTAGGAATCCCACGACCTTGAACTACCCGGCCGCCTTGTGGAGCAGCAGCAGTGACACTAGGATTGAGAGAGGGTCTTGCAAGTTTGGGGCATTCATTCCGGAAGTGGCCAACTTCATTGCAATAAAAGCACCTTTGGTCCCCATAGGATTGTGAAGTGGAATTAGCATAACTGCGGGGGATAGAATTATTGGGGTACTGACCAATAGTGTTGTGGCAGAAATTCGATTGGTAATTCCTCTGAGAAGGCGCCCCCTTGGGTTAGACTCAGGATAGACTCTCTTCTTTGCTTGACCACTCTTTACTTCTTTAGCCAGAGGTTTGGCTCGGGTAAGAGCATCTTGCAAGGTAGTTGGCCTCATTACTTCAAGGTGAGAATCCAAAGGTTCATTCAGCCCCTGGCAAAATCGGGTCACTTGTTGAGTGATCGACATAGGTGGAGCATATTTGCCAAGTGTGACAAATTTTGAGTAGTATTCCTCCAAGGTTAAGCTAAGCTGCTTGAGGCTGAAGAACTCGTTCATCTTAATAGATTCATGAGATGGGGGAAGATAACGGCCCTTCACAGCTTGCTTAATGTCACTCCAGGTTTGGGTATCTTCAGTGACGCCCTTATCTCGGCACCATTGCTTCCACCAAAGTTTGGCGTCCTCGGTAAGATGGAATCTGGCAAGCATGGATTGATTCCCAATTCCTGTACCAGCAGCCGAAAAGTAATCGTCCATGGCTTCTATCCAAACTTCTGCATCCCTTTCAATCTTTGAACCTGCCCCATTAAATGAGGGAGGTTGCATTTGTTTGAGGAGAAGCTTCTTCTCTTGTGTATCTATATATAATGCATTGGGAGCAAGAAGTTGACGATCTTGGTTATCAATAAGAAGCTAAATTTAGAATCATGTCACTTAGGCGGTTTAACACACATAAGACAATAAGTGTGAAATCAAAACCTTTTATTCCAAGCTTCAATATTTACAAGTGAACCAAGCCATTTACAAGGATTGGACTAAATCCAATCTTATTTATTTACATGGTAGTCCTCTAGGGAACCTAATAAAGATCTGCGGTGGTAGCATTGAAAAAGTAGGGGGGTTCTCCCATGGTTTCAAGAACTCAATAAGTCTCTGGTAGGGGAGGTAAACCACGTCTAGAAAGACGGGTAACGGCTACTCTATCAAGGGATACAACTCGAGTCACGCTATCATAAACCCATCGATTCTGCAACATGCGATTCCCATCGATAGTGACATAGGTGTTACGAGGAGTGCCAATAAACCAGAACAGGCGAACCATCCGTAACATCTCAGCATATCGGATCTGCCTCAAGTCGTTGGTGAGATTGCCGACGTGCTCAGCTCGAATGATGAAATAGGTAGATCGACGGAATGATGAAATAGGTAGATCGACGATGCCAATGCTCAGCTCTGTTCCATCCCCTTTCGATGCGAGTGTAATGAGGAAGAGTTAGCTTGTGTACAATGTGCATCATAGTGTCACGGAACTTGAATTCGGAAGAGCGACAAGCAGTCATGAGCATGCATTGGAATACCAGGAAGCGAGAATAGGGATCCATCTCGTCCTCCTGCGTCCAGTTGTAACTAGATTAGTTTAACAAGAATTCCTAGAGCAACAAGAGAATACAATATGAAATCTCCTAAGTCTAAACCTGCTCTGATACCACGTGTAAGGACCCCGACCCGTAGGGCGGGGGAATCCTTTTGATAGGCGGTTAAGTCTCGTGTTATTTTCTGATTGACGACACCTCAATCTCGTAGAAATACGAGGTTACGAGCAAACGGACGGACCTAACTCTATCTCGCAGGGGAAGTGTAGTCATCCTAAAGGAAATTCTAATCCCCAGCACGGAATGTGCGTGGAGATGGAACAAGACCCACACTTGGTTCAAGGAAGCCAATGCCTTTTTCCCCCGTATTTCATAAGGCACGGCCGCTGGCTCGGTCCCCTAAAACAAGTCTTGTTCATGACTCTACTATTCCCTAAGTATCGTAAGTTACGACTAGTAGAAAGCTACCCGACTGATCGGGTCCACCCATCCTTAGAATGGTACCGTCAAGGCATCCATTCTCCCACTTTCCACACACTCACCCATTCAATTGTTTTCTAATTAAGTCCTACCACACTGTGAAACACTTAAAAACAAATTCCTTTGTTAATTAATTACACTTGATTCCTTAAAAGAAATCTTCCTTAGCACAACATTGAAATCAACAAACATACTTACAGTGAAAAATATTTACAAAGACCCTGAAACCGGGCCGATATTCCAATCCAAACTTCATGTCCAAACCATAACCATAACCATAATCCAATCACAACCACAACCACAACCACATCGATGATCTAGAATTCGATCTTCCAGCCTCAACTAGCTGGGTAAACCTCACGGACCGTCTCCCCTCGTCGTCAGCCAGCCGATGAGAGCCAAGCCATCCTGTCACCCCCTCAGGTACTGTCACTTGTACCAAACCCTCTCGCCCTTCGGAGGGGACGTCTCCTCATGAGGTGGGGGTTAAGTCACCGCACTAGCCTCGACCCACAGAACTAGGCAGCATATATACATCACCCTGGTGGTGAAATCCAATTCCCAGTGGCATAGGAGGGGATTGCCCTGGGCCGACTCCCGGCCTCGCTATATCCTCCGCCCGGCTACACAGGCAAGCACGGAGTTAGCTAAGGGGAGGAGAAGCTGTACCTGCATGTTAGCAATAAACCAGTAGTGTATCCAATAAAAAGAGACATAGCCTTTATTCAATGAATTCACACATTAACAAAAAACCATCGTTTCAGAAAGACAATGATTCAAAAGCAAGATTATTTTCATATAACTTTACTTAAGAATAACCATAAGGTACTTTAGGCCATCTATACTAAGGGTTCAACCTTGGTTCCTTTCCTATTATTTTGAATCTTTGCATTAAGCTTCATAAGAGAGAATTTTACTTAAACTTGTGAAATGACCAACCTGGTTATCGTTTTCGTGCCTATTTGCTTCAAGAGGGGCGAAGTCGATTGCAGGGACGCGATTTGCCTCATTCCCTCCTTGGGCAGCGCGTGGTTCTTCACTTCAGCGACGTTTCGGTACCATAGGAGCACTAGAGTTTTAAGAGGATAGAGAGAGAACGGGGTGAATATAAGAGGTTGGGAACTTGGAGGGAAAAGAGAGAATTCTACTGGTTCAAACGGATTCGAAAACGGAGTCCGTTTGGGGTAGGAAAAGCTTGTTGGGCTTATGGGTAGGAACGACCTCTTAGCCTAAGTTTAAGTCGCCGCATATGGGGGGGGGGGAATTGAGAGGGTGTCCTTAACTTGGAGAGTTCTTGAGAAGAGTGTATGTCTAGGGAGGCCTGGGGAAGAGTAAGGCAAGGGTTGGAGGAGAAGCACACTTTAAGTCTATTCACACGGGGGGGGGGGGGGGGGGGGGGGAAGAGTGTAGGACATGTCCTAGAGCTTGAGGGAGGGCTTGCGCCTAGGGCCTTGCTGGGGGCTTGTCTGGAGAAGGGGGCTGGGAGGGTCCTTTTATAGGTGCTGGAGGGTGGACGTCCGGGTGCGGGAAGGTGATACCTGGGTGGTGTAGGTGTCCGGGAGAGAGTGTGGGCGTGAGACACCTGGGGGTGGAGGTGTCTCGAGGAGAGAGAAAGTGTGACACATGGGGGTGGAGGTGTCCCCAAGAGAGAGAGAGCGCAACACCTGTGGAGAGAGGGTTCTGGGAGGAGGGGGTACGTGTAGGGGTGTGCTGGAGGGTGCGTCTAGGTCGTGTACACGCTTGGGTGTCCCGGGTGGATTGTCGGTTTTTTCACGGGCGGCGCCCGTGGTGGTGGGGCCCACGTCGGCCGCCGTCGTCGTCCCGAGGGGTCAAATTTTTTTTTGACGGAAATGTCCGGCCTTGCCCCGTGACCATGGGGGCGTGTTCCGTTCGTTGATTAGATGCCTGGATAGCTACTATTTTTGGTCGGAAGTTCGCAGATTAAAGGCTTAAAAGCTTAATTAAACCCATTCCGGGTACCCGTTTTAAGTTCAAAAAAAACTATTTTAAGCGTAAAATTACGCGTAGATTCCAAATTTGGATTCAAAATTACCAATTTCTAAGCAAAAATGGCTCATTTTCCAAAAATAGAAGTTTTCTGATCGTAAAAATGACAAACTAAGTTATATTTTTCAACTCTGAAGTAAGTACATTGTTATTTACAATGGGTATGTTACACTACTTAGGGCTATGTGTAAAGGGGAGAGTGCCTCGAATGATTAATTGTGCACTCTCATTGGCTATTCACAATAGGTGGGCACGTCTTCTGCAAAGGGCCTTAATACTTATATCTCCTTTTAAAAAAAGCTACCATGGTAAGTGAAAGAACATAGGTGGTAGGTATTTAATCTAGATTCATTTTAGTTACCATGGTAAGTGACTACGTCTTATGGTAAATAACTACATCTAATGGTAAGTGAATCACATTAATGCAGTACATCTCTTTAAAAAAAGGGTTCCATGGTAAGCAAATTATTTCTTTTTGAAAAACACCTAGATCCATATTCATTTTGAATTTAGAAAATTGATTGGATTGGTTACCTTCCCTTGGAGCGTTGTTATCTCCTCATCTTGTGCTCTCTCTCTCTTCTGAGCCACTTGTTGAAGATCCTCGTGCATACGTTTGGCCTCTTCTACCCTGTTAGTGAGGGATTCCACCTGTCTCTTCCTCTCCATAGCTTCCTTTCTATGGGCCTCTTTGGCTTCGTCAATGTCAGTCTCAGCCTTAACGAGCTTTTTTTGGAGTTCAATAACCGTGGAGTTGAAGGCCTTGTGCTCAGCTTCCAATTCTTTTGCTTTGGTGAGAAACTAAAATATAGGATAACATTTTGATTGTTAAGAGAACTTTAATGGAATATTAGCACCAAAGAGAAAGTCAAATTTAACTATGTACACTGCTGGTGAGTGAATTTAGTTTAAATTCAACACCAAGTAACTGCTGGTGAGTGAATTTAGTTTAAATTCAACACCAAGTAAATGCATCTAAGTGAATTAAAAATTTGGTACCCATGTGTTGAAAAAAGAAAGTTCAATGGTAATTGAACTATTTCTTTCAAAAAAGCACCTATAATCTAATCATTTTGATTGACACAAATGATTAGATTGGTTACCTTCTCTCAGAGCTTTGTTATCTCCTTCCTCATCTTGTGCTCTCTCTCTCTCTTCTGAGCCACTTGTTGAAGATCCTAGTGCATACGTTTGGCCTCTTCTACCTTGTTAGTGAGGGATTCCACCTGTCTCTTCCTCTCCATAGCTTCCTTTCTATGGGCCTCTGGCTTCGTCAATGTCAGCCCCTCAGCCGTAAACGAGCTTTTTTTGGAGTTCAGTAACCGTGGAGTTGAAGGCCTTGTGCTCAGCTTCCAACTCTTTCGCTTTGGTGAGAAACTAAAATATAGAATACCATTTTGATTGTTAAGAGAACTTTAATGGAATATTAGCACCAAAGAGAAAGTCAAATTTAACTATGTACACTGCTGGTGAGTGAATTTAGTTTAAATTCAACACCAAGTAACTGCATCTAAGTAAATTAAGAATTTGGTACCCATGTGTTGAAAAAAGAAAGTTCAATGGTAATTGAACTATTTCTTTCAAAAAAGCACCTATAATCTAATCATTTTGATTGACACAAATGATTAGATTGGTTACCTTCTCTCGGAGCTTTGTTATCTCCTCATCTTGTGCTCTCTCTCTCTTTTGAGCCACTTGTTGAAGATCCTCATGCATACGTTTGGCCTCTTCTACCTTGTTAGTGAGGGATTCCACCTGTCTCTTCCTCTCCATAGCTTCCTTTCTATGGGTCTATTTGGCTTCATCAATATCAGCCTTAGCCTTAACGAGCTTTTTTTGGAGTTCAGTAATCGTGGAGTTGAAGGCCTTGTGCGCTCAGCTTCCAATTCTTTCTCTTTGGTTAGAAACTAAAATATAGGATACCATTTTGATTCTTAAGAGAACTTTAATGGAATATTAGCGCCAAAGAGAAAGTCAAATTTAACTATGTACACTACTGGTGAGTGAATTTAGTTTAAATTAAACACCAAGTAACTGCATCTAAGTAAATTAAAAATTTGGTACCCATGTGTTGAAAAAAGAAAGTTCAATGGTAATTGAACTATTTCTTTCGAAAAAGCACCTATAATCTAATCATTTTGATTGACACAAATGATTAGATTGGTTACCTTCTCTCAAAGCTTTGTTATCTCCTCATCTTGTTCTCTCCCTGCTTGTTGAAGGTGCTGGTGGATCAATTTAACCTCTTCTACTCTATGGGCAAGGGTTGTCACCTCTGTCTTCATCTCCTCAACTTCATTTCTATGGGCCTCTTTTGCTTCCTCGATATCAGCCTCTGCCTTGACAAGCTTTTTTTGGAGTTCAATAACCATGAAGTCGAAGGCCTTGCGCTCAGCTTCTGATTCTTCCTCTTTGGTTTAGAAACTAAGTCACAATGATTTGAGTGATAAGTAAACTTTAATGGAAATCAGTGCCCAAGAAAGACAAGAACTTGATTTAAAATCAGCACTAAGATCTCTCAAAAAAATCGTTGAATGGCCATATGTGAATTTTTAATTTTCATAAGACTAAGAAATCTAGTTTTATTTCCTTTAAATAATTGATTGGATGAGTTACCTTCTTTTGGAGCCTTGCTATCTCCTCAGCTTGTGCTCTCTGTTTCTTATCAGCTACTTGTTGAAGCTCCTCGTGCATCAATTTAGCCTCTTCTGCTCTGCTACTGAGGGCTTCCACTTCTCTCTTCCACTCCTCAACTTCCTTTCTATGGCTTCCTCGATGTTGTCCTCAGCCTTGAGGAGCATTTTGTGGAGTCTAGTAACCATGGAGTCGAAGGCCTTGTGCTCAGCTTCCAATTCTTGCTCTTTGGCTAGAAACTAAGGCACAAATAAATAAAATATAGTAACATTTTGAGCAACAAAACTTTAATTGACGAAAACTTTAATCGAAAATCAGCAAAGAAAATTAAACGATTGCATCTTATGTTAAGTGCATTCAAATTAAATTCGGTACTAAAAGCAGTACCAATCGCTCAAATTAAATTTGGTACTACCCTTCTCCCAAAGCACACCTTCAATGTCATAAAATCATTACAAATATGTCATAACTATTTGCATAATCATTAAGATACATCATTTTAAAAATCATTATCTATTCTATCATCCTCATTAAGATCAGTAGCCCCAAAGAGATCTATTTCTATGTACATTTCAGCATCCTCATCATTAAAAGCCCCTTGATGAAGGATGTCCTCATCATCTATGTCTTCTTCCTCTCAACAGGTTTTCCAGCTTCATTGGTTTGCACCTCTTCATTTGGATCTTGCTCTAGTTGCTCCTCTTCAGTTACTTGCTCCTCTTCATTGTTGATATCGGCTTGTTCTTGTTGCTCCCCACCACCCTGTGAATCCACATCACCCTGTTGTAGCTCTAATTCTTCACAAATTTGCTTACTGTGAGGGGTGACTTGAACCACAAATAGCCAGCGTGGATCTTTTGGATCCGCTTTAAAGACAACCTACTCACAATGCTCTGGGTGCACAAAAGTATCTTGCTGATCGGTCCATACCTTTGTGTAGTCCACTTGGATGAGGCCACTCTTTTCTCTACGTACAGTTGCATGTGGCCCATTTGTGATTACCTTGAACCACTTCACATCAAAGATAAACAACTCAAAACTTCTAAAGCCAACCTTTAATATGTCTTGAATGGTTCCAAAAAGTAATCAAGCATTCCACTAATTGTGTTATCATCACTTGCACTTGCTCAACTTTCTTGAACAAATTGTGCTGTGACACCACAATCAAAGGTTGCTCTTCTTTGATCTATTCGTTCTACTCAAAAATGACATCCATGTGACCAAAACGCCCCATATTTGTGATACTACAAATAGCACATAAAGATTGTTGATGGACAAACAATAACTGAGACATGTAGAGAAAAAAAAGAGAGACATGTAGAACTTAAACACTTACATGCCAATCGCGTCCTTTTGTAAGCTCCTCCTCCTCCTCTGTTATAGTTAAACCAGCACGTTTGGCTTCTAAAATTGCAGCTTCGAGCCATCTACCTGTGGAAAGTCTGGAAGAGCTTGCAGACCTTCTGGATATGGGAGATTTCTTGTAGTGCGATTCCTTCTGAAACTTAAACGATCTTGTACTCGCTGTCGCTTGAGAGCTTTATATGTCTCAATCCACTTCTCCATTACATGCGAGTTCAAGATGCAAAATTTATTGATTTTTTCCCGCAAATTGTTTTCCATCTTTCTCTTAATGCCTTGGCCTTAAGGTTCCTCACCAATGACTCGCCTGTTAGACTCTTGAGACCATAGTCGAGGTATCTCTGGATCTGATGAACTTAAATATTCAGTGATGTAAACAAGGGACTCTTGTATCAGCCACCCTTCTGACATACTTCCACGCGAGCCATTTGGCAAAAAAATCCCTTTAATGTCTTCATAAACCTCTCCAAAAAGAACATCCATCTTGAATGGACTGTTCCAGCAACTGCAACCTCATCTACAACATGAACTAGCAGATGCATCTGGATTGTTAATAAACTTGTAGGGAAAAACTTCTCTACCATGCAGAGTGCCTCTATGGAGTTTAAACGCACTGTCTCCAAAGTGTCTCTCTTTATCTCTTTTGAAGAAATCCAACGCACCAATGCGCTAATCTTATAGATAGTAGCTCTAATGTCTTCAGTGAGGCAATCCTTTATTGCTATGGGCAGCACAAATTGTAAAAACTTGTGCCAATCATGACTCTTGAGGCCACTAAGATCATCATCCTTTGTAAATGCACTTTTCAAGCAATGCATACAACCTGTAGGAGTCTGAAATTCTGAAATTGTCCTCTTCACTTGTTGTTCCTCCATCTTACTAAAAACCCATGGGGCTCTTGGAAGTAGCACGTTTCCATTGGGTCTAGTGCAAGCCCACAACTCTTGCATGTAACCTATCTCTTCTAAGTCGTCCCTTTGGCCTTTAGTCTCCTTTTTTCCTGTCATGCTCTTCCACAGAATGTCAGCTACATTCTTGAAAATATGCATCGGGTCAAGCAAATGGTTTATAAGAGGATTACCCCAATAGGGGAGTTGGTGAAAGATAGACAGCCTCTTCATCCCAGGACATGCCAAGTTGCCACATTCCTCCCATTTGATCTTCCAATCGCTTGCCTTCAGTGCACTTGGAGGAGGTCTTCCTAGATTACCATCCTGCAATTCATGATTTTCTGGAAGATACCTAACATCCTTGAATCAAGTCGAGTATCTTGGTAGACATTCTTTTGTAATGCTTTTGAGTATCTTGAATCAAGTCGAGGACCACATAGAGGACATGCATTATAACTGATATAGACAAACCTGAGCATTCTCCATAGCCAGGCCACTCATGCATTGTCCACATGAGAATACCTTGCACAGTTGCAAGTCTTTGGCCACTTTGCTACTTTGACATGTCCTTCACTTCAATTCCATTCCACAAGGTGCGTAACTCATCAATAAGTGGTGCCAAATATACATCCATGTTCTTCACCTTGTACTTTCTTGGAACTATTAATGAGAGCAACAAATGACCTTTCTTTATTGCTAACCATGGCGGAAGATTATAATTCACAAGGCAAACAAGCCATGTGCTCCATGAAGAGCTCCGTAAACCAAAAGGGTTTACACCATCCATTGCTAGGCCAAGACGGAGGTTACGAGGATCTTCCCTAAAAGCCGGCCATTTCTCTTCAATGTGTCTCCATGCAGGTGAATCAGCAGGCACACGCATCACTTCATTTGTGGATCGAGTTGTGGCATGCCATGTCATCAAGCTTGCTATAGATTTGCACCTTAACATGCTTTTTATTCTTGGGATGATTGCAAATGCTTGTATTCATGGCGGAAGAGAATACAATCATTGCGACAAGCATGAATATTATTGTAATCCATGCCTATGGATTTCAATAACTTCTTGGCATCTGCACGAGATGGAGGCATCTCGTTGCTGTATGGCAATATCTGGTCTTTCAAACGCTTGCAAGTATGGCAATATCTGATCGTTACTATTAAGATTTAGTCAAATACAAGTTGAAAATTTATCATTTCAACATTAGGTGTAATCTCCATAAATCCCTTACTTGAAGAGTTCAGTGACACTTGTATTAGACCATCCAAAAATTGACTGTAAATTTAGCATCGTAAGAGATGCACGCAATACAGATATCTTGGCACCATTGTATAGTGGAAGGCGTGCAAGTTTACGCATGGCCTCTTCCTCTGGTTCATAATTTGACCGGTGAGAATGTCGTGGTTGATGATCTTCATGTTCATGCTGCTCGAAGACACCTTCTTGTTGCTCGAGAAAGGCATCCAACATTTCCTCCATTGGGGACTAGGCAGCCTGTATGGGCTGCCCCATACTTGCTCTTACAGCCATAACTAGACTGTATAGCCTATAGGCTTCCCCTAGCCTGCTCCTAGGGCTGTCCTATAGCCCTCCATGGGGTACAGCCAGGGCCTTCTTGGCCCTCATGGGGATGGTTTTACACTATCCCCATGCCCACACAAGTACTTGGGGTAGCCCTATGGGCTGGTCCTTTTCCTAAAAGAAAACCCTAACTATCTACACAATGATCTGGCATCCAGTACCATACCAGATACACATAATCACTGACATCATTCCAGAGAGAGACTCACAGTGCGGTCTGGCACTGTTTCATGTGCAGGATAGTGCACACCTGACCTTGGACTCATGTGCAGGACAATGCACACCTGACCTCGGATGATTGAGATGGTGACTCGTTTGGGACTGGGGCTCACATGGGACCAGTTCACCATCCCAGGTCCTGCACCTTCTGTACAGAAATGTCTACGTGGCATCCAAGTGCGGGATGCACGTGACATCCCCTTCTGCTTAACTTGACGGAAGTTGCATAGCCTCCAAATAATTGGTCAATAATGCCGGATAGTCTTCGAAAAACTCTTTGTTAAGCCATACCGCTTTATGGGTCCCTCGGTCTTGAAACTTCATGAGGAATTGTCCTTGTCTTCGGCCTGAGCCATGCTTGAAACGGTGCAGAAGGATCTGTTCTGGAACCATAACTTCTACTTCATCAACAATATCTAGTTCCACTTCATCTTTAACTTCTGAAAGGATTGGACCTGCATATGGCTTTAACCAACTAACGTGAAATACATCTTACATAGTCCAACTCGGAGGTAGCTTTAACTGCATAGACACCTCATTAATCTTCTTTTGGATGGAAAAAGGTCTGACGCTCCTGAAAGACAACTTTGGGCATCGCTTGCCCACTTGCTTCAACCTTTGCTTCTCATTCTTATGCACATTCCCAAATGCAACTTTGGCTATGAATAATCTTGAATTTGAGTGTGATTAGGTTAGGGTACTGGTTGTTAGCTCCTTTGTTGCTTAATGCTGATGTTTACTTGAGATCTCCTTGTTTTTTCTCGATAAGTCACACCACTTACACACCCAATATGAACTTGCCTTTTTCACGGATTCAACAATCTTTAAAACAATAATTTAATGAAACCATAGTGTTACTGATCATAATCCTCTAATTATCCAGTTGAATCCTAATTTCCAATTCCTTCCTTCACATCGGTGTACCTATGGCATCATTGGCAACCAAAACGCTCACCACCTGTTCACTCAGGGGCCTTTTCAATAGTTCCTAGGGCTGAATTTAAGAATAAGAGAGGGGGAAAGCCTTTCCAGCAAGGCATAGCATCATATTAACATTTTAAGATAACAAAAATTAGAAAACCATTAAAAGAATAAAGAAAAACTAAGATTTCTAACTTACATAAATTTCTGAGTGCTTTCCTTTGGCTTGATGGTTTGAGGGATCTACTTTTGTTTGCAACAAGAGTGGCCACCAATTCTTTAGAAGAGGGAAAGGTAAAAAACTAATGAATTATTAAGAAATTCATAGTTCTTGGCTCTAGGGTGGAGCAGAGTAACAATGCATAAAACACTATTAAGCTTTAACAAAGAGGGAGGCTTCTATCTATAGGAAAAAGTGAGCCTCTAACCAAGCAAACCGATTTTAAAATTTTCTAGATGAGTTTGGTCAATTTTTGACCATTTTTAGGTTAGTTTAGCTCACTTTTTGGATCGAGTTGAAGCAAGAGAGAGGAGAGATGAAAATATCTCGTTATTTATGAGTTTAAAGCTCAACTACACATGTGAAATAGGTGCCTCCTTCATAAGGGGAATCCCCCCACACCGAGGTATCAAAAATGCATCATTTCACTAAATATCTCTTCTTTTTTAACTAATATCCTTGTCCTTAGTCAACTCTACATCTTATGTGAGTATTTACTCATTTTTAGGGAGATTTTATTTATTTCTTCATTTATCTCCTCCATACATTTGGATGAATCTGATTGGTCCCTCAGAACCTTAATTTAAAATTTTTCAAAAATCTGGACTCCCAGGATAAGGCCTTTTGAACAGACTATAATAGATTTCTAATGCACCTTAAAACTTCTATTTTGGGGGAATTTATTTTAATAAGAAGAGATATTTTTTCATCCAAAAATTATATCCAAAATCTGAATCTCTCTCTAGAACATTTTCTCTCTCTAAGCCAAAACAGGTAGAAACAAGATCTTTTATATTTTTGAAGAGGGATTTGATTACAGGGGAAGATACTAGACATCCTGAGAGGTTGGGGAGGAATCTTACATTTTACCCCACTTAAAAAACGCGAGATGTCCTCATCTCGCAAAACCAGAGGAGAATTCTTTTTCTTAAGATCCAACTGATTCTGGGTTCCTTATAGTCTGGAGAACCCAATAGAATCATGGGATAAAGATCCCTTATTTAAAACTCATCATCAGATAATAATTCACTCAGATTGTAACATGCAATTCTTATCACAACAATGGTCCATTAGACCAAGATTTCTATCTGAACAATTCGCCTGAACAGTTCGCCATGGAAATTTTCAATTTTACAGAGTTTTAATTTGACACCCCTTAACTTGATCCACTGGGTCAAGTGTTAACAACAGTAATCTGCTAGCACAATCCACTAATCTCATAGTGATTTGCTGAAGTCATTAATGTCATTCCAGCTACGAACATTATCACAGGGACTCGTCCCATTCATCCTTATTGTGGTTTTGCTTAGTTATTACAATTCAGCCAAAATTTAAAAATCTTCATTTTTCAATCAGAATCCAAATCAACTCATCAGTTCTCAATCATAATTTAGAATCATATCAACCACATTCGAATTCATCATCTAGATAGTATTAATGCTTACAATTTCAAGTCTTAGATTTACTCGTATATATGGCCAGTAAAGAGCTGCAATTATACCCTCGGTATATACAGGTAGTCACGATCCTTGGAACTATAAGGTAAATACCATCATGTCTAGGCCTCAAGCAAGTCACAGATTCCATACAATTACAACCTTTTACTGCTTCTTCATAAAATTTTGACATTTTTGGCTTCTCAGGTGGTCTTCATTAGCCAATTTGCTCTGATACCAACTATATGATCCCTGACCACTACGCAACGAAATTGGGGGTGCTAGCAACGGAAGTAGCACTTCTTGCACGGGGCAGGGTCCCACACTCGGGGCCTTGCCCAACGGATATCTAGACAAGAGACTTATCCATCGGTTCTTCCAAAACCGAACTCGGAAAAACTTCCCTTGCCCGAAAAGCACGGAAGTCAATATTAGATAATTTGGGAATTATCTCACACTTTGGGAATCAACTTCTCAATATAGTTTTGGCCATATCTTGAGCATACTAACTCCAAATTTGTCAGAGATTTTGGATTTAGATTCTACTCTTAAAGATCTTTCCAACGATATGTCACATGAGATGGTTGTGATAAAATATTGGATAAGTTCACCACGATCCCATTTTTCAAATGGGAATGGGATTTTTCCCAAATTGTCTAATATGGTGTTACGGGCGATTTCTCAAGGATAACTTTTCTCTAACGTAGTCAAAAGCCCGAACTAACTGAATTGATTTAACCCCTACCCGTAAGTCCCATAATTAGATCACGGAAGAGATTGTACTTGGATCATAGAGACTTATGCTTTTTTCCTCATTGTTGAGAGGCACAGCCGTTGATTCTTTTCCATAGAACAATTTTTATCCATGGGTGTAGGTCTAGTAGATACTTTCCCTTGATTGAGACATCACGTTTCTCAAGTGAGTCTGGTGAGATAAATCTAAAGGAGGTGGAGAGATTCATGGGCTCAAGGCACCACCCTCTCTTGAGCCTATATAAATAGGGTATACTACTCACTCTTAGAGAGCTAAGTGGAGAGTGTAATGCCCATGCTTTGTGTACTTCTTAGTGGCTAATATACTAAGTGGTCCTTGTTGAAATACTCTCTTCTTTGGCATTTTCATTAGCATGTGTTTATGTGATGCTTTGTGGTGACCTTGAGTACATTCTATTGCTCATTGGTTATATCACATTCTTATCTAAGTGGTTGCATGTGTTGCTCAAGTGGTGTGAGTTTGCTTATGTGATAACCATGTCCATTGTGTGATTCATTCGATCATTGTCAAGCTTATGATCACACCATGTCTTTTAACATGGTATCAAAGATCCTTTCCATGGGAGTGTAGTCCTTCATGTGTTGATAGGATACATCTTAGTAGTTGAGGGTGTATGTGTGATTTTTTCACAAACATTCTCTCTTATGATTAAGTGGCATTTTTGGTGAGAGACTCTTTGTTGCATTTGTTGCATTTGAAGGCTGATTCTTGCTTCTTCTTAGAGTTGCACTTCGAATCATCAAGAAGGCCAACAAATTTAACTTCTTAGTGAAGCATTGCTTTGTGACATTGCATTCCCTTTATGCTTGTGTAAGTGGCATACAGAGGAGTGAGGAAGGGAAAGCATTATGATTCATTAGTCTCTCTTAGTGAGCATTGAGTGGCACATTGAGAAAGGAATCATCTCTTAGTGGAACACACCATTGTGGGTGTGGACAAGCATTAGCAGAGGAAAAATTCCTTTGTGAGAGAAACATTTTCTGTGTGAGACCCTTTTGTCTCATCTTGAGAGGAAGTAAGCTCTTTGTGTGGTATCGAGAGAGAGAGAGAGAGAGAGAGAGAGAGAGAGAGAGAGAGGGGGGAATCTTGAAACAAATCACTTTTCTAAGTGAGAAGAGAGAAATCCCTATTTTTATACCTTGTTTGAGGCGTTCACATGTAGAGAGACTTTCATTTTTTGCAACTCCTGAGTGAAAGAGTGAGAGAGAGAGAGAGAGAGAGACTCTTTCCATCCTCATTTCTAAGTGAGAGAGAGGAGTAAGAGGTCAGAGAGAGTAAAGAGAAACTCTCTTGCATTGTGGTTCTCCTCTTGGAAAATTCTTTGTGAGATTATCATCTTGGTGTTTTATGTGAGCTACAGTGAGTAGCCTTCTGAGTTGAGCTACCAGCTCTCACTAGTGAGCAGAGGTGAGCTCAAAATTCAGCTCAAAGCAAGCTGATTCACGACTGAAATTACTCAAATTACAGAGGCAAGGCGGCTCCTGCAAAGCACAGATCTACAGAGCTAAGCATTGCTCAATGTTTCTGGCACAGCTGTAAGCACTTGCATGGAGAGGTTAGCGCAGATTCTTGTACTTGCATGGAGAGGAATTGAAAGCCCTAGTTCTCATTGTGTGGGATACACTAGCTACCAACATCAACAGCCACAACATCCCTCCTTGTGTAGTAAACAATGCAGCCTCAACAGTAGCAAAGGTGATAACAATGAGACGGGCATCTGCATGTAGCAAAGGTAACGAGAGATCGGGCTATGCATTTGAGATACAGCCCTGAGAAAGGGTATGTGTGAACTCGGAAGCGGGCAGCGAGCTCAACTGGATAGAAGGTAGCAAATGGCGACATTCTATGCAGCCATCTAGAAGCGAACGTGCTTTGATTCCGCCAAGAATCCTTTTTCGTCGCTATTATTATTAACAAAAAAAAAAAAACACAAAACATCATCCTTGTGAAACATTACCTTTGTAATGCCCTAGTGATATAAAGGGATTTCCATTTCTTTGTGATTGGCATAAGGGCTTGTGTGAATTTCATCCTTGTGAGCTTATGTGACCTCATCTATGTGGCCATGCATCTATGTGATAATCTCTTAGTGGTGGTTCTACTTTGTGAGTATCATGGTGGCTCTAGGCACTTTACGTGTGAGAGGGAAGTGATTTTATCATGACCATGTGAACCCTTTGAGCAACATTTTGTAATGTCCTCATGTTATAAAGGACTTGGATCAATCTTTGTAATGTCCTTTGAACAACATTTTGTAATGTCCTTATGTTATAAAGGACTTGGATCAATCTTTGTGATAATGCATGAGATATTCTCGGTGTGTGAGATGGAGGTCACTTACATACCTTGTGAGTTCTACTTGGTGGTTATCTCTATGTTACCTTTGTGGTACATTCTCTATGTGTGTACATGTATTGTGCACATCTCCTTGGTTGTGATCCTTGGTGATAATCCTTTATGGTCTCAATGTGAGATCATGATCCTTTGTGGTGGTGAACTTCATCGACTTCTTGATGGAGATCAAAAATTGGTGGTGGTTCCATTCTTATATACTAGATGGGACTTAATTCATGATGACTACCTTGGTGGTGCCTACATCGACTTGTTGACTTTTTTGTGGCTCCTTTGTGATGATTTCTTTCTTGAAGATGGCATGGGTGGCAACATGCTCATATTCAAGAGCTTTGTTGATCTCTTCATCAAATAAGCATGAGTGGCAGCATGTTACATTTGTTGGTGACATTACATTTGTATGACATTTTATAGCCCATGGGGCATTTTTATCTTAGTGATAGATCTGATCCAAGCACACCCTGCATGGTATGGATGCTTGATCAAGGGAGGGTGTAAGAAAATATGTGATCTAGCATCCACTCTTTGTGTGAGATCCTTAGTGGTACCTTAGAGTGTCTTGTTCTAAGGTTAGAAGGCTAGTTTACTAGAGTAACTGAATGTAGGTACTTTCCCTTGATTGAGGCATCACCTTTTAGGTGAGTAAAAAGTAGTTTACTAGAGTAACTAGTAGATACTTTCCCTTGATGGAGGCATCACCTTTTAGGTAAGTCTGGTGTGACAAATCTAAGGGAGGTGGAGAGATTCATGGGCTCTAGGTGCCATGTACCGCATCTGCCAGATTCCCAAGGGCATTGTAACTAGATCCACTACCCATTTGTAGTGCATGGCAGGTGGGTAGGTTGGTTGCAGGCCATCACGATGTCGCACATTTGAGTACATTTGACATACCATGCATGTTTCCACATATTGGGATACATCCTTGTACATTCCTTTCCACCAATATCTTTCCTTTATTTTGATAAAGGTGGCCCACACACTTCGATGTCCAGCCCAGAGACTCTCATGGAATTCTTTCATGAGCTTCCCTTGAATCTCTTTATCACATATAACTCTCTGTGGCATAGCATTCCTCTGCTTAGGATGCTTCCACAGGTACCCATTCTTTAGAAAATACCCATATGCCTTTCTGCGGATCCTCTTGAATTCTAAGTCAGACCAATTTTCCTGCCTTGTCAAAGTACTCAAGTATTGGCCAATAAGCAACCAATCTCCTTCATACATTTCCTCAATAAAAGACTCAAGTGCATTTGATAAGCAAGCATGGTCCCCTTTTGCATGTGCAGTAGTATAGAACTTTGTGCCTACATCATCAATGTCACTAATCATCCCTTCTTCATCTTCATACCTAGCTCTTGATAGAATCCTTCCCTCTAATATGCTCAAACTCAGGATTTAGTGACTTGATATAGGCAATCCACCTTAGCATAGTGATATCTAGAGTAGTGCAGCTTGCAATCATCCCAAGGAGTGGTGCAGCTTGCAATCATCCCAAGGAGTGGCAAGCAGTCAGTTTCCACAAGTACGGATACCCCAATGAGATATTTTTTTTCACATTTCAAGGCAGTGACTACTCCCCATAACTCCCTCTTGATCTGCGGATAATTTCGTTGGCGAATGCTTAGTACCTTTGCTCCAAACCTGATTACATACCTGTGATTATCCTCATCATCTTGCCCTACTACCCATCCTATCCCAGTAGGACTAGTATCAACTGTTACAATCACAGGCTTGCCACACTCATAATCTACCTTCCTTAGAGTAGGTGATGTTTGGAGCAGACATTTCAGCTTTCGCATAGCTTTAATGTGTGTAGCATTCCATAAAAATCTCTGATTTTTCCTCAAAAGTTGGTAGAGAGGATCTGCTACATGTGCATAATGTGGGATCCATATAACATAAAAGACACATGCACCAAGAAATCTCCTCACCTCTGTAACATTAATGCATATCTCTTTCATTCTTTGTATTGCATCTATCTTGGCTGGACAAGGTCGGCGTCCATTAGTATTACAAAGATGCCCCACAATTAGTACTTCACCAACCCCAAACACTGATTTCATTCCAGACAAAGTAAGATTCACCTCTTCAAGCTTGGATAGGATTTTGTCACAATCTTTTATATGATTTGCCACAAATTTGCGGCACCCCTTCAAATCCAAATCCCCATCTTTATCTTTCTCATCACAGCCTTTTATGGGCACATCATCTAGAAAAGGCATAGTTATTTGCGGAATGAAGTCTTGCAAGACTTTATTCATACCATTCATCATATGTGCCATTGAGTTGGTGGCTCCCTGTGGTAAGGTGCACATCCTTACCAAACCCAAAGGAGTTTTCATTGTGGTCAAGTCCCTACTTTGTATATCCAGTTGGAACTGATTATATCCCGAATACAGATCACCCATAGAGTATATAGCTTTCCCTGCAAATGCTTCTGCAAACTCGTCCACAATCGGACCTGCTCCCACATTCCTGATTGTGACCTTGTTTACAGGTTTCATGTCTTGAATGAAGCACAATGCTCCATTTTCCTTTGGCACGGTAAACCATCTGTTGGAGTATGGAGCACATGATGGCTCCAAAATTCCCATCCTGATCTTTTCTTTTAATAATTCCATCAGCTTTGGCAAGAGAGCTTTTGGTACTGGAATCAGCCGCCGTAGGTTCCAGGGCACATGTGGAACAGTGAAGATCACCATTGGCGCTATTACACTTGGATCAACACAGCCTATCTCATGCGGCTGAAAAGCAAAGGTCTTCCCATGTTTTACAAGCATCTCCTCAAAGCATTCCCTTTCAACTCGTAACAAGAAATCCTCGTCACCAATCTTCAGCTCTTTTAGGGTTTTCTATGTAAACTTATGTCCAATTTTCTTCGGATCTCTGAGATTCGGTTGCATAGAGGCTTCATCTATTTTCTCCTTGCTTTTTGGTGGCAAGGGCAAGGCAACTGGTTTCACCTTCTTTGCAACCATTTTATACTTTCTATCAACACGAGCATCCATCTCACAATACATGTTTTTACATTCCATTCCCTCAAATTCCCATATTATATCATACATCCCCACAGATGACACTTTTACCATCTCATTCCCACCTTGTAAGCATGCGCTTTCCATGGCAAAAAGCTCACCCATAGTATCCACAAATGACACCTCGTCAAGCACACCTGAAATAAACTCATTTTTCTCCAAAAGACCACACTGCTCAAGACTTTTTTGTACATTTTGTACATATCGACGCATACCACGCTTCAAATCTTCATGTTAAGGAAGGAATAAGAGACACATCCTTCACACAGCATATATCTGATCAGCTCGCTTTCATCTTCATGTTAAGGAAGGAGTAAGAGACACATCCTTCAGAGACGTCTTGGGATTGATACCCAAACGCTTGGTTCTATGCCTTGATACGTTGTCCTCAATAATTGAAGGAAGCGAAGCTTTCCATAGAGAGAAGGGGGAAGCAAATATTGATGCATACCTCGCTCTGATACCATGTTGGAGATGGAGGCGATAGCATGAGAGAGATGAGAGAGAAACACACGAGACACAAGATTGAATCCCCAAAGTGTGTGGAATACACACAATAGATGAGTATATATAGAGGAGATCCTAGGGCTATATATAGAGACATTCTATATATAGCCAACACTTTTGATCCTTAGCAGAGGAGCTAGTTGAGAATTAAGAATAAAAACTCCAATCTGTGACTCTGTAGGGATCTTACACCTTACTAAACTGCCAAATTAAAAAATAAACATTAACACCAGAAATTATCAAACTTGAAGCAAACAAATACATTAGACTCAGATGAAGAAGAACTTACTTTAGACAAACATACAAAATAGAGTCAGATATCTGATCTCTCTCTTGCTTCAGTATATTTAGGTCCACCAAATCAAGACTAAGTTCTCTCTCCCCATTCTATAGGGCTACGAAGACATATACACCATTCTGAGATTTTAACGATTCATGTAAATTAACAGCATCTAATTCTGCAGTTTCCTCCTGGTATAACTTGTCCCTTGAAAGCTCAACCTCTATAGGCTTCTCCATGGCCATTGCATTCTTCTGCTTCAGTTCGTAACCTGGCCTCCTTTGTTCAGCCCTGGCTCTTGTATTGACTTCATGTGTAACCTCTGTGATCTTTATGTCATCGCTCTGCTTCCTAACAGGGGGTATCATAAGAATATCTATCATTGTACGATCAATTATTTCAATAGGAAACAGAAGCTTCTTGAATCTCCATCTAATTGTTAGAGTCTCCGAATCTTTAACCATGATGGTGATTCTGTGTGTGTGTGCAACAACTATACACATATCATCGAAATATTTTAGAATAAAATCTTCGGTTGAAGACAAAGCAAGCCTGTTCTCTTCCACCTCATCTGAAGAGACCATTGATCACAAACTGATCTCACTAACCTCTAGAAAGGAGCCTTAGGAACAATCCATTTTTTACCTTTCCTAATATCCCTTAAAATATTACCCTTTGAGAAAATCTACTACACCTCGCCTATTTCAAAATATGCATAGGCTTTCCCTTTCTCCTCTGTTTAGAAGCAACTTTCGTACCAACATCGGGACCCTTGCCTTGCCTACGGGCAGTTCTCTTAGTCCTCCCCATACAAAAAATTGCACATTTCAAAACATATCCATAAGCATATATATATATATATATATGTCTCTCTCTCAAATACGCTTTATACACACACACACACACACACACACACATGCACACATACGCATCCACATATACGCTTTACATTTCTATATAAATGTAGGTACAAGCATATAAGCAATTGGTCATGATAGCCTAAAGATCGGATATCCTGTTTGCAAACCTCTTAGATTTTCATATTCGCATCAAATGGCTACGAAGGTGCAAGCATGAAAATATATGTATATAAGAATAAATAGATATATATATATATACGTATATGTATATGTATATAAATAGATATATACATACACACACACACACACACACACACACATATATATATATACATATATGTACATATATATACTTATGCTTGCGCCTTCATAGCCATTTGACACGATTATGAAAATCTAAGAGGTTTGCAAATGGGATGTCGTGTCTTTCGGATATTATGGCCAAATTCTCGTGTGTGTGTGGGTGTGTGTCTCTATATACACATACACAACTATATTCGCAAGTAGAATCATATAGAAATATGGTGCATATAGCCGAAAGATGCGATATTCACTTTGAGTAGCTACTAATTTAGGATCTTTTAATTTCGACTATTTTCTTAGAGAAGCTAGAATATATGCATCGAGTAGCCATTTAACATGAATAAGAAAAAATAGGAAGATTGGAAACGGGATATCGTGCCTTTCGACTATCATAAAGATTTTGGTATATATATATAAATAGATACGTATATATATATGGTGTGTGTGTGTGTGTGTGTGTGTTGTTTGTGTGCATATATATACCTATGCTTGCGCCTTCATAGGCATTTGACGTGAATATGAAAATCTAAGAGGTTTGCAAATGGGATATTGCGTCTTTTGACTATCATGACCAAATTCTCCTATGTGTGTGGGTGTGTGTCTCTATATACACATACACAACTAATAGAAATATGGTGCATATAACCAAAAAATGCGATATTCACTTTGAGTAGCTACTAATTTAAGATCTTTTAATTTTGCCTATTTTCTTAGAGTAGCTAGATTATATGCATCTAGTAGCCATTTAATGTGAATAAGAAAAAATAAGAAGATTGAAAACGGGATATCATGCCTTTCGACTATCATAAAGATTTTGGTATATTGTGTTGTATGTTAAAATATATTTATGTATATTTCTTTACAAGTATGACAATACAGTTGTCGTTGTACATATATGTATGTAGTAAACATACATATATTTTTATGTACAGGGACGACTGTATTGTCAATTTTTTAAAGAAACAAGCATAAATAATAACTTCTTCACTCGATAGGTGTTACCCTTAAGAAATAAGGAAACAAATGCGCTTCCGATGCATTTTGGTTTTTAAAAGGTATATTTAATGTTGTTTTTGTGATGGTAATATGATCTGGAATAGGTACCTGGTAAGAGATTTTGTTTAGCTGAAGCGTTGGTCGTGAGGCAGATGGAGTATTCTCGTGAGGCAACTGGAGCGGGGTTCGTGAGCTAGAGTGTTGGAGGTTGAGCTGGAGCTTTGGTCCTCAGCTTAAATTGGATTTTAAGACTAAAAACCAAGCACGCATTCACGGATTGCAAGAAATAAAATGACATTAAATAATGGGAAAGTACGCTTTAAATGTGACACATGTAGAGAGTACTTTTTGCCACGTGTCATTGTTTTACTCGTTGCATGCAGATTAACCATTTGACACAAATATCAAAGCAATCCACATGTCACGCTGCGATTGAATGTCATATGATCACGTTTAAATAAATATCATATTTCGACTTGAATAGCACGGCCTAATAAACTATTCTCACACAAACTCACGGAACTAGAGAGTTTTTTGCCCCAAATTTCTCTAAGGTTTCTCGAAAAGTCCAGATTTTGACACAGTTAGAGTTTCTACACCCCACTTATGAGAATCTAGCTGTCACTTGCTTTCGAGAGAAACGACTTAAATTGCACTTTGAGTAGAGTTATTTCAGCTATTAGAATGGAGAAAAAGCATGACAAAATGGAAACAAACATCAATCAAAATATATATTCCAGAGCAGGTAGGTGTATTACGCTTTTTCACATACCTTCTTTAAAGAAATTATTTTAAAATCTTTAGATGCTTTTAGATCTCAAGGAATCCCAACATGCAGCTGCAGCCATATGACGACGCGAATAAGCTAATCCTAGATATTTCAAGATGAAATACCTCGTCATTTTTCTTCCCAAAACAAATTCGGTTCGATAGCCAAAAGATGTGATATTCTGTCTTGAAATCCTTTACTTTTTCATTTTCGCGTCAAATGGCTACATACACAAATACACACACACACACACATAGACACACACACACACACATACATATATAGATATCCTTAAGTATATACTGCAAATATATATATATATATATATATCTATGTATATATATGTGTGTGTGTGTATATACATATATATAAGTGTGTGTGTGTGTGTGTGCATGTCTATATGTTTTTATACGTGTAGATATATTTTTCTGTGTGAGTGTGTCTGTATATTGGTATATATATGTAATTGTAAATTTGTATATATGCATAGATACGCCTCTACAAGATTTTGCATGTGCACGTAAACTATATTCAAGTTTGCTTTTGATAGTCAAAAGACACGATATTCTAATTTCAAAGTTCTTATTTTTGTATCTTCGTGTCCAATGGCTACTTGTATTTTCTCTCTCTCTCTCTCTCTCTCTCTCTCTCTCTCTCACACACACACACACACACACACACACACACACATAGATTAACACAGCTATTTTGCAATCTGTTTTTATAAATTAATCATATATCTATTTCTTATAATGCAAGGTCAAGGGGATTTAAAAGAAAGTCTTCTAAAATGGATGCAGAGTAAAGCTTTAGAGGATGGAAAGATGTACGGGTGGATAAGAAGCCAAGGGAATCAAAGATTTCAAAGAAGAGGTTGATCGATTTTTCATCAGGTTTAGTTGTTTCTTCAAGCGACGCTCATCTTATAGTATAGAGTGAAGTACCTGAATCTGCTCAACCAATTGCAGTAATGTCTTCTGTATTTGATTACAGGCATGTCAAGAGTTCTGCAGGTCTTGTACTTTATAGTGAGTCTACAGAATTAAGCAAGTCTTCGAGTGTTGCTCCAAAGATTTGTGCCTTTAAAGTAGAGAATCCGGATTTTGAGGAACAAATGAAGGCCAGCAGGGATTATGCCAGTAGTGTTGACAGCTTAGATACTATGGTAGAAGTTTATAAGGATATGCCAAACTTGTCCTTGATTCCTATTGTGGCAAGGAAAAGGGATGTTGATTTCTCTATAGAAACTCGTAATAAGGAACAGAAGGTTGTAATAGGGATTTTGAAAGATCAGTCACTATCATTTGATGAAAATTTGTTTGATTTCGTCTACGCTTCTAGGGCTAGTGAGCAGTATCATATATTGGTTGATATTTTCAATAGGCCACTTGACATTTCATTAATTTTGGAGCAGCATGCAGATTTTCTATCAAAGGAGAGGTTTGATTTTGAAGCTTCTCTCAGGAATGGGACAGTCCCTATTTGTGGGAGAGCTTATGTACATTTAATGGATTGATCTTCAAGTTCCAAGTACTTGAATCTTCTTCAAAAAAGGTATCTGCAATTTCCTTCTGACCGTAAAGTGACATGCTCTATACACCCCAGGCACTATAGGCTGCTAGAGGAATCGATCAAATTCCTATGTTTCCTTCATTGTCTATACACTATTCTCCTTTCATTAGGGGAAGAGGTGTTCTACGAGGAGACTGTTGATTGAGGATGTGCCTGCAGCAGATGAGACTAGCCAGCCTAATGACAAAGTCTTAGACATAGAAGTTGTTAATGAGGTCCAACTTGAACGAGAGGTAGAAGAAGCAAAGACCCTAGACCTAGTTCTTCTCAGGAGTCAAGGTTTGAAGATGCCAGATGATCTATAGGATTTCAATGTTGAAGATAGCCAACTGATCCTGCCTGTACTCCCAGAGTTTGAAATTGGTGGGAAGGTGTATCTCCTTTTGAGTGGCATATAGAATACATTTAGGATACGTAAAACTACGCTCTATCTGGCATAGCCAATTTTCATGATGGAGAGAAGGGATTTGTTTCAGAGGACTCTAGTGACGAAGAGGCTCTCGAGTTGAATTTTGATGGCAAAGACTGTCTAAGGAAGTGTTTCAATAAGGCAAGGCAGTATAGGAAAGTCTTTCAGGAGGATCACGGTTTTGATAAGTTGGACTCTACACGAGGCTGGGTTGACAAGAAGGTGCCGACAAAAGAGAGAGCTCAATTGATCTTTAGATCAACAACACATTTGTAGAGCAGATGAAAGAACTCACGTACTAGAATCTCTCTCTCTCTCTCTCTCTCTCTCTCTCTCATATTTCTATGGTATTCAAATTTCTTGTAGACCTTTATGGAGGAGCTAGATTAGTTTTTATAGAGGCATGATCAGAGCTACCGTGGTAGAGGTGCTCCATTATCTTACTACTACCTGAAGAGATTATCAATTGCAAAGACTTTGATCTACCATAATTCTATGAGCCAACATGGTGTCTTAGCAAATTTCTTGTTCAAGACACTCTCTCACTTTCTTGGTGGTACAATAATACCCAAAACATACGATAAGATAATTCTTGTAGAGAAAGTAAGTGCAATAGATTATTTTGGATACTACCCTAGCTTAAGAGCTTCTAGGAGAGTTTACTTTCTTACATACATTGCTAATGCTTTATCCTTAGGTATAGAGAATCTTGAGGAGTTAGATGAGTACTAAAAACATTTTCTACTTAGATTCAAGCAGCCAGCACACCGTGTTAGCAATAAATTACTCAGGGACAGAGAATCTTGAGATTGTATTAAAAAATCTTTGTATCATTACATTCTATTAATCCAGTGGTGATTCACATAAATCTTTTTTTCTCTCCATTTGTTTTGTGCTTGGATAGCACTTGAGTTTTTAAAAGCTTCAGATTTTTTCTGTTTTCTCTTTTCTATATCTCTAAGTGTCTGAAGCATCTTAGATGACTTTAAGGTTTCTTTCCTATGTAGTTATTGGAGTATTCGATGGTAGAACCATTGGAATACTTCATGCATGTTGTTTGCTTTTCTCCTTCCTCCACCATGTTGTGTATGCCCGAAATATGCATTTCGTGCCATATAGTGTGACTTTTCCATCCCTTGAGTATTCCAAGTACTAGGGTTTTCATATTTTTGTATAAAAAATGGCATATGGTTGTAAAGAATATGCTGCATATCAACAAAGAGAGAATTAGATGTGCGTCAATCAGTTGTGCATGCCAACTAAAAGAACGTAATCATGAACCTTACCATGTAGTGTGTTATGTTGAAATCTGTCCAAGCTATCTTCATGACTCTTTTGAAAGTTTGTAGGTTGTCTTGAAAGAATTTTTTATTTTGTTGTGTCCAGTTAACTTTATCACACAAGAATATCAATTGATTCACTCTCTTGATCTTTCACTCCATTATGGAGACTTTTCCATTGTTCGTACTTGATTCTTCTAATGTAGTTTGATTTATATACTTTTCTTGTCTTGGTGCTTTTGTGTTTCTGGCTATGGAGGGGTTCTGATAGAAATCTTCTTGCTTTAACACCTCCAATTGTTGATGGTTTCATTGGTACATCCTTCTCATTGGTTGACTTCTTAGTGTCTTTTAGAATACGAACGTTCCCTCCATGTACTCCAATCTCAGACAACACCTTTTCCAATGAGCAAAGGGCTTCTTTTCTCTCTGGCACCTTCTTTATCTTCCAAGCAAATCCAATGTAGAGAAACACAAATTTCTCAATGATACGGCACAATGCATAAACGGTACAAATATGTACATTGATGAGAGGAATCTCAAATATAGGGCAAAAGTTCTCATCAATCAAATTTCAGTCTGGTGGTATTATCCACCACTTAGAGTCTAGCTCTTTTGTGGAATACATGCAATAAAGACATGGTGACCTTCCGTTAGCTGCAATTGAATAAGCACTTGAGTGTCTTGCGATCACCTGCAAGATGCCACTGAACTTGGA
The DNA here is from genome assembly GCF_041138505.1 of Cibotium barometz. Lineage (NCBI taxonomy): Eukaryota > Viridiplantae > Streptophyta > Polypodiopsida > Cyatheales > Cibotiaceae > Cibotium > Cibotium barometz. The sequence goes on from NC_141082.1 coordinate 39,863,010, forward strand.
AGTCTCCCTTGTTGTCAACGCTAATGATTCTATTTTCCTTCATCTGTTCCGCTAATCAATTTAGGAATGGGTGTATGATGAAACACCCAAAACAATGTTTCATGATCTTCTTTCTTGACTTGTACAGATAAATAGATAATGACAACTTTCTTCCTAAATAAGAGAAAAACAAGTCTGTAGATAAATGCAATATGATTTACCTCAAATGATCCTAGCCACCATATATTTGTTTCAAATTGCACGCTAAAATATTGTGGATTATCATCCCTCATGCATTTACTGAGTGCTTTATTCATTGGTGTTATTGTCACTCGTTCTACCTTTTTCATTTGGATAATCTCACATTCATCAAGCTTGATAAAAAATTGAAGCACACCCCCTATCTCCTTGTAAGTGATGTCATAGAACTCTACCATTCTCTTTTGAAGAAGCTCCATATGTAGGAATATATAGTTGAATTGATTGCATTGAATGCTGCCACTTTCTCCATTGAACTCCTCTTCAATGTGGTAGGGTTTACTGATGTATTACAATACCTCTGCATTCAGCTTGTCCTGAAATCTCTCTGAGACATCTATAGGAGTTGGAAGTAGTTTCCCTTTGATTCCCTTGGCATCAAGAACTTAAGATAGTGACTTCTGGATAGCATTGTAACCTCTTCGACAGACTCCATTATTATCCATAGCATCCTGTATTTCTGTTGTGGAGACTGCATTACTACTGACAAATTGTTCTATTATATCTCTCACCTAAATCTTCAAAACTAATAGCCTCATATATGCAAAGACCAACAATATGACCCCTTTCCCAACACATTCTTCTTTGCCCTCTCACCACAATAACACAGTTTTTTCTCTCCAACTCTCACGGATTGAAATCCCATCATATGGCACTACTCTTGAATCATGTCCACCATCCATGGTTGAGCCCAGAACTTCTTGAATGTTAGGTGCAACACCCAATATCTCTAGAGAAATATTACACCACTCAGGACAATGCTACTGAGTGCATGCAGCATTGACAAATTTTCTTGCATCTGAAGTTGAGAATGGTAGTGCAATGTCATGGTTGAAGCATTTATCAATGCTCACAGAGACGTGGTCTTTCCCAAGTGTTTCTCCATGGCACATATCTTCCTCATGGGTTGCATGTATCTAGCCTATTTCCTCCTTCACATTACTAATGATCAACTTGACACATTCAATGTATCTTGCCTATTGCCACCATCACATTATTGATGATCAATTGGACACATCTCCATGAGAAATTTGAAATGACATTTTTCCTACACATAAAAAATACATAGATTCAGTTCTCCAAATTAGATCGTGTCCAAATTTAGTTAGTAGAATATACGTTATAATCAATCATTAGTATCATCTTCTTTCACTTGCCACTTGATAGAATTCACCAATTTTCTAAATCTATATACAAATGAATATTTTTGAGGTCACCAAGTGGCAAAATCCACCGAATGCATGAACTACTCCTTTTTTGGGATTATTACCCAAATATTTATACATATCACATTCCTGCTTTACAGATGACATTACTCTCTAAAGAAATAGTCAGGTGTCCAAATCTATCTCTTATAATTCTATCACATTCTAGTTTTATGAACCTAGCCATTTATATGTAAATATCTACATTTGGCCAACTATCCAAATCTATATATAATATGAATTGTCTCATAAACATCTCATATGAACTAGCCAATTTTACATACCCTCTCCCATTCAATGCTACTTCTTTAGTATTTACCTAGGTGTCTAAATCTATATATAAATGGATACACATCATACCATATTAAGGACCTTACCATCCATGTATACATACCCCTTTAATGCTAATTCTCTCCAAAGATTTGACCAAGTGTACAAATCTAAGAGAGCCTCAGTTTTGGACAAGTGTCCAAATCCACCTCAAAATTTGATTTCTTTCACCTCCTTGTTTTCGTAGATCTACCCATTAGTAGGGCCACCCTAGTTTTCATCAAGTGTCCAAATCTACCTCCAACATCAATTTCTAAGAAGGTCCTAGTTTTAGCCAAGTGTCCAAATCAATGGGGCTAATCCAAATTTCTAAAAAAGGCCGTTGTTTTGGCCAAGTATCCAAATCAATGGCTAACATGGATTTCTAACAAGTTTCCAAATCAATGGCTAACATGTATTTCTAACAAGGCCCTAGTTTTGGCCAAGTGTCCATCAACTTGTACCATGGAATTCTAGCAAGGCCCTAGTTTTAGTCAAGTGTTGAAATTCTATAAAATGTTGTAGTTGGAATACCATGCATCTCACACCATGCCCTTGAACATACTTCCATACCATCGAATGTGAAGCTATATTGTCTTGTCCCCACTCCATCCACATGGCATGCCATTTCCATGAAATCATACACATAATCTATAAGATTCCTCCCCTAGCCCCTCAAGATGTCCAATCGCTCCCCCTGTGATCATTTCCCTTGTCAGAATAGTAACAGATCTTGTTTCTACCTATTTTGGCTTAGAGAGAGAAAATGTTCTAGAGAGAGGTTATTCTATTTTTAGATATTTTGGATGGAAAAATATATCTTCTTATTAAAATAAATTTCCCTAAAACAGAAGTTTCAAAAAGGATTTCAGAAGGTGCATTAGAAATAAATTATAATCCATTCAAAAGGCCTTAACCTAAGGGTCCAGATTTTTTAAAAAAATTAGATTAAGGTTCCGAGGGGCCAATTAGATTAATCCAAATGTAGGGAGGAGATAAATTAAAGAAATAAAAAAAATCCCCCCAAAAATGAGTAAATACTCACATAAGATAAAGAGTTGACTAAGGACAAGGTTATTAGTTAAAAAATAAGAGATATTTAGAGGAAATGATGCATTTTTGACACCTCAGTGCGGGGGAATTTCCCTCATGAAGGAGGCACCTATTTCACATGTGTGGATGAGTTTTAAACTCACAAATAATGAGATATTTTCATCTCTCCTCTCTCCTGTTTTAACTAGATCCAAAAAGTAAGCTAAACTGACCTAAAAATGGTCAAAAAGTGACCAAACTGATCTGGAAAATTCTAGAATCAGTTTTCTTGGTTAGAGGCTTACTTTTTCCTATAAATAGAAACCTTCCCCTTTATAAACGCTTAATAGTGTTTTATGCATTGTTACTCTACTCCCACCCCAGAGCCAAAAACATTGAATTCATTAATAATTCACTTGTTTTTTACTATTTCCTCTACAAAGAAGTGGTGGCCTCTCTTGATCCAAGTAAGAGAAGAACCCTCAATCCCTCAAGCCAAAGGATAGCTCACAAAAATCCATGTAAGTTAGAAATTCTACTTTTTTCTAACTCTATTCTATGGTTTTATGATTTCTTGCTTCTTTTAAATTGAAATTTGATGTTATGCCTTGATGGAAAGGATTCCCCCTTCTCTTCATTGAATTCAACCCTTCTTTATCCAAGATGTGTAATCAAATAAATAGAGTTAAACTTTTCGTATTGTTTTCTCTTTAAAAATGGAAATTTATTCAATTAGAGTGCTAAATTCATCTTGGGGTGAATTCTAAGTAGATTTAGAATGTAAAAATTGAGAAATGGTTAGCCATACAAAGGAGGTTATGGCAAAATTTTCTTAAATTTTGTGGAAATAGGTTTTATCTTTATGTAATTCAAAAAGAGTAATCACCTCCGTTCGTGTATTCTAAAAGTGTTATTTTCATTCTATGCATAGAAAGATGCATATTGGAGATATTTTTATTATAAAAGAGTTATTCTCATTAATTTTGATTTTATGCATGGAAAGATGCATAAAGGAATTTATTTTTAGTTCAAAAGAGTTATTCTCATTAATTTTGATTTTATGCATAGAAAGATGTATAAAGGAAATTATTTTTATTTTGAAAAGTGTTATTTTCATTAAAATTGATTTTATGCATAGAAAGATGCATAAAGGATTTATTTTTATTTCGAAAGTGTTATTTTTCTTAAAATTAAATTTATGCATAAATAGATGTATAAAAGAATTTTTATAAAAGTGTTACTTACTTTCGTCAAAATTGATTTTATGCATAGAAAGATGCATAAAGGAATTTATTTTTATTTTAAAAGAGTTATTCTCATTAACTTTGATTTTATGCATAAAAAGATGCGTAAAGATTTTTTTTTCAAAAGAGTTATTCTCATTAACTTTGATTTTATGCATAGAAAGATGCATAAAGCAATTTATTTACACTACTACATGTTAGCCTAATACCGGCGCTTATACCGGCGTCATTTAACGGGGTCTAAAAAAGCCCCGTCATCGATATAAACGCCGGTATAAGCGCCGGAACCACAGCGTCGGTATAAGCGTCGGGTAACAATACCGGCGCCTATACCGTTATCTATACCGACGCTCACCGGGGGTAATACCGACGGCTAAACCGGTGTCTATACCGATGCATATACCGCGTTGTATACCGGGGTGTATACCGACGTAAATACCGAGATATATACCAATGAATATACCGACGCCAGTACCGGGGAATATACCGACGCTGTAGCAGAATTTTTTTTTTGGGCAGAATAGTGCTGCCTGGCTGTTGCCTGGCTGCCTACAATGAGCAGGATCAACAACAGCAAACAGACAGCACCATTCTGTCTAAAATAGAGCACAAAAACAACCGTGCTCATTTTTTTATTTTCCTGATCGACAAACAAGAAATTAAATTAAACATTAATACTCAAGAATGTTTTGATCATATTTCATTAGTTTGAAGGTCATCTTACATCATGGTAATGCCTCCCAATTGACGGTCTCTCCTTCTTCTTCAAGCATCTCAAACAAGGCCACAATGCCATGTTTGTGAGCGTACTTCTCCTCTCGCCTACTTGGTGGGCGATTCATGGCCAACTCCTGCACAAACGATTAACAATTATAACTTTTAGAAATCAACATTTAGCCCACATACATACATTTACATAAATAAAATTGCTACAAACACTTACGAATTCATGGCGCATGGTTTTGTAACCACCACTCCCAAGATGAGAAGCCCCTACTGTTTGGAGTCTTGCCCTTGCCGCCTCTCTTTGTTGTTGAAACCTCTCTGGTGTCTCGGTGAGCTCCTGAGCAATGGCTGCCCACTCCCTGTCATCTAGCCAAACAGGTTTCTCTTTCCACTCTCTAAATGCGTCCCTCGCCTCTGACCTACGATGCCCCATCAAAATGCGAGCTGTATACTGTATCCACTCATTAGAGACGACATTCGTATGGTCAGATGGCTGAAACTCTTGCTTTATCTTTGTATTTATATAATTTTTCTTCCCCTTATCTTGCTGATCCCATTTAGTCATGACAGAGTCGTGAAACTGTATAGTGCACAATTGTCGAATGCGTGTCTTCATTGCCTTCCCTGCACTATCCATTATTGGTGCCCCATCCCTAATTGTGTAAATCTTGCTGTTGTCATGGTCATGTGCACCCCAGGGAGTGGAAGGTGACCCTATGGGTGTGCTATCAACAGATGAGAGCGAAGGACGACGCTCACGTGGTGGTGGTGTCACAGCATCTGTGGCACTACCACCATAACAACCTCCCCCTGAAGACCTACTACGTGAGCGCCGTTTATGTGAAGAGGTGGTAGATCGAGCTATAAGAGGAGTGGAAGGCTGTGTGGTATGAGGTGTGGGAGCTGCTGTCATACCCACGGGTGTGGGAACTGGCGTTGGGAAGCCAGATGGTGAGGCAGATGTCCCTGCTCCAGAACCCCAATAACTCTGAGCCATGGCTCTCTGCTCTGGAGTCATGGACGAAAGAAAACCATATAACTGCTGGGGACTCATGCCCTGCGGTGTAGGATTAAATGAGAAATCTGGACTGTAGTCGTAGGGCGGTGAGTCACCCATGGCCTGTTGGACAAAAAACCATATGACAAACTTGTGCGAAATGAAAATTACACGGTAAACAATGAAAGAACCATATGACAAACATTAACAATGATAAACAACATTGGTAAAACTATATCAACTTGCTCCTACAGTAGTGATTATGATGGTAAACATTAACAATGGTAAACAATGAAAGGACCTTCAATGTCATAAAACCATTACAAATATGTCATAACTATTTGCATAATCATTAAGATACATCATTTTAAAAATCATTATCTATTCTATCATCCTCATTAAGATCAGTAGCCCCAAAGAGATCTATGTCTATGTACATTTCAGCATCCTCATCATTAAAAGTCCCTTGATGAAGGATGTCTTCATCATCTATGTCTTATTCCTCAACATGTTTTTTAGCTTCCTTGGTTTGCACCTCTTCATTCCCTGTGCATCCACATCATCTTGTTGTAGCTCAAATTCTTCAAAAATTTGCTTACTGCAGGGGGCGACTTGAACCACAAACAGCCAATGTGGATCTTTTGGATCCGCTTTAAAGACAACCTGCTCACAATGCTCTGGGCGCACAAAAGTATCTTGCTGATCGGTCCATACCTTTGTGGAGTCCAGTTGGATGAGGCCACTCTTGTCTCTACTACAGTTGCATGTGGCCCATTCATGATTACCTTGAACCACTTCACATCAAAGATAAACAACTCAAAACTTCTGAAGCCAACCTTTAATATATCTTGAATGGTTCCAAAGTAATCAAGCATTCCAGTAATTGTGTTATCATCACTTGCACTTGCACGACTTTCTTGAACAAACTATGCTGTGACACCACAATCAAAGGTTGCTCTTCTTTGGTCTATTCGTTCTACTCGAAAATGACGTCCATGTGACCAAAACGCCCCATATTTGTGATACTACAAATAGCACAAAAAGATTGTTGATGGAGAATCAAACACTGAGACATGTAGAGAAAAAAAAGAGAGACATGTAGAACTTAAACACTTACATGCCAATCGCATCCTTTTGTAAGCTCCTCCTCCTCCTCTGTTATAGTTAAACCAGCACGTTTGGCTTCTAAAATTGTAGCTTCTAGCCATCTACCTGTGGGAAAGTCCGGAAGAGCTTGCATACCTTCTGGATATGGGAGATTTCTTGTAGTGCGATTCCTTCTGAAACTTAAACGATCTTGTACTCGCTGTCGCTTGAGAGCTTCATATGTCTCAATCCACTTCTCCATTACATGAGAGTTCAAGATGCAAAATTTGTTGATTTTTTCCCTCAAATTGTTATCCATCTTTCTCTTAATGCCTTGGCCTTGAGGTTCCTCACCAATGACTCGCCTGTTAGACTCTTGAGACCATAGTCGAGGTATCTCTGGATCTGAGGAACTTAAATATTCAGTGATGTAAACAAGGGACTCTTGTATCAGCCACCCTTCTGACATACTACCCTCTGGGCGAGCCATTTGGCGAACAAATCCCTTTAATGTCTTCATAAACCTCTCCAAAAAGAACATCCATCTTGAATGGACTGTTCCAGCAACTGCAACCTCATCTACAACATGAACTAGCAGATGCATCTGGATTGTTAATAAACTTGTAGGGAAAAACTTCTCTACCATGCAGACTGCCTCTATGGAGTTTAAACGCGCTGTCTCCAAAGTGTCTCTCTTTATCTCTTTTGAAGAAACCATAAAACAGGGCTTCTTTTCCCCAGCCGTGAGGGAGATTTTTAAAAATAACATTTAAAGCGTGAAACGGGCTTCTTTTTCCCAGCCGTTGAGGGAGACTTTAAAAATATTTAAAAAAGCGTCAAACGGGCTTCTTTTCCCCAGCCGTTGAGGGAGATGTTAAAAATAACTCATACATTAGCTTATCTCCTCTCCATACAAAATTAACTCAAATTTGAACAAGGATGGAGAGAGAAGCTATCTCTATTCATAAATAGCTGTTTATAAAGGCCTTATGCAAAAATCTAAATGCATAGTATAAGTATAAGCTTGCATAATAAGGCTGCAAGACTTATGCATAAGCTCTATGCATAAGCCAACTGCATAAGCCTTATGCATAAGCTCTATGCATAAGTCAACTGCATAAGCCTTATGCATAAGCCATATGCATAAGTCTTATGCATAAGCTCTATGCATAAGTCTTATGCATACGCTCTATGCATAAGCCATATGCATAAGCTCTATGCATAAGTCTTATGCATACGCTCTATGCATAAGCCATATGCATAAGTCTTATGCATAAGCTCTATGAATAAGTCTTATGCATACGCTCTATGCATAAGCCATATGCATAAGCTCTATGCATAAGCCATATGCATAAGTCTTATGCATACGCTCTATGCATAAGTCTTATGCATAAGCTCTATGCAGAAGTCTTATGCATACGCTCTATGCATAAGCCATATGCATAAGCTCTATGCATAAGTCTTATGCATACGCTCTATGCATAAGCCATATGCATAAGCTCTATGCATAAGCCATATGCATAAGCCATATGCATAAGTCTTATGCATAAGCTCTATGCATACGCTCTATGCATACGCTCTATGCATAAGCCATATGCATAAGCTCTATGCATAAGTCTTATGCATAAGCCATATGCATAAGTCTTATGCATACGCTCTATGCATAAGTCTTATGCATAAGCTCTATGCAAGACTTATGCATAAGCTCTATGCTATAAGCCTTATGCACTATGCTAACCCTTAATCCCATCACCCAATGGTGTAATAAACATGATCTTGTTTTACATGGATAAGAGATCTTACCTTGATAACGTATATAAACTCTATGAATAAAGAGAATACCTTATGCATAGAAAAACAGAGCATAAGACTTATATGTTATATGTATAAGAGAGTATAAACATTCAAAAAGCTTATGCTTTCCATCCATGCAAGGCACTCTACATCAAAAAAAGGTTTATGCAAAAAAACATAACGCATGTGAAGCCTTATGCATAAAGCTCATCCATAAGATTTATACATAAAACATTATGTATTAAGCTTTATGCATAGATCTTAATTCATGCATTCAGCTAGATTCATATAGCTCTATGCATAAACTCTATGTATAGAGCTTGCATAAGCTTACAAGCCCTATGTATAGAGCTTTCATAATCTTACAACCTCTATGTATAATGCCTATACATAGAGCATATGCATTGAGCTTTTACAAGAAGGCTATGCATAGAGCTTTCAACAAGAAGGCTACGCAAGCTCTATGTACAATGTCCATGCAAGCTTTCAAGAAACCTATGCATAGAGATTTTATAAGCTTGCAAGAAACCTATGCATAGAGATTTTATAAGATTGCAAACTCTATGCATAAAGCCTATGCATAGAGCTTATGCATAGAGATTTCACAAGCTCCCAAGCTCTATGAATAGAGCTTATGCATAAAGCTTGCAAGAAGGCTATGCATAGAGATTGCAAGCTTATGATAGGTTTTATGCATAGATATTAAATTAATCCTATGTATAAGCTTACAAGAACCCAAAACTAACCCTAAACCATAAAACAGGGATGCAATAATTCATAGAAAATAGCATAAACAAGAAAAATCGAAAGAGGATCTACCTCTTTTTTGCGAAGCTGAAGGAGAGGTGAAAGATTGGTGAGGTGAAAGAGCTGCAAAACAAAATATTAAACAAAATAATTAGTAAATTAAACACAAGAATAAGAACTAATACAAAACCCTAAAATCTCTATGCATGCATTAGGAGTTCTATGCATACATAGAGAGCTCTCAACATGCATAGAGAGCCAAAAAAACACAAAACCCTAAACGTCCTAATTCTTAAATTAAAAAGTAAAAGCAATTGCAAGAACATATTAGGAGAAGGAGAAGAGGAGAAAAGAAGAAAGAAGGAGAAAAGAGGAGAGAGGAAAAAAGAGGAGAGGGAGAGAAAGAGACCTTCTCTGTAACGCGCTGTTCTCTGCGAAAAAATCAGAAAATAGGCTCTCGATTGTAAAAAACTTACGAGCGTCGGTATATGCTACGGAATATACGTCGGAATATGCGTCGGTATGTGCGTCGATATATGCGTCGGAATACACGTCGGTATACGCGTCGGAAAACGAAAATTTGAAAATACCCCGCCCGACTTGTCTCCTCCAACATTACGACGGGCATACCGACGTTCGACATTTGCGTCGGTATTTTAGCGTTGGTATGTCCTCAAGATCTTGTAGTGTTATATTTGAAAAGAGTTATTCTCATTAATTTTGATTTTATGCATATAAAGATGCATAAAGGAATTTATTTTTATTTCAAAAAGTGTTATTTTTATTAAAATTGATTTTATGCATAGAAAGATGCATAAAGGATTTATTTTTATTTCGAAAGTGTTATTTTTCTTAAAATTGAATTTATGCATAAATAGGTGTATAAAAGAATTCTTATAAAAGTGTTATTCGCATTGAAGTTGATTTTTTTAAAAGAATGAATGGATGGATAAATGTGATGTGAATCAGATAAATGAGAATGAATGGATGGATGTGATGTGAATCAGATAAATGTGAATGAATGGATGGATAGATGTGATGTGAATCAGATATGTGAATGAATGGATGGATAGATGTGATGTGAATCAGATAAATGTGAATGAATGGATGGATAGATGTGATGTGAATCAGATAAATGTAAATGGATGGATGGATAGATGTGATGTGAATCAGATAAATGAGAATGAATGGATGGATGTGATGTGAATCAGATAAATGCAAATTAATAGATGGATGTGATGTGAATCACATAAATGTGAATGAATGGATGGATAGATGTGATGTGAATAGATGTGATGAGATGTCATGTGAAGCAGGATGTAAATGAATGATATGGGATGGATGTGGATGTATGTGAAAGAATGGATGTGGATGTATGTATATGAAAGGATGGATGTGGATGTATGTGAAAGGATAGATGTGGATGTGTATGTGATAAGTATGGATGAGGATGTATGTGGAAGAATATATGTGAATGCGAGTGTGATGGATATAAACGAGAATAGAGGCGATAAGATGTGATGTAAATTGGATAGATATGAATGATATGGGATGTGATTGAATGTGATAGCATGTGAATCAGGATGTGAATGAATGATAAGGGATGTGAATGAATGTGATAGCATGTGAATCAGGATGTGAATGAATGATAAGGGATGTGAATGAATGTGATAGCTTATGAATCGAGATGTGAATGAATGATAAGGGATGCAAATGAATGTGATGGCATGTGAATCGGGATGAGAATGAATGGTATGGGATGTGAATGGATGTGATGTGGTGTGAATTGGGATGTGAATGAATGAGATGTGATGTGAAATGGATGTGATAAGATGCGATGTAAGCTGGATAGATGTTAATGAATGTGATGTGATGAGATGGATGGGTAAATGTGAGGGATCTTATGAGGTTAATTGAGGAAAGAAGTGTTGAGATGAAAAATGATGTGATTGGATGAGAATAGGAATTTATATGAAATGAATGTGGATTAAGTAATGTTGATTAATGTGGAAAGACGAGAGTTCGTTATAGAAATTGTATTTATGGCCTGTTTTTTAATGATTGTTTTATGTCAAAAATGCTGGGGAAGCGTTTTGATCATCTTGTGATTAAGGTCGTGGAGACCTAGCTGATAAAGTTGCAATAGCTGATAGAGAGTCAACGGAGGACATCTCGCGTAGCAAGGTCGGCCGAGGTCTTGACCAGCCTTGGTTCAATTCAAATGATGAGCTTCCGGTATAGTGTCTCAAGGACCAAGGAAGCAACCTATGAGTGAAGCGCTAGGTCACCTACAAAGGATCCTAGAGGGTGCTGCCCATACGGTGCTCGGGCTCTGGGTTGCCGACAATACCCGCACGTGCATCGGGAAAGATATTGGAATAAGGAGTAAGAGTTGTTTTCTGAATTCGAGCATGGATCTGGTTGATTGACCTTGCTGGTCCTCAACAGATGAGTCCATGCCTCTTTTATATATGGATCCCTTGGTTGATCTGGCTCATCTTCAACGGAAATTTCATTTTTGATATGTGAATATATTACCCGTGTCATGAGAATATATTTTAAGACCTCTTTAAGAATATTATTCCTCTCTTGAGTAATTTGGGGACGCCTAGGTTACTCTTGCGTCATGCCGGCTAGGTTAATATCGTGGGTGACATCACTATAAATATTAATACGTGCGGCATATGACGTATGCTTGGGGCCGTCTATGATTATTTCAGTTAGATTTGTATGGCAGGGTGATTCCTGGGGTATATACGCCTTGTAGTCATGAGTTGGCTATGGTTTGTGCCTGTTTAATATTTGTGGGATTAATTTAATTATTAATTGGGCTTATATTTTCAGGTGATGAAGATTACGAGGATTGATGAATAATGTCAAGGAGAATGTTTCTTATGTGCATCATATTTATTTTTATAAGCGTAGCTTGTAACCTTAGTAGTTGATTTTTCCATTTTGATACATTGGAAAAAATACATTTATAATGTTGAATTTATTAAAGCCTAAAGGCTTTACCCTAGCCCCAATTTTTGGGACACTCTATTTTTGTTGTGGAAGAGTGTCGTGCTCTCTAAAAGCACACTTTGTATATTTTTGGGGGCTATGGCCTATTTTTGATGGAAAGCTAATAAAAATACTCTTGTGTGGGGAAGGCCACGCACAAGGGGGGGAAGATTGCACCCAACATGTTTGTCTTGGAGCTAAGTATTATGTTTGCTATGTTTTTGTTTAATTTATTTGATTTTGTTGAAACCTGCAAAGCATGTGTTTTCATGGTTGAATTTATGTGTTGAATTTCTCAAGTGTTCCACAAACTATCCTAGAGAACAATTCCGTTTTCAGTGGTATCAGAGCTTGGGCTAGGAGATTTGTGGAAAGGTGAGAAAGGTCTTCATCAACACAACTCTCAAGAAAGTTGCAGGCTTTTAACCAGTGGGCAAAAGAAGGGTTTGTGGTCTTTAACCAAAAATTCAGAGCTTGGGCTAGGAGATTTGTGGGGAAAGGTGGGAAAGGTCTTCATCAACACAACTCTCAAGAAAGTTGCAGGCTTTTAACCAGAGCTTGGGCTAGGACCCACTTACCTCTTCCCAAAACCATTCTTCTTTATCAAAAAGTGCTTTTACTCAAGGCTCCATGAATTTCAGATCTGACCGTATAGATGGATTCCCCATAGCCAAAAACCTCATGTGGTTTGTTCAGTTTTTGCAAAGGTTCAAGCTGCAAAAATTCTATAATTGACGGTCTGCATGTTTTGTGAGCTACAAGCTTTGTAAATTAATCAAAAAAGAAGTCAATCGATGAGGCACCGATTTTTTGCCTCATGGACGAAAATACATGAGGGAGAGGAAGACCAAAAATCACTAATTAGTAACCTCAATTAATCCAAATCCTCAACTTAATCCAATTCTACTTTTCCCAAGCCCAATGCATGTCACATCAACTTTTGGAGCTTTCACACTACCTATTTTCCTATTTCAAGGGAAATTCCAAAGAATCGCAATTTTTAGATTTTTGGGTGCAGAAAATTGATTTTTCAAGGCTCAAAGAGGCTTAAAAAGGCCAAATAAATGCCAGAAAATTCTAAAATAATTTTTAAAAAATTCTAAAAATTCTTAGAAAACATTACAGAGGTTTGGCCAAGTTTTTAGAATTGTTTGAGCAGTGTTAAAGGTGCAAAAAATTATTTCTTCAGCATTTCGACTAGCCCAAGTCTCCTAAATCATTCGAAATTGCTTGAGACTTGTGCGAAATGAAGGGAATTCGACCCAACCATTGAATCTAAGTCTTTGTTCAATTTCAACACAAATCAAATTGTGGGAGAATTGAGATAAGTACAATCATTTGCTTTATTTACATACATCAAATAATATCAATTTTACTTATTTACATTGTTTGCATGAGCACTATAGCAAATTTTCCTATTTTACCTTCAATTCAAGAGCAACTCCAATCTCTACAACAGCAAATTGTAGAAGAGAGAGAGATGCGAATTGAATTGGAGCGACAGCTCATGAGTCGAAGGCATAAGCATGACTCTTTGCCATCTTATGATGATGACGACGAGATGACACCATCCAAGAGCTGTCAATGCTACACTTCAAGCACAAAATTCACGGAAAGATTCTAAAATCAATCATAAAGCTTTTTCATTTCAGAATTATGATGGCAAGAAAGATGCTGAAGTCCTTTTAGCATGGCTTAGTCAATTGGATGACTACTTTTCGGGGGAGAAATTTTCCGAGAAGGACAAGATCAAATGTGCGTCTAATCACATGGTGGATAGCATAGCTTTATGGTGGAGCGTCATCAAGCAAGGACGTGAAAAATCGGACTCATGGAAAAGGTTTCAAAGACTAGCAAAAAAACATTTCTTACCTTCACAATTTAAAACTAAAGCTAGGCATCAGTGGGATACATTGCATCAACTTGAAAAAGAAAGCATGTCTCAGTATGTGGAGAAGTTTTGGAATACATTACTACGGGTACAGGGTCAATGATAAGGACCAAAAGAGGAAATTCATTTTGGGCCTTAAGCCTACAATTAGGACCGATGTGAATATGTTTAAACCTCGTTCACTTCCTACAGCTATATCTTTAGCACCAAATTCTGAATGCAAAAATGGTTTTCCTAGAGAGGCCAAGTCATTTGAGAGTAACCACTCTAAACCTTTTTCTAAACCTTTTTCTAAACCTTTTCATGCTTCAAGAAATTTTCATAAGCCAGGGTTTGACAAAGGCAAGGAGATGGTCAAAGGTGAATCAAATTCAAAGAAAGTCAACAGTGGCAAAGGTCTTCCAATCAAATGTTTTCGATGTTATAAAGAAGGACATATAGCACCAAATTGCCCAGATCGTGCAAAGAATCAGACACCTGCGGCACGAGTCAATATGCTTGAAGGCGACGACAATGAAGATGAATCGCTCAAGCAAGAGGGTAACTCTAATCCTGACTATTCAGAAGTAGAAGGTAAACCTCAAGCTCATTCGCTACTCAAAATAAAAGGAAAAATTAATGAGCATGAAGTTATTGTTTTGCATGACGATGGTAGCACTCATGACTTTATTTCTGAAAAGGCAATTAGAACTTTAAACATTCAACCTTCACCTACTTATTATAGAGTTAAAGTTGTATTTACTGGAACCAAGTATAATTGCATGCAAGAGGTGATAGGTTTAACTTTAAACATCAATTCCTTAACAGAAAAAAGGGATTTCTTAGTTGCACCTTTACAAGGCATAGATGTAATATTGGGTATGCCTTGGAGACATATGTACAACCCTATTATAGACTATGATACACATAACATTTGTGTAAGGAAGGACAATGAAAATATTTTCCTCCAATGTCTAGTCAAAGGAGAGACAAGCCCTTTATTGAGTCATACTCAAGCAAAGCGAGCTCTTAGGAAAAGGGAGAAGACTTATATGGTTTGGGTTAACCAGCTTAGCGCTGAGTTTAACACATTCAAAAGTTCAAAACTTGATCCTTATATCTCCAAATTCAGGGATTGTTTTATGGAAGATTTACTTCCAGGATTACCTAAGTCAAGGCCTGAGGACCATAGTATTGACTTATTGCCAGGCAACTCTCCACCTTGTAAAGCTCCTTATAGAGTCAACAATTTAGAGCAAAAATAAATCCAAAGACGAATCGAGGATTTGTTAGAAAGAGGCCTTATTAGACCTAGTAGTTCACCCTTTGGAGCTCCAGTCCTTCTTGTTAAGAAGAAGGACTGGAGCTCCAGTCCTTTGGAGTTCACCCTTTGGAGCTCCAGTCCTTCTTGTTAAGAAGAAGAATGGAACTTTCCGAATGTGTGTTGACTACCGTAGTTCACCCTTTGGAGCTCCAGTCCTTCTTGTTAAGAAGAAGAATGGAACTTTTCGAATGTGTGTTGACTACCGAGCATTGAACAAAATCACTATCAAGAACAGATACCCTATCCCTAGGGTAGATGACTTACTTGATAAGCTTAGAGGTTCAAAGGTCTTTAACAAGATTGACTTAAAGTCTGGTTATCATCAAGTACGCATGAGTGAGTCAGACATATTCAAGACTGCATTTAGAACTCAGACTGGCCATTACGAGTTTTTGGTTATGCCATTTGGTTTGACCAATGCTCCAACTACATTCAGTCGTATGATGAATCGCATTTTCCAAAAGTTTCAAAGCTTTGTGGTGGTGTTCTTTGATGATATTCTTGTTTTCAGTGAGAATCAAGAGCATGAGCAACACTTGGAGAGCAAGTGTTTAACCTTTTGAGAGAAAATGAATTGTACGTCAATCCTGAAAAGAGTTCTTTCTTTCAAAAAGAGATTGAATACTTAGGCCAAATAGTGTCAGCTAAAGGAATTCGAGTGGATCCTAAGAAGATTGAGTGTATAGCCTCTTGGCCTACACCTCGAGACATTCATGACCTTAGATCTTTTCTAGGTCTATGTAGTTACTATAGGAAGTTTGTTAAGAATTTTGCTTATATTGCACATCCTTTGACGGAACTTCTCAAGAAAACTACATTTTTCCATTGGACTGAAAGTCAAGATAAATCTTTTCTAGGATGCATTAACTCATGCACCAGTTCTTACACTATACCTGATTTTCAAAGACCATTCTTTGTGGTAGTAACTGATGCTAGTGGGGCAAAGGTTTTGGTGCTGTGCTTATGCAAGACAACCATCCTATTGCCTATGAAAGTCGAAAGCTAAAACCTGCTGAAACAAATTATAGTACATATGACAAGGAATTAGCAGCAGTTGTGCATACCTTGAAGATTTGGAAGCATTACCTAATGGGTTCAAAATTTCTTATCAAGACTGATCAACAAAGCATTAGGCATTTGCTTACGCAACCCCTTATTTCAGATAGGCACATCAAATGGGCATCTTTCATACAAAGTTTCCAACCCATGATTCAATACCAACCTGGAAAGAAAAATGTTGTTGCCGATGGTTTAAGTAGAAGACCTCATATCAACAACACTTTCACTATTGAAAGTGAACCATTTGTACTTATGAAAGAAACTTATGAAGTAGATCCAGATTTTTCTCAGATATGGATCAAATTGCATGAAAACAATTGGACACCTCAAGGAAATTATTCTCATAATGATGGCTATCTTTTCTTTGAGAAAAGATTATGTGTTACTCAACCCTATAGACAACTTGTCTTGGAAGAGATGCACCAACCACCATTCATGGGACATAGAGGAGTTTCCGCAACACTTCAAATAGTTTCTCGAGAATTCTTTTGGCCTCATTTGAAAAATGATGTAGCAAAATTTGTAGCTGAGTGTAACATTTGTCAAGCAATTAAAAGCTGCAAAGGCAAAGCTTTGGGATTGCTTATGCCTTTACCCATTCCAGACCGACCATGGGAACAAGTGTCTATGGACTTCATTACAGGCTAAAAAGACACTAACTTCTCAGCAAGCTGCGACCATATTTGTCAAGCAAATCTTTGTTCATCATGGTCTACCCAAAGTGATAGTTTCTGATAGAGATTCCAAATTTTGTAGTCGCTTTTGGATTGCTCTTTTCTCAAACTTAGGCACTAAGTTAGATTTTTCTATGGTTTTTCATCCTGAATCAAATATCCTGAATCAAATGGACAGACCGAAGTCACGAATAGCACTATCTTAGATGTGCTTAAAGCCTATGTTTCCCAGCAACCTAGTTCATGGGATAAGTACATACATCTACTCCAATTTGCTTATAATAATACTCCTCATTTTGCTACTGGTCAAGCACCATTTGAGATTATATATGGTAGAGCTTTGCCTATTCTGGCTACTAAGCAAATAGGAAGCGAAAGACTTTTCATTCCAAGAAGGTGATTATGTACTTTTAAGAATTGAGAAGAGACGATTGAAGAGTGTGGAAAAACTCCCTGCAGTTAAACTTGCACCTAGATACTATGGACCATTTAAAATTATTGAAAAGATTAACGATGTGGCCTATAGACTGGAGTTGCCATCTAATTGGAATATCCACAACTCTTTCCATATTCATCTCTTGAAACCCTTTCGAGGAACACTTCCTTCTCACCCAATTTATGAGGAACCACCTCTTGTTGAAGGAGAGGAAAAAGTCTTAGTTCTTGATGCTATTATTGATCAAGAGACGACAACAACAAGAACTAGAAACCAATACATCAAATATCTTTTAACATTCAAAAACCATCCTCAAGAAGATGCAAAATGGATGCCTGAGAAATTTTTCCTTCATTCTTTTCAAACCCAACAAACCAGTAATTGAGGGCAATTGCAAACTCAAGCAAGAGAGATATCATGAGAATATATTTTAAGTCCTCTTTAAGAATATTATTTTCCACTCTTGAGTAATTTGGGGACGCCTAGGTTACTCTTGCGTCATGCCGGCTAGGTTAATATCGTGGGTGACACCACTATAAATATTAATACGTGTGGTATACGATGTATGCTTGGGGCTGTCGATGATTATTTCAGTTAGGTTTGTACGGCAAAAAAAAATTGCCATAACCTCCTTTGTATGGCTGACGAGTTTTCAAATTTTCCTACTTAATTTGTCTTAAAAATTAACTCTTAATTGATTTAAAGTAATCTAGACTAATCAAAATTCAGTTATAAAAGAGAAAACATTATAAAAAGTTTAATTCCAATAATTATCAGTTTAACTAGGATAAAGAAGGGTTGATTCTAAGAAGAGAGAGGGGAAAAGCCTTTCGATCAAGGCATAGCTTCCATTTATCACTTTAAACAATCATAAACATTAGAAAAACATAAAATCAATAAAGAAAATTACAAGAATCTCTACTTACATAGTTTCTTGGAGCTTTCCTTTGGCTTGATGGTTTGAGGGTTCAACTCTTGTTTGTAACAAGAGTGTCCACCAATCTTTGGAAGAGGGAAATGTCAAAAACTAGTGAATTATTAATAAATTCACAATTCTTGGCTTGGGAGGAGTAGAGTAATAGTGCATAAAACACTATTGAGTTTCAACAAAGGGGAAGGCTTCTATTTATAGGAAAAATTGAGCTCCTAACCAAACAAACTGATTCTAGAATTTTCCAACTTTTGATCATTTTTAGGTCAGTTGAGCTAACTTTTTGGATCTTTTATATTTCTGAAGAGGGAATTGATTACAGGGAAAGATGCTGGACATCTTGAGAGGCTAGGGAGGATTCTTACAAGCCCCATTGATTTGGACACTTGGCTAAAACTAGGGCTTTCTTAGAAATCGATGTTAGAGGTAGATTTGGACACTTGATCAAAACTAGGGTGGCCTTACTAATAGGTAGGTCTATAAAACTAGGAGGTGATAGAAATCAAGTTTGAGGTGGATTTGGACACTTGTCCAAAACTGAGGCCCTCTTAGATTTGTACACTTGGTCAAATCTTTGGAGAGAATTAGCATTAGAGGGGTATGTATATATGGATGGTTAAGTCCCTAAAAGTATGGTATGATGTTTGTCCATTTAGATATAGATTTAGACACTTAGGTAAATACTAAAGAAGTAGCATTGGATGGGAGAGGGTATGTAAAATTGACTAGTTCATATGAGATGTTTATGAGACAATTCATATTATATATAGATTTGGACAGTTGGTAGGATGTTTATGAGACAATTCATATTATATATAGATTTGGACAGTTGACCAAATGTAGATATTTACATATAAATGGCTAGGTTCATAAAACTAGGATGTGATAGAGTTATAAGAGATAGATTTGGACACCTGACCATTTCTTTAGAGAGTTCTATCATTTGTAACCAGGAATGGGATATGTATAAATATTTGGGTAATAATCCCAAAAAAAGGAGTAGGCCATGTATTCGGTGGAGTTAAAGGATTTTGCCACCTGGTGACCTCAAAAATATTCATTTGTATGTAGATTTGGAAAATTGGTGGCTTCTATCAAACTCGCAAGTGAAAGAAGATGATACTAATAATGATAAATTATAATGTATATTCTGCTAACTGAATTTGGACATGATCTAATTTGGAGAACTTAATCTATGTATTTTTTATGTGTAGGAAAAATGTCATCTCAATTTTCTCATGGAGAATGTGTCAAGTTGATCATCAATAATGTGATGGTGGCAATAGGCAAGATACATAAAATGTGTCAAGTTGATCATCAATAATGTGATGGTGGCAATAGGCGAGATACATGCAACCCATGAGGAAGATATGTGCCATGGAGAAACACTTAGAAAAGACCACATCTCTGTGAGCATTGATAAATGCTTCAACCATGACAGTGCACTACCATTCCGAACTTTAGATGGAAGCAAATTAGTTGATGCATGCACTCAGTAGCATTGTCAAGTGGTGTAAGATTTCTCTTGAGATCTTGGGTGTAGCACCTCACATTCAAGAAGTTTTGGGCTCAACCATGGATGGTGGACATGATTCAAGAGTAGTGCCATATGATGGAATTTCAATCCGTGGGAGTTGGAGAGAGAAAACTGTGCTATTGTGGTGAGAGGGAAAAGAAGAATTTGTTGGCAAAGGGGTCAGATTATTGGTCTTTGCATATGAGGCTATTAGTTTTGAAGATTTTGGTGGAGATGATGTGGGTTTGGTGGTCATAAAGAAATAATTTTCTTTTATTATGAAAGTGTTACTTTCGTCAAAATAGATTTTTATGCATAAAGGAATAATTTTCTTTTATTATGAAAGTGTTACTTTCATCAAAATAGATTTTTATGCATAAAGGAATAATTTTCTTTTATTATGAAAGTGTTACTATCGTCAAAATAGATTTTTATGCATAAAGGAATAATTTTCTTTTATGATGAAAGTGTTACTTTCATCAAAATAGATTTTTATGCATAAAGGAATATTTTTAAAAGTGTTACTTTTATCATATTTGATTTCATGCATAAAAGTATGCACAAAAGATTATTTTTTTATATAAAAGTGTTACTTTTATCATAGATGATTTTTATGCATAAATGGGTGCATAAAAGATATTTTTTTATATTAAAAGTGTGATTTTCATCATAAATGATTTTATGCATAAACAGGATGCATAAGAAAAATTCTTTTATTCTAAAAGTGTAATTCCTACTAAATTAGATTTATGCATGGAAAGATGCATAAAGAATTTATTTTTATCCAAAAGTGTTATTCTCATCAATTTTGATTTTATGCATAAAGAAATCTATACTTAGTTCAAAAGAGTTATTTTCATCAATTTGGATTTTATGCATAAGAAGAAGCATAAAAGATTGAATTTTAATTCAAAAGTGTCATTTTCATTTAAAATGAATTTATGCATAGGAAGATGCATAAAAGATTAATTAGTATTTGATTAGATTAGTTTAATTAGTACATAATTCATATTTAATTAATATTTATGATCTAATTTATATTTGATTGGTTTAGTTTAATTAATGCTTAATTAGTTTAGATTAGAGTTATCTAGTTTGAATTTAGGAGGGAAATTTTAAAATTAGGATTTTTAAAATTTTTAAATTCAATGGATAAACATTGGTGCTACTCATATTCAAAACAAGGAGGGAGAGTGACGATAATGGGGATGAGAATTCAAATTTAAAGTCACATTCAAAAACCGTGAATCTAAAATGGGGAGAATGGTAGTGGTGGCATTCTCCCCATGAAGGTGATCGGAGGCCTTGAGAATGGCACCACTGCCATTCTTCCTCGAATGTAAGGGAGAATGGCAGTGATGCCATTCTCCTCTTCAAGGTGATGGGAGGCCTTGAGAATGGCACCTCTTCCTTGAGAATGGTAGTAGTGTCATTCTCTTCTTCAAGGTGATGGGAGTTCTTAAGAATGGCACCACTTCCATTCCTCCTTGAATGTAAGGGAGAATGGTAGTGGTGCCATTCACCCCTTCAAGGTGGCTACACACACCCCTCTCTCTCTCTCTCACACATACACACACCCCTCTCTCTCTCTCTCTCTCTCACACACACACACACACCCCTCTCTCTCTCTCTCTCTCTCTCACACACATACACACACACACAAATAATTCTCTCTCTGTCTCTCTCTCTCTAATTACTTTAATTAGAGAGAGAGAGAGAGGGGTGTGTTTAAAATTCAATTAGTGTTTAGAGTCTAGTCTATTTTTTATAAGTATTTAGAATCAAACTAGTATTTGATTAGTGTATTTAATTAGTGTTTAGAGTCTAGTCTGTTTTTTATAAGTATTTAGAATCAAACTAGTATTTGATTAGTGTATTTAATTAGTATATAATTAATAATTAATTAGTATTTATGATTTAATTAGTTTATATTAAATAGTCCTTAAATAGTTTAGATTAGAGTTATCAAGTTTGAATTTGGGAGGAAAATTTGGAGAGTAGGGTTTTTGAATACAAGGAGGAAAATTCAAAATTCAGTGGATAAACACTGGTGCCATACTCATATTCAAAACAAGGAGGGATAATGAGGCTAATGGGGATGAGAATTCAAATTCAAAGTCACATTCAAAAACTGTAAATCTAAAAATGGGAGAGAATGGCAGTGGTGCCATTCTACCCCTCAAGATGATGGGATGTGAGGCCTTAACAATGGCACCACTGCCATTCTTTGTCGGATGCAAGGAAGAATGGTAGTGGTGCCATTATCCCCTTCAAGGTGAGTGATGAGAGGCCTCAATAATGGCACCACTACCATTCATTGGGTGTAAAAGAGAATGGCAATGGCGCCATTGTTGAGAACGGCACCACTCCCATTCCTTGAAGTGAAAGGAGGCCTTGACAATGGCACCACTGCCATTCTTCCTAGAATGTAAGGGAGAATCACGCTCCACTGTACCATTCTTCCTTGAATGCAAAGGAGAACAACAATCATGCCATTCTCCCCTTCAAGGTGATGTTGAAATTTGTGGTGCTTATGCTAGATCAAGATGAGTGGAGGAGAGAGACCCAAAAATACAAGAACAAATCTTGTTTATTAAGTTGCTTATGCATACAACTTGGCCTTTGCACCCTACATAATGCCTTATACGTGAGCTAGTGGACCATAAGTCCATTCACACACACACACACTTCTCCTACCTTTTTACATGACCTTAATCATTTAATACCCTCCCTCAATACCAACTATGAAAGAATTGGAATAGGTGGTATTGGACATAGGTCGCCTTTATAACATTAGGCGTACAAGGTTAGGATATAGGTGTTGTTACATTGAGATTTAAAACAAGTGCTCACTGGAGTTAGAGGTTGATACAAAGTTAGCCTCTGACTCTTTGTTAGGACATTTAGAAGTGATATGTTCCGTTTGTTTACACTTGTTACAATTCATCTTGTTGGGATATTTGATCCAACAATTATTTACAAAATGACCTACCTTTTTGCAATGGTGTGGGTACACCTTACTTTTCTCACTTGATGTGACAAAGCTTGTTCAATATTCAATGGAGTGGTTAGACTTGAAGATTGAGCTCCTCCCTTTGGCCTCTTTTCTTCATCAAGACAAGATTGAATGACTCCTTCAAGGGTGGAATTAGGTATGTTCTTCAGGGTGGTGACTAAGGTGGGGTACACCTTCTTGATTGCTTTAAATTTAACAAAACAGCCACTGAATCATCTTCATCCATTCTCGCATTCCACTGATGCAAGTTGAGCCATAAGGCCCTTCAAATGAGAGATAAAGGCTCCAATGTTGTCTCCCTCTTTGCGCTCCACGCTGAAAATTTCAATTTTAAGTGAGATCTTGGAATTCTTACCATGAGCTCCATAGAGCTTGTCAAGCTCATCCCATTTCTTCTTTTTGGAAGCTGGTCCACATGGTGAATAAGAGCCTCATCAAGATGGAGCATGATGATGGCTTGTGCCCTCTCATCATCTTCAATATCTTCAGCCTTAGTTCGATCAATAACCTTAGTGCTGGAGATGAATGGCCAAAAACCTTTGGACATCGTCATATACTTGACAAGAACTTGCCAAGTGTGGAAGCCCTCTCCTGAGAACTTAATTTGGTTGTTTTCCTTTGACATTGGGTATTGAAGGGAGATTACGAGAGTGTTAATGGGATGATTTATGAAGAATAAAACCAAAAAATTTGTGATGTTTTGGCTTAAGTAGAAAGAGAATGGCTTATGAGAGTGAAACAACCCTTAATCAAGCCAAAGATGTTGCATAAAAAGAGATTAAGTTGATGAAGCTTATGGTTTAGCACTTAGGGTTTGTAACACTCTTGGTGCTTAGAAGCACTCTGTAATGGCTCCCCTTTGTTGGATTAGTTGTATCATTAGTGTTTAATAACACTATTATTAAGCTTTTGAAGAAGCTTTCATGCAGAATAGGAGCAGCCTGGTTTTTGATTCCCCCGCTCGATTCAGGCCACCATTAGGGCTGAGATTTAAGATACTAAGCCCTTAGGTCATGGGATTTAAAATCCCTAACTTGCCTCAGGCCAATGGTGCCCACAGGCGGCCTATCGTTGTACGACATCAGCACTGCAGAAAAAATGGGCATCAGCCTACTCAGAGCTCAATGACACTGCTCAAAGAGATGAAAGCCAGCAATTTCCTATACGAACCTTAGTGCCCGGAGGTCCTCTTCAACTTCCTAGTTGAAAGCACGCCAAGATAGGCAAGATACATAAAATGTGTCAAGTTGATCATCAATAATGTGATGCTGGCAATAGGCGAGATACATGCAACCCATGAGGAAGATATGTGCCAAGGAGAAACACTTGGGAAAGACCACATCTCTGTGAGCATTGATAAATGCTTCAACCATGACAATGCACTACCATTCCCAAATTCAGATGGAAGCAAATTAGTCGATGCATGCACTTAGTAGCATTGTCAAGTGGTGTAAGATTTATCTAGAGTTCTTGGGTGTAGCACCTAACATTCAAGAAGTTTTGGGCTTAACCATGGATGGTGGACATGATTCAAGAGTAGTGCCATATGATGGAATTTCAATCCGTGGGAGATGGAGAGAAAAAACTGTGCTATTGTGGTGAGAGGGAAAAGAAGAATGTGTTGGGAAAGGGGTCAGATTGTTGGTCTTTGCATATGAGGCTATTAGTTTTGAAGATTTAGGTGGAGATGATGTGGGTTTGGTGGTTGATCATTCCATGCAACAAGTTCAGTCACCACTACCTTCTTTAAATAATGGTGTTAATCTCATTAGGTGGCCTACTAAAAGACTCACATTTGAGGATGGTTCAATGCTCCTCATTGAAGAGGATTCCAATGATATGGATGACCAGTTCATTGATGCATACGTTGATGCTCCAACTAAGAAGAGGAGATACTACATGGTGAAGAGGCAGCCCAAAGTGTTGGGAATAACATGGAGTTTAAACAGGACAACACTAGATGTTTCCCATGTAGCTAAAATTGATTGTTAGAGGAGAAAATGTTACCAAGTTGCTGATTGTGATGCAATGATAGAACTTCGCAAAGATATTTGGGGGTGTTGCTTCTAGTCTCGCACTGATTATGTGAGATCCCTGTCCTCCACCGGACAACGAATTCAGGGGTGCTAGCAGCGGAAGTAGCACTTCTTGCGCAGGCAAGGTCCCACTCTTGGGGCCTCGCCCACGGATATCCGGACAAGAGACTAATCCATCGGTTCTTTCAAAACCGAACCCAGAAAAACTTCCCTTACCCGGAAAGCACCGGCGATTCCTCCAGGATAACTTTTTTCTATCATAGTCAAAAGCCTTAACTAACTGAACTGATTTGACCAAACCCGTAAGTCCCATAGTCAGATCAAGGGAAAGATTGCACTTGGATCATAGAGACCAATGGTTTTTTCCTCATTGAGAGGCACAACTGTTGATTCTTTTCCATAGAACAATTTTTATCTGAGATTTACTTCATCTATCGTACCAATAGAAATTTTAATCTCATTTTAGGGATCCATCGGTCCAGCAGCCTAGCCCCATCCAGTCCCTTTGGTTAGCCAACCGCCCACCAACCAGTGTAGTGATGGGATCCAATTAAAAATTAGGTTAGGTTTTGTCCCAAATACCAAGGGAAAGAGTTCCCAGGCTAGAGCCATTCACACATAACATGAAGATTTAGACAGTGGACTATTACCTTGGTCACCCACTTGGCCAAATCCTTGGGCATCCACTTAACCAAATCCTTGGATACCATAATGGCTAGACATGGGAATTGGACAAAGATATGGACAACTATTAAATTTGTCCAAATCCCTTACGTATCCATGGAACCTAGACTATAACCTTTCTCACCCACTTAACCTGATCCTTAGGTATCCATTTAACCAAACCCTTGGACAAAAGTTTTAGCTTTACATGGGAGTTGAACAAAGATATGGAAATTCATTCAATTTGTCTAGATCCCACCAACACACATGGCCAACTATCCAAATCTATATCGAATAGAAATGCATAATGACCATCACATGTGAACTTGCTCTTTTGGGGAATTGCCTAATGGTAACCCCAATTTGGGACTTGTCTAATGCTCATCTCACTAGATTTGGCCAACTCTTCAATATAGATTTGGACAATTGTCCAAATCTAACTATAATTGGTAGCTCAATTCTATTTGGGACTTCCATAATGCTCCTCCCACTAGAATTATTAGAGACTTGCCCAAGGCTAACCCTATTTGGGGATTTATCTAATGCTCATATCACTAGGTTTAGCCAACGATTCAATAAATATTTGGACAACTGTGCAAATCTAACTCTAATCCATAGATCAATTCTATTGGGGGGCTTCCATAATGCTCCTCCCACTAGAACTCACCCCACACCACCCCCTATTGGGAGAGTTGTCTAAGGCTAATCCTTATTATTGGGGATTTGTTTAATGCTCATATCACTGTGTTTGGCTAACCATATAGATTTTGACAATTGTCTAAATCTAACTACAATTAATATCTTATTGCTATTGTTGGGGACTTCCATAATTCTCCTCCCATTAGGCCTCAACCCTATTGGAGACCTTGAGTAAGGCCAACCCTTAATACGGATTTGTCTAAATTATGCTCTTCTCATTAGATTTAGCCACAATCGTTCCTTGGTATATGTTTGGACAAATCTATATACATACATACACCACTCTTATTGGGGATTTGCCTGATTCTCCTCTTACTAGAACCATTAAGTAAAGATTTGGACAGTTATCTAAATCTATATAACATTTATAGCCCACTCATATTAGTATCGCTAATACTCTTCTTAGAAGATTTGACTAACCATTCAATACATAGATTTGGACAATTTTCCTGATCTATTTGTAGTTTATATCTCACTCCTAACAGGGATTGGCCTAATGCTAATCTTAGCTATGGATATGAATAATGCTCCTCTTACTAGATTTGGCCAATCGCTGAATGTAGATTTGGACAATTTTCCAAATCTATATTTAATTCATAGTTCACGCCTATTAGATACTTGTCTACCTAATGCTCTTCTCACCACATTTTACTAACCAATTAAATAAGTATTTGATGAACCATTAAATATAGATTTTGATAATTTTCTTAATCTACCTGCAATCCAAACCTCAACCCTTTTGGGGACCTCTATAGTTCTCCTCTCACTAGAGCTCAACTCTATTGGGCACCTTTTCTAAGGCCAACCTTGAATGGGGATTTCTCTAATTCTCTTCTTTTTGGATTTAGCCAATCATTCATTGATATATATTTGGACAAATTTATATACATACAGACACCACTCCTATTCGGGATTTGCCTAATGCTCCTCTTACTAGAACCATTCAGTATAGATTTGGACAGTTTTTGTCCAAATCTACATACAATGCATAGCTCACTCATATTAGTAAATAACTGATTCTCTTCTCACAAGATTTGGCTAACCATTAAATATACAAATTTGTACAATTGTCCAAATCTATCTACAATTCAGAGCTCACTCCTAAGGGGGATTAGCCTAATGCTAACCCTAACCATGGACATGACTAATTCTCCTCTCACTAGGTTTGGCAATTTTCCAAATCTATATTTAATTCATAGTTCACTCATATTAGGGATTTTCCTACCTAATTCTCCTCTCACCACATTTGGCTAACCCATTGAATGTAAATTTGGTCCACCAATCAAATGTAGATTTGGCCAACCATGAAATATAGATTTCAATAATTGTCTTGATCTACCTACAATACATACCTTAACCCTATTTGGGATTTCCATAATTTTCCTCTCAGTAGACCTTAACCCTATTAAAGACCTTGCGTAAGGCCAACCCTTGATATAAATTTCTCTAATGCTCTTCTTGTTGGATTTAGTCAATCAGACATTGATATAGATTTGGACAAATCTATATACATACATATACCACTCCTATTGGGGTTCGCCTAATGCTCCTCTAGCTAGAACCATTAAGTATAGATTTGGCCAGTTGTCCAAATCTATATACAATACATAGCTCACTCATATTACTAACTAAGTGGCTCTTCTCACAAGATTTGGATAACCATTCAATATACATATTTGGAAAATTGTCCAAATCTATCTATTGTTCATAGCTCACTCCTAATGGGCATTGTCCTGATAGTAACCCTAACCATGGATATGACTAATGTTCCTCTTAATAGATTTGGTCAACCACTCAATATAGATTTGTACAATTGCCCAAATTTATAATTAATTTATGGTTCACTCCTATTAGGGACTTTCCTACCTAATTCTCTTCTCACCACATTTGTCTAACCATTAAATGTATATTTATCCAACCATTAAATATAAAATTTAATATATTTTTTAATCTACCTATAATCCTAAACCCTTCACTTATGCTTATCTCACTAGATTTAGCCAACCATTCAATATAGATTTGGATAATTTATCTATAGTCATAGCTTCTATGACTACATCCTAATTCTAACCATGGACTTGCCTAATGCTCCTTTGACTATACCCTTATGCTAACCATTACCACATGTAGGACTTGCCTTGCTCCTCTCACTATATTTGACGAGCAACTCAATATATAGATTTGGACAATTGTCTAAATCTATACATAGTTCATAGCTCACTCTATTAGGAACTTGCCTAATGCTCTTCTCAATACTTTTGGCCAACCTTTAAATGTAGATTTGGACAATTATCCAAACACATGACCCCTATTGGAGACTTGCCTAATTCTATTTAGCCAAAACTATTCAATACAGAATTGGATAATCTAAATCTATATGTAACTCATCGCTCACTCCTATTGGGGACTTGCATAATGCTCATATCACTATACCTCACATCTTTAGCTTTGGGGGCTTTCCTAACACTAACCCTTATTGAGGATTTTCCTAAAGGTTCTCTCACTATTTTCGATTCATAGCTCATCCCAATTAGGGAAGATATTTGTCCAGATCTAACTGCAATGCATAGCTCACTTCAAATGGGGACTTTGAAAATGTTCCTCTCACTAGACCTCATCCCTATTGGAGACTTATCTAAGGCTAACCCTTATTGGGAATTTGTCTAACTCACCTCTCACTAGATTTGACCACCCATTAAATATAGATTTGGACAATTGTCCAAATTTATATAGGTCACTCATTTGGGCACTCACATAATCCTCCTCTCACTAGATTTTACCAACCATTCAATATAGATTTAGACAATGCTCCAAATCTATAACAATTCATATCTCACTCCTATTAAGAACTTACCTAATGCTCTTCCAATATATTTGGCCAACCATACAATATAGATTTAGACACTTATCCAAATCCATTTATAATTGATAGGTTAATCCTACTGGAGACTTGCCTAGTGATCCTATGACTAGACCTCAAGTCCATTAAATGATTTCCTAATTCTAACCCTAACCACAAACTTGGCTAATGCTCCTCTCTCACTATATTTGACTAACCACTCCATGTAGATTTGGACAAATGTCCAAATCTACCTACAATCCATACCTATCTCCTTTTGGGGATTTCTCTAATGCTCCTATCACTATATTTGGCCAACCATTGAATATAGAGTTGGACAATCCAAATCTATCTATAATTCATACCTCACTCCTATTGGAGACTCTCATTATGATCATCTCGCTAGACCCCATGTCCCTATTGGGGGCTTGCTGATAGTAACCCTTATTATGAATTTTCCTAATTCTTCTCTCATTATTTTTAATCAATATCTCACTCCAATTGGGAATTTGCCTAATACTAACCATGGGGGCTTGCCTAATACTAAACCTTATTAGGAATTCTCCTAATGCTTCTCGCACTATTTTCAATCCATAGCTCACCCCAGTCGGGGACTTACCTAATGCTTTTCTCACTAGAGATGTGGCCAATCATTCAGTATAGATTTGGACAATTGTCTAAATCTATCTATAATTCCTAGCTCACTTCCACTTCCATAATGCTCCTCTCACTACACATCACCCCTATTGGGCTTGACTAAGGCTAGCCCTTTTTGAGGACTTTCCTAATGCTCATATCACCACATTTGGCCAACCATTCAAAGTAAATTTGGACAACTGTCTAAATCTAACTACAATGCATAGCTCACTCCTATTGGGGACTTCCAAAATGCTACTCTCACTAGACCTCACCCATATTGCAGACCTACCTGAGGGTAACCCTTATTGGGGATTTTTCTAATACTCCTCTCACTGGATTTAAACAACCATTTAATATAGATTTGGATAATTATAAAAATCTATATAAAATTCATAGCTCCCTCTTGTTGGGGACTCACCTAATGGTCCTCTTACAAATTTGACCAACTGTATATAAATTTAGAAAATTCTCCAAATCTATAAACAATTCATATCTCA
Organism: Cibotium barometz; assembly: GCF_041138505.1. Lineage (NCBI taxonomy): Eukaryota > Viridiplantae > Streptophyta > Polypodiopsida > Cyatheales > Cibotiaceae > Cibotium > Cibotium barometz. The sequence continues at coordinate 39,893,589 of NC_141082.1, forward strand.
CTCCTATTAAGGACTTGCCTAATGCTCTTCACAATCGATTTCGCCAACCATTCGATACAATTATCCAAATATATATATACTTCATAGCTCACTCCCTCTCATATCCCTTTAAAATATTTAACTAAGTGTAATATTTTAACTTCATCCCTCTAAAGTACTCAATCATGATCTGATTAAAAGATTGTTTTTTCTATGTAAATGTTAAATGATGAAAAATTTTAAAGATCTACAAAATGTATGAAACTAATTAAGTTGATGACATCAATATTTTAATAGGTTCAAAATGTCAAAGAGCAAGACATCATCCACTGCTGCTAAAAGTTCCAAGGAAAGCTCAAGGCTTGAGATTTTTGATGGCATCAATGATGACAAGGCATGGACTTGGTACCTTGACTTCTACAATGAAGAGGGGAAGCCAATGAAACATGTACAATTGTTTGCATTACAACCCAAGAAAGAGGCATACAAAAATCTTGGTGTAGTACAGGCATTATCTAAGGGGATTGCAGGAAAAGAAGGAGTTCTATGCATTCGTGTGGATGTTAGAGACTCTAATGAATCATACTTGTTGGATGCATTTTCTTATGATGATACAAAGATGAATACCAATGGTGCTCAGTCTATGTTAACATTGGGTTGGTGTATAGAGGAGGAGGAGGATGAGCCTATGATAAAACAATACATAGATGGATTTTACAAGGTTCAAGACATTATTTCAAAGTATGAGGCTAGAGGTAAAAACAAAATAGTGAATTAAAATCAACAAACATCATCTACTTTAGCGACAAATAGAGTTGAAGGTTTTGCCATTGTTCCATTTGGTGATACTCCTATTGTGGTGGTGGACTATGATCAAACAAAAAAGAAGCTTGCAAAAAAGAGTAGTGAAGGTCGTTCTGAGCTGGTCACTTATGAGCTGGTCACTTATGAGCAATACTGCCCATTTGGACTACAAGAGACTTTCCACATCCCCGTGAGAAATTGTGTACAAGCTGCTGCAATATATATCTATAGAAAATTGAGCAAGAAGCATGTCAAAAATTTAGCTCTTGTCTTTGGATTGAATTCTATACCACCTACATCATCTGCAGATCTAATGCATTTTGATGAGGCCACTGGCAAACCCTTCGAGATAGTGAGGAAAGATCGTCTTCATAAACACAAGTATTGGATACTTTTTGGTTAACACTCCATTTATGCAGCCAGAGTTTTCACAAAGAGTGACTGATGAAGCGATGAATCAAAGAAAGAAGTACTATATGGAAAGGGTGGCGAGGATAGTGCAAAATTTTCCTCCAAAGGAGAGTGTGGAATTATCTTGAATGGTAAACTTAGAATTTAAAAATATTATGCAATAATCTCCATATCATGATAATCTAAAGCAAGTAAGGGATCAATGGATTGCATTCAATAGACCTGCAAAACCTCACCAAGGAGTTGCAAAGGGAAGTGAACAATGTGCAAAATGGGATGTAAGTAACTACCAACCTTTAATATTTGGTGTTTTTAGAAATACCTCAATATTTGATGTAAACCCTGTATGCATGAGGAAATCAAAGAAAACGTGAAATAAGGAAGATGAACTACAATGGATTTATGGATTCATCTCATGCAACTTGGAAGCACTACCAGATAGGGATGCCAAGGATCCTACATGGAATCCCATTATTTCATTCCCATGTGAAAAAATTCACTTCTGCACATTACATGCCATGATGAGAATATTTGATAAGTTTCTAAAATTACACAAATTGACTTTGCATTCACTATGAATCTAGTCGCTCGATCCATGGAAAACATTTCCAAAGTGGAGGATCCACTCAACTCTCCAGGGTTGCATGGAGGCAACTTCAAAATAGTAAAATATGCAAAGATGTCTAGAGATAATCATGTTGTGGCACAACAAGTATTAATGAGTGAAGCAAAGGCTAGTCAATCTTTCAACAAAATGTTGGGGAAAAATGCCAAAGCAAAATGGAAGTTCTAGAAAGAGTTATGAAAGTGTAATACTATTGAATGTGAAGGATGAAAGTGTACGTAATAAGCGTGCAAAGGTCTAGGATTGTTTTGACAAGATGGTGTCAATCATATTGTTAACTACTACTACCACTCTTGAACAATGAAGCATATTCAAGACAACACTCATCGAGTTTACTCCATTGGTCACTGAGAATTGCGAAGAAACATCAATCACCCATTACATGGTACATTTTTGTTATTATAAAGTTGTTACAATCTATATGTATTTATAATCACTCACATAATTGCTTGTTTCCAGCATATTGTTTACACTCATGGAGCATATTACTTAGAAAATTATGATTCCCTCAAGATGTGGAGCACCCAAGGGATGGACGAGTCACATTATAGGGAAAAGGGAATCTATTTCAAGAACATTCGTCATGGTGGAGGGGGGTAACACAAACGAATTACCCCATTGAAATTTTTGATTGGTTTTTCCAATACACATTGAGTAGAAGCTTATTGAACGAGAAAGAAAAGGCATGTCAAATTACAAAAGAGGTCAACTCCCCATGAAGGAGACCAATAAGGCTACATGGCCTGCTAGAATGGTTAGAAAGGGAAACTTTTGGGTGAAACAACAATAACTTATAATGGACATTATTATTTTATTGGTTTCACACTAAATTATAATTTTAAAAAATTTGACCTAATGTTCAAGTGCCTATAAAAAGGATCCATGGCCACATTTCTGTCATTTAACCTTCAATTCTGCTACTATTACTAGAAAGCATCCTCTCAATCTTGATAGCACAGAATCATCAAGTGAGAGCGAGTAGGAGTGAGAGTAGGGTCCTCCACCATGGGAAGGACAAAATATTCCACCTCCACTAAGCAAACGTGCTGGGAAGACGCTCCCTACCAATATGGGTCTCCTTCCAACACGAGAGAAAGTCCAACAAGAAGGTAGAGGACAAGGAGGCTCTACAAGTAAGGGGAGTGTTCCTCATGTTTTATATTTATAAGTACCTCCATAGACGCAGCCGGTAGTAGAACCTCCACGACAACCTTGTCATGGCTGCTCCAAGGGACCTTACTAGAAGAAGGCTCCTTGCCCTTCAAGGCCTCAAAACTCGAATGTGCCTCCACGTGCACCAAGAAGGGGAGGAGGAAATATGGAGTCACTTGGCACTCCAAGAGATACGGAGATTTCAAAAATCTTTGGATCTCCTTATTTCCAAGGCACCTTTCATAGGTCTTGTAAGAGAGATCCTATATAGTTACTCTCAAGACTATTGTGTGTAAAGCCTTGCCTTGGGAGCTTTACAAGAAGTTGCAGAAGCTTTTTTGGTGACCTTCTTTTGAGGATACAAACCTATGTGTTATCTATGCCAACAGGGTTACTATTATGACTAGGGATCTTAAATTAGCTAGACTTTTATGTTGTCGAGACTTGTAATCAGCAATGATGCTATGTAAAATTTTATCTTTATCAATAGAAAGCTCAAGTTTTTTTGTCTTGTCTCATTTTAAGCTTGTATAGTCATGGATTTTGGTTTTGGGACAAATTTTGAAATAAATAAGTTTCAAATATGTCTTAATAATTTACCATGTGAAAAAGTGAACTAGAGTGCACCAATTCTCTCACAACAAGTTATAAAACACATAAGTTTAATTTTTTGTAGATTCCTTTTGAGAGTTTATAGATTTACAATTTTTTTTGTTCAATTGAATTGTAAAATTGAATTTCGAATTTGTAATAAATTTTTTGGAAAAACGAGAAATGTTTTTTCCTAAGACTTCAAAACTTTTTTTTTAAGTCTCTAGGTCCATCCAGCCCCACTAAGTCAGTCAGTCTAGCCCCATGTTGCCCCATGTTGCCCCATGCTGGCCTTGGCCCATCCAGCCCACCCCCGAGGCCTAAGGGAGGGCTTGGAAGGCCCATAGGAGATTCAAAAAAATATTTTGGATTGTTTGATTTTCTTTTGGAACTGGTTTTAAAAATAATTTCTAAAATTGAGTAAATTAGTACAAACTCAACTGCAAAATTGAACTCACTTTATATAAAATTCAACTACAAAATTGAACTCACTTTATATAAAATTCAACTGCAAAAAACTAAAATTCAACTACAAAATTCAACTCACTTTATATAAAATTCAACTACAAAAATTAAAATTGACCCCAATGTAGATGACTTCAAAACAAGTGTATTTTTATTTTTAAAAAAGGGGATTGCACCATAACCATTACAATTTACATCCCAATTTTTAAAAGTCTTTTCATTACTTCTTTTGAGACCTTGTTCCTTCGCTTGTTGAGGGGAAGAGTGCTCAACACGATGGAATCCACAATATACTCGCCATCGCTCTCTTCTATACTTTTTGTGATGGCGGTATTGACAAGGACCTTAGGAGCATAGTCTCCTTGAAAGGTTGTAAAAATGATGAGGATAATTTTCTCTACATTCTTAGAGACATTAAACAAGCACAACACTTTAGATAATGTGTTGAGAGCCAAAAGTTGGAATCCTCCCATAAGGCTAAAAGCATTGTGGTGGATAACCACAATTTCTTTAGTTTGGAATATGGATCATGTAATGGGCCAATATTGAAATAGTTCCAAAGAGATCCCTTGTGTTGCCCTTACAATGTCCCCAAGCGTCCAGCTCCATGATATGCTACATATAAACCACATTTTAGTAATCAATCTTGCCATGAATAGGAGTTTAACAAAACTAGGAATTATTAACTTCCTGAGTGTAGTTCAGCAAATTCTATCACATCTAGCTGCTCAATGTTCATTGAGGACTTGTGCTCCTACAAATGTTGAGGAGGCAAATGCACCAAGCTGACTTGGGGCAAGCTAGCTTGTACTTCTTTAAATTCCTCCTTAGGCACCTAACCTTGTTAGCCTCTTTTATTTTCCCTTGAACAAATTGGACACTCTCTAATACCATACCATGAATTGGTAGTACAAGTTTCTCCATCATGTATTGAGAGGTTTTGTTTATCAAGTGGAAAATCTAACCCGATGGCAAGGAGACATAAGCACTCATCTTGCTTTTTTTTAAACATTTTCTCTAAGTCCTGCAAGAAGAGAAACTCCTCTCCATCTACCACTATGGAGCTAAGCATGTTAGTGCTAACTCGGACACATCTTGTCCTTCCCCTATCTCATCGACAGGTGCATCAACACTCGCCACCATTGCTCCCTCCATGACCCTTGTCCATTGGCCCCATGAGGTTGTACCTTCATCTTTTTCTGTCTCTTCATGTTCTCAAAGAAGAACAAAGGCCAGATCTTGCTCCATCACTTGATTAAGGTGCTTAGGCTTTGGATATAACTCATTTCGCTAAACTAAATCAACCATGGCAATATCACCAGCCTCAACCTCATCATTGTACTCTTGTTCATTTAACATGAGAATGAATGTTGAGATCCATGACAAAATGTTGGTGCTAATGATTCCCTTACCAAGGGATGCCACTTCCTCAGTGGAAAGAACATTGAAGTTCTCATCTTGCTGCACAGATTACTGGTTCCTATGCAATCTCTTAGTATAGTTTGCATCCGTTTTGTTGATGTAGTGTAGAAGCTCACAAGGGACCTAGAGATTGTTACTGTTAGGGGGGATGATAAAAAAAAAGGGCTTCAAATAGCAATCCACATTATACTCCAAAGTTTCCTTGTAGTCCTTGTCAACCCATCCTAGGGTTAACAAGAGCTACTACCATTATCTTATATCAAGGAGTCAAGTTGGACACACCAAAAGGTCACACATTCAAGATATGAAGCAATGGTGTCCAAATCTACAACTTGGACGGGTGTTTGTAATGGTCCTATGGAATGATTATGGCTAATTTTGCTTCAACAGTGTGTGGTAGTAAGTTAGGATAAAGTCCCAAGTGATGTAATTCATGTATATATTATGCGAGTAGTCATTGTAATAGCATTGGGTCTCTTATAAGCCTAAAATGCCTAGCCGACCGCATTTTAAGTGGGTTTGAACACTTATGGCCATGTATACAAGTGAATATCTGTTATAATATAGAGAAGTTTGCCATTATGCAATAGAGTATTTCTCTTGCTAATCTCTCTCTAATGGATGCGAGTCGGTGTGTGTGAGTGAAGTGAGGTGAGAGGAGGGACGAGTACACATAGTGCAACGCGGCGGTGTGACAAAGCTCGCGGAGGCACGGTGGAATTTCTTCTCAAGGAGTTGTGGAGCTTGGAGACCTCTCGGGTTATGAGCTTGGCATTGGAAAGATCCTCACGACAGTTGCGGTTCACCAAGTAATCTCTTGTTAGGTGTGTTTCAAGGGGGGCTTGGGAGAGCCATAATAGTCTTGTTCAACGAGGAGGATAGTTGCTTCGAAGTCAATGGTGTGAGAGAATATGTGAAATAGCTCTTACTAGTAGATAGCCCACTCGATCCTCTCTAGGAATGCAAGAAAGTTCTCACATAAACCATGGAATCATCCATGAGGAATATAACGAGAGTGGAAGAAAAGCTCTAGGGAATGCATATGCTAGGAAAGTGCGCACAAGTGCTAGTGATACAAATGACAAAAATGAGGAAGGTTCCCTATTTATAAAAAAAATAGAGTTTAAAATCAACAATTTCACACTTATAAAAAAGGGCTGATAGCCTAAAATACTTTATTAAACGTAGTCCTTTTTTTTAAAATACTTAATCCAAGCAATACATTTAATCAAACGTTTGCATGGCTGAGAACTTGTTTACAAGAGGATAAAGTTGTTGAGATTCAAGCTCGATGTTAGTTTGTGCCAGTTGCACTATGTGCTGGTGTGTTAGTAGGTAGTAACATGTGTGAGACATAAATGACTGCGTCCAGCTAGTCATAGTGTGTTGACATTAGCTAGGGTTAGCTGTGTGTGGACACAACACAAGTAGTGTGTTGTAGATTATGGATTATGGCTTTATGCATTGTGTGAGAAGGGAGATGGCTTCCCTCTATGGTTAGGGTTTGCAATATACATTAGGGTTGGCTCCTATGTGTGTGTCTCCTCTCCCTCTACATATTTTTCATCATGGTATCAGAGCCTAGTGCTCTCTATTAGGGTTTATGAGTGAGTGAGAGAAGAGGGAGAAGAAGCTATAAAGAAATGTTGTGAAGCTTGGAGCACACAAATACGCCCAAAGCAAAAGAAAACTCTGGTTTTTTGCAAGCTTTCCATTGGAGCTTGAAAGCAGTGATGTATTGTGAAAATGGGTGAAATCTGGCAATGGAACATGTATGTGACAAGGATTAATGTATTGGAAACTCATGTGCAAGTACTACATTGAATTTGGAGCAAAGTTGATGCATTTATGTGAGAGGGAAATCATTGGTTTAAAGCCTTTGCAAAAACAGAGAAATGATGCTCATTGTGGATGCAATTAAAGCTAGTTTTTTGTAAAAATCACTACATTGATGGATTGGGCACATGCCTAGGAGTGTTGGGCATCTAAATATACCACCAAATCAACCCTACAACAGGCGGCGTAGGGCAGATATGCAGAAACAGAGTAGTTTTCTCATATTTTTGAGTGGAGGCCAAATTCTACTTGTGTGATTGATTAAACCCCAAACTTGCTTAGCAACTGTGTGATACACATACTTGAGGAGGTTTCTATATGATTGGTTGAAGCAATTATGCATTATGGAGCTGATTATGAGCTGATTAAACAGGCTGTCTACTATGACTAGTGAAACAGAGAGGGTGATTAATTGGCTAATTACTCTCTCAACTTAAACAATTGGTATAATTTCTTTTACATGGAGTTAGTAGACATCAATGCTAAGCTAATGAATGCATGATCTCTTAATTTGGAAAAGAATCAAAGGAATTAGAGCACTTTTACTACTAGTCTTTTTTGGTTTTACTGGTTTTTCTCAAAATAGAGAAGGGGATTTGACAAATTTGGTATGTACGCACCTTTGTTGGTGTTGATATGAAACATTGAGCTTGTTTAGGTGTCAATGCAAGCCACACTTGATTAAACCACTACATTGCAATTTGAAGACTTGGAAAGCGTGCCAAAATAGGGTACCTTGGACTACGTATGCTAGTTCATTTTGGATGCAATCAGTTTGATTTTCTACATCAAAAGTGAAGTTTGTTGAGTACTTTGGAGTATCTGGAACACTTATTAGAGTGTGGTTGAGCAGAGGAAGGCTCGTTTAAAGGTTTGGACGTGTGCAAAAGAGGTACATTTGCATTGAGCAAATATGTCACACAACCTAGATTGTGGTGGGTGAAAAGTTGGATAGGAAGAACTTCCAAGCATGGAAGTTGTAGATCAGATGCCTTCCCGTTCTTTTGACTAGTTATACGACTATATTCTGAGTTTTATTATTGTGGGAAATCTGGTCATATGGCACGTGATTGTTTCTGCAAACAAAATGATTTGAGAGGGGGTAGAGCACAACATGGTGGACATTATGCACAACATGGTGGAAATTATGCAAGTGGTGGAAATTATGCATCAAGCACTAATGATGGTAGTGCAAATCACTTGTTTGCCATGAAACATGTTGTGGGATCTATGATGACGAATGGTGAAAGTGATGACACTTGGTATATGGACTCTGGAGCATCAAACCATACGACTTGTCATGGCGAGTGGTTTGAACATATTAAGCCTATGGATGTGAAAGGCTATGTGGAGACAGGAGATGATATCCAACATGCTATCACACATGTTGGAAGTGTACCATTGGTTATGCACAATGGTGAAACAAAGTCTATAGCAGATGTCTTGTATGTGTCTTCTATTATACAAAAATCTTGGTCAAATGGTCAAACAAGGTTTATAGGTTCGTTTCAACGAGCATGGTTGCTTCGTTGAGGATTTCAAAAATGGATGTAGAGTCATTGCCAAAGGCAAGAAAGAAGGCAGGTTTTTAAGTTGGATGCTGGAATCCTTGAGTTGAAATTAGCCATGTTCTCAAAAAGCCGAAATGTGGTACAGGACATTGACATGTGGCGTAAAAGGATTGGACATGTGAACATACAAAGGTTAAAGAACATGCAGGCAAGAGGCATTGTTAGTGGGCTACCTAGATTCAAGTATGATGGGAATATGCATGTCTATGATGCTTGCCAATTTGGAAAGCAAGGAAGGTTGTCGTTTTTCCTAAAGAAGGCAACATGAGTAGCAGGCCACTTGAGATAGTTCATAGCGATGTATGGGGTCCTGCACAAAACCCATCCATTAAAGGCAGCTTGTAATATGTGACATTCATTGATGATTTGAGTAGAATGACTTGGATTTACTTTCTCAGAGAGAAAAGCGAAGTGTTGGGAAAGTTTATGGACTTCAAAGCTTTTGCAGAGAAGCAATATGGCTCTTGGATAAAATGTTTGAGGAGAGATGGAGGTGGTGAATACACCTCACGACATGGTGAATGACTTATATGGACGGGAGTTCATAGATGATAGTGAGCAAGCTCCAATGTCACAAGAGGAGGAAACCTTGCATAGAGAGGCAAGCACCTCTTTGTATGAAGGATGTTGGTACTCCACACTTCGAGCAAACTTAGAGCTAGCTATTGAACTTTCAAACAACTTATGGATGGAGTGATGCAAGTGTCACAAGTCTTCTTTAATAAGACCACCTCATTCTATTCTCTCAAATAGAAAATATTTCATGTTCTATATACTCTCGTTGCTAATACTTTGACATATGATTTTGTATGTTATGTTGTAGGCTTCTCAAGAAGATCCTTCCCCCTCACAATCTATTACCGAACTCACGAGATGGGTGTCCTAAAATGCTCTCTATGCTAGGTATGGACTACACAATAGTATATATATGTTGTAAAATGCTCTCTATGCCAGGTATGGACTACACAATAGTATATATATACCCCAATGATTGCATGCTATTTAGAGGGGTTAATAAAGATACAACACAATGTCTACAATGTGGGGAGAGCCACTATAGGGATGATTTGCAAGGAGATAAAGTTCCTCGAAAGTTTTTTAAACACTTCCCTACCATTCCTCGCATCCAACACATGTTAAAATGTAAAGGGATTGCAAAACTCGTGACATGGCATGCTACTCATCACTTGACCAATGGAATTATGAGGATCGTATAGCTGATTCACCGACATGGCAACATGTGGAGCGTCAATGGCCAGAGTTCAAAGATGAGTCTCGTCACTTATGTCTTGGCTTAGGCATGGATGGTGTTAACCCATTTGGCTTCAAGCCCACATCATGGTCTACTTGGCCTATTGTATTGGTAAATTACAACCTCCCTCCATGGGTGGCAATCAAGAAAGGTCATATCATGCTTGCTCTCCTTGTACTAGGCAAGTATAAGGCGGAAAACATAGATGTGTACCTCAAGCCTTTGATCGAGGAGCTTGGATGTGTACCACTTGTGATGAGAGGAAGAGATTGGTTTGAGGCATGGAGAAGCACTCCCAATCTACCACCAAATGGGACGTCTAGACGCTCAATCTTCTTTTGACTTCTATATTGGTGTGACACGAAGATCAATCATCTCTTAGATCCCATGCATATCTTCAAGAATGTAGCAACAAATATTTGGGACCATTTTTAGAGTGGCAAAATAGTCCTACCAAAGGCACCATGGGTATTAACCAAGAAAGAGCACAATAAGGTGAAAAGTGTGATTGCCTTTTTTTGTACACCAATGGGAGTAATGCATTCATTGAAGGGTGCCTTCACAAAGAATAAAAATAAACGAGAGGAACAATTATATGGCCTCAAGACACATAATTGGCAAAAGATATTATAGGTATATAAATATTTTTTAATTTATTTTCTCTTTGTGGTACATATTTTGTAAGCTCATATATTAACTTCGATTTTTTCTATGCATAGTTTATTCTTCCAATTTCTACAGTTGGTTGTGGAGACAAGAAGGTGAGAGAGGCTATTTACAAAATGGGAAACTTGGTGAGGTATGAATCTTCTCTTCAATTCACTAAGTTATATTGCTTATTTGGAATTCTCATATGCTCACAAGTTATGTATTGGTAAATAGTACACATAATTGCTATGTATGTAGGCACATATCCCTAAAGGAAAGAGATTCTACATCCATTGAAATGGCTTGTCATAATGCTATTAAGGGAGTGTATATGATCGAGAACAACTTTCCTAGAACAATTCTCACTAGCCAATTGTATCTTGTGGTACAATTGGTTGTTAAAGTGGCGTTGTGAGGTGGTGTTCATATTTGATGGATGTTTTTTATTGAAAGGTTCATGAAAACTTTAAAGGACTTTTTGAGATAAAGAGCAAAGCCAGAAGCAAGCATGGCAGAGGGATAGTTGATGCAAAAATCTCTTGTGTATATGATGTCAAAACATCTATCTCACATAGATCCTTCCATGCCATAATTGTGGAGCAATGAGGAGAATGAACGACTAATCACTAATGTGCCTCTAGGGAAAAGGAAGGCAATGAAGATTGGATGAAGCATTACACCAAAAGATGAATAAATTATGCATTCTAAATAGTCCCACACAGAGAAGTGGATTGGGAGATACAAGGATGCAATCAATAGACGAAACCTTGGATGAGCAAAGAGCTTTCAGAAGAGAAAATAGATGCTTGCCATTCCCACTTAGCTTGAAACCTCTACCAAATGTGATCAATATAGAATGGCTTCATATGATGGCAATATTGATGGAATCACAAAATGGAGAGATGATCACAAGAGAAGAGCATGAGTATGCAAGAGGATGTGACCCTCAAGTAAGTGCATTCGTCATCTAGACTCTCACATATATACCTTGTTTAATGCACTATACTAAATGCCATGCTTTTGTTTAATGTTAGTATAAACTATAAAATGCAATATGGTCAGAGGGAAGTCACTTTTCACACGGAGTGTGTGGATTCTAAAAGAAATACATTTGATTGTGGTGTGATGGCAACTTTTGAGAAAGAAAGTTGAGCTAATAGACATTATACCAATGTCATAGAGGATAATCTTGAGTACTGTGAAACTATTTAGGATATTCTTGAGGTTGGATTTAGAGAATTTAGTCTATTCATCAAATGGTTCAAGGTGATATATGTAGGTTCTCAAGCAACTGTGAAGAAACATCCAAATGGATTCTTTCAAATTGATTCCACCAAGTTTTGGAATGATGAGAATGGAATGATGAGAAAGATACCTTCGTACTACCTCAACACTATCAACAAGTTAGTGACCCAACAATCCCAAATTAAATCTTGATGTAGTATAATAAAAGTGTAACCTCTTTGCTTTGTGATATTAGGTTGTGTTTTAGGCCGATCGAATTGATCCAAAGTGGTGGTATGTTATATAAGTTTCCCCTAGTTCAAAACATATCTTTCAAGATCAATATGTGGAGGCCAAATCTCTGGATGAGGTGCAAGTGCTACCTCAAATCGGCTCATTGGAAGAATACGACAAAGAACACATTTTGGATGGGGCCGATGAAGAGCATGAGGAACATCAATCGGAAGAAGACGATGAGACACCTATCAATTATGACAATGCTTCATTGGATCATGATAGGGATATTGATATTGATATGGAACCCCATCTTTTCATTGATCTTCCATTAGACATAGAGATTGATGAAGTAACACATATGGATTTATTACAAGATGGGATAGATTCATGATCTTGACATTGTTTAGCTTCTCAAAAAATTTCAACTGTCTTTTTTTTGTGCTCGAAACATGGCTCCAAGGGTTTTAATGGATGTTTTTCTAAAACTGTATATCATTTTCAATGTGTATGTGACATGTATTTTTAAAATTCAGCATCCAAAAACTCTCTGGAATTATTTCATGTAGTAAAAATAGTAGCATAATTTCACTACTATTTTCACGAAATCACTGTATAGTAGTAAAATTTTGCTGCTAAAGACGTTACTCAGCAGCAAAATTTCATTGCTGTAAATGCTGTGGAGCAGTGAAATTTTGTTGTTAGCAACGTTGTTCAGCACCGAAAATTTTGCTGTGCGGAGCAATGAAAGGAATCCTCGATATCCCGACAAAAAAGCACTGCTAGAATAAGTTGTTGCACCCCTGACATGTTGTAGTGATAGTTTGCATGACATAATCATTTGATCTATTATTTATAAGCAAGCAGTGGGCATGATTTACAACCAATGCTAATAGTTTAAAGAGGTCAGCTTATAGGTGTGCAAAGATAGACTTCTATTCATAAATATGTAGAAGACGGTAACTATGGAGGCTCTCAATAAACGTAAGCATGTTAAAAGAGTAGAAACTTGAAATATTTTTTTGATAGGACAATTTTAGAGGCGAACATTATATAGCCTATGGGTGTAAATTTTGACCCACTTAGGTATTTGTTGTCATGAAGGAAATTCTTGTTATGAAATATGGACAATGGTGGTGGGAAGTAATTGTAGCCCATATCATATAGATATGTGGTGGTGGGGCAAAAATTCATAGTACGCATATGTTGATGTTTTATCCAGATAGCCATTATCATGAATGTAAGTGATTGTATGTCTAAAAGTAGTGTAGGAATGAGCTCTAGTTACAATTATTTAGAGTACATGTGAAGGATATTGAGAAGAATGAGCTCTGGTCATAATTATTTGGAGAACGTGCGAAGGATACTAAGAGATGAAATCTTCGCCCATGACATTATCTTTGTGTACAAAGAGAAAAGAGAGAAGCTTAGGGCTTCTTGAATGGTGGTAGAGAGGATCTTGGAGCTTTCACGATGATGGTAGATTCAAGGTCACCTATGTTGGAGAGCATATTACTCCACATAGGCATGCCAGAGTTCAGGCTCACATGCACTCCCCTTCCTGACATAGATGGTTCCACCACGTGCATTTTCTTATAGTTCTTTAGCTTTAAAATTGAATTGTAGAAAAAAAATCAAGATTGGCAAATCAATCGACTCATGGTCCTCCAAATCAATGGAGCCTTTCACATTTGATCAAAATCGATTTATTTTTCTTCTATCATGAATTTTTGGCATTTACTATATGTAGCGATATTATTTACGATACAAAGGTTACAGGCATACATAAGACAAGTATTTTTCTTAATGACCTCCTCTGAAATTTATAGGCAAAGGTTGCAACCATGTGTGTTTTTCAAGTCCTTAGCCCTAAACTTATCTCCTACCTATATCACCTTATCCTAGGCATATGTTTTATTTAATTCTATGATTTATAGGATTTCTTAAAAAATTTGAGATCTTATTGGCTACTATCTACTATTTGGAATGAGTTTTTACAGATTTTAAAGTTAATAGCCCCGTAAAAGTTTTTGTTTTACATCAAACTTGATACAAAACATCAACTTATAGGCTAAGAGTTCATGTTTTGCATCAAAGTTTATGCAAAACATCAACTCTATCACAAAACTTGATGTTTTGCATTAAGTGTCAGATGCTCCACAGAAGAAAGTTGGAGGATCGGAGGTCGATTTTCACAAACGGCCTATTTTAATGATTTTGTCCATGTTGGCATGCTCAAATGACCTATTCAAATTTTTAGTATCAACACAACTATGTTTCGATGCGATATACAGACGTCATAGCATTAGTAAATTTCTCTAAGATGCGTGCATACTACATAGAAACATAGTCGTGTTAGAACTCAAAATTTGTGGAATAGGTCATTTGAGCATGCCAACACATGGACGGAATCGATAAAACAGGCCGTTTGTGAAAATCTACCTCCGATCCTGTAACTTTCTTCTCCTCTGGAGCATCTGAAACTTGATGCAAAACACAAGTTTTGTTGTAGAGTTGATGTTTTACATCAACTTTAATGCAAAACAACAAGTTGTATGGAAAAGTTGATGTTTTGCATCGAGTTCATGCAAAACATCAACTTTTTCACAAATTTGATGTTTTGCATTAAAGTCAACTTTTCCACAAAACTTGATGTTTTGGATCAACTCCATACAAAACATCAACTTTTAAGCTAAAAGTTGATGTTTTATCTTGCACATACAAGGAGCTTTGATGCCAATCTAGCTAGAGTCTACATTTTGTATAATGTACTCCTCGTGTATTTCTCTCATTATACAATTTCCTTAAGGGGTGTTTGAATCAATCAAATTATACAATCTTATAGCTTCAATGTCTTTCAAGGATTTTATAAAAGTTTATTAAAAGACATGCCAAAAGAAATTTTTAGCAATATTATAGTAGAGTAAGATGCCAATGAAAATTGCCAAATGCAAAAAGGTAGGGAAGTAGAAAAAAGTTAGAGAAATAAAAGACACGCATAATCATTGTTTAGTAAGAAATGTAGAAGTCATAGAATATTTGTATTAAGCTAATTACATCAAATCAATTTGTGTAAGATCCACAAAGATTACTTTGATTATTTTAAGGGTTCTAATATAAGAGTTATAGAAATCTAGCAAGAAGGGATGTGTCAAATAACAATTAATATGTCCTTGATGTGTATTGTATATATCTACTACGAGGAATTTTTGCCACATGAAATTATTTAATTGTGATGCACTTCTTCAATTGTACCCCAAAAATTCACACATTGAATTTGTTATTTATTCACAAATCCTAGTAGTTCTAGTTATAAATAGCATTTATTTTGAGTTTAATCAAAGAGATAAGTAATATATATTACATAAAAGGAAAATATGATTACTTATAAATTGGAGGTTTATTCATTTCCTAAAATGTTTATGAATTGATGAATAATCAATTTCTATTGTTCTTATTGTACATCACTTTGTGGCTTAAATTTGTTTATTTTAGTTATTGTCATATTTAAAAAAATCGTATAAAAATGTCTGCCAATGAATGTTTAAGTTCTTCCTTGTAGTTGGTGAGGTGCATGACACGACTCTCTAGACTTGAATAATCTTGGTTTTTTTGGATTATTTGCTCCTCAAGGGATGTGTTCTTTGCTATGGTTGTATGTAGTTGCTCTTCTATCTTTGATTTGCTTGTCTCACTTTCCTTAATCTGTTTGGCAAAAGACAAAGGTGAGAGAGAGAGAGAGAGAGAGAGAGATGGTTAGAATCCTTAATGAGACTAAGGACCAAAAAAAAAAGTCCCAAGGTGGCATCTAACTCAGCAAATGATTAGAAACTCGGGAGGTTCACTATATGTAAACCCTCTGTATCACGTGCGTTCAAGGCCTACTTAAAAAACCCCTTATGTGTGAATTTTTTATGAATAAAACACACCCTTTCTCTATTCAACGTGTGAATACCCCCTTTTAATGGTACCCTTCTATATGTAGAAAATGTGTAAAAAAAGGTTTTTGGAAATTCCTTCTGTTGAACCCACGTGTGCTACGCTTACATATTTATGAGTGACCCCCCCAAGATTGGAAACTACTTAGGGCTATGTGTAAAGGGGAGAGTGCCTCGAATGATTAATTGTGCACTCTTATTGGCTATTCACAATAGGTGGGCACGTCTTCTCTCCTTTTAAAAAAGCTACCATGGTAAGTGAAAGAACATAGGTGGTAGGTACTTAATCTAGATTCACTTTAGTTACCATGGTAAGTGACTACGTCTTATGGTAAAAAACTACATCTAATGGTAAGTGAATCAAATTAATGCAGTACATCTCTTTAAAAAAAGGGTTCCATGGTAGGCAAATTATTTCTTTTTGAAAAACACCTAGATCCATATTCGTTTTGAATTTAGAAAATTGATTGGATTGGTTACCTCCCCTTGGAGCCTTGTTATCTCTTCATCTTGTGCTTTCTCTCTCTTCTAAGCCACTTGTTGAAGATCCTCGTGCATACGTTTGGCCTCGTCTACCTTGTTAGTGAGGGATTCCACCTGTCTCTTCCTCTCCATAGCTTCCTTTCTATGGGCCTCTTTGGCTTCGTCAATGTCAGCCTCAGCCTTAACGAGCTTTTTTTGGAGTTCAGTAACCGTGGAGTTGAAGGCCTTGTGCTCAGCTTCCAATTCTTTCTCTTTGGTTAGAAACTAAGATATAGGATACCATTTTGATTGTTAAGAGAACCTTAATGGAATATTAGCACCAAAGAGAAAGTCAAATTTAACTATGTACACTGCTGGTGAGTGAATTTAGTTTAAATTCAACACCAAGTAACTGCTGGTGAGTGAATTTAGTTTAAATTCAACACCAAGTAACTGCATCTAAGTGAATTAAAAATCTGGTACCCATGTGTTGAAAAAAGAAAGTTCAATGGTAATTGAACTATTTCTTTCGAAAAAGCACCTATAATCTAATCATTTTGATTGACACAAATGATTAGATTGGTTACCTTCTCTCGGAGCTTTGTTATCTCCTCATCTTGTTCTCTCCCTGCTTGTTGAAGCTGCTGGTGGATCAATTTAACCTCTTCTACTCTATGGGCAAGTGTTGTCACCTCTGTCTTCATCTCCTCAACTTCATTTCTATGGGCCTCTTTTGCTTCCTCGATATCAGCCTCTGCCTTGACAAGCTTTTTTTGGAGTCCAATAACCATGAGGTCGAAGGCCTTGCGCTCAGCTTCTGATTCTTCCTCTTTAGTTAGAAACTAAGTCACAATGTTTTGAGTGATAAGTAAACTTTAATGGAAATCAGTGCCCAAGAAAGACAAGAACTTGATTTAAAATCAGCACTAAGATCTCTCAGAAAAATCGTTGAATGGCCGTATGTGAATTTTTAATTTTCATAAGACTAAGGAATCTAGTTTTATTTCCTTTAAATAATTGATTGGATGAGTTACCTTCTTTTGGAGCCTTGCTATCTCCTCAGCTTGTGCTCTCTGTTTCTTATCAGCTACTTGTTGAAGCTCCTCGTGCATCAATTTAGCCTCTTCTGCTCTGCTGCTGAGGGCTTCCACTTCTCTCTTCCACTCCTCAACTTCCTTTCTATGGGCCTGTTTGGCTTCCTCGATGTCGTCCTCAGCCTTGACGAGCAGTTTGTGGAGTCTACTAACCATGGAGTCGAAGGCCTTGTGCTCAGCTTCCAATTCTTGCTCTTTGGTTAGAAACTAAGGCACAAATAAATAAAATATAGAAACATTTTGAGCAACAAAACTTTAATCGACGAAAACTTTAATCGAAAATTAACAGCAAAGAAAATTAAACGATTGCATCTTTTTTTTTTCTCCGAGAAAAGATCCTTTCATTAGTTATAGAAAAAACGACCGTAGGGCTACAAAAGATCTCTCCTGCTCATAAGAGAAACAGAGCAGTGAATACAGCATGGCAGCCCGAGAGACTCTCCCTAGGTGCTGCAAAATACAAGCATCAGTATAAAGGACTGAGAGGCTAAATCATACAATAGGGGGGGGGGAAGAGCCAAACAGGCGGCCTGTAGTGCCAACGGGGGGATCCCGTGTGTAAGGAGGTGTAGAAGGGGCCACAATGCCAAGTGGTGTGAAAGGCCTGGCGTGCCGCAAGATCGCCTCATCCGAGTCTCCCCGGATGCGGTCGTACTGTCCTCGCAGGGTGTGGATCAACTCCTGCCAAATCCCACGTACAGTCTCTGCTGGTGGCTCCAATCTCCCCTCAAAGGCCGTAAAGCACCGGGCCCTCCAGGTGAACCAGATGGTGAGGTTGCTGAGAAGCTCCCATCGTAAATCCTGCTCCTGTGTCCAGCTGGCGGACGAGAAATCCGGTGCGCCGGAACCAGGCGAGGCTGGCCCCTAATAAATCTGATGGCCTGACTTCCCTGCTCCATCTCATAGCCCATAGCAGGCCCTGACGAAGTCGACCAAGCAGCGGCACCCCACGTAAACATACCCTCTGGAGAGAGGGGAGCCAGAATACGCAGCATCCGCAGCCAAATCTGCTGCGCCTGAGGGCAATCCCAAAGGCAGTGTCTCTGTGTCTCCATAGGGTGGCTGCATCGGACGCAGGCCGCCGGAAGACCACTGTTAACAAGCCAAGTGCCAACTGCTGATGAGCCCCTGTGTGGGCGACCAGCCACTGAAAAGTCGAGATCCTGCGGGCCTGTCGACTAGCCCAGAGCCGAGCCCAAAAATCCTCCAAGAACTCCTATGAGAGTCCCTGTAGCCGCCAATGCCCCGCTGCCACTGGAGAGACCGTCCTCCTTGCCGTCAAAATATGCCGCCCCAGCCGAACAGTATACTGGAAAAAGGTAATCTCTGTGGCCTCAAGGGATGCATAAGGATCGTGCCACTCATACTCCCCGGGGTCCCACTGTAGGTAGCCGGGCCAAGGGGCACGCTGCATATACCCATATGCGCCAATCCGGGAGCACATCAGCAGGATCGGGGTCTATATGCCACTTCCGAGAAGCGGCGGCCACCACCCGAATCCTCTGAAAGGTGCACTCTACAACCAAAGGCGACTCCTCCTCCACTCGCTGGAGTCTGCCCTCATCCTGAATCTCAAAGTAGAGGCAACTGCCATCCTCAGTGCAAGCTCTGACAGCAATCAGGATCTCCAACTGTGTAAAGGCTCCCATCCACCGTGGGGTCACTGGCTCGAGAGGCGTGAACCACTCCTCTGTGAGTGCCTCCTGAATATCATCTCTCATAATCAACCCCCCTCTAAAGTGACTCAGCCTCTCCACCTGGATCTCCTCTGGGAGACTGCAGAAGGCCTGCCAGTCTCCAAAACTACGAGCTGGGCCTGCCGCTAAAGGCTCCCAGGCTAAACGAGGCCGAGAACCCAGCATATGACCCTGCTCTGTGCGCACCGCTGGGCTCCAGATGAGCAGCTGCCTGGCCCGCTCCTCAACACAAGAAGGAGGTCGCTGAGAGAGCCCCGGTCTCAGCAGCTCCCAAGCTCTCATGATACTCAAAGCAAATCTGTCCTCCCATCCTCTACTAAGGCCTGTCCTCCTCATCTCTATGAAGATCCAGCAAATCTCTAGTGCCCAAGTGCCCCCTGATGGGGGCGCCCGAGCCTGTAGCCGCTGCAAGAGGAGCTCTTTCCAAGGCTCATCGCCTGGAAGCAACCCCCGAACAATAAGCTTCCCCAATAAGGCTCTGCTCTGATCGACTGGATCTATAATGCCCAAACCTCCCTGAGCCAGCGGAAGTGTAATAACTGCCCATGCAACCTTTGCCCGAGCTGGCTGACCGTCCCGCCCAGACCACAGAAAGTTCCTGATCAGCCTCTGTACCTGGCTGATGCAAGATCTCGAGAAGATCCAGCAAGACGTAATGTACCACATGGTCGCTAACAGCACCTGATTTGCCACCACCACCCTCCCAGCCAATGATAGTCGAGCTGTACTCCAATACAAAAGCTTCTTTCGAATGCTCAGAAGAAGCGGGGCAATCTGCTGCTCAGGTGACAAATCTAGGCCAATCTGGCATCCCAAATACCGCACTGCTGTGCCTGGAGGAATCCATCTAAAACCGGGCTCCGGGCTCCATGCCGGAGTAGGAGCACTACTGATCCAAAAGGCCACTGTCTTGCGCCAATTGATCAATGCTCCCGAAGCTGCACTAAAAACCTGGAGCGACTGCTCTGCCCGAAGAAGATTGGCCTCTTGGCCATGCAAAAATAAGCCCGTGTCGTCTGCAAACTCAGCATCAAGCAAGTCCTCCCCCCGGACTGGGAGCTGGACTGGGAGCTGAAGTCCTCTCAAACCAACCTCCTCTGCCGTCAAATACATGCTCATAGCCTCCGCAAAGAAGAGAAAAAGAAAGGGAGCGAGGGGACACCCCTGACGGACTGATCTGGTCAGCTCAAAACTCGGCCCCCGTCCTCCTGCAATCAACACCTGGCTGCGAGCTGTGGAATATAGAGCCGCCACCCCTCTGATCCATCCTGGCTCAAAGCCCAGGCGAAGCATAGTGCCCTCTAAGAAACCCCAATCAACTCTATCGTATGCCTTCTCAAAATCGAGAAGCATCACGACCAAGTCCTCGCCAAGAAATCTAGCTCTGGCCGTCACCTCCCAGAAAGTAAAGATGTTGTCAAGGATACTATTGTCCTTGACTCCTATCTGAGTAGCATGAATCAACTCCCCCAGGAAGGGCTGGATCCTCAAACTCAAGGCCTTTGCTAAGACCTTGTAGACAGTATTGAGGATTGTAATAGGCCTCCAATGCCCAATATCATCTAATACTCCCTCCCCCTTGGGGATAAGATAGATCAAGCCCTCTAAAAAGCTCTGCGGCATCACCCCAGTGTCCAAAACATGCTGAAAGCCCCTGCGGAGGCCTGGCCCCAAAAGGTCCCAATAGCGCATAAAAAAGGCCGGCGTCAGGCCGTCCTCCCTGGGCAACTATGTCGCGGCAGGACCCTCAAGGCCTCGGCAAGCTCAATCTCTGAAAGAGGCGCGCCAAGAACCGAACGCATACGATCTGTGACCCTCCTCTGCACATGGGCCCACACAGTCTGTCTGCAAGCATCTCTGTCCTTAGTGGTTGGCTCCGCTGAAAGCAGGTCTCTATAAAATGCAGTGGCTATGGCTCTGATCTCCCCGGGCTCAGTAGCCACCGAACCATCCGGTCTACCAAGCTGACGGACTCTTGCCCGAGCATGGCGGGGTCCAGTGATCTCAAAAAACTCACCGGTCACTCTATCACCAAGCTGCGTCCACTAAGAGGCCTGACAACGATAGTAAAACTCATGTCTCTGCTCCTCTGCCTCTCTAACCTCCTGGCGTGCCTGGCTCAGCTGGGACGCTAACCACTCACATGTCGGCTGCTGCTCCTGGAGGCGCTGTAATGAGGCAAGGCTACGTCTCAGCCAATGCTCCCTCTCGCAAATCTCTCCCAGCCGTGTCAAAGCTGCAGCGTGCAGAAAAGAGCTAAGCTCGATGAGTCCCTGGGCACACTGGCCTGCTGCATCCTGGTCAGAGCACTGACTATCATGCCAGATCCTCTCAATGTCCTCAGCGAGACTGGGATCTGTAAGTACCCTCTGTGGGATCCTCAACTGTAAGCTGGGCTCCCGTGTCCTCTCCTCCCATGTCAGGATAACTGGCGCATGATCTGAAAATGAGGTGCCAGCGAGAATGCCGACGAAGCCCCCTCGCTCCCCTAACCAGTCGCCCACATAAAAGCGATCAATCCGTGATAAATTAGTCCCTCCCTGTCGACGAGAGAAACTAAGACTGTCCTGAGAACGGGAGAAAGCCCCATGCTGCCATGCATCAGTGATCCTCAGTGTTGACATGCAAAACCGATCCCAAGCTGCAAGCTCCGTGCCGTGCACTGTAACATGACTGCCTCCCACCCTATCGGCCGGGTCCTCAAGCATATTGAAGTCTCCCCCGACACACCAATGTGCAGCCTCTGGCAATGCATCCGTAACCTGGGTCCAGAACTCTGCTCTGGCACTAGCATGATTAGGCGCATAGACGTTGAGCACGCCCAATAGCTCATCATGCACCCTCAGAATGACATACTGTGCTCTACCAGGCACAATGATCCCTCGATCCACAATGGCCTACCGCCATACATCTACAATGACCATGCAAACTCCTCCCTGTCCACCCAAAGGACCAAACCCTGCAGACCAAAAGGTATCCCATCTACCAGGCATCACCGAACCATATCTCCAGATCCTGCTCTCACCCAAGTGGTGCTCCTGCATCATCAAAATATCAATGCTGCCACCAACCAGGCATCTCTGAAGCTCCTGCCTCAAGCAACCTCGATAGCGTATAAAATGTACTCCGCCCAGGCCCTCTACATTCCATGAGATGATCCTCATGGATGACCTGCTGAGGTAGATGCTGTCTCAGCCGTGCGACGGGCCTTCGCAAGCGGCTTGGATGGAGAGTAGTCCCCATCCGAGCGGCTGCGAATCTGCCCACCCGGTGTACTGCAAGAATCCCGGATCAGGCGCCAGTGGCTGTGGCCCATGGCGATTGCCTCCCGCTCTGACAGAGCAACCTCGTCTATACATACATATCCAGGGTCGCGTGCTAAGTTTGCCACTATACGCACGACCAAGTGACGAATCCCTGAGGCATCCACACTCCCGGGATCCAAGAAAAAATGAGCTAACTCCCAGAGCCGGCCTATCACATCTGTCACCTCCAGGTCGCTCACATGATGTGAAAACTCAACTGCCTGAGTCTTGAAAGTGCTAATAGCGAGCTCTAGAGTCCACTCTCGGTCGCAAGGGCCACAGAGAGGGAACGAGAAGGCCATTGCTGAATCAAGTGCCTCCTCCCCGCGGGCCGGAGGTATCACTACATGAACGCGGATGGGTGCTGGCTCATGGGGGCCCTCTGCTCCAAAAAGCCGAGTGAAAGCGTAATCGAAAGCCTCCGATCGTTGTCTAACACCGAGGCGACTCAGTCGACTGCGGATAGATGATATCCGTGAAGCTCGGATTGGCATGGCAGGTCTCCCTTGTGGTGCTTGAGCGAGATCGGTGCTCAGCGCCCTCCGGACTGCGGGCGAATGCCAGGGGACTGCTAAGGTCTCCCGGGAAGGCGAGGCGGGTGGGGGGGGAGGAGGGGGGGCGAGGGGGGCGGAGAGGGAGCCGCTGCCGAGACCGGAGCGGGGGCGGGCGGAGGCGAAGGTGGAAGCGAGGCAATGGGAGGGGATGAGGGTGGGGGTGGGGGGGGTAAAGGAGGGGGTGTTGGCATCTCCTGGTCCTCAGTCGCTGCAGGGGGCTCCTCCTGGAGAGGAGCAAAGCTGTTCCTCACGGGAACCCAGTGAGGCTGAGCCTGTGGCTGCTGCTGCAGCGGTCTCTGTGCGTGCTGGTGTGACTGTCTCCCTCGGCGGCGCCCCTGTCCAGGCTGCCACTCCGAGGTCTCTGTGGCCTAAGCAGGTGTCCCGGAGGCAGCCTGCCGTGCCGCATCTGTGGGCGGGCCATCAGGGGCCTGCTGCTGTGGTGAGGGTCGAGGTCTCCTGCGAGGGCAGGCCTTGGCCAGCAGATGGCCGACCTGCCTGCATATGAAGCACTAGTTCGGGAGCCCCGAGAACTCCACTCTCTCATCAATCCATCCCCCCCCTATCCTAGGTAGCTGAATGACCTTAGGAAGGGAGGAGATGTCAGACACCAAAACTTTGACGGAGGGTAGCCCAGCTGCTCTGGCCACCACTGAAGCTGCTGTGGGGCCAGTCTCGAGTACCGAGCCCACCAATGCTCCTAGCCGAGAGAGAAGCGGAAGATACTCCCAGCGGAGTCCAGGGAAGCAAACAGTAACATGAAAAAGGCGCTCTCCCTGCTCAGCTCTGCTGCTGGATCAAAGCCATGCTGCCAAGGTCTGAAGAAAGCCCGAGCACCCCTGATGTCAAGGGGACTCATGGCAAGGACCTTGGCCACGCTCTGGGCAGTCTCAAACTTGATCTGATAATGTCCCCGGCCCAGAAGCTGTACATCCAGGATCTTGCCCACATCTGCAACAAGCAGGCGGGCCTGGAGAAGATCCCGGATCTCCCCTCTGCTGGGGCGAGTGCCGACTATACGGCAGATGGTGGAATGGGCCTGAAGGCATTCCACCTCTGCGGTGAGGCTCGCTTCCTCTTCCGGCGAAAGAAAAAGCCTGATGGGGGTGTCCTCGGCGGGGGCGGGCAAGGGGGCTGCTGATGAGTCCCTCTGAGGCAAGGCGGGAGGAGTCTCCATCAGAGTCTGAAGCTCAGGCGTAGGCGAGGCGAAAGCGAAAAACCTGCAAGAAACGGGCTGCACACAGGAAGGCGGAAGACCGGAGGAAAAAAGAAACAAAACCCCCAGGGGGGCGGAGGTCAGCACGAAAGGGAGAGGGGGGGTAAAAACGGCGAAGGAAAAGCATGGGGGGGGCAGCTGCACGACTGAGGGGCGGGGAGGAGAATGCTGGCGGAAGGGGGCGATGCAGAGGCGAGATGGGCGAAGAAGGGGATGGGGCGAGAAGGCGAAGAGGCGAGGAGGGAGGGGGCGAGGGGGCAAGGAGGGAGCGCAGCAGCGAGGGTGGGGGGGCGCAGCAGAAAGCAGGCGAAGGGTGGCGGGCAGAGCACCGAGGGAAGGTGGCGCAGGAACAACAGCAGGCGGGGGGGGGGGGGGGGGGGGGGGGCAAGAGCACAATGGCGGGGGGAGCTGGTGTGCAGGTCGCGCAGGCAGGAGGCGGGGCGCAGCTTCAGCGAGCGTCAAAACTAACTTGACCTTGAAAAGGTCTTGCCTAAACGATTGCATCTTATGTTAAGTGCGTTCGAATTAAACTCGGTACTAAAAGCAGTACCAATCGCTCAAATTAAATTCTTCTCCCAAAGCAGTACCAATCTCTCAAATGAAATATATATTTCTTGTAAAAGAAAACAAACCTAGATCTACATTAATTTCCATTTAGAGAAATGATTGGGTGGGTCGGTTACCTTCTCTCGAAGCGTTGCTATCTCCTCATCTTGTGCTCTCCCTTTCTTCTGAGCTGCTTGCCAACTCTCCTCATGCAAAAATTTGGCCTCTTCTTCTCTTTTGGCGAGGGTTTCCACCTCTCTCTTCCTCTCCTCAGCTTCATTTCTATGGGCCTCTTTGGCCTCCTCGGCGTCAGCCTCGGCCTTGAGGAGCGTATTGTGGAGTTGAGTAACCTACATGGAGTCAAAGGCCTTGTGCTGAGCTTCATTTTCTTTTTGTGATAAACAAACTTCAATGGAAAGTTAGATCTCTCGAAAAAAAGCTGGTAATGCTTCCCAAAAAGCACGTTCATTTCCGTTTAGACAAATGAGTGGATTGGTTACCTCCTCTTGGAGCTTTGTTATCTCCTTAGCTTGTGCTCTCTCACTCTTTTCAGCCGCTTGCCGAAGCTCCCCGTACATCAATTTGGCCTCTTCCGCCTCTCTTTGCCTCTCCGTAGCCTCATTTCTGGCTGCCTCGGCCTTCACGAGCTTTTTTTGGAGCTCACTGACCTTGGAGTCGAAGGCCTCTAAATCTCGCTCTTTGGTTTCGAGCAAGCGGCAAAGCTCCTGGGCTTCCTCGGTATTGGTCTTAAGGAGACGCTGGGTCTCGGCCAGCTGTTGCTGCAGTTCCCACAGAACGCTGTCGAGCTTTTGCTCTAGCTCGGACTTTTGCCTGCCAGGGGCCAAGGCCTTGATGTCTTCCTTGAGAGCAAGCCAGGAGCCCGCCATTGCGGCCATGACACTCTTGGCCATCTTCAAGCCCATGGTGGACGAATGGGCGGCCGGCTGCGGGGAGCGCGCTTGAGGTGGCGCAGCCGCACTCAGTGGATTGTATGCCGTCACGGCCATATTGTTTCTCGTGGGCGGAGCAACGTCCGGAGAGAGCTCTTGGCTGCCGGCTTGTGCTGCTGATTGGCTTGCCATAACTAAAGGAGGATCAAATTGATGCAGCAATAGACGAACGAATTACCGTAGGCAAAAGACTATGAAATCTATGAAGGCAAGCTAGAAAGAGGAACGTGTGATATTCGCTCCATCGATGCCTTATGTAGATCTCTCCACAAGGGGATAATACTATTGATTTCATTTCATTTTGAGATAAAATTACGTTTCCTTTGTACGTGTCGTCGTATCAAAACCTTTATTTCCATCATCCTCCCACGATCTCTTGCTTGCCATGGCATTCCTACCTTACAAAGAGAGTGATTTCAACCATAGGTTCTTAAAAGTACATAATATATATATATAGCCTTGCCTCATACCTAATACGCAAAGCTTTGCTTCCTTCCCTCATGTCCGACTATGCACTTTAACTTTCCTTGATTTCGTCTGTTTTGCACATCCACGTTCTACCTCTTCTTTCCTTTCTTTGAAACAAAGATACGTCCATTGCCACAAACAAGTGCTCTATGTTTAGAGCTTCTATGATCATTATTCAAACTAGCAAACTACTACGATGTGTGTTCACTTCTTCCATTATAAGTGACATGTAATGAAAGTTATGATTATTACCAAAGTTATTGCTATTCTTTGTGCTGCGATATTGTGCTGGAGATTGTTGGCATGCCATCCAAAAAGGAAGACCTTAGCGAGATAGGCATGCCAAGTTTTAACTAGAAAAAGAATGAATCAGAAATGTTTTTTGAAGGGTTTGTATTCATGATGCTTCTATATGTTTTTTCTTCGTTAAGCATTCAGATCCTACGTGTATGTTCCTCATATGGACCTACCTCTTCTTATAATCGTATAATTTAAATACAAGAAATATTAGCACTCAATGAGGATGGAGTGCACATATTTTAGCATTCATTACATGGAATGCACACATGAGTAGTCATACCACCATGAAACCTTGATCGATCAGCTTTAAGTGAGATTGTATATTGAAAAGTACACTTTACATTTGCGAGATTCTTCATAATGTTAAAGATAATGAGGGTGTGTGTGGAAAGGCATAAACGTCAAGCTAAATAGTTGGGTGACTATGCAACCATCATGCAAAGGTCTTGATAGGATGAAAAGGTACAGAAGAGGCTTACTACAATACCATTGAAAGGGATGTATCTTAGAATTCACGATAGAAAAACATGGGTGGAAGGCAAAGGTGTAACATGTGTACATGACATGAGACATGCACATGCATCCTTCTACTCTAGCATCTACATTGCAAGCTCATTGTAAATGTTTTTTGTAATTTAATTTATGTTCTTTATGATTCTATGGTCTATTCACATGTGTTGTATATGTGATAGATATTTATCCATCAACAAGCATTGAGTGGTAACCTGTGGAGTCATTCACTGAGACTTTCAAAAGTATGCGTGATGATCTTGGGGAAGCATTATTTTCCAATCAATCATCTTCTTTTTTTATTAAAAAGTATATATTTTCGTACAACGCCAAGTACATTGTCTATGCTTGCAAGACCAGAAACTTATGGAAGACTAGAGAGCTTGCCTATACCAAGCCTAAATTCCAGACAAAGGTACTCTATTAGCATTTAAATCCAAGATTATCTTAGATATTCAAAACTTTATGAAAGCAGGAAGGATTTCTAAGATGATTAAGCTATCACGGTTTATACCTCTTTATGTATTTATGGCATGCTTTTGAGAAGCAAACATGAAGAGGACAAAAGCAATGTGGCTGTCTAGACATATATCTAAGACTCACTTGGATAACGCACTTAGAACGAAATGGAAAATGACTAAAGTCATCCATAGGGATGATTTTATAAAGGGTAATGCTCGCATTGATTCTGTGTGGTGGTGGCATACAACATCTCTCGCGTGGCGACAAACCTTGTACATCACCTTAGAGTATAGATGATGGAAAAAGAGTCGAGGGTCTTGGATGCCATTAAATTCAGGGGGAATATTTATGCACTATGACCTAAGGATCTGTAGGAAGGTCATGGCATGGCTACATACCACATGCATAGTGCAAAGGATAATGAGATCATACATAAATAATAGAAGACTTGGGCTATTGTCATCCCTCCTCCACCAATTTTCGTGGCTTGGAAGGGATTAGAGTGGTGGAGGTTAAGCATGCAGTGGTGTGAACACTAATAGGATGGGTGACCTCTCGAGAAGTGGCGCCCAATTTTCTAACATGGTATCAGAGCCAAGGAGGGCATGCTAGAATGTTGTTAGTGGTTCTGGTTGACTAGCCAATTCCTCTCGGTGAATTTGAACAAAGGCCGAATGCATGCATGACTAAGAAGGCTACGTCATGCTGGTATGCCTAGAGCAATCTCAATAGTAGGTGGACATACTTCGGAATAGTCGGGTGACATCTCTATGAGAGCAGGCAGATCTCTAAGCTAAGTGTCATTGAAAACTTTAGGTACCCTACATCTTGCCCATCAAGGAAGGGTGTTTAAAGGTCATGGCATTGCCGTCTACATACCACATGCATAGTGCCAGGATAATGAGATCATACATAAATAATAGAATACTAGGGCCATTATCATCCATCCTTCACTAAATTTCATAGCTTGGAAGGGATTAGAGAGGTGGAGGGTAAGTGCACAGCGGCATGAACACTACTAGGATGGGTGACCTCCCAGGAAGTGGCCCCCAATTTCCAACAAGATGAGTGTGATGATGATAACAGAGTTGTCCCTATAAATGCAAAATCGGCATTCAGGGATGTATGCGAGTCCTTGTAATTTATAGGAATACCATGAAACTTCAAATTTAAGGTAGGTGGTATTATGATGGAAAGAAGATCCGAAAATACTTTCAATTGTATGAGATGCCCATCTCCTATAAACTTGAAGTTTAGTTCCTAATACAAAATAGTTTTGCACCTATTTATTTTGTATTGTGGATTAATTTTTTTAAATAGTTATTCATTAGGATAAGGTTGAGGTCTATAGGGGCCCTTTAGCTACCATATTATGATTTTAATGACTTTTTGTTAAAATGTTAAGTTTCTTTGACTTTAGATACCTTCTTATTCTTCAAATGGCTAGAAGTTTGAATTTCAAAGTTCCCGCCAAAATTGAATTTAAAATTGAGTGGGCAAAACCATATCATGTGAGATATCTATGGAAAGAGCTCAGCGAGAGCAGATTCTGGATCTCTAATCTCCGACAAATTTTGAGCTCATATGTAGAAGTTATGGATGTCCGAAATTTCAAAAACTTTCCCCCCACTTTTTGGGAATGAAAAGTATAAAAAGGCATCTTTTAGAGAATCTTTTGACCACCTTTAATCACCCAACATTTTTGTATACATGGCATCACATGATTGGCCCTTTTCCTTAATAACCTTTTAATCACATGGCATCTTAAAGGTCCCCTATAGGCGCAACCTTCCCTTAATGCAACATTATTAATAATATTTAAAATGTCAAAATAAGAAATTGAACTTAATATCAGATATTGATCTCATATATATATTTATACCGATGGTATCCATGCAAGTTGGTTAGGTACAAAGTGTGAGAACAAAAAACCTTTCTAATCCTTAGGCTCTTGCTTTGGCTAGTCATCGTCCATGGAATCTTTGGTCTCCTTGGATTCCTTGGTTGGATGGGACTCTGATGATTGTTTCTCCTTGCGCTTGGCTTGGAATCTTTGCTAGACTTAGACTCCTTAGTCTCCTTTGGCTTGGTCTTTTTTTTTTCCTAGGCTTTCCTTAGATTGTGTTTCTGACAAAACCTTTCACTTGTTCTTTGTGTCTATTTGAGGATGCCCCAAATTTCAATAGAGACACTATACGCGATCCTTTTTCATTGTCTTATTTTTTGTTCTTAGGTGGGGTTTCTCATGGTGGTGAATCTGGATCTTCAAGAATCTCTACATCATTATCGAGCATTAATCTAATTGCCTTTTCTCTCACCCACCATATCTATGTGTCCTCAGGCGACCCTCTGATTTATGTCACAAATGTCGCATAGATTTACCTCTTGATTCTCTCACGTGAGGTTCATGTGGATTGTGTGTGATGACACTATCCTAGCATTCGCATGAACTCATATGCATGGTGAGCACAAGGAGCTGACCTTGTAGCCTCATCCATGGAGTAGGGTTTGTGGCTGCATCCATGATGGACTTGGGGGGTCACTGTATTGACCTCCTATGTTGCACGTGCATTCAAGGGGTATTTAAAAAACCCCTTGCTTTTATAGTTTTTTGAATTTTAAAAACAGCCCTTCTGTGTAACGCACGTGCTACCTTACATATTTTCAGTGACCCCCCACTCCCCCCCCCCCGCCCCAAGTAAATAATGCATGATGAAATGTTATTAGGAGTGTGCCTAGGGCTGGAAATTTGTCTCGACATTGTTTGATGATGAATATAGGAGAGGATGATGTAGAAAGATGATGACAAAGATGTGAAACCATGATAGACTAAGAAATTTAAAATGCATTTACTCAAATCTACGACTCATTTTGGGGGGAACCTAGTTTTTAAAATTTTATTTTCTTAAGTACTGAAGACAGTTGGTATGTGGGAGAAGGTTTTAAAGTTGAAACCCCCAAAAAATAGCCATGAAAGATTAGTGGTGATAGCCCCACTAAAATAGCCAAAACTAGTGAAGTTAGTGAAAAGTAGATATGACACTCAATGTCATATTTATCGTTAAATGTCATGTTTATATTGGTCCAAAGATTCATTCAAATCCACTACAAGTGATTAAAGTGTGGCCCTTTTTGAAAACTTTTACCCTAATGTTACAGGAAAGGGATACATGGTCCTAGGGCTATATCTCCAAATCAAATGGCTCTATTTCCATATTGTCAAATTATATGGATCTATTGCCATATCTCCAAGCCATGAGCTCTAATGCCCTAAGCTAGGCTTTAGATCCCATGTAAGCCCTGACCACTAGATGGGGGATATAGCTCTATGGAGATATCTGTAGCCCTTTAACTACAATTCACTACAGAAAGGGGAGACATTGTAGTAGGGCTAGAGATATGGCTATAATACCATATCTCCAGCCCTTAAACTATAATTCACTAGAGCAAGGGAGACATTGCAATAGGGCCATATCCTTAAAAGAGATGACTACTATTCCATATCTTCATACTTTGAGCCACCTATCTCTACAGGAGATATGGTACTACGGTCATTTATTTACAACCACCTCTAGAGGCATGAGCTACCAATCTCTTTAAGAGATATGGACCTAGAGCCATTTATTTAGAGACTTGCCTATATAAAGTTTAAGCAAGGGATGGCCCTAGATCCATTTATTTACTTCCACCTCTAGAGGCATGAGCTACCAATCTCTTAAAGAGATATGGACCTAGAGCCATTTATTTATAGTCTTGCCTATAAAGTTTAAGCAAGATATGGCCCTAGATTCATTTGTGTACTTCCATGGCCATGCATGTCTAGAGCCAAGTGCCTGACTCTAAGCCTCATTTTATGGGTGTAGATACCTACCCCCCATTGGATGGAGAGATATGAATGTATGGGCGATATCACCATACCTTGAGAAACCTGTCCTAGCATGAGATATAACCCACCTTTAATTAGCTATTTAACTTTCCCTATCTCCAAAGGAGTCATGGCTCTAATGCCATAATCCATTAAGGTAAGGATATACATGGTGTTAGGTTTGTGCAAATGATATGGCTTAATGGCCATATCTCTATGCCATGATCTACCCACCTCTAACACCTTGAGTAAGACTTAGAGTCCATGTTGTGGTTTTGAAGCAATATTTCACTAAAGAATAATGCAATATTTCTCTTTGGGTAATATCTTCAAATGATATTTATCTTGGGCCATATCTCTATACCTTGACCTACACACCTCTAAAAAAGATGTGTACCTATAACTATTTCCCCAATGTAACTTGCCACATACCTTTAGAAGCCACGAGATAGGCTATAAGCATAATCTATGGTTTTGAAGTAATATTTGTTCTAGCATGTCAAAGAGATTTTGCCTAGTGTCATAAATCCACATCTTAAGCTTCTCACCTCTACAAATGATATGGGCTTGGGGTCATTCATTTAAATACATCTCTATAGACATGAGCTACCAATCTCTAGAGGATATAATATTATGGCTCTTAAAAAGACATTTCTTATGAGTCGTGACTACCTACCTTGAGCTAGGTGCTGAGCGTAGCCCATAAAGCCATATCATGAAATGATATGGCTATAGGGACATATCTCCGTAGCCAAGAGAGATACGGCCCCTTGACCATATCTTCAAATAATTATTACTGAGATGTCTGCTAGGCCAGAACTTGAAAGATTTCTGTATACCCATGATTGCCAACAAGAAGAGGGATGGTGTTTTGGCTCTTAACCCACAATACATTAGACATGGCAAGTTTGTAACCATTGTTAGTTTTAACTTAAAAGTATAAATAAATTATGTAAACATACGTGAAACTATTTTAATAAATTGACATTACTAAACCTTTCTTTGACATTTAACTCCATTTTTTTAACATATAGCTTCACAAAAACCAAACTTACTCAAGTGGACGTGGAGTCAATAGTAATCACCACCTCTATGCAAAAAAAAAATGAAAAAAAATAAAGAGACTCTAAGTGCAAGTGGCCAAGATAGTAGTACAAGTTGTACTACTTCCAAAAGGCTATGTTGACTATGATATTAGACTTAAATGGACTGTTATTGCAACAATTCATGTTTACGTCACCAACACATAATTCCTTGTTGGTGGTATGATGAAAATAAGAAAATGGTTCTTCAACCTGACTGTATGGACGTCTTAAAGACCTTGGTAGAGAGGTTAAATGCAGGCATCTGGTCAACTAAAATAGAGCGTGATGTTATGAGTATAGTTAGAGGCTTGCATCATGCTAGGAAACAAATACCTTTTTTTTCTATTTGGAGTGAGAGAAGATGCTATACTTATCCCAAAAATAAACTAATGAAGCCAGGAAATCTGATTGTAGAGGCAATGTTAAAACCCTTGGCATTTATCTCATCAGAATTCAATTATGATGCTAGGAGGACAGTTCTTATTAACGACTCTCCATTCAAGTGTTGTGTTAGTCCTACAAACTAATGCATCTTTCCATCAATGTTTGATGTTGAAGACAAGGATGATAACATTCTCTTAGGATAGTTTCTTCCTTACCTACATATGCTTAATGAAGAGCTAATGACATATGTAGTATGATAAGATCCAATCAATATGGACAAAATCCTTTGCTAGAGGGTCATGAAGAATTTCCAGTGGTTAAAGAAGTTATTAAAGGAATGGGCACATAAGAGTTTGAAATGGGCAGAAAGCATGTTTAAAATAGCCAGATTTCCTAATATAGTACCCTTGATGAATCCAACAATTTCCAATGAGACAGATCATCACAAGATGTAAGTCATAGAACTCACAATAATGGTGGTTCTACTCAGCATGTTAATAAAAGTCTGTATTAGGTTATGATTAGAAAATCCCAATTCCTAGACTGGAAATGTTCAGGGATTTTATGATCAATTTTCCTCAAAACATAGGTTTTATGGCATAAATAACTACATGTTTGGACATTAAAGCATGCAAATTAATTAATTTGTGATGTAAAACATAATCAAATTCCCCCAATATTAAGTAAGAAAGCTACATGCACGCACATTACCGTAGCCCTCCCATGGGGAATGAAGATATTATACTTTTCACATTGAGATTTATAGTCCCAAAATGACACCATTAGAATTTATCAAGGGACTTAAAAAAACAAAATGCTTTTTTACAGCTGTTTTTTGAATTAAGGGAGAATGGCACTGGTGCCATTCTTCCTCAATTTTGGTAACAAGGACTTCAAAAATATAAAATGGTTTTCTACAACTATTCTTGAACCTATGTACAATCCTTATTAGAAAGATGGTTAAGGTACACCAACTATGAAATGCAATTTTTGGTAGCATGAACCGTCATCATCTCAAGAGTCTTTGTGGTGATCATAAACACCATCAAAATATTAGTTCTAAGAAGTGTTGTTCTACAATTTTCACATTCAAATAGTTTAATAAATGATCATGGTGCCATTCTCCTCATTGGTTGACCTTATTATTAAGGGTTGCATAACATTATATAAAACATACAAACTTAAATTGTATAGACTAGTATATCCACTGTCATAGTAGGGGACTGGTAGGGTGTTTTTCTCTTATCCTTTACTTGTTTTTGAGAGAGATTGTCACTCTCCACTTTTTTCCACTAGAATGGAAGGGTTTAGTAACCTCTATACTTGAAGTGGTGCTATTCTCCAATCCGCTTGGAATATTTTATTTTAGGGATCAATGATGGATTTGGTACCATTCTCACCTCATTAAGGGAGATGGTACACTACTACATGATAGCCTAATACCGGCGCTTATACTGACGTTATTAAACGGGGTCTAAAAAAGCCCCGTCATCGGTATAAACCCTGGTATCTGCGCCGAAACCACGACGTCGATATTTGCATCGGGCCCACATACCGGCGTGTATACCGGCGCCCATACCGACGCACATAGCGGCATGCATACCTGCGTACATACCGGCGCACATACCAGCGTGCATACCAGCGTGCATATCGACGTGCATACCAGCGCACATATCGGCGTGCATATCGGCGGATATACTGACCCTTATACTGGCAAATATACCGGCATATATACCGGCATGTATACTGGTAAATATACCGGTGGGTATACCGGCACTTATACCGGTGGATATACCGACGACAAAGCAGTAATTGTTTTTTGGACAGAATGGTGTTGCCAGGCTGCCTGCAGTCAACAGGACTCAAGAGCACTAAACAGACAGCACCATTCTGTCCAAAATAGAGTACAAAAGACAACCATGCTCGTTTTTTAATTTTTCAGATAAACAAGAAAATAAACATTACTCATGAATATTTTGATCATATACCAATAGTTTAAAGGACTTACATTATGGTAATGCCTCCCAATTGATGGTCTCTCCTTCTACTTCAAACATCTCAAATAAGGCCACAAGGCCATATTTGTGAGCGTACTTCTCTTCTCGCCTACTTGGTGGGTGATTCATGGCCAACTCCTACATAAACGATTAACAATTACAACTTTTAGAAATCAACATTTAGCCCACATACATACATTTAGATAAACAAAATTGCTACAAATACTTACGAATTCATGGCGCATGGTTTCGTAACCACCACTCCCAAGATGAGAAGCCCCTACTGTTTGGAGTCTCGTCCTTGCCGCCTCTCTTTGTTGTTGAAACCTCTCTGGTGTCTCTGTGAGCTCCTGAGATATGGCTTCCCACTCCCTATCATCTAGCCAAACAGGTTTCTCTTTCCCCTCTCTAAATGCATCCCTCGCCTCTGACCTACGATGCCCCATCAAAATGCGAGCTGTATATTGTATCCACTCATTAGAGACGACATCCATAGGGTCAGATGGCTGAAACTCTTGCTTTATCTTTGTATTTATGTAATTTTTCTTTTCCTTATCTTGTTGATCCCATAAAGTCATAACAGAGTTGTGAAACTGTATAGTGCACAATTGTCGAATTCGTGTCTTCATTGCCTTCCCTCCTGCACTATTCATTATAGGTGCCCCATCCCTAATTGTGTATATCTTGCTGTTGTCATGGTCATGTGCACCCCAAGGAGTGGAAGGTGAACCTATGGGTGTGCTATCAACAGATGAGAGCGAAGGATGACACTCACATGGTGGTGGTGTCACAGCATCTGTGGCACTACCACCACAACAACCTCCCCCTGAAGACCTACTACATGAGCGACGTCTATGTGAAGAGGTGGTAGATCGAGCTGTAAGAGGAGTGGAAGGCTGTGTGGTATGAGGTGTGGGAACTTCTGTCGTACCTACAGGTGTGGGAACTACTGTCGTACCTACAGGTGTGGGAACTGCCGTCGTGACGCCAGATGGTGAGGCAGATGTCCCTGCTCCAGAACCCTAATAAATCTGAGCCATGGCTCTCTGATCTGGAGCCATGGACGAGAAAAAACCATATAAGTGCTTGGGACTCATGCCCTGAGGTGTAGGGTTAATTGAGAAATCAGGACTGTAGTTGAGCGACGGTGAGTCATCACCCATGGCCTGCTGGACAAAAAACCATATGACAAACTTATGCGAAATGAAAATTACATGGTAAACAATGAAAGAACCATATGACAAACATTAACAATGATAAACAACAATGGTAAACCATATCACTTTGCACCTGCACTAGTGATTATGACGGTAAACATTAACAATGGTAAACAATGAAAGGACCATATGATAAACATTAACTTCCCTAAACAACAATGGTAAACCATATCACTTCGCACCTTCAATGTCTTAAAATCATTACAAATATGTCATAACTATTTGCATAATCATTAAGATACATCATTTTAAAAATCATTATCTATTCTATCATCCTCATTAAGATCAATAGCCCCAAAGAGATCTATTTCTATGTACATTTCAGCATGCTCATCATTAAAAGCTCCTTGATGAAGGATGTCCTCATCATCTATATCTTCTTCCTCAATAGGTTTTCCAGCTTCATTGGTTTGCACCTCTTCATTTGCATCTTGCTCTAGTTGCTCCTCTTCATTTACTTGCTCCTCTTCATTGTTGATATCGGCTTGTTCTTGTTGCTCTCCACCACCCTGTGAATCCACATCACCCTATTGTAGCTCTAATTCTTCACAAATTTGCTTACTGCGGGGGGCGGCTTGAACCACAAATAGCCAGTGTGGATCTTTTGGATCTTCTTTAAAGACAACCTGCTCACAATGCTCTGGGCGCACAAAAGTATCTTGCTGATCGGTCCATACCTTTGTGGAGTCCACTTGGATGAGGCCACTCTTGTCTCTACGTACAGTTACATGTGGCCCATTTGTGATTACCTTGAACCACTTCACATCAAAGATAAACAACTCAAAATTTCTAAAGCCGACCTTTAATATGTCTTGAATGGTTCCAAAGTAATCAAGCATTCCACTAATTGTGTTATCATCACTTGCACTTGCTCGACTTTCTTGAACAAATTGTCCTGTGACACCACAATCAAAGGTTGCTCTTCTTTGGTCTATTTGTTCTACTCGAAAATGACGTCCATGTGACCAAAATGCCCCATATTTGTGATACTACAAATAGCACATAAAGATTGTTGATGGACAAACAATAACTGAGACATGTAGAGAAAAAAAAGAGAGACATGTACAACTTAAACACTTACATGCCAATTGCATCCTTTTGTAAGCTCCTCCTCCTCCTCTGTTATAGTTAAACCAGTACGTTTGGCTTCTAAAATTGTAGCTTCTAGCCATCTACTTGTGGGAAAGTCCGGAAGAGCTTGCAGACCTTCTGGATATGGGAGATTTCTTGTAGTGCGATTCCTTATGAAACTTAAACGATCTTGTACTCGCTATCGCTTGAGAGCTTCATATGTGTCAATCCACTTCTCCATTACATGCGAGTTCAAGATGCAAAATTTGTTGATTTTTTTCTACAAATTGTTATCCATCTTTCTCTTAATGCCTTGGCCTTGAGGTTCCTCACCAATGACTCACCTGTTAGACTCTTGAGACGATAGTCGAGGTATCTCTGGATCTGATGAACTTAAATATTCAGTGATGTAAACAAGGGACTCTTGTATCAGCCACCCTTCTGCCATACTTCCCTCCGGGAGAGCCATTTGGCAAACAAATCCCTTTAATGTCTTCATAAACCTCTCCAAAAAGAACATCCATCTTGAATGGACTGTTCTAGCAACTGCAACCTCATCCACAACATGAACTAGCAGATGCATCTGGATTGTTAATAAACTTGTAGGAAAAAACTTCTCTACCATGCAGAGTGCCTCTATGGAGTTTAAACGCGTTGTCTCCAAAGTGTCTCTCTTTATCTCTTTTGAAGAAATCCAATGCACCAATGTGCTAATCTTATAGATAGTAGCTCTAATGTCTTCAGTGAGGCAATCCTTTATTGCTATGGGGAGCACAAATTGTAAAAACTTGTGCCAATCATGACTCTTGAGGCCACTAAGATCATCATCCTTTGTAAATGCACTTTTCAAGCAATGCATACAACCTGTAGGAGTCCGAAACTCTGAAATTGTCCTCTTCACTTGTTGTTCCTCCATCTTACTGAAAACCCATGGGGCTCTTGGAAGTAGCACCTTTCCATTGGGTCTAGTGCGAGCCCACAACTCTTGCATGCAACCTATCTCTTCTAAGTCATCCCTTTGGCCTTTAGTCTCCTTTTTTCCTGTCATGGTCTTCCATAGAATGTCAGTTACATTCTTGAAAATATGCATCGGGTCAAGCAAATGGTATATAAGAAGATCACCCCAATAGGGGAGTTGGTGAAAGATAGAGAGCCTCTTCATCCCAGGACATGCCAAGTTGCCACATTCCTCCCATTTGAGCTTCCAATTGCTTGCCTTCAGTGCACTTGGAGGAGGTCTTCCTAGATTACCATCCCGTAATTCATGATTTTCTGGAAGATACCTAACATGTCCTTGGTAGACATTCTTTCGTAATGCTTTTGAGTATCTTGAATCAAGTCGAGGACCACATAGAGGACATGCATTACAACCCGATATAGACAAACCTGAGCATTCTCCATAGCCAGGCCAATCATGCATTGTCCACATGAGAATACCTTGCACAGTTGCAAGTCTTTGGCCACTCTGCTGCTTTGACATCTCATTCACTTCAATTCCATTCCACAAGGTGCATAACTCATCAATAAGTGGTGCCAAATATACATTCATCTTCTTCACCTTGTACTTTCTTGGAACTATTAATGAGAGTAACAAATGACCTTTCTTTATTGCTAACCATGGCAGAAGATTATGATTCACAAGGCAAACAGGCCATGTGTTCCATGAAGAGCTCCGTAAACCAAAAGGGTTTACACCATCCATTTCTAGGCCAAGACGGAGGTTACGAGGATCTTTTCTAAAAGCCGGCCATTTCTCTTCAATGTGTCTCCATGCGGGTGAATCAGCAGGCACACGCATCACTTCATCTGTGGATCGAGTTGTGGCATGTCATGTCATCAAGCTTGCTATAGATTTGCACCTGAACATGCTTTTTATTCTTGGGATGATTGGAAAGTGCCTAAGAACCTTTACTGGGACAGCTTCCCCCTGAACATCTTCTCTATATCTGTTAGAGCCACAATGGGGACATTCTTGCAAATGCTCGTATTCATGGGGCGGAAGAGAATACAGTCATTGCGACAAGCATGAATATTATTGTAATCCATGCCTATGGATTTCAATAACTTCTTGGCATCTACACAAGATGGAGGCATCTCGTTGCTGTATGGCAATATCTGGTCTTTCAAAAGCCTGCAAGTATGGCAATATCTGATCGTTACTATTAAGATTTAGTCAAATACAAGTTGAAAATTTATCATTTCAACATTAGGTGTAATCTCCATAAATCCCTTACTTGAAGAGTTCAGTGACACTTGTATTAGACCATCCAAAAATTGACTATAAATTTAGCATCGTAAGAGATGCACGCAATACAGATATCTTGGCACCATTGTATAGTGGAAGGCGTGCAAGTTTACGCATGGCCTCTTCCTCTGGTTCATAATTTGACCCTTGAGAATGTCGTGGTTGATGATCTTCATGTTCATGCTCCTCAAAGACACCTTCTTGTTGCTCGAGAAAGGCATCCAACATTTCCTCCATTGGACCTTCTTCCATTCCCTGACCTTCTTCCATTCCCTTGGGTGCTGTTAATTGAGCTCCATCTGTCACTCCCTCCTTCGATATTCTCATCCTTTGTTGGGGACGAGAATTCATAGGCGTAATGTTATCAAGATGTGGTTGCACACTTGCTTGGTTGTACGATTGAAACCGTAAATTTTGTAAGCGCTCCATTGGAAATATGCCAGCATCATGAATATGCTGGTTGCAAATCCTTCGTTTTCAAAATATTTGGTACTTACATCGTATGCATGGACATGCTATTCTCTCTTCAAGATTGAGAGGCTCCATCTAGCAAGATAACATGTATATGTAGCTCATTAAATGTAAATCATTATGCATTACACAAAGCATTATGTAAACCATAAAACAGGGCTTCTTTTCCCCAACCGTGAGAGGGAGATTTTAAATATAACATTTAAAGCATCAAACGAGCTTCTTTTCCCCAACCGTTGAGGGAGATTTTAAAGATAACATTTAAAGCGTCAAACGGGCTTCTTTTCCCCAGCCGTTGAGGGAGATTTTAAAAATAACATATAAAGCATCAAACGGGCTTCTTTTCCCCAGCCGTTGATGAGGGAGATCAAGTATACATTAGCGATGTTTAGGCATATACATTAGCTTATGGATATGTGCTTTAGGCAATTACATTAGAGTTATACATATAGACATAGCGTTGACATGCATGTCTTAGACATTAGATTTCAAGTCGAAAAAGAGACTGAAACGCCTTGGGTATGCGCCAAAAAGAAAATCTCTCTCTCTCTCTCTCTCTCTCTCTCTCTCTCTCTCTCTTGCAAAGTGTGTGTGTGTGTGTGTAAAGACAAATAAGCACATACATTAATTTCTTATGCACTCACATATATGCTAATATTAGCATATATGTGCATAAAACAACAAGCTTGCATACTCAAAAAATAATAATTACAAATTGAGAACAAATTAAAACATAACAAAAAGAGAAGTAATAAAACAACATAATTGGTAATGTGCTTACCTCTCAAATGTGGATTGGATAGTGCGTGTTCGAAGTAGATCTACAAGCTAGGACACACATGGGAGAAACAAACCTACACACACATTGCATACATTAGTAATAGATGCACATACACAAGCTCTCTCACTCTCTACATCTCTCACAACACACACATACAAATCTTCTCTTCATACATAATTAAGAAGGTAAGAAGAAGGATGGAGAGAGGGGAATGAGATATACACACACATCACACATTTACCCTAATCTCCACACACACACACACACACACACACACATAAGAAGATGAGGAGAGAGAGAGAGGCAAAATGCCATAAGAAGATGAGGAGATGGGGAGAGGCAAAACGCCCAAGGAGAGAGAGAGAGAGAGAGGGAGATCTACACACACACTTCACTAATTCTCTCCACACACACACACACACACTTCACTAATTCTCTCCACACACACACACACACAACAAGAGTGGGTTGAATGGAAGAAGGCGAATGCTTGAGGGAGATGCATGCATACCTTGTCTGGATATTCGACGCCGTGCAAAAGAGAGAATAATAGGTTCTCGGCTGTAAAAAAGTTATGGGCGTCGGTATATGACTCGATATATCCATCGATATCTGTGTCGGTATATCCGTCAGTATCTGCATCGGTATATCCGTCGGTATCTGCATCGGTATAGGCATTGGTATAGGCGTCGGTATACACGTCAGTATATGCGTCGGCATACAAACTTTTGAAAATTACCCGCCCGACTTTTCGCCTCCAAGTTTAGGACGTACATACCAACGTTCGACATTTGCGTCGGTGTTCTAACGTCGGTAAGCCCTAAACCTCTAGTAGTGGTAGCCCCATTACTTAGGGAAAAATGGCATTATGTCGTTCTCTCCTTGAAAATTTGGGTTTGATTACAAGGAAAAGCGACCGTAGGTACGTTTATAGATGCGTTTTGACAACGTGGTTTAAAAATGTTCCGGACGCATTTATAAACACGTCTAAAATCGCATCTACCTACACATGTCTATAATAGAGACTATAAGCGTGTCTATAAGCGCATCTATACTGCATAATAGACACGCTTATAAATGCGCTCTAGGACTTAAAAAAAATCCCAGAGCGCGTGTAGCTGCCTGTGCAGATGTACAACCACATTTTCTACACATGCAGCTGCATTTTCTGCACAAGCAGCTCTCTGGTTTAAGGTTTTGCTTACTTGTACATAGACAAATCAAGATCAGCAAAGATATCAATATAAAAACTTAAATTAAAGAAAGATATGCACAAAAAGATTTGTGAACACACTTCCAATATTGATTAAAGAAGATGAGAAATTATATTTTATATCTAAAAATTTGTCCATACATGATCATAGCCACATAAGGCTTGAATAAAAACATAAATACCTAAATAAGATGAAAAATTTCATCTTTTATCCAAGAAGTTGTCCATACATGATGGTAGCCACATGAGGCTTGAAAAAGAAACATAGTTACATAAACCAAAACTATACATGAAGAAAAACTAGCGGGTGACTACTCGGAGGAGTCATCACTCTCTGAGTATTCTTGTCCTCCTTCTTGTCCACATTGTGCCTACACAAAGTGAATAATAAAGAGTATTACCTGCATTGGTGTTCTCCTTGCTCGATTGTATTGTTCGTGGGAGATGATCCCTTCCCTTCATCACGTGAGTGAAGGTAATCCCATGTATCTCCTCTGCTATTGTGGCGACGATGGTACCTAGTCTCTGCTAGGGTAGGATCTCTACCCACATAACTATGAGGTGTCACATCTCCTGAAGGTGGAGGTGTAGGAGATGTTGTAGCACTAACTGGGGCTCACGGATGAGGGGTGAATGTAAAGGCAGGTGAAGTGCCTAGCAAGGGACTTGTTGGGATGTGGGCGGACCTGATGGTAAAGGGGTGCCTGCTACATAAGCTGCCAACTGCTTGGGAGTGGGAGTATAGCCAAAGATGCCCTCTACCTCCCTAGCAAACCATCGTTGAGACTCGATGAGAGCCTCAACCTCTAGGTATGTGGGATAAGAGGATGAGAACCCATGCCACATCTATACAAACAAAGAAAATAGTAAAAAAGTATTATGAAATGAAGACTTCCCGACTCTTTAAGTCAATTGATCCCCCCGGGAATCATCTCATTCCTCAAAACACAAAAAATAATCAAATATTAAGAAAATATTATAAATAAAGACTTTCCGGCTCTTTAAGTCAATTGACCCCGGGAATCATCTCATTCTCCAAAACAAAAAAAATAAACAAACCAAGAAATTTTAAAAAAATATTAAACAACTAGTCCTGGCTCTTTAAGTCAAATGACCCCGGGAATTAATACATAGACAATGCAATAACCACCACCTTAAATAAAATGAGTGTAAAAAGAGGCCTACCTTGGTTATTTGTGATTTTTGAGGTCAAGTATATAAAAATTTGTAAAATAGCCAAAAAAAAGTGAGCTATATAAACACTTGATTGTCTATTACAAAAGAAAAATAGGGTTCAAGAGCAAGAGTAAGAGCAAGAGAAAGAGCAAGAAGAAGAACAAGAAGAAGAACAAGAGAAAGAGACTCACCACAACCAAGGTATGTACCTTCAAACTCTTACTCCATAGTCCTTTGTAAAGCAGATTTGCAGCCTAGTGAGATGAAGCTTGAGAGAGTGAGAGAGGGTTAGAAGCTTGAGAGGGTGAGAGAGGATTAGAAATAGGGTGGGAAGATTTTTGCAAGAACTGCATTTTTCCCTTTCTGCATACTTTCAAAATTCTCTCGGGTTTGATTTTCGATCTTTTTTGTCACACAATTCGTGTCTATTTTAGCATCTAAAAGTGCGTCTAAAATCAAGTCTAAAAGCGTGTCTAAAAGGGAGTCTATAAACGCGTCTAAAAGGGATTCTATAAACGCATCTATTCTACAGAATAGATGCATCTATAAACGTGAAACAGAAAAGTATTTACACACACATAGAAAGATGAAAATTATTTTTTCTTGTTTGAATATGCAGGATGTCTTCATCAATCAGTTCTTCTAGTGATGAGATGAGTCCCTTTGTGTTCAAAATCAGGATTGTTAGTTGCAACCAGAAATAAAATGTATGTGTGATCGTTGTCGAGGATGTATGCATCGACAACGTAGCATTACGATAAATCACATTTCAATGTATGGAAAATGGAAACTGACGGGGTCAATGGTAAGTAAACTTTGCTTAAATTGTAAGAATTTAATTAAGAATTAGTATTTAATGGAGACTCACATTGAAATACTTGTGTGTAGGTGAATGTGCCGCATCCTTCTATGTTAACTCATAAGCGGTATCAAGAGGCCAAGCGTCGTAGAGAAATGGAAGAGGCTTCACAAAACTTAGAAGTGGTGGAGGATTGTAATGATGGAGATACAAGCCAACCACCCTTTCCTTATGACATGGTGGAGGAAGAGGTTTTAGAAGATATGGTACGTGCTCTATTTTCCAATGAGTGTAG
The DNA here is from genome assembly GCF_041138505.1 of Cibotium barometz. NCBI lineage: Eukaryota > Viridiplantae > Streptophyta > Polypodiopsida > Cyatheales > Cibotiaceae > Cibotium > Cibotium barometz. Next base: position 39,937,901 of record NC_141082.1, read on the forward strand.
TGAAAATGAAAAAGCCATGGAAAATGATCACCTTTATAATGTGGCTTCAACCCCACTTTTTGAGGGATGCACATATTCCATTCTACGCGCTTCTCTCGAGTTTCTCAACTCACAAACAATCTATGGATGGAGAAATGCAAGTTTGAATGCACTTCTCGAGTGAGTTTTCTACTTTCATGAATTGTCTACTTCCATTATAGATATATAAGAAGAAATCATTTTTTATATTAATGTATTTGATTATTTTGTTGATAGGCTTTTGTCAAAGATGCTTCCAAAGGAGAATAGATTGCCAACCTCAAGAGACCAAGCAAGAAGCTTTGTGAAATCTCTTGGAGGCTTGGATTATACTCGCATCCATGCATGTATCAATGATTGTGTTCTCTTACGTGGGATAAATGCGGCGGTGGCTCAAGAGTGTCCTATTTGTGGGGCGAGCCAAGATATCGAGAGGACCTTAAAGGTCTACATGTGCCGCATAAGGTGTTGCAACATTTTCCATCATTCCTTGCATCCAACACATGTTCAAGTGCAAATTTATTGCAGAGCTTATGTCATGGCATTCCTCTCATCGATCCAATGATGGAAAGATGAGAACTCCCATAGACACTCTTGCATGGAAGTACATCGAGGAAATGTGGCCAAGCTTCAAGGAAGATCCTAGACATTTGAGACTTGGATTGGGTATGGTTGGTGTTAATCCTTTTGGAATCAAGAGCACCTCATATAGTATATGGCCAATGGTAGTGGTGAATTACAACATTCCTCCATCCATGGCAATAAAGAAAGGACATGTCATGTTATCCCTTCTCATTCCTGGGAAACATAAGGTAAAGAATATGGATACATATCTTTAGCCCTTTATTGATGAGCTTGATATACTTTAGAGAGGTATCCATGTGCATGACATATGTTGGCTTCCATCTTCACGAGACTTTCTCTTGAAGGCCATCTTGATGTGGATGATACACGACTTTCCTGGTTATGGTGAGTGTTTAGGTGAGTCAAATGGGTTTCGTACTCAACGAGAACCTCAACCTCATTTGGGAAAGTAGGCTCGTTCTATGGGGTCTTCTCCTCAACACATTTTAAGATCATTTGTATCATGGTTACTCTATAGCGCTCCACAAAGAGGTTGTCATATCTTTCAATATTTGACTACGGTGAAAGGGAAAAAAAATTATCAAGTTTAGTAGAGCATAAATTTATGATTGCTGAGGGAGAAATTATCCTAACAAGTTTTATTACCTTGGTCCATGTAGGGTTATGTTGAAACAAGCTGTCTAGTAGGTAATCTGCATGTATAATAGATCTCCAGCCACACGAATAGCCATCTATTTGATATGGCATAGATATTTCCTTGTTGATTGTTGCAGAATCAACAATGTCTTCAACAAGGCAAATAGGGCCAATAGTTGCAAGCATTCTCTTAATACAACTGTCAAGGTATAAAAATTTACTAAGACACCAGAAATTGCAGAAGGACTTGATAATTTAGAGTAACATAAATGAGCAAGACTCACAGTCTCAATTCAGGGTGTGTGCCTGGTATGGAATTCATAGTCCAGACCATCTTCTTGTCTACCTCCAAATAGACAAGGCTCTAATTATTGCTGAAACATTAAAAACCAGAGTTAAAAACAAGACATTAAATCAATCAAAATTTTAAATAATATCAAAAAATATATATATTTACCTTGATTCCTATGGAAAAATAATCGTGTTGACTTCCCTGAAGTTGCAGTAGGTAAACCATATTCTTATGTTATCTGGTGGACTACTTTTGATCCTTAGTAGAGGAGCAAGTTGAGAATTAACAATAAAAACTCCAGTCTGGGACTCTGTAGGGATCTTACACCTTACTAAACTGCCAAATAAAAAAATAAACATTAACACCAGAAATTATCAAACTTGAAGCAAACAAATACATTAGACTCAGATGAAGAAGAACTTACTTTAGACAAACATACAAAATAGAGTCAGATATCTAATCTCTCTCTTGCTTCAATATATTTAGGTCCACCAAATCAAGACTAAGTTGTCTCTCCCCATCGTCCAGGGCTACGAAGGCATATATACCATTCTGAAATTTTAACGATTCATGTAAATTAACAGCATCTAATTCTACAGTTTCCTCCTGGTACAACTTGTCCCTTGAAAGCTCAACCTCTAGGCTTCTCCATGGCCATTGCATTCTTCTACTTTAGTGCTTACTATGGTAACCTGGCCTCCTTTGTTCAGCCGTGGCTCTTGTATTAACTTCATGTGTAACCTCTGTGATCTTTATGTCATCGCTCTGCTTCCTAACAGGGGGTATCATAAGAATATCTCTCATTTTACAATCAATTATTTCGATAGGAAATAGAAGCTTCTCGAATCTCCATCTAACTCTCGTCAGAGTCTCCGAATCTTTAACCATGATGGTGATTCTGTGTGCGTGTGCAGCAACTATACACATATCGTCGAAATATTCTAGAATAAAATCTTCAGTTGCCTCCTAAAGACAAAGCAAGCCTCTTCTCTTCCACCGAAAGAGACCATTGATCACAAACTGATCTCACTAACCTCTAGAAAGGAGCCTTAGGAATACAGAGCTCAATACATTTTTGACCTTTCCTAATCTCCCTTCAAATATTACCCTTTGAGAAAACCTACTACACCTCGCCCGTTTCAAAATATGCATAGGCTTTCCCTTTCTCCTCTGTTTAGAAGCAACTTTCGTACCAACATCGGGACCGTTGCCTTGCCTACGGGCAGTTCTCTTAGTCCTCGCCATACAAAAAATTGCACATTTCAAAACATATCCATAAGCATATATATATATATATATATATGTCTCTCTCTCAAATATGCTTTATACACACACACACACACATACACACACACATACGCACACATATGCATCCACATATACTCTTTACATTTCTATATAAATGCAAGTACAAGCATATAAGCAATTGGTCATGATAGCCTAAAGACCCGATAACCCGTTTGCAAACCTCTTAGATTTTTATATTCGCATCAAATGGCTACAAAGGTGCAAGCATGAAAATATATGTATATAAGAATAAATCGATATATATATATATATATATATATATATATATATATGTATGTATGTATGTATATGTGTATAAATAGATACAAATATATACGTACACACACACACACACATATATATATGTACGTATGTATACTTATGCTTGCGTCTTCATAGCCATTTGACGCGATTATGAAAATCTAAGAGGTTCGCAAATGGAATGTCGCATCTTTCGGATATTATATTCTTGTGTGTGTGTGGGTGTGTGTCTCTATATACACATACACAACTATATTCGCAAGTAGAATCATATAGAAATATGGTGCATATAGCCGAAAGATGTGATATTCACTTTGAGTAGCTACTAATTTAGGATCTTTTAATTTTGACTATTTGCTTAGAGAAGCTAGAATATATGCATCTAGTAGCCATTTAACGCGAATAAGAAAAAATAAGAAGACTGGAAACATGATATCGTGCCTTTTGACTATCATAAAGATTTTGGTATATATATATAAATAGATACGTATATATATGTGTGTGTGTGTGTGTGTGTGTGTGTGTGCATATATATATACCTATGCTTGCGCCTTCATAGGCATTTGACGTGAATATGAAAATCTAAGAGGTTTGCAAATGGGATATCGCATCTTTCGGCTATCATGACCAAATTCGCCTGTGTGTGTGGGTGTGTGTCTCTATATACACATACACAACTATATTCGCAACAATCGTATATAAATATGGTGCATATAACCAAAAAATGCGATATTCACTTTGAGTAGCTACTAATTTAGGATCTTTTAATTTTGCCTATTTGCTTAGAGTAGCTAGAATATATGCATCTAGTAGCCATTTAACGCGAACAAGAAAAAGTAAGAAGATTGGAAACGCGATATCGTGCCTTTCGACTATCATAAAGATTTTGGTATATTGTGTTGTATGTTAAAATATATTTAAGTATATTTCTTTACAAGTATGACGATACAATTGTCGTTGTACATATATGTATGTAGTAAACGTACATATATTTTTATGTACAAGGACGACTGTATTGTCAATTTTTTAAAGAAACAATAATGACTTCTTCACTCGATAGGTGTTACCCTTAAGAAATAAGGAAACAAATGCACTTCCGATGCATTTTGGTTTTTAAAAGGTATATTTAATGTTGTTTTTGTGATGGTAATATGATCTGGAATAGGTACCTAGTAAGAGATTTTGTTGAGCTGAAGTTGGTCGTGAGGCAGATGGAGTACTGTCGTGAGGCAGCTGGAGCGGGGTTCCTGAGCTAGAGCGTTGGAGGCTGAGCTGGAGCGTTGGTCGTCAGCTTAAGTTGACTTTTGAGACAAAAAACCAAACACACATTCATGGATTGCAAGAAATAAAATGACATTTAATAATGGGGAAGTACGCTTTAAATGCGACACGTATAGAGAGTACTTTTTGCCATGTGTCATTGTTTTGCTTGTTGCATGCAGATTAACCATTTAACACAAATATCAAAGCAGTCCACATGTCATGCTGCGATTGAATGTCATACGGTCACGTTTAAATAACACATTTCGACTTAAATAGCATGGCCCAATAAACTATTCTCACACAAACTCACGGAACTAGAGAGTTTTTTTTCCCAAATTTCTCTAAGGTTTCTCGAAAAGTCCAGATTTTGACACAGTTAGAGTTTCTACACCCCACTTGTGAGAATCTAGCTGTCACTTGCTTTCGACAGAAACGACTTACACTACGCTTTGAGTAGAGTTATTTCAGCTGTTGGAATGGAGAAAAAGCACGACAAAATGGAAACAAACATCAATCAAAATATATATTACAGAGCAGGTAGGTGTATTACACTTTTTCACATACCTTCTTTAAAGAAATTATTTTAAAATCTTTAGATGCTTTTAAATCTCAAGGAATCCCAACATGCAGCAACCATATGACGACGGGAATAGTCTAATCCTGGATATTTCAAGACGAAATACCTCGTCATTTTGCTTCCCAAAACAAATTCGGTTCGATAGCCAAAAGACGCAATATTCTATTTTGAAATCCTTTACTTTTTCGTTTTCGCGTCAAATGGCTACATACACAAATACACACACAAACACACACAAACACACACACACACACACACATACATATATAGATATCCTTAAGTATATACTGCAAATATATATATATATATATGTGTGTGTGTGTGTGTGTGTGTGTGTGTATATATATATATAAGTGTGTGTGTGTGTGTGTGTGTGTGTGTGCACATCTATATGTTTTTATACCTGGAGATATATTTTTCTGTGTGAGTGTGTCTGTATATTGGTATATCTATGTAATTGTAAATTTATATATATGCATAGATACGCCTCTACAAGATTTTGCATGTGCACATAAACTATATTCAAGTTTGCTTTTGATAGTCAAAAGATGCGATATTCTAATTTCAAAGTTCTTATTTTTGTATCTTTGCGTCCAATGGCTACTTGTATTTTCTCTCTCTCTCTCTCTCTCTCTCTCTCTCTCTCTCTCTCTCTCTCTCTCACACACACACACACACACACACACATAGATCGACACATAGCTATTTTGCAATCTATTTTTATAAATTAATCATATATCTATTTCTTATAATGCAGGGTCGAGGGGATTTAAAAGAAAGTCTTCTGAAATGGATGCAGAGTAAAGCTTTAGAGGACGGAAAGATGTATTGGTGGATAAGCAGCCAAGGGAATCAAAGATTTCAAAGAAGAGGTTGATTGATTTTTCATCAGGTTGAGTTGTTTCTTCAAGCAACGCTCATCTTATAGTGTAGAGTGAAATACCTGAATTTGCTCAACCAATTGCAGCAATGTCTTCCGCATTTGATTACGAGCATGTCAAGAGTTCTATAGGTTTTGTACTTTATAGTGAGTCTATAGAATTAAGCAGGTCTTCCAGTGTTGCTCCAAAGATTTGTGCCTTTAAAGTAGAGGATCCCGATTTCAAGGAACAAATGAAGGCCAGCAGGGATTATGCTAGTAGTGTCGACAGCTTAGATCTGTGGGGTAGAAGCTAATAAGGATATGCCAAACTGGTCCTTGATTCCTATGGTGTTCCTATTGTGGCAAGGAAAATGGATGTTGATTTTTGTATAGAAACTCGTAAAGGAACATGAGGTTGTAACAAGGATTTGATGAAAATTTGTTTGATTTCGTCTACGCTTCTAGGGCTAGTGAGCAGTATCATATATTGGTTGATATTTTCAATAGGCCACTTGACATTTCATTAATTTTGGAGCAGATGCAGATTTTCTATCAAAGGAGAGGTTTGATTTTGAAGCTTCTCTCAGGAATGGGAGAGTCCCTATTTGTGGGAGAGCTTATGTACATTTAATGGATTGCTCTTCAAGTTCCAAGTACTTGAATCTTCTCCAAAAAAGGTATCTGTAATTTCCTTCTGACCGCAAAGCGACATGCTCTGTACACCCCAAGCACTGTAGGCTGCTAGAGGAATCGATCGGATTCCTATGTTTCCTTCATTGTCTATACACTATTCTCCTTTCATTAGGGGAAGAGGTGTTCTATGAGGAGACTATTGATGAGGATGTGCCTGCAGCAGACGAGACCAACCGGCCTAATGACGAAGGCATAGAAGTTGTTAATGAGGTCCAACTTGAACGAGAGGCAGAAGAAGCAAAGACCCTAGACCTGGTTCTTCTCAGGAGTCAAGGTTTGAAGATGCCAGATGATCTATAGGATTTCAATGTTGAAGATAGCCAACTGATCATGCCTGTACTCCCAAAGTTTGAAATTGGTGGGAAGGTGTATCTCCTTTTGAGTGACATACAGAATACATTTAGGATACGTGAAGACTACGCTCTATCTGCCATAGCCAATTTTTATGATGGAGAGGAGGGATTGGTTTCAGAGGACTCTAGTGACAAAGAGGCCCTCGAGTTGAATTTTGATGGCAAAGACTGTCAAAGGAAGTGTTTCAATAAGGAAAGGCAGTATAGGGAAGTCTTTCAAAAAGTTTTAGGAGGATCACAGTTTTGATAAGCTGGAGGACTCTACACGAGGCTGGGTGGACAAGAAGATGCCGGCAAAAGAGAGCTCAATTGATCTTTAGATCAACAACACATTTGTAGCAAATGAAAGAACTCACGTACTGGAATCTCTCTCTCTCTCTCTCTCTCATATTTCTGTGGTATTCAAATTTCTTGAAAACCTTTATGGAGGATCCAGATCAGTTTTTATAGAGGCATAATCAGAGCTACCGTGGTAGAGATGCTACATTATCTTACTACCTAAAGATATTATCAATTGCAAAGATTTTGATCTACCATAATTCTATGAGCCAACGGGGTGTCTTAGCAAATTTCTTGTTCAAGACACTCTCTCGCTTTCTTGGTGGTACAATAATACCCAAAACATACGGTAAGATAATTCTTGTAGAGAAAGTAAGTGCAGTAGATATTTTGGGATACTACCCTGGCTTAAGAGCTTCTAGTAGAGTTTACTATTTTACATACACTGCTAATGCTTTATCCTTAGGTATACAGAATCTTGAGGAGTTAGATGAGTATTAAAAACATTTTACACTTACATTCAAGCAGCCAACACACCGTGTTAGCAATAAATTACTCAGGGACAGAGAATCCTGAGATTGTATTAAAAAATTTCTTTGTATCATTACATTCTATTAATCCCAGTGGTGACTTACATAAATCTTTTTTTCTCTCCATTTGTTTTGTGCTTGGATAGCACTTGAGTTTTTAAAAGCTTCAGATTTTTTCGATCTTCTCTTTTCTATATCTCTAAGTATCTGAAGCATCTTAGACGACTTTAAGGTTTCTTTCCTGTGTAGTTATTGGAGTATTTTATGGTAGAACCATTGGAATACTTCATGCATGTTGTGTTCTTTTCTCCTTCCTCCACCATGTTGTGTATGCTTGAAATATGCATTTCGTGCCATATAGTGTGACTTTTCCATCCCTTGAGTGTTCCAAGTACTAGGGTTTCCTTATTTTTGGATAAAAAATGGCATATGGTTGTAAAGAATATGCTACATATCAACAAAGAGAGAATTAGATGTGTGTCAATCAGTTGTGCATGCCAACTAAAAGAACGTAATCATGAACCTTACCATGTAGTGTGTTATGTTGGAATCTGTCCTAGCTATCTTCATGACTCTTTTGAAAGTTTGCAGGTTGTCTTGAAAGCTCTTTTTATCTTGTTGTGTCTAGTTAACTTTGTCACACATTCTAAAAGAACATCAATTGATCGCCAAACCTCTACCTTTACATGCCTTGATTCACTCTCTTGATCTTTCACTGCATTATGGGGACTTTTCCATTGTTCGTACTTGATTCTTCTAATGTAGTTTGATTTATATACTTTTCCTGTCTTGGTGCTTTTGTGTTTCTGGCTATGGAGGGGTTCTGATAGAAATATTATTGCTTTAACACATCCAATTGATGGTTTCATTGGTACATCCTTCTCATTGTGGTTGACTTCTTAGTGTCTTTTAGAATACGAACGTTCCCTCCATGTAGTCTAAGACATCTTTTCCAATGAGCAAAGGGCTCCTTTTCTCTCTGGCACCTTCTTTATCTTCCAAGCAAATCCAATGTAGAGAAACACCAATTTCTCAATTATACGGCACAACGCATAAAGGGTACAAATATGTACATTGATGAGAGGAATCTCAAATACAGGGCAAAAGTTCTCATCAATCAAATTTCAATCTGGTGGTCTTATCCACCACTTAGGGTCTAGCTCTTTTGCAGAATCCATGCAATAAAGACAGGGTGACCTTGCGTTAGCTCCCTTGCTGCAATTGAATAAGCACTTGAGTGTCTTACGATCACCTGCAAGATGCCACTGAACTTGGAAGTCTCCCTTGTTGTCGACACTAATGATTCTATTTCTCTTCATCTGTTCGCTAATCAATTTAGGAATGGGTGTATGATGAAACACCCAAAACAATGTTTCATGATCTTCTTTCTTGACTTGTGCACAGATAAATAGATAATGTCAACTTTCTTCCTAAACAAGAGAAAAACAAGTCTATAGATAAATGCAATATGATTTACCTCAAATGATCCTAGCCACTATATATTTGTTTGAGATTGCATGCTGAAATATTGAGGATTATCATCCTTCATGCATTTATTGAGTGCTTTATTCATTAGTGTTATTGTCACTCTTTCTACCTTTTTCATTTGGATAATCTCACATTCATCAAGCTTGATGAAAAATTGAAGCACACCCCCCGTGTCTCCTCATAAGTGACGTCATAGAACTCTACCATTTTCTTTTGCAAAAGCTCCATTGGTAATTTAACCATAAAGGGGGAGGGTTCAGCCCATCTTCTGGCCCCTAGTGTGGTGTACTGTGCAAATTTGTCATCTTGTTTTATCTGGCATGCGTATGTGTATTTTCAAATTTCATGATTGATAAGATTTTTCATGTACGGTTGTCCTTTCGTGTGATATGCACCGGAAGTCTTTGTATTGGAAGATCCTGTCACACAAATGCTCACACCGTCTTCTGTATCCTGAGTTTCGTACTATTGAATTGATTGTATTGAATGCTTCCACTTTCTCCATTGAACTCCTCTTCAATGTGGTAGGGTTTACCGATGTATTACAATACCTCTGCATTCAGCTTGTCCTGAAATCTCCAGACATCTATAGGAAATGGAAGTAGTTTCCCTTTGATTCCCTTGGCATCAAGATTTGAAGATAGTGACTTCTGAATAGCATTGTAACCTCTTCGATAGACTCCATTATTATCCATAGCATCCTGTATTTCTCTTGTGGAGAGTGCATTACTACTGACAAATTGTTCTATTATATCTCTTTTAACCACCTTGAACTTCTTTTCCTGTAACATTTCCTTTTCCATTCTTGATGTATGCAGATGTTTAAATTGCTTTGCTAGATGCATATTCGGATTAATATTCTCCTTGTCAGGATGTAGTACAACCCTGTAGTTACAATAATGATAATATCTGACATTAAGAACACAGTGAATGATAATTTCTAACACACGCATAACTTATTGCTTGGATTCTTTTCTTTAAGCCACCTAATGATACGTTCTAACATCAAGAACATAAAATATTTAAATACATCTCTTACCTTATTGCTTGGATTCTTTTCTTTAGCCCACCCGATCCAGGCTTCAAGTTCTCAAAGTTCTTGAGCTTTCTCTTTCTTTGTCATAGTCCAACGCTTGTTTCCTTCTACCTCAACTGTTTCCATAGTCTTGCAAGCTCAATATCATTTTTCTCCATTCAAAATTTTAGTGCCTTGCATTCTTCTGTTGAATGAAGAAGTTGCGCTGCTTGGTATTGAGAGTATGGCCTTTCACTATTTGCATAGGCAGTAAAATGGATTGACAGTATCCTAGCAATCCATTGACTCTATCTCCTCTAAAACATAATAAAGTTGTGGGATTAGAGAATGGAGGATGGGAAGTTATTGTAGGGTTGATAGGATAAATTGATCCATCACACCAAAGATCTATGTGCTGCAAACCAGACACTCTCATGTTTGCCTTATCATTTGATGAGAGCATTGCAGATTGTTTTCTGCGCTTTTGAATGGGCTCATACTCACTACTATCAAGATCAATGTGGAGATGATATTTTATGTTATTATCTACTTTGTTAAGCACATTAGTAGAATGGTTGCTTACACTGTTGCTCTCCATGGACTACGTGTAAGGGTGAAGATAGGGTGATAATATCTTGCTTATACTATCAAGGGGTTTATTAGAATTTCAATTCTAAGCACGAAATGCTTCATTAAAGAACCGTATCTTGGTGTATAAGATACAAAAATAACTATTTTATGATAAGATGACAAGAATTATTTAGAGTAAGGTTATATTAGGATTCAAATCTATGAAAATATTGCAGCTATTCATAAATGCAAGAGGAGAATAATCACATCTTAAAATTTCATTATTTTATATTTGTACATTTTTTCTACAGAGAGAAAATAGGAATTCGTGAATTTCTTAGAAGGCCCTACAAATGATCTCCAAAATGTCCTAATGATTAACCTCATTCAAAATGTCCACCTGCTTGTAGACATCTAGAATAACTAGTTGGGTTTCCGTGGAACCATCTGTCATGGTCCTACTCCTATGAGGCATCTTCTCAGAATTGTTTTGTATCAATTCTTGAATTTTTCCCTTCCTAGTTCACTGTGATCCCATGCCTTTCTTATAATCCCCTTGTTTCTCTGCATTGACATTCATATACCATTCTCAAACTGACCCTTATATCTGTAAAATGTTATAGTTGGAATACCATGCATCTCATACCATGCCCTTGGACATACTTCCATACCATCAAATGTGAAGCTATATTGTCTTGTCCCCAATCCATCCACATGGCATGCCATTTCCATGAAATCATACACCCCCAAAAATCATCCATGTATTGCAAGTAACACCCCCAAATTTCTATGCGAAGTTCTATCATTGCATCACGATCAGCAACTTGGCAACATTTTCTCCTGTAACAATCAATTGTAGCTACATGGGAAACAACATCTAGTGTTGTCTTGTTTGAATTCCGCATTATTCCCAACGCTTTGGGCTGCCTCTTCACCATGTAGTATCTCCTCTTCTTAGTTGGAGCATCAACGCATTCATCAATGAACTGGTCATCCATATCATTGGAATCCTCTTCAATGAGGAGCGTTGAACCATCCTCAAATGTGAGTCTTTTAATAGGCCACCTAATGAGATTAACACCATTATTTAAAGAAGGTACTCGTGAGACTAAACTTGTTGGATGGATTGATCAACCATCACACCCACATCATCTCCACCTAAATCTTCAAAACTAATAGCCTCATATGCAAAGACCAACAATATGACCCCTTTCCCAACACATTCTTCTTTGCCCTCTCACCACAATAACACAGTTTTTTCTCTCCAACTCTCACGGATTGAAATCCCATCATATGGCACTACTCTTGAATCATGTCCACCATCCATGGTTGAGCCGAGAACTTAATCCAGCGGTGATTTCAATAAATCTTTTTTTCTCTCCATTGTTTTGTGCTTGGACAGCACTTGAGTTTTTAAAAGCTTCAAATTTTTTCTATTTTCTCTTTTCTATATCTCTAAGTGTCTGAAGCATCTTAGATGACTTTGAGGTTTCTTTCCTGTGTAGTTATTGGAGTATTCTATGGTAGAACCATTGGAATACTTCATGCATGTTGTTTGCTTTTCTCCTTCCTCCACCATGTTGTGTATGCCCAAAATATGCATTTCGTGCCATATAGTGTGACTTTTCCATCCCTTGAGTGTTCCAAGTACTAGGGTTTCCATATTCTTAGATAAAAAATGGCATATGGTTCTAAAGAATATGCTGCATATCAACAAAGAGAGAATCAGATGTGTGTCAATTAGTTAGGCATGTCAACTAAAGAACGTAATCATGAACCTGACCATGTAGTGTGTTATGTTGGAATCTGTCCAAGCTATCTTCATGACTTTTGAAAGTCTGCAGGTCGTCTTGAAAGCTCTTTTTATCTTGTTGTGTCCAGTTAACTTTGTCACACATTCTTAAAAGAACATCAATTGATTGCCAAACCTCTGCCTTTGCATGCCTTGATTCACTCTCTTGATCTTTCATTGCATTATGAAGACTTTTCCATTGTTCGTTCTTGATTCTTCTAATGTAGTTTAATTTATATACTTTTCCTGTCTTGGTGCTTTTGTGTTTTTGGCTGTGGAGGGGTTTTGATAGAAATCTTCTTGCTTTAACACCTCTAATTGATGGTTTCATTGGTACATCCTTCTCATTGGTTGACTTCTTAGTGTCTTTTAGAATACGAACATTCCCTCCATGTAGTCCAATCTCAAACAACACCTTTTCCAATGAGCAAAGGGCTTCTTTTCTCTCTAGCACCTTCTTTATCTTCCAAGCAAATCCAATGTAGAGAAACACCAATTTCTCAATGATATGGCACAATGCATAAAGGGTACAAATATGTACATTGATGAGAGGAATCTCAAATACAGGGCAAAAGTTCTCATCAATCAAATTTCAATCTGGTGGTCTTATCCACCACTTAGAGTCTAGCTCTTTTGCAGAATCCATGCAATAAAGACAGGGTGACCTTGCGTTAGCTCCTTTGCTGCAATTGAATAAGCACTTGAGTGTCTTGCGATCACCTGCAAGATGCCACTGAACTTGGAAGTCTCCCTTGTTGTTGACACTAATGATTCTATTTCCCTTCATCTGTTCGCTAATCAATTTAGGAATGGGTGTATGATGAAACACCCAAAACAATGTTTCATGATCTTCTTTCTTGACTTGTGTAGAGATAAATAGATAATGTCAACTTTCTTCCTAAACAAGAGAAAAACAAGTCTATAGATAAATGCAATATGATTTACCTCAAATGATCCTAGCCACCATATATTTGTTTCAGATTGCACGCTGAAATATTGAGGATTATCATCCTTCATGCATTTATTGAGTGCTTTATTCATTAGTGTTATTGTCACTCTTTCTACCTTTTTCATTTGGATAATCTCACATTCATCAAGCTTGATGAAAAATTGAAGCACACCCTCTGTCTCCTCATAAGTGATGTCATAGAACTCCACCATTCTCTTTTGCAAAAGCTCCATATCTAGGAATATACTATTGAATTGATTGTATTGAATGCTTCCACTTTATCCATTGAACTCCTCTTCAATGTGGTAGGGTTTACCGATGTATTACAATACCTCTACATTCATTTCAGCTTGTCCTGAAATCTCCAGACATCTATATGAAATGGAAGTAGTTCCCTTTGATTCCCTTGGCATCAAGAACTGAAGATAGTGACTTCTAAATAGCATTGTAACCTCTTCGATAGACTCCATTATTATCCATAGCATCCTGTATTTCTGTTGTGGAGACTGCATTACTACTGACAAATTGTTCTATTATATCTCTTTTAACCACCTTGAACTTCTTTTCCTTGAAACATTTCCTTTTCCATTCTTGATGTATGTAGAGGTTTAAATTGCTTTGCTAGATGCATATTCGGATTAATATTTTCCTTGTCAGGATGTAGTACAACCCTGTAGTTACAATAATGATAATATCTGACATTAAGAACACAGTGAATGATAATTTCTAACACAGCCATACCTTATTGCTTGGATTCTTTTCTTTAAGCAACCTAATGATAAGTTCTAACATCAAGAACACAAAATAAACAAAGCTTTAAATACATCTCTTACCTTATTACTTGGATTCTTTTCTTTAGCCCACCCGATCCAGGCTTCAAAGTCTCAAAGTTCTTGAGCTTTCTCTTTCTTTGTCATAGTCCATCGCTTGTTTCCTTCTGCCTCAACTGTTTCCATAGTCTTGCAAGCTCAATATCATTTTTCTCCATTCAAAATTTTAGTGCCTTGCATTCTTCTGTTGAATGAAGAAGTTATGCTGCTTGGTATTGAGAGTATTACCTTTCACTATTTGCATAGGCAGTAAAATGGATTGACAGTATCCTAGCAATCCATTGACTCCATCTCCTCTAAAACGTAATAGAGTTGTGGGATTAGAGAATGGAGGATGGGAAGTTATTGTAGGGTTGATAGGATAGATTGATCCATCACACCAAAGATCTATGTGCTACAAACCAGACCCTCTCATGTTTGCCTTATCATTTGATGAGAGCGTTGCAGATTGTTTTTTGTGCTTTTGAATGGGCTCATACTCACTACTATCAAGATCAATGTAAAGATGATATTTTATGTTAATATCTACTTTGTTAAGCATGTTAGTAGAATGGTTGCTTACACTGTTGCTCTCCATGGACTACGTGTAAGGGTGAAGATAGGGTGATAATATCTTGCTTATACTATCAAGGGGTTTATTAGAATTTCAATTCTAAGCACGAAATGCTTCATTAAAGAACCCTATCTTGGTGTATAAGATACAAAAATAACTACTTTATGATAAGATGACAAGAATTATGTTAGAGTAAGGTTATATTAGGATTCAAATCTATGAAAATATTGCAGCTATTCATAAATGCAAGAGTAGAATAATCACATCTTAAAATTTCATTATTTTATATTTGTACATTTTTTCTACAAAGAGAAAATAGGAATTCGTGAATTTCTTAGAAGGCCCTACAAATGATCTCCCAAATGTCTTAATGATTAACCTCATTCAAAATGTCCACTTGCTTGTAGACATCTGGAATAACTAGTTGGGTTTCTGTGGAACCATCTGCCATGGTCCCGCTCCTATGAGCCATCTTCTCAGAATTGTTTTGTATCAATTCTTGAATTTTTCCCTTCCTAGTTCAGTGTGATCCCATGCCTTTCTTATAATCCCCTTGTTTCTTTGCATTGACCTTCGTATAACATTCTCAAGCTGACCCTTGTATCTATAAAATGTTATAGTTGGAATACCATGCATCTCATATCATGCCCTTGAACATACTTCCTAATACCATCAAATGTGAAGCTATATTGTCTAGTCCCCACTCCATCCACATGGCATGCCATTTCCATGAAATCATAGACATAATCAGTGTGAGATTGCAAGTAACACCCCCAAAAATCTATGCAGAGTTGTATCATTGCATCATGATCAACAACTTGGCAACATTTTCTCCTGTAACAATCAATTATAGCTACAGGGGAAACAACATCTAGTGTTGTCCTGTTTGAATTCCGTGTTATTCCCAACACTTTGGGCTGCCTCTTCACCATGTAGTATCTCCTCTTCTTAGTTGGAGCATCAACGCATTCATCAATGAACTGGTCATCCATATCATTGGAATCCTCTTCAATGAGGAGTGTTGAACCGTCCTCAAATGTGAGTCTTTTAATAGGCCACCTAATAAGATTAACACCATTATTTAAAGAAGGTACTCGTGATTGAACTTGTTGGATGGATTGATCAACCATCACACCCACATCATCTCCACCTAAATCTTTAAGACTAATAGCCTCATATGCAAATACCAACAATATGACCCATTTCCCAACACATTCTTCTTTGCCCTCTCACAACAATAACACAATTTTTTCTATCCAACTCTCACAGATTCAAATCCCATAATATGGCACTACTCTTAAATCATGTCTACCATCAATGGTTGAGCCCAGATTTTCTTGAATGTTAGGTGCTACACCCAATATCTCTAGAGAAATATTACACCACTTGACAATGCTACTGAGTGCATGCATCGACTAATTTTCTTGCATCTCAAGTTGGGAATGGTAGTGCAATGTCATGATTGAAGCATTTATCAATGCTCACAGAGACGTGGTCTTTCCCAAGTGTTTCTCCATGGCACATATCTTCCTCAAGGGTTGCATGTATCTTGCCTATTTCCACCTTCACATTGTTGATAATCAACTTGACACATTCAATGTATCTTGCCTATTGCCACCATCACATTATTGATGATCAACTGGACACATCTCCATGAGAAAATTGAAATGACATTTCCCCTACTCATAAAAAATACATAGATTCAGTTCTCCAAATTAGATCGTGTCCAAATTCAGTTAGTAGAATATACGTTATAATCTATCATTAGAATATACGTTATAATCTATCAATTTTCTCCATGAGAAAATTGAAATGACATTTCCCCTACACATAAAAAATACATAGATTCAGTTCTCCAAATTAGATCGTGTCCAAATTCAGTTAGTAGAATATACATTATAATCTATCATTAGTATCATCTTCTTTCACTTGCCACTTGATAGAATTCACCAATTTTCCAAATCTATATACAAATGAATATTTTGGAGGTCACCAGGTGGCAAAATCCTTTAACTGCACCGAATACATGAACTACTCCTTTTTTTGGGATTATTACCCAAACATTTATACATATCCCATTCCTGCTTACAAATGACATAACTCTCTAAAGAAATGGTTAGGTGTCCAAATCTATCTTTTATAATTCTATCACATTCTAGTTTTATGAACCTATGAATTGTCTCGTAAACATCTCATATGAACTAGCCAATTTTACATACCCTCTCCCATCCAATGCTACTTCTTTAGTATTTACCTAGTGTCTAAATCTATATCTAAATGGACACACATCATACCATACTTTTAAGGACCTAACCATCCATATATACATACCCCTCTAATGCTAATTCTCTCCAAAGATTTGACCAAGTGTACAAATCTAAGAGGGCCTCAGTTTTGGACAAACTTCCAAATCCACCTCAAAATTTGATTTCTATCACCTCCTAGTTTTTTAGACCTACCCATTAGTAAGGCCACCCTAGTTTTGATCAAGTGTCCAAATCTACCTCTAACATCGATTTCTAAAAAGGCCCTAGTTTTAGCCAAGTGTCCAAATCAATGGGGCTAATCCAAATTTCTAAAAAAGGCCGTTGTTTTGGCCAAGTATCCAAATCAATGGCTAACATGGATTTCTAACAAGTTTCCAAATCAATGGCTAACATGTATTTCTAACAAGGCCCTAGTTTTGGCCGTGTCCAAATCAACTTGTACCATGGAATTCTAGCAAGGCCCTAGTTTTAGTCAAGCGTTGAAATCAATGGGGATAATCTAAATTTTTAACAAGGCCCTAGTTTTTACCAAGTTTCCAAATAAATGGGCTCACATGGATTTCTACAAGTGTCCAAATCAATGGCTAACATGTATTTCTAACAAGGCCCTAGTCCACC
Organism: Cibotium barometz; assembly: GCF_041138505.1. Lineage (NCBI taxonomy): Eukaryota > Viridiplantae > Streptophyta > Polypodiopsida > Cyatheales > Cibotiaceae > Cibotium > Cibotium barometz. Next base: position 39,955,619 of record NC_141082.1, read on the forward strand.
AACTGTCCAAATCAACTCGTACCATGGATTTCTCGCAAGGCCCTAGTTTTAGCCAAGTGTACAAATAAATGGGGCTAATCCAACTTTTTAACAAGGCCCTAGTTTTGGCCAAGTTTCCAAATCAATGGGCTCACATGGATTTCTAACAAGGCCCTAAATCAATGGTTAACATGTCTTTCTAACAAGGCCCTAGTTTTGGCCAACTGTCCAAATCAACTTGTACCATGGAATTCTAGCAAGGCCCTAGTTTTAGCCAAGTTTTCAAATCAATGGGGCTAATCCAAATTTTTAACAAGGACCTACTTTTGGCCAAGTGTCCAAATCAATGGCTAACATGTATTTCTAGCAAGGTGCTAGTTTTGGCCAAGTGTCCAAATTAAGTTGTACCATGGAATTCTAGCAAGGCCCTAGTTTTAGCCAAGTTTCCAAATCAACGGGGCTAATCAAAATTTTTAACAAGGCCTAAGTTTTGGCCAAGTTTCCAAATCAACTTGTACCATGGAAATCTAGCAAGGCCCTAGTTTTGTGAATAAGTGTGTCCAAATCAACCTCTAACATGGATTTCTACGAAGGCCCTATTTGTAACTAAACCTCTACGATGAATTTGTAACAAGACCCAAGTGTAAGATTCCTCCCTCCAGCTTTTGAGATGCACAGGTGTAAGAACCTCCCCTTTTGATCTTATAATTATTCCTCTCTCTGAAATAAAAGAAAGATCCCGTTTTACCCTGTTTTGGCCTAGAGAAAGAAAATGTCTACAGGGACGTAATCCAAAATTGAGATATTTTTGGATATAAAAATCCTCCTAGTGTCTAAAATTTCCCTTGAAACAGAAATTCAAAAAGAACTTTCCAATGTGAAATTGGAATTAATTTAAAATAGGTATAAAGGAGCTTAGCCTAAGGGTCTAGATTTTCAAAAAAAATTGGATTACGGTCCAATTAAGGTTCCTATGGAGCCAATAGGATCAATCCAAGTGTGGGGAGGAGATAAATACAATTTATAAAAGAAAAATACCCAAAAATGAGTAAATGCCCACATAAGATGAAGAGTTGACTGAGTACAAGGTTTATTAGTAAAAAACTATGAATATTACTAAAAAATGAGATATTTTAGGTTTAATTATACATTTTTGACACCTTGGTAAGGAGAAGGGGGTTCTTCAAGGAGGTGCCTATTTCACATGTGTGGAGGAGTTTTAAACTAAAAAATAATAAGATATTTTTATCTCTCCTCTCTCCTGGATCAAACCAAATCAAAAAGGGAGCCAAACTAGTCTAAATCTTGTCCAAATTCAGTCAAGCTGAACGTGGAAAATTCTAGAAACTAGTTGAGGAGAACGCTGGGAGGACTTGGGCGCACTTGAGAGAGAGCAAATCCTTGAAAGAGAGTAGGTATGCAACCTTTTATAATCTCTTTGCTCTCTTTCTTCTCTGGCCTGTGTCGAATACCACACCCCTCTCTCTCAAATACCTACACACCCCTCTCTCTCTCAGACAAACACACATACCCCCTCTCTCTCTCTAATTAACTAATTAGTTAAAAATTTAATCATTAATTATATTTTTAATTAATTAAAAATATAATTCTGATGTGTTTCTAATTACTACTATTAATTAAATTCTGATGTGTTTCTAATTACTACTATTAATAATCTAATTAGTATTGATTAGTTTATTTTAATTTTCACTTAATTAGTCTTTATAACCTAATTTGTGTTGATTAGCTTAATTTAATTTATGATTATTTAGTCTAGCTTAGAGTTAGCTAAGTTAAAATTTAGTCGATGGTTACAAATTAAAACTAATTTTCTGGACTAGGAAAAAAACAAAATACAAGAAAGTGCACCTTGGATTGTTGCGGCTTCACTATTGTCGATTGTGCACTCTTTCTATGTCCAAAATAATGAGAATAGGGGGAGAGATTTGTTTGCGATATTAGATAGGCACAATGCTTGAATTTCGGAGGAGAATTTTGAAACTAGGGTTTTTGGAATCCAAGGGGGGGGAATTCAAAATATTTCACATACATCCACATCCATCCCATATCATTCATTTACATCCTGCTTCACATGACATCTCATCACATCTATTCACATCCATCCCATATCATTCATTTACATCCTGCTTCACATGACATCTCATCACATCTATTCACATCACATCCATCCATCCATTCATTCACATTTATGTGATTCACATCACATCCATCCACTCATTCACATTTATGTGATTCACATCACATCCATCCATCCATTCATTCACATTTATCTTATTCACATAACTTTCAAACATTCATTCTCATTTATCTGATTCACATCACATCTATCCATCCATTCATTCACATTTATCTGATTCACATCACATCTATTCATCCATTCATTCACATTTATCTGATTCACATCACATCTATTCATCCATTCATTCACATTTATCTGATTCACATCACATCTATTCATCCATTCATTCACATTTATCTGATTCACATCACATCTATCCATCCATTCATTCACATTTATCTGATTCACATCACATCCATCCATTCTCAAGGCCTCCCATCACCTTGAAGAGGAGAATTGTACCACTGCCATTCTCCCTTACATTCAAGGAAGAATGGTTGTGCTGCCATTGTCAAGGCCTCCCATCACCTTCATATGGGGCGAATGGCACCACTGCCGTTCATATGGATGTGGATGTATGTGAAAGGATAGATGTGGATGTGTATGTGATAAGTATGGATAAGGATGCATGTGGAAGAATATATGTGGATGTGAATGTGATGGATATGAACGAGAATAGAGGCGATGAGATGTGATGTAAATTGGATAAATATGAATGATATGGGATGTGATTGAATATGATAGCATGTGAATCAAGATGTGAATAAATGATGTGAATGAATGATGTGAATGAATGATAAGGGATGTGAATGAATGTGATAGCATGTGAATCAGGATGTGAATGAATGATAAGGGATGTGAATGAATGATAAGGGATGTGAATGAATGTGATAGCTTGTGAATCGGGATGTGAATGAATGATATAAGGGTTGAATGAATGTGATGGCATGTGAATCAGGATGAGAATGAATGGTATAGGATGTGAATGGATGTGATGTGATGTGAATTGAGATGTGAATGAATGAGATGTGAATGAATGAGATGTGACATGAATTTGGATGTGATAAGATGCGATGTAAACTGGATAGATGTTAATGAATGTGATGTGATGAGATGCGATGTAAACTGGATAGATAATGAATATGATGTGATGAGATGTATGGGTAAATGTGAGTGGATGGGATCTGATGAGGTTAATTGAGGAAATAAGTGTTGAGATGGAAAATGATGTGGATGAGAATGGGAATTTATATGAAATGAATGTGGATTAAGTAGTAATGTTGATTAATGTGGAAATACGAGAGTTCGTTATAGAAATTGTATTCATGGCCTGTTTTTAAATGACTGCATTATGTCAAGAATGCTGGGGAAGTGTTTTGACCATCTTGTGATTAAGGTCATGGGAGACCTAGTTGATAAAGTTGCAACAGCTAACGGAGAGTCAACAGAGGACGTCTCGCGTAGCAAGGTCGGCCCAGGTCTTGACCAGCCTCGGTTCAAATGGTGAGCTTCTGGTACGGTGTATGAGGGACCAAGGAAGCGGCCTATGACTGAAGCGCTAGGTCACCTGCAGAGGATCCTAGAGGGTGCTGACCATACGGTGCTCAGGATTTGGGTCGCCGATGATACCCACACGTGCATCCGGGGAAGATATTGGAATAAGGAGTAAGAGTTGTTTTCTGAATTCGGGCATGTATCTGGTTGATTGACCTTGCTGATCCTCAATGGATGATTCCATGGCTCTTTTATATGGATCCATTGTTTGATTTTGCTGATCTTCAACAGAGATTCCATTTTTGATATGTGAATATATTACCGATTACTATGAGCTAGGAACTATCGAAAAGGCCCCTGAGTGGACAGGTGGTGAGTTTCTTGTTTTACCAATGATGCCATAGGTACACCGATGAAGGAATGATTGAAAATAAGGATTCAACCAAAAATTTTGAGGATTATGATCAGTGACACAAGGGTTTCATTAAATTATTATTTTTAAAGATAGATGATGCTGAGAAAAAAAAAGGTAATTTCATATTGGGTGTGTAAGTGGTGTGACTAGTTTTAAGTTTGCATGAATATCTGGCTAGGGGGCCTGGGAACTCTTTTCCTTAGTACCTGGGATAAAACCTAACCTAATTTTTAATTAGATCCCATCACTATAGTGGTTGGACAGTTGGCTAACCCAAGGGACTGATGGGGTTAGTCTAGACTGATGGATCCCTCAAATGAGACTAAAATTTTTGTTGGTACGATAGATGAAGTAACTCCCAAATAAAAAATATTCTATGGAAAAGAATCAATGGCTATTCTCTCAATGAGGTAAAAAGGGTTGGTCTCTATGATCCAAGTGCAATCTTTTCCTTGATAAGACTATGGGACTTTACGGGTTCGGTCAAATCAGTTCAGTTAGTTAAGGCTTTTGACTACGTTGGAGAAAAGTTATCCTGGAGGAATCGCCCGTGCTTTCTGAGCAAGGGAAGTTTTTCTGGTTTGGTTTTGGAAGAACCGATAGATTAGTCTCTTGCCCAGATATCCGTGGGTGAGGCCTCGAGTGTGGGACCCTGCCCCTCATGCAAGAAGTGCTACTTTTGCTGTTAGCACCCCTGAATTCGTTGCGCGGTGGGGGACAGGGATCTCACATAATCAATGCAAGATTGCAAGCAACACCCCCAAAAATCTTTGCAGAGTTCTATCATTGCATCACAATCAGCAACTTGGCAACATTTTCTCATGCAACAATGAGTTGTAGCTACATGGGAAACAACATCTAGTGTTGTCTTGTTTGAACTCCGTGTTATTCCCAACACTTTGGGCTGCCTCTTCACCATGTAGTATCTCCTCTTTTCTTAGTTGGAGCATCAACGCATTCATCAATGAACTGGTCATCCATATCATTGGAATCCTCTTCAATAAGGAGCATTAAACCATCAAATGTGAGTCTTTTAATAGGCCACCTAATGAGATTAACACCATTATTTAAAGAAGGTAGTGGTGACTGAACTTGTTGGATGGATTGATCAACCATCAAACCCACATCATCTCCACCTAAATCTTCAAAACTAATAGCCTCATATGCAAAGACCAAAAATCTGACCCCTTTCCCAACACATTCTTCTTTTCCCTCTCACCACAATAACACATTTTTTTCTCTCCAACTCCCACGGATTGAAATTCCATCATATGGCACTACTCTTGAATCATGTCCCCGCCATCCATGGTTGAGCCCAAAACTTCTTGAATGTTAGGTGCTACACCCAAGATCTCTAGAGAAATCTTACACCACTTGCTAATGCTACTGAGTGCATGCATCGACTAATTTGCTTCCATCTGAAGTTGGGAATGGTAGTGCATTGTCATGGTTGCAGCATTTATCAATGCTCACAGAGATGTGGTCTTTCCCAAGTGTTTCTCCATGGCACATATCTTCCTCATGGGTTTCATGTATCTCGCCTATTGCCACCATCACATTATTGATGGATCAACTTGACACATTCTATGTATCTTGCCTATCACCACCATCACCTTATTGATGATCAACTTGACACATTCTCCATGAGAAAATTGAGATGACGTTTTCCCTACACATAAAAAATACATAGATTCAGTTCTCCAAATTAGATCATGTCCAAATTCAGTTAGTAGAATATACGTTATAATTTATCATTAGTATCATTTTGTTTCACTTGCCACTTTGATAGAAGTCAACAATTTTCCAAATCTACATACAAATGAATATTTTTGAGGTAACCAGGTGGCAAAATCCTTTACTTCCACCGAATACATGGCCTACTCCCTTTTTTGGGATTATTACCCAAATATTTATACATATGGGGATATAAGCTGACGAGATAAGTAACACATAAGCCCTTCTCTTACCTTATTCTTGTTTGTATCTATGTAGGATGAAGAGGAAGAGCATTATCGAGACTATGAATGTGAAGTGGGTGAAGCAAGTGAGAATGAAGATGAAGATGAAGATGAAGACAAGCCAGAGGAATCGGATGAGGATTTTGATTATCCATACCTTCCTTGCTTTATTTTTTAATGGCCAAAGATCTTACTAATCGAGCAATATAGAATATATTTTTTTTTCACTTACATTCTTTCCAGTTATTATTTCTTTGTCAAGTTTTACTATTTGTATCAAAATAAAAGGAGTTGGGGTAGACTCGAGAGTCCTGTGATGACTCCCTAGTCTGTCCCAACTTTTTTTTCACGCAATGCGATCGCCTTCTTGTCAACAAAAATAGCAACGAAAATTCACTGCTTAGCAACAAAATTTCACTGCTATTTTTTATGCTAAGTAGCGAGCGATCACATTGCAGCGAGAAAATAGCAACATGTCTAGCAATAAAATAGGACCGACATCTTCGTGCCCTTGTAGTTATAAAAACACTGTTATTTTTGCTACATCCTCATTGTGTTGTAGTGCTTCTATGTATCTTCCATCCATGCGTAGATACCCGGAGGTGTGACTAAGACTACACATTTATGGTTCCATTGCCAGCACAACCCATATGCAAGAAGGTGCCACTATCATGAAAGGCAGAATTTAGAAACCTCAACGTCATCAAGCTCGATAATAGCTCACTCTACCCAATTTGTAAGTGACACATATGGTATCCTCTTAGCTTTTGTTTGACTTTCTTAAAAACAAGGGGTGTTGCCAAATTTGGGTATGCAAGAGACATTGAGAAATTGAGAAATAGTGCATAAAGCACTAACACATGCACTTCAAATAATAGCTCGGATTTACCTTTGCCTTGATTTTTAGTATCCAATGTGGTATATATAAGGGGAGAATTATCACATTATATTGTATTTTATTCTCTTGAGAAAGGTGTATTTGCTAAAAAGCATGTGAGCAACATCACATTGGAAAGATTAAAGTACTCTTAAAGGCGAGTATTAATAGTGTGCTAAACTAGTCAATACTGAGTAACCTACGGTTGAATAGTGAGAATAATTGTCATCATTATCATGGGAACATTTTACATAAGAAGCGCCTACCTTCAATGTGATTCAATGAAGAATTTTTCTAGAAGAGAAGCCCACATCTATACCTCTTAGCTTTTGTTTGACTTTCTTAAAAACAAGGGGTGTTGCCAAATTTTAGGTATGCAAGAGACATTGAGAAATTGAGAGATATTACATAAAGCACTAACACATGCACTTCAAATAATAGCTATGATTTACCTTTGTCTTAATTTTCAGTATGCAATGGTACATCTAAAGGGGAGGATTATCATATATTCTATTTTATTCTCTTGAGAAAGGTGTATTTGCTAAAAAGCACATGAGCAACATTACATTGGAGGATTAAACTAATCTTAAAGGAGAGTATCGATAGTGTACTAAACTCGTCAATATGGAGTAACCAAAAGTTGAACAATGAGAATCATTGTCATCATTATCATGGGCACGTTTTACATAAGAACCGCCTACCTTTAATGTGATTCAATGAAGAATTTGTTCAAAGAGAAGCATACATATGTAATTAATTTTGGAAGGAGACGAATTGGCAGATATTGTTCTTGGTATTCTTGCATGCCCTCCTCAACCTATTGATCCACTTCAAAATGATGTTATTATTATCGAAGGTCCTATTTTTGAACAATGGAAATTTGATCGTGCACATTGGATTCGTTGTGATACGGCTGCTCATCGGTATATACTTTGTGCCCTTATTGATTCACTCATGCTGCTGAATGTTTATGCGTTATCCACGTCATATGCTATATGGGACTATCTTATCACTATGTTTGAGAAGAAAACTATTACAGAGATTCTGTATCTCCATAATCTTCTGTGCAAGCTTCAATTCAAGGCATCCATGTCTAGTCACATTGAATCATTCAAAGGTATTATGAATCAACTTTGTGCCTCTTGCAGGGGATCCTATTCCTCGAACTCAATTGGTTACATTCCTTCTTGATACAGTGAAGGATCCTTTGTATGATAATATTGTCACTATATTATCTTAGAAGGATGGAATTGACTTTGAGCATACATGTATTTCTTTGATTGAATATTCTCAATGTCGTGATCATAAGACGTTAGTAACGCATGAAACGGTCATGATTGCCTAAGAGTACACAAAATCAGAGACAGCCTTTGCTGTCCAAAGATGTCCATTTCAGCAATGCCCTTCTTCCTCCTCCCAATTTACATCTCGTGGCTTCCAAAGAGGAGGTAATTCTTCTCGTTTAAGATTTCCTCGAAAGCATTGTTCGTATTGTGATGATAAAAGTGGTCACTTGGTATCTGAATGTTGGGCACGAGAGTATGATGAAGAACACAGTGAGCACAAGGCATTCATCTAGTTGATGCTTCAAGAGGCGTTATGATGAAGCTCAAAATCAAGCTTATGCTACTCAACAAAATCCTCATGATGAAGACAATGTTCATCAAGAGGCTAATTTGGTTCATTATAATGTCTCTCGAGAAAAGGTACTACATGTTCATGATGGTTCTCTCTTTATTGTTGATTCTAGTGCTACTGGAAACATGACATATCAATTGCAATGGTTACACAATTATCATCCAATTCCTATAAAGAAAGTGGTTTATCTTGCTGATAATACAACTTGCCAAGTAATGGGTGTTGGCGACTTTTATCTGGGAACTTCTTCCTCAACCAAAATACTGCGAGGAGTTTTATATGTTCCTGATTTACAAAGAAACTTACTTTCTCTTGCACGACTTGTGGATCTTGGTCTATTTGTTGGATTTGATAATACAAAGTGTCGCATCAAAAAGGATGGCACCACTATTGCGGTTGCTCCTTGACATGGTAATCTCTTTGAACTTTCATTGAATGAGGATGTTGCAAATGTTGTTACAACTCTAGGAGATCTAGATTGTAAGCTATGGCATCATCGGTTTGCTCACTCAAATTTCTCAAAGCTTCTTGATATTCATCGTCATGATCTTGTGAGAGGTATGGACCTCAAATCTCACCTGCATATGGGGATATATGAATATTATGCTCTAGGCAAACATCATCATAAACCATTTCCAATGTCTACAAATATTCATTCAAATAATCTTTTGGATCTCATTCATACTGATATTTGTGGACCCTTTCCTCCATCCAAGTCTTGCTACCATTACTTCATTACTTTTATTGATGAATCACGGTATACAAATGTCTTTTTGCTACTACGACATAAATCAGAAGCATTGGACACATTTCAGAGGTACCAAATATCTGTGGAGAATCACACTAGTCGCAGAGTCAAAATTCTTCAAAGTGATAATGGTGGTGGTGAATATATTTCCAACTTATTTCATGATCATTGCATCAACCACGGCATCCACCATGAGTATACCATTCCATATTCTCCCCAACAGAATGGAGTTGCAAAGCAAAAGAATCGTACAATTTTAAATGCAATCAGATGCATGCTTATTCATTCTGGATTATCTCGCTCTTTTTAGGCAGAAGCAGTATTGACAGCCGTTTTTGTTAAATCATCTTTCAACTACTACACCTTCAGGTAAGATTCCAATCATAGCTTGGACAGGCCAAACTCCTTCTATTGCACATTTCAAAGTCTTTGGGTGTATTTCTTATATTCATGTCCCAAAAAAGACACGACACAAGCTAAAACCTTCAGGTTTGAAGGTTATTTTTATTGGTTATTATGACAACTCAAAGGGTTACAAGTTTCACAATCCAAGTTCTCAAAAGGCAATTGTAAGTCGAGATGCTATATTCAATGAGCAATTGACGGGAGGTTCGTGGTCCATAGATAATGCTGTGATGATACAAAAACATTACTCACATCTTTTCCTTTTCTACTTTTGGACAATGATTTGCATGATGACAACTCTTTTGATGGATATTGGAGACAAGTCTATTGATGTTCATCCTATGGTTTCAAAGGAGACTCCTATAGATCTTGATATCTATGTTGATCTTCCTACTGAACTTGAGCACGGTGTAAATCATTGTATATGATGATGATCTTAAAACCTTTAATCACGTATTGGCTGTTTGTGAAGATCCTTCAAACTTATGCAAAAGTCATGTCCTCTCCACAAAAGGAACAATGGAACGAAGCCATGGAAGCTGAATATGAGTCTTTGATCTCGAAAGGTACGTGGGTTCTTACCAATCTACCTTCTGATCGTACTTCTATCAAATGTAAGTGGGTTTACAAGACTAAAACAAAGGCAGATGGATCCTTTGATAAATTCAAAGCTCGTTTAGTTGCAAAGGGATAGTCACAAATTGGAGGCACTGACTATCATGACACTTTTTCACCTGTAGTTCGTAGTACAAGCATTTGAGTACTACTAGTTTTTGCAACTCGGTTTGATTTGGAATGCAGTTCAAATTGCCTCACACATGCCTCGGAAGAGGCCCCTACTCTATAGCTCCTACTTCAATTATTGTGCCTCTGACACGGGTTCCTGATGCTATAGAGAAGCTGACCCAACAAATTCAAGAGTTAAACATCAACTTTATCCTTGCACAAACAATAGGAGAGATAGAGAGGGAGAAGGAGGTGATGCTCACTCTTTGGAAGAGGTGTTCTATATAGTGTTGGAACTGTAGAGAGATAGGGCACATGATGTACAATTGTCCATGGCCCAGAGGAGAGCATGGAAGACTGACTTTTAATTACCTAGTGATACATGCAAGAGGAGCACCGCAACCACAATAGCATGATGAGTATAGGGTCCCACAAGAATTAGGGTGAGGAATGCAGGTTCTAAATGGTGGTTTACAAAGAGCTTCCATCGAGGCTCCAGAGGAGAATGCACTTATACCCACCCCTGCCAAACAGAGAGGTGTCAGCCTTGGAAGTAGTGAAAACAAGGATGTGAAGAAGAAGAAATTACCAACAGGGAGGTGGTTTGTGTGCGGAGGACAAGGGACCATGGCAAAGAGCCTATTCAAGAAGAAAAAGTATAGGAACCCAAGAAGACGATAAAACAGGATAAGGCTTCCACCAATAGGAGGAGGAGAAGACGAATCGGACTTATGGATTTTACATTAGAAATGGGGTGGCCCCTTATAATGTTGTAGAGGATCTGAGACAGAAAGAACCTGATAGCACATGGCCTCAGTTTTTGGCCTTGTGCCCACAAATTAGGAGAGAGTTGACAAAGAGTGTGAGTACTAGGATAGTTATAATTAGGACAAGAACCAAAAGAGGAGAAACATAGGTTTTGGATGTAGCCCAAATGTTCTTGGAGTCTGATGTTTAGCCGTTGATTGACTATTACATTAAAGGGAGGTTGATTCCTAAGGTGTAGGTAGATGGTGGAGCTCAATGGTGGAGCTCAAATTTGTATTATGGCCAAGCATGTCATGCAAAATCTAGGACCGAAAGTTCATGGAGTACCTCCTATTAAGGTAAAAATGGAAAAAAGTGGTAGAGTCCAATGTCTTGGTGTAGTCAGAGCAGTCAAAGTGGAGGTGCTCGGTGTAAAGGTAACACTACAACAGAATGAGGGTGTGCTAGCGAAAATAGCAGCGCTTTTATAACTAGAAGGGTAGGGAGATGTCAAGCTATTTTCACTGTTAAAAAAGATCCTATTTTCACTACACGGGTTCATTGGCTGGAGTAGTGAAAATATCGCTACACTAAGCAGCAAGATTTCATTGTTCATCACCAGTAGCGAAATAGTGCTACTGTGAGAAGCAATATTTTGTTATTTTCACTATTCAATAGAGCGAAAGTACTGCGCACAGTAAAAAAAAGTCAGGGTGAACTGGGTAGTCTGCACAGGACTCCCCAGTCTATCCCAACTCTTTTTCTTATTAAAACAGAGTTACAGTGTGCATGACCTCGCAAGCTTTCTATAGAGTCAATTGGTTTATCAATCTGACATTCATATCAAAAGTTATATCATTTCAGGTAAACAACACTTAAAACAGGAAAACAGGCAATGTGCGGCTCGTGAGGTAAATTCTGAGTATTTGCTCGGCTTCATCGGAGTTTGGAGTTGAAAGTTATGGTATTGTGCAACATAATTTTGCTCATCTTTTGTGTGCTACACACTTTTCATGTTTTAATCCAAAAAATAGCCAATTTTTGGGCTCGACGTTTCAAAATAACAGTACTCCAACTGTTTTTTGGGTACTACTTTTCATCCCTCCTTGCTTTTTGCAATTCATAAATCACATTCAACGAGTTCATTGCCACTCGCTTTTCGTGCACTATCTCATATAACTTTCAAGGTCCTCCTTGTTTATGTTCTCGTTTCATGCTCTGCAAATTATGTGATCTCGTTCTATACACATTCTCACAATCTAAGATGGTAGCTTCTATTCTCGTTAATGGTTTTCCATTTGGTCAACAATTTGTTCCCTTGTTTCAAGTTCAAGGATTTCCCGGATGGAAGGCCAAGATGATGTTGATACTTGAAGGTGACAATCTTTCTGATATTGTTTTGGACAATCTTATCTATCTGTCTCAACCTGTTGATGCAAAACAGGATAATGCTCTTATTATTGTTGGTCCTATTTTTGAGCAATGGAAAACTCATTAGTCGAATTGGATCCGTCATGTATAAAGCTGCTCGGCGGTATATCTTATCTACTCTTCATGATTCTCTTATGTTGGATGTATTCAATCTTCCTACTTCTCATGATATATGGCAGTATCTTCTTACTACTTTTGAGAAGAAATCTATTTTACAAAAACTCTCTATCTTCGTAATCTCCTGAACAATTTAAAATACAAAATTGGTACTCCTATGACTTGGCATATTGAATCCTTCAAGGACATAGTCAATCAACTTGCGTTGCTGCTGTTGGTGCTCCTATTGCACAAAATCAGTTGTATACATATCTTCTTCATATGGTCAAGGATCCTTCATATGATAATATTGTCACTATTCTGTCTAACAAGGAGAGCATTGATTTTGACATTGCTTGTATTTCTCTCATTAAATATTCTCAATGACATGAATGTCATACTACAAAGAATTCTGACACTGTTTTGAATACACAAGAAGCTACAGATTCTGAAACGGCTTGTATTGCTCGTAAGCGTCCCTTTTTCCGTTTTACTCATGGTGGTCACTCTTATCAAGGTGGAAATTCTTCTCGACTTTTCTCTTCCAATAAATATTGTTCCTATTGTGACTAAGAATGGTCATACTGTCTCTGATTGTTGGGCACATCAATATAATGAGGAACATGGCATCACCACCAAGCAACCTCAAATTTGGTCGCTCTATCAAGACTCTCCGTAGTGACATTACCACCGTTGTGAGGATTTTTGCATGTTCCAGATATTCAAAGGAATCTTCTTTCTGTTTCTTGGCTTGCTGATCTTGGTCTTTTTGTTGGTTTTGATCATACAAAGTGTCGAATTGAGAAGGATGGGCATACTATCATAGTAGCTCCTCGACGTGGTAATCTGTTTGAGCTCTCTTTGAATAATGATGTTGCAAATGTTGTTACTGCTCCAGGAGATCTTGATTGCAAGTTACATGGCATCATCGATTTGTCCGTTTGGATTTTTCAAAGCTTCTTGATATTCATCATCGTGATCTCGTTACAAGTATGGATCTGAAAGCTCGTCCTCATGTGGGCATCTGTGAGTATTGTGCTCTTGTTGGCAAGCATCATTCGACAACCTTTTCATATCTCTCTCTCTACAAATTCACATGCCCTTTTAGATCTCATTCATTCGGATATTTGTGGACCTTTTCCTCCCTCCAAATCTCACTATCGTTATTTCATTACCTTCATTGATGATTTCTCTCGTTTCACACATGTTTTTCTCTTGAGGCCTAAGTCTGAAGCCTTATCCATATTCAAGCAATATCAAAAGCCTTATCCATATTCAAGCAGTATCAAAAGCCCTATCCATATTCAAGCAGTATCAAAAAACACTTGAACTTCATACTGGTCGCTCTGTCAAGACTCTCTGTATAGTGACAACAGTGGAGAATATATTTCAAATATCTTCTATGACTATTGTATTGAACAAGGAATTCATCATGATTTCACTGCTCCAAATTCTCCTCAACAAAATGGCATTGCAGAGCATAAGAATTGAACCATTAACACCATATTAGTGAATTTGGGAATTTCCCAATTCCCATTTTTGAATACTTAAAAAAGGGGGACATGGATAACATGTTTGTAAGTTTCTCAAAACCCTATCATATGACCTATCGTTGGAAAGCGCTTGAAAAATGGAATCTAAAGAGCTATAAAGCGCTCATTTTGGATTAGTGGTGTTTAAGTTATGGTTAATCTAAACTTTTGACCACGTGTCCCAAACTTGTGGGAAATTCCCATATATCCCCAATATGGTGTTCATTCTTAAATGCTATAAGATGTATGCTTATTCATTCTAGATTATCCGAGAGCTTTTGGGCTGAAGCAGTTCATACAGTAGGCTTTGTTCAAAATCATCTTCCCACAATTGCACCTGCTAGTAAGATTCCCATTACAATTTGAACAGGGAAAACTCCGTCTGTATCACATTTTCGCACCTTTGGATGCATTGCATATATTCATGTGCCAAAAGAAACGCGACAAATGCTGGATCCTCCTAGCTTGAAAGTTATATTTATTGGATATTCTGATAATTCTAAAGGATACAAATTTTATGATCCTACTTCTCAGAAAGTCATCATCAATCGTGCTACTCTATTCGATGTGAACGATCGATGGGAGGTACGTGGTCTAGTAAGGATTCTGATGACACACAATTCTTTCTCACTACTTTTTCTTTTTTGTTTGATAATCATTGTATCTCTCAAGATGTTGTGCATCCTTCTTCTCCTATGAAGGATTCTAAAGACTCTATGAAGGATTCTAGTGATAATCTTGATATATACATTGATCTTCCCATTGATATTGAACATGTTTCAAATCATGTCTATGATGACAGTTTTGATAATGCTATGAATGTTCATGAAGATCCAGAAACTTATATAGAAACTATCTCTTCTCCACAAAAGGATCACTGACAGGAGGCTATGCAAGCTGAATATGATTCTTTGTTTTCCAAAGGTACATAGGTTCTTATTGATTTGCCTCCTCATCGTGCTCCTATCAAGTGCAAATGGGTATATAAAACAAAGACAAAGGCTGATGAACCTTTTGATAAGTTCAAAGCTGATTTAGTTGCAGAAGGATACACAAGTCTCGCAGGTTTTGATTATCATGATACATTTTAACCTGTTGTTCACATGACTACTATACATGTCCTTTTGGCATTTTCTACTCATTTTGATTTGGAGATTCATCAAATGGCTGTGAAGAATGCTTTTCTTAATGGTGAAAAACCAAAAGGATTTTCAATTCTTGGCAAAAGGAACATCTTATGATGTCATCTTCATCACGCTCTTTATTGAAAAGATGCAGGGGGGAAGAGAGCTTGAGCTCTTGCAAGCACACACACACACACTCACAACACCCTAATAGAGAACACACAAGGTGAGAGGATGAAAATCTTCTTCTTCTCTACTCACTCAACACACCATATACAAGAATAAGAGTACACATAATATGAAAGGTACTCAACCAATACATACACGGGTTCTCTATAGTGTGAACCCAACTAAATGAGCTGGCGCTATAACTATGCCAGTCTCTAGAATGGCTGTCACACACAGCCTGTCATCCCACTGGCCGCATATCTCCCATGATCTCACCAACCATGCCAGTGGTGTAAGTGTGGGGCCTATCCCCCAGGCGGGTTATCAGTGGCCACCGCCTCACTAGATGAGCTCGATATCTCAACACTCCCCCTCGAGCTCAACTCCATCTCATGTACACCAAGCAAAGCCCTGAATCTGCGGAGCTTCTCTGTACCCAATGCTTTGGTGAAAATGTCAGCTACCTGATCCTCTGTGCTGACATAAACAAGGTCAAGATCTCCTGCCAAGACCTTCTCTCTGACGAAGTGGTAGTGGACCTCTATGTGCTTTGTACGAGCATGAAAGACTGGGTTCCTGGCCAACTGTATACTGCTAATGTTGTCACAGAAAATGACAACTTGTCTATCCACTGATAGACCCAAATCTGCAAGTAGCTTTCTCAACCAAGCTACCTCACATGCTGCCATAGCAACTCCTCTGTACTCGATAGAGCAACCGTAGGCTGCTTCTTGCTGCTCCAAGTCACTACAGCACTCCCCAAAGAAAACATGAATCCACTGGTAGATCTTCTATCTGAGATACTATCAGCCCAATCAGCATCTGTGTACCCATGTACACATATATCTATCCCAGTCTCATAGAATAGTCCACAATGCAAAGTAGACTTCACATACCTCAGTATGCGTCTCACTGCATCCAAATGCGGTTTCTGTGGAACCTGCATAAACTGACTCACCAACCCAACAGCATAGCTCAAATCTGGTCTGGTGATCGTCATGTAGATCAAACTTCCTACTATGCTCCTGTACATAGTAGGATCCTCCAAGATCTCTCCTGAATCTGCACTCAACTTGCCATTCTGATCCAATGGCACAGAAATAGGCTTACAGCCTGTCATACCATACTTGGACAACATGTCCAAGCCATACTGTCTCTGCAGTAATCCATTACCATGTGGTGACCTAATCACCTCAATGCCCAAGAAATATCTGAGCTCCCCCAGATCCTTCATCTCAAACTTCTGTCTAAGCAAGATCTTTACATCAAAGATCTCTGCATCATGGTCCCCCGTAATGATCAAGTCATCTACATAGATGACAACAAGCACAACTCCTCTATCACCATGTCTCACATACAATGAGAAATCTGCATTGGCTACATGAAAGCCAATAGTAACAAGATATTCAAAAATCTTGTCAGACCATGCTCTTGGTGCTTGCTTTAAGCCATACAAGGCTTTCTTCAACCTGCAAACATGCTCGGGGTGACCCTCATCCTCATAACCAGGTGGCTGCAACATATACACCTCTTCTTGCAAATCCCCATGCAAGAATGCATTCTTTACATCCATCTGATGTAAAGACCATTGCTTTGACGCAGCCACTGCTATCACAACTCTCACCGTTTCCATCTTGGCAACTGGGCTGAAAGTTTCCTCATAATCAATCCCATATGTCTGCGCATATCCTTTGGCTACCAATCTAGCCTTGTACCTGTTTATGCTTCCATCACTGTTATGTTTAACTTTGTACACCCACTTGCATCCAATGGCTTTCTTGCCTTCAGGCAATTGCACTAAATCCCAAGTCTCATTTCCATATAGTGCATCCATCTCCTCGTCCATAGCTTTCTCCCAACACATATTTCCAACAGCCTCATCAACGCATGTGGGCTCAACAACCTACACAACCTTTGCCATATATGCATAGTGATGTGCCACATAACCATCATAGGTAAATCTCTGCACAGGATTTCTCACTCTCCCAGATCTTCGCAGCTTTTCATTCATGGCTTCCATAGCCTTCTTTACACCAGGTGTTCTCATAGCTGGGATCCCAAGCTCCTCATCAAGGCTCATATCTGAGCCACTAGACTCTCCATCAACATGAGAATGCCCTGCAGAAATGTCAGGCATACCAAGGGGCTCAACCACTTTCTCTTTTCCTTTACGCGATGTAGTAATCACATTTGCAGGACTGGTATTATGACGCAGCCTGCCACTCCATGGTCTATCAACAGACCCACTAGATGAGGACTCTCCTGGTCCACTCAAAGACTGTGATTGCTGACCTGGATTCTGTGCAACCACACTTCCACTCACATCAGCCCCAAAAGCTTCTTTCTCAGCAGCATACCAGCTGCTCATCTCATCAAAGACAACATCCCTGCTTACCCTCAACTCACGTGTAGCAGGGTTATAACACCTGTATCCCTTTTGCTCAAGGGAATATCCAATAAACACACATTTTTCAGCTTTTGGATCCAGCTTAGTTCTCAGCTCATCTGGCACATGCACATATGCAATGCATCCAAAAACTTTCAGATGAGACAAATCTGGTTTTCTGCCAGTAAACCTCTCCTCTGGAGTTACATCATGTATGGCTGCAGTTGGAGTCCTGTTCATGATGTATACTGTTGTAGAAACAGCCTCAGCCCAATAGCAATGCGGCATATTCTTCTCTTCCATCAATGCTCGCGCAATCTCAGCAATGTGCCTGTTTTTCTGCTCAGCAACTCCATTTTGCTGCGGAGTGTATCTACATGTAAACTGTCTCCGAATACCATTCTTCTTCAAAAATTCAGAGAACTCATTGGAGAAGTATTCTCCCCCTCCATCTGACCTTAGGCACTTGACATATTTCCCTGTTTGCTTTTCAACCAAAACTCTGAAATTCTGAAAGTGAGTGAACACCTCACTCTTCTCCTTCATGAAATATACCCACACTTTCCTTGTGTGGTCATCAATGAAAGTCACATAATACCTACAGCCTCCCATAGATATGGTCTTCGTAGGACCCCATACATCTGAATGCACAACATCTAGTGCATTTCTGCTCACATATCTGTTACGTGGAAACACATGCTTTGTTTGCTTCCCAAATTGGCATGCTTCACATATTTTCTGCATACCTTCCACTTTAAATTTTGGCAGCCCTGTCACAATTCCTTTTGTCTGCATAGACTTCAATGTCTACACATTTACATGTCCAATTCTTTTATGCCATATGTCTGTGTCTGCAACAACTCCTGAACCATTTGCAAACATCGCAGCACTCATTTCAGGCATGTCTATATTCAACGTAAACATTCTGCTCACTCTGTTGCCTTTTGCAACCAACCTGCACTTGTCTTTGAAATCTTCAACATAACACCCATCAGGGTTAAACCGAACCTGCAAACCCTACTCAATCATCTGGCCAACTGAAACTAGATTCTTTGTTATGTTCGGTACATGAAGTACATCTGCAAGGTACTTCACTTTGCCATCCTGCATAGACAATGGCACATCTCCAACGTGGGCAATTGGATGAGCAGTGTCATCCCCTGTTTCCACAAAACCTAGTCTTTCCGGGTTTTTCATCTCCTTGAACCACTCCCCATGACTCGTCATGTGGTTCGAAGCACCTGAATCCACATACCATACATTATCTTTTTGTGCTGCATCAACATTTTCAGACATGGCATTCACAACATGCTGCATAACAAACAACCTTTCATTATCCTCATTATTTCTGCTTGAGGATGCATAGTTGTTTTGCTGCACTTTCCCATTTTGCATGTCAGCCTGCTTCTTATAACATTCTGACTGCACATGTCCAGGCTTACCACAATAATAACATTCACGTGCATCATTATATTGCCTTTGCCAATTTCCACGGCCTCTTTGACTCCCCCTACCTCTGAATTTGCCTCTTCCACCTGTGTGTTGTTGTTGTTGTTGTTGATTCTGGGACTGTTGTTGTTGCTGCTCTGCTGACCATAATTCTGATTACCTGTTCGGCCACCTCCTTGACCGTGTCCACGGCCTCCTCTACCTCGTCCTCTTCCTGAACTCGTGTAGAACGCCTGTTGCTCTGAACTGTTTTTGCTTTGTGAAGACTGTTGGTCTTCACCCAAGTTCTTCTCTTCAATAATCAGCATAGACACCAAATCTGTAAAGTTGGGAATGTTTTTCCGAGTCTGAATGGACGTCTTAAACGCCTTGTATTGTGGCCCGAGACCACGTAGACAGACCTCCACCTTATCATCATCATCTACTGACACACCAATAGATGCAAGGGATTCCACAATACCCTTTATCTTCAACGCATAGTCATTCACAGACATGCTCTTTTTCTCCACAGTATGAAGTTCATTCTTCAACTGTATCTTACGTGCCTTGGTATTTGTTTCATAAAGCTTTACCAAGGTGTCCCACGCCTCCTTGGGGGACTTGGCATCCTGAATGTGCCCAATCATGGTGTCCTGTATACTAATGGAGAGCCAATACATAACCTTCCTGGCTCCTTGGTTCCAGTCTTTAAACTCTTTCACATGTGCAACAGTCGGATTTATATCCGGTATCTCTGGTGCCTCTTCATGCTCTCCTTCTATGTAGTCCCAATAGCCTTTTCCCATCAGGAAATTCGTTAACCTGAACCTCCAAGCATGGAAGTTATTCTTATCCAGCTTCTCAGCCACAATCTGTGTTATGCCATCATTAGACATCTTGCCAAACACATAATTTTACCAGAAACTGCACTCTGGTTTTTCTGCACAAACTGCTGTATTTTCTGCACAGCGGTACTGTAGTACTCTCAAATGTCGCAACCAGTGACTTCAATGTGCATACATACACCCAATGGCAACTGTAGACCTCTTTGCAGCACCCATAGTGTCTACAGAGTCAATCTGTCTTCCTGCAATTCTTAAAACAGAGTTCTACAGAGAATCGATGACTTACCCGCAGTGCTTGAAATCGCCTGCTTTCTGAAAAACGGAGGTCCAGACGCACCCGAAACGCGTTTTCGGCCTGAAAATCGTAGTCTGATAGGACTGTATAGTTACCCTATAGCTTTACTCCCGCAAAGAAAGCTCCTCAATCAGAGACCGTTTGCCGGTGCCTCCCGTAGAGCTCCCGACAAGGGTGTAGTCACCAACACAATAGGGAAGAGTAGTTGAAGCTCTTACCCTCGTACCGCTTCCTGTGGTTCTATTGCTTGCAGCTCAGCCCTTAGCACGAACCAGGCTCTGATACCATGAAAAGATACAGGGGGGAAGAGAGCTTGAGCTCTTGCAAGCACACACACACACTCACAAAACCCTAATAGCGAACACACAAGGTGAGAGGTTGAAAATCTTCTTCTTCTCTACTCAACACTCAACACACCATATACAAGAATAAGAGTACACATAATATGAAAGGTACTCAACTAATACATACACGGGTTCTCTATAGTGTGAACCCGACTAAATGAGCTGGCGCTATAACTATGCCAGTCTCTAGAATGGCTGTCACACAGCCTGTCATCCCACTGGCCGCATATCTCCCATGATCTCACCAACCATGCCAGTGGTGTAAGTGTGGGGCCTATCCCCCAGGCGGGTCATCAGTGGCCACCGCCTCACTAGACGAGCTCGATATCTCAACATTTATGGTTTAAAGCAGGCATCACGTTCTTAAAATATCAAAATTGATCTCTTCAAGGGTTTATCTCTTGTTTCTCTGATCCTAATATATATGTCAAGCATGAAGGTATTCTATTTGTTGATGATACCATACTTGTTTCCAATAATCTTGACTTTATGCAACTCACAAAGAAGATTTTGTCATCGGTTTTTGAGATGGTGGATCTTGGTGAGATTCACTCTTGTCTTGGTATTCAAGTTCATCGCTATTGCGAGAAAGGTATCTTGTTTCTTCATCCATTAAAATTCATTGACGATATTATTGAAAAGTTTGGTCTGGTTAATGGTTATTCTGCAAATACTCCATGTCTTGTAAATGCCACCAAGTATACAGCTACAATGCATGACGAAGCATTATCCGCATATCAACCTTCTGCTAATCTCATTGGCTATTCACAATTTGTTGGCTTAAACACCAGACCATATATTCGACTAATTTCTTGGGGCAACATCTTGCTTCTCCTTCTGTTGGACATTAGACTACAACCAAATTTGTTCTTAAATATTTGAAAGGCACTAAAGACTTTGGACTCATCTATCTCCGCCAACAAGAATCCTCTCTCTTTGATTCTTTATGTATTCTTGGTTATTCAGATGCTGACTAGGCAAGTTCTCACTCGTCTATGCGATCTACAAGTGTAAATTGTTTCTTTGTTAATGGTTGCTTAATTTCTTGGTCTAGCAAGAAATAGTGTTGTGTTGCAGTCTCTACAATCAAATCTGAGTATGTAGTTGCATCTTTAGCAACTTGTGAAGAATTGGTATGGCTTCGTCAATTACTTTTGCTGATCTTGGACATCCATGATTGGCAAGTACTCCACTTAGATATGATAATCAAAGTGCCATTAGTCTTGACAAGGATTATGTTCTACATAGCAAATCCAAGCATATTGCTATTCAATATCATTATGTTTGACATGAAGTGAAGAAAGGATCAATAATGATTAAGCATTACCCCACAGATCAAATGATTGTAGATATATTCACCAAAGGACTGTGTAACGCCTCCGCTACGGCTGCGTCTTCCTCAAGCCGCCATAGCCTCGGCGTGGAGAAGAAGAGAGGGTGGAAGTCGGTTCACCTCCCAACCATATAATGACGAGTTAGGGTTTCTCGTTGGGTTTTATACCAAAACCCTGGCCTGTGTCCACACCTCCTAGCCCGGCCGCCCATCTTACTTAAGAGCCGTGCTAACTTAGATGTGTACACACATGGACCAAACCCTAACGCCCATTAACCCCTAAACCCCGCTAGCACTAATAATACTCTCGAGACTCCGAAAGCTATTAACTTATGCTAGGGTTCGACTTCCGTAGGACCATAGTCCTGACATTACTCCCCCCTTCGAAAAGAGTTTTCGTCCTCGAAAACAAAAGTGGGGAAACGTTTCCTCATCACACTAATGTTTTCCCAAGTGGAGCCTTCCTCTGGACGGTCCTTCCACTTGATAAGAGCTTGTTTCCGAACTTGGTGGCGAGTACGTAACATGTGATAATCCAATACTCTTTCTGGTTCATGAGGCAGTATTGGGGGTTCCACATATTCTACCAAGAAAGAATCATCCACCGGCCTTTCATGACCCATAAGGCGTTTCCTCAAACGGCTTACGTGAAAGATGGGATGAACCTTGGAATGTGCTGGTAACTCAAGTTTATAGGCTACTGGGCCCACCTTCTTGAGTATCTTAAACGGTCCACAAAATCGGGGCGACAATTTTGGTACGGGACCCGTTTTTAAACTGATGGAGTTTTCTGGTACCTTCAGAAACACCCAATCACCTTCTTGAAAATGAAGTGGCCTACGTTTCTGGTCCACAAACTTCTTGTAACGATCTTGCGCTTGACGAACATTTAATCGTGCAAGGCGCAACATATCCATATGGTCTTGGATAAAATCCTTAACCTGACTGATTTTCTCATTCGCCAGTCCCACCGACGCTGGTGAACGTGGCTGAAAACCATACATCAACATGAAAGGGCTAAAGCCTGTCGAGACATGCTTTGCACTATTGTAAGCAAACTCAAGAATAGGCAAATAAGACTCCCAATCAGATTGTTTTTTGCTGACATATGCCCGAAGCATATCTTCCAGCACTTGATTAACCCGTTCAGTCTGACCATCTGTCTGCGGATGATCAGCTGTACTAAGGTTCAACATAGTACCCAACTTACTGAATACTGCTCGCCAAAAATGGCTGTTAAACTTGCGATCGCGATCACTGACAATATTGGATGGTAAGCCATAAAGTCGGTAAACATTCTCCACGAAAAGGCGTCCCAATTCTGGAGTTGTAACTGTTTTCTTAGTAGGCACAAACCGACAAAGCTTGGTTAATCGATTCACGATTACCCAAATGGCATCATGTCCACGATTCGTTGTGGGCAAGCCCGTTATAAAATCCATAGAGATACTTTCCCACTTTCCGTCAGGAATCTCTAATGGATGCAGTAACCCGCCAGCTTTAAGACGTTCTGCTTTGTTCACTTGACACTTCTGACACTGCAGAACATAGTCAGTAACATCCTTGTGAAGTCCAGGCCAATAGAAATGCTTTCTTACGAGAGCATACGTTTTGCGAATGCCCGCATGACCTGCACTTGGACTATCATGACACTCAAAAAGAATTTGGCGCCTAGTGTCTAAGTCCAATGGAACACAAACTCTCCCCTTGTGGAGTAAGTATCCATCATCGATGGAAAAGTTTTTCCATCGCTGTAGTTCATCTTGTGATAAAGAAGAACCATGTGTGGAAGAACTGGAAACACTACCGTTTGAGTGAGAGGGACCCCTCATTTGAACATGATTCCACACCTTTGAGTATGTTGAATCCTGCTTGCATTTGCCTCGTAAAGATTCTAACAATTCGCTTTTCAACTCTGTGAATAGCAGCGAATTAATCTCCGGCATATGACTCAAGGCATCAGCTACATTATTGTAACGTCCTTTGCGATAGCGTAGTTTGCAATCATACTCCTGAAGGATCTCAGCCCATCTGGCCTTTCGACCCTGCAAATCTGTTTGGTTCATAAACCACTTTATGCTTTCGTGATCAAAAACAAGCTCGAATTGTGCACCATATAAGTAATGTCGCCATTTTCGTAAGGCATATATGATGGCAAAGAGCTCACGCTCGTAAGCTGAGTAGTTTTGTTGAGCACGATTGAGCTTCTTGCTCTCATAGGCAACAGGATGACCATCTTGAATGAGAACCGCACCCACTGCCTTAGCACTGGCATCCGTTTCAATCACAAATGGTTTTTGAGGATCCACAATTGCCAAGATGGGAGCTGTAGCCAAAGCAACTTTAAGCTTATCAAAGCTACGTTGTTGCTCCTCACGCCATTGAAAGGTAATTGCCGCGCCTTTCAATTGATCAGTCATGGGAGCGGCAATCTTTGCATAACCGTTCACATATTTGCGATAAAATCCTGCCATTCCCAAGAAGATTTGAAGTTCTTCCTTACTTCGAGGTGTTGGCCATCGCATAATAGCATCAACCTTACTAGCATCCATAGCAATTCCGTCTGCAGAAATTACATGACCTAGGTATTGTATGCTATCCTTGAGAAATTCACACTTACTTTCTTTCGCGTAAAGTGCATTCTCGCGTAGTAACTGAAAAACTTTTCGTAAGTGTTCCAAATGCTCTTCTAAAGTCGAACTATAGACCAAAATGTCATCAAGAAAGACAATGACAAATTTGCCTAAGTACGGCCTTAGTACGCTATCCATAAGCGTCATAAACGTTGCCGGGGCATTAGTAAGCCCAAACGGCATAACCAAAAACTCATAGTGTCCAAAGCGAGTTCGGAACGCAGTCTTGGTTATATCATCAGCGTTAATACGCACTTGATGATATCCTGAACGTAAATCAATTTTAGAAAAATACTTCGCACCTTTGAGTTGATCAAACAACTCATCTATCTTAGGTAGCGGGTATTTGTTCTTAATGGTTACCGCATTCAAGGAGCGATAATCCACACACATGCGCATGGATCCATCCTTTTTCTTCACCAAAAGAATGGGCGATTCCCATGGTGAAGCACTATGGCGAATGAAGCCCTTACTAAGGTAGTCAGCAAGCTGACGTTCCACCTCAGCTGCTTCAGTCGCACTAAGCCTGTACGACGGCTTACTAATTGGTTTGGTGCCCGGAACGACATCAATGCGATGAGGCAAAGCTCGTTCGGGTGGCAAACCCTCTGGTAATTCATTAGGAAAAATATCTTTAAATTCTTGTAACAGTTGTTGCAAAGACAAAGCATTAACTGGTTGCTTAAGATTATTTAAAGAGATTTTAGAAGAAGGTAAAGAGAAAGAAGGCATCGCTGAGGAAGATTCATTTGAAGAAGAAACATCATGCACATCAAACCCACTAGTTTGAGACACAGAATAACAAAAATAGACTTCTTCTATTTGATTACTATGCTCCAAAAAAGAGAGTTCGGCATTACATATGAGTGGTGTTGGGGGTATATCACGTTCCCCAATAAGTAAAACATGCTTACCATTGGCCTCAAACGTAAACGTATTATGTTCATAACTCCTTTTGAGTGATGACCCTAACCCATATAACCACTCCCGTCCTAAGATGACATCCGCACGAGACATATTCATCACTTGGAAGTCAAGAACCATAGTGTGTTCTTGCACAAACAGAGGCACTTGCCGTACTAGAGTATCCCACACATCGTGATCATCCCCCTGAATGGTGGACACCACATAACGATGAGAACTCTTTGTCTCCGGCAACTTTAATTTCTTAACTAATGCATAGTTCAAAAAATTGTGCGTGGCACCATCATCAATGAGAATACGTACTCGATGACCATAAATGGAGCCATGCATACGGACCAAATCATGTGGTCCAACTGTCTCTTGCCACATAGATGCAGTGAGATTACACTCATGCAGCTCGGCAGTGTGCGAAACCTCTACCGCAGAATACTTAGGATCAGCATCCAAGGGAAGTGTTTGCACCATGTGTACAGCCTTCTCCTTGACCTTCTCCTTATCCTTATTCTTGCGAGGCAACTGTGGATAATTTTTCTTCTCATGATCACTACCTAAGCAATGATAACATAGTTTCTCCTTCTTGGCCCGTTCAAAGTCTTGTGAAGACAACGGACCACTTGACCCTTTAGACTTCTTTGTGTTTTCAGTAGAATTGCTGGCAAGTTTACGCTTATTAGCATTAAATTGCGAGCCATTGAATTTGGCCGGTCTATCCATGCCCTTCTTATCCATGGTGTCATCAAAGATAAGGGCACTTTGGATAGCCGCTTCCAAAGTTTTAGGATATTGGGTTTTAACCTTTGCCTGATATTCTTTATCAAGGCCTCTAACAAACCCACGAACCTTTTGAAAGTCGTCCAAACCATCTAGCTTGAGAATGACTTCACGGTATTTGGACACATACTGATTAAGTGTAAGACCTTCCATCTTGCACTTGTCCCAGGCTGTCCAACTCCGATCTTTCTCGTTTTGTGGTAAGAACTCCTTTTTAAATGCTGTCGCAAACTCCTCCCAAGTCTTAGGGCGAGTTTCAATAGGTAGACTCATCCACCACTTGTAGGCTTTACCTTCAAGTGTGAGACTCGTCTCAGTGACCATAACAGCAGCGGGAGTGCGGCGTAAGCGATGCAAGTCCGTCCACTTGTGTAAAAATGTATGGACCGCATCCTTGTTACGATCGCGCTCCTCTCCCTTAAACACAGGCGGCTTCACGTTTTTCAACATAGCCCCTTCCTGCGTTGCAGATGGTGCAATAGAGTCTATTATAGGATTTGGAACAAGAGGAGGCATAACTATCGGAATGGGCCCTCCACTTGCCGCCGATCCACTTGCAAAACGTGCCATAAATTCAGTAAAAAGCGTGCTCATGTTTGTGAGATTGGTATTGACATTTGTTATAGTGCGCTCAAGTGCAACTACCCTTGAAGTGAGACGCCCAAACTCTACCGTGTCTACCAAACCATAATCATCTATTGGACTCGCACCCCCTTCGGCATCGGTCATGTTGTCATCCCGATCAGGCGCAACGGCCTGTCACGAATCACCCACACCACCACCCAAAGGGTGTGCCTCACTAACATCATGCATATCATTCTCAAAATCGAAGTGAACATGAGACGGTTCCGCTGAGGCCATGGTATGCACGTGCTTACAAATAGAGAACGGATTACCTTCAAAAGCGAACTCCAATTGAAGCGTCGTAGAAGAATTCCGCTTGCATGCACGGAAATCGAGAAGAAATCACCACTTGAGTCGTCAATCAACACATGCATGCAAAAAAGTGTGTTGCATGTAGCATGTCGTTGAAGATCCGTCCACCAAAAACTTCCAAACTTGGAGCATAGAAAACTCCTCTCACAAATTGAAAGAAGGAAAGTTGAAGGTGAAAAGGTCACTTTCCTTGTAGTTTGTGTCACTTTCCTTGTAGTTTGTGTCCTCCCTTGAAAGAATAAGTAGAGCTCTTTTGAAGAGAAGAACAACACAAGTGAAAAGGTGAAGTGGCTAGCACACTTGCCTTGGAGCTTGAGGTTGTGGGTTCAAAACCCCACTCCTTGGATGGTGAAGCCTCCCCCTTGTGCCACTCAAGTAAGGGAGAATTCTCGCGCGCTCGCCAACGGCGCGCCAACGATCGCTCACCGATCGCCTTCGAGGACTGCCGGTCTGCCTTGGTCGCCGCCTTAGGCGTCTGCTAAGGCCGTACGGACGACGGGTAGGTGGCGGCGCTCACTGTGGGCTGTTCACGCGGACGCGTGTAGGCTGCGCTCGTGCAGGTCACCGTACGGGCGGCGGCGCTCGTTTCTTTTGCTGCAGCGTTGAGCTCTTTTTCTCGTGCAGGTCACGCCGGTCGCCGCTAGCTCTGATACCAGTGTAACGCCTCCGCTACGGCTGCGTCTTCCTCAAGCCGCCATAGCCTCGGCGTGGAGAAGAAGAGAGGGTGGAAGTCGGTTCACCTCCCAACCATATAATGACGAGTTAGGGTTTCTCGTTGGGTTTTATACCAAAACCCTGGCCTGTGTCCACACCTCCTAGCCCGGCCGCCCATCTTACTTAAGAGCCGTGCTAACTTAGATGTGTACACACATGGACCAAACCCTAACGCCCATTAACCCCTGAACCCCGCTAGCACTAATAATACTCTCGAGACTCCGAAAGCTATTAACTTATGCTAGGGTTCGACTTCCGTAGGACCATAGTCCTGACAGACTGAGTGAAGCTCGATTCACATCAGTACGCAGAGAACTTGGAGTTGTTATAGCTTCATGCTTTGGAGATTAATATTTTTCAGACTCACACCTTGAATAATTAAACTTATACAAAATGTATTTATGTATCCTTGTAAATACTCTTTCACATTACGCACATTGATTTTTATATATAATATGTATGTATAGGGGCTCGAGTTTCTCCCTTGTACTCCCCAAGGGTTTTTTCACTCGCAGCTAGAGACCTTTGTTTGAGTGGGGGTGTTGGAGCTATATATATCACACCCTAATTTGACCTAGATCTCACCTATATATACAAAATCATAATCAATATGAACTAGTCTTTTGGGAGCGTATATGGTGTAACTCTATTCCTTCTTCTCTCTCTTATCTCTTTGTGTTCGTATATTTCCAACAAAACACCAAGGTTAATGCATGGCTACTCAAAACTCTAGAAGCATTACAACTCCCTCCAAACTTAATCTTGTCAATTGGATCCTCCACTGTGGCCCTATTTGTTGGTTTTATACAGAGGGTTAAGATTCAATATTCACTTAGTCATCCCTAATCCAAGTCTTTCTTTACAATTGGTTGTTCATTCATGAGAATGGTAAGTTGTATAATACAAACTTCTATCAACTCATATTACAGTTTCTCATTAGTATTAGAAGCTCATATTCACTCTTCTTTTGAACCTTCCTTCCCAATTCCAAGCTCAAGTGAGTCATCTAATAGAAACTACATTAAAAAGAAGATTACAAAGATCAAGAAGAGGCCACACTACTATGCTTATACAAGGGCTATAGGTCTAAGCAAATTTTTGAGCAACAACATGCATATGTATGGAGACTCGGTTGAATTATAGATTATCTTGCCATTAAAATCTATAAAGGAACTAAACACTACTTTTTGGGAATTCATCCCAAATGTAGACCTTCCCTAAAATGGCTTATTCAATGAAGATATATAAGTTTGAAGGCCAAAATTTCAACACTTGGGAAACCAAAGTTAAATTTACTTTAATGAAGCAAGGATTGTGGAATGTTGCAAATGGTGAAGATAAGAAACCAAGCACAAGGAATGCAGAGGCTACATGGCTAACCAATATGAAAAAGCACTTGCCATTATAGCCTTAGTATTAAGTGATAATATTTTTCACCATATTGATCGAAAAGACACCTCAAATGAAGCTTGGGAAACACTTGATGTATTGTTTAGAGCACAAGCCAAGAACTCCAAAATCTCTCTTCTTATACAGTTCTTTGACTTGAAAATGAAAGTGGGGGGATTCTCTTCCCACTCATCTAAACTATATAAAGAGAATTCTTATACATTTCTTTGACTTGAAAATGAAAGTGGGGGGATTCTCTTCCCACTCATCTAAACTATATAAAGAGAATTCTAACCCAGCTTGCAAGAATCAACAAACACATTGAAGATGATGAAGTTACTACAAGACTTCTAAAGAGTCTACGACAAGATGAGTATGGTAACATTGTTACCACCCTTACCAATATCCCTTCTCCATCACTACTGGATGTAGAGGCTTCTCTACTTGAAGAAGAGAAGAAGATCAAGAAGAGGCAAGGTCACATTTACAAGGAGGAAGCTTACTTTAACCAAGGAGGATACAAGAAACATGTATCAAAGATTTCCTTCAAAGGACTTTTTTAGAGTAAGGAGTTTCCTAATAAGTCTTCTAACTTATGCAAGAAAACTAACCATGAAGAGAAGGATTGTTTTTCAAGAAAAAAGGATCAAAATTTCTTACTTGCAAAGGAATTAGATGCAAGTGGAGATGAAGTAAAGGAAGATGCAGGAGCCTCACATGAGGCCAACTATCTTGAAGATAGATGGGCTTCCTAGACAACTACCCTCCTAAAGTCATCCCTATATCCTAAACTAGTTGTAAACATAACTAGGGTCTAGCATTTGGCATCATAAATGGCATTGTAAACCTAACTGGAGTAAGACCTATGAGCACAAGCATGGTCATCATACCCATCATTGAAAAAAGAAATTAGGACTAGCATTGTCATCAACTTTAATCATGGATATTTTTGTTGAGGGGGGTGTTGGATTAAATACACCAAAATATCCTTTATGACATTAGGGAACAAGGTACTAAGCTTCATAATCATTTTATCCATGTAAAAGCACAAGTAGATGAGTTAAAAATTAGAGCCCATGAGTTATGGGAGAAGTGGAGAGATTCTAGGCTTTATGGAGGAGGTTTAAGAGAAGATGTAGGAGATTCTCCCTAGGTTCTATTAAAAGAAATGATATGGGCTTAAGCTTGACAATCATTGAATGAATCACACAATGGAGATGGTTATCACATAAGAAAATTCACACCACTAGAGAAACACCTTCAACCATAAGAATGAGATAGAACCAATGAGCAATAGAATGTACTCAAAGTCACCACAAAGCATCACATAAACACATGCTAATGAAAATGCCAAGGAAGGGAGTATTTTGAAAAACTACCACTTAGTATATTAGCCACTAAGCAAGTACACAAGGCATGGGCATTACACTCTCAACTTAGCTCTTTAAGAGTGAGTAGTATACCCTGTTTACATAGGCTCAAGAGAGAGGAGTACTTGCAAGAGAGGACCTGACAAATCAGGTGGAAGGGCGTGCTCTTAGAACAAAGAGCATGGAAAAAGTATGCAAATTTCTCTTGGAAGATGTGATTTGCCGGTATGGTTGTGTTGGGAAAATAACAGCTGACAGGGGTGAGCTAGATGCTGAAGAAGCAAGGAATTCTTTTCTAGAATTGGCATCAGATTGGCCCTAACATGTGCTTACAACCCTGAGGGCAATGGTAAAAGCGAGCGAGGACATCCTCCAATCATTAAAGCTTTGGCTAAGGCATGCAAAGGAAGAATACAGGAGTGGCCAAGGCTGTTACCATATGCTTTATGGGCTGACCGTACAACTCATAGCTCAGTGACAGGATACATGCCTGCAGAATTAATGTATGGTCAGAAGCCGGTAATGCCAGTTGAAGAAGTAGTCCCAACTTGGAATGTATTACCTTGGGTGGAAGAATTGAACAGGAAGACCTCCTTGCATTGCGAATGAGGCAGTTGAAGAGAAGGCCTGAAGATGTAGAGCTTGCTAAAGCTCGTTTGAAAGATGCAAGGTTGAAAAATAAAGAACGATTTGATAGAAGACACAGACTCCGGCCAAAACCCATTGAAAAGGGTGATTGGGTCCTAATGTATGATAGTAGTCTTGACAACCAGTTCACTGTGCAAAGGAAGTTTGCAAAAAGATGGTTTGGCCCTTACATTGTCAAGCATGTGCATGGAAATGCCACGTATACCCTATGTGAGCTTGATGGAACAGAGATAAAGAATCTTGTAGCAGGCAAAAGGATCAAGATGTTTAAAAGAAGGCATGACAGTGATCCTTTTGATTCGCAGGAGACTCAAGATGAGAGGCTTGATAGTGATAGCATGGATATGGTTGAAGAGGAAGAGGATGATCTTCCTGGTAATGTAGACTCAAGATGAGAGGCTTGATAGTGATAGCATGGATATGGTTGAAGAGGAAGAGGATGATCTTCCTGGTAATGTAGAAGATAAAGACGACATCCAGATATACGCAGATCTTGATGATGATTTGGCACATACCAGAGGATGTGCAGGTTTAGAGGGGGCGGATGTCGTGCCACGGCACGTCTATGGTGTGAAACCATGCATGTGAGGCCATTAAATATAAATCTAGATGTATGGGTTTAAGTGCCACGACTTGAGTCATTTTATGATGCCTATGTACATATGTTCATATTGTAAATGAGGTTCAATAAGACGAGCTGAGGCTGAGCCAGGTCTCGAAGCCTCTGTACATAAGTGTGGTGTGAATCATGGAGTTTTTATGCTTATGGTGAACCTTGAGGTAGCACGAATTATCAATGAACCAAAAGCAGCATCACTTTCTTATGGGGCTAACAAAAAAGAGGGATTAGTTGCAGTTTTTGATCTCGATGGAGGCATAAGAAAGATTGAAGGACCAGCCAACAGATCACTTCTAGAGAGGGAGTAGATAATATGGTTGAAGATGCATCCATGCAAAATGGCATCTTATGGAGCTCTTGAACCATTCTCATCTTATACCCCGATGGGGGCATATACACATTTGCCAATGTCTCCAGCAACGACTGCTTCAGGCTATGAAATAAGGTCAAAAATTGAGGTGATTAAAAGGAACATGAGAGGAGGCGTGGAGTAATTAAGGATTTGCAGCTTGTTGTGGAGCTTTTCATTGAGAGAGTATTTGACGTAGTACAGAAAGTGTTGATGTACTGCATTTCACCTTTACAGACCTTGAAGCTTCTCACAAGATAGCTCTATATGCATACCAAGGAGGATAAGGACTCAGTGAAGGTTCAGAGAGCCACGCTTGGTGATTCAGATCCTGCTCCTTCAGTTATGAAAGCGAAGTTGCCGCCAGCAATGAATACCAATGCACGTTCATGTGAAGATATTATTACTGAGCTTGGCTATCCATATGAGGCCATTCAAGTTGTTACAGATGATGGCTACATTCTCGTGATGGAAAGGATTCCCAGGCGTAACTCTCAGAAGGTTCTTTATCTGCAACATGGGCTGCTGGATAGTTCTCTAGGATGGGTATCAAATGGAGTTGTTGGTTCACAAGCATTTGCAGCTCATGATCAAGGATATGATGTCTTTCTTGGGAACTTTTGAGGACTTGCATCAAGAGAGCACGTGGACAAAAACATCTCGATGCCAAACTTCTTGTACAGCCGTTCCTCAGCTTGAAGGTGATCCCTATTGCAGCAGACAGAAGCGAGGGGAGTGCAGAGGCGAAGATTCGAAGGTGGTGGCTTGCGTGGCGAAAATACGAAGGCATTTTTTTAAAAGGGAATACCCGAATTTTAAGCAAAAAAAAAGGAGGCGTTGCGTATTTTCGTTTAAATTGGGAAACGCGAGTTTTTGGCTACAAAAGGGAATTCGGCCCGAATCCCTTGCGGGGAAAAATCAGAAAGAACGAGGCGACGCAGATATGAGGGGAGAAGTGTTCAGAAAAAGATAGGGGAAAAAAACCAGAGCTCGATTTTACAGATTATCTTGTTTTGGGAATATAGCTTCTGTTCAAGCCTTGTAGGGGTTTGAATTAGAGAGTAATAGAAGCTTCATTTAGTGATACGCTTTCTAAAAATTTCCAAAAATGAAGCGAACTGCTACCCAATTTCATGCAAGGAGAAATTTCGACGTAGAAGCTCATGAAGATGACATGAAATTCGTTTTTGTGAAACAAAGATAAGCTTTTTTTTTAATGAATTCGATTTCAAAAAAAATCGTAATTCCTTAGTAAAGGTTTGGGTTTTAAGGCTTTAATTGCCTCAAAAATAAAAACTCTTGGTAAAAGCCTTAATAATTATGGCCTTAGAAATTGGAGAGTTTTTCTGGAATTTGTGAGTTTTGGAGTTTGAATGTTCCAAAGTTTAAGGTGGTTTTGATTCTGGAACCTTGTAAGAGAATGGTTGATTGAATCTTAGTTTTGTGAACGTGAAGCTTTTGGGAATTACATGATGATGTATATACACCATATCTTATTTTTGCTTTTGTGAGTTGTTGGAATCTGAAAGCAGGTTTTCATGAAATCAAGAGTCATCTTGAAATGGTGATGTTGGCAATATATGAAATATGTGATGTAAATGGTCACATGTATATGGAAATCTTTTGAAGATTGTGCTATGCCTACATGTGTTATGTATGAAGCATTTGGATAAAGGGTCAGGAGAACTATGCTTGGAACTGGTCATGATCTTGACACATAACTTATGTGCAATCATCAAGTTGAATTTGGGGATGTTTTGAAGTAAATTGGCACATGTACATGTCATCCAAAATGGAGATGTCTTATGCCCCTTGAAGAGATATATGTTTTGTTTCCTTGGTGGGATTTGAAGCTACTCTCATAGCCAGAAGTCTCGCACTTGCCCACAACGATACCGCCCACATCACGACAACGTCTAGAACTGGTCTTCCACAATCTGATAATCTATGATTTCACTTCTTATGGTTTCTTGATCATATATACATTGCAGCTTGACATATTTCTCTTAGAGAGAGCATAACTACTATTTTACACAAGTTCACGCTTATTTTACCTTTCTCACCCTACATTTGGTGTCGAGTTTGATATGCCTATCGTAACCTGCTAATTTTGACATCTTTTAATGGAAGCTATTCAGGAGTAGTTTGTGACCCTGAGGAAGATCTTGTGG
Source organism: Cibotium barometz (assembly GCF_041138505.1). NCBI lineage: Eukaryota > Viridiplantae > Streptophyta > Polypodiopsida > Cyatheales > Cibotiaceae > Cibotium > Cibotium barometz. The sequence continues at coordinate 39,990,252 of NC_141082.1, forward strand.
AGACATAATCCTTATCTCCATCATACAATGGTAGCATTGGTTCTCCATCACGAAAACTGCTATATGGGTAGGTATCCATCAAGTGCGTGGAGGATACTCACATCTCACTTTTCAGATGAGGAGCTGATAGGTATGATTCTCATATTAAATGTGTATTGATTGTGATGCTTTTAAATGCATCTTGCTTCTTTCATATTGATGGAATGTGCATCCATTGACTTGGTTTACCTTTGTATTAATGCTTTGGTGTTGTCTCATGATACTATGGTTTCCTTCCATGATGATGGTTACACGTTTCCTAAAAATGTCCATGATGCCATGGTGATGGTTACACATTTCATCGATATTAGTTGACTATGTTCCCATGGAAAAGATCCATGATGCCATGGTGCTGTTTTATGATGATTATTCAAGCATACATATGGATGCTTTTTCGTCAAAATGTCCATGATTCCATGGTGGTGATGGTTACACATTTTATCGATATATGTATATGTGTTCATTGCATTGATGTAATTCACTCACTACAATTCATGATGCCATGGTGTTGTTCCATGATGATGGTTACATGTTTCGTCGATGATGGTTGACTATGTTTCCATGGATTGTATCCATGATGCCATGGTGTTGTTCCATGATGATGGTTACATGTTTCATCGATGATGGTTGACTATGTTTCCATGGATAGTTGTTCCATGGTGATGGTTATATGTTTCGTTGATGTTGGTCATTCCAAGCTATATGTTTTGTTGATGTTGGTCATTCCAAGCTACATGTTTCGTTGATGTTGGTCATTCTAAGCTACACGTTTTGTTGATGTTGGTTCACTTGGCTAATCTATATTGGTTGATTGTGTTTCCATGGATTTTATCCATGATGCCATGGTGTTGTTCAGTGATGATGGTTACATATTTCGTGAATGATGATTGACTACGTTTCCATGGATTGTTACCATGATGCCATGGTCATTGGATGCACCGTGCCTTGGCTTTGGCTCATCAGATTGACTAGGTTTATTTAAGTCTATCAATGTCTTGATGCTGTCGTGGCCATCCTCCAGGCACTTCGAGACGCCCCATGGCTGGCAAAAAGTTGACTTGCAGGTCCCCGCTACTCGGATGGCGACTTCGCAAAAAACACAACGGAGAGTTTTGGCGTGGAAGCTTTTTTTTTGTTTTTCTGGGAAAGGCCTTGTCGCTGGAGCTGCTGAAGGTTAGAAGCAAGGACAGTTGTTGTCTTGGTTTGCTTGTAGCAGGCGGTGGCTGGTAGCAAGAAGGAGGTGAGGTGTTGTGTTGGTTTTGGTGGGCTGCTGCAGTGGATGGTGGCGACGGAGATAGGGGGTTCTTTTTGCTTGTTTTGCCGCCTCTGGTATGTGAGCCAGCAAGCAGGTAGAAGGTTGCCATTTGCTGCTGTGGCTGGTGGCTAGCGACGACACAGAAAACCTTTTACGTGTGTGCCATGGTTGAGGTTGCCGCAGAGCTGGTAGCACAGAGAAGGTGTCATTGAAGCAGCAGTCGTCACTCGCTGCAGAAACTCTGCCGAAATCTAAACCGTGCGTGATATCACTGCACAGACCGGGTGAAGCAGAGGTGGCAGACGTGATGATGTTTACAAATTGTAACTGGTGATTGAAGGAATTTGAATATTGGGGATAAGGGGTTGTTCTTGTGTAGCCTTTTGTGGTTGTTATTTCAGGGTATTTTGTGGGGGATTTGAGCCATTGTTGGTGGCTCTTCCTGAAGCATTGAAGACTGGATTTTGGAAGGAATTGAGGGCTGGTTGTTATTTCAGGGTATTTTGTGGGGGATTTGAGCCATTGTTGGTGGCTCTTCCTGAAGCATTGGAGACTAGATTTTGGGAAGAATTGAGGGCTGTTTAGCAGTCCAGTACTGTTGGGCCGTTTTTGTGAATATGTTGGAGCTGTTATGAAGGCTATTTTTCTCTTCATTGCCAGAGGTGTTTTCTTTGCTTTGTCGCCGGCAGCTGGTAGAACAAGGAGAGTGAGTGTATAGCTACTGCAACTGCAGAGCTTTTCCTGTGTGTTGACTTTGTTTGTCCAGTTGTCGCTGGTGTCCGAGGGCAGCTCGTAGTAGCTGAGGTGGTGATATTTTGAGAGGAGGTGAGAGAGGGACTAGCCAAGATGAATGGGGAACAGCCTTGTGAGTATACATCTTGTGTGTTGATGTGAAGGTGTCGTGTATGTAAGACGGTTGCGTGAGGAAAAGCTTCTATGTCGGAAGAAGCTGTATGGAAGTGTTGGTTGGGAATTCGAGGATGAATGATACTGGTGATGTATCTGGCTATGGTTGTGTGTTGGTATCCTATGTGTGTTGATTTGTAGGAGAAGGCGTGATTGACGTGTTTGGTGGTGTAGTCCACGGGTTTACACTCTCACAGCACACTTTGTGCCAGCCTTCAATTACCTCGTCATGCACACAGTGGAAGTGTATGTGTTTGCTAGGTGTTTACTTGACTATGGTGTCCCTGTTTTGGCTGTTTTTCTGGTGTGGGCGGTGTGGTGAATTGTGTGAGAAGTGTTCCAGCCAGTGTGCTGGTGGTGCCCCAAGCTCGTGGTGTTTTCCAAGGCCGTTGGATGGACAGCTATAGAGGCAGGTGATTCCATGTCCGGAATTTCTGACAACTTTCTGGTGTCCCCAGAGCTCAGGTATTTTGCTTCGTCTACAAGGGTGCTTTTCTTGTTTTTCTTGGGATTTGAGGTGAAACTTGGAGATCAAAATGATGTCGTATCTAGAGTTTTTTGGGTTGTCCTAATGAAGATGTAATTGATTTTCTTGAATAAATGGAGGTTGCATGCATAAGTAACCACATCAACGAGCCAACACATGTATTGCGGTTTGCTGAATATATGTTTAAAGGGAGATGCGAGGGCATGGTTCAAAACTTTTGAAGAGTCATTAAGAGATGCTGAGCCACGCATTCCAATGACCAAGGATGGATTAAAGACTGCACTTTTGAACAGGTTCAAGAAGGTTGAGGATCCAAATAGAGTCTGGCATGAAGTGCAGGGGTTGACACAGGGCGAATTGGAGCCAATTGATGATTATGTGAAGAAATTCTCTTTGCTGTGGGAGACCTTGTGCACGGCTTTGGGGGAGGATCAAGTACCTCCGGACATGATGAAGAAGGATCGTTTTGTTGCGGGATTGAAGGGAGGTATTCACTGGAAGGTTGACCTAAAGAAGCCCAAATCTTATGAGGATGCAGTGGAGATTGCTAAATCAAAGGATTGGAAATTGCAGCGAATGAACCAGCTGGGGATGGTTCCAGTGTGGCAGTGAGGCCTGAAATTAGAAGGGTAGAAGTGGTACCGATGAGAACCGTGCTGGAAAGAGTGCAACCGACAGAAGCTCAAGTGAATAATGTCACACCACAGGGAACAAAGGTGGCACCCACAACTGTTACAGCTTCTGATGAAGGGCTTCAATAGGACATGAGGCAAATAGTGGATTGTATGAAGAATTTGAGTTTGAAAATGATACGGAACACAGGTGGTGGACGTGGCCGAGGCAGAGGTTATAATCAGGAAGGGGTTGAAGGTCAGATAGAAGTCGATGGAAGTGGCCGTGGTTTTGGCACGGGTAGACGGTTTATTCCTACATGTTGGAATTGTGGTGAATTGGGGCATATAAGTCCTGAGTGTGACAAACCGCCGCGAATGGGGGGTGATATGTATCCCTTACCCTCTCAGATTCCCAATAGGGAAAATGATTATGGAATTGAAATTAAAGGTGAAGCAGGGACCAGTGGGTTGACAAATGAGGAGAAGAGTAAAACTAAGGTGGTGAATGTGGTCACCCTTGAGAAGACGAAGGAGACGGGAGCTGATGTAATGCCTTTGGGAAAACGGATGCCACAGGAAAGGGAAGGCAGGGATGCTGCAGGGCCTAGCAAGAAGAAAGGTAAAATGAAGAAATGAGGGGATGTAAAGGTCAAGCGGAAGCAAAAGTCTCGTAGGAAGTTTCAAGTGACTGATTTTCCACTAGGGGTTGGGCAGCAGGATAGCTACAATTTGCAGGGGGACATGGCTGGAAGGAAAGCTAATATTACTTTTGGACAATTGATAGAGTTAGCTCCCAAATTGAAACGTCAGTGGAAAAGACTTGTGAACCCGAGAGAGAAGGAACCTGCCAGAGGGATACTGACTGTTTTATCTGTTGAGGAGTTGCCTGATACATGTTCTATGGTGGATGTATGGCACAAAGGGAAGAATCTGGGGGAAGCATATATAGATGGTGCATAAATTTGTGTAATCACACTAGCAGCTGTGGAGAGGCTTGGTCTTAATATTACTGAAGCATCTGGTTTTCGTATTCGGTTGGCCAATCACCAGAAGGTCAAATGCTTAGGTGTGATCAAGAAGTTAGAACTGCAAGCTTTTGATGTAAAGGTGCTTATGGACTGTCATGTTATGCCAGCAGGAATGGGTGCATTCCCCATAATTTTGGGAAGACCATGGCTAAGGGCAGTGAAGGCTACTCAAGATTGGAGGAGTTAGAGCTCTAATAGAGAGCTCTCTATCAAGCTTTCTATTAAGCATTCTATGCATAAAACTAGGGTTTAGGCTTAACAAAAACTAATTTTTCCATTCACTTATGCATTAAGTGTAGGGTTTAGGGTATTCACCTCTTTTTTCTCTTGTTCTTGTTTCTTAATAATGTGTTGATGAGGAATAACTTTTTTATTTCTTATGTTTCTTTTTTGAAGGTTTATTCAAGTGAGCAAGGTTTTGGGCTTAGTCTCTCATACGGTAAGCCCTCTTTCTTTGGGTGCCAGGGATAAGGGTTAGGTCAATAGACACTGGCTTTATGCATAGCCTTATGCAAAGGCCTATTGCAATAGAGCTTATGCATAAGCCCTATACAATAGGTTTATGCATAGCCTTATGCATAGGGCTTATGCATAGGCTATTGCAATAGAGCTATGCATAGGCCCTATGCAACAAGTTTATAAATAGCCTTATACATAGGGCTTATATTAAAAGCCTAAGGTCATGTAAAAGGGTAGGAGAAGGGTGCGTGTGTCAATGGACTTATGGTCCACTAGCTCACCTATTTCAAGGTGGAGCATGAAGGCATTTGTGTGTGAGCTAAGGCCAAGTTGTATTCATAAGCAACTTAATAAACAAGATGTGTTCTTGTATTTTGTGGGTCTCTCGCCTCCACTTATCTTAATCTAGCATAAGCACCATGTTTTCTCAACATGGTATCTAAAGCTTGGGTAGATTAGGTCACATTTTGTGTGGTGTAGACTAGGTTATCCATAACTCACTACTTGTGGAGATTAACCCCCAGCTAGTGGAGGCCTTCTAGCTGCTTGTGGAGGCCATATCTTGGCTTGATTCCAACTAGGAAGATGAAGCATACCCCCGGGCATTCAGTTTTGTACAGTCAATTATAGGGTTTCTCGTCTCTTGGGCCGCGTGATTACGTGTTCTGAGCAGGCCGGTGCACAATTCTGTAGTGCTAGTCTTTCATACATCCATTTGCAGCCTGTGGGTAAGCTAAACCCACACAAGCTTAGGTATTTTTAAGCCCTAAGCCTCAAGGTTCTATAGCCCAGAGATGAGCCTCAATGGCTACTCGATGTGCACGTAAGATGCAAAAGACCAGGGTCCCCCTGTGAGGAAGCCATGGAAGCTTCAATAAAAGCTTCACAATAGTGGTTTTTTTCACTAATCTTAGCTTAATTAACCTTAATCACTTAAGTTCTTCTTGAAAGTGCTTTTGCTTTAGATCCTCTGAAGTTGTTGGCATACACGATGAGGTGTTCATAAGTCTCATTCATCAAACTTCATCAAGCTTCATCAAAGTGTTCAACATTCCCAAGTGTGCTTATTAGCACTAAAAGTGTTGCTAAACACTATTGGTGGGTGTAGCCATCAGCAAAGGGGAGTCTCTTGACATTATAGAGTGTTTCTAAACAATAAGAGTGTTCTTAAACAATAATGGTGAATCTAATCACCAATACAAGTGTCATTAGACGCTAAAAATGTGCTCTTAAGCGCTAATAGTGTTGGTAAACACTAATGGTGATCTTAATGACCAAAGAAAGTGTTCTTTGACACTAATGAAGCTCATCTCCATCAGAATTAGTGGTTGGGCACAAACCCTAAGTGCTAAACCATAAGCTTCATCAACTTAATCTCTTTTTATGCAACATCCTTGGCTTGATTAAGGATTGTTGCTCTCTCATAAGCCATTCTCTCTCTACTTAAGCCAAAGCATCACAAATTTTCTGGTTTTCTTCTTCATAAATCAGCCCATTACACTCTTGTAATCTCCCTTCAATACCCAATGTCAAAGAAAAACACCCAAATTAAGAGGTTCTCAGGAGAGGGCTTCCACACTTGGCCAATTCTTGTCAAGTACAAGATGATGTCCAAAGGTTTTTGGCCATTCATCTCCGACACCAAGGTTATTAATCGAATTAAGGCTGAAGATATTGAAGATGATGAGAGGGCACAAGCCTTCATCATGCTCCGTCTTGGATGAGGCTCTTATTCACCATGTGGACCAGCTTCCAAACTACAAAGAAAAAATGGGATGAGCTTGACAAGCTCTATGGAGCTCATGGTAAGAATTCCAAGATCTCACTTAAAATTGAATTTTTCAGCTTGGAGCTCAAAGAGGGAGACGGCATTCGAGCCTTTATCTCTCGCTTGAAGGGCCTTATGGCTGAACTTGCATCAGTGAATGCGAGAATGGATGAAGATGATGCAGGGCTATTTTGTTAAAAGCAGTCAAGAAGGTGTACCCCACCTTAGTCACCACCCTGAAGAACATACCTAATCCCACCCTTGAAGGAGTCATTTAATCTTGTCTTGATGAAGAAAAGAGGCCAAAGGGAGGAGCTGAATCTTCAAATGCATCGACTCCATTGAATATCAAACAAGCTTTGTCACATCAACAAGTGAGCAAAGTAAGGTGTACCCATTGCAAAAAAAGGTAGGTCATTTTGCAAATAATTGTTGGATCAAATATCCCACCAAAATGAAATGTAACAAGTGTAAACAAACGGGACATATCACCTCTAAATGTCCTATAAAAGAGTCAGAGGCTAACTTTGTATCAACCTCTAAATGTCCTATCAAAGAGTGAGAGGCTAACTTTGTATCAACCTCTAACTCCTCTGAGCACTTGTTTTAAATCTCAATGTAACAACACCTATATTCCTAAACCTTGTACGCATAATGTTAGAAAGGAAACCTATGTCCAATACCACCTATTCCAATTCTTTTATAGTTGGTATATTGAGGGAGGGTATTAAAAGACTAAGATCATGTAAATGGGTAGGAGAAGGGTGTGTGTGTGAATGGACTTATGGTCCACTAGCTCACCTATTTAAAGATGGAGATAGAAGGCATTTGTGTGTGAGCTAAGGCCAAGTTGTATTCATAAGCAACTTAATAAACAAGATGTGTTCTTATATTTTCTGGGTCTCTCTCCTCCACTTATCTTGATCTAGCATAAGCACCACGTTTTCTCAACAGCTTATGCATAGGTTGTTGCAATAGGACTATTCATAGTCCCAATGCAATAGGTTTATGCTTAGGCTACTGAAATAGGGCTATGCATAGGCCTTATGCAACAGGGCTTATGCATAGCCTTATGCATGGGGCTTATGCATAGCCTTATGCGCATAGGCTATACATAGCTATTGTAATAAGGCTATGCATAGGGCTTATGCATAGCCTTATGCATGGGGCTTATGTATAGCCTTATGCATAGGCTATACATAGCTATTGCAATAAGGCTATGCATAGGCCTTATGTAATAGGGCTTATGCATAGACTTATGCATAGGCTTATTGCAATAGCCGTATGCACATGTCTTATGCAATAGGGCTATGCATAGTGTATGCATAGGCTATGCATATAGGGTATGCATATACTATGCATAGGGCTAATGAACTAATGTTTAGATTTATTATGATAATTTTTCAATAGGTCTATTCAAGCAAACAACCACCAAGGGTTCCGGCCACATAGCGGTTCATACGAATTCGGCTAGTAGAATTAGTAAGCCCTCTTTGTTCATGCTTCTTCTCTTTGTGTTTTGGCACCCTTGGGTGTCGGGGATCCGGTTTAGGTAAAGAGCCTATGGCCCCTATGCATAGCCTATGCATATAGGCTATATATATGTTATGCATAGCGTATGCATAGGCCTTATGCACACGTTATGCATAGTGTATGCATAGGCTATGCATAGGGCATCTGCATAGGCCTTATGTATAGGGCTTATGCATAGGCTACCCATGTGGCCCCTATGCATAGGCTATGCATCCATTATGCATAGGGTATGCATACGCTATGAATATCATATGCATAGCCTATGCACAGGGCTAGGCATAGGGCTTATGCATAGTCCTTATGAACTAATGAACTATTTTTTTGATTCAGGGTATGTACAAGCTATGCATAGCATATGCATAGGCTATGCATAGCGTTTGTATAGGCTATGTATAGTGTATGCATTAGGAGTGGTTATCCGCAAGTAGGTGGTTATAGTGGAGGGAAGCCCTTAATCTTCTCACTATACTTCTGCAAAAGAGGAGGTGCGTTTGGCTTTAATAGTGGGGAGCGTGTGGAAAGTCCTCAGAAGCTGTCATCCAAAAGGGGCACTGTCCACCATGCCTGTCTAAGCAGTATTGTAGGAGATCTTAACAATGTCCTAATATCACGTTATATTTTTTGTCTAACCTTGTGTTGTTGTTTTCTCTTTGTTGGCTTAACATTGTCGAGGTAAGTGGCCTTATTCATTCAACCTTATGTTTATTGCACCCTTGGGTGCCAGGTTTAGGAAATGGAATTATGCATAGAGATATAGGACATTGTTATATGCCATCTAGAATGTTATATGCCATCTAGAATGTTGCTTATGCCAGGTTTAGGAAATGGAATTATGCATAGAGATATATGACATTGTTATATGCCATCTAGAATGTTGCTTATGTCAAGTTAGGAGTGGTTATCCACGAGTAGGTGGTTATAGTGGAGGGGGATCCCTTGATCTTCTCACTATCCTTGTCTTGTAAAAGAGGAGTTGCCTTTGGCTTTAATAGTGGGGAGCATGTGGAAAGTCCTCAGAAGCTATCATACGAAAGGGGCACTATCCACCCTGCTTGCCTAAGAAGTATTGCAGGAAGTCTTAACAATGTTCTAAAATCATGTTGTATTCTTTCTCTAACCTTTAAGTATGGCTTGGGTTAGATCATTTGTATTTTGTTACCTTATGCATGTATGTAGCAGCAATGTCGATCAACCCATCACAAGACCTTGATGTGGCAAATCTTCTATTCATTATAAATGAACGATATGGGTAGCAAGCTTGGTCTTAGTTTACAAAGACGACATGGGTATGGTTCCATCCAACCTTTTAACATATACACAAAGTTAATCTTTTATGCATTCCATAATTCTTATATTTTAATCTTATATGCAAGCGGGATTACAATCGGGCCACTCGACGCCATGGGGGTAGACTACCCCACTTGGCCAGTCGTCGACGCCATGGGGGCAATCTACCCCACTTGCTCATTGGGGGGCAAACCACACCTTTGATGATAGGCGCATTGTTGAGATATCGAGCTTTCTAGTGAGGCAGTGGACACTGATGACCCACCTGGGGGATAGGCCCCATACTTACACCACTGGCATGGTTGGTGAGATCTTGGGTGATATGCGGCCAGTGGGATGACAGGCTGTGTGACAGCCATTCTAGAGACTGGCATAGTTATAGCGCCAGCTCATTTAGTCGGGTTCACACTATGGAGAACCTGTGTATGTATTGGTTGAGTACCTTTCATATTATGTGTACTCTTATTCTTGTATATGGTGTGTTGAGTGTTGAGTGAAGGAGAATAAAATTTTTAGCCTCTCACCTTGTGTGTTCTCTATTAGGGTTTTGTGAGTGTGTGTGTGCGCTTGCAAGATCTCAAGCTCTCTTCCCCCCTGCATCTTTTCATGGTATCAGAGCCTGGTTCGTGCTAAGGGCTGAGCTGCAAGCAAGAGAACCACAGGAAGCGGTACGAGGGTAAGAGATTCAACTACTCTTCCCTATTTGTGTTGGTGACTACACCCTTGTCGGGAGCTTTACGGGAGGCACCGGCAACGATCTCTGATTGAGGAGCTTTCTTCGCGGGAGTAAAACTATAGGGCAACTATAAAGTCCTATCGGACAGGATAGGACACTATTTTATAGTATGAAGTTCATTCTTCAACTGTATCTTGCGTGCCTTGGTATTTGTTTCATAAAGCTTTACCAAGGTGTCCCACGCCTCCTTGGGGGACTTGGCATCCTGAATGTGCCCAATCATGGTGTCCTGTATACTAATGGATAGCCAATACATAACCTTCCTAGCTCCTTGGTTCCAGTCTTTAAACTCTTTCACATCTGCAGCAAACAGATTTATATCCGGTATCTCCGGTGCCTCTTCATGCTCACCTTCTATGTAGTCCCAATAGCCTTTTCCCATCAGGAAATTCGTCAACCTGAACCTCCAAGCATGGAAGTTATTCTTATCAAGCTTCTCAGCCACAATCTGAGTCATCCCATCATTTGACATCTTGCCAAACACACAATTTTACCAGAAACTGCACTCTGGTTTTTCTGCACAAACTACTGTATTTTTTGCACAGCGGTACTGTAGTACTCTCAAATGTCACAACCAATGACTTCAATGTGCATACATACACCCAATGGCAACTGTAGACCTCTTTGCAGCACCCACAGTGTCTGCACAGTCAATCTGTCTTACTGCAGTTCTTAAAACAGAGTTCTACAGAGAATCAATGACTTACCTGCAGTGCTCGAAATCGCCTGCTTTCTGAAAAACGGAGGTCCAGACGCGTACGAAACGCGTATGTCTGTGAATGACTATAAGTTGAAGATAAAGGGTATTGTGGAATCCCTTGCATCTATTGGTGTGTCAGTAGATGATGATGATAAGGTGGAGGTCTATCTACGTGGTCTCGGGCCACAATACAAGGCGTTCAAGACGTCTATTCAGACTCGGGAAAACATTCCCAACCTTACAGATTTGGTGTCTATGCTGATTATCGAAGAGAAGAGCTTGGGTGAAGACCAACAGTCTTCACAAAGCAAAAACAGTTCAGAGCAACAGGCCTTCTACACGAGTTCAGAAAGAGGACGAGGTAGAGGAGGCCGTGGACACGGTCAAGGAGGTGGCCGAACACGTAATCAAAATTATGGTCAGCAGCAGCAGCAGCAACAACAGTCCCAGAATCAACAACAATAACAACAACACGTAGGTAGAAGAGGTAAATTCAGAGGCAGGGGGAGTCAAAGAGGCCGTGGAAATTGGCAAAGGCAATATAATGATGCACGTGAATGCTATTATTGTGGTAAGCCTGGACATGTGCAGGCAGAATGTTATAAGAAGCAGGCTGACATGCAAAATGGGAAAGTGTAGCAAAACAACTATGCATCCTCAAGCAAAAATAATGAGGATAATGAAAGGTTGTTTGTTATGCAGCATGTCGTGAATGCCATGTCTAAAAATGTTGATGCAGCACAAAAAGATAACGTATTGTATGTGGATTCAGGTGCTTCGAACCACATGACAAGTCATGGGGAGTGGTTCAAGGAGATGAAAAACTCGGAAAGACCAGGTTTTGTGGAAACAGGGGATGACACTGCTCATCCAATTGCCCATGTTAGAGATGTGCCATTGTCTATGCAGGATGGCAAAGTGAAGTACCTTGCAGATGTACTTCATGTACTGAACATAACAAAGAATCTGGTTTCAGTTGGCCAGATGATTGAGCAGGGTTTGCAGGTTCGGTTTAACCCTGATGGTTGTTATGTTGAAGACTTTAAAGACAAGTGCAGGTTGGTTGCAAAAGGCAACAGAGTGGGCAGAATGTTTACATTGAATGTAGACATGCCTGAAATGAGTGCTGCGATGTTTACAAATGGTTCAGGAATTGTTGCAGACACAGACATCTGGCATAAAAGGATTGGACATGTAAATGTGTAGAGATTGAAGTCTATGCAGACAAAAGGAATTGTGACAGGGCTGCCAAAATTTAAAGTGGAAGGTATGCAGAAAATATGTGAAGCATGCCAATTTGGGAAGCAAACAAAGCATGTGTTTCCACGTAACAGATATGTGAGCAGAAATGCATTCAGATGTATGGGGTCCTACAAAGACCATATCTATGGGAGGCTGCAGGTATTATGTGACTTTCATTGATGACCACACAAGGAAAGTGTGGGTATATTTCATGAAGGAGATGAGTGAGGTGTTCACTCACTTTCAGAATTTCAGAGTTTTGGTTGAAAAGCAAACAGGGAAATATGTAAAGTGCCTAAGGTCAGATGGAGGGGGAGAGTACTTCTCCAATGAGTTCTCTGAATTTTTGAAGAAGAATGGTATTCGGAGACAGTTTACATGCAGATACACTCCGCAGCAAAATGGAGTTGCTGAGTGGAAAAACAGGCACATTGCTGAGATTGCGCGAGCATTGATGGAAGAGAAGAATATGCCGTATTGCTATTGGGCCGAGGCTGTTTCTACAGCAGTATACATCATGAACAGGACTCCAACTGCAGCCATACATGATGTAACTCGAGAGGAGAGGTTTACTGGCAGAAAACCAGATTTGTCTCATCTAAAAGTCTTTGGATGCATTGCATATGTGCATGTGCCAGATGAGTTGAGAACTAAGCTGGATCCGAAAGGTGAAAAATGTGTGTTTATTGGATATTCCCTTGAGCAAAAGGGATACAGGTGTTATAACCCAGCTACACGTGAGTTGAGGGTAAGCAGGGTTGTTGTTTTTGATGAGATGAGCAGCTGGTATGCTACTGAAAAAGAAGCTGTTGGGGCTGATGTGAGTGGAAGTGTGGTTGCACAGAATGGAGGTCAGCAATCACAGTCTTTGAGTGGACCAGGAGAGTCCTCATCTAGTGGGTCTATTGATAGACTATGGAGTGGTAGGCTGCATCATAATACCAGCCTTGCAAATGTGATTAATACATCACGTAAAGGAAAAGAGAAAATGGTTGAGCCCCTTGGTATGCCTGACATTTCTGCAAGGCATTCTCATGTTGATGGAGAGTCTAGTGGTTCAGATATGAGCCTTGATGAGGAGCTTGGGATCCCAGTTATGAGAACACCTGGTGTAAAGAAGGCTATGGAAGCCATGAATGAAAAGCTGCGAAGATCTGGGAGAGTGAAGAACCCTATGCAGAGGTTTACTTATGATGGTTATGTGGCACATCACTATGCATATATGGCAAAGGTTGTGCAGGTTGTTGAGCCCACATGCATTGATGAGGCTGTTGGAAATGTGTGTTGGGAGAAAGCTATGGATGAGGAGATGGATGCACTATATGAAAATGAAACTTGGGATCTAGTGCAATTGCCTGAAGGCAAGAAAGCCATTGGATGCAAGTGGGTGTACAAAGTTAAACATAACAGTGATGGAAGCATAAACAGGTACAAGGCTAGATTGGTAGCCAAAGGATATGCGCAGACATATGGGATTGATTATGAGGAAACTTTCAGCCCGGATGGCAAGATGGCAACGGTGAGAGTTGTGATAGCAGTGGCTGCGTCAAAGCAATGGTCTTTACATCAGATGGATGTAAAGAATGCATTCTTGCATGGGGATTTACAAGAAGAGGTATATATGTTGCAGCCACCTGGTTATGAGGATGTGGGTCACCGTTTGTAGGTTAAAAAAAGCCTTGTATCGCTTAAAGCAAGCACCAAGAGCATGGTCTAACAAGATTTCTGAATATCTTGTCACTATTGGCTTTTATGTAGCTAATGCAGATTTCTCGCTGTATGTGAGACATGGTGATAGAGGAGTTGTGCTTGTTGTCATCTATGTAGATGACTTGATCATTACGGGGGACCATGATGCAGAGATCTTTGATGTAAAGATCTTGCTTAGACAGAAGTTGGAGATGAAGGATCTGGGGGAGCTCAGATATTTCTTGGGCATTGAGGTGATTAGGTCACCACATGGTACTGGATTACTGCAGAGACAGTATGGCTTGGACATGTTGTCCAAGTATGGTATGACAAGCTGTAAGCCTATTTTTGTGCCATTGGATCAAAATGGCAAGTTGAGTGCAGATTCAGGAGAGATCTTGGAGAATCCTACTATGTACAGGCGCATAGTAGGAAGCTTGATCTATATGATGATCACCAGACCAGATTTGAGCTATGTTGTTGGGTTGGTGAGTCAGTTTATGCAGGTTCCACAGAAACCACATTTGGATGCAGTGAGACGCATACTGAGGTATGTGAAGTCTACTTTGCATTGTGGACTATTCTATGAGACTGGGACAGAGATATGTGTACATGGGTACACAAATGCTGATTGGGCTAGTAGTATCTCAGATAGGAGATCTATGTGAGTGTGTGTGTGCTTGCAAGAGCTCAAGCTCTCTTCCCCCCTGCATCTTTTCATGCAGGGCCGAGTGGTGTAGGCCCATCTCACGATATGATTGTGATGAGCCTACACCACCTTCCTCTACTAGACCCACCCTTGCTTCCTCACATCTATCTTCACCACGACGACGACGTAATACGGAGTTTGGGGGGTAGTAGGCATTCTAAAAAGGGGGAAGCAAGCTGCTTTTGCTTTGGAAAAAGCAGCACTAGGTGTCCCAATGCGTCTCCCCAATAGGGGGGCTCTTCATCTACACATTATGAGCCAGCCCCCAGGATTCCACCATTTGATCCACGCCTCCTACCATACAATGTGGATGCGAATGGTGCCCTTGTCATGGATTCACGAGGAAAGAAGGTCATGAACCGTATGCATGTACTTGCAAACCTGGAGTTTGTGAACTCCTTTAAAAAGTGGAAAGCACAAGAGGAACTTTATAAGTAATATGCTATAAATGTGTTTAAGTCGGAGTTCCCTATGCCATGCAGGTCTTTGCTTCTCCGAGGAGTGGATGAAGAGGCCACGGATCAAGATTTTTCTCTCTAATAGGAGAGAAAATATCAAGAGACAAGCAAAGAATAACTTGGAGAATCCTAGCGTCATGTGCAGGACCGTGGAGTGGAGGCACGGATGCAGCTTCATGAGAAAGCACCCAAGTGCTTTCAATAACAAGCGGTGGCGAGTGCTTCCGGACTATGGAAGCGAGGGGCTTCGCACTTGGACTCCGGTAGGAAATCCTCTTTCTTGCTCGTTTCGTAAGTAATCATTTCTTCTCTTCTTTCATTTCATTTTGTACTATATTATTTTCTTGAAATAATTGTATGTTTTCTTTTTTTTTTGTTTGTGGAGGGAGGTTACTGGGTCACGTGACCCAACAAAGGAGGCGTATGACTATGGGTATAGAGACCCCCATCTCCGTAATTATGGGCGTGGATGCGTACGTGAGGCATATTCTTGGATGAGTTTGTTTTTGGGACTCAAGTAGATGAGGTAAGCGAGCCTAAACCATTCTCTTTTCTACGTATAATTATATTTTAATGCTCTTGCTCACCTTGCGCTTGATGGCATGTATGTAGGGAAGATGAAGAGGAGGATCCTGATTATTGACGTGAAGCAAGTGAAGAGGACGAGGAAGATGATGATGATGATCACTCAAAATCAGATGAGGCACCTCTTCATTGTAAAAACTTTATGTAGATATGGCCAAAGGCCGCCCAAGAATTTCTGAAATAAAAAAAGTTTTTGGACTCAATTGCATTCTCCACAATGTATGTGTTTGTGTTATAAATCTAAAACTGTGACTCTATTTCAATAAAAAAAAGAGTTGAGGTAGATTGGGGACTCCTATGCAGACTCCCCAGTCTACCCCATCTCTTTTTTTACTATGGAGAGCTTTCGTTGCTCAGGGAAAAATAGCAATCGCTTTGTTGAGTACTAAAAATAGCAGCAAAATATTGTTGCTATTTTTGGTATTGAACAACAAAATATCGTTGTTGCTGAGCAGCGAAATATCGCTGCTCACAAACAACAACAACAGCAACATTTCCCTACGGACAGTGAAAATATCGCTATAGGGCAGCAAAATATGACTACTGTGAGGTAGTTGTAGGATCAGGGTGCCCAATTTTGTCCACTCAAGCACCTTGTAAACATTAAAAAAACATACATTTGTTTACCTTTAGTAGCTAATCTTTCCTAGCTAAGAAAGGACTTTCCTTTCAAGTTCTTGTGTTGGAACATCACATGCAAAGTTGGGAATATAGTTGCATAATCTGATTAAGTATTAGATAGTCGAAAGACCTCATTTCCTTAGGTATAAAGTCAATGTAAACACCCTGTCCCAAATTTGGACTCATTCCATAAAATGCTAATATCTTTTACATATAAACTCATATGCGATTCCCACTTTGTACCTTAGATCTTCACATAATCTAGAGCTTAACTTAATTTCTTGAGGAAATTTTAAGCTGTTTGTCTATTTTCTTTAAATATTTCAAGGTCTTTAAAGTGTTATAATATACGCCACTTTTTATACTTGTGATAGCTACCACTTAAAATGCTCAATCTTGTAGATCAAAAGAGTAGTAGATAGTGGGACAGTAATAGAATGTGGTGATTAGTCCAAATTGCAAATCCAATGGTTGGATTGTTGATGATCTCTTTTTCAAAAAAAATTCCAGGCTATTAGAAGGCCTACAAATATTAATAATCTAATTAGTCAAATTACATTTTTGATGTAAATCATCTAAAACATATAGGGACTAGTGTACAAGTAATGGTGCATCTATGGAAAAAAAATTCAATCACTCTAAGTATGAAAATATCATTTTTAATCATTTCATCATAGTTTTTATTAATTTTGATTAATTAGACTATTTTGTATTAATTTAAATTATATTGGGTTAATTTCAATCCATGTGTATTTTCTCTTAGTTTCTTGATCTCATTTGAAGCACATTGTCCCCCCAAATTTTCTCTCCAAGCATTATCCCAGTCTAGCATAAACTGGACAAAATGAGACACCCTGATCTTGCAACAACCCTGTGTAGCGATATTTTTGTTGCTGCTATAAGCAACGAACCCATTGCAGAAAAAATAGTAGTGTTTCTAGTAGCGAAAATGGCCTGACATCTACCTACCCTTCTAGTTATAAAAACGCTGCTATTTTTGCCTACTAGACCCGCATTCTGTTGTAGTGTGTTGTTGAGGTAAGTATATACTCAAGGCTTTGCTATTTGGATCTAGAAATAGACTCACAGATGTTGTAGGTGTTTTTCATAATTATGGAGCTTATAATGTTATGTATTCAAATATTTTTAAGTGCTTGTCAAATAATGTGTATATTTATGCATAATGGTAGAATTTGTCCCAAGAAAGACCATCCAAAAAAGTGTCTTACATTCATGAAATTTATAAAATAAATTTTTATTTAAAAAAGATTAATATTTCTTGTGTAGACTCCTATGCCATTTTATAAGTCAAAATTGTTTTTATGTCACAAACAATAGAAGTTTATAAATCTACAAAGGTCACACGTGTTCTCAATCTTGAAAAAATATCAAAGTTTGAAACATACCCGTATTATGTTCCATGATCTATGTACAAAATTTATCAATCACATCGTACTTCAGAAAACGAAGAGATTTTCAATAAACCATAATCGTTCACAATCCAAAGTAACATAATAATCACCAATACAATATCTAAAAATCAAAGAGAGAATCACCAAGAACAAGATCTAGCCGATAGCACTTTTCTTCGACGCCCATCCACCCAACCTCCATGCTAGACATCACGGCTAGTCCAGGTATGCCTCTTCTAAATCTCGTCCACTCTAGGTTCTACCAAATGGTACCCAGAGGACATAAATCACGTTCTCTGTCTGGCATTCCCTATCTAAGGACGACTGGGAATGCCTCTTCTAAGTCTCATCCACTCTAGGTTCTACCAAATGGTACCCAGAGGACATAAATCACGTTCTCTGTCTGGCATTCCCTGTCTAAGGACGACTGGCCCGAATCTCAAAATCTCTCTCTCTCTCTCTCTCTCTCTCTCTCTCTCTCTCTATCCTGCACAGAAATCACCTCAAGGCTCTGGAGGAAGCCAAAAACAACAGCCCATGAGAATTAGTAGATTATCATGCATGAAAACGTGAAAGATAGAAATCCCTTCTAAAAAACATGATCTTGAACCAAATTAGAGATGATACATTTTTTTATTTTATTTTTTTAAACACTAGAAAGTGGTGTTGGATTTGTTTTGCGAATACCAGCCACTCTGTGGTGTCGGATTCTTTTCGCTGACAACGAATACCAGCCACTCTGTGGCAAAAAGTGGTGTCAAGTTCATTTCTCGAATATACCAGCCACCTCGTGTGCAAAATCTCCCAATTATCCAAACATGGACTTTGTTCTTCTTGTGATGAACTAACTTTCTTTAATACTTCTCTCTGACAAACAAAGTTATCTACCCCCTCATGGGCGAGGCCGTTACTGAAATTTAAGAGTCAATTTGGTGTCTGGGCCCTGTTTCGAGTGCCCGTGCAATTTTATTTACTATGTAAACCCCCATATGTGTTTCCTTTAGGCTAAACTACTCACTATGACCCTCTTATACATTATCTAACATGGTTAAGTATAGAATAGAAATCACTTACAAATGACATTACAAAACATGCATTAAAAGCCACAAAATTGACCAAAAATCAACATCTCTAAAATTACTAAAATGTGACCAAACTTAATCTTTTATGTCATTTAAGTATTTCTCACTTTTCAACATTAAATGTATATGCTAAAAATCGTTGAGTCAAATGGGCCCAAAAATATGTACATATGAGTACGTTACAAAAATTCATGTAATTTTTAAATGTACGCACGGAATTCTAGATGTGTTTTCAAAAAAGTATAGTTTAAAGACATTTTTGAGATTTCACACATTTTGGGAGGGAATCATTTTAGGTAGCCCTCCGCCAGTTACCTATTTCACTCGCCCAATAGTGTTTCAACCATTCTTGGGTGTGTTTTAAGGTGAGGACCTGCAAAGTGTGGCTCCAGTGTTTGTTGAGACTCGTTATTGTGAAGAAGAAAATACTTGAAGAGATTTGATGGGATCATCTTGTGTTGGATCCCTTTGTTTCCTTTGTGCTTTCTCTTTATTGTTTGAACCTCATGTCTTGGGGTTGTTGAGATAGGCTCTTTTATCTTCTATATGCAAAAAGTTTCCTATGGTTTTGATTGATGAGTTGTTTATGCTCTGGTTTATGTTGTGCTATTTGAGATTGTTGAGAAAACACATGTGTGCATGAGGATCTAAGGATGGCTAATTCAGGTTTATGTCAGAAAGCTCTAATTTTGAGTCAACAAGGTCTGTCCAAGTCAGCTGGAGTTAGTTGTGTGTTTGGGTGAGCTGGATGCTTTTAAAATGTAGATCTTGACTTGTTTGACACCTATGGAGTCTGGTGTAACAATCTGATCATAGGCGGAAGTCAGTCTAGCAGTCTGATAGGTTGTGGGCTGGATGGTGGTATGTGTCCAAAAGGTAACCAATCTAATCATTTGTGTCAATCAAGATGATTAGATTATAGGTCCTTTTTCGAAAGAAAAAGTTCAATTACCATTGAACTTTCTTTTTTCAACACATGGGTACCAAATTTTTAATTCACTTAGATGCAGTTACTTGGTGTTGAATTTAAACTAAATTCACTCACTAGCAGTGTACATAGTTAAATTTGACTTTCTCTTTGGTGCTAATATTCCATTAAAGTTCTCTTAACAATCAAAATGGTATCCTATATTTTAGTTTCTAACCAAAGAGAAAGAATTAGAAGCTGAGCACAAGGCCTTCAACGCCAAAAAGCTCATTAAGCCTAAGGCTGACATTGACGAAGCCAAAGAGGCCCATAAAAAGGAAGCTATGGAGAGGAAGAGACAGGCGGAATCCCTCACTAACAGGGTAGAAGAGGCCAAACATATGCATGAGGATCTTCAACAAGTGGCTCAGAAGAGAGAGAGAGCACAAGATGAGGAGATAACAAGGCTCCAAGAGAAGGTAACCAATCCAATCGATTTTCTAAATTCAAAATGAATATGGATCTAGGTGTTTTTCAAAAAGAAATAATTTGCTTACCATGGAACCCTTTTTTTAAAGAGATGTCCTGCATTAATTTGATTCACTTACCATTAGATGTAGTTATTTATCATAAGACGTAGTCACTTACCATGGTAACTAAAGTGAATCTAGATTAAATACCTACCACCTATGTTCTTTCACTTACCATGGTAGCTTTTTTTAAAAGGAGATATAAGTATTAAGGCCCTTTGCAAAAGACGTGCCCACCTATTGTGAATAGCCAATGAGAGTGCACAATTAAGCATTTGAGGCACTCTCCCCTTTACACATAGCCCTAAGTAGTTTCAAATCTTGGGGGGGTCACTCATAAATATGTAAGCGTAGCACGTGGGTTCAACAGAAGGAATTTCTAAAAACCTTTTTTTACACATTTTCTACATACAGAAGAGTACCATTAAAAGGGGGTATTCACACGTTGAATAGAGAAAGGGTGTGTTTTATTCATGAAAAATTCACACATAAGGGTTTTTTTAAGTAGGCCTTGAACGCATGTGATACTACACAGAGGGTTTACATGTAGTGAACCTCCTAAGTTTATAATCATTTGCTAAGTTAGATGCCACCTTGGGACATTTGTTTTTTTTTTTGGTCCTTAGTTTCATTAAGGATTCTAACCATCTCTCTCTCTCTCTCTCTCTCTCTCTCTCTCACCTTTGTTTTTTAAGGAGAGTGAGACAATCAAATCAAAGATAGAAGAGTAACTACATACAACCATAGCAAAGAACACGTCCCTTGAGGAGCAAATAATCCAAAAAGACCAATATTACTCAAGTCTAGAGAGCCGTGTCACGCATGTAAGATTCCTCCCCAACCTTCGAGGTATACAGGAGTAAGAATCTCTCTTTCTGATCTTATAATTATTCCCTCTCTAAAATAAAAGAAAGTTTCTGTTTAAAAAAGGAAGAACCTTTTCCTAGAATACTTCTCAGGAGTCACGCCTATTGTAAGGATTCAGAACAATGAGTTCAGAAGTGAAAATCGGTGTTTTGGATACCAAGGTTTTGGTTTTCATTCGAGTATGGCCCAAAAGAAGTTCTTTATCTCTTGGAGAGTATAAGAAGTTATCCCCTAGATATTGTGATCCTTATATCTGAATTCAATGAAAGTAGGTGACTTAGCCTACAAGTTTCTTTTATCTCCTCATCTCAAAATTCTTAATGCCTTCTATAGAAAAATGTGTCAAACTCAAATCATAGAAAGACGGTAAAACTTCAGTGGCAAGTTACCGTTGGCTTCTAGGTTACGCTAGCTCCTTCCTTTATATAAGTCGTAACTTTTACTTGTCGCTCACAGTAATCTTACTCCCATCAATCTCCTTTCTTTCTTAATCTCCTTCATGGCTTGGCAACAAGAATTAGTTTTATCCCTGATGATTTCTCACCTTCAAGACGCAAGAGAGTCTGTGAAGAAAGACTTTATAGAACAGTATGAGCGCTCACTTTTTCCTCACCTAGGAACTTCTGTAGCGCAGACAAAATGACGGACCTATCAAGACATAACTAGGGTAACACCCTGGGGTCAGCAACACTTTCGTAACAATGTCCGCTTGGCCATGGTTATTGAAGCCTTAGGGTTGGGTCCACGATACTACTGCGTCATGAGATCAAGGCATCTTGGGTTTTCTGAGCGGGTCTTCTTACTGGCGTGTTTTCTTCCTCATGAGAAGATATGCCTTTACCCCGTTTTTGGCTTGCCTCTCAGAGGTCCTTTTGTTGGATCACCTCATACCACTGAGATAGGTGCGGCAATAACCAGCAGAATCATTCCCATAGATGAGTTACCCTATACTTGTGCAGCTTGTGAGGATTGCTTTTGTGACCATATGATGGACGGGCTTATGGAAGTGTAAAGAGTTCTTCTATCTTTACTGTATAAGTTCCGAGAATGAATAAAGTTTAAATCTTGTTCTTATCTTGCCCTCTTTAAGACTTTTCTTGGTGGTTAATCTTGATTAAAATTTTCCTCTAAGTCTCATATTCGTGCATCTTGCGAAATTATCCCAAGTTGCGAGATGAGGACATCTCGCGTTTTTTAAGTGGGGTAGAATGTAAGATTCCTCCCCCCAGTCCCTTTTTTTTTATGTCTAGTATCTTCCCCTGTAATCAATCACTCTTCAGAAATATAAAGACCTTGTTTCTAACTATTTTAACCTAGAGAGAGAAAAATATTCTAGAGAGAGAATATTCAGATTATGAATATTTTTGGATAGAAAAATAACTCGTCTTATTGAAATAAGTTCCCCTGAAACAGAAATTCAAAAAGAATTTTCCAATGTGCAATTGGAATTAATTATAAATAGGTATAAAGAACCTTAGTCTAAGGGTCTAGATTTTCAGAAATCTTTAGACTATGGTCCAATTAAGGTTCTTATGGGCCAATAGCATCATTACATGTGTAGGGAGGAGATAAATCCAATTTGTAAAAAAGAAGATACCCAAAAATGAGTAAATGCTCACATAAGGTGAAGAGTTGAAAATGTACAAGGTTTATTAGTAAAAAACTATGAGCAATATTAAAAATATGAGATATTTTGGGTATCCAAAAATGAGTAAATACTCACATAAGATGAAGAGTTGAAAATGTACAAGGTTTATTAGTTTAAAAAAAAACTATGACACATATGTAAGGAAGAGGAGTTCTTTAAAGGAGGTGCATATTTCACATAAGATGAAGAGTTGAAAATGTACAAGGTTTATTAGTAAAAAACTATGAGCAATATTAAAAATATGAGATATTTTGGGTATCCAAAAAGGAGTAAATGCTCACATAAGATGAAGAGTTGAAAATGTACAAGGTTTATTAGTTTAAAAAACACATATGTAAGGAAGGGGAGTTCTTTAAAGGAGGTGCATATTTCACATAAGATGAAGAGTTGAAAATGTACAAGGTTTATTAATAAAAAAACTATGACACATATGTAAGGAAGGAGAGTTCTTTAAAGGAGGTGCATATTTCACATGCTTGAATGAGTTTTAAACTCATAAAAATTGAGATATTTCATCTCTCCTCTCTCCTCATTCAAGTCTAGTTCCAAAAAGTTAGCTTAACTGACCTAAAAATGGTCAAAAAGTGACCAAACTGACTTGGAAAATTCTAGAATCAGTTTGTTTGGTTAGGAGCTCAAATTTTCCTATAAATAGAAGCCTCCCCTTGTTGAAAAAAATATAGTGTCTTATGCTTTGTTACTCTACTCCACCTAAGCCAAAATATATAGTGTCTTATGCTTTGTTACTCTACTCCACCTAAGCCAAAATATATAGTGTCTTATGCCTTGTTACTCTACTCCACCTAAGCCAAAATATATAGTGTTTTATGCATTGTTACTTTACTCCACCTAAGCCAAGAACTATGAATTCTTTAATAATTCATTAGTTTTTGACACTTCTCTCTTTCTTCAATCCCCATTGGTGGCTCCATCAACATACTAAACCAATTGATTGGTTGGGGGCCTCTACCGTGATCAAAGAATCAAGCAAATTATAAGATAAGTATAGTGAATTTTGATCTTTCTATAATTTCTCAATGATTCTCTCTTCTCAACCCCTCTCAAGCTTGAGAAGCTTAATTGGTATGGTTTTTGAAATGCTATTGAAGTTAATTAAGTAATGATAGTAAAGAATTATATAAAATTCTATTTATATTTAATTCTAATGGTTTTCTCTCTCTCTCACTTAAGAAATGGTCATACTCATGACCCTTTTCAATCCAAATGAAGCTTTTCATAAGGCTTTTCCTTAATCCAAGGTTAAGCTATGCTTGAGACCAAATTAATGGCTTCTTTCTATGCTTTTAGTTTATGTATATTGATGATTCAATCCATTATGGATTGATGATCCAATTAGAGACCATTCTAATTATTTTCTTAATGATCCAATTAGAGACCATTATGGATTGATGATCCAATTAGAGACCATTCTAATTATTTTCTTAATGATCCAATTAGAGACCATTATGGATTGATGATCCAATTAGAGACCATTCTAATTATTTTCTTAATGATCCAATTAGAGACCATTATGGATTGATGATCCAATTAGAGACCATTCTAATTATTTCTTTGATAATGAGCCTTATCACTTAGAAAAAACCGAGATTTATCAGTCATAGTAGCGGAGCTATGGCAAAATTTTTATAGAAATTACGCATAAAATAATTTCATTCAAAGCCTAAAAAGAGGACTTCCTACCATATTCTAGGAACTATCATTCTAGATTAATTAAAAGAATATTATTATGCATGGAGATATGGATATTTGCATGTAGATGTAGAGGTATGGATGTGAGTGTGAATGTGGAGGTGGATGTATGCATGTAGATGTAGATGTATAGATGTAGATGTGGATGTGGAGGTGGGTGGATGCATGTAGATGTAGATGTATAGATGTAGGTGAGAATGGAGATGTGGATGTATACATGTAGATGTAGATGTATAGATGTAGATGTGAATAGAGATGTGGATGTATACATGTAGATGTAGATGTATAGATGTAGATGTGGATGTGGAGGTGGGTGGATGCATGAAGATGTAGATGTATAGATGTAGATGAGAATGGAGATGTGGATGTATATATGTAGATGTAGATGTATAGATGTAGATGTGAATGAGATGTGAATAGAGATGTGGATGTATGCATGTAGATGTAGATGTATAGATGTGGATGTGAATGTGGAGGTGGATGTATGCATGTAGATGTAGATGTATGGAGGTGAATGTGAATGTGGATGTGGATGTATGCATAGGGATGTAGATGTATGCATGTAGATGTGAATGTACGCATATAGTTGTGGATGTATGGATGTGAATATACGATTGTGATGTGAGGGAATCTGAAGTGATGAGATGGAAATGATGTGATGGGATGAGTATACATATAAATGGAATATGGAATAAGTAATGTAGATTGATGAGGGATAATGTAGATAAATGAAAGTTAAAATAGAAATTGTATTGTAAACTGTTTGTAAATGCTGTTTGTAAATGATTATTTTATGTCAAGAATGTTGGGGGGAGCATTTTGACCGTCTTGTGATTAAAGTCGTGATGATGATAAAGTTGCAACTGCTGACGGGGAGTCAATGAAGGACGTCTCGCGTAGCAAGGTCGGCCGAGGTCTTGACCAGCCTCGGTGCGATTAAAATGGTGAGCTTCCGGTACGGTGGATGAGGGGCCAAGGAAGCGGCCTATGCGTGAAGCGCTAGGTCACCTGCGAAGGATCCTAGAGGGTGCTGACCATACGGTGCTCGGGCTCTGGGTCACCTAGGATACCCACGCGTGCGTCGAGGAAGATATTGGAACAGAGTTGGAGTTGTTTTCTGAAATCGGGCATGGATCTGGTTGATTGACCTTGCTGGTCTTCAATGGATGAGTCCATGGCTCTTTATATGGATCTGTTGGTTGATCTTGCTGATCTTCAACGAGAGTCCATCTTGATAAGTGATTATATTGCCGAGTATTATGGGCTAGGAACTATCGAAACGGATCCTGAGCGTTCTAGTTGCCAATGATGTCATAGATACTCTGATGAAGGAATGATGGGAAAATTAAGAATCAACTGGATAAATTGGAAGATGGTGATCAGTGATACTATGGTTTTATTAAAGGATTGTTTTAAACCGGTTGAATCTGTGAAAAGGCAAATTCATATTGGGTGTGTGAGTGGTGTGACTAGTTTTATTTTGCATGAACATCTGGCTAGGGGGCCTTGGAACTCTTTTCCTTGGTACCCGAACAAAACCTAACCAAATTATTAATTGGATCCCATCACTACAGTGGTTGGGCGGTTGGCTAACCCATGGGATCGGATGGGGTTAGGCTGGACTGATGGATCCGTAAATTGAGACTCAAACTTTTGTTTTTATGATAGATAAAATAAATCTCGGACAGTAACTGTTCTATGGATAGGAATCAACGGCTGTGCCTCTTGAATGGGGAAAAAGGCGTTGATCCCAATGATCCAAGTGCAAGTTTCTTCCTTGATCTGACCAAGTATCTTATAGATGTAATTGGATCAACTCGATCAGAAATGATCTTGACTACGTTAGAGTAAAAAGTTATCCTGGTGGAATTGCCCGTGCTTTCCGGTAAAGGAAGTTTTTCCGGGTTTGGTTTTGGAACATCCGACGGATTAGTCTCTTATCCGGATATCCGTGGGTGAGGCCCCGAATGTGGGACCCCTGTCCCGCGCGAGAATTGCTACTTCCGCTGCTAGTATACC
This sequence comes from Cibotium barometz, assembly GCF_041138505.1. Taxonomy (NCBI): domain Eukaryota; kingdom Viridiplantae; phylum Streptophyta; class Polypodiopsida; order Cyatheales; family Cibotiaceae; genus Cibotium; species Cibotium barometz. The sequence goes on from NC_141082.1 coordinate 40,016,543, forward strand.
GAATCTGTTGCTCGGTGGGAACAGGGATCTTACAACGCAGCTCACCAATTACAAGAAAGAACTTAAACATACATTAGCAGACATTTTCATAGGATTTTTTTAAATATGATAATAACTAAAAGAAACAAATTTAAGCCACAAAGTGATGTACAATAAGAACAATAGAAATTGATTATTCATCAATTCATAAACATTTTAGGAAATGAATAAAACTCCAATTTATAAGTAATCATATTTTTCTTTTATTTACTATATAACACTTCTCTCTTTGATTAAACTCAAAATAAATGCTATTTATAACTAGAACTACTAGGATTTGTGAATAAATAACTAATTCAATGTGTGAATTTTTGGGGTACAATTGAAGAAGTGCATCACAACTAAATAATTTCATGTGGTAAAAACTCCTCGTAGATATATACAATACACATCAAGGACATATTAATTGTTATTTAACACATCCCTTCTTGCTAGATTTCTATAACTCCTATTATTAGAACCCTTAAAATAATCAAAGTAATCTTTGTGAACTGGGCTCTTCCTTTTGTGTGTTGTTGTGAATCTTGGGACAGTTGTTGGTACTAACCATAATTTTGATTACCTGTTCGTAAACCACCTTGGCCATGCCCATGACCTCTACCTCTTCCTCTACCTACACTTGTGTAGAAGGCCTGATTCTCTAAACTGTTTTTGTTTTGTGCAGACTATTGATCTTCACACCCAAATTCTTATCTTCAATGATCAGCACATTGACACCAAATCTGTGAAGATGGGAATGTTCTCCTAAGTCTGAATAGACATCCTGAACGCCTTGTATTGTGGCCCGAGACCACGTAGACCCACTTTGTAGAGCGGTTCTCTCTACCGTGCAATATAGTGCTCATAGAGTACTACCGATCAACAAATGTGTTAAGAAACACAATGTCAATCCAAGGACTTGACCCGATTAGTGCATGAAGGCTTATCCGTTGAGAGAGAGCTCACATACACGAACCACCACTTGACAATTCAACCATTCAACACCTCAATCAATCTCTCAATCCCTTAAATCCACTACACTAATGAAGAGAACAAGCAATGCATGGCAATCTCTTAATCCCATTCAAACATTGATTAAATCTTAGCTTTCCCTAATGCCAGCAAACCCATAAGCGTGCATCTACTAACCCACAAGCTTAAGCAAGCATAGAATGTAACATTCACAAACCCACAAGCTCATTGAGAGAGTCTATCCATGAATGACTCATTGCCAATGAAGTGGGCAAGAGCTTGCATCAATGGAGACTACACACACACTTCAAGTATGGAGCATACACAAGAGAAAGAAAGAAGCATTCAACTAATCATAGATTAATCTACTTCAATGATGCTAAAACAGATTAAGAGAAAGAAGTGGAGCTATACTCATTGGAGCTTGATGCTCATTAGAGTACAATAGAGAGAGAGTTAGAGAGTTGCCATAGCTTGAGAGCTCAAGATCTTCACTCAATAGCTTATGAGAATGGCCAAAAAACATCCCCTTTCTTTAGCTAACATCTCTTTTATAGAGATGTCCCTATAAAGATGTCACTAACCCTAACCCTAGGCCTCTTTCACACATGGGCGGACAACCCCATAAGTGAGCCTTGGTTAATACACTTAGAACTCTCATTTAGAACCCATATTGGCCTAAAACGATTTACATTGCACTTCGGCACAAAAATATGGAAAAATTATGTGCATCTTTATGTTCCCATGGCTACAATCCCGCTCTCTCGCATTAATTGTTTCCGGCCTCCTTCCATAATCCGTGTACCCGTGGAACATTCCCCCCTTCCTAAATCGCGCACGTCCTCGGGCGCTGTAGAAACAAAAGCTACAAAAAACAATGGAAGACAAGTAAAGCTTTTTATTGAAAAAAAAACCAGAAATGACAATCTCACACGTGAGCATGCAAGTGAAAGGCCGATTAGAGTTTTAAAGAGTGCTAAAAGAAGCGAGTAAAGACTAGTCAAAGTGAGACTAAGTGGTAGATAGTGCTATGCAAAGGCAAGTGTGTTTGTACACCGCAAGTTATGACCACAGTCTCAATGTCCTACAAGTGTTTAAGTTATTCCTAAGTGGCAACCCTACTCCTAAATATAAGCCATGGTGATTGGACCTTTCTTTCTTTCTTTCTTTCTTTCTCTTTTTTTTTTTTTTTGTGTAAAGAGCAGAAGATTAAAGAGAATTATTATTTTTAGCTTGATAAAGAGGAAGGTTCCATAACCATGAGACCCAAGCAATGGCCAAGAGACCTCCGCCAAGAGAATCTAAAGGCCGCTAAGTATCTCAAGGGCGACAGACCCTTTTCTTTCTTTTTGACATAAGGAGTACCCCATGAAGATGAGGGCATCAGTCTTGAGGGCCCATAATGTACCCAAGAGTCCTACCAGCATCTATCAAGGCGATAGAGTCCTTGTAGGTGTTCTTCTTAATCTTTTAGATGTCAGTGTTCACCCCATGGAAACCAAGGCATCGGCCCCAAGGTGCCAAAACAACCCAAGGTCCTACCAAGCATTCCACATGGCCGTAGACACGTCATGTCTCTAGTCACTTCTATATATTTTTTAGGGCATGTGTTTCGTAAATTTTTGTTTATCATAGCACCTAGTCCATACCTAAGAGGTAGCTAGCACTAGGGATAACTAATATACTTCTAGAGCATAAGAACTTGGCATACTCCGTTGGTATATGTCTTACACCATCTTCAAATAGAAATACCTTCTACTAAGTCCTTTAAGAATCTAGAAATCAATAGTAACAACTAATTTAAAACTTAAACCAGCCAACTGTGTGTGAACATGCAAACAATATATGCAAAAGTCAAAAGCACATAAAGAATAAAAGATTATGATTTGAATACACCTGTTGTAGTGCTCGTTGATGTGGCGTGTTGGTCTTGATGCATTGCTGATGTACAAATTGCTTCTTTTGTTCTTTGTAGGCATTACATGTCTCTCCCCTTCCTAATTTGTGTGCACCGTAGGTGGACTGTTGGAGCATGTTTGTATGCTCTTGTTTAGCTGAGATCTCTGCAAAATGTCTTATTAGCAAACAAGAAAAGAAAAGAATAAAATTTGTTATTGGTGCCAATCACCGAATATAGCCGAGGGGAAAAACCCAGTGGGACAAAAGTGGCCTGGCTTGTTGATCTTATTATTGTGGAGTTGATGAGCTTATCCTTGCACTGGCTGTGGATCCATGTCCACTTCTGCTGGAAAGATTGTATCAACCACTTTAGGATTATTCAACAACCCTATACAAAAGCCGACCTCTAGAAAAGGTGGTAGAGGAAGGAGTGCTTCCTCGCTAAAATATGGCATAAGTTCTATGGGAAGGTTAAGCAGACAATGCCGATTTTGGAATTGCTCAATATAGGTGCTCATAGTGATCTAAAATTGACATGTTGAGGCTAGGGGAAGAAGGGCTTGCAAGATAGGTGGTTGCAAGTCATTTATGCATGTATCCCTCCATTGTTGTGCTTGAACCTCCTCAGGTAATCTACGTTGATTTGGTCCTGGGTCTGGTACTCTCATATCAAGAAGGTTATGGCATTGGGGTGTAATTCCCACAATTTGTTTCATTAAGCCCGTGCCATATCATCGAAAGTAAGAGCAGCATAGCCAACAAATGTGTGAAGCTTCCCCTAATACGAGTCGTGCACACTCTTGACAATGTGGAAATGGATGATGCTGTTGATAGAATAAAGTGACAAAATGATGCCCACAGCAAATTTCACCTAAGGGAGCATAAAAGTACCTAGAATGAGTTTGAAAAGGAGGAGCACTATAACCCCCATGATGTTCAGGTTGAGTACTATGAGGGTCAATGCATGGTGGACATATATCTCGCTAAGTATCCATCAAGAGGTATCTAGGCGTAGAACAATGAAATTTAGAAACTTCAAACTTTATACACTCATATCCATCATTACAATCCCTATCAAAAACAATGTAGATAAGATCATCTCAAAAAGAACACAATCTTATAATGCCAGAAGGAACCACATTAGTAAAAGTGAGACTATTCAAACACTAATCTAACAAAGAGCTTCAATTGTAGTGTTAATGCCTTACCTTTGGTTTTGGGTATGTCCTTCTTAAGAAGTGGGAAGGATAGCAATTGTCGAGGAATTTGAGCAAGATAAGAGGTTTTAGGCAGTGAAGTGCTAGAATCTATGCTAAAAAGAAAACTCATGTAAAGTTGGATTTGTCTTAGGTACACAAGTTGATGGTGGAAGTGTGTAAGAAGGAGAAGTTGGGAAAACTGCTGATTCAATACATGTTTTGGAAAGGTCAACACAAGGAGATTTGTAGGTGCTATCACAACCACCTATCCTATCTTGAAGAGGTTGTGTTGATTTCCTTTGCACCCACTGATATGAAAAACCAAGAGTGGCTTTTGGAATCTTATTGATACACTCTTTTGGCTCTAGCAAACCATGGCATTTGGGAAGCTAAAGTGCTGTTGCACCCTCATAATAGCCTTGTGCTTTAAGAACATGCTTTCGGACCCAATGAGTAACAATCTGAGGCTTAGGCTTGGAAAAGATATACTCTTTAGGATGTTTAGCAAAACTAGGCTAGATGGTACAAGTTTGTACGCATCTTTGGGTAGCCAAATTGACGATTCCTTCTCGCCTGGCCTTCTTTGAGCAGTGACTAGAGTAGTTGGAACATGCCAGCCATGGCCCTCACTTGAGGACTCATCGATTATCCACATCATTTGTCTTGGAGCTTGAAGAGCAGATGTTGAAAGTGGGTTGTGTAAGGTAGAACTACCACCCTTTTGACATGATAAAACTCGTGGAGCAGCAGGTCCCAAGATGCAATCAGAATCAATTTGCAATTTGTATTGTCTATTCTTCCAATCTAATGAACAATTGGTAGCACTTAACCATGATCGACCAAGAACAACCTCTACCACTGCCTTGGACTTACTGGCCACATAAAAGGATAGGGTGAGAATAGATGTGATGTAAAAGAATAGATGTGAAGGCGTATGTGATTCTAGAAATGGGAATGTGGAAATGAATGTATAAATGTGAATGTGGATGTAGAGGTAGATGTATGGGTGTGAATGAGAATGTGGATGCGGATGTATACATGTAGATGTAGAAGTATGGATGTGAATGAGAATGTGGATGTGGATGTATACATGGAGATGCGGATGTATACATGTAGATGTAGAAGTATGGATGTGAATGAGAATGTAGAGGTGGATGTATACATGGAGACATGGATGTATACATGGAGACATGGATGTATCCATGTAGATGTAGATGTATGGAGGTGAATGAGAATGTGGATGTGGATGTATACTTGGAGATGTAGATGTATGCATGTAGATGTAGATGTATGGATGTGGATGAGGATGTATACATGGAGATGTGGATGTATGCATGTAGATGTAGAAGTATGGATGTGAATGAGAATGTGGATGTGGATGTATACATGGAGATGTGGATGTATGCATGTAGATGTAGATGTATGGATGTGAATGAGAATGTGGATGTGGATGCATACATGGAGATGTGGATGTATGCATGTAGATGTAGATATATGGATGTGAAAGAGAATGTGGATGTGGATGTATGCATGTCGATGTAGAGGTATGGATGTGAATGAGAATGTGGATGTGGATGTATACATGGAAATGTGGATGTATGCATGTAGATGTAGATGTATGGATGTGAATGAGAATGTGGATATGGATGTATGCATGGAGATGTGGATGTATGCATGTAGATGTAGATGTGTGAATGCGGATGTGGATGTATGTATGTGGATGTGGGATTGGAGGTATGATGTGGATGTATGAATATGGAGGTGAATGTAGAATAATAAATGTGAATGTGTATGTGAAATAATGTGTTGTCGATATGAGTGAATGGATGAGAATGAGTACACATATGAATGGAAAATGGAATGAGTAACGTGGAATGAGGAGGGATAATGTGGAAAGACGAGAGTCGATATAGAAACTGTATTTTGTGACCTGTTTGTAAATGACTGTTTTATGTCAAGAATGCTCGGGAAGCATTTTGACCGTCTTATGGATTAAGATCATGGAGACCTAATTGATAAAGTTGCAACTGCTGACGGAGAGTCAACGGCGGATAACGTCTCGCGTAGCAAGGTCGATCGAGGTCTTGACCAGCCTCGGTTCGATTTAAATGGTGAGCTTCCGGTACGGTGGATTAGGGACCAAGGAAGCGGCCTATGAGTGAAGTGCTAGGTCACCTGCGAAGGATCCTAGAGGGTGCTAATAATACGATGCTTGGGCTCTGGGTCGCCAAAGATACCCACATGTGCGTGGTGGAAGATATTGGAACAAGGAATAAGAGTTGTTTTCTGAAACCGGGCATGGATCTGGTTGATTGACCTTGCTGGTCCTCAACGGATGAGTCCATGGCTCTTTTATATGGATCTGTGGGTTGATCTTGCTGATCTTCCACGGAGATTCCATTCTATTATATGAATATATTGCCGGTTATTATGAGCTAGGAACTATGGAAAAGGCCCCTGAATGAACAGGTGGTGAGCGTTCTGGTTGCCAATGATGCCATAAGTACACCGATGAATGAATGAATGAATGGAAATAAGGATTTAACCAGAGACTTTGAGGATTGTCATCAGTGACATAATGGTTTTATTTAAGGATTGTTTTAAAGCTAGTTGATGCTGAGAAAAAGGCAATTTCATATTGGGTGTGTAAGTGGTGTGACTAGTTTTATGTTTGCATGAACTTTTGGCTAGGGGGCCTTGGAACTCTTTTCCTTGGTACCCGTGACAAAACCTAACCAAATTCCAAATTGGATCCCATCACTACAGTGGTTGGGTGGTTGGCTAACCCATGGGATCGGATGGGGTTAGGCTGGACTGATGGATCCCTAAATCGAGACTCAATTTTTGTTATTACGATAGATGAAGTAAATCCCGGACAGTAATTGTTCTATGGATAGGAATCAACGACTGTGCCTCTTGATGGGAAAAAAAGCATTGATCCCAATGATCCAAGTGCAAGTTTCTTCTTTAATCTAACTGGGTACCTTTATAGGTGCAGTCGGATCAGTTTGTTTAGTAATGGTCTTGACTACGTTAGACTAAAGAGTTATCCTTGTGGAATCGCCCGTGCTTTCCGGGTAAAGGAAGTTTTTTCGGGTTCGGTTTTGGATAAACCGACGGATTAGTCTCTTGTCCGGATATCCGTGGGCGAGGCCCCGAGTGTGGGACCCTGGCCCACGCAAGAAGTGCTACTTCCGCTGCTAGCACCCCGAATCCGTTGCGCGGTGAAGACAGGGATCTCACAGTTGGTATCAGAGCAAATCGGTTAATAAAGATCAACTGAGAAGCCAAATAGGTCAAAAATTTATCAAGAAGCACAAAAAGGTTGTAATTGTGTGATATAATTCATACAGTTTGATATTCAAACTAAAAGTTCGTAAATTAGTAATTGGGTCTTCAAATGGAAGTACCGCAATTATATGGAACCCTGACTTGCTTGAGGCTTAGACATGATGGCATTTACCTTATAGTTCCAAGTATCATGACTACCCGTATATACCGAGGGTATAACTGTAGCTCTTTACCGGCAGTATATACGAGTAAATTTAAGACTTGAAATTATAAGCATTAATGCTATCCAGTTGATGATTTCTGTAAGATTCCTCCCCCAACCCCTTTTGATGTCTAGTATCTTCCCCTGTAATCAATCCCTCTTCAGAAATATAAAGACCTTGTTTCTAACTGTTTTGACCTAGAGAGAGAAAATTATTCTAGAGAGAGAATATTCAGATTTTGAATATTTTTGGATAGAAAAATATCTCATATAATTAAGATGAATTCCCTTGAAACAGAAATTCAAAAAGAATTTTCCAATGTGCAATTGGAATTAATTAGAAATAGGTATAAAGAACCTTAGTCTAAGGGTCTAGACTTTCATAAATCTTTGGATTATGGTCCAATTAAGGTTCCTATGGGCCAATAGCATCAATCCATGTGTAGGGAGGAGATAAATCCAAATTGTAAAAAGAAGATACCCAAAAATGAGTAAATGCTCACATAAGATGAAGAGTTGAAAATGTACAAGGTTTATTAGTAAAAAACTATGAGCAATATTAAAAATATGAGATATTTTGGGAATAATGATTTTATTATGACACATATGTAAGGAAGGGGAGTCCCTTAAATGCTCACATAAGATGAAGAGTTGAAAATGTACAAGGTTTATTAGTAAAAAACTATGAGCAATATTAAAATGATTCCATTATGACACATATGTAAGGAAGGGGAGTTCTTTAAAGGAGGTGCATATTTCACATAAGATGAAGAGTTGAAAATGTACAAGGTTTATTAATAAGAAACTATGAGCAATATTAAAATGATTCCATTATGACACATATGTAAGGAAGGGGAGTTCTTTAAAGGAGGTGCATATTTCACATGCTTGAATAAGTTTTAAACTCATAAAAATTGAGATATTTTATCTCTCCTCTCTCCTCATTCAAGTCTAGTTCCAAAAAGTTAGCTTAATTGACCTAAAAATGGTCAAAAAGTGACCTAACTGACTTGAAAAATTCTAGAATCAGTTTGTTTGGTTAGGAGCTCAAATTTTTCTATAAATAGAAGCCTCCCCTTGTTGAAAAAAATATAATGTCTTATGCCTTGTTACTCTACTCCACCTAAGCCAAAATAGATAATGTCTTATGCCTTGTTACTCTACTCCACCTAAGCCAAAATAGATAATGTCTTATGCCTTGTTACTCTACTCCACCTAAGCCAAAATAGATATTGCCTTATGCTTTGTTACTCTACTCTACCTAAGCCAAGAACTGTGAATTCTTTAATAATTCAAAATCTAGACCCTTAGACTAAGGTTCTTTATACCTATTTCTAATTAATTCCAATTGCACATTGGAAAATTCTTTTTGAGTTTCTGTTTCAGGGGAATTCATCTTAATTATATGAGATATTTTTCTATCCAAAAATATTCAAAATCTGAATATTCTCTCTCTAGAATAATTTTCTCTCTCTAGGTTAAAACAGTTAGAAACAAGGTCTTTATATTTCTGGAGAGGGATTGATTACAAGGGAAGATACTAGACATCAAAAGGGGTTGGGGGAGGAATCTTACATTCTACCCCACTTAAAAAACGCGAGATGTCCTCATCTCGCAACTTGGGATAATTTCGCTTTTTAGACTTAGAGAAAAATTTTAATCATGATTAACCACCAAGAAAAGTCTTAAGGAGAGCAAGATTCAAAATAAGAACAAGATTTAAACTTTATTCATTCTCGGAACTTATACAGTAAAGATAGAAGAACTCTTTATACTTCCATAAGCCCGTCCATCATATGGTCACAAAAGCAGTCCTCACAAGCTGCACAAGTATAGGGTAACTCATCTATGGGAATGATTCTGCTGGTTATTGCCGCACCTATCTCAGTGGTATGAGGTGATCTAACAAAAGGACCTCTGAGAGGTAAGCCAAAAACGGCGTAAAGGCATATCTTCTCATGAGGAAGAAAACACGCCACTAAGAAGACCCGCTCAGAAAACCCAAGATGCCTTGATCTCATGACGCAGTAGTATCGGGGACCCAAAATCAAAGCTTCAATAACCATGGCCAAGCGGACATTGTTACGAAAGTGCTGCTGACCCCAGGGTGTTACCCTAGTTATGTTTTGATAGGTCCGCCATTTGGTCTGAGCTACAGAAGTTCCTAGGTGAGGAAAAAGTGAGCGCTCATACTGTTCTATAAAGTCTTTCTTCACAGACTCTCTTGCGTCTTGAAGGTGAGAAATCATCAGGGATAAAACTAATTCCTGTTGCCAAGCCATGAAGGAGATTAAGAAAGAAAGAAGATTGATGGGAGTAAGATTAGTGTGAGCGACAAGTAAAAGTTACGACTTATATAAAGGAAGGGGCTAGCGTAACCTAGAAGCCAACGGTAACTTGCCACTGAAGTTTTACCGTCTTTCCATGATTTGTGTTTGACACATTTTTCTATAGAAGGCATTAAGAATTTTGAGATGAGGAGATAAAAGAAGCTTGTAGGCTAAGTCACCTACTTTTATTGAATTCAGATATAAGGGTCACAATATCTGGGGGATAACTTCTTATACTCCCCAAGAGATAAAGAACTTCTTTTGGGCCGTACTCGAATGAAAACCAAAACCTTGGTATCCAAAACACTGATTCTCACTTCTGAACTCATTGTTCTAAATCCTTAAAACAGGTGGGACTCCTGAGAAGTATTCTAGGGAAAGGGTCTTCCTTTTTTAAAAAAAACAGAAACTTCCTTTTATTTTAGAGAGGGAATAATTATAAGATCAGAAAGGGAGATTCTTACTCCTGTATACCTCGAAGGCTGGGGAGGAATCTTACATCCTACCCCACTTAAAAAATGCGAGATGTCCTCATCTTGCAAGGTAGAGGACAACTCTTTTTCTTAAGATCCAATTTTATTCTGGGGTTGCTTATATTCTGGTCAACCCAACAAAACACTGGGATAAATATCCCTTTTATCGAACTCATCATTAAATAACAATTCATTCAGATCATATCATTCATATCTTTAACATGATAATGGTCCATTAGACCAAAAGTTTCCTTCGGAACATTCCTCCACGGAAATTTCAGTTAAGCAAGTTCTCAATTTGACATCCCTTAACTTGATCTACCGGTCAAGTATTAACAGCAGCAATCTGACAGCACAACCCACTAATCTCATAGTGATTTGCTGAATTCGTTATCATCATTCTAGTTTTGAATATTATCACAGGGACTCGTCCCATTCCCCCTCATTGTGGTTTCATCTCGGTTTCATTATATTTCAACTAATTTTTAAAAATCAGCATTTTTCAATCAGCATTTTCAATCAAAATCCAAATCAATTCATCCATTCTCAAACAGAATTAAAAATCATATCAATCACATTCGAAATCATCATCTGGATAGCATTAACGCTTATAATTTCAAGTCTTAGATTTACTCGTATATACTGTCAGTAAAGAGCTGCAGTATACTCTCTGTATATACGGGTAGTCACGGCCCTTGGAATTATAAGGTAATTATTATCATGTCTAGGCCTCAAGCAAGTCAGGGACTCTATATAATTGCGGCACTTCCATCTGAAGACCTAATTACCAATTACGAATTTCAGTTTGAATATCAAATTGTATGAATTATCTCACACAATTATAACCTTTTTGTGTTTCTTGATAAATTTTTGACATATTTGTCTTCTCAGTTGATCTTTATTAACCAAACGCTTTGATACCAACTGTAAGATCCCTGTTCCCACCGAGCAATAGATTCGGGATACTAGCAGCGGAAGTAGCACTTCTCGCGCGGGACAGGGGTCCCACATTCGGGGCCTCGCCCACGGATATCCGGATAAGAGACTAATCCGTCGATTGTTCCAAAACCGTACCCGGAAAAACTTCCTTTACCGGAAAGCACGGGCGATTCCACCAGGATAACTTTTTACTCTAACGTAGTCAAGATCATTTCTGATCGAGCTGATCCAATTACATCTATAAGATACTTGGTTAGATCAAGGAAGAAACTTACACTTGGATCATTGGGATCAACGCTTTTTCCCCCATTCAAGAGGCACAGCCGTTGATTCCTATCCATAGAACAGTTACTGTCCGGGATTTATTTTATCTATCGTAAAAACAAAGTTTGAGTCTCGATTTACGGATCCATCAGTCCAGCCTAACCCCATCCAGTCCCATGGGTTAGCCAACCGCCCAACCACTGTAGTGATGGGATCCAATTAAGAATTTGGTTAGGTTTTGTCCCGGGTACCAAGGAAAAGAGTTCCAAGGCCCCCTAGCCGGATGTTCATGCAAAAAAAAAACTAGTCACACCACTCACTCACCCGATATAAAATTGCCTTTTCACAGATTCAACCAATTTAAAACAATCCTTTAATAAAACCATAGTATCATTGATCACCATCTTCCAATTTATCCAATTGATTCTTAGTTTCCCATCATTCCTTCATCAGAGTATCTATGGCATCATTGGCAACTAGAACGCTCAGGGGCCGTTTCGATAGTTCCTAGCCCATAATACTTGGCAATATAATCACTTATCAAGATGGACTCTCGTTGAAGATCAGCAAGATCAACCAACAGATCCATATAAGGAGTCATGGACTCATCCATTGAAGACCAGCAAGGTCAATCAACCAGATCCATGCCCGATTTCAAAAAACAACTCCAACTCTATTCCAATATCTTCCTCGACGCACGCGTGGGTATCCTAGGCGACCCAGAGCCCGAGCACCGTATGGTCAGCACCCTCTAGGATCCTTCGCAGGTGACCTAGCGCTTCACGCATAGGCCGCTTCCTTGGCCCCTCATCCACCGTACCGGAAGCTCACCATTTTAATCGCACCGAGGCTGGTCAAGACCTCGGCCGACCTTGCTACGCGAGACGTCCTTCATTGACTCTCCGTGAGCAGTTGCAACTCTATCATCACGACCTTAATCACAAGATGGCCAAAATGCTCCCCCCAGCATTCTTGACATAAAACAATCATTTACAAACAGCATTTACAAACAGTTTACAATACAATTTCTATTTTAACTTTCATTTTTCCACATTATCCCTCATTAATCTACATTACTTATTCCATATTCCATTTATATGTATACTCATCCCATCACATCATTTCCATCTCATCACTTCAGATTCCTTCACATCACATATCGTATATTCACATCCATACATCCACATCTATATACGTATATTCACATCTACATGCATACATCTACATCTCTATGCATACGTCCACATCCACATTCACATTCACCTCCATACATCTACATCTACATGCATACATCCACCTCCACATTCACATCCACATCTATACATCTACATCTACATGCATACATCCACCTCTACACCCACATCTACATCTATACACCTACATCTACATGCATACATCCACCTCTACACCCACATCTACATCTATACACCTACATCTACATGCATACATCCACATCTCCATTCACATCTACATCTATACATCTACATCTACATGCATCCATCCACCTCCACATCCACATCTACATCTATACATCTACATCTACATGTATGCATCCACATCTCCATTCACATCTACATCTATACATCTACATCTACATGCATCCATCCACCTCCACATCCACATCTACATCTATACATCTACATCTACATGTATACATCCACATCTCCATTCACATCTACATCTATACATCTACATCTACATGCATCTATCCACATCTCCATTTACATCCTCATCTACACATCTATTTCTACATGCATACCCATCTCCATGTATACATCCACCTCCACATTCACACTCACATCCATACCTCTACATCTACATGCAAACATCCATATCTCCATGCATAATAATATTCTTTTAATTAATCTAGGATGATAGTTCCTAGAATATGGTAGGAAGTCCTCTTTTTATGCTTTGAATGAAATTATTTTATGCGTAATTTTTATAAAAATTTTGCCATAGCTCCACTACTATGACTGATAAATCTCAATTTTTTCTAAGGGAAAAAGCTTATCATTAAGGAAATAATTAGAATGGTCTCTAATTGGATCATCAATCCATAATGGATTGAATCATCAATATGCATAAACTAAAAGCATAGAAAAAAGCCATTAAGTTGGTCTCAAGCATAGCTTAATCTTGGATTAAGAAAAAGCTTTATGAAAAGCTTCATTTGGATTGAGAATGGGTCATGAGTATGACCATTTCTTGAGTGAGAGAGAGAAATTACATAAAAACCATTAGAATTTAAACATAAATGGAAATTAACTTCAATAGCATTTAAAAAACCAAACCAATTAAACTTCTCAAGCTTGAGAGGGTTTAAGAAGAGAGAATCATTGAGAAATTATAGAAAAGATCAAAATTCAATATACTTACCTTATAATTTGCTTGATTCTTTATTCACGGTAGAGGCCCCCAACCAATCAATTGGTTTAGTATGTTGATGGAGCCACCAATGGGGATTGAAGAAAGAGAGAAGTATCAAAAACTAGTGAATTATTAAAGAATTCACAGTTCTTGGCTTAGGTAGAGTAGAGTAACAAAGCATAAGGCAATATCTATTTTGGCTTAGGTGGAGTAGAGTAACAAGGCATAAGACATTATCTATTTTGGCTTAGGTGGAGTAGAGTAACAAGGCATAAGACATTATCTATTTTGGCTTAGGTGGAGTAGAGTAACAAGGCATAAGACATTATATTTTTTTCAACAAGGGGAGGCTTCTATTTATAGGAAAATTTGAGCTCCTAACCAAACAAACTGATTCTAGAATTTTCCAAGTCAGTTAGGTCACTTTTTGACCATTTTTAGGTCAGTTAAGCTAACTTTTTGGAACTAGACTTGAATGAGGAGAGAGGAGAGATAAAATATCTCAATTTTTATGAGTTTAAAACTTATTCAAGCATGTGAAATATGCACCTCCTTTAAAGAACTCCCCTTCCTTACATATGTGTCATAATGGAATCATTTTAATATTGCTCATAGTTTCTTATTAATAAACCTTGTACATTTTCAACTCTTCATCTTATGTGAAATATGCACCTCCTTTAAAGAACTCCCCTTCCTTACATATGTGTCATAATGGAATCATTTTAATATTGCTCATAGTTTTTTACTAATAAACCTTGTACATTTTCAACTCTTCATCTTATGTGAGCATTTAAGGGACTCCCCTTCCTTACATATGTGTCATAATAAAATCATTATTCCCAAAATATCTCATATTTTTAATATTGCTCATAGTTTTTTACTAATAAACCTTGTACATTTTCAACTCTTCATCTTATGTGAGCATTTACTCATTTTTGGGTATCTTCTTTTTACAATTTGGATTTATCTCCTCCCTACACATAGATTGATGATATTGGCCCATAGGAACCTTAATTGGACATCCACATCTATATACGTACATTCACATAGTCCAATTAAGGTTCCTATGGGCCAATATCATCAATCTATGTGTAGGGAGGAGATAAATCCAAATTGTAAAAAGAAGATACCCAAAAATGAGTAAATGCTCACATAAGATGAAGAGTTGAAAATGTACAAGGTTTATTAGTAAAAAACTATGAGCAATATTAAAAATATGAGATATTTTGGGAATAATGATTTTATTATGACACATATGTAAGGAAGGGGAGTCCCTTAAATGCTCACATAAGATGAAGAGTTGAAAATGTACAAGGTTTATTAGTAAAAAACTATGAGCAATATTAAAATGATTCCATTATGACACATATATAAGGAAGGGGAGTTCTTTAAAGGAGGTGCATATTTCACATAAGATGAAGAGTTGAAAATGTACAAGGTTTATTAATAAGAAACTATGAGCAATATTAAAATGATTCCATTATGACACATATGTAAGGAAGGGGAGTTCTTTAAAGGAGGTGCATATTTCACATGCTTGAATAAGTTTTAAACTCATAAAAATTGAGATATTTTATCTCTCCTCTCTCCTCATTCAAGTCTAGTTCCAAAAAGTTAGCTTAACTGACCTAAAAATGGTCAAAAAGTGACCTAACTGACTTGGAAAATTCTAGAATCAGTTTGTTTGGTTAGGAGCTCAAATTTTCCTATAAATAGAAGCCTCCCCTTGTTGAAAAAAATATAATGTCTTATGCCTTGTTACTCTACTCCACCTAAGCCAAAATAGATAATGTCTTATGCCTTGTTACTCTACTCCACCTAAGCCAAAATAGATAATGTCTTATGCCTTGTTACTCTACTCCACCTAAGCCAAAATAGATATTGCCTTATGCTTTGTTACTCTACTCTACCTAAGCCAAGAACTGTGAATTCTTTAATAATTCACTAGTTTTTGATACTTCTCTCTTTCTTCAATCCCCATTGGTGGCTCCATCAACATACTAAACCAATTGATTGGTTGGGGGCCTCTACCGTGAATAAAGAATCAAGCAAATTATAAGGTAAGTATATTGAATTTTGATCTTTTCTATAATTTCTCAATGATTCTCTCTTCTCAAACCCTCTCAAGCTTGAGAAGTTTAATTGGTTTGGTTTTTTAAATGCTATTGAAGTTAATTTCCATTTATGTTTAAATTCTAATGGTTTTTATGTAATTTCTCTCTCTCACTCAAGAAATGGTCATACTCATGACCCATTCTCAATCCAAATGAAGCTTTTCATAAAGCTTTTCCTTAATCCAAGATTAAGCTATGCTTGAGACCAACTTAATGGCTTTTTTCTATGCTTTTAGTTTATGCATATTGATGATTCAATCCATTATGGATTGATGATCCAATTAGAGACCATTCTAATTATTTCCTTAATGATAAGCTTTTTCCCTTAGAAAAAATTGAGATTTATCAGTCATAGTAGTGGAGCTATGGCAAAATTTTTATAAAAATTACGCATAAAATAATTTCATTCAAAGCATAAAAAGAGGACTTCCTACCATATTCTAGGAACTATCATCCTAGATTAATTAAAAGAATATTATTATGCATGGAGATATGGATGTTTGCATGTAGATGTAGAGGTATGGATGTGAGTGTGAATGTGGAGGTGGATGTATACATGGATATGGGTATGCATGTAGAAATAGATGTGTAGATGAGGATGTAAATGGAGATGTGGATGGATGCATGTAGATGTAGATGTATAGATGTAGATGTGAATGGAGATGTGGATGTATACATGTAGATGTAGATGTATAGATGTAGATGTGGATGTGGAGGTGGATGGATGCATGTAGATGTAGATGTATAGATGTAGATGTGAATGGAGATGTGGATGTATACATGTAGATGTAGATGTATAGATGTAGATGTGGATGTGGAGGTGGATGGATGCATGTAGATGTAGATGTATAGATGTAGATGTGAATGGAGATGTGGATGTATGCATGTAGATGTAGGTGTATAGATGTAGATGTGGGTGTAGAGGTGGATGTATGCATGTAGATGTAGGTGTATAGATGTAGATGTGGGTGTAGAGGTGGATGTATGCATGTAGATGTAGATGTATAGATGTGGATGTGAATGTGGAGGTGGATGTATGCATGTAGATGTAGATGTATGGAGGTGAATGTGAATGTGGATGTGGATGTATGCATAGAGATGTAGATGTATGCATGTAGATGTGAATGTACGTATATAGATGTGGATGTATGGATGTGAATATACGATATGTGATGTGAAGGAATCTGAAGTGATGAGATGGAAATGATGTGATGGGATGAGTATACATATAAATGGAATATGGAATAAGTAATGTAGATTAATGAGAGATAATGTGGAAAAATGAAAGTTAAAATAGAAATTGTATTGTAAACTGTTTGTAAATGCTGTTTGTAAATGATTGTTTTATGTCAAGAATGCTGGGGGGAGCATTTTTGCCGTCTTGTGATTAAGGTCGTGATGATAGAGTTACAACTGCTGACGGAGAGTCAATGAAGGACGTCTCGCGTAGCAAGGTCGACCGAGGTCTTGACCAGCCTCGGTGCGATTAAAATGGTGAGCTTCCGGTACGGTGGATGAGGGGCCAAGGAAGCGGCCTATGCGTGAAGCGCTAGGTCACCTGCGAAGGATCCTAGAGGGTGCTGACCATACGGTGCTCGGGCTCTGGGTCGCCTAGGATACCCACGCGTGCGTCGAGGAAGATATTGGAACAGAGTTGGAGTTGTTTTCTGAAATCGGGCATGGATCTGGTTGATTGACCTTGCTGGTCTTCAATGGATGAGTCCATGGCTCTTTATATGGATCTGTTGGTTGATCTTGCTGATCTTCAACGAGAGTCCATCTTGATAAGTGATTATATTGCCGAGTATTATGGGCTAGGAACTATCGAAACGGATCCTGAGCGTTCTAGTTGCCAATGATGTCATAGATACTCTGATGAAGGAATGATGGGAAAATTAAGAATCAACTGGATAAATTGGAAGATGGTGATCAGTGATACTATGGTTTTATTAAAGGATTGTTTTAAACCGGTTGAATCTGTGAAAAGGCAAATTCATATTGGGTGTGTGAGTGGTGTGACTAGTTTTATTTTGCATGAACATCTGGCTAGGGGGCCTTGGAACTCTTTTCCTTGGTACCCGGGACAAAACCTAACCAAATTCTTAATTGGATCCCATCACTATCGTGGTTGGGCGGTTGGCTAACCCATGGGACTGGATGGGGTTAGGCTGGACTGATGGATCCGTAAATCGAGACTCAAACTTTGTTTTTACGATAGATAAAATAAATCCCGGACAGTAACTGTTCTATGGATAGGAATCAACGGCTGTGCCTCTTGAATGGGAAAAAAAGCGTTGATCCCAATGATCCAAGTGCAAGTTTCTTCCTTGATCTAACCAAGTATCTTATAGATGTAATTGGATCAGCTCGATCAAAAATGATCTTGACTACGTTAGAGTAGAAAGTTATCCTGGTGGAATCGCCCGTGCTTTCCGGTAAAGGAAGTTTTTTCGGGTACGGTTTTGGAACAATCGACGGATTAGTCTCTTATCCGGATATCCGTGGGCGAGGCCCCGAATGTGGGACCCCTGTCCCGCGCGAGAAGTGCTACTTCCGCTGCTAGTATCCCAAATCTATTGCTCGGTGGGAACAGGGATCTTACAATTTCGAATGTGGTTGATATGATTTTTGATTCTGTTTGAGAACTGATGAGTCGATTTGGATTCTGAATTGAAAAATGATGATCCCTGAGAATTTGTTGAATTGTAATAACCTGAGCGAAACCTCAATGTGGATGAATGGGACGAGTCCCTGTGATGATATTCATATCTAGAATGATGATAATGATTTCAGAAAATCACTATGAGATTAGTGGATTGTGCTGTCAAATTGCTACTATTAACACTCGACACAGTAGATCAAGTTAAGGAATGACAAATTGAGAACTTGCTTTACTGAAATTCCCGTGCGAAAATGTTTAGAAAGAAATTTTTCGGTCTAATGGACCATTATCGTGTTAAAGATATGAATGATATGATTTGAATGAATTGTTATTTAATGATGAGTTCTATATAAGGGATATTTATCCCCGTATTCTGTTGGGTTAATCGGAATATAAGAAACCCTAGAATAAATTAGATCCTAAGAAAAAGAGTTGTCCTCTACTTTGCGAGATGAGGACATCTCGTATTTTTTTTTAAGTGGGGTAGAATGTAAGATTCCTCCCCCAACCTTCGAGGTATACAGGAGTAAGAACCTCCCTTTCTGATCTTATAATTATTCCCTCTCTAAAATAAAAGAAAAGATTCTGTTTAAAAAGGGAGACCTTTTTCCTAGATTACTTTCTCAGGAGCCCACCTGTTTTAAGGATTCAGAACGATAAGTTCAGAAGTGAGAACCGGTGTTTTAGATGCCAAGGTTTTGGTCATAATGTTAAAAGACTGCCCGACTCCTGCCATGTCAAGGGCACAAGGAAGTCATGAACCCAAATTCAGAGACGAATTCCTTCATACCAATCCAATCAAGGTCCGTCTCGAACAAGATTGCTTAACTCCATTAACTAGGTCTGACCCATTGATTAGGGTCGAGATGTCTAGACAAATAATTGATGACATAGAGCAGCAGATGCAAACAATTCATAAAGATATAAAAGCTACCCAAGATTGACAAAAGCAGTAGGCAAATAAGAAGAGGACAGTCAGAGAATGCAAAGAAGCAGATATAGTCTTCATTCAAGTACAGCCAAAAGAAGTTCTTTATCTCTGGGAAGTATAAGAAGTTATCCCCCAGATATAGTGGGCCATATTTGATTTCAAAGAAAGTAGGTGACTTAGCCATACGAGCTTCTTCTACCTACTCATCTCAAAGCTCATAATGTATTTCATGTAAGCCTTCTAAAGAAAAATGTGTCAAACCCAATTCATAGAAAGACGGAAAAAACTTTAGTGACAAGATACCCCGTTAGCTTCAAGGTTACGCTAGTTCCTTCCATAACTCTTACTTGTCGCTCGCAGTAATCTTATTTCCATCGATCTCCTTTCTTTCTTCATGGCTTGGCAGCAAGAACTGGTTTTATCCATGATGATTTCTGACCTTCAAGACGCAAGCGAGTCCATGAAGAAGGATTTTCTAGAACTGTATGAGCGCTCACTTTTTCCTCACTTGGAAACTTCTGTAGCTCAGACCAAATGGCGGACCTATCAAGACATAACTAGGGTAACACCATGGGGTCAACAGCACTTTTGTAACAATGTTCGCTTGGCTATGGCTATTGAAGCTTTGGGTTTGGGTCCCCGATACTACTGTGTGATGAGATCAAGGCATGTTGGGTTTTCTGAGCGGGTCTTTTTACTAGCGTGTTTTCTTCCTCATCAGAAGATATGCCTTTATCCTATTTTTGGCTTGCCTCTCAGAGGTCCTTTTGTTAGATCACCTCATACCACTGAGGTAGGTGCTACAATAACCAGTCGAATTATTCCCAGAGATTAGTTACCTTATACGTGTGCTGCTTGTGAGTGCTACTTTTGTGACCATATGATGGATGGGCTTATGGAATTGTAAAAAAGTTCCTCTATCTTTACTGTATATGTTCCAAGAGTGAATAAAGTTGAAATCTTTGTTCTTGTCTTGAGTCTTGCTCTCTTTGAGACTTTTCTTGATGGTTAATCTTAATTAAATTTTCTCTCAGTCTCATATTCGTGCATCTTACGAAATTACCCCCAGTTTGTGAGATGAGGGCATCTCGCGTTTTTCAAGTGGGAGAGAATGTATAATTCCTCCCCAGCCTCTCAAAATGTCCAGCATATTCACCTGTAATCAATTCCCTCTTCAAAAATATAAGAGATCTGGTCTCTGCCTGTTTTGGCATAGAGAGAGAAATTATTCTAGAGAGAGAATATTCAAATTTTGAATATTTTTAGATTTAAAAAATCTCATATTATTAAAATAAATTCCCTTGAAATAGAAATTCAGAAAGAACTTTCCAATGTGCAATTGGAATTAATTGGAAATGGGTATAAAGGACCTTAGCCTAAGGGTCAAGATTTTCAGAAATCTTGGATTATGGTCCAATTAAGATTCTTATGGACCAATAAGATCAATCCATGTGTGGGGAGGAGATAAATCCAATTTTGTAAAAGAAGATACCCAAAAATGAGTAAATGCTCACATAAAGTGAAGAGTTGAATATGTACAAGGTTTATTAATAAGAAACTATGAGTAATTTTAATAATATAAGATATTTTGGGTATAATGATTCCATTTTGACACATATGTACGGAAGGGGAGTCCCTTCAATTCTCACATAAGGTGAAGAGTTGAATATATACAAGGTTTATTAATAAGAAACTATGAGTAATTTTAATAATATGAGATATTTTTGGTATAATGACTCCATTTTGACACATATGTAAGGAAGGGGAGTCCCTTCAATTCTCACATAAGGTGAAGAGTTGAATATGTACAAGGTTTATTAATAAGAAACTATGAGTAATTTTAATAATATGAGATATTTTGGGTATAATGATTCCATTTTGACACATATGTAAGGAAGGGGAGTCCCTTTAATTCTCACATAAGATGAAGAGTTGAATATGTACAAGGTTTATTAGTAAGAAACTATGAGCAATATTAAAAATATGAGATATTTTGAGTATAATGATTCCATTTTTGACACATATGTAAGGAAGGGGGGCCTTCAATGAGGCGCCTACTTCACATGGGCAAATTGAGTTTTTTATCATAAAAACTTGAGATATTTCATCTCTCCTCTCTCCTCATTCAAGTCTAGTTCCAAAAAGTTGGCTTAACTGACCTAAAAATGGTCAAAAATTGACCAAACTGACTTGGAAAATTCTAGAATCAGTTTGTTTGGTTAGGAGCTCAATTTTTCCTATAAATAGAAGCCTCCCCCTTGTTGAAAATATATAGTGTTTAAGGCATTGTTACTCTATTTCACCCAAGCCAAGAACTATGAATTTATTAATAATTCATTAGTTTTTTACATTTCCCTCTTCCAAAGATTGGTTGGCCACTCTTGTCCAAGGGTTGAACCCTCAAACAATCAAGCCAAAGGAAAGCTTTCAAAGTCATTAGTAAGTTGGTGATTCTTCTTTTCACTTATTTTATTATTTTTATAGCTTTAATGGTTCTTATGTTTTATGTCTTCTCTAAAAATGTTATACCTCATTACAAAAAGGTATTTCCCTCTCTTTTCTAACAAAACCAACCATTCTCTATCCTAGGTGAATGGTTAATTGATTAATGTCAAGTTTTTTATAATGATTATTTTATTATAAAAGTGTTACTTTTAGCATAATTGAATTTCATGCATAGAGGTATGCAAAAAAGATGAATATTTTATTATAAAAGTGTTACTTTTAGCATAATTGAATTTCATGCATAGAGGTATGCATAAAAGATGAATATTTTATTATAAAAGTGTTACTTTTAGCATAATTGAATTTCATGCATAGAGGTATGTATAAAAGATGAATATTTTATTATAAAAGTGTTACTTTTAGCATAATTGAATTTCATGAATAGAGGTATGCATAAAAGATGAATATTTTATTATAAAAGTGTTACTTTTAGCATAATTAAAATTCATAGAGGTATGAAAAAAAATGATTATTTTATTATAAAATTATAAAGAAAAAAATAATTATTTTATTATAAAAATGTTTTTTTCTCATGTTGAATTTCGTGCATAGAGGTGAAAAAATAAATATATTATTATTTTATTATAAAAATGTTACAGAAAAAAAATGATTATTTTATTGTAAAAGTGTTACTTTTATCACATTTGAATTTTATGCATAAGAGGATGCATAAAAGATTGATTTTAATTCAAAAGTGTCATTCTCATCTAAATTGAATCTATGCATAAGAAGATGCATAAAAGATTGATTTTAATTCAAAAGTGTCATTCTCATCTAAAGTTAATTTATGCATAGGAAGATGCATAAAAGATTGAATTTTAATTCAAAGTGTCATTCTCATTTAAAATGAATTTATGCATAGGAAGATGCATAAAAGATTGATTTTTATTTCGAAAGTGTTAGTCTCCTTAAATGGAATTTATGCATAATTAGATGCGTAAAGAAATCTTATATCAATATAAGAATTCCCTTGTATTCTATAAATAGATATGGGAAGGGATAGGATGTGATAAGAGATGTGATAAGATGTGATAAGATACTTATGGGATGAGTTAGGATGTGATAAGATCAGTTAAGATGTGATAAGATACATATGAGATGAGTTAGGATGTGATAAGATGAGTTAGGATGTGATAAGAGGTATATGAGATGTGATAAGAGGTGTATGAGATGTGATGAGATGTGATAAGAGGTGTATGAGATGTGATGAGATGTGATAAGATACTTATGGGATGAGTTAGGATGTGATAAGATGAGTTAAGATGTGATAAGATGTGTATGGGATGAGGTAAGAAGTGTATGTGATGGGATAAGATGTATATGAGATGAGTTAGGATGTGATAAGATGAGTTAGGATGTGATAAGAGGTGTATGAGATGTGATAAGAGGTGTAGGAGATGTGATAAGATGCACATGAGATGAGTTAGGATGTGATAAGATGAGTTAAGATGTGATAAGATGTGTATGGGATGAGATAAGAAGTGTATGTGATGAGATAAGATGTATATAGACTGTGATAGGGCGAGAATAGATGTGATGAAAAAGAATAGATGTGAAGGCGTATGTGATTATAGGATGGGAATGTGGAAATGAATGTATAAATATGAATGTGGATGTAGAGGTAGATGTATGGGTGTGAATGATAATGTGGATGCGGATGTATACATGTAGATGTAGAAGTATGGATGTGAATGAGAATGTGGATGTGGATGTATACATGGAGATGCGGATGTATACATGTAGATGTAAAAGTATGGATGTGAATGAGAATGTAGAGGTGGATGTATACATGGAGATGTGGATGTATGCACGTAGATGTAGATGTATGGAGGTGAATGAGAATGTGGATGTGGATGTATACTTGGAGATGTAGATGTAGATGTATGGATGTGAATGAGAATGTGTATGCGGATGTATACATGGAGATGTGGATGTATGCATGTAGATGTAGATGTATGGATGTGAATGAGAATGTGGATGCAGATGTATACATGGACCTGCGAAGGATCCTAGAGGGTGCTGACCATACGGTGCTCGGGCTCTGGGTCGTCGAAGATACCCACACGTGCGTCATGGAAGATATTGGAACAAGGAATAAGAGTTGTTTTCTGAAACCGGGCATGGATCTGGTTGATTGACCTTACTGGTCCTTCCCGTGCTTTCCGGGTAAAGGAAGTTTTTTCGGGTTTGGTTTTGGATAAACCGACGGATTAGTCTCTTGTCCGGATATCTGTGGTGGGCGAGGCCCTGAGTGTGGGACCCTGGCCCGTGCAAGAAGTGCTACTTCCGCTGCTAGCACCCCGAATCTGTTGCGCGGTGGGGACAGGGATCTCATACAGAGAATCGAAACTTACTCGCAGTGCCCGTGAACACATGCAAACTGAAAAACGGACTCGAAATCTGTTTTCAACTAGAAAATATTTGTTAAACAGACCAATGGACACTATAGTTTCTCTGTAGCTCTGCTCCCACACACAAAGAAAGCTCCTCAATCAGATTTCATTTGCCGGTGCCTCCGGAAGAGCTCCTAAAAAGGGTGTAGTAGCCAACACAAAGGGGGAAGAGTAGATGAAGCTCTTACCCTCCTACCGCTTCCTGTGATTCTCTTGCTTGAACTGAGCCCTTAGCATAAACTAGGTACTGATACCATGGAAAAATATAGGGGAGAAGAGAGCTTGAACTCTTGCAAGCACACACACACTCACACAAACCCTAGAAGAGAATACACAAGGTGAGAGGTTAAAACTTCTTCTTATTCTTCACATAACAAAAGAGGTCTACAAAGAAGATAAAGTGACTAACACACATAATAGAGTATATACAAGTGGTCCATAATGTGAACACACTAAGTGGAGTGGGTAGGTGTGGACTAGTCGCGGTGTAGTCCAGCTATAGAATCTCTGGCGAAGATATGTCGGTGCTAGCTGCCAAACTCGCCAGTGATGTAAATGTCAAATGGTCATGCAGGCGCCTCATGAGTATCAACTCATGTTGAGCTTGACATCTCAACAAAGAGGCTCACCAACCTTCTCATTGCCTTTCTGTGATGTACCAACTGCATTTTCAGGACTTATATTTTGACGTAGCTTGCCACCCCATGGTCTATCAATAGACCCAACACAAGAGGACCCTTCATGTCCACTTATTAACTGTGATTGCTGAGTTGCATTGTGTGCAATCACATTTCTAGTTATATCAACTCAAACAACATCTTCTTCAACAACATAACTAGCTACTCATTTCATCATACATAACATCTCTTCTTACCCTCAACTTTCTAGTAGTAGGATTGTAGCATCTAAATCCCTTTTGCTCAAGGGAATATCCAATAAACACACATTTTTCTACCTTTGGATCTAGCTTTGTACGTAACATATCTCGCACATGCACATAGGCAATACATTCAAAAACTTTCAAGTGAGACGAATCAAGTTTCTTGCCACAGAATTTCTCCTCTGGTGTTACATCATGTATGGCTGCAATATAGGAGTCATGTTCATGATATAAACTCTTGTAGAAAAAGATTCATCCCAATAGCTATACAACATATTCTTCTTTTTCATGTGTTATCTCTACAATGTGTCTGTTTTTCTACTTAGCAAATCCAATTTGCTACAGAGTGTATCTACATGTAAATTGTCTCCCTGAATTCCATTCTTCCACAAAAAATCAAAGAACTCATTGGAGAAGTACACTCCCCCCTCCATCTGACCTTAGGAACTTCACATGCTTTCATGTCTGCTTTTCACCCATCACTTTCAAATTCTAAAAATGAATGAAAACTTTACTCTTCTCCTTCATGAAATACACCCCCATTTTCCTCATGCGGTCATCAATAAATATTACATAGTACTTGGAGCCACCCATAGATATAGTTTTTGCAGGACCCCATACATCTGAATGCACCACATCTAGTACATTCTTGCTCACATTTCTATCATGTGGAAACACATGCATTGTCTACTTTTGGAATTGACCAACTTCACATACTTTCTACATACCATCAACTTTAAACTTAGGCAGCCCTGTCATGATTTCTTTAGTCTGCATAGACTTTATTCTTTGCACATTTACATTCCTAATTATCTTATGGAAAATGTATATATCTTCAATACCTTCTAAACCCTATGAAAACATTGCAGCTTTCACTTCAAGCATATTTACATCTAGTGTAAATGTATATATCTTCAATACCTTCTATAGTGTAAACATTATGCCCACTCTATTGCCTTTTGCAACCAATCTGCACTTGTCTTTAAAGTCTTTCACATAACAACCAACAGGGTCAAAGTGCACTTGCAAACTCTATTCAATCATCTGGTCAACAGAAATAATATTCTTTGTAATATTTGGAATGTGAAGTACATTTGTAAGATACTTCAGTTTACCATTCTGCATAGAAAATTGGCACATTTCCAACATGGGCAATTGGATGAGAAGTATCATCCCTTGTTTCAACAAAACCTGGCTTTTCATTATTTTTTATATCCTTGAATCACTCGCCCTGCACTTGTGTTGCCTTTGTTTTGTGAAGACTAGTCTTCACCCAAACTCTTTTCTTCAATGATCAACATCATTAACACCAAATCTGTAAAGTTGGAAATGTTTTCCCAAGTCTGAATAGATGTCTTGAATGGCTTGTATTGTAGCCTGAGACCACATAGACATACTTCCACCTTATTATCATCATCAACACATAAACACCAATGGATGGAAGGGATTCAACAACGTCCTTGATATTCAAGGCATAATCATTCTTTGACATATTTTTCTACTCCAAAATATGAAGCTTATTCTTCATTAGAATTTTTTGTTTCTTGGTATTGGTTTCATACAGCTTCACCAATGTATCCCATGACTCCTTGGGTGACGGCATCCTATATATACCCAATCATAGTGTCCTGTATGCTAAAAGAAAGCCATTTTACATGACTTTCCTTGCTCCTTGATTCCAATCCTTGTATTCTTTTATATCTGCAGGACAGCAGTTGGATTAATCTCAGGTATTATTGGTGCCTCCTCATGTTTAGCTCAATGTAGTCCCAATAGCCTTTTTTCATCAGGAAATTTGTTAATCTAAATCTCCAAGCATGGAAGTTGTTCTTGTCAATAGTCTCTATGACAATCTGGTTAATTCTATCATTCAATATTTTGTCTACAATGCAAACTCACCAAAAACAACACTCTAGTTTGTCCTACACAAACTGTTATATTCTCTAAGCAGTATTGTATTACACCCAAACTATCATAAATAGTGATCTCAATTTGCATACATACACCCAATAGCACTTGTAAGACCTCTTTGCACAGTGTTTGCACAACCAATTGTCCTTCTCACAAATCCAAAAATAGAATTCTGCACAAAATCAAAACTTACCCCAATGCCCATGAATGCCTGTGAACTAAAAAGCGGAGGTCCAGACGTGCCCAAAATATGTTGTACCTCACAAGATTGCCCATCTTGTAAATACAATCTTTCATGTCCTTCGATGCACTACGAGAAATGCTAGTAGGTAGTATGAACTAAACACACGAGGAATGGTTGATTAGTTGCTTCTAATTCACTCACAAATTTGAAAGGAAAAAGACATTATGCACATAAAATACTTACTTGGAGCATCTTGTGCCAATCATGAGATTTCAAGCCATATAATTGCTCTACACCTCTTTTCTTGCTCTTTGTAAAGACCCCCTTCAAACACCTCATGCATCCAGTGGGAGTACGAATTGTAGTAATAGCACACTTCACCGCCACCATCTCTAGCGTTGATAACCTCCACGGTGCACGAGGTAAAAAAACATGCCCATTTGGTCTCTCTTATGGCCAAGCTTCATGCATCCTCCCTGTGGTACGTAGATCCTCCCTTATGCCTACGGAATCTCGTGTCCCATTCAAATGTTCCCAAATGGTAGATGCCACATTCTTGAAGATATGCATGGGATCAAGCAAGTGATTGATCTTGAGGTGGGACCAATATGGTAAACGATAAAAGATGGAGTATCTAAACAAAAGTTGGTGTAAGCGGGCAATCTTTATTTTCGGCCTATATAGCACACAATAGTTAGAAACCCTTACCGGCTCATGCCAAGTGGTGGAGGAGTCGTGGAACCGTCCCAAATTCTCATCCAATCTCCCACAGTGTGTGATTGTGGGAGGACTTCATTCCAAGGGGACCCTTATCTAGGATGATCAGGTGGGAGAAATCTATGGTGATTCTCATAGATGAGCTTATTCAATGCGTCTGTCCGTGAGGCAACAAGCAAAGGACCACAAACAGGACATGCATGGTAACCCAATGTAGTGAGACCTGAACAATAGACGCAATTAAGAGTTGAAGGTGGGTTTAGGGTGCCACATCTTTTACCTACTCATAATTAGAAGTGCAATGCCTACCTGAACACTCGCCATAGCCTGGGAAGTCATGCATCGTCCACATCAAGATTGCTTTACAGAGTTGAAGTCTCGTGAGACGAGGGAGGCCTGCTCACATCATGCACCTTGATACCTCTCCAAAGTATCTCTAGCTCGTCAATCAAAGGCTCCAAATAAACATCAGGATTTTTGACTTTATGTTTTCCTGGAATTAGAAGGGATAACATAACATGTCCTTTCTTAATCGCCATAGAGGGTGGAAGATTATAATTCACCAATATCACTGGCCATACACTGTAAGAGGTACTTTTGAGACCAAATGGGTTCACACCGTCCATACCCAATCCAAGTCTTAAGCTCCTAGGTTCTTCCTTGAAGCTTGGCCATGTGTCTTCAATATGCTTCCACACGCAAGAGTGTTTGTGGGAGTTCTCCACTTGCCATCGGTTGATCGATGGGAGGAACGCCATGACATGAGCTCTGCAATGGATTTGCACTTGAACATATGTTGGATGCGAGGAATTATGGGAAAATGTTCCAGAATCTATCACATACACATCCACATCCATCCATTCATTCTTATCTACTCATCATATCTATTCACATTACATTACATCCATCCATTCATTCACATCTATCTGATTCACATCACATCTCATCACATCTATTCACATCACATTACATCCATCCATTCATTCACATCTATCTGATTCACATCACATCTCATCACATCTATTCTATGCAAGTTTTCGGTTTGACTTTCTTTTGAATATAAGGAGTATTTCTTGAATCATTATTCCCAAAACTTCTTGATGAGAGTTCTGAATTTCATACCAGAATTCCTTGAATTCTATAACCTTGATCCACAGATCAATTCAAAGGGCCTCAAACTTAGTTTCTGATTTAGTGGGAGTTTTGAGTGTATTTTTCTAAACTGGACACACCTTCTTTTCTCAAAACTGACGAAAGAGTTTGGTCTTAGCTCTATACATAGTTTCATTGTGGCAAAGAAGACAAACATTGCACATGTCATATCACTTGTCAGTGAGTATTTCCATTTATAGGGAAAAAATGTATTGAAGAACAAATCAAAGGGTGATATCAAAGTAGATTACAATGCCTTTAACAACATTTTCATGGATTTAAAGAGGCTTCAACAATCAATGATCAAATTTATAAAGTCTCTCATGAAGGTTAGAATGATTTAAACAATCTTTCATCATGAAGGTTAGTATGATTTAAACAATCTTATTCATGGTAAAAAATCAAAAAACACATATATCTAATCATGTGTTGCTTCATGATTGTACAATCTATAGGAGTCATTTTACAGTCTATAGGAGTCATTTTACAAGAAGTTGCAGAAGCTTTTTTGGTGACCTTCTTTTGTGGATACAAACCTATGTGCTATCCATGCCAAGAGGGTTACTATTATGACTAAGGATCTTAAATTAGCTTGACTTTTGTGTCGTCAAGACTTGTAATCACCAGTGATGTTATGTAAAATTTTATCTTTATCAATAGAAAGCTCAAGTTTTTTTTCTCTTGTCTCATTTTTAAAGCTTGTATAATCATGGATTTTGGTTTTGGGACACATTTGAAATATGTTTTAATAATTCACCATGTGAAAAATTGAACTAGATTGCACCAATCCTGTCACAACAAGTCATAAAACACATGTGTAATTTTTTGTAGATTCCTTTTGCGAGTTTAAAGATTTACATTTTTTTTGTTCAATTGAATTTCGAATTTGTAATAATTTTTTTGGAAAAACGAGAAATGCTTTTTCCTAAGACTTCTAAACTTTTTTTAAAAGTCTATGGGTCCATCCATCCCCACCAGGTCAGTCTGTCTCTGGGCCTATGTCGCCCCATGCTGGCCTCCGCCCACCATCCAAGGCCTAGGGGAGGGCTTGGAAGGTCCATAGGAGCTTCAAAAAAATATTTTGGATTGTTTGATTTTCTTTTGGAACTGATTTAAAAAACAATTTCTAAAATTCAGTAAATTAGTACAAACTCAACTACAAAATTGAAGTGACTTTATGTAAAATTCAACTACAAAAATTAAAATTGACCCCCAGTGTAGATGACTTCAAACAAGTGTATTTTTATTTTATAAAAAGGGGGATTACACCATAACCATTACAATTTACATCCCAATTTTTTATAGTGTTTTCATTAACTCTTTTGAGACCTTGTGCCTTCTCTTGTTGAGGGAAAGAGTGCTGGACATGATGGAATCCACAATACACTCCACATGTCTCTCTTTTATACTTTCTGCGAGATGGCTGTATTGACAAGGACCTTAGGAGCATAGTCTCCCTGAAAGGTTGTAAAAAAGACTGACTTGCTGATAAAGATAATTTTCTCTACATTTTTGGAGACATTAAACAAGCACAACACTTTAGATAAGGAATTGAGAGCCAAAAGTTGGAATCCTCCCATAGGGCTAAAAGCATTGTTGTGGATAACCACATTTTCTTTAGTTGGAATATGGACCATGTAGTGGGCCAATACTGAAGTAGTTCCAAAGAGATCCCTTGTGTCGCCCTTGCGATGTGCCCAGGCATCCAACTCCATGATATGCTACATATAAACTGTTGAAATTAGAGCATTGTGATGA
Organism: Cibotium barometz; assembly: GCF_041138505.1. Taxonomy (NCBI): domain Eukaryota; kingdom Viridiplantae; phylum Streptophyta; class Polypodiopsida; order Cyatheales; family Cibotiaceae; genus Cibotium; species Cibotium barometz. Next base: position 40,047,707 of record NC_141082.1, read on the forward strand.
GCTATGGTGGATCAAACACTAGAATCAACATCATTAACAAAGTGATTAATAAATAATTAAGACATAATTAGTGAGTAATTATAGCAAATAGCTTATTGTAGGCATGGATAATCAAAAACCAACAAATTCTCATTCGGGCAATGCCTCAATTTATAGAGTTTACATCAAAGCATCTAATCCCACTGATTTCTCCTTGATTCACTCCACCTCTCCCAGAATATCTCCACCTCTTTTGCCTGATTCTCTCCACCTCTCACTTTTCCCAGAATATCTCCACACTTCCTAAATCTTCTCATAACACTATATTCGTGAGTTTGGGAATTTCCCAAGTCCCATTTTTTGAATACTAAAAAGGTGGGACCTAGATAACATGCCTATAAGTTTCTCAAAACCATATCATGTGACCTATTGTTGGAAAGCGCTTGGAAAATGGAATCTAGTGAGCTATAGAGCGCTCAATTCGGAGTAACGGTGTTCTAGTTATGATTTATGCAAAGATTTGACCACGTGTCCCAAACTACTGGAAATTCCCATATTCCCCAATATGGTGTTTCATGCTACCCTTTATTCTCTCCCAGTAGATTCTTCTCACCTTTCACAGGTTCTTTCACATTTACACATTCTCTTTTACAGCCTCTAACAAAGGGCTTGTTCTCCCACACACCTCCCCTCAAGTGAATACTCCTAGCACACCTGGACCCTATACCAAGTTTCCCTCTTACTTGATAGTCTGCGACCAGTGCCTCAAGTCCCTAAACTCATAGTTCTTGACACTCTCTCTCTCATGTGTCCAAGGCTACTACAAGTGCCCACGACCTTGACTAAAGTGCTCACACATACATCTACCTACCACGTGGCCTACATCATTGGTGGCTCAGAGGTGGTTTTACTTTGTTGGGGCAGGTTACATTGGGTTGTGGGGTCTCTCTCTCTCTCTCTCTCTCTCTCTCTCTCTCTCTCTCTCTCTCTCTCTCTCTCTCTCAGAAAAGATGATCCGACTCCACTTCCTTTGGAGCCTCCATGAATTTTGTCGATGTCGTTCCTTCTCCACTCGGTTTGCTGTAGCAGTCTCTTGGTGGCCATTTGTCCTGGCTTTCCACATTTGTGGTAAGTGAAGAGAATCCTCCTCCGGTGATGAATGCTTTTTCTTCTCCTACTGTTGAGTCGAGCCATTTCTTCTCTTTGCCTCTGCTCTCTTGCTCTAGTAGAGCTGCTTCTATCTCGTGTAGCTTCAATTCAAGTACATTCTTTAGTGTTGCTACAATATTTTCATATTCACCTTTGTCCAGAGTCTTCAGAAGCACTGCTAGTGCCTCATCATCTTCTACCTTTTTGCCAATAGTTGTCAGCTGTTGCTTAATGCTTTTATATTTGTTCAAGTGTGTGATTAAAGGTTCACTTTCCTTCATGTCCAATTTGTAGAATTGCATTAACAAATTTATCTTTGAATTTTTAGCTTGTGTGCCAAATAATTTATTGAGTTCATCCCATGCATCTTTTGCCCATTGTATCCGTGTGATGTGATGAATGATTTCATCATTTAAACTGAGTGCAATAAGTCCCAATGCTTTTTCATTCTTGCTCTTCTACTCAATTTTCCCTCTCGTCTCTGGGCATTCATCTCTTCCCTCAACTAGCCCCCACAGATTTTTCCTCATGAGCAAATACATGGTTTTTGTCTGCGATGTGTAAAACTGCTCCCCATTAAATTTGCCTATTTCTTGTGCTGTACTCATGGTGATGTGAAGGGGGTCTTACGTCTTGATCCAATTTCAGGATTCAAGGATAGTGTCTACCCTTTTACAACTCAATCTAGTGTTTAAGAGATGATTACAACAAATATATCAGCATAAAATCACCAGAAATTACATTAAATCAAGGGTAACCAATTTGTACGGGATGGTTGGAGTATCAAACCAACTCCAAATTGCAATCTGAAGTTATAGGGATCTGTATCAGATACCTAATGGTGAATTTGAATCCTCAATTGCACCAAAATATAGTGATTAGCACTGATTAATCACTGATTAGCAAAGTAATCCATTGTTTTGTGTGCAGAAAACAGAGTATGCGAGGAGTCCAGATCTGATGCCTCAGACTTCAAATGAGCTCAAACGCTTTCAAACCCATCAATAGAAATGAGTATAGTAGAGGATTAAGCTAATAAACACAAGATTTCACCAGATATTGAAAGCTTAATCTCTCCTCCACTGGTGAGTTGAAAAAAGAGGAAAAAGTATAATTTTCTACTAATCCTAATTAATAAAATGATTAGCAAGATAATGGGCTCACAAAATGATGGATTCTAGGCATGGCTCTGATACCATGTTAAAATTAGAGCATTGTGATGAGCTATGGTGGATCAAACACTAGAATCAACATCATTAACAAAGTGATTAGAAAATAATTAAGATGTAATTAGTGAGTAATTAGCAAATAGCTTAATGTAGGCATGGATAATCAAAAACCAGCAAATTCTCATTAGGGCAATGCCTCAACTTAGCAAAGAAACCAGCAAATTCTCATTAGGGCAATGCCTCAATTTATAGAGTTTACATCAAAGCATTTAATCCCACTGATTTCTCCTTGATTCACTCCACCTCTCCCAGAATATCTCCACCTCTTTTGCTTGATTCTCTCCACCTCTCACTTTTCCTAGAATATCTCCCAGAATATCTCCACACTTTCTAAATCTTCTCATGCCACCCTTTATTCTCTCCCAGTAGATTCTTCTCACCTTTTCACAGGTTCTTTCACATTTACACATTCTCTTTTACAGCCTCTAACCAAGGGCTTGTTCTCTCACACACCCTATTCTCTTGTGTATTTCAACATAAACCACATTTTATTAATCAATAATGCCATGAATAGGAGTTAAAAACTAGGAATTATTAACTTCTTGAGTGTTGTTTAGCAGTAGATGCTATCACATCTAGCTGCTTAATGTTCATTGAGGACTTGTGCTCCTACAATTATTGACGAGGCAAATGCACCAAGCTGACTTGGGGCAAGCTAGCTTGTACTTATTATTTAAACTCCTCCTCGGGCACCTGACACCTTGCTTAGCCTCTTTTTTTTCCCTTGAACAAATTGGACACTCTCTAATACCATACCATGAATTGGTACAAGTTGCTCCATCATGTATTGAGAGGTTTTGTTATCAAATGGAAAATCTAACCCGATGGCAAGGAGGCACAAGCTTTCATCTTGCTTTACTTTAAACATTTTCTCTAAGTCCTTAAGAGAAACTCCTCTCAATCTACCACTACGGAGCTAAGCGTAATTAGTGCTAACTCGGGCATATCTTGTGCTTCCCCTATCTCATCAGCCTCATCCACAGGTGCATCAACACTCTCCATTGCTCCCTCCATGATCCTTGTTCACTGGCCCATGAGGTTGTACCTTCATCTTTTTCTATCTCTTCATGTTCTCAAAGAAGAACAAAGGTCAGATCTTGCTCCATCACTTGATTAAGGTGCTCAGGCTTTGGATATAACTCATTTCCCTTAACTAAACTGGCCATGACAATGTCACCAACCTCAACCTCATCATCTGACTCTTGTTCATTCAACATGAGAACAAATGTTGGGATCCATGAGAAAACGTTGGTGCTGATGATTCCCTTACCAAGGGATGCCACTTCCTCAGTGGAAAGAGCATTGAAGTGCTCATCTTGTTGCACAACTTGCTGGTACCTATGCAATCTCTTAGTACAGTTTGCATCCATTTTGTTGATGTAGCATAGAAGCTCGCAAGGGACCTAGAGAGTGTTACTATCAGGGATGATCAAAACAAAGGGCTTCATAACATAACAATCCACATTATACTCCAAAGTCTCTTTGTAGTCCTTGTTAACCCATTCCTAGGGTTAACAAGAGCTACTACCATTATCTTATATCAAGGAGTCAAATTGGACACAACAAAAGGTCACACATGTAAGATATGAAGCAATGGTGTCCAAATCTTCAACTTGGACGGGTGCTTGTAATGGTCCTATGGAACAATTATGGCAATTTTTTCTTCAACAGCATGTGATAGTAAGTTAGGATAAAGTCCCAAGTGATGTACTTCAGTAGTAATTGTAATAGCATTAGGCCTCTTATGATCCTAAAGTGCCCGGTCGACCACATTTTAAGTGAGTGTGAACACTTATGGCCATGCATACAAGTGAATATCTCTCATAATATAGAAAAGTCTCCCATTATGCAATAGAGTCTTTCTCTTGCTAATCTCTCTCTAATGCATGCGAGTCAGTGTGTGCAAGTAAAGTGAGGTGAGAGAGGAGGGATGAGTACATGTAGTGCAACGCGGTAATGTGACAAATCTCGTGGGAGGCATGGTGGAATTTCTTCTCAAGGAGTTGTGGAGCATGGAGACCTCTAGGGTTACAAGTTTGGCCATTGGAAAGACCCTCACGACAGTTGCGGTTCACCAGGTCATCTCTTGTTGGGTATGTTTCAAGGGGGGCTTGGGTGAGCCATAATAGTCTTGTTCAGCGAGGAGGATAGTTGCTTCGAAGTCAATGGTGCGAGAGAATATGTGAAATAGCTCTTGCTAGATGCCCACTCAATCCTCTCTAGGAATGCCAGAAAGTTCTCATAAACCATGGAATCATCCATGAGGAATAGAACGAGTGCAAGAAAAGCTCTAGGGAATGCATGCTAGCAAAGTGCGTGCGAGTGCTAGTGATACAAATGACAAAAACGAGGAAGGTTTCCTATTTATATAAAAAAAATAGAGTTTGAAATCAACAATTTCACACTTATAAAAAAGGGCTAACAACCTAAAATACTTTATTGAACGTAGTCATTTTAATTAAAATACTTAATCTAAGTAATACATTTAATCAAACGTTTGCATGGCTGAGAACTTGTTTACAAGAGGATAAAGTGACTTGAGTGGGATTAGAGGAGGAATAGGTTAAAAGGCTTGTAGAGGATTAGAAAAGAGATTAGAATGCTAGTAAACCTTGCAACAAGATTTAGAAGTGGTTAGAGATTGATTAAAGAGGTTATAGCAAGATTATTGGAGATATGAAAGATTGAAAGTGGGTTAGAAACTTGCTACTACAAGATTAAGGAGAGATTAAAGACACACAAGAGGATTGGAGAGAGATTACAAGCTTACAAAAAAGATTAGAAAGAGATTATAATGCTATAGGAAAGATTAGAGAGATCTATGACTAATGGGTTACAGGTGTAATTAATTTAAGTGCATAGAAAGGGGCTAGGAAGCTTGGAACATCTTTGCTAGTGGACCATAAGTCCATTCACACACACACCCTTCTCCTACCCTTTTACATGACCTTAATCTTTTAATACCCTCCCTCAATACCAACTATGAAAGAATTGGAATAGGAGGTATCGGACATAGGTTGCCTTTATAACATTAGGCATACAAGGTTAGGAATATAGGTGTTGTTACATTGAGATTTAAAACAAGTGCTCAGAGGAGTTAGAGGTTGATATAAAGTTAGCCCCTCTAACTCTTTGTTAGGAAATTTAGAAGTGATATGTCCCGTTTGTTTACACTTGTTACATTACATTTTGTTGGGATATTTGATGCAACAATTATTTGCAAAATGACCTACCTTTTTGCAATGGGTACACCTTACTTTGCTCACTTAATGTGACAAAGCTTGGTTGATATTCAATGGAGTGGATGCACTTGAAGATTCAACTCCTCCCTTTGGCCTCTTTTCTTCATCAAGACAAGATTGAATGACTCCTTCAAGGGTGGGATTAGGTTTGTTCTTCAGGGTGGTGACTAAGGTGGGGTACACCTTCTTGACTGCTTATAACAAAAAAACCACTACATCATCTTCTTCCATTCTCGCATTCACTGATGCAAGTTGAGCCATAACTCACCTATTTAAATAGGTGAGCTAATGGACCATAAGTCCATTCACACACACACCCTTCTTCTACCCTTTTACATGACCTTAATCTTTTAATAATGTAGAGGCTACACTCTAGCTCAAGGACATGTCCTACACTCTTCTCTCCCCCTCCCCCCCTACGTGTGTGAATAGACTTAAAGTTACCCTCTTAGCCTCTCTCAGCCAAGGCTAGATGTACCCAAGTCTCACTTTCTCTTGTGAGCCCTTTGGCTAAGGACACCCCTCTCCAAAAGCCCCACCCCCTCCCTCCATGTGAGAGACTTAAAAGGGTGCTTAAGACTTGTTCTAGTTAGGACTTTAGGCAAGCTTTTAAAATCCCAAACGGTGTTTGTTTCCAAATCCATTTGATTCATTAGAATCCTCTCTCTCTCCTAGCGATCTTTAGGATTTCATATCCACCCCACTCTCTTTCTATTCTCCACTAATAAGGGCCTCATTGTGGCACCAAAATGCCACCGAATTGAAGAACCGCATGACATTCAAGGCATAAATGAGGAAGTACACATTCATGCAAACGACTTTGCCCCTTCCATAAATGAATCATTATACAAACAAAAACTAGGCTGGCCATATTTTTAATTTTCTTAAATATAAGTGATTTCTTTCTTTTGGGTCATAAATTTAAGATTCCTACGCTTAGCAAGATTATGTTCCTATTGGATAAACCTATAACAAGTACGACTAGCATTGTAGAAGTACCACACATCAATTTTTAACATAAGTAGCTGAAAAGATTAAGGCTCCAATATGGAGAATTTCTACTTTTGTCCTCGTATATGACCTTAAGGCCAGTAAGAGAAATTGTGAGTGAGTGATCTTACTATGGAATACTTGATGGTTCTTTTCTCTTGTTGACAAGGATTTTAGATAAGAAGATCATCATTGTGTCCCATATTGTTTTCTTATTGCTCAATGAATTATTGAAAAGAAAATAATGTTTTCCTAGTTTCAATGGTTACGTTTGTTGATTTTAATGCTAATATGTAGGTACAAATTCTCACCTACTTAGCTAACTCATCTCTTGCTTGCATAGCTGACAAGAGGAGGCAGTAGCAAGCGTGGGAGTCAGAAGCCTGGGAGTCGGCCCAAGGTAATCCCCCCCTATGCCATTGGGTATTAGATTCCCACTCCACAAGGGTGGACATGTGATTATGGATGCTACCTAGTTCTATAGGCCCATACTAGTGCAGTAAATTAGCCCACCTCATGAGTAGACATCCTCTCTAAGGAGAGAGAGGGTTTGGTATAAGCGGCAACACCTGAGAGGGTGATAGGGCAGCTTGCCCCTTGCTGATATTGGTTGACATAATGAGGGAGAATGGTCCGTGGGGTATTCCCAACTAATTCAGGTTGGAAGACTGAACTCCAGATCATCAGTGGTTTGGATATGTCTATGGACATGGATATGGAGTCGTGGATCTGGTTTGTTGACCCAGTCTCAAGGTCTCTTTTATGAACATTTTGCTGTAAGAACTGTTTGACGTAATTATTATTGTTTTCAAAGGTTTCTTTTAGGAATATTATGGAACTTCTTAATTATAAAATTTATTTTTATGTGTTCCAATGTGGTAGGACCTAATTAGATAACAAAATTGAATGGGTGAGTGGGTTGAAAGTGGGTGTATGGATGCCCCGATGGCACCATCCTATGGATGGTGGACGACCTGATGAGTCGGATAACTTTCCAACATATGTATTAAGTATGATACGTAGTAAGGATAGGGCCCAAACAAGTTTCATTTTAGGGGAACGATCCAATGGCATGCCTTGTAAATAAAAGACTAGGAAAAAGGTGCTGGCTTATATGAATCAAGTGAGGACTTATTCCATTCTCGATTATACACATTCAGTGTCATTCGATTGGATGAATAGATTCTTGATAGAATGACTACGTTTCCCTTGCAAGAGATAGAGTTAGGTCCCTTTGTTTACTCCTATCCTCATATTTCCGAGAGATCGAGGTGTCATTGATGTGTCAAGGGAGATCTGCCTCTATAGCTAACACCACAACACCAGCACAACACAAATCTAGAGCATCAATCCACTTAGCCGATGTCCCCAGATCTTGAATTGTGACACAGTTGGACACTTGAACACTGTCTAGACCCCTTAAGCTGATTTAGTTGACTCCTCGAGCTATCCTTCCAAGTCAGTAGTACTGACCTCCACCCAATAGCTATGAATTTCTCTCGTAACCCCTCAGTTGACCTTATCTGACACCTAGTTGACAAAAGACACTCATACCTAACACTCAAATAATTTGTTTATGACCCTAAACTCAAGATAGCTTCTCTACGAACCCCAATTAGAAATATGTCAGCCAAGATTCCTCAAAGTTCCTCCAGCTTTAGCTATCTTCAAAAACTTGCTTTATAACTTCATAAAACCTGTTAGCACTCCCCTGTTGACTCCCGGCTGATTTAGATCTAACTTATCTATCTCAACTGACTTAGTTCTAAGTCAGATCTCAACATCCGAGTGTTTGATGACACTACTACACTCTCAAAAACCTCAAATCCCACCAAGAGTCAACTTTACACACAAAAAGCTGACCGCACAGACCTTCTCTCGGAGCTTTGTTATCTCCTCATCTTGTGCTCTCTCTCTCTCTTCTGAGCCACTTGTTGAAGATCCTTGTGCCTACGTTTGGCCTCTTCTACGTGTCTCTTCCTCTCCATAGCTTCCTTTCTATGGGCCTCTTTGGCTTCATCAATGTCAACAAGCTTTTTTTGGAGTTCACTAACCGTGGAGTTGAAGGCCTTGTGCTCAGCTTCCAATTCTTTCTCTTTGGTTAGAAACTAAAATATGGGACACCATTTTGATTGTTAAGAGAACACCAAGTAACTGCATCTAAGTAAATTAAAAATTTGGTACCCATGTGTTGAAAAAAGAAAGTTCAATGGTAATTGAACTATTTCTTTCGAAAAAGCACCTATAATCTAATCATTTTGATTGACACAAATGATTAGATTGGTTAACTTCTCTCGGAGCTTTGTTATCTCCTCATCTTGTTCTCTCCCTGCTTGTTGAAGCTGCTGGTGGATCAATTTAACCTCTTCTACTCTATGGGCAAGGGTTGTCACCTCTGTCTTCATCTCCTCAACTTCATTTCTATGGGCCTCTTTTGCTTCCTCGATATCAGCCTCTGCCTTAAGCTTTTTTTGGAGTTCAATAACCATGAAGTCGAAGGCCTTGCGCTCAGCTTCTGATTCTTCCTCTTTGGTTAGAAACTAAGTCACAATGTTTTGGGTGATAAGTAAACTTTAATGGAAATCAGTGACCAAGAAAGACAAGAACTTGATTTAAAATCAGCACTAAGATCTCTCAGAAAAATCGTTCAATGGCCGTATGTGAATTTTTAATTTTCATAAGACTAAGGAATCTAGATTTATTGCCTTTAAATAATTGATTGGATGAGTTACCTTCTTTTGGAGCCTTGCTATCTCCTCAGCTTGTGCTCTCTGTTTCTTATCAGCTACTTGTTGAAGCTGCTCGTGCATCAATTTAGCCTCTTCTGCTCTGCTGCTGAGGGCTTCCACTTCTCTCTTCCACTCCTCAACTTCCTTTCTATGGTCCTGTTTGGCTTCCTGGATGTCGTCCTCAGCCTTGACGAGCATTTTGTGGAGTCTAGTAACCATGGAGTCGAAGGCCTTGTGCTCAGCTTCCAATTCTTGATCTTTGGTTAGAAACTAAGGCACAAATAAATAAAATATAGTAACATTTTGAGCAACAAAACTTTAATCGAAAATTAACAGCAAAGAAAATTAAAATAATTGTTAAGTGCGTTCAAATTAAATTCGGTACTACCCTTCTCCCAAAGCAGTACCAATCTCTCAAATGAAATATATATTTCCTGTAAAAGAGAACAAACCTAGATCTACATTAATTTCCATTTAGAGAAATGATTGGGTGGCTCGGTTACCTTCTCCCGAAGCGTTGCTATCTCCTCATCTTGTGCTCTCCCTTTCTTCTGAGCTGCTTGCCAACGCTCCTCATGCAAAAATTGTGGCGAAATTATAAGCCAATAATAAAATATGTACAAGAGGAGGCCTGGACATACAGTTAACTCGCCGTGTAACTAACTGGCCAACGGCCTCCTCTTGTACAGCTATTTAAAGAGCCTCTGGCAACGTAACAAAACATCTCTTCTTGTCTCTCAACATCTGTGTGTGTGTCGCACTCTCTATCTGTCTCTGTAGGCATGCTTGTTTCACAATATGGTATCACTGTAGAGCACGCTCTCAACCCACCACCCTTCCCTTTTCCTCCACAACTTCTACTTGAGCCTGTTTGTTGATCTGGACAACCAGCATGGCTCAACAAGCTGCTTCCCCTGTCTCTCTTATTCCCTCCACTGTGCGCAGCTATCATCTTGATAAGCTGACACGCCCCAATTATCTCACATGGGCCACACGGGTAACCTTACTGTTTAAACGAGCAGATCTTTGGGACATTGTGAGTGGTGCCACTCCCAAACCTGCTGTCAACAGTGCTGATTGGACAGCCAAAGACCTGCAAGCCCAGGCTGAACTTATGCTTCATTTGGGTGATCGACAGGTCCAAATGGTCCGGCGATGTCAAACTTCCGCTGAGATCTGGACTTTCCTCCATTCCTCCTATCATCATGAGGATTTCATAACCCGTGTCACAACTCTCAAGAAGCTCCTTGTTTTGCTGTACACCCAGACCAACAAGACACCTCCAAGTTTCTTGATGAATGGTGCACCCTCTTGGACAATGTCCTCCTATCAGGCCTTCAGTTGGATGATAGCCTCCAAGCCATGCTCCTTCTTGCTACACTACCTTCTTCTTGGCATCCCTTCATTACTACACAAGCCTCAGTAGTCGGCCTTACTGTTGAGCAACTCATCTCTCGCATACTTCAAGAAGATGGCATGCGAGGCAACACAAGCACAGCTGCCACAGCCACACCCCTACACAGTATGTGGAGCGTCAATCAACCTTTCGAAGACGGGCCTCTCGCCGTTTCGTCAACTCAAGATACCCACAAAATAGCCCCACTACTGCTAAAATCTGCAGTCATTGTGGTCGTCATGGCCATCTGGTGCATGAGTGCTGCACCAAATGGCGAGAGCAACAGCGTAATGACCGTCGTCCATGAGCTCAGTTTCAACACTTGGATGTACCTGCTCTCAGCCAGTATGGTATGGAATCTTTGCAACTGTTTAATGCATTGATTAACTCTACTGGTTTTATTGCCTCTTCTACAGCTGCTCCATCTGAATGGCTACTAGACACTGGGGCAACACATCATATGACACCCAATGCTTTTTGGCTTAAAGAATACAAGAAAATTACTCAGCCTGTTCAAGTCTACCTGGGTGATAATCACATTCTTAATGTTGTGGGACGCGGCCATCTTATGTCACCTTACCTAGTGGGGCTGCAGTAGTCATACGAGACATCTACCATATCCCAGGTCTTAGCCACAACATCATTTCTGTTACTGCAGCCACATCTACCAGTTCCTTCATTGAGTTCTTTCATGACTCCTGTGTGATACACTTCAAACTACCCACTGGTCTGTATGAAATCCTCAAGCTTCTTCAGAAGAATCGCTTGTACCCTGTCCTGATTAAGTAGGTCACGACATTGCAGTAGCTTCAACTTCAGCCATCTCACTACACTTAACCAAAGCAGCCGCTACACTCATGTGGCATTATAGGCTGGGGCATGTTAATAGTCCCACACTTCATCGCATGGCACATAATGATTTATGCTTACGGATAACTCTGAATCTGTCTCCCATTGACCTTTGTGAAGGCTGTCTCATGGGTAAAGCCAGTCACAAAGCTTTTCCACGCTCACTCACGCTCTTCTCAGTTGAACCAATTGGTTCATAGTGATTTGTGTGGACCCATGGAATCAACCTCCCTTACAGGTTCTATTTATTTTCTCACATTTATTGATGATTTTAGCAGGTACACCACTATATACTTCTTGAAGTAGAAATCGCAAGTTTTTACATTTTTTAAGGAGTACTGCAACATTGTAGTACGTCAACATGATCTCCCTCTACAAGTGCTTCGTTCGGACAATGGAGGGGAATATGTATCGAATGCTTTTCAGAAGTTTTGCATGGATGAGGGCATCCAGCAGCAATATATTGTCCCCTACTCTCCTCAGTAGAATGGAGTTTCTGAGAGAAAGAATCGCTCACTTGTTGCTGCTGCTCGTGCCATGCTACTTATGGTGGCAGGCCTTTCTAAAGCATATTGGGAGGAAGCAGTTTCTACTGCTGGCTATCTTCAGAATCGCATCCCACATGCAAGTGATCCCCAGCACACTCCATACTTTCATTGGTTTGGTAAGATACCCAACCTTCAACACCTCCGAATCTTCGGATGTCCTGCATACCCAGTGAAGGCTCTTCCCCTTGGCCAGAAGCTTGATCCTACAAGCACCAGGATGGTGTTCGTAGGCTACGGTGATCGTCACGGTGGTGTGAAAGCCTACAGGTTGTATGACCCTCAACAAAAGAAGTTTCACTTTGCTCACTCAGTGTACTTCGATGAATCTTCTCTCATCAGTCCTCACCAGGGTGATACATTCTCTCCTAACCTTCCTCTTCCATCACCCCATATCTCATCAGCCCCTTCAAGTTCAAATGATCCTACGAGCAAGTGGGAGGAAGCAGATTTTTGGAATCCTTCACCTCTACCATTGCAACCTCATGCCCCTCCTTTACCCTAGCTTCCACCTTCTCCTGCCACTCCAGTTCCTCAACATGCACCTCCTTGGTCTCTTGGGCGCAAAACCACTACCCTCCTATTCCCTCAATGCCCGAACCCTCTATATCCTGGAGAAAGTGTTCTAAAACCCTTCCCGACACTCGGCGAAGGCTAACCCCAACATCTTTAAACCCTTACGCTTCTTTTCCTGTGGGGGTTACACCCACTTTTCAACACCCTTCTGCACCTAATCCACCTGCATCCCCTCACTCCTTGCCATTAGCATCCAATCTTGTGGGCTCCACTACTCCCTTGATTCCCTCTGTGGTGCCAGTGGAATCTATTTACCAGCCATCCTTGCTTGGTCCATCTCGAACCACTCGCCCAACCAAGTCTTCAAAGGTTCGATCCCTCAAAGAAATCTATGAGAAGACAAATCTCACTTTATAGCTAGATTCTTCAGGCCAACCCATTCCAACCCTTGCTGATTTCGCATGTGGAGATGGATCTAGCAATATGAATGAGGCAGAAGCCCTCTACTTACAGGTGCTCCAGGTTTGCTCCAGTGATTTTGAAGCACTGCTCTTCCTTACTGAATCCATTGATGAAATCTCCTTGGATGAGGCTCTGTCTGGGCCTGAGGCCTCATCTTGGTGTTAAGCAATGGATTCAGAGTACCAATCCCTGATCGATAATGGTACATGGCAGTTGGTCCCTACCCCTCCTAACAGAAAATTGGTTACTTGCAAATGGCTACTCCGCAAGAAATTTCATGTTGATGGTACCATTTCACGCTACAAAGCTCGTCTTGTGGCCCGTGGCTTCACTCAGGTACCCGGCATGGATTACTCTGAAACATTTTCTCCTGTTCTACGCATCACATCCTTCCGAGTCTTGATTGCCATTGCTGCACTATTTGGTTTTGTGCTTCATCAAATGGATGTGCGCACTGCATTTTTAAATGGTGACTTACAGGAGGAAATCTACATGGTGCAACCTGATGGTGGTTATACTTCAGTTTAGCACCTTGATTATGTTTGCAGGCTGCTCAAGGCCCTTTACGGGCTAAAATAGTCCCCTAGGCAATGGTACCAATGCTTCCATCAGTGTATGGTCACACGGCTACACCCACTTTCAATCTGATGCAAACGTGTATAGCTGTCATATTGCTGGTGTGTTACTCTTTCTCGCCATTTATGTGGATGATATTCTTTTGCTCTCAAATTCTGAGTCTGAATCAGAAATGTTTTTTGAAGGGTTTGTATTCATGATGCTTCTATATGTTTTTTCTTCGTTAAGCATATAGATCCTACCTGTATGTTTCTCATATGGACCTACCTCTTCTTATAATCGTATAATTTAAATACAAGAAATATTAGCACTCAATGAGGATGGAGTGCACATATTTTAGCATTCATTACATGGAATGCAACATGAGTAGTCATACAACGATGAAACCTTGATCGATCAGCTTCAAGTGAGATTGTATATTGAAAAGTTGGTAAATGAACATGTCAAAGGGCTTATATACATGGCCCCTTCCACACTACACTTAGTAATGTCCCTTTGACACTTTTCCATGGCCTTTGGCCCATACCATCCTTCCCATAGGTTTCTTCCTCAAAACCATAGAAATTTAGCTCACAAAATGGAATTTAACTCTAATGACTAGACCATATGTAGCATATAATGGCCTTCATGCACATGGCTCCAAATCTATCCACATAAGAACATATTTCCTTCCATGTACCAAGAATTGCTTAATATTCTCTGAAGTTATTCCCAAAATGATTCCCAATGTCAATGTATACTCCCTTTGAAAGATTCCTTGCATACGAACTCAAATCTTCCACTTATGCAACCCCCAAAGTTGTCATGATAGTAAATTCCAGCAACAAACAAGTAGCTTCCATTTGGTATCCATATTACTCCAATAGCTTTCATTTGGTAATGCATCTTTGAAAGAGCTCAAATCCCCACAAATGATAGCAAAAAATTTCTAGCCATGTGAAAGGAAAACTTGTCCATGAGAGCGTGGGATTAATACACGGTTGCAAATTGCATATAGTGCTCTTAAATACATGTCCCAGATATTAAAGACTCAAATCTTCCACTTATGCGACCCCAAAAATTGTTCATGACAGTAAATGCTAGCAGAACAAACAAGTAGCTTCAATTTGGTATCCATATCACTCAAATAGCTTTCATTTGGTAATGCATCTTCGAAAGAGCTCAAATCCCCATGAATGATAGCAAAAATTTTCTAGCCATGTGAAAGGAAAACTTGTCCATGAGAGCATAGGATTAAATACATGGTTGAAAATTGCATATAATGCTCTTAAATGCATGTCCCATATATGCACATACTCCTTAGGAAGATTCAAAGCGATAGGCATCCACAACCACCAACCATATGCAAGGTATTCAAAACTATGAATCCAAGAATTTACAACAAGTAAACACTTTACATTTGCGAGATTCTTCATAATGTTAAAGATAATGAGGGTGTATGGAAAGGCATAAACGTCAAGCTAAACAGTTGGGTGACTATGCAACCATCATGCAAAGGTCCTAATAGGATGAAGAGGTACAGAAGAGACTTACTACAATACCATTGAAAGGGATGTATCTTAGAATTCACGATAGAAAAACATGGGTGGAAGGCAAAGGTTTAACATGTGTACATGAGATGAGACATGCACATGTGCATCCTTCTACTCTAGCATCTACATTGCAAGCTCATTAAAAATGTTTTTTATAATTTAATTTATGTTCTTTATGATTCTATGGTCTATTCACATGTGTTGTATATGTGATAGATATTTATCCATCAACAAGTAATGAGTGGCAACCTACCGTGTCATTCATCGAGACTTTCAAAACTATGCATGCTGATCTTGGGGAAGCATTATTTTCCAATCAACCATCTTCTTTTCTCATTAATAAGTAGATATTTTTGAACCCGTCAAGTGACTACTATTCGAATGGATGGTTACTCAAACAGTATCCCATCACATTCCGGATCTATCAAATAATCGATTGTAAAAGAGTAATGGATATACTGGCCTGTGGCTGAGAGACCCACTCTATTAAGACTACAGGGTTTGTTTAATTATGAGGATCGATCTTGGAAAAATGTTCTTCCCATCTTTTTTCCCACCCGGAACTTTGAAATGCCAAGTATATTGCCTTGCTCTTGCAAGACCATATACCAAGCCTAAATTCTAGACAAAGGTACTCTACTAGCATTTAAATCCAAGATTATGTTAGATATTCAATAATCTATGAAAGCAGGAAGGATTTCTAAGATGATTAAGCTATCATGGTTTATACCTCTTTATGTATTTATGGCATGCTTTTGAGAAGCAAACTAAAGAGGACAAAAGCAATGTGGCTGTCTAGACATATATCTAAGACTCACTTGGATAATGCACTTGGAGTGAAATGGAAATTGACTAAAGTCATCCATAGGGGTGATTTTATAAAGGGTAATGCTCGCATTGATTCTGTGTGGTGGTGGCATACAACATCTCTCCCATGTCGACAAACCTTGTACATCACCTTAGAGTATAGACGATGGAAAAAGAGTAGAGGGTCTTGGATGCCATTAAATTCAGGGGGAGTATTTGTGCACTATGACCTAAGGATCTGTTGGAAGGTCATGTCTTGGACGTCTACATACCACATGTATAGTGCCAAGGATAATGAGATCATACATAAATAATAGAAGACTAGGGCTATTATCATCCCTCCTCCACCAATTTTCGTGGCTTGGAAGGGATTAGAGTGGTGGAGGTTAAGCATACAGTGGCGTGAACACTACTGGGATGGGTGACCTCTCAAAAAATGGCCTCCAATTTTCTAACATGTTATCAGAGCATGTTAGAATGTTGTTAGTGGAGCTGGTTGCCTTGTCAATTCCTCTCGGTGAATTTGATCAAAGGCCGAATGCCTACATGACTAAGAAGGCTACGTCATGTTGGTATGCTTAGAGCAATCTCAATAGTAGGTGGGCATACTTCGGAATAGCCGGGTGACATCTCTATGAGAGCAGTCAGATCTCATAGCTAAGTGTCATTAAAAATTCTAGGTACCCTACATCTTGCCCATCGAGGAAGGGTGTTTGAAGCTCATGGCAATTTTTATCTACATACCACATGCATAGTGCTAGGGATAATGACATCATACATAAATAATAGAATACTAGGGCCATTATCATTCATCCTTTGCCAAATTTCATGGCTTGGAGGGTAAGTGCACAGTGGCATGAACACTACTAGGATGGGTGGCCTCCCAGGAAGTGGCCCCCAATTTCCAACAAGGTCAATGTAATGATGACAATAGAGTTGTCAGATAAATGCAAAATCAGCATTCAATGATGTGTACGAGTCAGGGATTTAATATTCATGTGATCACAAGATTTTTTGTGATAATAACACATGTGAACAAGTTATTCACATGTTCTCATGTTACCATTCACAAAATAACAGGTCACTTGCCATTTGGGAACCCTTAAAAGCTTGGCTACACATGGGAATAAGCTATTCACATGTTCTCATGTTACCATCTTCACATAATAGCAGGTCAGTGGCCACCTAAGAAGATTTTTTATGCTCGACAAAAATAAATTTTTTAGGTCCTTGTGAAAGCTTTGTGAATATAACATGTGATCATAAGATTTTTTGTGTTATTAACATGTTCACATGTTTTCGTTTACGTAAGTGAAATCCCTGGTACAAGTCCTTAGAATTTCTAGGCATACCATGAAACTTCAAATTTAAGGTAGGTGGTATTACGATGGAAAGAAGATCTGAAAATACTTTCAATTGTATGAGATGTATGTCCCCTATAACCTTGAAGTTTAGTTCCTAATACAAAATAATTTTACACCTTTTTATTTTGTATTGTGGATTTATTTTTTAATAGTTATTCAACATTATTAATAATATTTAAAATGTCAAAACAAGAAACTGAACTTAATATCAGATATTGATCTCATATATATATTTATACCAATGGTATCTATACAAGTTGGTTAGATACAAAGCGTGATAATAAAAAACCTTTCTAATCCTTTAGGCTATTGCTTTGGCTAGTCAATGTCCATGGAATCTTTGGTCTCCCTAGATTCCTTGGTTGGATGGGACTCCGATGGTTGTTTCTCCTTACGCTTGGCTTGGAATCGTTCCTAGACTTAGACTCCTTAATCTCCTTTGGCTTGGCCTTTTTTTTCCCTAGGCTTTCCTTAGGTTATGTTTTTGACAAAACCTTTTTCTTTTTCTCTGTGTCTATTTGAGGATGCCCCACTATACGCAATCCTTTTTTTTTAATTGTCTTTTTTTTTAATTCTTAGGTGGGGTTTCTCATGGTGGTGAGTATGGATCTTCAAGAATCTCTACATGATTATCGAGCATTAATCTAATTGCCTTTTCTCTCACCCACCATATTTATGTGGCCTCAGTCAACAACCCTCTGATTCACATCATAAATGTGGCATAGATTTAGCTCTTGATCCTCTCACGTGAGGTTCATGTTGATTGTGTATGATGACACTATCCTAGCACAGTGGGCACAAGGCGATGTCCGTAGGGTAGAGTTTGTGGCTGCATCCATGATGGACTAGGGGGTCACTCTATTTACCCCCTATGTTGCATGTGCATTCAAGGGGTATTTAGAAAACCCCGTGCTTTTATAGTTTTTTGAATTTTAAAAATAGCCCTTTTGTAACACTTTTTACAATAAAAGTAACCCTTCTGTACCAAAAATTTCACCATATCAATTAAAATTCCCCTTATGTATATAAATTTTATGTAATTCCACAAGACCCTTCTATTGAACTCATCTGCTACCTTACATATTTTCAGTGATGACCCCCCCCCCCCCCGCCCCGGAGTAAAAAGTGCATGATGAAATGGTATTAGGAGTGTGCCTACGATTGGAAAATTGTTGAATTGTTTGATGATGAATATAGGAGAGGATGATGTAGAAAGATGATGATAATGAGGTGCAACCATGATTGACTAGGGAATTTGAAATGCATTTACTCAAATCTACTACTCATTCTAGGGGGGACCTAGATTTTAAAATTTTATTTTCTTAAGTACTAACATTTGGTACGTGGGAGAAGAATTTAAAGTTGAAAACCCCAAAAAATAACCATGAAAGATTACATTAAGTGGTGATAGCCCCACTAAAATAGCCAAAACTAGTGAAGTTAGTGAAACGTAGATATGACACTCAATGTCATATTTATCATTAAATGTCATGTTTATATTGGTCCAAAGATTAATTCAAATCCACTACAAGTGATTAAAATGTGGCCCTTTTAGCCCTAATGTTGTTAGAGGAAAGGGATAAATGGTCTTAAAGCTATATCTCCAAATCAGATGGCTCTATTGCCATATTGTCAAATTATATGGATCTATTACCATATCTCCATGCCGTGAGCTCTAATGCCTTGAGCTAGGCTTTAGATCCCATGTAAGCCCTACCCACTAGATGGCGAGATATAGCTCTATGGACATATCTCTAGCCCTTGAACTACAATTCACTAGAGAAAGGGGAGACATTGTAGTAGGGCTAGAGATATGAATATTCTACCATATCTCCAGCCCTTAAACTATAATTCACTAGATCAACGGGAGACATTGCAACAGGGCCATATCCTTATTAAGAGAGATGACTACAATGCCATATCTTCATACTTTGAGCCACCTATCTCTAAAGGAGATATGGCCCTAGGGTCATTTATTTACAAAACCACCTCTAGAGGCATGAGCTACCAATATCTTTAAGAGATAGGAACCTAGAGCCATTTATTTAGAGACTTTCCTATAAAGTTTAAGCAACAGATGGCCCTAGAACCATTTATTTACTTCCATCTCTAGAGGTATGAGCTACCAATCTCTTTATGTGATATGGACCTAGAGCTATTTATTTATAGTCTTGCCTCTAAAGTCATTTAAGCAAGATATGGCCCTAGATTCATTTATGTACTTCCATGGCCATGCACGTCTAGAGCCAAGTTCCTCACTCTAAGCCCCATGTTATGGGTGTAGATCCCTACCCCCCACTGGATGGAGAGATATGGCTCTATGGTGATATCTCCATACCTTGAGAATCCCATCCTAGCATGAGATATGACCCACCTTTAATTAACTATTTAACTTGCCCTATATCCAAAGCAGGCATGGCTCTAATGCCATAATTCATTCAGGTAAGGAGATACATGGTGTTAGGTCTGTGAAAATGATATGGCTTAATGACCATATCTCTATGCCATGATCTACCCACCTCTAACACCTCGAGTAAGACTTAGAGTCCATGTTGTGGTTTCGAAGCCATATTTCACTAAAGAATAATGTGATATTTCTCTGTGGGTAATATCTTCAAATGATATTGCTCTTGGGCCATATATCTATACCTTGATCTACACACCTCTAAAAAAGATATGTACCTATAACTATTTCCCCAATGTAATGGCCACATACCTCTAGAAGCCATGAGATAGGCTATAAGCATAATCTTTGGTTCTAAAGCAATATTTGTTCTAGCATGTCAAAGAGATTTTGCCTAGTGCCATAAATCCACATCTTGAGATTCTCACCTCTACAAATGATATGGACTTGGGGTCATTTATTTAAATACATCTCTATAGATATGAGCTAGAGGATATAATATTAGGGCTCTTAAAAAGACATTTCTTATGAGCCGTGACTACCTAGCTTGAGCAAGGTGCTGAGCCTAGCATAAAGCCATATCATGAAATGATATGGCTATAGGGACATATCTCCATAGCCAAGAGAGATATGGCCCCTTGACCATATCTTCAAATAATTATTACTAAGATGTCTGCTAGGCCAAAACTTCAAATATTTATGTATACCCATGATTGCCAAGAAGAGGGATGGTGTTTTGGCTCTTAACCCACAATACATTAGACACAGCAAATTTGTAACCATTCTTAGTTTTAACTTCAAAGTATAGATTAAATAATGTAAACATATGTGAAGTTATTTTAATATATTTACATACTAAACCTTCCTTTAACATTTACCTCCATTTTTTTAACATATAGCTTCACAAAAACCAAACTTACTCAAGTGGACGTGGAGTCAATTGTAATCACCACCTCTGTGCAAAAAAAAATGGAAAAAAAATAAAGAGACTCTAACTGCAAGTGGCCAAGATAGTAGTACAAGTTGTACTACTTCCAAAAGGCTATGTTGAGTGTGATATTGGACATAAATGGACTGTTATTGCAACAGTTCATGTTTAAGTCACCAACACTTAACTCCTTGGTGGTATGATGAAAATAAGAAAATGGTTCTTCAACTTGACGGTATGGACTTATTAAAGACCTTGGTAGAGAAGTTAAATACAGGCATCTGGTCAACTACAATAGAGCATGATGTTATGAGTATAGTTAGAGTCTTGCAGAATCATGCTAGGCAACAACTACCTTTTTTTGCTATTTGGAGCGAGAGAAGATGCTATACTTATCCCAAAAACAAATTAATGAGGCCAGGAAATCCGATTGTAGAGGCAATGCTTAAACCCTTGGCATTTATCTCATCAGAATTCAATTGTGATGCTAGGAGGACAGTTCTTATTGACGACTCTCCATTCAAGTGTTGTGTTAGTCCCACAAAACAATGCATCTTTCCATCAATGTTTAATGTTGAAGACAAGGATGATAACATTCTCTTAGGATAGTTTCTTCCTTACTTATGTATGCTTAATGAAGAGCTAATGACATACTTAGTATGATCAGCTCCAATCAGTATGGACAAAATCCACTGCTAGATGGTCATGAAGAATTTCCAGTGGTTAAAGAAGTTAAGGAATGGGCACATAAGAGTTTGAAATGGGCAAAAAGTATGTTTAAAATAGGAAAATTTCCTATTGCAGTACCCTTGATGAAGAATCCAATAATTTCCAATGAGACAGATCATCACAAGATGTAAGCCATATAACTCACAACAATAATGGTGGCTCTACTCAACATGTTAGTAAAAGTCTGTATTAGGTTATGATTAGAAAATCTCAATTCCCAGAATGGCAGTGTTTAGGGATTTTTAGGATCAATTTTTCTCAAAACATAGGTTTTATGGCACAAATAACTACATGTTTGGACATCAAATCATGCAAATTAATTAATTTTTGATGTAAAATATAATGAAATTCCCCCAATATTAAGTAAGAAAGCTACATGCATGCACATTACTGTACTCCTCCCATGGGGAATGAAGATATTATACTTGTCACATTGAGGTTTATAGTCCCAAAATGACACCATTGGCATTTATCAAGGGACTTAAAAAAACAAAATGGTTTTTTACAATTGTTTTTTTCATTAAGGGAGAAAAGTCAATATTAGGTAATTTGGGAAAAATCTCACATTTTGGGAATCAATTACTCCATATAGATTTGGACATATCTTAAACATACTAACTCCAAATTTGTCGGAGATCATAGATTTAGATTCTACTCTTCAAGATCTTTCCGATGATATGTCACATGAGGGGGTTTTGACAAACTTTTGGACAAGTTCACCATGCTCCCATTTTTCAAATGGGAATGGGATTTTTCCCAAATTATCTAATATGGTGTTAGAAGGATAGCGGTGCCATTCTTCCTCAATTTTGGTAAAGGACTTAGAAAATACAAAATGGTTTCTTGCAACAACTGTTCTTGAACCTATGTACAATCCTTATTAGAAAATTGGTTTAGGTACATCAACTATGAAATGAATGTTTTGGTAGCATGAGCCGTCATCATTTGATGAAGAGTCTTTGTGGTGTTCATAAACACCATCAAAATATTAGATCTAAGAAGTGTCGTTCTACAATTGTCACATTCAAATAGTTTATTAAATGATCATGGTGTCGTTCTTCTCATTGGATGACATTATTGTTAAGGGTTGGATAACATTATATAAAACATACAAATTTAAATTGTATAGACTAGTCTATCCACTATCATAGTAGGGGAGACTGGTAGGGTCTTTTTCTCTTATCCTTTGAGAGAGATTGTCACTTTCCACTTTTTCCCACTAGAATGGAAGGGTTTAGGACCCTCTATAATTGAAGTGGTGCTATTCTCCAATCTGCTTGGAAAATTTGATTTTAAGGGTCAATGATGGATTTGGTACCATTCTCATCTCATTAAGGAAGATGGTAGCTGCTACCATTACTTAGGGGAAAATGGCATTATTTAGTTCTCTCCTTGAAATTTTTGGTTTGATATGAGAAAATTAAAGGGATAATGGCAATGTTGCCATTCTCCCCTCCTCCCTAATCTAATCCAAATTTGATGGGTGAATTGCACCACTCCAATTCCACCTCTTGTATAAAATGGAGGAAGAATGGAAATGGTGCCATCCTCCTTTAATAATTAAACTTTCTAATGGAGAATGATAGCTTCGACATTCTCCCTACTGTGATTACAATGAAAGCATGGTTTTGATTGGTTTGGTGCATTATCATTTTCGACATAATAGTAGTGTTGCCATTCTACCCCCAATCACAATGTCATCTTAGCTAGACTTTTCCAAACTCATTACTCATTAAAGGATCCATTCCCCATTGAATATCTGGTTTGAGATGAAAAAGGCAGTGGTGCCATTCTCCCTCTCATTAGATTTGGCTTAGTTTGGTGCATTATCATCGGGGATAATGGCAGTGGTGCCATTCTCCCCTGAACCAAACTGCCAAACAACTACTATCCCCTTATTAGAAAATTACATATAGAAGATGGTAATGGAGGAGGAAAGAGCGGTACTATTTAAGAATGATAATGGAGAGGAATGATACATTATCACGTTCATATAGATTTTCATGTCCATTGGTAAAATGTTGGTAAAATAATCATGTCTTTCACAACACACAAAAAAAGGACACAAAGTAGAAACAAACTAGATCTTTCTTGGAATATTACTTGCATATCTCAATTTAAAAAAGACATTTATGAATGGAGTCTTGTTATTACTTCACTATCTCAAATTAAGCATAACAAAGATTCACATGTTTTCAATTGTAACATTAAAAGACATCAAAGGATTTATACATAGATATGAATGTGTAAAAGTCAAAGTTGAATTAACAAAAAAATATAATCCATAACTTCTAAATTACAACTTGAAGGATAAAAAATGAACTATTTGTGAGCACCTTCAACATTTGAAATGAACAAAATATTCCTCACACAATTAAACATTTTGTTGAAAAGACACAAAAGCATTTATATTCAAAGTGTAAGATTGCATCGGCACACAAAACACAAAAAATGATATCTATTAATGAATGAAAAATTATTCTTAGTGTTATGTAATTAATCAAACTCATAGTCTGCAAATAGCTCCTCACCTATACAAATATCATCTGTGGTTGCAACATAAATGTAACTATATTTTGCCATGTCTACATTATCCATAGAGATGGACCAAGGTGATAACTCAAGAGAAAATACATAACATACATTGTGATTGATACTTGAACTTCTTCTATTATTGATATACCCTGCCACATTGCCATTTCTAACATCACCAACAATGTACACCATCTCCTTCTTCAATGAGACTTTAAGGTCTTCTAAGATGGAATACTTATTTATCCTTGGATTGACTTTACACATCTTTTTCCAATATTTATATGAGTATTTATACCCTCCATAATGAACTATGATTGTTCCTCTCTTGATAAAACTATGTGAAAAGAGACCAAGTTCAGCGCCTATTACGCTTGACTTCCAGACCTCAAAATTTATGCTCCGAATTTGAAACACTTGCATGATTGGAATAGGAAATGTTGTTATTATAAGCGGATCACATGCCAATATATATATCTACTCAAACACGTAATTCTCCACCCCTTTACAGCCATATCATCCCAAAAGTAGCACCAATAATAAGATCTCATATTCATCATCAAATAAACAAATGAGATACAAACAAATAAAAAAATACAATATTTAGACCATGAAAAGCCATGTGCAATCCTTAAGGACTTTATGTAATCCTTAGCAGTCAGTGGCTTGATAAATGTTCCTTCGAATCCTAGCTGCTCAACTAGATGAATAGCTTGAACATCTTTCATCGTGGATACTTGAGGTGAATCCCTTAAAAGTCTTAGCTTTGATGAACTGAGTGGAGGACCAAATGTTTCACCACCTAAATCTCTCTTACTGGTTAGAGGCTTTCTTAGTCGGCATGCAATAGGAATGTTTCTTGTTCTATACTCTGATGTTGACCATTCCTCAATAATGTCCTTGACACTATCCCAATCAACATGGCCTTTAGACACAAGTAATTGTCCATACTGGTTAGTCTCTATCACATTGCACACATTACTAGCTTCATTAAGATATAGCAAGTAAGGTAGAAACTCCCCAAGAAGCAGGGTATCATTCTTATCTTGAACATTAAAAATACATGAAAATATGAAATTTGATGGTGGACAGAGACAAGCCTTATATGGAGACTATCCCAATCAACATGGCCTTTAGACACAAGTAATTGTCCATACTGGTTAGTCTCTATCACATTGCACACATTACTAGATTCATTAAGATATAGCAAGTAAGGTAGAAACTCCCCAAGAAGCAGGGTATCATTCTTATCTTGAACATTAAAAATACACGGAAATATGAGATTTGATGGTGGACAGAGACAAGCCTTATATGGAGAGTAATCAATAAGTATGGTCCTTCTAGCATCACATCCAATTGATTTTGTGAGTTTTGCCAAGGGTTTGAAATGTGCCTCATTACCAGGATTATGAGGAGGCTCTCCTTTTGATAGAGTTGCAAGTTTTCTATCATCTCAAGAACATTGTTCTCTTCTACTGTTGACCAAATACCAACATTAAATCTTTCAAGCAAGGCTTTTATAAATTCAATGCATCAAGGCTGAAGAACCATATATCTTTTGTTGTGACACATTGTGGAGGGGTGTATCTATGACTTAAACCAACAATGTGTCAATAGTAAGCCATTTAGGTCCAATATTACATACATCCTTATCATATCACAATGTAATGGAATTGAGGTGGAACTTGATTGTCTTCAAAATTGCTATCTCTTGACTCCTCCAAATATCTTTCTGCATCTATCCTTACTCTCCAAATCACATGCATCATATAATCCAATTGTTGCTACATCATATCCTATACTTGTTGCTCCAATTCCATCTATGTTTATTGTATCAATAGCATTCCTCACGTCCTCCATTTCTGTGAAGTCGAATATTATTATTTTTTATCTAAATACACTTATAGAAATACTCACTAACTTTCTATTATCATAACTATCTACACTAAATTTTTGTTTAATGAAAGTATAGCACCACTTCATTCTCTCCCTTGACTTTCATCGGTTTGGTCCACTATCATAAGAGAGATTGGCAGGGTGTTGTTATCCCATCCTTAACCTGGTTTTGAGAAAGATTATCATTCTCCACCTTTCCCCACTAGAATGTAAGGGTTTAGGATCCTCTATAATTGTGGAGAATGAAAGTGGTGCTATTCTCCAATCTTCTTGGGCAATTTGATTTTAGGGGTCAATGATGGATTTGGTACCATTATCATCTCATTAAGGGAGATAATAGCCCCATTAATTAGGGAAAAATGGCATTGTGACATTCTCTTCTTGAAAATTTTGGTTTGAGAATGAGAAAATTAAAAGGAGAATGGTAATGGTGTCATTCTCCCCTCCTCCCTCCAAAAATCAAAAATTGATTGGAAAATTACATCATCGCTATTCTTCCTCATATAAATTGAGGAAGAATGGCAATGGCTCCATCCTCAAGTTTAATTATTACACTTTCCAAGGGAGAATTCAAATTTTGCTATTGTCTCTACTCTGATTATAACGAAAGCATGAAGTATGGCTCTGTTTGGTTTGGTGCATTAACATTTTGGGGAGAATGCTAGTGGTACCATTCTATCCCCAATCACAATGTGATCTTAGCTATACTTCTTCAAACTCAATCCTCATTAAAGGAACCATTCTCCATTTATTTATTTATTTTGAGATGAGAAAAGAAGTGGTGCCATTTTCCCTCCTATTAGATTTTGTTTGTATTGGTGCATTATCATTGGGGAGAATGGCAGTGGTGCCATTCTTTTTTGAACCAAAATGCCAAACCACTATCATCCCCTTCTTGGAAAACTAGTTGTAGTATATGGTAATGTAGGAGGAAAGAGTGGTACTAAGACAATGGGGAGTGATGATACATTATCACATTCATATATATTTTCCTGTCATTGGTAAAATAATCATGTCTTTCACAACACACAAATAAAAATAACACAAAGTAGATATTTCTTACAGTATTACTTAGTTATCTCAACTTAAAAAAGACATTTATTAATGGAGTCTTGTTATTACTCCACTATCTCAAATTAAGCATAACAAGGGTGGTTGTTGCAGGATGAGGGTGCCTAGTTGGGTCCACTCAGGCACCCTGTAATAAACAGTTTAAAAAAAAGGCATTTGTTTACCTTTAGTGGCTATTCTCTCCTAGCTAACGAAGGAATTTCCTTTGAAGTTCCCGTTTTGGACATCACATACAAAGTTGGGAATATAGTAGCATAATCTGATTAAGCATTATATAGTTGAAAGTCCTCATTTCCTTAGGTAGAAAGTTAATGTATACACCATGTCCCAAATTTGGACTGATTCTATAAAATGCTAATATCTTTTATGTATAAACTCAAATGAGATTCCCACTTTGTACCTTAGATCTTCACATAATATAAAGCTTAACTTGATTTTTTTGAGAAACTTTTAAATTATTTGTCTATTTTCTTTAAATATTTCAAGGTCTTTAAAGTGTTATAATGTATGTCACCTTTTGTACCCACAATAATTACCACTTACAATGCTCAATCTTGTAGATCAAAAGAGTAGTAGATAGTGAGACATTATTAGAATGTGGTGGTTAGTCAAAATTTCAAATCCACCAATGGTTAGATTTTTAATGATCTCTTTTCCAAAGTTCTTCTAGGCTATTAGAAGGCCTGTAAATATTAGTAATCTAATTATTAAAATTACATTTTTGATGTAAATCTAAAACCTGTAGGGACTAGTTTACTTATAATGGTGCATCTATGGAAAAAAAATGAATCAATCTAAGTATGCAAAAATCATTTTTTAATCATTTTATTGTATTTTTGTTTAATTTTGATTATCTAGACTAGAGGAGAAAAAAAGAGAGAAAAAGAGAGGAGATAAGAGAGAAAAAGAGAGACAAAAAGAGAGACAAAAAGAGAAGGAAAGAGAGGATAAAAGAGAGGAAAATATAGAGTGCAATCCATTTTTTCAATCATGCTTTTCCTTTCCATGATTCATGCAATCCCCTTCTTCAGTCATGCAATCCCTTTCCATCATTCATGCAATCCCTTTCCATCATTCATGCAATCCCTTCTTCATTCATGCAATCACTTATTTCCATGAAAGGAGAGGAAAAGAGAGGAGAAAAAGAGAGAAAAAGTGGGGATAAAAGAGAGGAGAAAGGAGAGGAAAAGAGAGGAGAAAGGAGAGGAAAAGAGAGGAGAAAAAGAGAGAAAAAGTGGGGATAAAAGAGAGGAGAGGAGAGGAAAAGAGAGGAGAAAAAAAGACAGTAGAGAGCTCTCAAGGGAAAATGTCTGTCAATGTTTTGGCTTCTGTCAATGACTTGCAGAGCACCTATGTTGGGATTGAAGACAGCTCTGGTAATAGGCTGAGCATTTGTTGTTGAGCTGATTTCTACCTCTTGATCCAGAGCTCTGTTGTTCTCTACTAGTGTGTGTGTTATGATTATGATGGTAATTGTGTGTGTGATTTTGGGAGTGCATGTGTGATGATGAACTTGTAATCAAGGAAGAGAAAGGGAGAATGATACTAATTTCAAAGCTTCAAGAATTGAAATGATTTGGGACATGTACATGTCAACAAAAATGGTGATGTCTTATGCTCTTTGAGGAGTTATCTATTTTTGTTTTCTTGCTGGGATTTTGGAAGTTACTCTCACAGCTAGAAGTCCCGCGCTTTCCCAGCGACACGTTCACGTCACGACAGCTTTGGTGAACCCGACGTGAAACCGCTGGGGTGAGAGTACGTAGAGATGACTAGCAAAACGGAGCATTTATATGCAGAGATGAAAGAGCTTGAAGAGCGGTTCAGGAAGATTGAAGAAGAAAAGCGAATTCAGGAAGCGGTGGAAATTGCGGTGCAATTGGTATATAACAGGGTCAATATATTTGATGGTTTCGATCCAGAAAGCTATCTAAGGTGTTACGAGATAGAGATGAAGAATCAAGGGGTTCCAGAAAACATGATGATTGCATCTTTTACATACCTTATAAGTCCTGATTTAAAAGATGAAGTGCTGGAACTAGCAGAGTATCACTCCAAACGATGGAGTGGTTTTGCAGATGCACTTATTTATGCGAGTTCCATGAACTTAAAGCAGGAGCAACTTACTTGGGAAAAGAAAAAGCAAAAGGGTGATGAAATGAGGTATAATGTGAGCTGTGATAGTGTTCCAGCAATGATCCGAGCCAATTTAGAAGCAGTTGTCGCATGTCTTATGGAGGATAATCAATTGCTATTCAAGGCTGATACAGAGATTGTGGAGGCTGTTTATGCTAAATTGGGACTACAAAAAGCCATTAGTGAGCATCAAGGCCTTCACAGTGCCAAAAGCGATGCTTTGCTACAGCCTCATAAAGATGCAATGGGTGAACTGTGCAAGTATAATCTGTCTTCCTTGTTTGAGGGTGCAGATATACAGGGTCCTATAATCATACCACATGATTTGTGTATGCCTATGCTTGAGGAGACACTTGATTCAGAGAGCTTCAGGACAGGTGCTCAAGACCCAATACACGAGGAAGAGGACATCGCTAATAGTTTCCTCTTGGGCTATGAAGCATGTAAGCTGTGTAAACTTGAGGATTCTCATGACGAAAGTGCTCCTTCGAAGGGTATTCCTCAGGTGTCGTATCATATGTGTGAAGAACAGCACGAACCAATGCTTCTTGCTGAAAGCATGATTGCAGAGTTTGAAGATCTAAGACAAGAAGAAGATGCTATCATTACTGCATTCTTATCTGGTTATGATGCTCATAAGCAAGATGATGTACATGAATATGCATGCGAGGAAAATAAAATATTACAAGATGGGCCACAAGTATGTGTGATTGATTTAGAGGGGGTGAGTGATATGGGTGATTCCAACAGTGATGTTGCTTCTGAAGCTGGTTGCCAAGGTTCTTTGGATTTGGGTTATCCTGGAATGCTAACTGGGTGTTCCAACAATAAACAGGGTGATGCTATGTCATCAGTGTCAGGGTTACCTTGCAACCACATTTGTGAGCAACAATCTCGAGCTTGGAAGCCTGTTTATGATGATGATTTGGAGAGGGAAATTGAATCTGTCTTTTTGGATCATACAGGGTTCAATGACATACAGATTCAAGGGTACTCGGGTGAGGGACCCATAATTCTAAGCCCATCTGCAGACAGGTATCAAGAAATACTGGGAAATAACATGCAGGATATGCAAAGTGTGGTCACAGAGCCTCATGAGGCTGCATATGAGCAACCAAATGGATATAGCTATGGGGGTATGAGTGTTCATGATAATCAACATGTGGGATTGCAAGATGATAATGGCTTCAATGCGATTGATCTTGAATTGGATGCTATCCTAGATGATGCATTGGATGATTTCATGATATATAATAGATCCCCATCAGCTTTGGGCTCTTCTATGCTTGATGCTAGTCAACTGTCAGTTGCAAGTGAGGATGTGCAGGTATTATGTAAGCCAAATAATTGTGATGAGATTGATTCACAGCTGGAGGCTATTCTCGATGATGCCTTGTTGGACTTTGTATGTGTTGATGGTGTGGATGCTTTGCATACTTTGCAACGGCCTAAAGAAGAGGTATATAATAGCATAGAGGAAGCCAATGAAGACCATGTTTTTCCATCTTTGGATGAGAAGAATGAATGTTTGTCAGTGGGTGAGCTGGATCCGGGCAAGGTAGATTTGGATGGGATGTTACCAAGTGTGTGTTCCATGCTGTTAATGCAGTTGTTACTTGGGGTGGCCATACAATATGTGGTGCAAAGGCTTCAAACATGGCCTGAGGAAAATTTTGAAGGAAATTATTTTGAAGAGCATCCCACTTTGAATGATGAGGATAATTATGCATATGCAGAGAATCTAAGTGAGGATAGGGCTTCATATGAGCAAAGGATATGGCACATATGCCAAAAGCGATTGGTATTTGATCCAGATGGGAAAGCAGAACCATTCAGATGTGATTGCTAAGATATAAATATCTTGCAGGCTAGGGGGTAGGTTAAGATGTCATGCTATGTTTCAACAAAGGATAACCCCTTGTGAGTGGCACTATGTATATTCTTCTACTGTTTCATGTTTACTAGGGTGATACCAACTGGGTCAGGTTTGACAGGGTTGAAGACGCCTAGTTGGATGCTTGTACATATACCAATGTTGGTGAGCAAGTAATGCATGGACACTGATTTCCAGGACCTGTGTGGCACATACTGGAGGATGTGCAGGTTTAGAGGGGGTGGATGTCATGCTGTGGCACGTCTATGCAGTGAAAGCATGTTCATGGAACAACTTATGTGGAATCTGGGCCCTGAGCAGCAAGGACAGATATGGAAGGTACCCACTCAGATACAATGGCATCGTGGGTTGCATTTGAAGGTGCGTGGAAGGCATGGGGAGCAATTAATGGTTAAAGGGCCAGTGTTGCCTTAGATTGGTGTGAGATGGAATGTTTGGTGGCCATCCATTAGGCCTTACAAAAATAATAATAATAAAGTATATCCACATGGCCAATAATTTTAATGGCCACATGGAGACGTGAGTGGCGGCCAGTGCATATTCCAGAAGGAAACGAAATCCACAAGATGGCGGCAGCTGCTGCAGAAGAAAAAGGAAGGACGTCGCCTGACGGAGAGCAGCGGGGGGGGACGTGTGAAAACCACAGGACCAGGAAAGAGAAGTGGTCGTGGTGTGTGCTAGGCACAGCTGGAAGCCCTGGAGTGGACAAAGCCAATGCAGTGGGGATGCAAGGGCGACAGGCTGGTGAGCTAAAGCCGGTGATACAGAGGGATACAGAGGGAGCAACTGGAGCTGCTGGTTGACGGGCTGCCAGCGCAAGAGAAGAGAAGCGCAGTGTCGTGTAGAGAAGGCTGGAGGTGCCCAGGTGATCGAACGAAGGGAGGCATCACGCAGAGCCGCCAGCCCTTGTAGCATACAGGCGAGAGGTGTTCAATTGGATCTTCAAAAGGAATTGACTACCAGAAGCACCTTATCATCTGATTCGTGCACACCATGTGACAAGTTGAGCAAAATAGTGCAGGTTGACAAAGAGTCACCCGAGTGTTTCAGAGTGAGAAATGGACAAAGACACCCTGGTGCTATGGATTTAATAAGAGTGACAAACCCTTTGTTTCTTACTGGAGCAGCGGGCGACGGGCTGCTGAGCGTGGAGAGACGCGTTAAAAAGAAGCAGATGTGCAGCTGCAGTGGGCGTCAAAAACTGATGGCTAGTAGAGAGCTGGTGACGAGCTGGAGGGTCCGGGTCAGTCTGCAAAGAAATAAGATCACCGTTGGATGCGAAGGAGGTTACCTTCGCTTGGGTGAGGTGATGGCCGTCTGTTGACAGGTGGATAGCAGTTTCAAAGGAAGAGGGAGCATGTGAAGGGCAGCTCTGCTGGCGTTAAGTAGACAGGCTGGTGACTGTGAACGTGCAGTGGAATCACAACGAGGGGTTTTACCATCTTGTTCAGCAGACAGCTCTCAAGGGAAAATGTCTGTCAATGTTTTGGCTTCTGTCAATGACTTGCAGAGCACCTATGTTGGGATTGAAGACAGCTCTGGTAATAGGCTGAGCATTTGTTGTTGAGCCGATTTCTACCTCTTGATCCAGAGCTCTGTTGTTCTCTACTAGTGTGTGTGTTATGATTATGATGGTAATTGTGTGTGTGATTTTGGGAGTGCATGTGTGATGATGAACTTGTAACCAAGGAAGAGAAAGGGAGAATGATACTAATTTCAAAGCTTCAAGAATTGAAATGATTTGGGACATGTACATGTCAACAAAAATGGTGATGTCTTATGCTCTTTGAGGAGTTATCTATTTTTGTTTTCTTGCTGGGATTTTGGAAGTTACTCTCACAGCTAGAAGTCCCGCGCTTTCCCAGCGACACGTCCACGTCACGACAACGTGCTCTTAGATGTGCTCTCAGATGCATCTATAGATGCGCTCTGACAGACAAATGGACTATTTAAAAAACTCAAAAAGGACATGTGCCCGACACAAAAGCACAACAATTGTACCAAAAACATTCAAAGGACGAATCCAAAGAGAGAAACTTTTAAAGAAGATCAACCCTAAAGACTCAAAGAGACTTACCTTAGATAGGGGTATGGAAGCTTCTTGTCCTTCTTCAAAGCTACTTCTATTTCTTCTCTTCCTTGTTCACTCTTTGCTTCTCTTTCTTCTCTTCCTTGTTCACCCTCTTCTCTTGTGAGCTTGGGCACGATTGTGTAAGCCTGGAGATAAGTGTGGGTGCTTGGAGATAAGTGTGGGTGCTTGAAGATAAGTGTGGATGCTAGGTTGTGGATCTGTTAATAGCAAAGCAAGCCCGTTAAAAGTATGTGAAGAAAAGCAAGCCTGTTAAAAGTATGTGAAGAAAAGCAAGCACGCTAAAAGTAGGTTTGAAAATCGCGTCTATAAAAGCGCGTCTAATATCGCATCTAAAACCGCGTCTGTTCTATGTAGTGCACGTCTAAATACGCGTCTAAATGCACGTTTACAACATGGTTTAGATGCGCCTATAGACGCCCACGACACAGCACAGACACGGTATTAGACGTGCCACAGAGTTTTTAGATTAAATATTTGATACAAGAGTAATTTTTTGGGGTTGTTTATTTGTAGGATGTCTTCATCTTCAACAAGTAGCTCTAGTGAGGATAATCCCTCTGTATCCACCATTGCGAAATGTGGTTGGAGCAAAAAATCAAATGTATGTGTGATCGATATCGAGGAAAAATGTATCGTGCACGTAGGATTACACTCAATCACATCTCAAAGTATGGAGAATGGGATGCGACCGTAAACATGGTAAGTGTTAAAGAGTTAAGGTTGATTGAGATACCTATGGGTATTCATATGTTTGAGTTATGATCCCGTTTTGATTTGATACAGGATGCAGTGCCACACCCGCATATGTTGCCCTATGCTCGTCGTGAGGAAGCAAAGCGTCGGCGATACGAGGTGGGATCTTTAGGAGGGACCATTACGGATGCATGGAGTGATGGTGATAGTAGCCCTCCGCCATTACCTCATGAAGCCGTGGAGGAGGATGTGTTTGATGATATGGTGCGAGATTTATATGTCCATCAATCCAAAGGGAAGGATGATAGCATGAATCAGGACGATCTTTTTCCCGTAGCATCGACTCCACTGTTTGAGGGGTACACATTCTCTGTTCTATGCATCTATGGATGGAGCAATGCAAGTTTGAATGCATTAATCAAGTAAGCTTTAAAGTCTATTTTGCAAACATGGTGAATTATGGTAGTGGGTCAATTACTCGAATGCTTTTCCTCATTTATGGTCTTCACGTGCAGGCTATTGTGTAAAATGCTTCCAAGGGAGAATAAATTACCGACCTCAAGAGATATGGCAAGGCAACATGTGACCTCTCTTGGAGGATTAGATTACAAGCGCATCCATGCATGCGTCAACGATTGCGTTTTGTTTCGTGGACTACATAAGGATGCAAGAGAGTGTCCTACTTGTGGAGAGGCAAGATATAGAGCAGATCTCCAAACTTTGGACGTGCCTCGTAAGGTTCTGTGACATTTTTCCATAATCCCTCGCATCCAACATATGTTCAAGTGCAAATCCATTGCAGAGCTCATGTCATGGCATTCCTCCCATCGATCAACCGATGGCAAGTGGAGAACTCCCGCCGCAGACACTCTTGGGTGGAAGCTTATTGAAGACACATGGCCAAGCTTCAAGGAAGAACCTAGGAGCATGAGACTTGGACTGGGTATGGACGGTGTGAACCCATTTGGTCTCAAAAGCACCTCTTACAGTGTATGGCCAGTGATATTGGTGAATTATAATCTTCCACCCTCTATGGCGATTAAGAAAGGACATGTTATGTTATGTGAGCAGGCCACCTTCACGAGACTTCAACTACAAAGCAATCTTGATGTGGACAATGCATGACTTCCCAGGCTATGGCGAGTGTTCAGGTAAGCATTGCACTTCTAATTATGAGTAGGCAAAGGATGTGGCACCCTAAACCCACCTTCAACTCTTAATTGCATCTATTGTTCAGGTCTCACTACATCCGATTACCATGCATGTCCTGTTTGTGGTCCCTCGGTTGTTGCCTCATGGGCAGACACATTGAATAAGGTCATCTATGAGAATCACCATCGATTTCTCCCACCTGATCATCCTAGATATGTTGCCCCTTGGAATGAAGTCCTCCCACAATCACTCACTGCGGGAGATTGGATGGGAATTTGGGACGGTTCCACGACTCCTCCACCACTTGGCATGAGCCGATAAGGGTTTGTAACTATTGTGTGCTATATTGGCTGGAAATAAAGATTGCCTGCTAACACCAGCTTTTGTTTAGATACTCCATCTTTTATCATTTACTATATTGGTCCCACCTCAAGATCAATCACCTGCTTGATCCCATGCATATCTTCAAGAATGTGGCATCTACCATTTGGGAACATTTGAATGGGACATGAGATTCTGGAGGATCTACGTACCACAGGGAGGATGCGTGAAGATTGGCCACAAGAGAGACCAAATGGACATGTTTTTTTACCTCGTGCACCGTGGAGGTTATCAAAGCTAGAGATGGTGGCGGTGAAGCATGCTATTAGTACAATTCGTACTCCCACTGGATGCATGAGGTGTTTGAAGGGGGCCTTTACAAAGAGCAAGAAAAGAGGTGTAGAGCAATTATATGGCTTGAAATCTCATGATTGGCACAAGATGCTCCAAGTAAGTATTTTATGTGCATAATATCTTTTTCCTTTCAAATTTGTGAGTGAATTAGAAGCAACTAATCAATCATTCCTCATGTGTTCAGTTCATACTACCTACTAGCATTTCTCGTAGCGCATCGAAGGACATGAAAGATTGTATTTACAAGATGGGCGAGCTTGTGAGGTACTTTACATGATACAAAATGTGATGCGTATCAATGCTCCATGCAAGGTGTTCATATTGCTAATATGGTGTACTTTTTCATTTCTAGGTATGTGAGCTCAAAGGAAATAGATCCCACCACGCTTGAGAATGCTCGAGTTATGTTAGTGGAGGTGGTTTGTTTAGTGGAGGAGACATTTCCACGTTCTATTCTCACAAGCCAACTAGATCTCATAGTGCATTTGGTGGATGAGATTGCTATATGCGATATTATACATGCACAATGGTTGTTCTTCCTCGAGCGCTTCATGAAGACCTTGAAGGGTTTCGTGAGACAAAATGCAAGACCCGAAGGTAGCATGTGGTCGAGGGTTGGTTGGTACAAGAGTCACTTGTATATATTTCTGAGTTTCTTGTTGATGTGGATAGCTCTCTCCCACGACTATGGAGAGATGATGAAGACCTAAGGATGACCTCTATTGTGCCTCAAGGGAAAGGACGCAACAAAATAATAGACACGGAGTTGCTTTATAATTTCAAACTCTATTGCGTACTTCATAGTGATGTGATGAAAAGATGGGTGACAAGATACGAGGATGCAAAGGCAAGAAGACAAGAAGAAAGGGCCCTCTTTCGTACACACCACGGATCTCGTGTGCCATACCTGCAGTATCTAAGAGCACTTCCAAAGGATATTCATGTGGATTGGCTACTTGACGAAATGGAGAAAGTAGAGAAAGACAAGGGGATGCATATTACAATGGAAGAATGGGAGTATGCTAAGGGATGCATGAGCAAGGCCGGTATATAGAATGTTATACATAAGTTAGGAGCTTTCAATAATTTAGATTGCTTATTTAATTGATTTTTTCTTGGCGTAGTGCACTATGTTCAATGCTATATGGTGTGAAGGCAAGCATTTTCGAACACAACGGATTGATGATAAGAGAAACACACAAGATTGCGACGTCATTGCTAGCTTTGAGGGAGCCAATGGAGCCATGGATGATTATTGTGGCATAATCCAAGATATTATTAAGCTTGACTTTCGACGCTTCTTTGTGTATGTTTTGGATGTAAAGTGGTTTTAGGACGTGGTGGAAAGAGGCCCTAATGCAACAATCAAACGCCATGCAAGTGGCTTTGTAACTATTGACTCCACAAAGTTTTGGCAAAGTAAGAAGGACACACTAGTACTACCGCAACAATGTGAACAAGTACTGTACACACATATAAAAATACTCACTTTTAAATATTTGATACCTTCGATGCAAGGAAAATAACATGATTGTATTTGTGTTTGAATTAGGTTGTCTATCAACCAATGGTGGATAATAATAGATGGTGGCATGTCATACCTATTATGCCACGTTCCAAAGTGATGTATAGTACATTTACGAATATGGAGCGTATGGAGGATGATCATGGCCACGGAGGTGATGATGACCATGATACGAGAGAGGAGGATGATCATGAGATAGGAGATACAGATATTGAGGCCATTTACTTGCCGTGAGGACGAGCCTACCATTGGTGATGCTAATTTCAATGAGCACATGAGTAGCACAAGTAGTAGTAGGTTGAATGTATTTGTAGATCTAAACACTTGTTTGGATTTTGAAGTAGATAGTTTGGCAAGGGTTGATCTCATTGAGAGGATGAGATTGAACCATAGCCCATCATTGATATTGGCAAAACTATTTTACATATTGTCTCATTCTCCTCACCTCACTTAATTTTTGTATATATGGGTTTGCAAAAAAGCATTGATGTTTTTGTTAAAATTATGTGCTTTGGTTATCATGGGCAAGTTTTGGAAAGCAGTGATGTACATTTACCAGCCTACACCAAAATCTCACTTTTTGTATTCTCTGTTTTGCATCTAAATACGTGTCTAATTCTTAGTGTAGACGCACTAATACACACGTAAATAGATGGGCTGTTAGACATAGTGTTAGATTCTCAGTGTAGACGCGCTAATAGACGCGTCAATACACGCGCAAATACACGCGCTATTAGACGTGCTGTTAGACGTGCCCGTAATTTCTCTATTCAAGCAATGCCTATAGATGCGCCTGCTATTTTGCGTGTCTATCAAGCGCGTCTATAGTTGCTTTGTGTTGTTGTGTAGGGGCTTGAACGGAGTGCTTAAAAAAGAATTTTTTGGTCAATAGAAGGAGTTATATATATTATATGTATATATATATAAAGGCATGATTATTTAGCCTTTAAACAAGGCTTATATAGCTTGATTATTAAGCCTTTAAGAAAGGCTATAAACTCTTAGAATCGCAAAAGGGAGAGAAGAAAAGGGAAGTATATATATATATATATATATATAATTTCAAGCTTGCCCACAAGCTTTGGTAAAGGAAAATTAGCGCATAAGGGACATGAAGCCCAATATATATATATATATATATATATAACTAAGCTTTTATCAAAGGCCCCAACCTAAGTCAACATCTTTGCAGGTAGGCCATGCAGTGCATAGGAGAAATTAGGAAAACCACCAGCGCATAGCGTTATTTTGGAGAGAGAGAGAGAGTAAAAACCAAATTTCATTCTTCATTGTCCGCCGCCGCCGCTAGTGAAGGAGAGGAGTCAAGGAGAAAATAAATGAATAAATATATAATTATATAAAATTTTAATTTTCTCCTCTACCTTAAAGTCAGCGCAACATGCTTTTTCTTTCAAGAGAGGATAATTTTAAGATCCTTGAGTTGCAGGATTTATATTAGCCCTCTAGTATACAAATTAGGAGCAAATGGGTTTAGCAATTCTAAGATAAGATATTTGACCTCCTTAATGATTTGATCCATACAGATGGATTATAAAGAGGATTAGAGTTGAGGAAGGTGGTTTTGTGGTTTTTGCGAACCCACTTAGGTTTACCCTTTGGGTAATATATTAATGGGGATTTATTGTCCAATGGTTAAAGACAAGCCTTCTTTCAACCATACATAACATAAATGTATTCTACTTCAAATTAATTTAAAATTTTAAAATTTTATTAAAATCACCTGTACCTTTATCTATTTCACCCAAGCTCTAATACCACTGTCACACGGGACCCTTTGTACTTCTTGAAGAAAATCATTTAAAATCTCACAAATTACATCAGAAATGAAACAAAGACTTGAATTGAATTAAAAAATAAACAACTTAACATAACACAAAGCAAGAGATTTAGAATAATATCACCATGAAGAGTAAAGGATCGAGAATACCACACAGAAGATAAGATTGAGTGCAATCTCCCCCCTCAAGTGTGTAGCTCCACTTCTATGACTTGAGTATTTAGAGAATTTCATTCATAAAAATAGCCCAAGGAGCTAAGAATAGATGTGCATATAAATTGGGCTTTCTTCTTTCCCACTTTAGGGATATTTCTTTACATATTTTTAACCATATGAAATCTCCTAAGGTTTGTACATATAAAACCTTTGCCCAAAAGTAATTCCTAATGGGCCTTATTACATAAGATATCTTTGTGTACATTTGCACATATGATAATTTTGTGCGCATTTGCACAAATTAAGTTAAGCATATTTTCTCTATGATTATTAATTAATCAAAAATATGATAAAATATATACCTATAACACTCCATGCACAAGGAAACACACCCCCACCTCTCTTATCACATGCAAACTAAGGACATTAATCACATGATCATAAACCATCTCACAATGCAAGAATAATCCTAGCAAGCAAGAGTATATCCCTAGCCACCTAGAATGTCAACCACAGAAGCATCTCTCACATGCAAGAGCAAGAAACCTAGAAAGCAAGAGTAGCCCAAGCCACCTAGAAAGCAAGAGTAGCCAAAGCCATGTAGAATGTGAACCACACAAGCATCTCTCACATGAAAGAGCTTGTAGTGAATGACCTCACATTGAAAGAAAAAGCTAGAGAGATTTTCCAAAATGACACCAATGTGGTGGATTCCAACTTGGGCTAGAGGGAATAAGTACTCCCCTTCCCTTGCTTCCATTACATAGCAAAAGAGACCTATCCCGTGTAGCATAGGTTTATCTCTCAAATTATAACTAATGAGATGTAGACACATCCATGACCCCTTCAACCATTCAATTTTGTGTGCATACAAATTATGCAAAGATGTGTGCCATGTGCATAGAGATACAAGGGAATCAAATGGGGTTAACATCCCCCACCCATTGAAGCATATCCAGTCCCGTGGATGTGAAAGTGGATGGAACCAAAGTGTGTCGATGAAGGTGAAATGGAGGGGTGTCTGGATGAAGCATAAGCCAAAGGGGAATACAATATAGGTACATACAAGGGAGAGATGGATGTCCAAGGGGAAAAAACCCACTGTGGGAAAAAAGTGCACAAGGACATAAAGGAATGACATGAAAGTCGTCCGCATGGATCCTAAATGAAAATGGAAAACTCCATCAGTAGCTCTAGAATACCATGTTGATGAATCCATTCCAATGAAGAGGGTAAAATATATGTCAAAACAAGACGACAAGTATACGAATCCTAAACAAAAATGAAAAACTCTACGTACCCTGTTGCTTGATGTAATCCAGGGTGGTCCGAAATGAATGAAGACAAATGGGGTGCCATAGCCAGTGCCAATGTACTACTCCCAAGTTTGAAAGATGTGGGCAATCAATGTACTATGGAGTAGAGGAACACCTCCACAAAAGATGTGGCCATCAGGGAAAATTCATCCTTATCAAAAGGATCTTCAAGGGTGGGCACATAGTCTGATGACAAGCATAAGATTGTTAAATTCCATGGAGAATCAATGGAGCCTAATCCTAGTTTCCAAATAAGGGTCCTCCAAACTATAGCTTGAGAAAAATCTAGTGATGAGTGGTATCCACCATAGCATTCTACACCTAGAGAATATGGTGGAGTGTATAGAGGCTCTATCCCAAAACATGAAAACTTAGAGATCCCCTATAAATACATGAATGGTTTTTTCCACCTCATAAAATGGCTCAAAAAGAAGAGAAAATTTATTCAATTGTGTAGCAAAACCTGTGTCAAATGCAATAGTCAATGGCAAGGCTATGTGAGGATCAACATGCATCTCCCAATGTAAATTATAAGTGGACAAAATGTCTAACATAGAGGTTGTGTTGGATTTATCATGGGGTACAATCTTCAAGGGGGTGAGCATAGAAAAGTGATTCTCCAAAAATTGTGCTAGGTGGCCACGGTATGGGATGGGAGCAATAGTTTGGGCATGTGTGACCGAATTTGAGGGCGGAACATGATAAATTAAATGCAATACCTCTACCTGATGTTTTAGATAGAAAAAGGCAATATGATCCTAGAGTAAAATGAATACATAGGGGAAGACATGTAATACCATGAAGTGCATTGGGTCCTGATAGAGCACCTCGCGATGAGATGTCCACGACTCATAAAACAGTGTGGATGCAAGAGGATCCATCTGCTCTCAAGAAATGGAAAAATACCCCACCAACTCTCATACCATCGAAGGATCCTCATGTAGCTACTAGTATGAATGCTTCATCATGGGCAAATTTGAGCAAGGACATGTTCCAAGTGATGTGCCATAGCTATGGAAAGTTTTTACACAATTTGCTAATGCGGGCATTAAAGTATTTTGAAAACTGTACACCTCCTAATGAGAGAGGGAGAGAGAGAATAAACTTTGCATTTTGATTGTGAAAAACATATCTTTTTCATTTTTTTCTGTTTTAATTTTTATTTTTTAAGAGAAAACAAAAAAGACAAATGCTAGTGATATTAGTTGTAGAGAGTGTTGAAACATTAGTATGTGGTGTGTGTGAGTGCGTGAAAGGTGAGGTTAGTAGATGTATCCTAGCGCGCGTGTGTGAAAGTGAATGAGAGAAATGAAAAAAGGAAAATCAAACTATTAGTTACTCAAAATAAATGAAGTTAGTAGATGGTGTGTGGGAGTGTAAAGTTAGTAATGAATTAAAGTTAGTGTGTGTGTAAAGTTAGGTGACAAGTAAAAAGTTAGTTATTGTTAGTGTGTGGATGGATGACATGGATAAGGGATATTAAGGTTTAGAGGGGTTTTTGAGCGGCTACATGGCAACAGAAGTATGAGATATTGTTAAATATGTAGTGTTATTGATATCGTTAGATTGCTT
This sequence comes from Cibotium barometz, assembly GCF_041138505.1. Lineage (NCBI taxonomy): Eukaryota > Viridiplantae > Streptophyta > Polypodiopsida > Cyatheales > Cibotiaceae > Cibotium > Cibotium barometz. Next base: position 40,089,641 of record NC_141082.1, read on the forward strand.
CTGGTGTTGCATTACAAAGAGATGTGCATATATCTCGAAGCCTATTCTCAATGGGTTGAGTTGGTATGTGCATGGGTGTCGAAAAGGGGAATAAAAAGAAATGGGGATAAGGGATGTAAAAGAAGGATTCCTGACATTAGATTAAAAGGTTTAAATGAGCGAAGAGAAAGGGTTAGAGCAAAGGGATAGCATTGAAGTGGAGATGAGCTAGATATTAGGAGGCTAGGAAAAAGATAGATCTATGTTGCCATCATTGATTACTACTCCTTTGAATGGACAAAGGAATGTAGCTCAAGCTAGAGCTTGTATAATGCATGGATTTATGGTGGGAAGACGCCGCCAATCCCACCAATTTTATAGAGCTTTGGTGTAAGCTACCTGCCACCTTAAGCTCAAAACAAAGTTCCCTCATGAGATGAGCTGCTTCTTGTTGTTTTTCGTGGAGAGTAGTACTGCCTTGAAGCTATTATTACGTAATCGGGGCTAGTGTTGTGGCGGCCTCTGGGGGCTTGGCCAGGTAGCTTACCGGGGCTTCTTGGCGGTTTGGTTGAATCTTGGCTACTACTGGCTAAAGTGTCATCTCTTTTGTGAAAATCTCCATATCATAAGTGACGAGGCACTTGGCTTAGTCATGGGGACAAGCTGCTCAAATCCCCACCAAGTTGCAATTTGTAACCGCTTTTATGTTTCGTTGGCTATGACAGTGTGTGCTATCACATTTACTTCCAATGAAAGGTTATGTATACTCTGTGTCATAGCGAGACTCTATACAGTGTGTTCTCTAATGGATAAATGGTTGTGTACACTCACGTCTTTTGCTATATATGTGTGCTTCTGTTATGACCAATTTCTTAATTGAATCACATTAAAGGTAGGCGGTTCTTATGTAAAACGTGCCCATGATAATGATGACAATGATTCTCATTGTTCAACCTTAGGTTACTCAATATTGACCTGTTTAGCACACTATTGATACTCTCCTTTAAGATTAGTTTAATCTTCCAATGTAATGTTGCTCATGTGCTTTTCAGCAAATACACCTTTCTCAAGAGAATAAAATATAATATATGATAATCCTCCCCTTTAGATGTACCATTGCATATTGAAAATTAAGGCAAAGGTAAATCATAGCTATTATTTGAAGTGCATGTGTTAGTGCTATATGTAATCTCTCTCAATTTTTCAATGTCTCTTGCATACCTAAAGTTTGGCAACACCCCTTGTTTTTAAGAAAGTCAAACAAAAGCTAAGAGGTATAGATGTGTGCTTCTCTTCTGAAAAAATTCTTCATTGAATCAAATTGAAGGTAGGCACTTCTTATGTAAAATGTTCCCATGATAATGATGACAATGATTCTCACTATTCAACCTTAGGTTACTCAATATTGACCAGTTTAGCACACTATTGATACTCGCCTTTAAGAGTAGTTTAATCTTCCAATGTGATGTTGCTCATGTGCTTTTTAGCAAATACACCTTTCTCAAGAGAATAAAATACAATATACCATAATTCTCCCCTTTAGATATACCACATTGGATACTAAAAATTAAGGCAAAGGTAAATCACAGCTATTATTTGAAATGCATGTGTTAGTGCTTTATGCACTATTTCTCCATTTATCAATGTCTCTTGCATACCCAAATTTGCCAACACCCCTTGCTTTTAAGAAAGTCAATCAAAATCTAAGAGGCTACCACATGTGTCACTTACAAATTGGGTAGAGTGAGCTATTATCGAGCTTGATGAGGTTGACATTTCTAAATTTTGCCATTCATGATAGTGGCACCTTCTTGCATACAGGTTGTCCTAGCAATGGAACCATGAATGTGTAGTCTTAGTCGCACATCTGGGTATCCACGTCGATGGAAGATACATAGAAGTACTACAACACAATGAGGATGTAGCAAAAAAATAAGAGCGTTTTTTTGACTACAAGGGCACAGAGATGTCGGACCTATTTTATTTCTAAACATGTTGCTATTTTCGCTACAATGTGATCGCTACTTAGCATAAAAAATAGCAATGAAATTTTGTTGTTGAGCAGTGATTTTTGTTGCTATTTTTGTTGATGAGCAGGCGATCACATTGCGTGAAAAGAAAGTTGGGACGACAGACTGGGGAGTCATCACAAGACTCCCCAGTCTGCCGCCCCAACTCCTTTTATTTTGATACAAATAGTAAAACTTGACAAAGAAATAATAACTGGAAAGAATGTAAGTGAAAAAAAAACATTTTATATTGCTCAATTAGTAATACCTTTGGCCATAAAAAAACAAAGCAAGGAAGGTATGGCTAATCAAAATCTTCATCGGATTCCTTTAACCTGTCTTCATCTTCATCTTTACTTGTTTCACCCACTTCACATTCATAGTCTGGATAATACTCTTCCTCTTCATCCTACATACATACAAACAAGAATAAGGTAAGAGAAGGGCTTATGTGTTACTTATCTCGTCAGCTTGTGTCCCCAAAATGGACTCATTCAAATGCACACCTTGTGTACGTATCCAAGCCCACAATTGTGGATGGGGGACTCTATACCGATATTTGTACTCTTGTTTTGTTGGGTCATGCCCAAAAATATCCCTCTACAATAACAACTGAAAAAAGATATAATAAGTTATAGGACACAATAGACATTGAAAACAAATTTAGATTAAATAAAGGCGAATAGACACTTATAAAGCTGAAAATAAAGGAGGATTTTCCTCTCCTGAGCCAAAATGTGATGCTACTCGCTTCTGTAGTCTTGAATCGCTTACCGCCACCATCATCATTGAAAAGCATGCAGATACTTCCTTAAAAAGCTTTGCACATGCCTCCACTCCTCTTGTTTTAGAAAACGCTTGGTTTCTCCATGTTGTTCTTGGCCACTCTCTTAATGTTTGGTCTCCTATTAAAGAGAAAAAGCTTTATCCTCTTCTTCATCCGATTGTCCGAGAGAAGGCAAGGCCTGGATGTGGAAAAACAAACTCAATCTTGAGCACATCAATAACATATTGTTTGATAGCTCATCTTATGCTTTCCACTTTTTAAAGGAGTTTGTGAACTCCAAGTGAGTTAGTATATGCATCCGCTTGATGACTTGATTCCCTCCACTATCCATCACAAGCACCCCATCGACATCTACATTATATGGTAGGGTTGGATCAAACTGTGGGATGTCTCTCCTCGAGGGTGGCTCAAAATGAGTGGATGATGAACCCCCCGATCAAGGAGGTATCTCGAGAGGCTTAGTGCTACTTTTTCTAAAGAAAAAGTAGCTTGCTCCCCCCCACTAAACGTCCACTAGACTCCCCAAACTCCTTACAACATTGTGGTGAAGATGGACGTGAGGGAGAGGGGGGTCTAGTCGACGTTGGTAGCTTAGGCTCATCACAACCATAGCATGATGGGCTTGTACCACTTGGACCTACACTTATCAATGGAGTGGATTGTTCCTCATGGAAATGACTGGCCATATGGAGTAGATTGGCCCGATGGTATGTTGGCCTACATATAAGAATGCATCAATTGACTTAAAAAATGCATAAAGGATAAATAATGTTCATGTGAAAAGAGATAACAAAACATACTTGTGCCTATGAAAACTAAGTCCATGTCTTCTATCCATAACGTTGGTTGATGATATTGCAAGTGTGCGACATCTGGGTCCTGAGATGGGTTGATTGACATTTCCTATACACATAGCCCAAACCAAATACATGCATACGAGTAAATTTCTTAAAGCTTAAAACATTCATAAAGGCTATGCATAGCTACACATTCATAAATAGCTACACATAGAGCCTATGCATAAAGGCTACATGTAGAGAGCTATGCATAGAGCCTATACATAAAGCTCTCATGCGTAAGCTTGCATAGGATCTATGTATAAAGCCTATACATAAGCTTACATAGGCTCTATACATAAAGCCTATGCATAAAGCTCTATGCATAAGCTTGCTCAGGCTCTATGCATAAAGCTATTATGCATAGTCTTGCATATGCATAAAGCTATTATGCATAGTCTTGCATATGCTCTATGGAGAAGCTTCACATAGAGCCTATGCACAAAACAATGTCTACAATGTGGAAAGAGGTGATACAAAGATGATTTGCAAACAACAAGTTGACAGAATTCCCTGAAAGGTTTTGAGACACTTTCCTATCATTCCTCGCATCCAACACATGTTTAAATGTAAGGGGATTTTAAAACTCATGACATGGCATCATGCAAGTCATCACTCAAATGATGGCATTATGAGGATCGTTGTTGGTTCATTGGCGTGGCAACATTTGAACCATCAATGGCCAGAGTTTAAAGATGAGTGTGGTCACTTATGTCTTAGCTTGCATGGATGGTGTTAACCCATTTGGCTTCAAGTCCACATCATGTCTACTTGGCCTATTGTATTGGTGAATTAAAACCTCCCTCCATGGGTAGAAATCAATAAAGGTCATATGATGCTTGCTCTCCTTGTACCACGAAAGTATAAGGTGGCAAACATGGATGTGTACCTCGACCCTTGATTGAGGAGCTTAAGACACTATGGAGCTCGAGACACTATGTCAAGGTATCAAAGTGCATGATATCCCAAGGCCAATAAATAGGTGTGATTGTAACTTTAAACTTGTCTTACTCTACCTCTCAATTACCTCAATTTTATAATAGGTTTGGACATCATGCATATTCGATTTGTGGACCATCACTTGTTTCAGAAAGACACGAGTCTACAGTAAATAAAGTGGTCTCTCTCCTTCACATCTTAAGTATGTTCCACATGATGTCTCACCAGTTGTGATGAGAGGTAGAGATTGGTTTAAGACATGGAGAAGCACCCCAGATCCACTATCCACCGTTGATAAGATGTCAAGACACTCAATCTTCTTTCAACTTCCATATTAGTGAGAGTTAAAGATAAATCATCTCTTAGACCCCATGCATATCTTCAAGAGTGTGGCAACAAATATTTGGGATCATTTAATTGGTAAAAGAGATACCAAGAGTGTAAAGGATGACTTACAAAATATTGGATGCCTTCAAAGTGCATGGTCAATTGTAGATGAGAGTGGCAACATGGTCCTACCAAAGACATCATGGGTAAACCAAGAAGAAGCACAATAAGGTGAAAATTTTGATTGTCTCTTTTTGTACACTAACGGGAGTACTGCATTCATTTAAGGGTACTTTCACAAAGACTAAAAAGAAAGGAGAGGTACAATTATATGGCCTCAAGACACATGATTGGCACAACATATTATAGGTATTAGAATATTATTTTATTCATTTTCTCTTTATGGTACATAATGTGTAGGCTCATATACTAACTTCCATTTTTTTCTATGCATAGTTTATTCTTCCAATAGCTATAGTTGGTTGTGGAGACAAGAATGTGAGAGAGGCTATTTACAAAATGGGAAGCTTAGTGATTCTCTTTAATTCCCTATCTAAGTTATATTTAATATTTGGTATTCTCATATGTAATCGCAAGGTATGTATAATAAATATTACACATGATTTCCATGTATGTAGGTATATTTCCTTAAAGGATATAGATCCTACATCCAGTGAAATGACTCGCCTCAATTCTCTTGAGGTAGTGTGTACACTGCTAAAGGATGACCCATTTCGGATACTTGGTCTATCGATGTTTTCTGCACCGTCGATATAGCTGATATAAACGTCAAAATTTGACATCAAAATATTCATTGAAAGCAAGCGTCGAAATAATCGTCAAAATAAGCATCAAAAAGCGTGTCGAAAGATAATTTTAAAAAAAATAGAGTTGTGAAAAAATTAAGTGTATAAAAAACAAAAACATTGACAAAAACCAAATATTTCTTAATAAAAAAACTTTGAAATAAGAAGTTATAGCTCATCATCAACTCTCTCATCCTCACTAGATCCATGGCTCCAAATACATCTATTTCCAAAAATACATCTCTATCTACATCTTCGTCAATAGGTGTAGCCTCCGTATCATCCTCTTCTATTTCAGGCATTAGAGGTGATTGCGTTGGAAGTTTTTCTCCTATTTCTTCTTTGAATTCTAGATTAGTTTTTGTGTTTGCTTCTAGTTCAAGTGCTAGTAATGGTTGAATTACTATACCTTCATTTGATCCTTCTTCTAGTTGTTCAACCTAGATTAATATTTCTTTCTTGTGCTTCTTGAGTGGGTTCCGTAACCTCTACTTCATCTGAAAGTTCCAATCTTAAAATATTTGTTTACTACATGGATCAATTTGGATTACAAACAATCACCTATGATCTCTCGGGTCCACCTTGAAGGCGATCTGCTCACAATGCTCTGGTAGCACAAATGTGTCCCTTTGGTTTGTCCATATCTTTGTGGAGTTTACTTGCACAAATCGGCTCTTATCTTTGCACATAGTTCCTTGTGGTCCTTGACTCACTACCTTGAACCACTTCACATAAAAAATAAACATAGAGACTCATGAGATGGGTCTCATAAATTGATCTCTATGCTAGGTATGGATTATACAAAATACATGCATGTCTCAATGATTGCATGCTATTTAGAAGGGGTTAATAAAGATGCAACACAATGTCTACAATGTGGAGAGAGATGATATAGAGATGATTTGCAAACAAGGAGACAAAATTTCTTGAAAGGTTTTCAGATACTTTCCTATCATTCCTTGCATCGAACACATGTTTAAATGTACAGGGATTTTAGAACTCATGACATGGCATACAAGTCATTGCTTAACTGATGGCATCATGAAGATCGTAAGCTGATTCATTGGCATGGAAACATGTGGATTATCAATGGCTAGAGTTTAAAGATGAACGTGGTCACTTATGTATTGGCTTGGGCATGGATGGTGTTAACCCATTTGGTTTCAAGTCCACATCATGTCTACTTGGCCTATTGTATTGATGAATTACAACCTCCCTCCATGGGTGGCAATCAAGAATGGTCATATCATGCTTTCTATCCTTGTACCAAGATTTTCCAAAATGACACCAATGTGGTGGATTCCAAATTGGGCTATCTTTTTCCTCTCTCTTCCTATCCTCAACTTCATTTCTATGGGCCTTTTTTGCTTCCTCGACATCAGCTTATACCTTGATAAGATGTTTTTACAGTTCCATAACCATGAAGTCGAAGACCTTGTGCTCATCTTCTGATTCTTCCTCTTTGGTTAGAAACTATGTCACAATATTTTGAGTGATAAAGGAAGTTTCAATGGAAATTAGTGAGCACCCAAGAAAGACAAATTATTACATCTAATGAACTTGATTTAAAATCAGCACTAAACATCTCTTAAAAAAAATGTTCAATGATATGTTTTGTTTTTTTTAAAGAATCTAGATTTATTTCCTTTAGATAATTGACTGGATTAGTGTTATATGTACATTATGTGTGCTATGTTATATACACATTATGTGTGCATATACTAGGAGGCTAACCCATATTAGGCTTGTGAGCATGGGAGCATGGGAACAAGCTCTAGTGGAGCATGGGTTAGGACTAACCTTAAGGGTTAAGGTTAGGGTCAGGCATCCAAGGGTCACACATGAGGAATGGAAAGTCAAGAGTCACTTGAGGGCCCTCCTATATAATAGGGACATGGGGCACACTCAAGGGAGCTTGGGGCTTGGAGGCTAGGAAGCTTGAAGCCTCAAGCTTCCTAGCCTCCAAGCCCCAAGCTCCCTTGAGTGTGCCCCATGTCCCTATTATATAGGAGGGCCCTCAAGTGACTCTTGACTTTCCATTCCTCATGTGTGACCCTTGGATGCCTGACCCTAACCTTAACCCTTAAGGTTAGTCCTAACCCATGCTCCACTAGAGCTTGTTCCCATGCTCCCATGCTCACAAGCCTAATATGGGTTAGCCTCCTAGTATATGCACACATAATGTGTATATAACATAGCACACATAATGTACATATAACAATTAGTTACCTTCTCTTGGAGCCTTGTTATGTCATCACCTTGTGCTCTTTCTTTCTTCTTGGCTACTTGTTGAAGCTCCTCATGCATTACTTTAGCCTCTTCTACTCTTCTAGTAAGGGTTACCACTTTTCTCTTTCTCTCCTCAACTTCCTTTCTATGGGTCTCTTTGTCTTCCTCGATGTCATCCTCAACTTTGACGAGATTTTTGCTTGGGGACTCACTCTACTAATCCCCTATGTAGTACGTACGTTCAAGGGGTGTTAAAAAAACCCCTACTTATGGATTTTTTAATTTTAAAAGAACCCATTTTGTAATGCATTTTACAATAAAAGTACCCCTTATGTACCAAAATTTTCACGATTTCAATTTAAAATCCCCTTATGTATTATGTAACTGTACAAGAGAAAAAAACCCCTTCCATTGAACTCACGTGCTATCTTATATATATTTGACTGACCCCCCCCCCCCCCGCCGAGGCTATTTGTGGAGTTAAGTAATAACCATGGAGGCCAAGGCCTTGTGCTTAGCTTCCAATTCTTGCTCTTTGGTTAGAAACTAAGGCATAAATAAATAGCAACAAAGAAAATTAAATGATTGCATCTTATGTTAAGTGCATTCAAATTAAATTCGGTATTACTCTTCTCTTAAATTAAATTAAGCAGTACAAATCTCATAAATAAAATAAAGCTCCATGGTAAGTGAAATATTTCTTTGAAATAAACCTAGATCTACATTCATTTCCATTTAGAGAAATGATAGGGTTAAGTACCTTCTAATTCTTCTATGTATGAGGTCTACCATACTCTGAGTGACTTTTTTTTAGCAAACCAAAATATCAAGCGAGGTATGGCAAAAGACCTCTTCTTCAGAAGGGCATTCATCATTGAACTAGCGATTTGAATTGTATTTAAATTGGTGCAACTAGGTGTTTGATAGTGGACTATATAAATATTGAGTGAGAGATAGAGCCGAGGTATTAATAGAACAAAAGAGAGCACTTTAGCTACACTTCAATGCATATCTTCCAGTACATTCATAAGTACATTGATACCAAATCAAGTGGCCTTCACAACACAAAAATAAAACTATAGAAACACAACTATATTGTGTTGCTATCCATTCAATGAACCAAAAAACACAGGAATCCATAATTAGAACCATAGCAAACAAAAAGAAGAAGAAAATAAGACTATAGCAACACAACTATATTGTGTTGCTATCCATTTGATGAACCAAAAAACATGGGAATCCATAATTAAAAACCTAGCAAACTAGAAAAAAGAAATCCATATCAAAGATCGTCGCTACTAAAACCATAGCAAATCAAACAACATAGGAATCCTAAACTAACTACTATCAAAAACACAAACAACATAGGAATCCTAACTAACTACTATCAAAAACACAAATGTCTAGTCACCACTATTAGTATGAGGAAGGTGCATAAGCTCACTAGTTATGCAGGTTTTCTCCCTCATGTGCATCAATCTCATCATAGCGGTCTATGAACTGCTAGCATCCTCATGTCTTCCTCGCTTTCTAGCATGTAGTAAGGGATGAATGTATGAAGATAGTAGTATCTCATCATTGCCCCACCATCGATGCACACGCACGTCCTCTCTTCAAACATGCCTTGAAAACAAGGGCTATCCCAACTGAGGGAAAATGTCATCGTAGTGGCAAAAAAACTTAACAAAGCAAGCCGTAAATGTGAATCTCCTCTCCAAGCTACCATAAGACTCCTCACGAGTAGGCTCTCTATCCCATGACACCTCTAGAAAATGGTGATAAGCCATTGACTCCAAAGGTCGCATATGTAGAGCCTCAAATAGTGGTAAAATCTCTAAGAAAAACATAGATGCACCACAAACAACATAGAGGAAATCTAAGACAACGATGCAAGCACAGAGCACCAATCAACAGTGGAAACACCACCACTATCCAAAATCTCCCACTCTTATAGGGTCGTGTGGAGGACACCTGAGACTCCTTTGTGTCAAGGTAGCAACATTCAATTAATTGATACAATTAGAAATGTTTTGTGCATATGTTTGAAATAAACAAAATATCCAACCTTATCCCATTTATTTTAAAAATAAAATAAAATAAACAATTTGAGAAAAAGAGAATGGACAATGTATTTTTAAGGAAAAAATATTTCGATATATGCCTTATTTGGAATCTGGCACATTTCCAAGAAGCTATTTGCTTTGATACCATTTACATCTCTCTCTCTCTCTCTCTCTCTCTCTCTCTCTCTCTCTCTCTCTCTCTCTCTCTCTCTCTCTTTGTGTGTCCCTCATGGGTTTGCATGACATGATAGCCTGGGGGTGCCTTGAGGGCTATGATGCTTGAGGAGGGACATAGTGGTGCATGAGGAGGGAAGGTTGGATGGCCTTGCAAAACCCTTAGAGCCTGAAGGGTTTTTAACCTTAGTACCTGATGTGTTAAAATATTTGAAATTGGATTCATCTCAAGGTCCGCGTCCGTGTCTGAATCCATATTTAGCCGGTGTATATTCACACATTCTATCTGTGTTGTATTAATTAAATGCCACTGACATGGCATTTAATTAATACAACCCTATAACCTAACTCTCGCCCCACCTAACCACATGCCTCTCCATCTCTTCTCTCCTCCTTTGAGCCACACCTTGCACGCCGACTTGGTCATCCATGACACCTCTCTATCTCATAACTCCCCCCTACTGTGCACCTTAAACTACAACCCTATTCCCCACCAACCCATGCCATTTTTACCCACCTCCCTCTCTTTAGCTGCACAACCTCTCACATCTTGGCTACCCACATTCACGCTCTCCATTCCACTCACCTCTCCCTGGGAATTGTTGCATAGAAAGCCTGATTATTGCAGACACCATATCAAGAGACATAGAGAGAACCCAAAAGAACACGTGTAGATCAAACATGCTAAGAAGAGAGAGAGAGAGAGAGAGAGAGAGAGAGAGAGAGCACGTGCCCACTAAAGAACATGTTGAAATATACAAGTGAATAGGGTGTGTGTGGGAACAAGCTCTTGGATAGAGGCTGTAAAAGAGGAGATGTAATTGTGAAAGAACCTGTGAAAAGGTTAGAAGAATCTACTGGGAAAGAATAATGGGTAGCATGAGGGAATTTAGGAGTGTGGAGTTATTCTGGGAGATAATCAGGGAAAAGAGAAGAGGTGGAGAGAATCAGGCAAAAGGTGGAGATATTCTGGGAGTGAATCATGGAGAAATCAATGGGATTAGATGCTTGATGTAAACTCTATAAATTGAGGCATAGCCCTAATGAGAATTTGCTGGTTTTTGAGTATCCATGCCTACATTAATCTATGTGCTAATTATTCACTAAATACGTCTTAATCACTTGCTAATCGTTAATTATGTTGATTCTAGTGTTTGATCCACCATAGCTCATCATTTAGCTCAAATTTCAACATGGTATCAGAGCCATGCCTAGAATCAACCAGATTTATGAGCCCATTAGTGAATTAATCAGGATTAGTAGGTAATTAGCAAAAAAATCAAGTTTTTTAGTGAGTTTTCACTCTTCCCCTTCACCCCCAGCCAGTGGAGGGTCTCTAGCACTTAGCACACATCAAATTAGGGCACAAGCTTCTAGCTTAAGCTAGCCAACACCCCTGGCTACCAGCTCATCGAAACGGTGTAGCAAACCGCCGAAGGAATCAGGAGAAATCGTCATTTTCGCCGGTGCCTTTTTTCTCTGCAGATTGTTCCATTGCTACTTCATCAAGACAAATTGCTTCAATTCCTCCTAGCCCAAGGGGTTTTCAAGCATGCTCTACAAGCTGGTGAAGACAGAAATCAATTTCATCAAGTCTACATTGAGATCAAAGCTCTTCATCAAATCTGCAGGTGACTTTGGTAAAACAGAGATTAAGCTTTCATTATTTGGTCAAATATTATGTTTCTTGGCTTAATCCTCTACTAGACCCATTGCTATTGATGCCTTTGAAAGCATTTGAGCTCATTTGAAGTGGAAGGCACCAGATCTGGGCTCCCCGCATACTCTGTTTTCTGCACACAAACCGGAGCATTAATTTGCTAATCAGTGATTAATCAGTGCTAATCATTATATTTTGGTGCAATTGAGGGTTCAAATTAACCATTAGGTATCTGATACAGATCCCTATAACTTCAGATTTCAAATCGGAGTTGGTTTGATACTCCAACCATCCCGTACAAATTGGTTACTCTCAATTTAATGTAATTTCTGGTGATTTTATGCTGATAAAATTATTGTAATCATCTATTAAACACCAGATTGAGTTGTAAAAGGGTAGACACTGCCCTTGAATCTTGAATTTGGATCAAGAGGTAAGACCCCCTTCACATCACCATGAATTCAGCACAGAAAATAGCCAAATTTAATGGGGAACAGTTTTATACATGGCAGACAAAAACCATGTATTTGCTGATGAGGAAAAATCTGTGGGGATTAGTTGAAGGGAGAGATGAATGCCCAGAGAGAGGGGAAAATGAGTGGAAGAGTAGGAATGAAAAAGCATTGGGGCTTATTGCACTCAGTTTAAATGATGAGATCATTCATCATATCACAGGGATATAGTGGGCAAAAGATGCATGGATGAACTCAATAAATTATTTAGTACACAAGCAAAAAATTCCAAGATAAATCTATTAATGCAATTCTACAAACTCGACATGAAGGAAAGTGAACCTTTAATCACACACTTGAACAAATATAAAAGCATTAAGCAACAGCTGGCAGCTATTGGCAAAAAGGTAGAAGATGATGAATCATTAGCTGTACTTTTGAAGAGTGTGGACAAAGGAGATTATGAAAACATTGTAGCAACACTTAAGAATGTACCTGAACTGAAGATACACGAGATAGAAGCAGCTCTACTAGAGCAAGAGAGCAGAGGCAAAGAGAAGAAAGGGCTCGACTCAACAGCAAGAGAGGAAAAAGCATTCTTCACCCGAGGAGGATTCTCTCGAGGACGAGGAAGAGGAAGAGGCAGAGTAGGAGGGAGGACCTTCACTTGCCACAAATGTGGAAAGCCAGGACACATGGCAAGAGACTGCTACAGCAAACCCAGTGAAGAAGGAATGACATCGGCAAACTTCATGGAGGCTCCAAGAGAAGTGGAGTCGGATCATCTTTTCTGAGAGAGAGAGAGAGAGAGAGACCCCACAACCCAATGTAACCTGCCCCAATAAAGTAAAACCACCTCTGAGCCACCGATGATGTAGGCCAAGTGGTAGATGTATGTGTGAGCACTTTAGTCAAGGTCGCGGGCACTTATAGTAGCCTTGGACACATAGAGAGAGAGACTGTCAAGGACTATGGAGTCTAGGGACTTGAGGCACTGGTCGCGGGCTATCAAGTAAGAGAGAAACTTGATACAGGGTCCAGGTGTGCTAGGATTATTCACTTGAGGGGAGGTGTTGAAATATACAAGTGAATAGGGTGTGTGTGGGAACAAGCTCTTGGATAGAGGCTGTAAAAGAGGAGATGTAATTGTGAAAGAACCTGTGAAAAGGTTAGAAGAATCTACTGGGAGAGAATAATGGGTAGCATGAGGGAATTTAGGAGTGTGGAGTTATTCTGGGAGATAATCAGGGAAAAGAGAAGAGGTGGAGAGAATCAGGCAAAAGGTGGAGATATTCTAGGAGTGAATCATGGAGAAATCAATGGGATTAGATGCTTGATGTAAACTCTATAAATTGAGGCATAGCCCTAATGAGAATTTGCTGGTTTTTGAGTATCCATGCCTACATTAATCTATGTGCTAATTATTCACTAATTATGTCTTAATCACTTGCTAATCACTTTGTTAATTATGTTGATTCTAGTGTTTGATCCGCCATAGCTCATCATTTAGATTAAATTTCATGTCTACATTAATCTATGTGCTAATTATTCACTAATTATGTCTTAATCACTTGCTAATCACTTTGTTAATTATGTTGATTCTAGTGTTTGATCCACCATAGCTCATCATTTAGATTAAATTTCAACAGAACATGTGTATATCAGTCTTGATTTTGTTGCCTAAATAAAACACTTGCTATTTGAACATTCCTGTCGTGCAACCTTAGATATCATATTACATGACATTTTAGATGATGCTAATTAATTAATGCAAAGCATTTTAGTCCTTATTCAGCCGGTGAAGAATGGTAGACCTTCTTCCTACAAAAAGCTGACAAAGCTGATTGATAAGCCAAGTGTAACACTATGAATGTGGTTAAGTCCATGGCAGATTTGAGCATTTTCACTCAATTGGATCCTCTACACAACTTCTGCATATGAGAAACTATCCGAATGCCCAACACAAAATCCTAATCAACGCTAGATGTTGTCGTAGTCTAACATGTAAAATAGACGCATCACAGCAGGACAAGGGAAAAGGCTATCAATTTGCTACGTTGGAGTCAAACGTAGCAATTTGCTACGCATCACAGCAGGACAAGGGAAAAGGCTATCAATTTGCTACGTTGGAGTCAATCTTAGTGCGAAGAATAGCGTGACGCATAGAGTAGCATGAAATTTACACCCTTTATCCTACTTTCGTTTTCTTCTCCCTCTAGCCTCATATATTATGCAAATATGGCAAAAATAAAAAAACCAAAAAACAAAAAAAAAAACAAAACAAAACAAAAACAAAAAAATGGCCTCCTCGGACCATAATTTTTTGCCATATTTTTTTATAGAGCGCCATATTTCATCGCCGTATTTTTTTGAAAGCACCAAGCGCCATATTTTTTTTGTAGAGCGCCATATTTTTTTGCAGACGCCATATTTTTTTTAGAGCATTCTGAAAAAAAATGGCCTGAGGAGGCCGCGTGGACCACATATTTTTTTATTTATTGAAAGGCCATATTTTCATGGACTTAAGCTATACTTTTTTTTTGTGAAATATGGCCTTTCACAAACAAAAAAAACGGGTCGACCTCCTCAGGCCATACTTTTTTATCTATACAGGATTAACCACAACCCCACCTCCTTCCACGTGGGCAAAGGAGGTGGGACTATTTCAAAATAACCACTCCTCCTGTAAGCGTGAGGAGGAGCCAAATCTCACATCTTCTAATCCAATTTTGAATTTGAATCTAAGAAGATCTCATCTCACATCTTTCAATGAAATCTTTGTATACATGCTTACATACATATAGATACACACACTTATATATATTATGTATGTATGTATATCTATAGGTATGTAAGCATGTATATATAAATAGTGTGCATGTGCATGTGTGTGTGTGTGTGTGTGTGTGTGTGTGTGAGAGAGAGAGAGAGAGAGAGAGAGAGAGAGAGAGAGAGAGATTATATGTAAGATGCATTTATAAATAGTGTGCATGTGCATGTGTGTATGAGAGAGAGAGAGAGAGAGAGAGAGATTATATGTAAGATGCATTTATTTGAGAGTGAGCACACCTCACCGCTCATCCCTACCATTAAAATTTAATCTAAAATTTAATTAATTAAAATTATATATGTGTATAAATCTATTTAAGTGTGTGTGTGTGTGTGTGTGTGTGAGAGAGAGAGAGAGAGAGAGAGAGAGAGAGACAGACAGACAGAGAGAGAGTTTCTATGTGAGAGAGTGTGCGTGAAGACAGAGAGAGAGAGAGAGAGTGTGTGTGTGTGTGCATGAGAGAGAGAGAGGCTGAGAATTTCTATGTAGGAGATAGTTTGTGTGGGAGGAGATAGTGTGTGTTTTTATTAGTGTATGTGCGGTGTGTGTGTGTGTGTGTGTGTGAGAGAGAGAGAGAGAGAGAGAGAGAGAGAGAGAGAGACGACAGATAATTTCTATGCAAGAGATAGTTTGTGTGGGAGGAGAGAGTGTGCGTTTAGATTAGTGTATGTGCAGTGTGTAGTGTGTGTGTGTGTGTGAGAGAGAGAGAGAGAGTATATGCATGCATGTGCGTACATCTACATCTATGTGTAGAATGTGCGAGAGAGAGAAAGAGTGAGATGGGGCAGACCTGGAGAGAGAGAGAGAGAGAGAGAGAGAGAGAGAGAGAGAGATGTAATGAGGGAGGGTAAAAAGAGAGAGAAAGAGAGTGAGAGATAGAGAATAAAAAGTATCTTTATATATAAATAGTGTGCATGTGCATGTGCATGTGTGTGTGTGTGTGAGAGAGAGAGAGAGACAGAGAGAGAGAGAGAGATTGCATGTAAGATGCATTTATTTGAGAGATTACATGTAAGATGCATTTATTTGAGAGTGAGCATGTGTGTGTAAGTGTGTGTGTGTGTGTGTGTGTGAGAGAGAGAGAGAGAGAGAGAGAGAGAGAGAGAGAGATTACATGTAAGATGCATTTATTTGAGAGTGAGCACACCTTACCACTCATCTCTACCATTAAAATTTAATCTAAAATTTAATTAATTAAAATTATATATATGTGTGTAAATCTATTTAAGTGTGTGTGTGTGTGTGTGAGAGAGAGAGAGAGAGAGAGCGAGAGAGAGAGAGAGAGAGAGAGTTTCTATGTGAGAGAGTGTGCGTGAAGACAGAGAGAGAGAGTGTGTGTGTGTGTGTGTGTGTGAGAGAGAGAGAGAGAGAGAGGCTGAGAATTTCTATGTAGGAGATAGTTTGTGTGGGAGAAGATAGTGTGTGTTTTCATTAGTGTATGTGCGGTGTGTACACGTGTGTGTGTGTGTGTGTGTGTGTGAGAGAGAGAGAGAGAGAGATGACAGATAATTTCTACGTAGGAGATAGTTTGTGTGGGAGGAGAGAGTGTGAGTTTTGATTAGTGTATGTGCGGTGTATGCATGTGTGTGTGTGTGTATGTGTGTGAGAGAGAGAGAGAGAAAGAGTATATGCATGCATGTGCGTACATCTGCATCTATGTGTAGAATGTGCGAGAGAGAGAGAGAGAGAGAGAGAGAGAGAGAGAGAGAGAGAGAGAGATGTGTAATGAGGGAGGGTGAAAAGAGAGAGAAAGAGAGTGAGAGATAGAGAATAAAAAGTATCTTTTAATAAAATATAAATTAAATAGAAAACATATATGTATATGTGTGTATACATGTGTGTGTGTGTGTTTTTATTTACATTTATATATACATACATACATATGCATATATATATATGTTTGTGTGTGTGTGTGTGGTTAGACGTGTGTATGATATATCTATCTATATATTTAAAAGTGACCACAACTTATCACCCATCTCCACACATTAAAATTTAATCAAAATTAATTAAATTATGTCGATGTTTGTATTTATATTTTTAAATACATGTATATATGTATAAGTACATATGCCTATGTATCTAAAACATAATATTGTATATACTATATATTTACATATGTGTATGTGTGCGTGAGAGAGAGAGAGAGAGAGAAAGAGATTGAAAGAGAGAGAGAGAGAGAGAGCGCTTCTATGTGTGGGAGAGTGTAAGAAGAGAGAGGGAGTGTGTGCATGTGTGTGTGTGTGTGTGAGAGAGAGAGAGAGAGAGAGCAGGTGTGTATATGTGTGTGCATGTGAGAGAGAGAGAGAGAGAGAGAGAGTTTCAACATTTGAGAGTGTGTGTATGTGACAGAGAGGGAGAGGGCATGTGTGTGTGTGTGTGAGAGAGAGAGAGAGAGAGAGAGAGAGATGGTTGTAGAGAGGGAATAGGTCTTTTCTGGAACCTTGGTCGGCCGCCGCAGCAACGCGCGGGTGCAATACTAGTTATTATTATTGAAGGGCCATATTTTCTTGGACTCAAGCCATATTTTTTGGCACGCTGTATGAGAGAAAAGCCACATGTCGATGCAGTCTTGGTGGAGAAAACGTGCTTGCACTTGGGCGACTGTTGGAGGGCTCTGACGATTTATGCACTCCGTCATATATGTAATTAAAACATAAAAACCCACACCTACCTTTTGCTCAAGAAAATTAGGATCTCTCTCTCTATTTGTAGAGAAAGCCCTTCACACTCCACTTGTGCACAATTTCCCTCGCACGCTTTAACACCATCACGTACTAGGCAATGCCATCGGTTAACTGGGTGCTCTGGCTGTAGTGTGGAAGGTAGGATTTCTTTGCCGGATGTAGTCTGCATTTACTTCCATCAAGGTTGAGGCTATGGAGTCTGAATGACTGGATGTAAGCCTCGCCATGGCGGTTTAGCCTTTCTTTTTGCTATAGGCCATATTTTCTAAGAAAATATGGACTTTCACAAAAAAAAACGTATGGGGGAGGAGGCCGCGCTGGTGCAGCCTCCCACGGCATACTTTTTATTTTTTTTTGTGATCGGAAGGCCATATTTTCTTGGACTCAAGCCATACTCTTTTTTTTTTCTTTTTTCTTTTTTCTTTTTGTGTGAAAGGCCATATTTTGGGACAGAAGGTCGCAACGACGCGGCCTTCTCAGGCTTTTTTTTTTTTAAAAGGTCATATTAGAGAAAAATGATTTTTTTTAAAAAAAGTACGGCCATATTTTTTTTGAAAAGCCATATTTTGCATGTTTTACAAAACAATGTGGCCTAAGGAGGTTGCCGACCTCCTCAAGCCAATTTTTTTGGGTAGTTTTGTAGAGAATACAAAATATGGCCTTTCAAAAAAACAATATGCCATCTTTTGACCAAGTTCCATAGCCCCAGACCCCTTAAAGAAACAATTGCCCTAGTCCATGGCAAGATCAAACATAACCTCATCACTACATCAACACACACTAATGTATACACAACACACTCATCCATAATAGAAGTTCCATATTCTTGAAAACTCTCAGTTCCAGAAGACACAATGAGTTCAACAACCCCACAAAGACCTAGATGCAAGATAGATAAATCCTCATCATCAAAGAAATTATCTTGCACAAGATCCAACTCTAGCAAGAAGGTAGCACCTTCACATGCTCTGTCATAAATATCATCTTCCTCTTCATAGATGATTGAAAACTCTACATTTGTTTGTCTTTAAGCATCTATAAAACTCTCTTTCCTTAAGGTCACGAAACCAATGAGGAACCCCTCTTTCTTCTAAGTTCTCACACCTTCCTTCTGCTTCAACTTAGCACTTCTTAGCGCCTGAGTGCACTTCTTTTCTAATAGTGTAAGCAATCACATCTTCATAACAACTCCACTGCTCCTTCTTAGCTATCCTCCTATGTTTAATCCTCTTAAAAAATAAAACATTTTCAAAGTACTAAACGAACTGCTTAGAGCACAAGGCATACCTTCAGGAAAGGGCTCTTTCATGTGCTTGTACAAGGCATACCTTCACACAGAGGTGATGAGCACATCACCTCATAGTTTCACACAGTGGCCTTTATCTCATAGCTTCACACCTCACGTGCGACGATCTTGAGCAATCCGGTTGTATTCCAGGTTAGCTTTTTGACCCTTTCAAATTCATTGATTTGTGTATTGGACGCCATTCTAGTCTCTAGATTGTTGCCTATCACACGATGACTTTGTTGCTCTTGTAATGTGTGCCTCGTGGCCCACCTACAAGGTTTCTATGTCGGACCTACATGAAGTGAATTTGCAGACATTTTTTTTGCAGATAGTGCATTTGAAGGAACTAGAATGAGATCATGTACATGCATTGAAATACCTCAGGGAGACCTCAGGACAAAGTAATGCACACATGTAAATGTAAGTATTGTCCACATATATGGGTTGGAGATCCCTTACATGTGAGGGTGCACGTATTGGGTCTTAAGGGGACATGGTGTTGTGCCATGCTCAAGTTCTTCCGATGTAGTTAAGGACATTTGCAGGAGATTGCATGCAGGGGCTAAGGTGCACATATGGATGCTTCAGTTGATGTTTTGGACAAGGATCAGAGAATAGACTTAGGGTCAATAGAGATAAGTTCAGAGACAAGTGCACATGTAAATTTGAGTGGTGAGTCTTCTCCAAAGAAGAGCAAGGTATCAAATGCAAAGGGGGGATTAACTCATGCATGGCAGTTGCAAGTATGACGAGAGGCAAGCACTGCCATACGTTGCTTCTTTTATGCAGCTGATATTTCTCATTGGAAAGTGAGAAGCCCATTCTTCTTGAATATGGTCAAGGCAATTGGCCAAGTGTGCCCTAGCTTCAAGGCACCTTCATACAATCAACTACGTACAAAGGAGATGATTAATGAGATCAAATGCATTGATAATACTCTACTCGGGATATATAAGATAAATGGAAGAAATATGGATGTATGATTATGTGTGATGGTTGGTCTGATACTAGATGAAATTGACATGTTTTATTCATGGTTGTATTCTAAAATTCCGTGGATACTTCTCGAGAATACAAATCCGGGGAGTATATTTTTGAGCATCTTAAGAAAGCTATATAGATGTTGGGTCTACAAACATGGTCCAAGTATCATATGGACAAAGCTTCTAATTGTGTCGGCGTGCTAGAGAATTGGTTGAGCTGAAGTGGCCTAACATATTTTCTACCAGGTGTACATGTCATTGCCTAGATCTCCTATTTGAGGATATTGGTAAGCTTCCATGGGTTGCTCTTGTTTTGGAGAATGCAACAAATATTGTCTACTAAGCTGAAATAGGTCAAAGATCTTTGTATCGAGCATTGATATATGTTTCATACACCCTTGCATATTGTGGGCTATGTTTTACATGTTGTTTTGAAAGAAAAACACCAAGATAGTGATCCAGAGCTGCATGAGAATTGGATGACTTTTCTTTAAGCTTACACAAAAGGTGATGTGGAATTGCAAGGTAAGATTTTTGATGAGTATAGGAGGTTCATTTGCTTGTACAATTACAAAAGAAGCAAAAAGAATGCACGAGGGTGTGAAGTTAGCACACCTAATTTGCAACAATTAGCAATCTAAGTGCTCTCTCAAGGCACTTGTGCTTCACCATGTGAAAGAAATCGAAGTACATTCTCTCTCATTCACACCAAAATAAGAAATAGGCTCAAACCTACACGTACTCAAAAGCTTGTTGTTGTACACACAAACCTTGATCTCATATGTAAAATCAAGGAAGGGGGGTATGAGAAGATGGAGGATACATTGTACATGCTCAACAAAGAGAAGGATGATGATCGATTGATTACTCTACAAGAGTTGCAGGAGGCTATTGTATAACTCAAATGCAAGAAATATCAACACTCAATGAGGATGGAGTGCATACATCCGAGCATTAAGTGCATGGAATGCACACATGAGTAGTCATACCACCATGAAACCTTGCTTCAAGTGAGATTGTATATTCAAAAGTTGGTAAATCAGCATGTCAAAGGGCTTATATACTTGGCCCCTTCTACACTGCACTTAATAATGTCCCTTCGACACTTGTCCATGGCCTTTGGCCCATACCATTATTTATATGGCATTAGTAACTTCGTTACAAACCATCTCTTCGAGTGGTTTTTCCCTCAAAACCATATAAAATTAGCTCATGAAATGGAATTCTAATGACCATATAGACCATATGTAGCATATAATGGCCTTGATAAACATGGATCAAAGTCTATCCATAAGAACATAAGGCCTTTTATACACTAAGAATTGCATAATATGCTCTCAAATCCTTTCCAAAATGATCCCGAATATCCATGTATAGTCCCTATGAAAGATTCCTTAGTCCTCATCATCACACATCCCCTTCAGTACTCAAACACATCAAACCTTTTGCTTGCTTGATTTTTATATGGCTGTCCAATATTCCGGTAAATAGCATAACTTCTCTAAGCATATAGTTGTTGACTTCACCAATCATACTTCGCTCTATATGATGAAGATCAACACGCAATCCATTCACAAATTTTTTGTTACCACTTTCTTATTGTAGCTACCATTATAGAAAGATTGTCAAGATCTTATGAAACATTGGAGAAGATCTACTCAAACTCAAACATAAAAATTAATAGAACATAGACTGCACAAATTGTACACAATTCAACAGAATAACATAAACCATGAACGCTTGAAAATAGAGAAGAAGTCATCATCGACACATGGTTGGGTTTAGTCTCCGCTGGGTGAGTGTGGCCCATCGTACCGCTCACCCATATTTAAATACATTAATGCTCTTTTACAAAAAGATACTCCAAGAATAAAGCCTTAAGTATAGATTTTTGATTCTTTGAGCGTACAAGCCCTTTCCAAAAATATAACAAGCCTAATTATAGAGTCTTGGGCCTACCAAAAGCATGAAAAATACTATTTGGTATGTACAAAGGTTTAAGGCTAAGTGCTTGTAAAAATATAAATGCCAAATATGAAAACCTAAGAGGTGACTGTTACAAGACCTTTGGTACATAGAGATTTGAATATTCCACAAATTGAATAATAAAGAAAATAAACCATAGACACCATAGTATAACTCAAGGGCATAAAATTTAGAGAACACAAGATTGGGGGAAATCTTCCTCCCCGATGTGTATGGCTCCACTCCCACATGCGGTATTTAAATCATATTTTATAAATTTAGCCCTTGTATCCATAAATAGCAAAACTTTTCCAAATAGAAAAAGGATGTTTTTTATTTAAAAAATTTACAGATAAGGAATTTTAAAATTAGGCCTTGAATGCACATGATATAGAGAATTTCCATATAGTGAACCCCCTGAGTTAAGACCTCTTAATAGTGATTAACAAAAAGAATATAAGTGTTGGTTAAAAAACCACTTAGTTGAGGCATTGTTTAAGCTTTAGTTGACCCTTTTCGAGGTGATTTTGATTGTTTTAGTTAGCCTTGAAACTGAGGTCTTGGCCCTTCCATAAAATCTCCAATTTGTTGAAATCTTTGCTCTTACTATGCCTTCTTCTCTCCAACTGCAACATCAACTACAACTAAATGTATTCAAGAAAAAAACCCTTGAGAAAAAATGAAATTCTTGATTTTTCTTCAAGTCTCTATGACCTAAATTCAATACTTGAACTTTCCGTGCTCTGAATATACCACTATTACAAGACCTTTGGTACATGGAGATTTTAATATTCCATGCATCTCACATAATTAATCGGATTTACTCTCGCATTGGATTTACTCACAATGTCTTCACACATGTCACATGTGTTCATAGAGTTGATCGGATTCACTCATAATAAAACTCATAGCACACGTCTCACATCTTCACTCATGTCACACATGTTCACTAAAAAGATGCAGGGAGGAAGAGAGCTTAAGATCTTGCAAGCACACACACACTCACACAAACACTAGAAGAGAGCACAGAAGATGAGAGGCTGAAAAATTGTTCTTCTTCTTTCCAACAAGGGTTCTACAAAAAAGATAAGGGAAACACAACATAAGTACTGAAGTACTATGTACATGCGGTCCATAATGTGAACATGCTAAGTAAGTGAGCTAGCAAGATAAGTATGCCATAACTCAGTGCTGCACTATAGGAGCTCATGTAGTCCAGCTCTATAAAATCATTGGCTTTGATCTATCATGTCATAATCCTACCAAACACACCAGTGATGTAAGTAGAGGAAACCATCACCCAGGCATATCATGTGTAAGCTCATGTTGAGATTGACATCTCAAAAATCCCCCTCAAGCTCAACTCCATCTCTAGGACTCCAAGCATAGTCCCGAACCTGAAAATCTTCTCTACTCCCAGTTCTTTCGTGAAAATGTCAGCTACCTGCTCCTCTATGCTGACATACATGAGATCAATGTCTCTTTCTAAAACCCTCTCTCAGATGAAGTGATAGTGAACCTCTATGTATTTGGTCCGCGCATGAAAAATCGGGTTCCTCACACCAACTCTATACTGCTAAGGTTGTCACAATAGATGACAACCTAACTATCAACCTACAACCCCAAATCACCAAGTAGCTTGCAAAGCCAAGATACCTCACATGTTGCCATTGCAGCACCCCTATGCTCTGCCTCTCTACTCAACAAGGCAATTGTTGGTTGCTTCTGGTTGGAGCTATATATATCACACCCTAACTTGACCTAGATCTCACTTACATATACAAACTCATAATCAATATGAGCTAGTCTTTTGGGAGCATATATAGTGTAACTCTCTTCCTCCTTCTCTCTCTCTGAGTCACTATGTCCCCATATCTTTGTGTTCGTGTATTTCCAACATGGTATCAAAGCATCATCAATCTTGCTATTGTGAAGAGAATTGAAGGGAAGTATCAATTGTGTTAATTCCATCCATATGAATGTTCTATGTTCCATCCATATGAATGTTCTATGTTTCATTCAATCTCTTATTAATGTTTTGTAGAATTCTAGTGATTAATCATTGTTAACAAGTTTATGTAGGTCCTTGGGTGGTCGATCTGGACCACCCTATCTTATCCTAATTGGAACTATATTATAGAAACGTAATTGGTACCAAAAGTCAATCTCATATTCCTATCAAAAGTTATGTCATTTTAGATAAACAATACTTAAAATAGGAAAACATGCAACCTGCAGCTAAAGCGATAAATTTTGAGTATTTGCTCAGCTTCATCGGAGTTTGGAGTTGAAAGTTATGGTGACTTTTAATCGACATCCCCTATTTAAATCTAAATTTCCATTGAATCTAAATTTTTGTTCACTTTTCGGATCCATGATCCTCTCAAGGATTCTAGATTCCTTTTTCGGGGAAACTAGGAATAAATCAGTCATACGTTCGTTCAATCAAGCGTGTTTCTGGTCTTTTTCTGGGAAGTCCTTTTCCCGTTCAGAAAGTACTCCAAGATTCTACCTTCCAAGAATCTAGACGTATACTTCAATTTTCCAAAGGTTAAATGTATTCAAAATTCCTTTTCTCATTTAAGGTTTATCCTAGTTTTCTCGATGAATATTTTGACATTCTTTCTCAAATTTGATTTAAATTTACAAGAATTTGATTTAAATTCAAGAATTCATCAAACATCACATGACCATGATTAAAATATTTAAAAATAATAAAAATACTTAGCTCACAAAGACGCGCTGTATTAATAGGATCCATTTGGAAATTTGGTTATGTTTTTTCCCGAGTACCAGGGAAAAGAGTTCCTAGGCCCCCTAGCCGGATTCATGCAAATTACATTTCAGACATACCAATTACGCACCCAATACGAAATTACCTTTCACGGATTCGGCTACCTTTAAAGCAAACTTTTAATGAAACCATAGTATTACTCATCATAATCCTGCAAAATATCTAGCTTGAAGTCCAATTGCTAATCATTGCTTCACATCGGTGTACCTATGGCATTATTGGCAACCAGAACGCTCACCACCTACTCACTCAGGGGCCTTTTCAATAGTTCCTAGCTCACAGTACCCGAAAATATAATCACATAAAATCTAAATGGGCTAGATCAATCAACAAGATCCATATAAAAGGGTCATGAACTCATCTGTTGGAAACCAGCAAGGTCAATCAACCAGATCCATGCCCGTGCTCACAAAACAACTCCAACTCGTTGTTCCATTTTCTTCCTTGATGCACGCGTGGGTATCCTCGGTGATGTAGAGCCCGAGTACAATATGGTCAAAACCCTCTAGGCTTCTTCGCAGGTCACCTAGCACTTCACTCATAGGCCGCTTCCTTGGTCCCTCATCCACCATACAACCGGGAGCTCACCATTTTATTCGAACCGAGGCTGGTTAAGACCTCGACCAACCTTGCCGCACGAGATGTCCTTCATTGACTCTCCGTCACCTGTTGCAACCTTTTCACTTAGGTCCTCTCACGCTCTTAATCGACAAGATAGTCAAAATGCTTCCCCAACATTCTTGACATAAAATAGTCTTTTAAAAACAGATTTCATATACAAATATCGTTTCCAACGAACTCCCATCTTTCCACATCATTCCACGTCATTTCTCATTATTCAACATTCTTCTACATTAATTCATATAGCACCATTCCTCATCCATTCATATTTATTCACATCATCCCGCATCCATCGCATCATTCCATATTCAATCACATCCATTCAAATCGTCCTACATCCATTCACTTCATTTCCCATTCATTCACATCCACTCCAATCATTTCCCATCCATTCATATACACTCCAATCATTTTCCATCCATTCAAATCGTCCTACATCCATTCATATACACTCCAATCATTTCCCATCCATTCACATCCATTCAAATCGTCCTACATCCATTCACTTCATTTCCCATTCATTCACATCCACTCCAATCATTTCCCATCCATTCATATCCACTCCAATCATTTCCCATCCATTCCCATCCATTCACATCCATTCATATCCATTCACATCCTTTCACATTTATTCACATCCATTCACATCTATCGTCGAGATCCATTCACATCCATTCACATCTATTCACATCTATTCACATTCATTCGCATCCATTCTCATCCATTCACATCATATCACATCTATTCACATCACATCAATTTGAGAGTACGGTTACTCTATTCACATCACATCAAATTGAGAGTACGGTTACTCTATTCACATCACATCAATTTGAGAGTACGGTTACTCTACTTTTGATACTGACAGAACTTTTCTAAGTCTTTGCCAATTACTTGGCTAAGTTAAAGGTAGCTTTTTCTCGATTCCATTAAATCCAAGTATCAGAGTGTTGTTTGAAGGCTTAAAAAGAAAAAACTAATTTTATCATAACTTTGGTAAAAACTAAGGAAGAGCATTTACGTCTTGTGCTTTTATTAATGATGACTTTTAATCGACATCCCCTCTTTAAATCTAAATTTTCATTAAATCTAAATTTTTGTTCACTTTTTGGATCCATGATCCTCTCAGGGATTTCAGATTCCTTTTCCAAGGAAACTAGGAATAAATCGGTCATATGTTCATTCAACTAAGCGTATTTCTGGTCTTTCTTTGGGAAGTCCTTTTTCCGTTCTCAGAAAGTACTCCAAGATTCTAGCTTCAAAGAATCTAAACGTATACTTTGATTTTCCAAAGGTTAAATGTATTCAAAATTCCTTTTCTGATTTAAGATTTATCCCAATTTTCTCGATGAATATTTTCACATTCTTTCTCAGATTTCTCAAAATAAGATAAACTCAATACTCTTCTTTTTGAATAAAAGATTCATGGGATTTACAAAATCAATTATACCCATTTTTTTTTCGGTATAAATACTAATTCAAATGAATCATTTCCATAATTCTCGTAAATTGAATGATTCTAGAAAAACAATGTGCATAACCTTCCTTATTGTTTTTGATAAATAAATAATGCTCAAAACTCCTCTTTTTTGCATAAAATGTATTTCGCATCATTTCATTTCCATAAAATGATAATACTCAAAATTCCACTTGTTGATAAATAAATAAAAATACTCATATTTTGAAATATGTCCAAAATTTCTCTTTTAACATATTACTGTTTGAATCTAGAATATCATGGGAATTCCTCTTTTAAATAAATACACCAAAAATCTCTATTTTCTCTAATTAAATAAATATGCATAAAATGTATTTTCCATAAAGAAGATAAAAATAATTATTTAGGATAAAAATATCTATGCCTAGAATATGAAAGGAGTTCCTCTTTTTGCTTTATTAAAATCATGCATAAAAATAAGATTTATATTTTTTTCTAGAAAATTTTACCATAGCTTCGCTGATTACTGAGAATATTTAATTCTCTATTTTAAAATGAATACTTGTAATGAAAATATGATAGAAACTCCTCTTTTAAACTAAAATTAAATTATGCATTCATAGCATAATTATAACCATAATTATAAGCATAATTATGATTAATTCTCTTGATTAAACTAAAATAACCATTTCTCATTTTTGAAAATGTTAGCATAGCCCTCTTTTAATCTCTATATCATAAATAGTTTAAAAGAATTAATCGTCCTTTTTTCAAGATTTAGAAATCATAAAAATAACTAACCTCTTTCTCTAGCTTGTCAAGCTTAGAGTTTGGGTTAAGATAAAGAGATTATTATTAAGAATCACCCTCCTACCAAGGATCTAGCCATAAGAATGACTAATCTTTCCAAAATAGAGTTTTTCGTAAAAGAAACATTATATTTAAGCACAAACATTAACATTAATCTAAATAGACATTATGAATCTTTGGAAATCTTGATTTGAAGAAAAAACCATTGCTTAAAAAGCTTCTCAAGCTTTACAGGGGTTGAGAAGAAGAAAATCATTGAGAAAATTGAAAAAAAAACTATTAAAATAGGTTTACCTTTGATTTGAGCTTGTTTCTTTAGCTAGAAGTAAAGCCCCCAAGTAAGTCCTTAGCCACCAAGAGGGGGAGAGTAGTCTCCAAGAGAGGATGGAGAAGAGAGAAGCTCCAAATCTCTCAAGAGAAGAGGCAAATTAGAGAGATAATAGAAATATGCTAATTCAGAGATAATACTAGCATGGTATTGTTCCAATATGAAAATACAAAGGAATGAGGGTCTTTTTATAGGAGAGGGAGGCCACTACCAAGTCCAATTGGGTTCTAGATCCTTCCAACTTCAATTTGACCCAATGCGGATAAGATTTGGATCAGTTTAGCCCCCTTTTTGATCTAGTTTGCTCCAGGAGAGAGGAGAGATGAAATATCTTGATTTTTTTGAATTTAAAAAAGCCAAGCAATGATGATAAAGAAGGCGCCTAGCTCATGTGGGTTTCCCACCTTACTGAGGTGTCAAAAATGCATCATTTCACCTAAATATCTATTTTTTTAACTAATATACCTTAGTTTTTACCTAATAAACCTTGTACTCAACTCTTCAGCTTATGTGAGCATTTACTCAATTTTGGGCTATTTTCTTTTATTCATTGTATTTATCTCATCCCAACACTTTGATTAATCCTATTGACCCTCTGGAATCTTATTTGGATGTTAATCCAAAAAAAATTTGAAAATGTGGACCCTTAGGCTAAGGTCCCTTATACACATATTCATTTAACTCCTAATGCACATTGGAAAGTTCATTTTGAACTTCTATTTCAAGGGAATTCATCTTAGACATTAGGAGAAGTTTTGTATCCAAAAATATCTCAATTTTGAGTTTCCTCTCTCTAGATCAAAACAGGGTAAAACAAGATCTTTTTCCATTTCTGAGGGGGAATGGTTACACAAGAGAGAAGGGGAGATTCTTACACCTTTACATCTCAAACGCTAGAGGGAGGAATCTTACAAGTGATAATCTTGATCTATACATTGATCTTCCCATTGATATTGAACATTGTTCAAACCATGTCTATGAAAATAGTTTTGATGATGCTATGAATGTTCATGAAGATCCTGAAACTTATACAATAGCTATCTCTTCTCCACAAAAGGATCATTGGCAGGAGGATATGCAAAACGAATGTGATTCTTTGATTTTCAAAGGTACATGGATTCTTATTGATTTGCCTCGTGATCGTGTTCCTATCAAGTGCAAATGGGTATATAAACAAAGACAAAAGCTTATAGATAGCTTGACAAGTTCAAAGCTCGTTTGGTTGCAAAAGGATACTCACAAGTTGCATGTGTTGATTATCATAATACATTTTCTCCTGTTGTTCGCATGACTAGCATACTTGTACTTTTGGCATTTTCTCCTGTTGTTCGCATGACTAGCATACTTGTACTTTTGGCATTTTCTACTCATTTTGATTTGGAGATTCATCAGATGGATGTGAAAACTGCTTTTCTTAATGGTGATCTCAAAGAAGAGATTTATATGATGGAAGAACCAAAAGGAATTTAAATTCCTGGAAAGGAACATCTTGTGTGTCATCTTCATTGCACTCTTTATGGTTTAAAGTAGGCATCACGTTCTTGGTATATGGAAATTGATCTCTTTCTCACATTGAAAGGGTTTATCTCTTATTTCCCTGATCGTAATATATATTGTCAAGTGCAAAGGTATTCTATTTGTTATTCTTGCTCTATACGTCGATGATACCATATTTGTTTCCAATATTCTTGGCTTTATGCAACTCATAAAGAAGATTTTATCATCGGCTTTCGAGATGGTGGATCTTGGTTAGATTCACTCTTGTGTTGGTATTCAAGTTCAATGCTATTGCCAAAAAGGTATCTTGTTTCTTCGTCAATCCAAAATTCATTGATGATATTATTGAAAAGTTTGGTTTGGTTAATGCTCATTCAACAAATACTCGATGTCTTGTAAGCTCCACCAAGTATACAACTATGACTCATGACAAAGCATTAGCCCTGTATCAATCTTATGCTAATCTCATTGGTTGTTTAGAATTTGTTGGCTTAAACACTAGACCAGATATTCTCTTTGCGACTAATTTCTTAGGGTAAAATCTTGCTTGTTGTTCTATTGGGCATTAGACTGCAGCCAAATGCGTTCTTAAATATTTGAAAGACCCTAAAGACTTTAGACTCATCTATCGCCGCCAACAAGAATCCTCTCTTCAATTCTTTATGTCTTCTTGGTTAGTCACATGCTGACTGGGCAAGTTCTCACTCGTCTATGCGATCTACAAGTGGAAATTGTTTCTTTGTTATTGTTTTCTTAATTTCTTGGGCTACTAAGAAACAGCGTTGCGTTGCTGTCTCTCTACAACCGAATCTGAGTATGTAGTTGCATCTTAGCAGCTCATGAATTGGTATGGCTTTGTCAATTACTTTGCTGATCTTGGACATCCATTATCGTCAAGTACTCCACTTAGATGTGACAATCAAAATGCCATTAGTCTTACGCCAAGGATTATGTTCAACACAGAAAATCCAAGCAAATTGCTATTCATTATCATTATGTTTGACATGAAGTGAAGAAAGGATCAATAATGATTGATCATTGCTCTACAGATCAGATGATTGGAGATATATTCATCAAAGATTTGAGTGAAGCTTCACCAAAGATTTGAAGTGAAGAAAGGATCAATAATGATTGATCATTGCCCTATAGATCAAATGATTGGAGATATATTCACCAAAGATTTGAGTGAAGCTCGATTCACATCATCACGTTGAGAACTTAGAGTTGTTGGCAGCTTCATGCTTTGGACATTAACACTTTTCACACTCACACCCTGAATAATTAAACTTGTACAAAATGTTTTTTTGTATCCTTGTAGATACTCTTTCACATTACATACATTGATCTTTTGTACATTGAAATTCAAATTTAATTTTAGCGTGAAGTCCAGTTCACGCATGAGAATCGTTTCACGGCGTGAAACACCAGAGTTTCACGTAGGAAAAAAAGATTTGAAATTTGATTTTCGCATAAAGTCCGGTTCACGTGTGAAAACCGTTTCATGGCGTGAAACACCATAGTTTCACATGGGGGAAAAAATGAAATTTAATTTTCGCATGAAAATTATTTCACGGCATGAAACACCGGAGTTTCATGTGGGGGAAAACAAATTTTAAAATTTAATTTTTGCGTGAAGTCTGGTTCATGCGTGAAAATCGTTTCATGGCGTGAAACAACAGAGTTTCACGTGGGGAGGAAAAAAAACAAGTTTTAAATTTAATTTTCACGTGAAACTCTGTTGTTTCACGCGTGAAAACTGTTTCACAAAGTGAAACACGAGAGTTTCACTTGGCGAAAAAATAATAATAAATAAAAAAAACCGTGAACACGAGAGTTTCACGTGGGAAAAAAATGAAAACCATTTCACAGCTGAAACACTAGAGTTTCACGTGTGGGGAAAAAATGAAATTTAATTTTCGCATGAAGTCCAGTTCACGCGTGAAAACCGTTTCACGGTGCCAAACACCAAAGTTTCACGTCGTGGGGGGAAAAAACTTTTAAAATTTGAAATTTAATTTCTGGGTGAAGTCTTGTTCATGCGTGAAACCCATTTCACGATGTGGGAAAAAAATTTTAATTTTTCCATAAAGTCTGATTCATGCGTGAAAACCGTTTCACGGCATGAAACACCAGAGTTTCACGTGGGGGAGAAAATGAAATTTAATTTCCGAGTGATGTCTAGTACTACACGCATGAAAATGGTCTCACGGCGTGAAACACCAGAGTTTCACGTGGGGAAAAAAAATGAAATTTAATTTCCTATGTGAAGTCCGGTTGACGCATGAAACAACAGAGTTTCATGTGGGGGGGGGTAGTGACATTTAATTTCTACGTGAAGTCCAGTTCAGGCGTGAAAATCGTTTCATGGTGTGAAACACCAGAGTTTCACATGGGAAAAAAAATGAATTTGAAATTTAATTCCCGCGTGAAGTCCAGTTCAAGCGTGAAAATCGTTTCATGGTGTGAAACACCAAAGTTTCACCTGGGGAGGAAGAAAATTTTTGAAATTTAATTCCCACGTGAAGTCCGATTCACCCGTGAAAACTGTTTCACGGGGTGACACACTAGAGTTTCACGTGGGAAAAAATAAATAAATTTAATTTTTGCGTGAAGTCTGGTCCATGCGTGAAAACCGTTCAGAGTTTCATGTGGGGGAAAAATGAGATTTAGTTCCTGCATGAAGTCTAGTTCATGCGTGAAAACCGTTTCACTAAGTGAAACACCAGAGTTTCACGTGGGAAAAATAAAATTTAGAAATTTATTTTTCTCGTGAAGCCCAGTTGACGTGTGAAAACCGTTTCACAGCATGAAACACCAGAGTTTCACGTGGGGGGGTAAAATAAAATTTAATTTCTACGTGAAACACCAGAGTTTCACGTGGGGGAAAAAAAGTGAAATTTAATTTCCGAGAAGTCCGGTTCATGCGTGAAAACTGTTTTATGACGTGGAACACGAGTTTCATGTGGGAAAAAAAATAATTTTTAAATTTAATTTTTGCGTGAACTTCGGTTCACACGTGAAAATTGTTTCACTGCATGAAACACTAGAGTTTCATGTATTTGTGTGAAGTCTGGTTCACGCGTAAAAACCGTTTCATGGCGTGAAACCCTAGAGTTTCACATGGTGGAGAAAAAAAAAATAATTTTAAATATAATTTCCGCGTGAAGTTTGCTTCACGCATGAAAACTGTTTCACGACATGAAACACCATCGTTTCACGTGGAGAAAAAAAATTTTAAAAATTAATTTTTCGCATGAAGTCTCGTTCACGTGTGAAAACCGTTTCATGGAGTGAAACACCAAAGTTTCACATGGGGGAAAAATTCAAATTTAATTTTCGCATCAAGTCTGGTTCACACGTGAAAACCATTTCAAGGCGTAAAACACCAGAGTTTCATGTGGGCGGGGAAAAAAAAATAAATTTTAAACTTAATTGTCGCGTGAAGTCTGGTTCATGCTTGAACACCGTTTCATGGCGTGAAAACACCAGAGTTTCATGTGGGGGAAAAAAATTATTTAATTTTCGCATGAAGTCCAGTTCATGCTTGAAAACCATTTCATGGCATGAAACATCAGTTTCACATGGGGGAAAAAAAATTAAAATTTAATTTTCGTGTGAAGTCAAGTTCTCATGTGAAAACCGTTTCACGGCGTGAAACACCAAAGTTTCACGTGGGGAGAAAAATTTTTTGAAATTAAATTTTCACGTGAAGTCCGGTTCACGAGTGAAAACCGTTTCACGACGTGAAACTCCAGAGTTTCACATGGGAAAAAAACAAAATTTGAAATTTATCTTCCGCATGAAGTCTTGTTCATGGGTGAAAATTGTTTCATGGTGTGAAACACCGGAGTTTTACGTGACGGGGGGGGAAATATTTTTAAATTTTAATTTTCGCGTGAAGTCCGGTTCACGCATGAAAACCATTTCATGGTGTGAAACACCAGAGTTCTGCGTGTGGGGAAAAAAAATGAAATTTAATTTCCACGTGAAGTTGGCTTCACGCGTGACAACTGTATCACGGCATGAAATTGTAGAGTTTCACATGGGGAAAAAAATTTTGTTTGAAATTTAATTTTCACGTGATGTCTCGTTCACGTGTGGGGAAAAAAATGAAATTTAATTTCCACGTGATGTGCGGTACACGCGTGAAAACCGTCTCACGCCGTGAAACATCACAGTTTCACATGGAGAAAAAAATGAAATTAATTTTTACGTGAATTCCGGTTCACAGGTGAAAACCATTTCATGGCGTGAAACAATAGAGTTTCCCGTGGGAGGGAAAAAAATATTAAAATTTAATTTCCACGTGAAGTTCGGTTCACATGTCAAACACCAAAGTTTCACATGTATGGAAAAAAAATATTGAAATTTAACTTCCGTGTGAGTTTTGGTTCACACATGAAAACCCTTTCACAGTGTGAAACACGAGAGTTTCACGTGGGGAAAAAAAAGAAAAAATCAAAATTTAATTTTCGCATGAAGTCCAGTTCACGTGTGAAAAAATGTTTGACGGCATAAAACACTAGAAATTCACATGGGAAGAAAATAAAATAAAATTTGAAATTAATTTTTTGCGTGAAGTCCGGTTCACGTGTGAGTCATTTCACAACGTGAAACACTAGTTCACGTGACAAAAAAAGAATGAAATCTAATTTCCACGTGAAGCCGATTGGGTTCATGCGTGAAAACCGATTCACGGCATGAAACACTAGTTCACGTGGTAAAAAACTTTAAAACAAGTTTTTTTTGAAATTGAATTTCTGTGTGAAGTTTGGTTTAAGCGTGAATAGTGTTTCGCAGCATGAAACACCAAAGTTTCATGTGCAAGAAAAAAAATATTTTTTGCACGAAGTCTCGTTCACACCGCATGGAAACTGTTTCATGCCATAAAGCACCAAAGTTTCACGTGTATGGAAAAAAAATGAAATTTAATTTCCGTCGTGAAGTGCGGTTCATGCATGAAAACCGTTTCTTCATGGCGTGAAACGCCAAAGTTTTGCGTGAAGTCTGGTTCATGAGTGAAAACTGTTTCACGACCTCGTGAAACACCAGAGTTTCACGTGGGGGAAAAAAAAGAGGAGAAAAATTTTGAACTTTTATTTTCGCATGAAGTTTGGTTCACATGTGAATACCGTTTCACGACGTGGAACACCAGAGTCCGATTCACGCGTGAAAACCAGAGTTTTAGTTTGGGGAAGAAAATGAAATTTAATTTCCGCGTGAAATTTGCTTCACATGTGAAAACCGTTTCACGGTGTGAAACACAAGAGTTTCACGTGAGGGGAAAAAAATTTTTAAAAATTGAAATTTAATCTCTGCGTAACGTCTAGTTCATGCGTGAAAACTGTCTCAGGGCGTGAAACACCAGAGTTTCATGTGGAGAAAAAAATAAAAATTTAATTTCTCCGTGAAGTCTGGTTCACGCATGAAAACCGTCTCATGGCGGCGTGAAACACCAGAGTTTCACATGGGGGGTTCACGTGTGAAAACCACTTTCATAGCGTGAAACACTAGAGTTTCATGTGGAGGAAAAAAATAAAATTTAATTTCTACGTGAAGTCCATTTCATGCATGAAAACCATTTCATAGCGTAGTTTCATGTGGGGGGATTTTTATTTTCACTTGAAGTCTGGTTCACGCGTGAAAACCGTTTCACGGTCTCCTGAAACACGAGAGTTTCACGTGGGGAGGAAATAAAAGAATAAAAATTTAAAATTGAATTTCCACATAAAGTTTGGTTCACACGTGAATACTATTTCACGGCGTGAAACACCACAGTTCACGTGGGAAGGAAAAAAAGAAAAAAAACATTGAAATTTAATTTTCGCGTAAAGTCTGAATCAGGCATGAAAACCGTTTCACGATGACGTGAAACACCAGAGTTTCACGTGGAGGGAGATTTTTGTTTTTTGACATTTAATTTCCGCGTAAAGTGCGATTCACGCCTGAAAACCATTTTACGGGCTGAAACACTGAGTTTCACATGTGGGAAAAAAATAAAAATTTAATTTCCGCATGAAGTCTAGTTCACGCGTGAAAACCGTTTCACGGTTTGAAACACCAAAGTTTCATGTGGGGGAAAAAAAATTTTAAAATTGAAATTTAATTTCCACGTGGTCTTGTTCACGCGTGAAACCCATTTCACGATGTGAAACACCAAAATTCCACGTGGGAGAAAAAAATAAAATTTAAATTTTCCTTGAAGTTTGATTCATGTGTGAAAACCGTTTCACGGCATGAAACACCAGAGTTTCACGCGGGGGGGAAAATGAAATTGAATTTCCGAGTGATGTCCAGTACACGCGTGAAAATCGTCTCACGGCGTGAAACACCAGAGGAATTCGTCGATTGGCTATACGAGCTCAAGCCCCTGGAGGTCTTCTTCACTTTCCTAGTTGAAAGCTCCACAAGTTTTTGCCTCCACGAGTTGCTGGAGCTGCTCCAGAGGCAGGAGGTTCAGCTCCAAAAAAGAAAAAAGAAGAAAGAAGAAAATTAACCTATTCTACACCACAAAAGAGGCCTAATCTTTCCAAGCTCTAGATACCATGTTAGAATTTCGTGGTGCTCATGCTAGATCAAAGATGTGGAGGAGAGGGACTCACAAAATACAAGAAAAATATCTTGCTTATTAAGTTGCTCAAAATACAACTAGGCTTCTTGCTCAATACAATGCCTTCTAGCTCCACCTTTAAGTAGGTGAGCTAGTGGACCATAAGTCCATTCACACACACACACACACCCTTCTCCTCCCCTTTTACATAACCTTAGTCTCTTAATACTGTGATGGTCCCAAATCTAATCATATCGTAATCATATAACTTGATCTTAAAAAAATATTAAACTCACTTAATCCTGCTATTTCTACATAGCAATACAATCAAATCAACCTTCTCAAATAGCAAACAAGCATGCATGCCATATCCAAGATTCTTATCACATAAGCAAAGAATCATGTAATCTCAAACAAATATTTACATGATATAAATCTCTATCAATTATAGCATAGCATCTAAATCAATCACCATGTATGTGTCTATCTCAAGATTCTATCATCATCACCATGCTTGACAACATGGTTAGTCATAATGACCAAAATCCAGCCAATCTAAGGCTTTCTCCGATGCTCGTCCACCCAACCTCCACACTGGACATCACGGCTATCCTCCCGAGTATGCCTCTTTTTGAATCTCGTCCTCTCTAGGTTCTACCACATGGCTCCCAAAGGGCATAAATCTCGTTCTTTGTCCGGCGTTCCCTATCTAAGGCGGACGGCCTGAATCTCAAAATCTCATGTTGAGTCTCATCATACACATGCATATCAATCATTCATTTCAAAACAAAGCAATCACAAGTCATACTTATCATCATGCACTGAACTCTAGTCCACAATCTTTCAAGACAAGCATATTCAAATCAATCAAAATCAACCTCAAGTGTAGAAAGAAGCTTTTAATTCAAACCATCCTTAACTTCTCTTAGTCTTTTAATTCTTTCAATTCATATATGAATCTTTGTTTCTAATATAATTAATTATCACATTCTAACCAATAAGATCATCTCTAGTTGCAATAGCTAAGTCATGACCATGCTTATGTATTAGTCCATTTGGTCTATATACACAAGGTAGTCAACCTTGATAGTGATTTCTATGGCAAAGCCTGACAACTGATCTCTTTGGGAGAGTAGTATCTTTCAATCTATTTGGAATTAGAGAAAAGTCAAAACTACACAGGTTTAGGACTTCTAATGCTCTATAAAATATATCTCTCTAATGGCTCTCTAAAAATGAGTTCTAAGGTCCTTTTGAGAGCGTTCAAAATGGCCAAAGTTGTGTTTTCAACATAGAACTGTCAAAAAATATCCAAGTGCCCAACTTTGCACTCGAATAACTCGAAAATGAAAGAGATTTGACTTTCTAGCATCTCATACACTCTTGTAGAGTTTCATGTCATCTAAAACTTTTGTTTTTATGTCAAACTATAATTCTAAACACACGAAAAGATAAATGCTGCGTAGAACAGCCCCTAATGAAGGTTATACCTAAAACCTAGTCTCACAAACTAGTCAAATATTCTATCTTCTAATTCTTTAACTCCAAAAGTGTTTATTCTACGAGCTAGACTCAGGCAATCAACAATAGTTCTTTGCAGGAAACCCCTTCCCCATCGTTGCCATGGTTAAGCATGCCATACATCGACTCAAATTCTCCCATATACATGCTTATCGATATATTTATTTAATCTCAAAAGAATTTAAAGAAAAATACTAGAAAGAATGTTTGTGTTCTTTCCCAATATATTTGCTGATGTCTTGATTGATTGGGAATCCATGTCTGTCTACTCTCCAAAAGTTGTGGAAGAGCTGTTTGTAGATTTCACAAGCCTCTCAGATCTACTATCAGGGCTGCAACCTGTAGAGCAGGTATAACTTTGTGCATAGTTATCAGAAACTAGTCATATGTGGGTACTTAAAATTACCAAAATATGTTCGGTCTACAACCCAATGCAAGCGAAATCGCCAAAATCAGCTGTATGTGAAAGTCGACTCCCAAAATAGGTCACATTTTATTTTTTTATCAAAGTTCAACTTACATGTCCATATACACACCTAAGACACACCTAAAGGCTTCCTTTGAGCACACTAACTAGTTGAAAACTCAATCTTGAATTTTCACTTAATTTCAATATTTAGAAATTTTGCCTGCTCTGAAATATTGCTAAAAACCTGCTGGAATTCATTACTAAAATCTGTAATATTCAAAACTTAGGATTTTCTTTAATCATAACTTGGTTTATCTTAGAGGTATGTTACATATTGTCTCAAGATTGCATATGGTAAAATGGCCCTTGGGCCCATTTATGCATGTGTATGGCAAGAGTAACCCTTGCAAGATAATCAAGCTTGGACCTAGGGCCGAGCTATCAGCAAAGATGATGATGATTTATTCATGGTAGCTTGGCCCTAGGGTCAAGCTTCCAAGAACAAATCAACATCCTCTCTACTGGTAGCTTGGCCGTAAGGCCAAGCTACCATCACTAGAGCAACCCATCTTTGCTTGTGCTAGACTGGCCATAGGGCTACGATTCCAAGGACCATTCTACCTCTTGTGGTAGATTGGCCATAAGGCCAGGCTTCCAGCAAAGAAGATTTAGATTTTCTCATCCAAGCTTGGCCCTAGCACCAAGATTCCATGAGCAAATCTACATAATTGTTGTTGCTACTCGAAGATTGGCCATATGGCCAAGCTACCATCAACAAATCAACATCTTTGCTTGTAGATTTGTTCTTGGCAGTGTGGCCTAAGGTCCAAGCTACCATCAACAAAGAGACCACATCTTTGATTGTATATTGTCCCTAGGGCCAAGCATCCAAGAACAAATCAATATCCTCTTTGCGGCTCTTTGCGGCGGGTAGCTTGGTTGGCCCTAGCGCCAAGCAACCATCACTAGAGCTACACTATCTTTGCTTGTGGGAAATTGTTCGTAGGTCCAAAAAGATACCAGTAAAGAGGATGTACCATGAACAAATCTACATCATCTTTGCTGCTGGTAGCTTGGCCCTAGGCCGCCCAAGCTAGATTCTAGTGTTCCCTAGAGTTATTTTCTCAAGATTTAATGGTAGAATGGCCCTTGGGCCCATCTATGCATGTGCATGGCAAGATTGACCCTTGCAAGAGAATCAAGCTTTTAGCCTTAGCCAAGGTGTCAACAAAGATGATGATGATTTGTTCATGGTATCTTGGCACTAGGGCCAAGCTTCCAAGAACAAATCAACATCACCTCTGCTGGTAGCTTGGCCCTAGGGCCAACAAGCTACCAGTAAAGATGATGATGATTTGTTCATGGTATCTTAGCACTAGGGCCAAGCTTCCAAGAACAAATCAACATCACCTCTGCTGGTAGCTTGGCCCTAGGGCAAAGATGCCATCAACAAAGATGATGATGATTTGTTCATGGTAGCTTGGCCCTATGGCCAAGCTACCTATTGCTGAGCCTCCATGAAGAAATCAACATCCACTTTGCTGGTAGTTTAGCCCTAGTTTGGCAGCTTGGCCCTAGGGCCAAGCTAGATTCTCTTTTGTTCCCTAGAGTTATTCTCTCAATATTGCATGGTAGAATGGCCCTTGGGCCCATCTATGCATGTGTATGGCAAGAGTTACCCTTGTAAGAGATAGCAGCTTTGGCCCTAGGGACATTCTACATCTTGTGTCAACAAAAACGGGTGAAGTTTAGAATGGCTATAGGAACATTCTACCATGAATCTAGCTTGGCCCTAAGGCAAAGCTACCAGGAAAGTGGTTGTTGATTTGTTCTTCAAAGCTTGGCTATGGGGGCAACCTAGATTTGTTGGTAGATTTATTCATGGTAGCTTGGCCCTAGGGCCAAGCTAGATTTTGTTCTCTCCCCATCTTTGATGGTAGATTTATTCATGGTAGCTTGGACCTAGGGCCAAGATAGATTATCTTGTGTTCCCTAGAGTTATTCTCTCAACATTGCATCATATAATGGCTGTTGGGCCCATCTATGCATGTGCGTGGCAAGATTTACCTTTGCATTAGAATGACCCTAGTGCCGTTCTCCACTCCCTTGTATATCAAATATTGGTAACTTTTAGAATGGTCCTTGCACCGATGTCTACATGTGTTTGCACAAAATATTAAAATATAACAAAATTGTGAATCATGCTATGGATGATTTTAAAAAGCACGTTATGGAAGGTTTTCATTTGGATGTAAGTATGATTATTTTTATATGATTGACTTATTTTTATTTTAACTCGTTTCAGGTGCACGGATGGCTCCAAAGATGAAAATAATTGCATTTCCATCAAATGTTGACATGCGAGTAGTGAGCCAAAGAAGTGGCACATGGACTTCTACAATCTCCATGTTCAAAAAATTCACAAGATGCATCTTTTCCTTCGGTTGCTAGATGACAATGCATCTTTCAAAGATAAAGGGCAAATAATGGTTTTTTCCATGTCAGTTGGTTGACTAGCACCCAAAAATTCAATGTATTGATGTTAAGGTACTAGGTGCATTATCTTATCAACTTTCTCCTCAAGTGTATGTCAAAAATAACATGGTAGCAAACCAAGAGGACACTATGCTCTCTAGAGGATGGAAGTTGGATGTCAATAATACCTCTGATATCACTACTGACAAGCCATAAGATGTTATTATACAAGTCTTGGGAAAGAAAGCTCCAAAGCCCCTTGAAGCTACATCAAGTTCAAAGAAGGCAAGATCTTCTCCACAAAAATAGGGCAACATTTTTTATGTGAATGAAGTAAATCTTGTGCCATCGAGAGATGGAGGTTCTCAACAGGTACCTTCAGATTTGAACATTATGAATTCCAAGAACTTGGCAAGGAAGGCTAAAAAGGTAAAGGATTTAAATCTAGGGGGTATGGGCAAGTATGAAAAGTACTGTCCACTTGGTTTGTACATAGATTATGAAATTCTAGTAATGAAATGTGTGTAAGCTCCCAAACATTATTTATGTCTTCCATTGGAAAAGGACAAACTCAAACTATGTGTGGAGTGGTATGTTGAGCATGCAAATAACCTAAGGTCTTGTGCATATTTGATGACGATAAAGAATATTAGAAAATAGGGAGGGAATGCAATGACCAAAGAAGAGGTGGTAATTGAAAAGCTCCACGATTATGATTACTGGATCATAGATGGGCG
Organism: Cibotium barometz; assembly: GCF_041138505.1. Classification (NCBI taxonomy): domain Eukaryota; kingdom Viridiplantae; phylum Streptophyta; class Polypodiopsida; order Cyatheales; family Cibotiaceae; genus Cibotium; species Cibotium barometz. The sequence goes on from NC_141082.1 coordinate 40,130,835, forward strand.
ACATTTTATCTATGCAGCCAAGGTCATTTTTAGGACTCAATTTCTTGAGAACATGGTTTATTTGAGGAATATTTATGTTGTTTGAAATGCTTGGACTGTCAATGCACCACCAAAGTCTATATGGCTATCTAAAGGATGGCAAATTTGGAGGACCAAGCAGTGTTTAAACAACAAACCTATAGTGATATACTCAAGCACTTGAGAGCCCAATGGGAATTTTATCACAAAACCTCAAGGCCGGCGGTACTTGGACTTGTAAATGGACATGCATCTCGCTCAAATTGGGATTTAAGTAACTGTTTCTTATGTTTTCTATCTTATATGAATTTTATAGATAAGTTAGAATTTGGATATTCTTATTGCTTACTTTTTGTTTGTTCATTTATTTTTGTAGAGATTCATTGCGAGTGCAAAAACATTGATGGGTGCCTACTTTCCACAGAAGGATCACAGATGGTTGCTTGTTCAGACAAGATCTTTACTACTTGGCTAGAAATTATAGAAGGTGTTGAGGATCAATTGAAGGAAGAAAGCCTAACCCTTCTAAAAGGTTAGGCTTTCTTATAGAAGGTGTTGAAAAAGGATCAATTGAAGGAAGAAAGCCTAACCCTTCTAAAAAGTTAGATTCTTGTGTAGGCCAGAAGACCAGGAGGTGAAGATCATTCAATTCGAGCTAAAATCAGGAATAATCTTGATTTTTAAGGGTACTTCTAAGGACAAGATTGACATGTCATACCGTGTAACACTAATGAAGCAGGATAAAGTCATACAAGAGCAGTTAGTCATTGAATTTAGTAAATTGGATGATGTAAAGAAGTGCCACAATTGGGAAGAGTTGACTGCATCTTATAATGTTAATGGTAATGTATATCAAGTGCTGCAAAGTGGAAGTGTGAACAATGGATAAAGGCTAAGTTGCAAGTTGGAAAGGCTATCCTAGAATTCCCTTTGGATGTAAAAATTTACATTCAATGGATTATCACTGTCAGCAAATAGGTGCCGGCTTTTAATGATTATCCTTGGCGTGTTTCTATGGTGAGATTGGGGATGGAGGGCAACTAATTTCTTGCTCAATACTTCATTGACCCAATGTCGATTGGATTATGTGTTTTGAATAGCATAATACAGGGTCCTACAAGGGAGATGAAATGTAGTGTGGAGAGGTTTTCATAGTTATTGAATGGTATCATGGCTATCACTGGTGGTATAGGTCTCTCCTGATATGTATTTCTTGCATTCTTAAAGATCATTGATGCTATGAGTCTGCAAGAAGCCTTAAAAAATGTACAGGGATGGAACAAACTATTTATGGGGCACAATAGATTTTGTGAGAGATGCACCATGCAGTGGTGCGGCCCAGCTTTTCAATGTGCTAGTTCTCTTAAGTAAGGAAGATTTTGAGAAGGGTATGATCAATTTGTTGGCTTGATGGATCTTGTCTTGGATGTAGCTCTTTTAAACCAAGACTATGATATCATCAAATGTTTAGATGCCATAACTTATTTGCGATACAACAAGGCCATTGCCATCAATCAGTGTATTAAATTGTATTTTATGCAAGATCTCATGCTCATTGATGCTTTCAGTAATGGTTTTGTGTCAAGATATGCACTCAAATCAAAAAGAGATTTGATATGCTTAGTTGACAGTTCCAAGGAAGTGAAGAGGTGAAATCAAAGCTTCCATGCATTGCAAAGATGAACAGTGATATTAGATAGTGGACAGCTCCAAGGAAGTGAAGAGGTGAAATCAAAGCTTCCATGCATTGCAAAGATCAACAGTGATATTAAATAGTGGATAGGAATTCCTAAACAACCAAAACCTGATGCCCCTACCTCCATTGCATGTAGTTCCCAACCAATTCAAATGAGTCCTTAACCAACTACAATAATATTTGACCATTTAAGTGTGGTAGAAATCATTTTATGCTTTGAGGATGAAGAGGATTAAGCTATATTTTATATTTTATTGTAAAAACTATTTTAATGGTATGCAATGACATGATAATGCTCAATATAGTGACGCAAAATTGATAAGTCTTAAGTTTTTATTTGGCTGATTATCTAAATTTAGAATGATCCTTGGGCCAATCTCTACATAAATATTAAAATATTAATACTTTCAAGATTGGTCCTGGCTCCATTCTCCACTCCCATTTTGTCAACCACTTGTAAATTGTAGAATTATCCTTGGACCAATTTGTTTATAGAATGGCCCTAGGGCTATTTTATCATGAAATCTTGAGAGAATGGCCCTGGGGACACAAGATAATCTAGAGTGACCCTTACAAGAGAATCTAGCTTGGCCCTAGGGCCAAGCTACCATGAACAATTCTCTTGTGATCCCTATAGCCATTCTCTCAAGATTGCATGGTAGAATGGACCTTGTGCCATTCTTGCAAGCACAATGTAGTTTGGAATGGCCCTAGGGTCAACAAGCTACCAATGAATGGACCTACATCTTCTATGCTAGTAGTAGACTAGTCATAAGGCCAAGCTGGTAGATTGGTCATAGGGCCAGGCTACCATGAACGAATCTACGTCTTCTTTGCTGGTAGACTGGTCATAGAGCCAAGCTATCATCAACAAAGCAACACCATCTTTGATGGTAGATTGGCCCTAGGGCCAAACTAGATTCTTTTATGTGTGGTAGCTTGTGGTCCAAGTGTCACTCTAGGTTATCTTATGTTCCCTAGAGCCATTCTCTAGAGATTCCATGGTGGAATGGCCCTAGGGCCATTCATCCAAGCACAATGTAATTTAGAATAGCCCTAGTACCATTATACCTACATAATGTGCTCGAAAATGGTGCTAGGACCATTCTCCACTCCACTTGTAAATTTTAGAATGGTCCTTGGGCTAATCTCTACATATACTCACATAGGTTTTAGAATTTTCCTTGTGCCAATCACTTCACAAAATGGCCCTAGGGAACACAAGAGAATCTAGCTTGAACCTTGCAAAAGAATCTAGTTTGGCCCTAGGGGGCAAAGCTACCATGAACAAATCTACATCATCTTTGCTGGTAGATTGGTCAAAGGGCCAAGCTACCATCAACAAAGCAACACCATATTTGCTGGTTGGTTGGCCCTAGGGCTAAGCTACCAGTAAAATTTTTGTAAGAACTATTTTAATGGTATGGAATGAAATGATAATGCTCAATATAGTGATGTAAAATTGATAAGTCTTAAGTTTTTGTTTGGCTAATCATCAATTTGTGAGAAGTTATGAATTAAGAAAATGTGTATTATTTTTCTTTTATACTATTATATACTAGAAAAAAACATAATAGATTTTATAATATATAGCAAATAATCTTCATCATAATTGAAATTGGTGGTATGTAATACAAGCTAGACCTAGAAACAAACACGTATTTAAAGATAATGATATTGAGGAAAAAATGGAAGAAGGTGATAATGTCCCCAATGCTTTGGAGGGTAATCAAAGACATCCTCATAATGTAAATATTATTGATGAACCAACTCATAGAACATGAGGAGGGCTCATCATCTAATGAATTACTGATGATGATGTCATTGAGAATCAACTCATAGAACATGAGAAGGGCTCATCATCTAGTGAACTTACTATAGTAAATCTTCAAATCCTTCTATGGATGGTAATTAATTCCCTTTTAATCGTGAGTTCAAAGCAAAAGGAGATATGGAGATCGCATAGAAATTAACCTATTTGAAGCCATGGACCTTTATGGGATGAATAATGATAAAATTTCTTTTATATTTCCAAATAAAATGTGTTTGCTCTAATATTTTTAATAAAATGGAATAAGTAAATTTATTTTCTAATATCAACGCACATATGATGCACATATTGACACTCTTATGGATAATTTTTACACTTATTGATGAAATTATTTATGCTTATATAGAGGCCCATAAGATCACATGCCTAAAAGAAACTCTCTCCTTATTAAGAACGTCGAAAATAGGTAGAGCTCCTGTAGTGAATCAAAAACTTGATGAAAGAATGACAGAATCTAGTCCATAAACATAAAAACTTGATGTAAGAATGCTAGAATATAGTCTATAAAGATAAAAACCTACATGCCCCCCCACCCCAATTTGATCACAATGACCGTTGGGAACTGCTCAATATTTTGAGTTTTTTTGACTCTTTAAATTCACTAACACTACTAAATCAAAAAATCATTCCATTAAGGTTTTTTTAGTGAGAACCAAGAGCTCTTTTATATTTTTTGCCAGATTAAGATATCTAAAATTCATGCTAGCACTCTAATGCAACTAAGAACAACAAAAAATGTAATTAACATGCAAAATATAAGCTAAACTACTCTATGTCTAACCATTAATAAGAGCTAAAGAATACCTAAAATGCATTCCTCCTACGAATAATGCAATCTAAGCCTAGATTTCTCTATCCATGTTATATGGACAAAAACAATTAATGCATTCCGAATGCAAATAATGCAATGTAAGCCTAGATTTCTCTATGTCCATGCTTTATGCATTCCCAATGAAAATAATGCAATGTAATCCTAGATTTCTCCATGTCCATGCTATATGGACACAAACAACTAATCTCCATGCAAATAAAACAAAAGATTTAGCTAAACATAAGCAAAAAGTCATCCTTTAGGAATTAAAAACATGTACATTTACTCAAAAATACTATTAAACCCAACTCTTTTTCATGGAGATCCACTACTCAATAGTATGCGTAATGGTTAAACCAAAAATTTAGAGAAAAGATAAGAAAAAAGCCAACAAATTTTTCTTTAGGCACAGTAACATCACCAAAAACATATAGGCTTAGAGAATAACTATATCAACCACTTTACAGGGCATGTAAACAATCAATCTTTCTATTTACATATACTACTATGAGAGGAAATTCAAATTTTACTCATTTACAACTGCCAATTAAATATATACACGGGGTACTCGCCACTAACCAAAAAGGGGAACTCCGAAAAGACATGTCACAAGGATATGTGATATATTTAACTCACCCAGATATTAATTACAAAATATTATACTATAAGAAATATTATTTAAAATGGATTTACAAAATCATGAAGATTTTATGAGAGATTTTCAAATATACTTTTAAAAAGTCGATCATTACATAATACAATGACTTCAACATAAACAATTTAATATAATGCTTACAACGTCAAAAATTTAAAGGGAGGACTTGAGTTTGATCATGTAAGTTATCATTATATTATAAGAAATATTATTTAAAATGGATTTACAAAATCATGAAGATTTTATGAGAGATTTTCAAATATACTTTTAAAAAGTCAATCATTACATAATAAAATGACTTCAACAAACAATTTAATATAATGCTTACAACGTCAAAAATTTAAAGGGAGGACTTGAGTTTGATCATGTAAGTTATCACAACATTGTAAGGGACATGGTTGGAGGGGGAAGCCCTCACATGGATCACTATGTGTAAGATTGGTAAACCTTTGAAAACGGTGGAGTTAAAAAATATTAATTTTAAAGATATTAGGAACCTTATCAAAAGAGATCTCAACATTTAAGTTACAACTAAAATATATTGTAGAACAACAATGATTTTGTCTTACAACTAGCCTTCTTAAGCATATGATTGTTTGGTGTCATAATCAAATTAAGTTTTTCCTTGAGAAGGTTTTATTGTGATTTGATACAATCTAAATATTATTGAGGACCTACTTTACTTTTCTTAAACGGCAATATGATAAGGAGAGCCAATTATAGCACCACTGTCAATACCAATTGTGCACATTGAAATGGTTAATGGCATTCAAAGTTGCCTCACTTTTGGGTAGATCTAAAATGTGGTCATCATGATGGGATAGGGTATTTAGGGATAAGTACATAAGGGAAATGCATGAAATAGATTAAGTGAATAAGGATTTAGGGGGTGGAATCTCTTTCATGGAGGGCAAGTTGGAACTCAAGTGGTTGCTTGCGGTTAGTAGCCTCAATGAGGCATGCATCCAAGCTTGAGTAATCGGAATCCTTTTGGGCTATTTCCTCCTCTAATGACATGATTCTTGTTGTGGACACTTTGAGTTGCTCTTTGTAGTCTTGTTATGTGCTTTTGTACCATCTTCCATGTTATGTGATCTTGTATTGCACATGTCCTCTCTCATGTGTCATATGACATATATACCTTGTCCATGCCATTGACACAATGACAGGTTTAGTTTCTATGTATCAGTTCATGCAATATAATATACTTCAAGTTGAAAAACCCAAGGGTTGGGTTGAGAGAGTTGACATGCTTTCTCCCCAAAATTATGAATATTGATGCTGGGTCCTCTCCCTCTATTTTACGTGTTGAGTGTAAGAAGTTAAATATCCAAGTTTTCTAGAAGATGATGAATGTGGAAAGGCTAGAGTGATCATATAGTGGCACAAGGCCCTCTGAAAAGGTCATGTTTTGTATTGGGCTTACAAGGTAGGATAATTTAAAAATGTCTACTCTAGTGTGAAAGTCCATTAGGTGCCCAAAGGATTGTGAATAGTGTGAGTATATAAGTTATTTTCCATTCTTGTAAGATGCTCTCTCTCTCTCTCTCTCTCTCTCTCTCTCGTTTTCCGAATTTTGGTGAGTTGTCACACAAGCTCATCTATGTGTGGGAGGGGTAAGACAATTCTGCCTCCACTCCGTGATTGCTTCAGAAAGCTTCTCTTGGGCTTTGTTGATGTCGTCTTTAGTGCACCCGCCATGCTCTCATATGCCACGAACAAGATCTGCAACATACTGCTTTCTGCAAAGAGCAGTGTTGTATGCATCTCCATCATTTTTTTAAGATTCCTCCCCAGCCTCTCAAGATGTCCAGCATCTTCCCCTGTAATCAAATCCCTCTTCAGAAATATAAAAGATCTTGTTTCTACCAGTTTTGGCCTAGAGAGAGAAAATCTTCTAGAGAGTGGTAATTAAATTTTTAAATATTTTTGGATAGAAAAATATCTCATCTTGTTAAAATAAGTTTCCTTGAAATAGAAGTTCAAAAAGATTTTCAGAAGGTGCATTAGAAATTAAGTATAATATGTTCAAGAGGCATTATCTTGGGGGGTGAAGATTTTTTTAAAATTTTAAATTAAGGTTCCTATGGACCAGTAAGATTCATCCAAATGTAGAGAGGAGATAAATGAAAAAATAAAAGAAAAATCCCCCAAAAAAGAGTAAATACTCACATAAGATAAAGAGTTGACTAAGTTAAAAAAGAGAGATATTTCGGTGAAATGATGCATTTTTGACACCTCTGCATGGGGGAATTCCCCTCATGAAGGAGGCATCTATTTCACATTCTTGAATGAGTTTTAAACTCCCAAATAATGAGATATTTTTATCTCTCCTCTCTCCTATTTCAACTAGATCCAAAAAGTGAGCAAAACTGACCTAAAAATGGTCAAAAATTGACCAAACTGATCTGGAAAATTCTAGAATCAATTAGCTTGGTTAGAAGCTTATTTTTTCCTATAAATAGAAGCCCTCCCCTTTGTTGAAACTCAATAGTGTTTTGCACTATTACCCTACCTCTCCCAAGTGCCAAAGACTGTGAATTTTACTCATAATTCACTAGTTTTTTACCTTCCCTCTTTCAAAAGATTGGTGGCCACTCTTGTCTTAAACAAGAGTTAAACCCTCAAACCATCAAGCCAAAGGAAAGCTCCCAAAGTATCTATGTAAGTTAGAGATTCTTCTCTTTTTCATTCCTTTTATGGTTTTTATGGTTTTTTTAATGATTTTTGTCTTCTCTACATTACAAATGATGTTATGCCTTATTGCAAAAGGCATTCCCCTCTCTTCTCTAGTAAATCCAACCATTCTTTATCCTAGGTGAATGATTAATGAATAAAATCAAGTTTTTCATAATGTTTCTCTTAAATAAGTAGAAAATCTTGATGCATTTCTAAATAATTTTAGAGGCTTAAAATTGCAAAATGGTCAGTCATACAAAGGAGGTTATGGCAAAATTTTTCAAAAATTTAGAAAGAAGTATTATCTTTCATTATTCTAAAAGAGTAATCCTTATGATTTCTATATTCTAAAGTGTCATTTTCAATAGAAGATGCATTTTTGTCATGAACCATAGAGCTTGATTTCCACATGTACATAGGGGCCCATGGGCAAAAGGAGAAAGTGACTATAAATAGGGCTTGGGGTACATTCGTAGGGGCCTTTTGACACTTTTACTAACTTTGGTCATCTTGTACCTTTGGGCTCCATCTATGGAGATTTGGCCTTCCATGGTCATCCTCTTGGTGTGTGGTGAGAGGTTAAACACACTTAGGCTATTTGTGCATCTTATCTTGCTACATGCACTTATAGATTCTCTCTCTTTTGCATATTCATGTGATGAGCCATTTGATCACTAATCTCATGATTAATGGATGCTAGATTCTTGCTTTGATGTGTTTGATTCCATATTTTAATCTAGATCCATTTCATTTGGTATCAGAGCCTTGATTTTGATCCATTGTCAAGGTTTTGGACATGAGATTAGTCATTTTCTTGAGAATGTTTTGAATTTTCTCTTGATTTCTTGGAGTTTTAGCTTAATCTTGCTTAATTTCTACTTAATCTTTGAAGATTAGTGGAGGGGAGGCATCATTTCATGTGATTTCATGGAGATTTAGCTCAATTGGACCTAATTTGGACACCTGGACCAAATTTTTGGGACGGGGTACAAAAATTAAAAAAATTTGAATTAATCATCTTTTAATCTCTCTGTTAATCACGTTTATCTTTTGTGCTTCTTTTCCAAGATTTCCATAGCCAATACTTCTCATCTTTCCCCCGTTTTGCTCCCATTTGCTAGGGCTTTTGTTGAGCTTGAGGAGAGGAACACATAGAGTACCAATTTACATGCAAATTTCTGAAATTTTCTGAAATTTTTTCCCTCTTCCTTCCCTTTGCTCCAAACCCTAATCTCTCTCACATAGCTCACCATTGTCCATCTCTACTCACTCTAAATGGCTGAAAATGCTTTCCTATTGCTATCCTATGGCCAATGGAGTTGAGTTTGCTTCTTTCTTGACTCATAAAGCTTGGCGTTGAGCAACGTTTTTCCCACGCTTCCTCACGGCCCAAAAATCACAAGAGTAAGCTCTATTACTCTTGTGATTCCTTCCATTTGGTTGTTAGCCATGATGTTTGGCCTCTTTTTGGTGGATTTTGGGGAGTTTTTCATTGCTATTGGAGAGGGAGAAGAGGAGGTTTGAGCAGCCCACAAAAATTGCAAAAATCTTCAAGATTTGGTTCCATTGGAAGCTCTATCAAGCAACAATCCAACCATTGAAGCTTTTGGAATACCATTGGTGAGTTGCTATGGCCATTTTCTCAAGCATTGGTGATTAATCTTCATGCTATGGACAAATTGGGGTTATTCATGAGAGGAAACCCTAATCTATAGCATTTTAACATTCCTACATAACTCATGATCCATTGGAAAGTGATTACATGCTCTTATTGCTCACATCTTTCTTTAATCACACCCATTTAGATGTCATGTAGCCATATGCAAGATTCTTTGATGAATCCATGCATAAATGGATGAAGGAATGCATATGCTTGGATGCATTGATTGAGCCACATGCATGGAGTGGATGTTGGGTAATAATGAGAAGGTTTTTGCTATGGACATGATGCTTTTATGCATTGGAATGATGCTATTGAGCATTGGAAGAGCTTGATGTGTGATTGGAATCAATTGGTAATGCTACATTAAAATGCAAGTTGATGCCCTTGAATGCCATTTGATGCCAATTACTCATAAGCAATGCTTATGGAAGTGATACCAATTGGATATTGATATCATTGGTATATGGTATTACCTCACTTGTGCTTATTGATTGCTGTTGGATCTTTGGATGAGTGGTGGACATTTGGAGCTATGTGGATAAGCACGAGTTCATGCATAATGGTTTATGAGTATATTGTAATGGGTATGAGTCATGCCATATCCTTGTAATAAGTGATCCACCTCATTTTCAGATTCAAGCTATATGCACCTCACAATTGTTTGCACTCACTTCAATTTCCAGAAACTAGATATGTTGGTGAGGGTACCCCGGGTGTTGCCGGAGAGGCCCTAGCGAGGAGCATGGCTTGAATCCACCGTGCCATGAGTGCCGTGGTAAAGCGGTACGGTGGAGGATCAGGTGTGGATGTGAAGACTTGGCCTCAACCCGTGCCTTGGCTCGAACTAGGTACGGGGGTGAGAAGAGCTTGGCCGGGAGATCGGCAAGCTTCAATGCACTACACCGACGATCCTCTTGGTTTATGTACATGGCAATGGCACCTTAATGTGGACATCTCATGGGAATTGATAAGAGGATTATGGATTTTTGCATTGTTACTTGAGAAAAATTGAGATTTACCTCCTAAAGCAAAGGAGACTATGTCAAAATTTTCTCAAATTTCTAGTTATACATGGACAATTGAAGCTTGTGGAGCATAATTTGCAGACCTTTGGATGCCAATGAGGTGCGGAAGGTGTTGACATTGGTTTGGGAACAAACAAGGATCAATTGGACACAAAAAGGGTCACTTTGGCAAGAATCTACAGATTCACAAAAACCCTAATTCAGTCCCAACCCTTTTGGACTGAATTAAAAGGGACCATATGAGCTCTTAGTGCTTCCTTAGAGCTACCCAACGAGCCCTTAAGCTCCGCATTTTGATCTCTCTTTAGGGTAGAATTTAGGGTTTTTGTAGAAATAGTAAACCCTAATTCAGTCACAGGGGTTTGAAGTTTTTCTAGATCTAATTATAAAGGTTTGTAGTACTCGTCGAGGGCTTCGATTTTAGCTAAAAAGTTTTGCATTTGGATATCTTTAGCTCAAGTTATACCCAAAATACCGTTTCAGCCTATAACCCTGTAAACCCTAAAAGAGAGAATAGTAGCACACCTCATCTCTTACGGGTCTTTGCATAGTGGTCTAGTACACTTCATTAGCTTTCCAACAAGCTTTAGATCACTTGAATCGGACATCCCTACCTCAATTTACAGCCAAATTTCTGGAACCAAAGGTTTCCATGGGGCCGAAGCCAATAGGGCGACCGAGGCGCAACACTTTGGCTTCGGACGAGGTAGAGGGTGAAGAGGCAATGATGGAACAAGGAATTTTGGATGCTCCGGAGGATACTCTTGGGCACACTTTAAGAGAAGGGGATACTTTTGGGCATACTTCAAGAGAAGGGAATGAGGAGTTGAATGTCGGAAGTGCCCATAAGCACACCCCACAATCTTTGCATACCATCCCCATCGATTCGATCATGCAAATGCTGATGGAAATGAATGCTAAGATGGACACGATGGCTACAAGGGTGGAAGTCAATGGTAGGCTTGACACTATGGCTACAAGGATGGAAGTTTTGGAAGAGAGGGTCGCTCGGCCAATGAGCCAACCTTCCTATGATAGTGGTTATGGTGCTTTACATGAAGGCAAGCAATTTTGGACAGCTTTTGAAGGCCGTAGGGAAGGCAAGCTACCCATGGTACAAGAGGTTTCTCCCAAGATAACACATGAGCATTTCACCAAGAATATCACTTTTGGATTCATGGCAGATACTAGAAAGCCTTCTATGCGGGAGATGAAGCCTACTACATTCCAAGCGGGTTCTTCTCAATTGGATGGAAAGCAACATGCACCTACATTCAGACATGAGGAGTCAAATCTTGGGGACCCGAGGAGAGTACCTTTGCATCCCAAAGCAAATCAGTCCTCCATGCTTGAAGAGGAGGTGTATGATATGGATGATGTGGTTGAGTTTGATTGGGAACATATGTCATTCATTGAGAAACAAAGAGAAGCTCATGATAAGTGGATGGAAATGTCGAATTTCCTCAAGAGGGAGTACAAGGATTTTGCGCAATTCCTTGGATCTTTTGTGCAAATGCAAAAGCACAAGCCCTCGCACCATCATGAGAATGCATCATCAACCGTGTCTAAGGATGTAAAGGACAAGATTTCACTCTCTAAGTTCAAGGGTGATGGTTCAGCCCCACATGAGTTGGAAGAATGGATGAATAAGTTGGATACATACTTTCAGCTCTACCCGAAGAGTGAAAGGGACAAAGTGCATTTTGCATCCTTGCATTTGGAAGACTATGCACATCAATGGTGGAGACATATGCTCAAGGAAGGAGTTATGCCACATACTTGGGAATAACTCAAGCATGAAATGAATATGACATTTGTGTCGCCTTTGGTTCTTAACCGATACCATTGAGAATGGTATGAACTCACACAAAAGGGCATGTCGGTTAGGGAGCACATCAAGAGGTTCATGAAGCTCTCTATGTTTGTGGATGGACTCAATGAAGGCATGCGATTGAAGAAGTTTGTGCATGGTCTAGATTCATACATCAAAGCGGATGTCTCGGCACAAAGACCAAGCACTATCAAAGAGGCTATGAGGTTGCGGAGTTATATGAGCCAAAGTATAAGAGGGTTCAGCCCAATGTACCTTTACATAAGCCATTTCACACTTCTTCAAATGTGGGGAAAAGTCTACCTTCTTCTACATCCACTTACACTTCCAATTTCCATACATCTTTTGGAAGTAGACAGTCCACAAGTGAAGTTCATAATGATGGTAAGAAGAGAAATGGGTTTGTCAAGGAGTCTCCTCAACCATTCAAGAAGACTCAACAGATGGATGATCCTAAGATTGAGGAATTGAGGAGCAAAGGCCTATGTTTTAACACTAGTTTGGTACCAAAAAAGGACACTTAAGTGTCCTTTTTCGGACGATGCAAATAAAATGCTACTTGCACTAGGAAAGACATATTCAAAATCCGTCTTGAGGAGTTTGAATATGTAAACTAGTGTGTCTTTAAAAAATGTAACCTTACAATTTGGATGCTGGCACGATAAGGAATTACACCCATAAATAGGACTTGCATGAGACTACAACTCAGGTTTGATAAAACCGCCTTATAAGCTTAGAGAAAAAAATCACTAAGCCCCGTGAAAAATTCCAAGTAATTATTTCATATTTGTGTCAAATATTTTGCCAAGTTTCACATGAAATAAAATTCAATTGAGAGTGTCTAAAATAGTAGGAAGTTGTGTGTGTTTGATACACCACTTTTAGCATCCATTTGTATCTAAACCAATACATGGTTTTAATGTGTTTGCAAGTTTTTTAAGGTGATACAATGCTTACTCTATCCATTGAGATCTTAAAGTTATATGTAAAAGCCCCTTAGTAAGCTACAAATATTAAATGTTTCAAAATGTCAAAACTGCACACAACAAAAATTCTGGATTTAGATTCTTGAGTGTCATACGTATTACATTCCTTAGTAAACTTGGGTCCCCGATACTACTGCGTGATGAGATCAAGGCATGGTGGAATTTCTGAGCGGGTCTTCTTACTTGCGTGTTTTCTTCCTCACCAGAAGATATGCCTTTATCCCGTTTTTGGCTTGCCTCTCAGAGGTCCTTTTAATAGGTCACCTCATACCAATGAGATAGGTGCTGCAATATCCGGCCAAATTATTCCCATAGATGAGTTACCTTATACGTGTGCAGCTTGTGAGTGCTGCCTTATACGTGTGCAGCTTGTGAGTACTGCTTTTGTGACCATATGATGGGCGGGCTTATGGAATTGTAAAAAGTTCTTCTATGTTGCTATGAATAAAGTTGAAATCTTTGTTCTTGTCTTGAGTCTTGCTCTCTTTGAGACTTTTCTTAGTGGTTAATCTTAATTAAATTTTCTCTTAGTCTCATATTCGTGCATCTTGCGATCCCCAAATTACGAGATGAGGGCATCTCGCATTTTTCAAGTGGGAGAGAATGTAAGATTCCTCCCCAGCCTCTCAAGATATCCAGCATCTTCCCTTGTAATCAATCCCCTCTTTAGAAATATAAAAGATCTTGTCTCTGCCTGTTTTGACATAGAGAGAGAAAATATTCTAGAGAGAGAATATCTAGATTTTGAATATTTTTTGGTAGAAAAATTTCTCATATTATTAAAATGAATTCCCTTGAAACAGAAATTCAAAAAGAACTTTCCAATGTACAATTGGAATTAATTGGAAATGGGTATAAAGAACCTTAGCCTAAGGGTCTAGATTTTTAGAAATTTTTGGATTATGGTCCAATTAAGGTTCCTGTGGGCCAATAGGATCAATCCATGTGTGGGGAGGAGATAAATCCAATTTGTAAAAGAAGATACCCAAAAATGAGTAAATGATCACATAAGATGAAGAGTTGACTATGTACAAGGTTTATTAGTAAGAAACTATGAGTAATATCAAAAATATGAGATATTTTGGGTATAATGATTCCATTTTGACACATATGTAAGGAAGGGGAGTCCCTTCAATGAGGCGCCTACTTCACATGCTTGATTGAGTTTTAAATCTTCAAAAATTGTGATATTTTTATCTCTCCTCTCTCTTGAACCAAACCAAATCAAAATGGAACCAAACTAAATCAAAAAGGAACCAAACTAGGTCTAAATCTAGTCCAAATTCAACCAAACTGAAATCTGGAAAATTCTAGAAATTAGTTAGCTTTGGTTAGAGCTTCCCTCTCCTATAAATAGAACATGAATCCTTTGAAAAAAATAGGAGAATTTTACTATATTAGAATTATGCTGAAATAATGCTAATTTTTACTATTCTCTAAAATTCTCTCCAAATTGGAGAAATTGGAGCTTTCCTCTTTCTTCAATCCCCATTGGTAGCTCCATCAACATACTAAACCAATTGATTGGTTGGGGGCCTCTACCGTGAACAAAGAATCAAGCAATTTGTAAGGTAAATGGTGAATTTTGATCTTTTCTATAATTTCTCAATGTTTCTCTCTTCTCAACCCCTCTCAAGCTTGATAAACTTAATTGGAATGGTTTTTGAATGCTATTGAAGTTAATTGATGAATGGTAGTGAAGAATTACATAATTGGAATGGTTTTTTGAATGCTATTGAAGTTAATTGATGAATGGTAGTGAAGAATTACATAATTTGATGAATGCTATTGAAGTTAATTGATTAATGATAGTAAAGAATTACATAAATTTTCATTTATGCTTAATTCTAATGGTTTTTATATAATTTCTCTCTCTCACTCAAGAAATGGTCATACTCATGACCCATTCTCAATCCAAATGAAGCTTTTCATAAAGCTTTTCCTTAATCCAAGATTAATCTATGCTTGAGGCCAAATTAATGACTTTTTTCTATGCTTTTAGTTTATGTATTTCATGAATATTGATGATTCAATCCATTATTGGGTTAATGATCCAATTAGGGATCATTCTAATCATTCCCTTAATAATAAGCTTTATTCTTCAAAATAAATCAAGATTTATCAATCATAGCAGCGGAGCTATGGTAAATTTTTTTATAAAAATTACACATAAAATAATTTCATTCAAAGCATGAAAAGAGGACTTCCTACCATATTCTAGGAATTATCATCCTAGATTATTTGAAAGAATTTTATTGTAATCATGAAGAAATTGATTTTTATGTTATGCATAATTGATGAATTAAGAAAAAGAGGATTTCTAGTAATTAAATTTTATGCTAAAAGAGTAATTCCTATCAATTCTATAATCTAAAAGTATCTATTTTATGCATAGAACATGCATATAGATTATTATTTTAATTTAAAAGTGTTACTTTTATCATAATTGGATTTCATGCATAGAGGTATACATAAAAGATTATTATTTTAATGTAAAAGTGTTACTTTTATCATAATTGGATTTCATGCATAGAGGTAGGCATAAAAGATTATTATTTTAATAGTGTTACTTTTATCATATTTGGATTTTATGAAAGATTATTATTTTAATAGTGTTACTTTTATCATATTTGGATTTCATACATAGAGGTATGCATAAAAGATTATTATTTTAATAGTGTTACTTTTAACATATTTGGATTTCATGCATAGAGGTTTGCATAAAAGATTATTATTTTAATGTAAAAGTGTTACTTTTATCATAATTGGATTTCATGCATAGAGGTATACATAAAAGATTATTATTTTAATGTAAAAGTGTTACTTTTATCATAATTGGATTTCATGCATAGAGGTATGCATAAAAGATTATTATTTTAATATAAAAGTGTTACTTTTATCACAATTGGATTTCATGCATAGAGGTATACATAAAAGATTATTATTTTAATGTAAAAGTGTTACTTTTATCATAATTGGATTTCATGCATAGAGGTATGCATAAAAGATTATTATTTTAATGTAAAAGTGTTACTTTTATCACAATTGGATTTCATGCATAGAGGTATACATAAAAGATTATTATTTTAATGTAAAAGTGTTACTTTTATCATAATTGGATTTCATGCATAGAGGTATGCATAAAAGATTATTATTTTAATAGTGTTACTTTTATCATATTTGGATTTCATGCATAGAGGTATGCATAAAAGATTATTATTTTAATAGTGTTACTTTTATCATATTTGGATTTCATGCATAGAGGTATGCATAAAAGATTATTATTTTAATGTGAAAGTGTTACTTTTATCATATTTGGATTTCATGCATAGAGGTATGCATAAAAGATTATTATTTTAATGTAAAAGTGTCACTTTTATCATATTTGGATTTCATGCATAGAGGTATGCATAAAAGATTATTATTTTAATGTAAAAGTGTCACTTTTATCATATTTGGATTTCATGCATAGAGGTATGCATAAAAGATTATTATTTTAATGTAAAAGTGTTACTTTTATCATATTTGGATTTCATGCAAAGGTATGCATAAAAGATTTTTTTTTAAAAGTGAGATGTGATAGGATGTGATAAGATGTGTATGAGATGTGATAGGATGTGATAGATGTGTGTATGAGATGTGATAGGATGTGATAAGAGGTGTATGAGATGTGATAAGATACATAAGAGAGGAGTTAGGATGTGATAAGATGAGTTAAGATGTGATAAGATGTGATGGGATGAGGTAAGAAGTGTATGTGATGGGATAAGATGTATATTGGTTGTGATAGGGCGAGAATGGATGTGATGTAAAAGAATAGATGTGAAGGCGTATGATGGATGTATGAATGAGGATGTGAAAATGGATGTATGCATGTAGATGTGGATGTATAGATGTGAACGTGGATGTGGATGTAGATGAATGGATGTAGATACGGATGGGGATGTATGTATGTGGATGTAGATACGAATGTGGATGTATGTATGTGGATATAGATGTATGAATGAGGATGTGAAAATGGATGTATGCATGCAGATGTGGATGTATGGATGTGAATGTGGATGTGGATGTGGATGTGGATGTGGATGTATGGATGTGGATATGGATGTGTATGTATGAATGCAGATATGGGATGTGGATGTATGAATGAGGATGTGAAAATGGATGTATGCATGTAGATGTGGATGTATGAATGTGAATGTGGATGTGAATGTGGATGTATGGATGTGGATATGGACATGTATGTATGAATGCGGATATGGGATTAGATGTATGATGTGGATGTACGAACATGGATATGTATGTAGAATAATGAATGTGAATGTGTATGTGAAATAATGTGTCGTCGATATGAGTGAATGGATGAAAATGAGTACACATATGAATGGAATGTGGAATAAGGAATGTTGGACTGAGGAGGGATAATGTGGAAAGACAAGATTTCGATATAGAAACTGTATTTTGTGATTGTTTGTAGATGACTGTTTTATGTCAAGAATACTGGGGATGCATTTTGACCGTCTTATGGATTAAGGTCATGGAGACCTAACTGATAAAGTTGCTACTGCTGACGGAGAGTCAATGGAGGATGTCTCGCGTAGCAAGGTCGAGCGAGGTCTTGACCAGCCTCGGTTCGATTTAAATGGTGAGCTTCCGGTACGCTGGATGAGGGACCAAGGAAGCGGCCTATGAGTGAAATGCTAGGTCACCTGCGAAGGATCCTAAAGGGTGCTGACCATACAGTGCTCGGGCTCTGGGTCGTGCAAGATACCCACACGTGCGTCGTGGAAGATATTGGAACAAGGAGTAAGAGTTGTTTTCTGAAATCGGGCATGGATCTGGTTGATTGACCTTACTGGTCCTCAATGGATGAGTCCATGGCTCTCTTATATGGATCTGTTGAGATTGATCTTGCTGATCTTCAATGAGGATTCCATCTTGATTTCTATATGCGAAAATATTGTCGGGTACTATGAGCTAGGAACTATTGAAAAGGTCCCTGAGTGAACAGGTGGTAAGCGTTCTGGTTGCCAATGATGCCATAAGTACACCGATAAATGAATGATTGGAAATATGGATTCAACAAGAGATTTCGAGGGTTGTCATCAGTGACATAATGGTTTCATTAAAGGATTGTTTAAAAGTTAGTTGATGCTGAGAAAAAGGCAATTTCATCTTGGGTGTGTAAGTGGTGTGACTAGTTTTATGTTTGCATGAATTTCCGGCTAGGGGGCCTGGGAACTCTTTTCCCTGGTACCTGGGACAAAACCTAACCAAATTCCTGATTGGATCCCATCACTACAGTGGTTGGGTTGGCTAACCCATGGGACTGGGGATGGGGTTAGGCTGGACTGATGGATCCGTAAATCGAGACTCAACTTCTGTTGTTACGATAGATAAAGTAAATCCCGGCAGCGGCGGCGGCGGCGGATAGTAATTGTTCTATGGATAGGAATCAATGGTTGTGCCTCTTGATGGGGAAAAAAGCGTTGATCCCAATGATCCAAGTGCAATCTGTCCCTTGATTCTGACTATGGAACTTACGAGTTCAGTCAGATCAGTTCAATTAAGTAAGGCTTTTGACTACGTTGAGGGAGAGTTATCCTAGTGGAATCGCCTGTGCTTTTTGGGTAAAGAAAGTTTTTCCGGGTTCGGTTTTGGATAAATCGACGGATTAGTCTCTTTTCCGGATATCCGTGGTGGGCGAGGCCCCGAGTGTGGGACCCCTACCCCGCGCAAGATGTGCTACTTCCGCTGCAAGCACCCGAATCCATTGCGCAGTGGGAACAGGGATCTCACATCTAGAGCCAAGCTGCTCTATGTACATATTGCAACTTTTGTATAAATAAAGAAATGTATTCCGGAGAAAAATTCATTGTTGTATAAGTGATTGTTTATGAACGATTCGATAAAGAAAAGTCTGTTATCGGACATATGTCATAGATCTCCAATAAGATCATTGTCGTGTTTAAAGAAATTGTTTTCCGAACCTCTTAAGTCTTAGGATCTGGTGGATAATATCAAAATAAAAATTTAATAATATATAAAATTTTGGCAAAATCATGAGACGAGGAAACCGTGGCCGTCAGCCAAACCCTCTCTCTAAAGATGACGAGCTTGACCCTGATGTTCCGCAAGGCTCTTCATAGGACTGAGCAAGGACCCTTCAAAGGAGAAGGGGAGAACCTGGGCGAGGCTGTGGAGAAATGGGTGGAAGCCATGGAAGAGTATTTTGACGTCACAGGCTACAATGAGCGGAGCAAAATGGCTCTTGCCCGGCTGAAAATAGTGGAAACAGCCAGGGTAGCATGGAGGAACCACTATGACACCAACCGTCTGGACAGAAATACTAAGTCCTGGAACGACCTAAAAACCTATCTAAGAAAGAGATTTTGTCCCCCTGGATTTTTGGAAACCAAAATGAACGAATTTTTAGAGCTAAAGTAGGAGAGCAAAACCATCGAGGAGTATCACCAGGCCTTTGCTCTTCTACTCAAATATTCACCACCTCTAGATGAAGAGCAACTCATGGCGAGGTTCATTCGGGGAATGAACGAACCCTTGGACACATTGGTCAAAAATGTCAAGCCATTGTCCATGGCTGAAGCAGTAAGAATGGCAAAAGACTTGGCCAAAACTTTTGTAGTAAAGGTCTCGCCAAAGCCTGCACCCTCTAACTTCAAAAGATTCCAAGCCCAGGGAAGTACTTCAAACTTTCCACCCCCGAAGAGGCAGCAAGGCTCGAATCAGAATCAGGATGCAGGAAGAATCCGAAGTGAAGGAAGACCCTTCTCCCAGAATACTTTCTCAGGAGCCCCACCTCTTTCAAGAAATCAGATGGATGAGCTCAGAACTGAAAACTGATGTTTTGGATGCCAGGGTTTTGGTCACCAGTTAAAAGATTGCTCGACTCCTGCCATGTCCAACAGGGAAGTCAAGGACCCCGAGTTCAGAGACCAACCCCTTCAAACCAGTCTCGTCTTGCCCAAGCCAGGGTAACCCCAGAAGAACTCCAGCTCAGCCATCTGCCTCTGTCTAGAGCAACCTCAGAACTCCTTTCCAGAACTGGGGCAACCAAAGAGAAAGAGTTCCACCTCAGACTGCAGCAGCCAGAGCAGTCACAATTTCAGATGTAGTAGAAGAGGAAAGAGGGCAGATCTATGCTGCAATTGAAAACCAAGGGCCTAACCATCAGCTCTCAGTCATCCATACTCTAGCAGAGTATCAGGGTAAGCCTTTTAAACTTTTGATTGATTCAAGTAGTTCTCATTCATTCATTTCCCTTGGATGCTTGCATAAGCTAGTCTTAGAACAGAAATCACGGAAACCTATGCAAGTAGAATTGGCCAGTGGGAAGAATCTTTTCACTCACCATGAGAAAGATATTGAGTTCAATCTAGATGGTAATGTAACCGACTGTCAATTCAAAATCTTACCTCTAGGAGTTTTTGACAGGATCCTTTGAATGGATTGGCTCCACAAAAATCAAGCTAACATACACTATCACAATGGAACCATTTCCTTCCATGACCTTCACGGGAACAAAGTTAAAGGAACTGGAGTTTCCGGATCCCCAGATCTTCAGTTAGTAAAAGCTTCCACGTTGCTAAAGGGACTTAGGAAAAAGCAGCAAATTTATGTTGTCAAAATGAACCCAGTAGACTCAAAGCTTAAGGCTAAAGAACCAGAATGGTTAAGTGAATTTGATGATCTATTCCCAGCAGAGCTAACAGAGATGACTCCAATTCGGGAAGTAGACCATGTGATTGAATTGACCCCCGAAGCTCAACCAGTACAAAATGCCAATTCTTGAAGCCATCAAACTCAAGGAACAGCTTAGGCAGCTGTTAGAACAAGGGTTTGTGTAAGACCCAGTGTTTCACCTTGGGGTGCGCGAGTTCTCTTTCAAAAAAAGAAAGATGGAACGCTTAGATTCTGTGTGGACTACAGAGGTCTAAATCAGCTGTGACAATTAAGAATAAGTATCCTATCCCAGGAATTGATGAGCTTTTGGATAGGCTAAATGGAGCCAAGATCTTCGCAAAGATAGATCTCAAATCTGGGTATTACCAGATCAGGATCAATGATCAAGATATACCAAAAACAGCCATCAATACTCGCTATGGGCATTATGAATTTACTATCATGCCATTCGGATTAACTAATGTCCTAGCTACATTCAATCGCCTAATGTAGGACATCCTCAGAGAACACTTGGATGATTTTGTTCTAGTTCTCTTTGATGACATTTTGATTTACTCAAAGAATGCAGCTGACCATGAGACTCATGTCAGAAAAGTTCTTGAGATTCTGAGGAAGCATCAACTCTTTGCCAAAAAGAGCAAATGCACTTTCTCTATCGACCACGTTGAATACTTGGGCTTTCTGGTATCCAAAGATGGAATTTCTCCAGATTCCGCAAAAGTCCAAGTAGTCATAGATTGGTCGGAACCAAAGACAGTGAAAGAAGTCAGAGGATTCTTGGGATTAACTGGTTGGTATAGGATTTTCATACCAAAGTATGCTCTCATAGCTTCTCCCCTGACTAACCTTCTCAAAAAGAATACCCCATTTCAATGGTCTGCCAGGTGCCAGAGTGCTTTTGATAAGCTGAAGACCGCCTTGGTAATAACCACTCTCGTTCTGAAGCTGCCAGATTTTCCTCTGCCCTTTGAGGTAGTAAACTGATGCAAGTGGTTTTGCCCTGGGAGGTGCACTCATGCAAGAAGGTCATGCAGTGGCCTATGAATCCCGAAAGCTCAGAACGCATGAGAAGAATTATGCTGTCCACGACCTGGAATTACTTTCAGTAGTCTATGCCTTAAAGTTGTGGAGACATTACCTACTGGGAAAAAGATTCACTTTGATGACAGATCATCAGAGCTTAAAGTGGATCTTTACTCAGAAGGACCTCAACATGTGCCAAAGAAGGTGGATGCAGACCCTGCACGAATTTGATTTTGAAATCAAGTACCGCCCAAGCAAAGAAAATGTGGTAGCCGATGCCCTCAGCAGAAAAGCCTCCTTGCTTGCAATTATTGTAGTATCAAATCCTTTGATTATTGAAGCAAGTGAGAAGATCATGCAGGATAGATTCTTTGGCCCTATTGCTACCCTACTTATGCAGGAAAGCAAAACTCCTCATGAGTTTAACAGAGTTCAAGGGTACAGCGTAGATGATGGCATTATGTATTATAATCACAGGCTATGCATTCCCAATGATGAGGGAACCAAGGACCAAATTCTGAATGAAGCTCATGATAGCCTTATAGCAGGACATCCAGGTTTCATCAAAACCTACATGTCTGTAAAGAAAATCTTCTTTTGGCCTGGTCTGAAAAAGGATGTACTGAATCATGTATGTCAATGTCTGACATGCCAGAAAGTCAAAGCTGAGAGAGTAAAAATGCCTGGGAAGTTACATCCATTGGACGTCCCCTAGATGAAGTGGGAATGTATCAGTATGGACTTTATTACTGGATTACCTTCAGTGCAATCTGGTTTTGACAGACTAACCAAAGTTGCCCATCTGATCCCAGTAAAAGAAACCTACACTGCAGTGGATGTGGCCAGAGTGTTCCTCAAAGAAATCTTCAGATTGCATGGCCTACCCAGGAGAATAGTAAGTGATCGAGATCCCAAGTTTACTTCAAGATTCTGGACTGCATTTTTCGAAGCAATGGAAACTTTCTTGGATCTTAGCACAGCTTATCACCCTGAGACCGATGGTCAAACTGAAAGGGTAAACCAAGTAATCGAAGATATACTTTGGTCATGCTGTGGCAGAGAACCCAAGAAGTGGCTAAGCTATCTCATCTAGTCGAGTTTACCTACAATGCTTCTTATCACTGAAGTATCGGGATGATCCCTTTTAAAGCTCTGTATGGACAAGATTGCTTAACTCCATTAACTTGGTCCGACCCATTGATTAGGGTCGAGATGTCCAGACAGATGCTTGATGACATGGAGCAACAGATGCAGTCAATTCGTAAAGATATTAAAGCTTCCAAGGATCGACAAAAGCAATATGCAGATAAGAAGAGGATAGATAGAGAATTCAAAGAAGCAGATATGGTCTTCATTCAAGTACGGCCCAAAAGAAGTTCTTTATCTCTTGGGAAGTACAAGAATTTATCCCCCAGATATTATGGGCCATATCTGATTACAGAGAAAGTAGGTGACTTAGCCTACGACCTTCTTCTGCCTCCTTATCTCAAAGTTCATAATGATTTCATGTAAGCCTTCTAAAGAAATATGTGCCAAGCCCAAATCATGTGCTTGATGATGAAATCCTGACTTCTTCAACCCAAGGGCAGATGGAACTCCAACCTGAAGAAATTCTCGATGTTTGAGAAAAGATTCTCAGGAACAGAATTCTCAGAGAATTATTGGTAAAATGGAAGTTCTATCCTTTTGAAGATGCCACTTGGGGGAATGAAGCCGATCTATTGCGGGATTAACCCCAGTTTGCGAGATGAGCGCATCTTGTGTTTTTCAAGTGGGAGAGAATGTAAGATTCCTCTCCAACCTCTCAAGATGTCCAGCATCTTTTCCTGTAATCAAATCTCTCTTCAAAAATATAAAAGATCTTGTTTCTACCAGTTTTGGCCTAGAGAGAGAAAATCTTGTAGAGAGTGGTAATTCAGTTTTTAAATATTTTTGGATAGAAAAATATCTCATCTTATTAAAATACGTTCCCCTGAAACAGAAGTTCAAAAGATTTTCAGAAGGTGCATTAGAAATTAAGTATAATCTGTTCAAGAGGCATTATCCTAGGGGAGTGAAGTTTTTTTTTAAATTTTAAATTATGAGTAAATACTCACATAAGATGAAGAGTTGATGTGAGATCCCTGTTCCCACCGAGCAACGGATTCGGGGTACTAGTAGCGGAAGTAGCACTTCTCGCGTGGGGCAGAGTCCCACACTCGGGGCCTCGTCCACCACGGATATCCAGACAAGAGACTAATCCGTCGGTTTTTCCAAAACCGAACCCGAAAAAACTTCCTTTATCCAGAAAGCATGGGCAATTCCACCAGGATAACTTTTTACTCTAACGTAGTCAAGACCATTACTGATCAAACTGATCCGACTGCACCTATAAAGGTACTCCATCAGATCAAGGAAGAAACTTGCACTTGGATCATTGGGATCAACACTTTTTTTCCCATTAAGAGGCACAGCCGTTGATTCCTATCCATAGAACAATTACTGTCCAGGATTTACTTCATCTATCATAATAACAAAAATTGAGTCTCGATTTACGAATCCATCAGTCCAACCTAACCCCATCCAGTCCCATGGGTTAGCCAACCTCCCAACCACTGTAGTGATGGGATCCAATTAGGGATTTGGTTAGGTTTTGTCCCGGGTACCAGGGAAAAGAGTTCCCAGGCCCCCTAGCCGGAAGTTCATACAAACATAAACTAGTCACACCACTTACACACCCAATATGAAATTGCCTTTTTCTTAGCGTCAGCTAAGAAAAACTAGTCACACCACTTACACACCCAATATGAAATTGCCTTTTTCTTAGCGTCAGCTAACTTTAAAACAATCCTTTAATAAAACCATTATGTTACTGATGATGACAATCCTCTAAATCATTGGTTGAATCCATATTACCAATCATTCATTCATCGGTGTACTTATGGCATCATTGTCAACCAGAACGCTCACCACCTGTTCACTCAGGGGCCTTTTCAATAGTTCCTAGCTCATAGTACCCGACAAATCAAGATGGAATCCTCGTTGAAGATCAGCAAGATCAATCAACAGATCCATATAAGAGAGCCATGGACTCATCCGTTTTGAGGACTACCAAGGTCAACCAACTAGATCCATGCCCGGTTTCAGAAAACAACTCTTACTCCTTGTTCCAATATCTTCCACGACGCATGTGTGGGTATCTTCGGTGACCCAGAGCCCGAGCACCGTATGGTCAGCACCCTCTAGGATCCTTTGGAGGTGACCTAGCGCTTCACTCATAGGCCACTTCCTTGGTCCCTCATCCACCGTACCGGAAGCTCACCATTTAAATCGAACCGAGGCTGGTCAAGACCTCGGTCGACCTTGCTACGCAAGACGTCCTCCATTGACTCTCCATCAGCAGTTGCAACTTTATCAGTTAGGTCTTCATGACCTTAATCCACAAGACGGTCAAAATGCTTTCCAAGCATTTTTGACATAAAACATTCATTTACAAACAGTCACAAAATACGGTTTCTATATCGAACTCTCGTCTTTCCACATTATCCCTCCTCAGTCCACATTACTTTTTTCACATTCCATTCAATGTGTACTCATTCTCATCCATTTACTCATATCGACGACACATTATTTCACATTCATTATTCTACATACATATCCATGTTCGTACATCCACATCATACATCCAATCCCATATCCGCATTCATACATACACATCCATATCCACATCCATATCCACATTCACATCCATACATCCACATTTATATGCATATATCCATTTTCACATCCTCATTCATGCATCCACATTCACATACATACATCCACATCCGTATCTACATCCATACATCCACATCCATATCCACATTCACATCCATACATCCACATCTACATGCATATATCCATTTTCACATCCTCGTTCATACATCCACGTTCACATACATACATCCACATCCGTATCTACATCCATACATCCACATCCATATCCACATTCACATTCATATC
Organism: Cibotium barometz; assembly: GCF_041138505.1. Classification (NCBI taxonomy): domain Eukaryota; kingdom Viridiplantae; phylum Streptophyta; class Polypodiopsida; order Cyatheales; family Cibotiaceae; genus Cibotium; species Cibotium barometz. Next base: position 40,156,738 of record NC_141082.1, read on the forward strand.
CATATATCCACATCTACATGCATACATCCATTTTCACGTCCTCATTGATACATCCACATCCACATTCATACATACATCCACATCCACATTCCCATTCACATCTATACATCCACATCTACATTCACATTCACATCTATACATACACATCTACATGCATACATCCATTTTCACATTCCCATTCATATAACCCCATACGCCTTCACATCTATTCTTTTACATCACATCCATTCTCGCCCTATCATAACCCATATACATCTTATACCATTAGATACACTCTTTACTTCATCCCATACACATCTTATCACATCCTAACTCATCTTAGCACATCCTATCACATCTCATACACCTCTTATCATATCCTATCATATCTCATACACATCTTATCACATCCTATCACATCTCATACACATCCTATCACATCTCATACACATCTTATCACATCCTATCACATCTCATACACCTCTTATCACTTCCTGTCACTTCCCATACGCATCTTATCACATCTTGTCACATCTCATACACCTCTTATCACATCCTATCACTTTCCATACGCATCTTATCACATCTCATACACCTCTTATCACATCCCATCACTTCCCATACGCATCTTATCACATCTCAATATCCATTTATAGAATACAAGAGAATTCTTATATTTGATATAAGATTTCTTTATGCATCTATTTATGCGTAAATTCTATTTTAAAGAGAATAACACTTTCGAAATAAAAATCAATCTTTTATGCATAAATTCATTTTAAATGAGATTGACACTTTTGAATCAATCTTTTATGCATCTTCTTATGCATAAATTCAATTTAGTAGGAATTACACTTTTAGAATAAAAGAATTTCTCTTATGCATCTAATATATGCATAAAATCCATTTAGGATGAAAATCACACTTTTAGTATAAAAATATCTTTTATGCATACCTCTATGCATGAAATCCAATATGATAAAAGTAACATTTTTACAATAAAATAATCATCTTTTATGCATATCTCTATGCATGAAATTCAATTGTGATAAAAGTAACACTTTTACAATAAAATAATCATTTTTTGTAACATTTTTACAATAAAATAATTTTTTTTTCATACCTCTATGCATGAAATTCAATATGATAAAAGTAACATTTTTACAATAAAATAATTATTTTTTTAGTAATATTTTTACAATAAAATAATCACTTTGTTTCATACCTCTATGCATGAAATTCAATATGATAAAAGTAATACTTTTATAATAAAATAATCATCTTTTATGCATACCTCTATGCATGAAATTCAATTATGCTAAAAGTAATACTTTTACAATAAAATATTCATCTTTTATGCATACCTCTATGCATGAAATTCAATTATGCTAAAAGTAACACTTTTATAATAAAATAATCATCTTTTATGCATACCTCTATGCATGAAATTCAATTATGCTAAAAGTAACACTTTTATAATAAGATAATCATTATAAAAACTTGACATTAATCAATTAACCATTCACCTAGAATAGAGAATGGTTGGTTTTGTTAGAGAAGAGAGGGGAATGCCTTTTTGTAATGAAGCATAACATTTTTAGAAAATACATAAAGCATAAAAACCATTTAAAGCCATAAAAATCATAAAATAAGTGAAAAGAAGAACCACCAACTTACTAATGAATTTGAAAGCTTTCCTTTGGCTTGATGGTTTGAGGGTTCAACTCTTGTTTGAACAAGAATCGCCAACCAATCTTTGGAAGAGGAAAATGTCAAAAACTAGTGAATTATTAATAAATTCATAGTTCTTGGCTTGGGCGGAGTAGTAGAGTAATAATGCATTAAACACTATTGTTTTTCAACAAAGGGGATGCTGCTATTTATAGGAAAAATTGAGCTCCTAACCAAACAAACTGATTCAAGAATTTTCCAAATCAGTTTGGTCAATTTATGACCATTTTTAGGTTAGTTAAGCTAACTTTTTGGAACTAGACTTGAACTAGGAGAGAGGAGAGATAAAATATCACATTATTTATGAGTTTAAAACTCATTCAAGCATGTGAAGTAGGTGCCTCATTGAAGGGTCTCCCCTTCCTTACATATGTGTCAAAATGGAATCATTATTCCCAAAATATTTCTTTTACAAAATTGGATTTATCTCCTCCCCAAACATGGATTGATCCTATTGGCCCATAGAAACCTTAATTGGACCATAGTCTAAAAATTTCTGAAAATCTAGATCCTTAGGTTAAGGTCCTTTATACCCATTTCTAATTAATTCCAATTGCACATTGAAAATTTCTTTTTGAATTTTTGTTTCAGGGGAATTCATTTTAATAATATGAGAAATTTTTCTATCTAAAAATATTCAAAATCTGAATATTCTCTCTCTAGAATATTTTCTCTCTCTATGTTAAAACAGTTAGAAATAAGATCTTTTATATTTCTGAAGAGGGGATTGATTACAAGAGAAGATGCTGGATATCTTGAGAGGCTAGGGAGGAATCTTACAGTTGACTAAGGATAAGGTTAATAGTTAAAAAAGAGAGATATTTAGGTAAAATGATGCATTTTTGACACCTCTGCATGGGGAATTTCCCTCATGAAGGAGGCACCTATTTCACATGCTTGAATGAGTTTCAAACTCCCAAATAATGAGATATTTTTATCTCTCCTCTCTCCTGTTTCAACTAGATCTAAAAAGTGAGCAAAACTGACCTTAAAATGGTCAAAAATTGACTAAACTGATCTGGAAAATTCTAGAATCAGTTGGCTTGGTTAGAAGCTCACTTTTCCTATAAATAGAAGCCCTCCCCTTTGTTGAAACTCAATAGTGTTTTGCACTGTTGCCCTGCCTCTCCCAAGTGCCAAAGACTGTGAATTTTACTCATAATTCACTAGTTTTTGACCTTCCCTCTTCCAAAAAATTGGTGGCCACTCTTGTCTTAAAGAAGAGTTGAACCCTCAAACCATCAAGCCAAAGGAAAGCTCCCAAAGTATCTATGTAAGTTGGAGATTCTTCTCTTTTTCATTCCTTTTATGGTTTTTATGGTTTTTTTTAATGATTTTTGTCTTCTCTACATTACAAATGATGTTATGACTCATTGAAAAAGGAATTCCCCTTTCTTCTCTAGTAAATCCAACCACTCTTTATCCTAGGTGAATGATTAATGAATAAAATCAAGTTTTTCATAATGTTTCTCTTAAATAAGTAGAAAAATGTTACTTTAGAATGATTTAAATACTCTTGATGCATTTCTGGTTTAGAGACTTAAAATTGAACAATGGTCAGCCATACAAAGGAGGTTATGGCAAAAATTTTCAAAATTTTGAAAATAAGTGTTATCTGTCATTATTCTAAAAGAGTAATCCCTATGATCTCTATATTCTAAAGTGTCATTTTCATGAATAGAAGATGCATTCTGATTATTTGTATAAAAGAAATTTAGTTTTATTATAAAAGTATTACTTTCATTATAATTAATTTTTATGCATAAAAGTATGCAAAAAAAGATAACGTTATTTTTTTTATTATAAAAGTGTTACTTTTATCATATTTGATTTTCATGCATAGAAGTATGCATAAAATATATATTTTTTATTATAAAAGTGTTACTTCTATCATATTTGATTTTCATGCATAGAAGTATGCATAAAAGATAATTTTTTTATTATAAAAGTGTTACTTTTATCATATTTGATTTTATGCATAAAAGATTATTTTTTTATTATAAAAGTGTTACTTTCATCATAAATGATTTTTATGCATAAATGGTTGTATAAAAGAAATTTTTATATTAAAAGTGTGATTTTCATCATAAATGGTTTTTATGCATAAATGGGTGCATAAAAGATAAATTTTTTATATTAAAAGTGTGATTTTCATCATAAATGATTTTTATGCATAAATGGGTGCATAAAAGATATTTTTTATTAAAAGAGTGATTTTCATCATAAATGATTTTTTTATGATGATAAAAGTATGACTTTCATCAGAATTAGATTTTATGCATAATTAGATGCATATAGAATCTTTATAATTAAATAAGGGTTCTCTTTAATCCTCTGTTAATGTTCATAAAAATTGGAAAAATGAATAAGTAGATAATATGTGAGGAAATTCTACCGTTCATATTCACTAATATGGTAATGAGAAAATTCAATTAAACTATCGAAGTCGGAGATCGAGATAAATGATTATTTTATTCCTCATAAGAAATTCATGTTTTAGAAATCTGTAATTAAATATTCGTCTCGAGAATGAAATTTAAAAAAAGAGAAATTGAAATAGTACCTTTCGAGAAAGATAGTTTAGGAAGAATCTTTCCAGACCCCAAACTCTGATTCTGACTATTAACCAATATCTAATTCCTTCGTCAATGACGACGTGCTCAGTACAGAAAAAATGCACTCAAAACACCCACTGAATCTGAAACTAAGTTAAGACTTTTGATTTTGATCTGAGGATAGAATTCGAGGAATTTTGTTTGGAATTCAGAAATGGATCTAGAAGTATTGAGATACGGATTTAAGATTATTCATGGTTTTCAAACAAAAATCAAAACTCAAAACTTGCATAGAAACTCTATTTTCTTAAAGGTCTGTCTTATGCCAGAATGCTGGAGGGAGCATTTGGCATATATGTTTATCTAAGGGAAGTTCAGTTGCAACAGCTGGCGGGGAGTGTTCGAGGGACAGCTCACGCGGCAAGGCCTGCCGAGGTCTTGACCAGCCTCGGTATGGTTAAAATGGTGCGCTTCCGGTACGATGGGCGAGGGCCGATGAAGCGATCCCTGAGTGAAGTGCCAGGACACCTAAGGAGGATCTTGGAGGGTTTTGACCAGGCAATGCACGGGCTCGCGGTGCCGAAGACATCCATGCGTATGTCGAGGAAGATATTGTATGACAGACCAATGTTATTGTAATCTATCACTAGATCTCGTTGTTGACTCGCTGGTCTCAACGGAGAGTCCAGAGTGATACTATTTTGTGAGAAACAAAGATTCAATGGAAATTTTGAAGTATGATACGTGTAACCAGTAAATTGTTCGTCAATGGATTGTTTTTTTTATATTAAAGTTTTAAAGAGGAGTGTGTGCGTATCTGTTTTCTAAAGCTAAAGTTAAGAAAGGCATTTCAATTATGGGTGGGTGAGTACTTATTTGGTTCCACCGATTCCAGTGGTAGGGTGGTGGCTAACCCATGGGCCGTATGGGGTTAGGCTGGAATCAGTGGAGTTTTAATAATCAAACAAAAAAATCTTAGGATTACTCTAGGATTCAAGTAGGTAGTTAATTCCCTGATAAATTTCTCGATTGAGTGGATCAACGAGTGTGTGCCTAATCTTGATTAGGAAAAAAGCATTGAATTGCTCAGATGATCAAATTATATCAGTGATAGTTTCCTTCTATCTGTTTATTCAGGTGGAGGATAGTTTAGATTTTGATCTCGTTAGAAAACTCGTTAAGAAAAATTCAAAAAGTGGAATCGTCCCCGCTTTTCGGGCATGGGAAATTTTCCTGGTTTTGATTTTCGGAGTGACCACCAGCCTAGTCTCGTGCCCGGACATTCGTGGTGGGCGAGGCCCCGAGTGAGAGACCCTGCCCCGCGCATGAGGGGGCTACTTCCGCTGTTAGCTACCGGGAGTCTGGTGCGCGGAGGGAGCAGAGAGATCTCACAATTTTGTTCATGAGCAATAATAACATGTCATTACTTATCTTCATTAATGTTTTGGGTCTAGCCATTGAAAATAAACCTGTACAAGTGCATTACATTTATTAAGCATTAATGGATGCATAGGCTTAAACGCATTACTACATATGGCTTATGTATTACTATATATATGGTTTAAAAACATTATTGCATTATGCTTAAGCTTTGAGCATAGAAGATTAATGCTTAAGCCTCAAAGCCTTATTCATAGAGGCTTTATGCATAAAACCTCTATGCATAAGGCTTAACATTATGCTTAAGGCTTGAGCATAAAGCCTTTATGTATAAGGATTCCTACAATTAGCCTTTATGCATAAAGGCTTCATAAAATAAGCCCTTATGTTTATCCGCAACAATGAAAAAAAATAATCCCAAGAATGCAGGGGTGCACCATAAACAAGTAAAGAAATGAACTATGAAAGGAAAGTACTCTTTGTTGGAGTTTCCATAGGCAGAAGTGTAGACAAAACAAGAGAGAGAAGGAGCAAAGAAGATATAGAGCTTATGGACAAGATCACCTTTTATAATAGCATGAAGCTTTACAATGGCAATAGCTAGCAAGAAGAGTCTTGCACTTGTGCTTGGATTGGATTACCTGAAGTGAATGTGAGATACCCCCTTTTATAGTGATGTGAGGGAGTTAGCCGACAACTCCATGACCTACTAAAATAGGAGAAATAAGCAAAAGCCCATAGAATAGGAATTGTCCAAATTACACCGAGATGCACAATTTCTAACATCCCCTGTGCAGTTCATCGAGTGTAAGAGTCTGAAGAAGATAAGTTGATGAAGTTGCAACCATGGACCCTCTAGTACTACATATACCAAAATCACCTTGGAGAGAGCACCCACCAACTTGTTTCCTCAAAATAAAATACCACCATGAATAGCAAGGAACTTTTCTTGGCTCCTAATTCCCACACAAGTGTGCTGTGAACTCCATTAATATGATGATGAGTTAGTGTACACACTGCACCCATAATGCCCAACAGTGGACTATGAACACATCACGTTCCAAGAACCTCAAACAATGAACTCGAAATAATAGATCCTGTCCGTAATCTCTACCACACCAAAGATGACCATGTCACGCCATATTTTTAATGCTTGGAACTCCAACTCATGGTTCCCATGCACCAGTAAATGGAGTTGCTACCATCCCCCTCTCCTTCACACAAGCCTCCTCTAGCTGGAAGCACATTGGGAAACTACATGTATACTAAAAAAGTACACCGTCTTGCTCCTCCCGAGCCAGAAGCACCTTGGCAGCCCTAGATATGGTACTAGAAGTATCTGTATCACTGTCATGTGTCATGTCTTTGCCCTTCTTCTGAGATGAAGACTTTCCCTTGGTCTTGTCCTTCTTCTTGGACAAAAAATCCTTGGATAGATGCCATGTCTTCCCACATGAGAAGAAAAAAGACTCTGACCTTTCTTCTAAACTGAATTAAGTACCTGATCAGAACTATTGAGAGACACCTTGATCTTGCTTTGAGAAATGAGGACGGACTCTTCCTCAAAGAGTAGGGAGCTAAGGTTATTAAAATCTAATTGAGTGGTTGTGACCTGGCATTGCAAAGCTCGAGAAACCACATCATACTCTCAAGGAATCTTGGTGAGCATAAGTGCATCCAACTAAGCTTAGAACAAAGCAACACCCATTGCACTAACTGGTCATGGATAACTTTGGCCAGAAACGACTGCATAGAACTACGAGCAGGAAAAAACAAAGTGCCAAGTTACCCTTACAAAGTAACTACTTGCATTGACGAATCTCGAGCAAAGACATCCTCCAATTTGGACCATACTTGATGAGCACTAGTAAGAGTTTGCCGCATGGCCGGTGAGACCTCCTTTGTAATGGTCCACACAAGCACATAATGCACCTTCGAATCACGATTCTCCTAGTCTTGTAATTTTCCAAGGAATTAATCCTCTTGATCTTAGGTCCACCTCCTTGAGTTCTAAGAACACTTGAGCTTTTTCTCACTACCTTGCTGGCAAATCTCCCATAAATACTTATAGATGAGCTAGAACTGCATATTCAAATTGGAATAGTTGGCTCTATCCAACTTATCATCCTTGTTCGTATAGGAGGGAGCCATATCCACATCAACAAAGTACACAAATTTTAGTCTCCAAGACTCCTCTCCCCAGTACTTTCCAAAACGAAGCAAGACACTAGGACCAATCAGCCTCCTCTCAAATCTGTGAGAGAAAGAGGCTAGACAATATCCCAACACTCTACCAAAACTCACCAGAAACACCCAACCGGAGGGAAAGAGATCTACGCAAGGAGTAAAGATGTCGGGATAGCTTGTGAGGTTGCACCACATCTCGGGGAGTTCACTTAAAAATATGTAATTATACCACGTGAGCTCAAATGAAGGGGTTTTTTCATTCAAAATTTTAAGGTAAGTTAGAGAAATACACTTAGAGAAGGGGTTTTTTTAATTGATTTAAAAAAAAACCGTAAGTCCATAAAGAAAAAGGGGTTATTTTATGCATGAAAAAATCACTAGTAAATGGGGTTTTTTTTAATATTTCTCGAATGCACGTGATACATAGGGTTTCTTTAGTAGTGCAACCCCCGAGCACCACGTGCAAAGAGAATATCTTCCACAGTAGCGCACACTATAAAAATAGAGAAAATAGCAAACACTGAAAAACAACACCAAGAAGCTTGCCGATGATGCTTGGTATGAATCCATAGTAGAGCAAGGCAGCCCGAGAAGTAAATACGTAGATGAAGAAGAGCAATGGGAGTAGAAAAACGTAGCTATGTTTAGAAAACACAGCCACTATTTGGATCTTCACAAAATGGAGAAATGGAAGGAGAAGAAATAGTCACCTTTAGGAGCGAGAAACGCAGCCAACAGATGAAGAAACCACACTCGCCTTGTAGAATGCAACTGGGAACCTAAGTGATTGATACCATGTTGGAGTCTGCACAAGAGGAAGCATATACAAAACAAGAGAGAGGACAAAAGGTGATAGAGAGCTAGTGGACAAGATCACCTTTTATAATAGCATGAAGATTTACAATGCAAATAGCTACCAAGAAGAATGTTTCACTTGTTCTTGGATTGGATTACCTGAAGTGAATACGAAAGACTCCCTCTTATAGTGATGTGAGGGAGTTGACCGACTGCCCCTAAAGATGGTTGATATCTTCATAACCTACTAAAATAGGAGAAATAGGTAATAGCCCATAAAATAGGCATTTCTGAAATTACACTAAGATGCACAATTTCTGCTAACTCTTACCTTGAGAAGAGGTAAGTGGGCTATGCATTGCAAAGTTGAGCTTATGTTGCAAAAGGACAATCTACAAGCATAAGAAAGTATATATGCTGATTGATAAGCTTTATGCATATGGCTTATTTATTAAGCTTTAAGAATATGTCTTATGCATTATGCTTAATTCCCTTATGCATGAAGCCCTTATGTTTAAGCCTCTATGCATAAGGCTTAAACATTATTCTTAAGAAATATACATAGAGGCTTTATGCTCAAGCCTCAAAGCTTTATGCATACAGGCTTTATGCATCAAGCCTCTATGCATAATAAGGAAACATTATGCTTATTGCTTGAGCGCATAGAGGCTTAATGCTTAAGCCTATATGCATATGTTAACCCATTCCTAGGGTTAACAAGAGTTACCACCATTATCTTACATCAAAGAGTCAAGGTAGATACACCAAAAGGTCATACATTCAAGATATAAAGCAATGTAGCATAAGGCTTAAACATTATGCTTAAGCCTTGATCATAGAGGCTTAATGCCTAAGCTTCTATGAATAAGTCTTAAATATTATGATTAAGCCTTATGCTGCATAGAGGCTTAATGCGTATTGGTAAAAGCTTTATGCACAGAGGCTTTATTAATAAATCCTCTATGCCTAAGGTTTAAACATTATGCTTAGGCCTTGAGCATAGAGGCTTAATGGTAAGCCTCTATGCATAAGGCTTAAACATTATTCTTAGGCCTTGAAAATAGAGTATTAATGCTTAAGCCTCTATGCATAATGCGTAAACATTATGCTTAAGTCTTGAGAATAGAGGCTTAATGCTTAAGCCACTATGCATAAGGCTTAAACATTATGCTTAAGACTTATGCATAGAGTCTTAATGCTTAACCCTCAAAGCTTTATGCTTAAAGTCTTTATGCAAAAGGCCTCTATGCATAAGGCTTAAACATAAAGCCTTTATGCATATGGCTTAAACATTATTCTTAAGCCTTGAGCATAGAGCCTTAAATCTTAAGCCTCTGCCATTATGCTTAAGCCTTGAGAATAAGAGCTTTGTACAAAAATCCTTTATGCATAAGGTTTCATTCAATAAGCCCTTATGGATTAAAGCTTCATGCATGAAGCCATAATGCATGTTGCATAAGGCTTCATGCATCAATCCCTTATTCTTAAGTCTTAAGCCTTATACATAAAACCTCTATGCATAAGGCTTAAACATTATGGTTAAGGCTTATGCATAGAGGCTTAATTCTTAAGCCTCATAAGGCTTAACCCACATACAAAAATCTTTATACATAGAGGCTTTATGCATAAATCCTCTCTGCATAAAGGATTCATGAGATTTATGCATAAGATTTAAATAATGCATAATAAAACACTATTCCCAACAAGCACCCAAGGGTACACCATAAACAAGTAAAGAAAGGGTTTGTGAAATACAAGTGAGCTTCCCTTAATTTAGAGGAGTTGGCCGACTTCTCCCAGATCTAGCACTGATAGCTTCACAACCTACTAAAATAGGAGAAATAGGTAAAATCCCATAAAATAGGCATTTCCCAAATTACACTAAGATGTACAAATTCTACTAACTTTTACCTTAAGAAGAAGATATGTGGGCAACTCATTGTGTGAAGTTGAGCTTGTTTTTTTGAGGGAAAATCTACAAGAATAAGAAAATATATATGTTAATAAGCTTTATGCATAAGGCTTATGTATTAAGCTTAAGCATACGCCTTATGCATTACGCTTAATTTCCTTATGCATAAAGCCCTTATTCTTAAGCCTCTATGCATAAGGCTTAAACATTATTCTTAAGAATTGTGCATAGAAGCTTTATGCCTTATGCACATAGGCTTTATGCATCAAGCCTCTATGCAGTAAAAGGCTCAAACATTATGCTTAAGCCTTGAGCATAGAGGCTTAATGCTTGAGCATCTATCCATAAGTCTTAAACACTATGCTTAAGCCTTATGTATAGAGGCTTAACGCTTAATTTTCAAAGCTTTATACAGAGGCTCTATGCCTAAGGTCTAAACATTATGCTTAGGCCTTGAGCATAGAGACTTAATGCATAAGGCTTAAACATTATTCTTAGGCCTTGAGCATAGAGGCTTAATGCTTAAGACTCTCTGCATAAGGCTTGAACATTATGCATAAGACTCTCTGCATAAGGCTTGAACATTATGCTTAAGCCTTGAGAATAGAAGCTTGATGCTTAAGCCAATATGCATAAGGCTTAAAAATTATGCTTAAGCCTTCAAAATAGAAGCTTGATGCTTAAGCCACTATGGATATAGGCTTTACACAGCAAGCCTCTATGCAGCAAAAGGCTTAAACATTATGCTCAAGCCTTATGCATAGAGGCTTAAGCTTAATCTTCAAAGCTTTATGCATAGAGGCTTTATTCATAAATCATATATGCCTAAGGTTTAAACATTATGCTTAGGCCTTGAGCATAGAGGCCTAATATGTAAGCCTCTATGTATAAGGCTTAAACATTATTCTTAGGCCTTGATCATAGAGGCTTAATGCTTAAGACTCTATGCATAAGGCTTAAACATTATGCTTAAGCCTTGAGAATAGAACCTTGATGCTTAAGCCACTATCCACAAGGCTTAAACATTATGCTTAAGCCTTATGCATAGAGTCTTAATGCTTAATCCTCAAAGCTTTATGCTTAAAGGCTTTATGCATAAGGCCATGTATAAGGCATAAGCTTAAAACCTTTATGCATAAGTCTTAAACATTATTATTAAGCCTTGAGCATAGATCCTTAATTATTAAGCCTCTATACATAAGGCTTAAATATTGTACTTGAGCCTCGCACATAAAGGCTTTATGCAATAAGCCCTTATGCATAAAGGCTTCATGCATGAAGCCATAATCCATGTCGCAATGCGACAAGCCCTCATTTGTAAATCTTAAGCCTTTTGCATAATTCCCTTATGCTTAAGTATCTATGCATATGCCTAAACACTACTTAAGCCTTATGCATAGAGGCTTAATGCTTAATCCTTAAAGAGTTATGCATAGAGGATTCATGCATAAAGTTTTTCTGCACAAGGGCTTTATGTATAAGGCTTAAGTTTTATGCATAAGGGCTTAATCCATCAAGCCTTATGCAACATGCACTGGACTATCTTATCACTATGCTTGAGAAGAAAACTATTACTACAGAGATTCCGTGTCTCCGTAATCTTCTAGGCAAGCTTCAATTCAAGGCAAGTACAACCATCTCTAGTCACATTGAATCATTCAAAGGTATTATGAACCAACTTTCTACTACAGGGGATCCTATTCCTCGAACTCAATTGGTTACACACCTTCTTGATACGGCAAAGGATCCTTTGTATGATAATATTGTCACTATATTATCTAACAAGGATGGAATTGACTTTGAGCATACATGTTTTTCTTTGATTGAATATTCTCAACGTCATGATCGTCAGACATCGGTAACTCATGAAATGGTCATGATTGCCCAAGAGTACACAGAATCAGAGACACTCTTTGCTGTCCAGAGATGTCCATTTCAGCAACACCCGTCTTCCTCCTCCCAATTTCATCTTGTGGCTTCCAAAGAGGAGGCAATTCTTCTCGTTTGAGATTTCCTCAAAAGCAACCTCGTTTATCAAGGGGCTCTTCCTCTTCTGCAACCTATGAATATTGTGGGAGCACAAGGCATTTATTTAGTCCATGCTTCAAGAAGTGTTATGATGAAGCTCGAAATCAAGCTTATGCTACTCAACAAAATCCTCATGATGAAGACAATGTTCATCTCAAGAGGCTAATTTGGTTCATTATAATGTCTCTCCAGAAAAAGTACTACATGTTCGTGATGGTTCTCTCTTTATTGCTGATTCTGGTGCTACTGGGCAACATGACGCCCACCAAGGAGACATACCCCATCCCAAACACACTCACGTACACCCTCCCAGGCACCGTCACATCAGGGCTCACAGCCACCATCATGTACTCCCTCAGCCACAGTCATGTACACAGTCACGTACACAATCCCCCAGTCATGACTCCACCCGCAGTACACAAGAGAGAAAACGCTGTAGTAGGAAGAGTGGGAGTGGAGGATGTGGCGGGTGCTTTGGTGGGGGAGGTAGTAGGGCACGCGATGAGAGAGGAGATAGAGGGAGAAGAGTTAGAGGAGATAGTGAGGATGAGGAGGAGGTGAGAGAGGTGGAGGGAGGGGTTTACTATGATGTGACAGGGCGGGGTAGTGATGGATGCGAGGGGGAAAGAGGAAATGGAGTACATGCGTGGGGTAGTTTCAAACTTGTACAAAAATTGTTTTATTAAATTTAAAGATCAAAATAGCCGATTAGTTGGGGAGGTGATAGATGCTATACATAGTCGGTACCCCAATTCCCCACATGCGACATTCTTGGATGTATGGGGAAGGACACGAATAAGGGAGATCTTAAGTAATAAAAGATCTCACCTTAAGAAACTAGCGTACGATGATGGGCTAAATGTAGCTGCGGGTGGCTATCCTGGCGAGAAACCTACCACTGTGCACAAACGCGAGTGGAAGGAGGCAAAGAAACAAGCAGAGGCTGGCGTGAAGAGCAGGTAGCATGTGGAGGCACGACGGATCTAGATGGAGACCATTGGATCTTCACATTTTGGATCTGGCGGCATCGAGTCATGGGAGGCAGAGTTCGTAAGTATCTTGCCACTTTATTTGATTGTTTACTTAATTCATTGATTCTATGTTTTTTTAAATCTTACAAATTGTGTTGATTATGATACAGTGACGAGTTATGGGGAGGAAGCCCACAGCCCACGATACTGGGTATGCTCGCCAGCAAAGCAGACGTGACACTTGGGCCCTCTTTAGAGCCGAGGGACGTATTACGGATGTGCAGTTTGAGATGGCCACCATGAGACCATACGGTGTACAGGTATATGAAAACTCTAAACGAATGATTTTGGTTTATTGAATTACATATATATATACTTATATACGATATATTACTTGAAGAGGCACAAGCTGCTGTTGCACCTGCTGATGCTCCTGCCATTGATGATCCACCCACCGCCCATTGCTCCTGCTGGGCGTGAGCACTACTCATCGGACATGTATACCGATGTGAGCTCATCTGATCATGGAGGGAGTAGCGGGTCATCATCTGGGTCTGAGTAGTACTCAAACTTATAGTATCACATTCCATATTGAGGATGTGGTTGTAGATATATTTTTGTAACTAAAGCCATGGGCTTTTAGACAAACCAATTTGATCTTGTATATATTTGTTTATAATTGAAGCCATGGGCTACTTTGACATATGGACTCCCTTGTATATATGTGTACACATAAAATTTTGATAGTAATATTGAATCGTGAATTGATAGTATTGCATTCATGTATGTCTTGAATCGTGTATTGACAATGTATGCATTCATGTCGTTCTTGAATCGTGTAATGAATCTTCCTCGTAGATGGTGCACCAAAAAAAGACTTCAGAGAGTGCTATTGGGTGCTGGAATGCTGGAACAGCATTCAGGTACCAAATAGCACTCTCTGGATTTTTTTTGCTCTCTATTTGCGTGTATAGACGCGTCAACTCTGTAAAAGTCGCGTGTACATACGTAGATACTCTATGAAATGCACGTGTATAAGCGCAGCTAAACTAACAAAATGCGTGTATTAGCCCTCGTATCAGCGCGTCTGACTGCGTCTATACACGCGTTTTTACACACATGTCTCTGGCCGTGATGATACACGCGCTGATACACGGGCCCGCTACTATTTTTCCACAAGTCATTTTCCGTGGCTAGGAGCGCAGGTATGAGCCCGATCCCTTGTAGTGAATAAGCATGCATCTGATTGCATTCAAAATTGTACGATTCTTTTCCTTTGCAACTCCATTCTGTTGGGGAGAATATGGAATGGTATACTCATGGAGAGTGGATGCCGTTGTTGATGCAATGATCATGAAATAAGTTGGAAATATATTCACCACCATTATCACTTCGAAGAATTTGACTCTTCAACCAGTGTGATTCTCCATAGATATTTGGTACCTCTTAAATGTGTCCAATGCTTTTGATTTATGTCGTAGCAAAAACACATTTGTATACCGTGAATAGTCATAAAATAAAAGTAATGAAGTAACGGTAGCAAGACTTAGATGGAGGAAAGGATCCACAAATATCTACAAGATTCCTCCCCAGTCTCTCAAAATGTCCAGCATATTCACCTGTAATCAATTCCCTCTTCAGAAATATAAGAGATCTTGTCTCTGCTTGTTTTGGCATAGAGAGAGAATATTCAGATTTTGAATATTTTTAGATAGAAAAATTTCTCATATTATTAAAATAAATTTCCCTAAAACCGAAATTCAGAAAGAACTTTCCAATGTGCAATTGGAATTAATTGGAAACGGGTATAAAGGACCTTAGCCTAAGGGTCTAGATTTTCAAAAATCTTGGATTATGGTCCAATTAAGGTTCTTATGGACCAATAAGATCAATCCGTGTGTGGGGAAGAGATAAATCCAATTTTGTAAAAGAAGATACCAAAAAATGAGTAAATCCTCACATAAGGTGAAGAGTTGAATATGTACAAGGTTTATTAATAAGAAACTATGAGTAATTTTAATAATATGAGATATTTTGGGTATAATGATTCCATTTTGACACATATGTAAGGAAGGGGAGTCCCTTAAATTCTCACACAAGGTGAAGAGTTGAATATGTACAAGGTTTATTAATAAGAAACTATGAGTAATTTTAATAATATGAGATATTTTGGGTATAATGATTCCATTTTAACACATATGTAAGGAAGGGGAGTCCCTTCAATTCTCACATAAGATGAAGAGTTGAATATGTACAAGGTTTATTAGTAAGAAACTATGAGCAATATTAAAAATATGAGATATTTTGAGTATAATGATTCCATTTTTGACACATATGTAAGGAAGGGGAGGGCCTTCAATGAGGCGCCTACTTCACATGGAAAAATTGAGTTTTTTATCATAAAAATTTGAGATATTTCATCTCTCCTCTCTCCTCATTCAAGTCTAGTTCCAAAAAGTTAGCTTAACTGACCTAAAAATGGTCAAAAATTGACCAAACTGACTTGGAAAATTCTAGAATTAGTTTGTTTGGTTAGAAGCTCAATTTTTCCTATAAATAGAAGCCTCCCCCTTGTTGAAAATATATAGTGTTTAAGGCATTATTACTCTATTTCACCCAAGCCAAGAACTATGAATTTATTAATAATTCATTAGTTTTTGACATTTTCCTCTTCCAAAGATTGGTTGGCCACTCTTATCCAAACAAGAGTTGAACCCTCAAACCGCCAAGGCAAAGGAAAGCTTTCAAAGTCATTAGTAAGTTGCTGATTCTTCTTTTCACTTATTTTATGATTTTTATGGCTTTAATGGTTCTTATGATTTATGTCTCCTCTAAAAATATTATACCTCATTACAAAAAGGTATTTCCCTCTCTTTTCTAACAAAACCAACCATTCTCTATCCTAGGTGTCTGGTTAATTGATTAATGTCAAGTTCTTATAATGAATATGTTATTATAAAAGTGTTGCTTTTAGCATAATTGAATTTCATGCATAGAGGTATGCATAAAAGATGAATATTTTATTATAAAAGTGTTACTTTTAGCATAATTGAATTTCATGCATAGAGGTATGCATAAAAGATGAATATTTTATTATAAAAGTGTTACTTTTAGCATAATTGAATTTCATGCATAGAGGTATGCATAAAAGATGAATATTTTATTATAAAAGTGTTACTTTTAGCATAATTGAATTTCATGCATAGAGGTATGCATAAAAGATGAATATTTTATTATAAAAGTGTTACTTTTAGCATAATTGAATTTCATGCATAGAGGTATGCATAAAAGATGAATATTTTATTATAAAAGTGTTACTTTTAGCATAATTGAATTTCATGCATAGAGATATGCATAAAAGATGAATATTTTATTATAAAAGTACTACTTTAAGCATATGGAATTTCATGCATAGAGGTATAAAAAAATGATTATTTTATTATAAAATTATAAAGAAAAAAAATGATTATTTTATTATAAAAATGTTACTTTTATCATATTGAATTGCGTGCATATAGGTGAAAAGAAATAAATTATTATTTTATTACAAAAATATTACTAAAAGAAATGATTTTTTTATTATAAAAGTGTTACTTTTATCACATTTGAATTTTATGCATAAGAAGATGCATAAAAGATTGATTTTAATTCAAAAGTGTCATTCTCATCTAAATTGAATTTATGCATAAGAAGATGCATAAAAGATTGATTTTAATTCAAAAGTGTCATTCTCATCTAAAGTTAATTTATGCATAGGAAGATGCATAAAAGATTGAATTTTAATTCAAAGTGTCATTCTCATTTAAAATGAATTTATGCATAGGAAGATGCATAAAAGATTGATTTTTATTTCGAAAGTGTTAGTCTCCTTAAATGGAATTTATGCATAATTAGATGCGTAAAGAAATCTTATATCAATATAAGAATTTCCTTGTATTCTATAAATAGATATGGGAAGGGATAGGATGTGATAAGAGATGTGATGAGATGTGATAAGATACTTATGGGATGAGTTAGGATGTGATAAGATGAGTTAAGATGTGCTAAGATACATATGGGATGAGTTAGGATGTGATAAGATGAGTTAAGATGTCATAAGATGTGTATGGGATGAGGTAAGAAGTGTATGTGATGGGATAAGATGTATATGAGATGAGTTAGGATGTGATAAGATGAGTTAGGATGTGATAAGAGGTGTATGAGATGTGATAAGAGGTGTATGGGATGTGATAAGATGCATATGAGATGAGTTAGGATGTGATAAGATGAGTTAAGATGTGATAAGATGTGTATGGGGTGAGATAAGAAGTGTATGTGATGAGATAAGATGTATATGGGTTGTGATAGGGCGAGAATGGATGTGATGTAAAAGAATAGATGTGAAGGCGTATGGGGTTATATGAATGGAAATGTGGAATTGGATGTATGGATGTGAATGAGAATGTGGATGTGGATGTATACATGGAGATGTGGATGTATACATGGATATGTGGATGTATGCATGTAGATGTAGATGTATGGATGTGAATGAGAATGTGGATGTGGATGTATACATGGAGATGTGGATGTATGCATGTAGATGTAGATGTATGGATGTGAATGAGAATGTAGATGTGGATGTATACATGGAGATGTGGATGTATGCATGTAGATATAGATGTATGGATGTGAATGAGAATGTAGATGTGGATGTATACATGGAGATGTGGATGTATGCATGTAGATGTAGATGTATGGATGTGAATGAGAATGTAGGTGTGGATGTATACATGGAGATATGGATGTATACATGTAGATGTAGATGTATGGATGTGAATGTGAATGTGGATGTGGATGTATGTATGGAGATGTGAATGTATGGATGAAATGTGGATGTGGATGTGAATGTATGGATATGAATATGAATGGGGATGTGGATGTATGCATGGAGATGTGGATGTATGCATGTAGATGTAGATGTGTGAATGCGCATGTGGATGTATGTATGTGGATGTGGGATTGGAGATATGATGTGGATGTACGAACATGGAGATGTAGGACGGATAATGTGGAAAGTGAGAGTCGATATAGAAACTGTATTTTGTGACGTGTTTGTAAATGTGTGTTTTATGTCAAGAATGCTGGGGAAGCATTTTGACCGTTTTGTGGATTAAGGTCATGGAGACCTAATTGTTAAAGTTGCAACTGCTGACAAAGAGTCAATGGAGGATGTCTCACGTAGCGAGGTCGACCGAGGTCTTGACCAGCCTCGGTTCGATTTAAATGGTGAGCTTCCGATACGGTGGATGAGGGACCAAGGAAGCGGCCTATGAGTGAAGCGCTAGGTGACCTGCGAAGGATCCTAGAGGGTGCTGACCATACGGTGCTCGGGCTCTGGGTCGTCGAAGATACCCACATGTGCGTCGTGGAAGATATTGGAACAAGGAATAAGAGTTGTTTTCTGAAACCGGGCATGGATGTGGTTGATTGGCCTTGCTGGTCCTCAACGGATGAGTCCATGGCTCTTTTATATGGATCTATGGGTTGATCTTGCTGATCTTCCACGGAGATTCCATTCTGTTATATGAATATATTGCCGGTTACTATGAGCTAGGAACTATGGAAAAGGCCCCTGAGTGAACAGGTGGTGAGCGTTCTGGTTGCCAATGATGCCATAAGTATACCGATGAATGAATGACGGGAAATAAGGATCAACCAGAGACTTTAAGGATTGTCATCAGTGACATAATGGTTTCATTAAAGGATTGTTTTAAAGTTAGCTGATGCTAAGAAAAAGGCAATTTCATATTGGTTGTGTAAGTGGTATGACTAGTTTTATGTTTGCATGATCTTCTGGCTCGGGGGCCTTGGAACTCTTTTCCTTGGTACCCGGGACAAAACCTAACCAAATTCTTAATTGGATCCCATCACTACAGTGGTTGGGCGGTTGGCTAACCCATGGGACTGGATGGGGTTAGGCTGAACTGATGGATCCCTAAACCGAGACTCAATTTCTGTTATTACGATAGATGAAGTAAATCCCGGATAGTAATTGTTCTATGGATAGGAATCAACGGCTGTGCCTCTTGATGGGGAAAAAAGTGTTGATCCCAATGATCCAAGTGCAAGTTTCTTCCTTGATCTGATCGAGTACCTTTATAGGTGTAGTCGGATCAGTTTGATCAGTAATGGTCTTGACTACGTTAGAGTAAAAAGTTATCATGGTGGAATCGTCCTTGCTTTCCGGATAAAGGAAGTTTTTCCGGGTTCATTTTTGGAAAAACCGACGGATTAGTCTCTTGTCCGGATATCCGTGGACGAGGCCCCGAGTGTGGGACCCCTGCCCCACGCAAGATGTGCTACTTCCGCTACTAGCACCCCGAATCCTTTGCGCGGTGGGGGACAGGGATCTCACAGTTGGTATCAGAGCCAATTGGTTAAATAAGATCAACTGAGAAGCCAAATATGTCAAAAATTTATCTAGAAGAAGCACAAAAAGGTTGTAATTGTGTGATATAATTCATACAATTGGATATTCAAACTGAAAATTCGTAAAATAGTAATTGGGTCTTCAAAAGGAAGTACCGCAATTATATGGAATCTTGGACTTGCTTGAGGCCTAGACATGATGGTATTTACCTTGTAGTTCCAAGTATCATGACTACCCGTATATACCGAGGGTATAACTGCAGCTCTTTACTGGTAGTATATACGAGTAAATCTAAGACTTGAAATTATAAGCATTAATGCTATCCAGTTAGTAAATTCGAATGTGGTTGTTATGATTTTTAATTCTGTTTGAAAATTGATGAGTTGATTTGGATTCTGAATTGAAAAATGATGATTCCTGAAAATTGGTTGAAATGTAATAAGCTGAGTGAAACTACAATGAGGATGAATGGGACGAGTCCCTGTGATGATATTCATAACTAGAATGATGATAATGATTTCAGCAAATCACTATACGATTAGTGGATTGTGCTGTTGAATTGCTACTGTTAACACTTGACTCAGAAGAACAAGTTAAGGGATGACAAATTGAGAACTTACTTGACTGAAATTCCCGTGGAGGAATGTTCAAAAAGAAAATTTTTCGGTCTAATGGACCATTATCATGTTAAGATATGAATGATATGATCCGAATGAATTGTAGTTTAATGATGAGTTCTATATAAGGGATATTTATCCCCGTATTCTGTTGGGTTGACCTGAATATAAGGAACCCCAGAATAAACTGGATCTTAAGAAAAAAGAGTTGTCCTCTACTTGCGAGATGAGGACATCTCGCGCCTTTTTAAGTGGGGTAGAATATAAGATTCCTCCCCCAGCCTTCGAGGTATACAGGACTAAGAACCTCCCTTTCTGATCTTATAATTTTTCCCTCTCTAAAATAAAAGAAAGATTTTATTTTGAAAGGAAGACCCTTTCCCCAGAATACTTCTCAGGAGCCCCACCTGTTTCTAGGATTCAAAACGATGAGTTCAGAAGTGAGAACCAGTGTTTTGGATGTTAAGGTTTTGGTCATCAATTAAAAAAACTGCCCAACTCCTGCCATGACAAGGGCACAGGGAAGTCAAGAACCCAAATTCACAGACCAATTCCTTCATACCAATCTAATGAGGGTCCGTCTCTCGGACAAGATTGCTTAACTCCATTAACTAGATCCGACCCATTGATTAGGGTCGAGATGTCCAGACAAATACTTGACGACATGGAGTAGCAGATGCAGGAAATTCATAAAGATATAAAAGCTGGTCGTTGGGGTGCAGACCATCCGTCAATCGGACGCCCGCTCATGCTTTTATTTAGGTTTAAAGGTCTTTATTTGTAAAACTAGAAATAACTAAAATTTGCATATAAGCTTGATCCGGTGTCCATTTTTTTGGATGTTGTAAAATCCTATATTAGGATGAAATCGCATGCAGATTCCAAATTTGGACTCGAAATTTGAAGATTCTAAGTGGAAATAGGTTTTTAAATAAAATTATTGATTTTTACACCATAAAAACTCATAAAATTTATCTATTGTACAGGGACTTTTTTTTATTAGGATCGACAGAAGCAGTATGCAGATAAGAAGAGGACAGTCAGAGAATTCAAAGAAGCAGATATGGTCTTCATTCGAGTATGGCCCAAAAGAAGTTCTTTATCTCTTGGGAAGTATAAGAAGTTATCCCCCAGATATTGTGGGCCATATCGGATTTCAATGAAAGTAGGTGACTTAGCCTACGAACTTTTTCTACTCATCATCTCAAAGTTCATAATGTATTTCATGTAAACCTTCTAAAGAAAAATGTGCCAAACCCAATTCATCGAAAGGCGGTAAAACGTCGCTCACAGTAATCTTACTTCCATTGATCTCCTTCCTTTCTTAATCTCCTTCATGGCTTGGCAGCAAGAACTGGTTTTATCCATGATGATTTCTCACCTTCAAGATGCAAGCGAGTCTGTGAAGAAGGATTGTATAGAACTATATGAACGCTCACTTTTCCCTCACTTGGGAACTTCTGTAGCTCAGACCAAATGGCGGACCTATCAAGACATAACTAGGGTAACACCGTGGGATCAGCAGCACTTTCGTAACAATGTCCGCTTGGTTATGGTTATTGAAGCCTTTGGGTCCCCGATACTACTACGTGATGAGATCAAGGCATGGTGGATTTTCTGAGCGGGTCTTCTTACTAGCGTGCTTTCTTCCTCACCAGAAGATATGCCTTTATCCTGTTTTCAGCTTGCCTCTTAGAGGTCCTTTTGTTAGATCACCTCATACCACTGAGGTAGGTGCTGCAATATCCAGCCGAATTATTCCCATAGATGAGTTACCGTATACGTGTGAAGCTTGTGAGTGCTGCTTTTGTGACCATATGATGGACGGGCTTATGGAATTGTAAAGAGTTCTTCTATCTTTACTGTATATGTTCCAAGAATGAATAAAGTTGAAATCTTTGTTCTTGTCTTGAGTCTTGCTCTCTTTGAGACTTTTCTTGGTGGTTAATCTTAATTAAATTTTCTCTCAGTCTCATATTCGTGCATCTTACGAAATTACCCCCAGTTTGCGAGATGAGGGCATCTCGCGTTTTTCAAGTGGGAGAGAATGTAAGATTCCTCCCCAGCCTCTCAAAATGTCCAGCATATTCACCTGTAATCAATTCCCTCTTCAGAAATATAAGAGATCTTGTCTCTGCCTGTTTTGGCATAGAGAGAGAATATTCAGATTTTGAATATTTTTAGATAGAAAAATTTCTCATATTATTAAAATAAATTTTCCTGAAACAAAAATTCAGAAAGGACTTTCCAATGTGCAATTGGAATTAATTGGAAATGGGTATAAAGGACCTTAGCCTAAGGGTCTAGATTTTCAGAAATCTTGGATTATGGTCCAATTAAGGTTCTTATGGACCAATAAGATCAATCCGTGTGTGGGGAAGAGATAAATCTAATTTTGTAAAAGAAGATACCCAAAAATGAGTAAATGCTCACATAAGGTGAAGAGTTGAATATGTACAAGGTTTATTAATAAGAAACTATGAGTAATTTAAATAATAGGAGATATTTTGGGTATAATGATTCCATTTTGAGACATATGTAAGGAAGGGGAGTCCCTTAAATTCTCACATAAGGTGAAGAGTTGAATATGTATAAGGTTTATTAATAAGAAACTATGAGTAATTTTAATAATATGAGATATTTTGGGTATAATGATTCTATTTTGACACATATGTAAGGAAGGGGAGTCCCTTCAATTCTCACATAAGATGAAGAGTTGAATATGTACAAGGTTTATTGGTAAGAAACTATGAGCAATATTAAAAATATGAGATATTTTGAGTATAATGATTCCATTTTTGACACATATGTAAGGAAGGGGAGGGCCTTCAATGAGGTGCATACTTCACATGGGCAAATTGAGTTTTTTATCATAAAAAATCGAGATATTTTATCTCTCCTCTCTCCTCATTCAAGTCTAGTTCCAAAAAGTTAGCTTAACTGATCTAAAAATGGTCAAAAATTGACGAAACTGACTTGAAAAATTCTAGAATCAGTTTGTTTGGTTAGGAGCTCAATTTTTCCTATAAATAGAAGCCTCTCCCTTGTTGAAAATATATAGTGTTTAAGGCATTGTTACTCTATTTCACCCAAGCCAAGAACTATGAATTTATTAATAATTCATTAGTTTTTGACATTTCCCTCTTCCAAAGATTAGTTGGCCACTCTTGTCCAAACAAGAGTTGAACCCTCAAACCATCAAGCCAAAGGAAAGCTTTCAAAGTCATTAGTAAGTTGGTGATTCTTCTTTTCACTTATTTTATGATTTTTATGGCTTTAATGGTTCTTATGTTTTATGTCTCCTCTAAAAATGTTATACCTCATTACAAAAAGGTATTTCCCTCTCTTTTCTAACAAAACCAACCATTCTCTATCCTAGGTGAATGGTTAAATTTTGATTAATGTCAAGTTTTTATAATGAATATGTTATTATAAAAGTGTTACTTTTAGCATAATTGAATTTCATGCATAGAGGTATGCATAAAAGATGAATATTTTATTATAAAAGTGTTACTTTTAGCATAATTGAATTTCATGCATAGAGGTATGCATAAAAGATGAATATTTTATTATAAAAGTGTTACTTTTAGCATAATTGAATTTCATGCATAGAGGTATGCATAAAAGATGAATATTTTATTATAAAAGTGTTACTTTTAGCATAATTGAATTTCATGCGTAGAGATATGCATAAAAGATGAATATTTTATTATAAAAGTGTTACTTTTAGCATATTGAATTTCATGCATAGAGGTATGAAAAAAATCGGTATTTTATTATAAAACTGTAAAGAAAAAAATGATTATTTTATTATAAAAATGTTACTTTTATCATATTTAATTTCGTGCATAGAGGTGAAAAAAATAAATTATTATTTTATTGTAAAAATATTACAGAGAGAAAAATGATTATTTTATTGTAAAAGTGTTACTTTTATCACATTTGAATTTTATGCATAAGAAGATGCATAAAAGATTGATTTTAATTCAAAAGTGTCATTCTCATCTAAATTAAATTTATGCATAAGAAGATGCATAAAAGATTGATTTTAATTCAAAAGTGTCATTCTCATCTAAAGTGAATTTATGCATAGGAAGATGCATAAAAGATTGAATTTTAATTCAAAGTGTCATTCTCATTTAAAATGAATTTATGCATAGGAAGATGCATAAAAGATTGATTTTTATTTCGAAAGTATTAGTCTCCTTAAATGGAATTTATGCATAATTAGATGCGTGAAGAAATCTTATATCAATATAAGAATTCCCTTGTATTCTATAAATAGATATGGGAAGGGATAGGATGTGATAAGAGATGTGATGAGATGTGATAAGATACTTATGGGATGAGTTAGGATGTGATAAGATGAGTTAAGATGTGATAAGATACATATGGGATGAGTTAGGATGTGATAAGATGAGTTAAGATGTCATAAGATGTGTATGGGATGAGGTAAGAAGTGTACGTGATGGGAAAAGATGTATATGAGATGAGTTAGGATGTGATAAGATGAGTTAGGATGTGATAAGAGGTGTATGAGATGTGATAAGAGGTGTATGGAAAGTGATAAGATGCATATAAGATGAGTTAGGATGTGATAAGATGAGTTAAGATGTGTATGGGATGAGATAAGAAGTGTATGTGATGAGATAAGATGTATATGGGTTGTGATAGGGCGAGAATGGATGTGATGTAAAAGAATAGATGTGAAGGTGTATGGCGTTGTATGAATGGAAATGTGGAAATGGTGTATGTATGTAGATGTATGGATGGAGATGTGGATGTATACATGGATATGTCGATGTATGCATGTAGATGTAGATGTATGGATGTGAATGAGAATGTGGATGTGGATGTATACATGGATATGTGGATGTATGCATGTAGATGTAGATGTATGGATGTGAATGAGAATGTAGATGTGGATGTATACATGGAGATGTGGATGTATGCATGTAGATATAGATGTATGGATGTGAATGAGAATGTGTATGTGGATGTATACATGGAGATGTGGATGTATGCATGTAGATGTAGATGTATGGATGTGAATGAGAATGTAGGTGTGGATGTATACATGGAGATATGGATGTATACATGTAGATGTAGATGTATGGATGTGAATGTGAATGTGGATGTGGATGTATGTATGGAGATGTGAATGTATGGATGAAATGTGGATGTGGATGTGAATGTATGGATATGAATATGAATGGGGATGTGGATGTATGCATGGAGATGTGGATGTATGCATGTAGATATAGATGTGTGAATGCGCATGTGGATGTATGTATGTGGATGTGGGATTGGAGGTATGATGTGGATGTACGAACATGGAGGTGTAGGTAGAATACTAAATGTGAATGTGTGTTGTGAAATAATGTGTTGTCGATATGAGTGAATGGATGAGAATGAGTACACATATGAATGGAAAATGGGATAAGTAATGTGGACTCAGGAGGGATAATGTGGAAAGTGAGAGTCGATATAGAAACTGTATTTTGTGACATGTTTGTAAATGACTGTTTTATGTCAAGAATGTTGGGGAAGCATTTTGACCGTTTTGTGGATTAAGGTCATGGAGACCTAACTGTTAAAGTTGCAACTGCTGACGAAGAGTCAATGGAGGACGTCTCGCGTAGCAAGGTCGGCCGAGGTCTTGACCAGCCTCGGTTCGATTTAAATGTTGAGCTTCCGGTACGGTGTATGAGGGACCAAGGAAGCGGCCTATGAGTGAAGCGCTAGGTGACCTGCGAAGGATCCTAGAGGGTGCTGACCATACGGTGCTCGGGCTCTGGGTCGCCGAAGATACCCACATGTGCGTCGTGGAAGATATTGGAACAAACAATAAGAGTTGTTTTCTGAAACCGGGCATGGATCTGGTTGATTGGCCTTGCTGGTCCTCAACGGATGAGTCCATGGCTCTTTTATATGGATCTGTGGGTTGATCATCTTGATCTTCCACGGGGATTCCATTCTGTTATATGAATATATTTCTGGTTACTATGAGCTAGGAACTATGGAAAAGGCCCCTGAGTGAATAGGTGGTGAGCGTTCTGGTTGCCAATGATGCCATAAGTATACCGATGAATGAATGACTGGAAATAAGGATTCAACCAGAGACTTTAAGGATTGTCATCAGTGACATAATGGTTTCATTAAAGGATTATTTTAAAGTTAGCTGATGCTAAGAAAAAGGCAATTTCATATTGGGTGTGTAAGTGGTATGACTAGTTTTATGTTTGCATGATCTTCTGGCTAGGGGGCCTTGGAACTCTTTTCCTTGGTACCTGGGAAAAACCTAACCAAATTCTTAATTGGATCCCATCACTACAGTGGTTAGGCGGTTGGCTAACCCATGGGACTGGATGGGGTTAGGCTGGAATGATGGATCCGTAAACCGAGACTTAATTTTTGTTATTACGATAGATGAAGTAAATCCCGGATAATAATTGTTCTATGGATAGGAATCAACGGCTGTGCCTCTTGATGGGGAAAAAAGCGTTGATCCCAATGATCCAAGTGCAAGTTTCTTCCTTGATCTGACCGAGTACCTTTATAGGTGCAGTCGGATCGGTTTGATCAGTAATGGTCTTGACTACGTTAGAGTAAAAAGTTATCCTGGTGGAATCGTCCGTGCTTTCCGAATAAAGGAAGTTTTTTCGGGTTCGTTTTTGGAAAAACCGACGGATTAGTCTCTTGTCCGGATATCCATGGACAAGGCCCCGAGTGTGGGACCCCTGCCCCGTGCAAGATGTGCTACTTCCGCTGCTAGCACCCCGAATCCGTTGGGCGGTGGGGGACAGGGATCTCACAATATCAGTATGAATGAGAACCAAAAGATTATTTGAATGATTTTTTGTAGACACTGGAAATGGATTACGATGATGTTTGCCTAGAGCACAATATTCACATATCCCCCCCATATGCGAGTGAGATTTGAGGTCCATACCTCTCACAAGATCACGATGATGAATATCAAGAAGCTTTGAGAAATTTGAGTGAGCAAACCGATGATGCCATAGCTTTTATTCTAGATCTCCTCGAGTTGTAACAACATTTGCAACATCCTCATTCAATGAAATTTCAAATAGATTTCCATGTCGAGGAGCCACCACAGTAGTGGTGCCATCCTTTTTGATGCGACACTTTGTATTATCAAATCCAACAAATAGACCAAGATCCACAAGCCGCGCAACAAAAAGTTTCTTTGTAAATCTAGAACATATAAAACTCCTCGTAGTATTTTGGTTGAGGAAGAAGTTCCCAAATACAAGTCACAAATACCCATTACTTGGAACCTTGTTTTACAGGTGCGGATACAGAGCCGGAACTACCCCGACAACCTACACAACAACAGGTTATAGCTTATAAGCAATGGCTAGAGAGAGCATATAAAGTTTTGCATTACTTGTCTATATGTATCTCAGATGCTATACTCATACATATACATGATGCTAAGAATCCCAAGGATGCATGGGATACATTGGTAAAGCTGTTTGATATAAATACTAGTGTAAGTCTCAGTTGAAATTATGGTGGAAATTATGCAAGTGGTGGAAATTATGCATCAAGAAGTAATGATGGCAGTGCAAATCACTTGTTTGCCATGAAACATGTTGTGGCATCTATGATGACGAATGGTGAAAGTGATGACACTTAGTATATGGACTCTAGAGCATCAAACCATATGACTTGTCATGGCAAATGGTTTGAGCATATGAAGCCTATGGATGTGAAAGGCTATGTGGAGACAGGAGATGATATCCAACATGCCATTACACATGTTGGAAGTGTACCATTGGTTATGCACAATGGTGAAACAAAATCTATGGCAGATGTCTTATATGTGCCTTCTATTACAAAAAGTTTGGCCTCAGTTGGTCAAATGGTGGAACAGGGTTTACAGGTTCGTTTCAATGAGCATGGTTGCTTCGTTGAGGATTTCAAAAATGGATGTAGAGTCATTGTTGCCAAAGGCAAGAAAGAAGGTAGGTTGTTTAAGTTGGATGCTGGGATTCTTGAGTTGAAATCAGCCATGTTCTCTAAAAGCCGAAACGTGGTACAGGACATTGACATGTGGCATAAAAGGATTGGACATGTGAACATACAAAGGTTAAAGAACATGCAGGCAAGAGGCATTGTTAGTGGGCTGCCTAGATTCAAGTATGATGGGAATATGCATGTCTATGATGCTTGTTACCAGATGCCGTCTCGCCGGGCTCGCAGACATAGATGGCAGTGGAGTGACATGGATACTCGGGGGTGGGGTGACCATACTAGGGAATCCAGGAGGGGGATGGGCATACATGTACTCTGTAAGCTCAACTGGACCAGGATGGCACCCAAAATGATTTAGCATCTCCATCATCCAAGTGTTGTACGCAAATGGATCAGATGAAGAACCTGGATCCATGAAGAATTTACAAAAATAAAAGTAAATACATGAAGGATCCATGAAGGGGATGGCGATAAGAGCTACTATGAGAGGCGATAACGGGGATGGCGATGCCAGGAAACACTGTATGTATCAAAGCACAGTCACCATGAAGGGAATCACTCTATGTATCAAAGCACAAAGATGAAGATTGAAAGCACAAACTTTATGCAGCATCTTGATCAAGGTTGTTCCTGTACATGCTTGATGATTTCCCATGATGACAACAAGCAAGCTAGCACATATGATTTTTTGAAGGCAAGCCATATGCAGATGGGATCATCTCTCTCTTGAGCTAGATCGACAAGCAAGACATGCAAGCATGGGTGAACTTTAAGGACAAACACAGTCGCGTATAAAAACTCGTCCAAAAATACGTGTATCTATGCGTGAACAATGTGTGCAAACAGGGTACAGGCAGACATACACGTGCTCGTACACGCGGCCTATGCAAAAACTTTTTCAAAAATGACAGACCACTGACAAATCTTTCTTATAAAGAAAGCCCAGATTGTCACTATCGTTCACAAAAATACTAAAGCAGGCACGACTAGAGAAGGACAGAGACAATCGCATAAGGAAAAGAGACAATCGCATAAACAAATGGAAGGAAAGAGATAGGACAAAGGATAAACTGACTCACCTCTGGAAAAGTGAGTCTTCTTTTTGGCTGGTTTCCTTCACCCGTGTCTGCTCCTTGCACCCATGTCTGCTCCTTGCACTTGGCTTTAGTTCTCTATTGGAAGAGGGAAGATTTGGCCGCGACGAAGGAGAGGAAAGATGGAGTTTGAAAATGGTTTTTGGAGAAGGCGGCAGGTTATGTGTTAGGTATAGACAGGTGGTCGCGTGTAGGAGCGCGTGTATATTCGCATGTATAATAAATAGCCGCGTTCATACATGCAATTTTACACATCTAGACGCGCTGTTACACGTGATTTAAAACAGTGAGATGTGCTATTACACGCGATCAACATAGGATATAGAGACTTTTTATACTTTCATTAAAAACTGATTATGATTATGTGTTTGTTCTTTTATACATAGGATGTCATCAACCTCCTCAAGCAGTTCTGGTGATGAGGATGAGACAATGCATCATCCTAATCGCGATGTGTGGTTGGGACAAAGGATCAAGTGTATGTGTAATCGATGTCAAGGATGCATTGTACGAGCGCGTCGAATTACCTTGAATCACATCTCCATGTATGGAGAATGGAATCAAACAGGTTTAGAGGTGAGTAGATGTAAATTGATAGTATTCAAATGACTCATGGTGTCCAAATTAATGGAGTTGTAATATATATACTCTAATTGAAGCAGGATGCAATACCACACCCTAACATGGTGCCCTACGCGCGGCGAGAGCACGCAAAGCATCGAGGCGATGATGCTGGAGCTTCAAGATCTATTGTCAGAGATGCGTGGGAAAGGGAGGACAATAACCCTGCACCCCACGAAGTTGTGGAAGAGGAAGTGTTTGATGATATGGTGCGGTATCTTTTTAGGGATGATCCCAAAGGTATGGACGATGATGATATGGAACAAGAGCATCTTTACAAGGCTTCATCGACACTAGTTTTTGAAGGGTGCACATTCTCTATTTTACGTGCTTCACTTGAACTACTCAATATACAAAGAGTTTATGGATGGAGCAATGCAAGTCTTGATGCATTATTGTTGAAGTAAGCATTCTAACTTGCAAGTTTGAACTAGTGGTTAAGGGTTTAGGGTTTAGGGTGTAGGGTTTATATGGGTTGAAGTCCCACAATTGGCACAAGATGCTCCAAGTAAGTGTTTTCCAAGTCTTATACGTTGAAATTAAATTTTGTAATGCCATATACCATACATACATGTGCTCTTATGTGCGTAGTTCATACTACCTACTAGCATCGACCATTGTGCAAACAAGAGTTTGAAAAAATGTATTTATAAGATGGGCGAGCTTGTGAGGTATGTAAAACCCATGTTGGATCACCCTTCATTATACCTTGCAAAATGAACGTGCATGAGGTATAACGTACTATTCATTTATTTTTTAGATATGTTAGTTCCAAAGCAATTGATCCAGCCACGTTGGATGATGCGCGTGTTATGGAAGTGGAGGTGGTTTGTTTGGTAGAGGAGACTTTTCCATGAACCATTCTCACAAGTCAACTACATCTCATTGTGCATTTAGTGGACGAAATTGCTTTATGTGGCACTGTGCATGCACGTTGGATGTTCTTCCTAGAGCGCTTCATGAAGATCTTAAAATACTTTGTGAGGCAAAGTGCAAGGCCTGAAGGGACGAGGGTTGGTTGATACAAGAGTCTCTTGTATATATTTCAGAATTTATTGGTCAGGTGGATAGCTCTTTGCCGCGATTATGGAGCAATGAAGAGGACTTGAGGATGACCTCTATTGTGCCGCGATTATGGAGTAATGAAGAGGCCTCTATTGTGCCTCAAGGAAAAGGACAGAGTAAAGTAATTGACAAAACATTGATTGATGATCTCAATTTCACTTGCATCCTTAATAGTGATGTGATGAGCAGATGTGTTACAAGATAGAAGGATGCAAAGACAAAAAGGCAAGCAGAAAGAGCTCTCTTTCGGAGGCAACATGGCTCTCGTAAGGCGTACCCTAAGCATCTAGCAACACTTCCGAATGATATCCATGTTGATTGGTTGCATGAGGAAATGGAGAGAGCAGAGAGCGGCGAGGGGCTGCATGTCACGGCAGAAGAATGGGAGTATGCACGAGGATGCATGTTAAAGGTACATAGAAATAATGTTTTGCATTAGTTGTAAGTGATTTGCTTTTAATATTTATTCACATTGCTTACACATTGCTTACGCAAATATTGCTTCTATTTTGGTCCAGTGCACTATGTTCAATGCTATATGGTGTGAAGGCAAGCATTTTCGAACACAAAGAATTGATAAAAAGAGGAATACACAAGATTGCGGTGTCATTAGTAGCTTTGAGGGAGCCAATGGAAAAATGGATAATTATTGTGGCACAATCCAACACATATTTAGGCTTGACTTTCGTCGCTTCTTTGTGTATGTTTTGGATGTCAAATAGCAAATGAACATGGTGAAAAAAGGGCCTAATGCAACGATAAAATGCCATGCAAGTGGCTATGTAACTATTGACTCTACAAAGTTTTGGCAAACAAAGAAAGATAGGCTCGTATTGCCACAACAATGTGAGCAGGTATGCACTTTTATACTAATGTGTTTCATGTACATATATATCTAAGCTCGCGTACCCCTTGACTTTTGATATGCTAATTAATTACTGCAGTATGTGTATTTGAGTTGCCAATGGTGCATGACATTAAATGGTGATATGTCATCCCTATTGCACCACGTTCCAAAGTGATGTATAATACATTCACTGATATGGAGTATATGGAGGATGTAGCAAGCTACAATGAAGATGATGTCGAACATGCCAATGAAGATGTTGTGATCGATGATCAAGAAATAAGAGATGATCATGATAATGAGGATGAGCGTGCCATTTCTCATGATCATGAGGATGACCCTACCATTGAGGATGACGGTGATGTTGATGAGGATGATCAGGGCATCGGTACCATTATCAATGGATAGAATATCGATAGTGGAATAAATTTAATCGTAGCCTTACAAATTGATCAAATGGATATTGATATTGATCATTTGGCAAGGATGGATCTTATTGAAGATGAGATAGAACCCTAACCAATCCATCACTGTATCGTTCTAAATTGATGACATTTCTATTGTATATGTTGTCTTTTAATTATCATCTCATGATTTATTTTTGAATATATTACATTGTTGTAAATGCATGTAGTGGGATTGTGTAATGATATATACTGTAATGCACTATGAGATGGTTTAAAGAAAATGGTTTTTAATTTTGTAAAGGAATGGAGTTTTTCTTAATAAAATTCTTTGTTATCGCATGTAATAAAGCGTGTATAATTGCGCGTATATACACGTGCTGGTACACGCATTTCTAAAACCAGTATCCATGCGAATGTAGATGCTAATATACACATGCTGGTACATGCATTTCTGAAACCAGTATACACGCGAATGTAGATGCCAATATACACGCGCCCGATACTACTCATATACATGCGTGATCATACACGTGCCCGTAACTTATCGCGTGTATCGAACGCGTGTATGGCAGCTGTGTCTTGTAGTGATTCATTCTGGATTATCTCGCTCTTTTTGGGCGAAAGCAGTATTGATAGCCGTTTTTGTTCAAAATCATCTTCCAACTAGTGCACCTTTGGGTAAGATTCCAATCACAGCTTGGACAGGCCAAACTCCTTTTGTTGCACATTTCAAAGTCTTTGGGTGTATTGCTTATATTCATGTCCCAAAAGAGACACCACACAAGCTAGAACCTTCAGGTTTGAAGATTATTTCTGTTGGTTATTCTGACAACTCAAAGGGTTACAAGTTTTACGATCCAAGTTCTCAAAAGGCAATTGTTAGTTGAGATGCTATATTCAATGAGGGAGGTTCATGGTCCACAGATGATGTTGATGATAGAAAAACGTTAGTCACTTATTTTCCTTTCTACTTTTGGACAATGATTTGCATGATGACAACACTCTTTTGATGGATATTGGAGACAAGTCTATTGATGTTCATCCTACGGTTTCAAAGGAGATTGCTACAGATCTTGATATCTATGTTGATCTTCCTATTGAACTTGAGCACGGTGCAAATCATGTATATGATGATGATCTTGAAACCTTTAATCACATATTGGCTATTTGTGAAGATCCTTCAACTTATGCAAAATCCATGTCCTCTCCAACAAAAGGAACAATGGAAGGAAGCCATGGAAGCTGAATATGAGACTTTGATCTCAAAAGGTACATGGGTTCTTACCAATCTACCTTTTGATCATACTCCTATCAAATGTAAGTGGGTTTACAAGACTAAAACAAAGTTAGATGGATCCTTTGATAAATTCAAAGCTCGTTTAATTGCAAGGATTGACTATTATGTCACTTTTTCACCCGTAGTTTGTAGTACAAAAGCATTCAAGTACTACTAGCTTTTGCAACTCAGTTTGGTTTGGAAATACATCAAATGGATGTTAAGATGGCTTTTCTTAATGAAGACTTAAAGGAGGAGATATATATGGAGAAACGTGAAGGATTTATAATTCTTGGAAAGGAACATTTTGTATGCCAACTCCACCGTGCTTTGTTTGGACTAAAACAAGCTTCATGATCATTGTACATCAAGATTGATCAATTTCTCACATCTCAGGGGTTTGTTTCTTGCTTCTCAAATCCAAATCTTTATATCAAGTGCAATGTGGATAACCATTTTGTGATATTGGCCCTTTATGTTGATGACACTATACTTGTGTCTAATAATCTATCTTTCATGCAACAAGTTTTATCCTCAGCCTTTGATATGGTGGATCTTGGCCACATCCATTCTTGCCTTGGTATTCAAGTTCAAAGGTATCGTCACAATGGTATTTTGCTTCTTCGTCAAACAAAGTTTATCCAAGATATTGTTCAAAAGTTTGGATTGGCTACTGCACATTCGACAAACACTCCTTGTCTTGCAAGCTCTACTAGGAGTACTTATGCAAATATTGAGGCTGAATCATTAGCTTTAAATCAACCCTATGCTAATCTTGTTGGTTGTCTTCAATTTGTGGGTATGAGCACTTGTCCTGATATTCTATTTTTGCAGCAAATCTGTTAGGACAATATTTGTCCTCTTCATCTACAAGACATTGGTCTCAAGCTAAACATGTTTTGAAGTACTTGAAGGGCACTGCAAATTTTGGACTTGTATATCGCCGTCAAGAAGACATATCTTCATCAACTTCTCTTAATCTTTTGGGTTATTCAGATGCTGATTGGGCTAACTTGTCCATGCGATCCACCAGTGGTAATTGCTTTGTTATCAATGGCTGTTTGGTATCTTGGGCTAGCAAGAAACAACACTGTATTGCAGTTTCTACTACAAAGTCTGAATATGTAGCTGCATCTTTAGCAGCTCGTGAATTGGTTTGGCTTTGACAATTTCTTGCTGATATTGGTCCTTCTCCTTCCTCAAGCACTCCTCTTAGACGTGACAACCAAAGTGCTATTAGTCTAGCCAAGGACTACGTGCAACATAGCAAGTCCAAGCATATTGCAGTTCATTATCACTATGTTCGACATGAAATAAGGAAAGGAGCAATAATGGTAGAACATTTTCCAAATGATCAAATTATTGTAGAGACATTCTTACCAAGGACTCCATGAAGCTCGGTTTACACTTTTGCGATTAGAACTTGGAGTTGCGATGGCCTCTTTTTGGAGATTAGTATTGGAGCTATATATAGCTAGCCCTAACTTACTCTAGGTCTTAAAAATAGCAAAAATAGCTTAAAATTTCTAAAAAAAATCAAGTGAAGATCTATATTATGTGAAGATCTTATGTCCAAAGTGGGAATCTCAAAAAATGAGTTTATCTGTAAAAGATATTAGCATTTTATGGAATTATTCCAACTTTGGGACATGGTGTATACATTATCTTTGTACTTAAGGAAATGAGGACTTTTGACTATCTAATGCTTAATCAGATTATGCAACTATATTCCCAACTTTGGATGTGATATTTCAAGAAAAGAACTTGATAGGAAGTTCCTTCATTATCTAGGAGAGATTGCGTATGTGGTGTCTCTTGTCTCATCTCTCTCCGTCTCTCAACATGGTATCAGAGCCATTCTAATCATAAGGGAAGCATCTACGTCTTCTTGTTCAATTTATGATTATGATTTCATGTCTTACAAGATTGATCTTTGGTAACAGTTTTCTGAAGTGTTGATTGGTTCTTTGATTATATGCTGTGCCTACATGATTTTATAGCTCCACTTGTTGTAATTAGAATTGTTTTTTAATCGCGTCCTTAAAACCAAAACCGTGCTGGTGTGTAGATGGTACAGTGTTGGTGAAACCTATCAAAACTATTTGTCAATCGGAGTTCTGAGTCAAAAGTTAGGACAGTTCATGCATCTAAAATAGTAAAATAGGCTCTAAATAGGTAGTTGTCTCTGAGTCAAGTAGGATTTGATTGTCAAATCTTTCCATGAAAGCTTCAGATGGAGGCTTACTGTACAAGCTATAATTAGATACAAAACTTACTGCGCAAGTTGTTGCGTCATAACGCGGTGCTTTTTCTTATTATTATTTTTTTCTTTTATGGACCTCTAAGTTTTCTTACGTGCATGAGACATGGGTCTCCACTTTTAGAGTTCTAATTTTGGTTCACATTCTATTCTTTACACGATCACTTTATGCTCGTCATCTAGTGCATGCCTATTTTGGCTACATTTCTCATATCTCGTACACATGGTCTACAAGTTTTGCGATCTTATCTTGTACGTGTTCTCACAACCCCACATGGCAACCATCATACTTGTTAACGGATTTCCTTCTGGGTAGCGTTCTGTTCCTCTTTTCCAAGGCCAAGGATTTCCTCATTGGAAATACAAGATGCTATTAATTTTGGAAGGAGATGAATTTGCAGATATTATTCTTGGTATTCTTGCATGCCCTCCTCAACCTATTGATCCACTTCTTCAGAATGATGTTATCATTACCGATGGTCCTATTTTTGAGCAATGGAAAATTGATCATGCACACTGGATTCGTCGTGATAAGGCTGCTCGTTCATCTCGGTATATACTTTTTGCCCTTAACAATTCACTCATGCTAGATGTTTATCCGTTATCCACGTCATATGCTATATGGGACTATCTTATCACTATGTTTGAGAAGAAAACTATTACAGAGATTCTGTATCTCCGTAATCTTCTAGGCAAGCTTCAATTCAAGGCAGGTACATCCATGTCTAGTCACATTCAATCATTCAAAGGTATTATGAATCAACTTTCTGTTGTAGGGGATCCTATTCCTCGAACTCAATTGGTTACACACCTTCTTGATACTGTGAAGGATCCTTTGTATGATAATATTGTCACTATATTATCTAACAAGGATGGAATTTACTTTGAGCATACATGTATTTCTTTGATTGAATATTCTCAACGTCATGATCGTCAGACGTCAGTAACTCATGAAACGGTCATGATTGCCCAAGAGTACATAGAATCAGAGATAGTCTTTGCTGTCCAGAGACATCCATTTCAACAATGCCCTTCTTCCTCCTCCCAATTTATATCTCATGGCATCCAAAGAGGAGGTAATTCTTCTCGTTTGAGATTTCCTGAAAAGGGTTGTTCTTATTGTGACAAAATTGGTCACTTGGTATCTGAATGTTTGGCACGAGAGTATGATAAAGAACACGGTATTACAAATAAGCAACCTTGTTTATCAAGGGGTTCTTCCTCTTCTACAAACTGTGAATATTGTGACAAAACTGGTCACTTGGTATTTGAATGTTGGGTACGAGAGTACGATGAAGAACATGGTATTACAAATAAGCAACCTCGTTTATCAAGGGGTTCTTCCTCTTCTACAACCTATGAATATTGTGGGAGCACAAGGCATTCATCCAGTCCATGCTTTAAGAGGCATTATGATGAAGCTCAAAATCAAGCTTATGCTACTCAACAAAATCCTCAAGACAATGTTCATCAAGAGGCTAATTTGGTTCATTATAATGTCTCTCTAGAAAAAAGTACTACATGTTCGTGATGGTTCTCTCTTTATTGTTGATTCTAGTGCTACTGGCAACATGATATATCAATTGCAATGGTTACACAATTATCATCATCCCATTCATATTAAGAAAGTGATTTATCTTGCTGATAATACAACTTGCCAAGTAATGGATATGCGACTTGTATTTGGGAACTTCTTCCTCAACCAAAATACTATGAGGAGTTTTAAATTTGCAAAGAAACTTACTTTCTGCTGCGCGGCTTGCAGATCTTAGTCTATTTGTTGGATTTGATAATACAAAGTGTCGTATCGAAAAGGATGGCACCACTATTGCGGTTGCTCCTCGACATGGTAATCTCTTTGAACATTCATTGAATGAGGATGTTGCAAATGTTGTTACAGCTCGAGGAGATCCGGATTGTAAGTTATGGCATCATCGATTTGCTCACTCAAATTTCTCAAAGCTTCTTGATATTCATCGTCACATGATCTTGTGAGAGGTATGGACATCAAATCACACCGGCATATGGGGATATGTGAATATTGTGCTCTAGGCAAACATCATCGTAAGCCATTTCCAATGTCTATAAATATTCATTCAAATAACTTTTGGATCTCATTCATACTGATATTTGTGGACCCTTTCCTCCATCCAAGTCTTTCTATCGTTACTTCATTACTTTTATTTTGATGACTATTGATGGTATACAAATGTCTTTTTGCTACGACATAAATCAGAAGCATTGAACACATTTAAGAGGTACCAAATATCTATGGAGAATCACACTGGTCAAAAAGTCAGAATTCTTCGAAGTGATAATGGTGGGTGAATATATTTCCAACTTATTTAATGATCATTGCATCAACCACGGCATCCACCATGAGTATACCACTATCTCACTCTTTTTGGGCAGAAGCAGTATTGACAGCTGTTTTTATTCAAAATCATCTTCCAACTACCACACCTTCTGGTAAGATTCCAATCACAGCTTGGACAGGCCAAACTCCTTATGTTGCACATTTCAATGTCTTTGGGTGTATTGCTTATATTCATGTCCCAAAAGAGACACGACACAAGCTAGAACCTTCAAGTTTTAAGGTTATTTTTATTGGTTATTCTGACAACTCAAAGGGTTACAAGTTTTACGATCCAAGTTCTCAAAAGGTGATTGTTAGTTGAGATGCTATATTCAATGAGCAATTGATGGGAGGTTCGTGGTCCACAGATGATGCTGATGATACAAAAACATTACTCACTTCTTTTCCTTTTCTACTTTTGGACAATGATTTACATGATGACAACACTCTTTTGATGGATATTGGAGACAAGTCTATTGATGTTCATCCTACGGTTTCAAAGGAGACTGCTACAGATCTTGATATCTATGTTGATCTTCCTATTGAACTTGAGCATGATGATGCAAATCATGTATATGATGATGATCTTGAAACCTTTAATCACGTATTGGCTATTTGTGAAGATCCTTCAACTTATGCAAAAGCTATGTCCTCTCCACAAAAGGAACAATGTAGGGAGGCATGGAAGCTGAATATGAGTCTTTGATCTCGAAAGATACATGGGTTCTTACCAATCTACCTTCTAATCATACTCATATCAAATGTAAGTGGGCTTACAAGACTAAAACAAAGGTAGATGGATCCTTTGATAAATTCAAAGCTCGTTTAGTTGCAAAGGGATACTCACAAATTGCAGGGATTGACTATCATGACACTTTTTCACCCGTAGTTCGTAGTACAAGCATTCAAGTACTACTAGCGTTTGCCAACTCAGTTTGATTTGGAAATACATCAAATGGATGTTAAGACGGCTTTTCTTAATGGAGACTTAAAGGAGGAAATATATATGGAGCAACGTGAAGGATTTACAATTCCCAGAAAGAAACATCTTGTATGCCAACTCCATCGTGATTTTTGTATGGACTAAAACAAGCTTCACGATCATGGTACATC
The DNA here is from genome assembly GCF_041138505.1 of Cibotium barometz. Classification (NCBI taxonomy): domain Eukaryota; kingdom Viridiplantae; phylum Streptophyta; class Polypodiopsida; order Cyatheales; family Cibotiaceae; genus Cibotium; species Cibotium barometz. Next base: position 40,196,342 of record NC_141082.1, read on the forward strand.
AAGATTGATCAATTTCTCACATCTCAGTGGTTTTTTTCTTGCTTCTCAAATCCAAATCTTTATATCAAGTGCAATGCGGATAACCATTTTGTGATATTGGTCCTTTATGTTGATGACACTATACTTGTGTCTAATAATCTATCTTTCATGTAACAAGTTTTATCCTCAACCTTTGATATGGTGGATCTTGGCCACATCCATTCTTGCCTTAGTATTCAAGTTCAAAGGTATCGTCACAATGGTATTTTGCTTCTTCATCAAACAAAGTTTATCCAAGATATTATTCAAAAGTTTGGATTGGCTAGTGCACATTCGGCAAACACTCCTTGTCTTGCAAGCTCTACTAGGAGTACTTCTACAAATATTGAGGCTGAATCATTAGATTTAAATCAACCCTATGTAAATGTTGTTGGTTGTCTTCAATTTGTGGGCATGAGCACTCATCCCTGACATTCTGTTTGCAGCAAATCTGTTAGGACAATACTTGTCCTCTCCATCTACAAGACATTGGTCTCAAGCTAAACGTGTTTTGAAGTACTTGAAGGGCACTGCAGATTTTGGACTTGTATATCGCCCGTCAAGAAGACATATCTTCATCAACTTCTCTTAATCTTTTGGGTTATTCAGATGCTGATTAGGCTATTTTGTCCATGCAATTGCGAGTTATTTTGGCCTTGACAATTGCTTGCTGATATTGGTCATTCTCCTTCTTCAAGCACTCCTCTTAGATGTGACAACCAAAGCGCTGTTAGTCTAGCGAAGGACTACATGCAACATAGCAAGTCCAAGCATATTGCAGTTCATTATCACTATGTTAGACATGAAGTAAGGAAAGGAGTAATAATGGTAGAACATTGTCCAACTGATCAAATGATTGCAGACATTCTCACCAAAGGACTTCATGAAGCTCGGTTTACACTTTTGCGATCAGAACTTGGAGTTGCGACGGCCTCTCTTTTTGGAGATTAGCACATCTCATGTCATGTCAATTTTAGAAGCACATTGCACATGGACTTTAAGGTGGCATTGTACATTTATATGTAGGAGCTCGGGTTCTTCCCTTGTGCTCCCAAGGGTTTTTTTACTTGCAACTAGAGACCTTTATTTGAGTGGGGGTGTTGGAGCTATATACAGCTAGCCCTAACTCACTCTAGGTCTTGCCTATATATATGTGACTTGTGACTAATATGATTCATTCTTGTGGAGCATATGCGGTGTCTCTTGTCTCGTCTCTCTTCCTCTTTCAACAATTAGCACATCTCACGTCATGTTAATTTTATCTAGACTTGTACATAGCCTATAGACTTTAGGACACTTCACACATTACTTCACATCATGCACATTTATTCTTTGTACTTTGTATATAGAGGCACATTGCACATGGACTCTAAGGCGGCATTGTACATTTATATGTAGGAGCTCGGGTTTTTTTACTCGCAGCTGGAGACCTTTATTTGAGTGGGGGTGTTGGAGCTATATATAGCTAGCCCTAACTCACTCTAGGTCTTGCCTATATGCCAAGTAAAGAGAGTCATCGACATCAATGTTCAGAATGTCGATGGAATCAATTCTACAAGTTTCCTCAATTCATTGTTCTGAGTGCAAGTGTTGTGAGCATGGTGATTGAGATCTATTAATGAAAATTTGAAAGAATGTCTGTGGGGTAACTCTCTATAGAATCTCGCACAAAGTGTGTATGACATGTTGTCTAAGGGCTTGTATCGTGACATGCATGTAAAGGAAAGCTAAAAATGTAGGGTGAATGGTGTGGAGGTATGTTGCAAAGCATGGTATGAGATACATGGAGTACCAAAAACATCATTTTACAGATATAGGGAGCAGTTTGAGAATGGTGCACAACAATATGTGCATGGAAATATAGGAATTGTGTGGAGGACTAGGAAGCACACATGTATGGGAAGGGCTCTTATGCAAGCGTTTGTGGAAAATAACTTAAAGTGTATGCCTCACAAAAGTAGAACCATGTTCAATGGTTCTAGAGAGACTCAATTGGTAATACCTAAAGTATATAAAAAGGTAGATATCCAATGTGAGATAAACAAAGGCCTATTCCATTTAGGTTTAGAAAATATGTCCAAATCTTCTTTTGGTAGGATATGGAATGAGGAATTCAAGAATGTTTCCTTGGTCAAGAGTAGCAAGTTCTCCAAATGCAGTTTGTGTAGTGGATTTGGCACCAAGGAGGGGGTTTGAGAATGTGGTGCCAAAGAGCACAAGGAAGAGGTTGGGAGTGAGTAAGGTACAAAGTCATCTAGCAAGTTTTCACATCATCAAAGCTAATTTATCCCACATGAGCTCTCAAGCAACTTAGTAGCCACCTCATATAAAAAAGGGCACCTTCAAGGCAATCTAAACAACCAACTCAACTCAAGCATCAATATCAAGTCTATTTGGTTCATATTTGTCTATTCTTTTTTTGAACCACCATGCTTCTCAATAGAAGTACCTTGGCCACCCCAACTTTCCTCTCCAAGCATTGCCCCGATCTAGCATAAAATGGACAAAATTGAACACCCTGATCTTGCAACACTGCACTTGTTAGTCTACACCATCCTGTCCTTGTTCGCCTTCATCGCCATTTACATCTACGAGCATCCTACCCTTTCTTACCATAATCACAAGATCCATGCTCCTTCTTTCCTTGTAAATAGAATGTTGTCATAAAGTTGAGCAGCACTGATGTGGCCAAGGCATGGACACTTCCTCAGATTGGTGAGGGCAATGCATGAAACCTAGAGGTCAAAACTACTATGTAGTGTGTGCCTAGTGGAGGAGAGGGCATGCACCACAAGCAGGTAAACATTCACAAAGAGTCCATGACGAAGCCAGGATGCTATTGAGGGCTTCAAGGTGAGGAGTGCCATTGTGGAAACCCAGCTGTCTGGTCATTTTCCTCCAATGGAGAGATCACGGAGGGTGAAGGCTTTTGGCAGATCAAAGAGAATATGGGGCTGCATCATGAACAACTTCTTACAAATTAAAGACCTAGTGATGGAGGCATCCCACTATTATGGAAGAAAGACAGTGAAGGTAAACCAATGCTACCACCCGATAATCTACCTCTATTTTCAATGGCAGAGTATGTAAAGGGGCATGAAGATGTGATATCAAGAATAAAATCTTACATAGAGTTTTTACAAAATCTTAGAAATGGTTCATTTGTGCTAAAGCTTGGGAAACTAATACAATCAAAGGCTAGATTGTACACAAAGTTTTGGCCAAAATCTACCCAATAGCTGGATGATTTGGATGCTCAAAGATTCTTAGGTTACTAAGAGCACAATAATCATTACCATGGGCCTTAACGGGAAAAACCAAGGGGAGAAGTCTTTTTACACCGAGCTAATAAAGACATATATCCCATTTGGCTTGCTATGGCTGAATTAGAGATTAATATGAAGAGGATGTCACCAAACTACAAGAAGATTTTGATATAGTATAGGGGACCTCGTGTAAGAAAGAATGGTATGACAGATACAGAGGCCTACATTGATTATTGGAAGGGTTTTTGGAAGGAGAACAAGGAAAATCCACGAGTGTGGGAAACGACTGATGCAATTGTTTGGTCATGGAGACCCAAAAAACTAGGGCCATATACAAGAACCAAGATACCAGTTAGGGAAGCCAAAAAAGCAGAAGAAGGCTTCCACCTCACTAGCGTGCACAAACTAGATGGGAATGAACTTGATGGTTCCCTTATTGAGTAGTAGTAGAATCTTGACTCAATTTTGTGGTGTTCAAGTTCTACTTTTTGTATCTTTCTTTGCACTTAATACGAACCATCGTTTGTGGCTATGATGTTCTTTTGTCTTGACAATGTTGATATTTATTAGATTGTTTCATAAAATTTGTGCCATTTACTATAAATTTTCTTTTTAAATTTGTAAGTTTTACTTTTTTCAATGTTAATATAATTAATGAAGGTCTATGCAAGATACAAATACCACTTCCTTGTTATGGTATTTTTTAACACCACCTTCCTACATGATCTATCAATCACCTTGCATATATGGATCTTTGTACCTCTGTATGTTCTCCCACATTAAGTTCAAAATTCCCAAATTATATGAAACCCATCCATTTCAAATTTCCCAAAATGCGAGATTTTTTCCATATTATCTAATATGGTGTTACATAATGCCTAAGTGGTTTAACAAACACTAGTCTTGTTTTAAAAAAGGCACTTTGTGGGTTTTTGAAGATTTTTTAAAAATTCAAATCTTTTGTTTTTGAGTTTTTTAAAAAATCCTCTCTTAACACATATACAAAGTTGAAAAAATAGAGCCGCAAAGAATGAATCAGAAATACTATTTTTTAATAGTCATAACCTAGGTGGACTTGGCAAGTAGCGCTAAATTTTTGTATATTTTATGAGAATCCAATCAAATAATTTTTACACATGCCAAAAATCCCATGCAAAATGTATTAACATGTACATAATGTATGTATTCACTTCAAAAGATAATAGAATCAAAGCTGGCAACATTTTTTGACCCCTTAATAAAAGCATGATGCTGAATATCACTTTTGTGGATTTTACTATTTTTAGTAAATTATTAGTTTTCAAATTTCACTTTTTGGGTAAAACAAAATTCCCATACTATGAACTTTGTTAGGGGATCTCATCTATGTGCTACTTTTTAAATTTCAATATGGTTACCTATTCCTACTCTTGATAACCTAAATGAGACCTTGATCCACTTTTATGGCTATCCACAAAAGTGACTCAATTATAAGACTAGTGTTAATCTCCGACTATGAGAATGGAAATAGCCTTCCATAGGATAAGGTGTGGTAGCTCAAGGCTCCAAGGTTCATTCAAATATGAAATGATCAAAAGACACAAATGAGAGAGTCCATGTGCCCTTTCATACTTGAGCCCAATCTTGGGGGGTGCACCACTAAGAAACCCTATGTATCACATGCGTTCAAGGGATATTTAAAAAACCCCTTACCTGTAAATTTTTCATGAATAAAATGACCCATTTTACTTTATGGACTTATGGCTTTTTTTTAAAATCGATTAAAAAATCCCTTTTGTAAATGTATTTCTATAAATTTACCTTAAATTTTCAAATTAAAAAACCCCTTCATTTGAACTCACATGCTATATTTACATATTTTTAGGTGACCCCACCCCGAGATCCCAATGGCCATAATCCCAAAACAAACTAATAAAGTTACTACTTTATTACCGGCTTGGGACAAGAAATCCCTTTATCATTTTACCGTGGTTGCATCCTTGTATGGCGACACATATTTATAGTTGATATATTTCTCCATATAGGAGTATGCCGAATAAAACTATGGGATCCCCATTTATAGTTATACAAAGAGTTTGTCTTGTGTGAACATGTCGTGTTGGTTGACATCATCTCTAGGACTAGGGGAGACCTCCGCTATCCCTTTATGAAGACCTCCGCTATCCCTTTATGAAGTTACTTTTTCTGACCCACCATTCATACCCCTATCTAGTGTGGAAGCACTAGGCACTCACATGGGAATTAACGTGCGTACTACCACTGAGAGAATCTAACATGTGGTGCGCGTACATAACTAATGTATAACTTTCAAATATTTTGAACAAAACTCGCAAATCTTTATCTAGTTTACGAAGTTGTTATATGCAAAGTTTATCTTGGGGGAGTAGGTTGTGCTGGTTGCGATCATCTCTAAGACTAGGAGAGGTCTCCACCAACCCTTCATGTAGTTACTTCTTTTGACCCACCATTTTGTAGCCCTATCTAGTGTTCAAGCACTAGGAACTCAGATTGGAATCAACGTGTGTGTGTCTCTAATTATGCATGCACAAATACACCAATCTGATATAAAACATACACAAGAAGATGCAAAAACAACGTATCGATTTACAAGCGATTGTGTTATGAAAACAACTATATAAGACTGATGAATATAGAACGATCACCGTTAGATTAACATCACCCTGGTTAAAAGGAGGCTAAAAGCAGCTTGTGTATAGAGTTTTGATTACATCTTCATAGTGATTAATGTGCGGTTACAAAGTGGTACAAAGATACCCTAGTGCTCTCAACACAGTTGATTTACATAAATAATGACCTAATTAACTGGCTGGACTATAGTTTAAAGTGCATCGGACTGGGCCACGGCTTTGACATTCTCGCAGCTACCATACCATCAACAAAGCAACACCATCTTTTCTCATAGATTGGCACTAGGGCCAAGATGCTAGCAAAGATGATGTAGATTTGATCATGGTATCTTGGTCCTAGGGCTAAGCAATATTCTCTTGTGTGTGGTAGCTAGACCCTTTTGTCTTCTCTGGGTAATCCTCTCAAGATTGCGTGGTAGAATGGCCCTAGGGCCAAGCTAGCATGAAAAATTATAAATCCTCTTTGCTAGTAGATTGGCCCTAGGGCCAAGCTACCATCAACAAAGCAACACCACATCTACTAGTAGATTGGCCCTAGAGCCAAGATTCCAACAAAAATGATGTAGATTTGTTCACGGTGTAAAGAATTGGTAGAGTAGCATGAATCCTCTATGTATCCTTATATCACATCACATCCACTTCATCAATGATCACAATACTACAAAGTCAAAGATTGCTGACACATATTGGAAGAACAAGAACTTAGATATCACTAATACCAAACTATGTCATCAAAGTGAAGTATGGGATTCACTCTTATTACAAATGATTCTCTATATTGGGTTATTACAAGAATAGACATTCAAAATATGGCTTCCTCCTCACATAACTCAATATGATAGACTTCATCTAGGAGATGAGACTCCACCTCAGTGATTTGTAGAGTATCTGGTACTTGCAAAAGAAGAAACCACCCGAAAGAAAACCCAAAAAAAAAACACAAAAGCAAAAAACCCGACACATTCTACTTCATGATTTCAATACCCAATACTAGGGAAAAGATAATGTTGACAAAATACTTTTCGCAAGAGAATTTTTTTTAATAAGATCTCTAGTCCAAAAAAACTCATGCTTATAATCAGCCAACTTCTTGTTAATTGTATGGTTGATTTTTCCACCTTGATTTTATAGGATATCAACACACAGTCCAAAACAAACGGGAATTCCATTATGAGAGAGATCCTCTCACAGCAACAACACGAACTGATTTAAGATTGAGAAGTAATAGCTCCCTCTTCCTTCTTCACAAAATTTCCGCTTCACAAAGTGTTTTTATGCAATCTCACTTCACTCCATCAAAACATGTGAGTATGGGTATAGAGAAAAAACCTCCTCCAACTCATGAGCTACGCCAACATAGGCTAAATTAGCCACCAACAAAGGAGAAAATAAAAACTAAAAGCGGCTGGCTCTTTGTGCGCAGTCTGTCAGCACCACTTAAGCTAAATATCTTTCAATAAGAACAATATGAAAAAAATAATCAAAAGTGACATCGCCTTACACGGTAGGCTTCAGCACTAACAAGCCAATCACCAAAAAAAAATATCAATAATAGGGAAAATGGCCGGCTTCTCATATGCAAATAGCTTCAGCGCAGACTGGACAAACTTCAAACTGAAACAGTCACCTTGCTATATGTTATTGGCTTCAACCGGCTAACAAGCCATCAACAAAACTCTAAAAAAAATAGTTATCTCTTTTCTGTGCAGCTGAGAAGCCCTTTATATAGTTTTCCTTGCTTCAATTGTTCGGCCCATATTTCTTCATGCATTCCATTGCTGTTATTGCTGGCGGTCAGATACTGATATCATGCATCCTCTATTTTATCCAAATTTTTCTCTGCAGTTGCATCACCATTCCTTTGCTTCTTTAATTTCCAATCTTCCGTTGGTTATGGTGGGCGTAGATCCAACATCAGCTTCCTCTCCTTTTAGCGTATTTACTCCACAGCTGTCCACCCTTTTTTCTTAAAAAAAACTAAATGTCAACGCTTGTTTTTTTAAGTGTTTCTTTTTAAAAAAATAAATAAATGGTATTAATTCCATGTGGCCTCCAACTAGGTACCTTATACTTTATTCATATCCTCATGGGGATGAAGAGGGGGAAAAGAAACCTGCACCAAAAAATAAATAACCTATGAGTGCCTTTCATGATGAAATCCTTCAACACATTGGCTGCTAGTCCTTTAGGCTCCATTGCCGGGACATATGAACTTGATATCAGCACCATTGTCCATTGGTATATTTATAGGCTTTTTCCTTGAGATATATTTTTTAAAATATACATTATCCTATTTTCCTCATGCTATATATACAATAATGATAGCATAGTAAAAAAATGCATTCTATTTAAAATTATTACAACAATCCCAGTGTTGTTCTATTCATTCTAGGGCCCACAAAAACCATTTAACAACAGTAGCTTGGCCCAAGCTAGATTCTCTCGTGTGTGTTAGCTAGATTCTCCTCTATTTCCTAGAGCCATTCTCTCAAGATTGCACGATAGAATGGCCCTTGGGCCCATCTATGCATGTGCATGCCAAGAGTGACCTTTGCAAGAGATTCTAGCTTGGCACTGGGACTAAGCTACCTTGTAAAAGAATCTAGCTTGGCCCTAGGGCCAAGCTACCAAGAATAAATATACATTCTCGACCAATCTACCTTTCAATAGAATCTAGCTTGGCCCTAGGGCCATCAAAGATGATGTAGATTCATTCATGGTAGCTTGACCCTAGGGCTAAGCTAGATATTCTTATGTGTGGTAGCTATATTCTCTTGTGTTCCCTAGAGCCATTCTCTCAACATTGCATGGTAGAATGGCCCTTGGGCCCATCAATGCATGTTCATGGTGGCAAGGGTTACCCTTTAAAGAGAATCTACCTTGGCCCTAGGTCCAAGCTACTTAGGGCCAAGCTTCGATGAACAAATCTACATCCTCTTTAATGGTATCTTGGTCCTAGGACCATGCTACCATCAACAAAGCAACCCCAACTTTGTTGGTAGATTGGCCCAGAGCCAAAAGCTGATAGCAAAGATGATGTAGGTTTGTTCATGGTGGCTTGGCCCTAGGACCATGCTAGATTCTTTTGTGTGTGGTAGCTAGATTTTCCTCTACTTCCTAGAGCGATTCTCTCGTGATTGTATGGGGAAATGGCCCTTTGGTCCCATCTATGCTAGTGGCTTAGAAAGATTGACCCTTGCAAGAGAATCTAGCTTGGCCCTAGGGCCAAGTTACCATAAAAAAGTAACACCCTTTTTGCTAATAGATTGACCTTACGTGGCCAACAAGCTAAGAACAAAGATGATGTAGATTTGTTCATGGTAGCTTGGCAAGATTTACCCTTGAAAGAGAATCTAGCTTAGCCCTATGGCCAAGCTACCATGAACAAATCTACATCATTTTGGGTGGTAGATTGGTCATAGATCCAAGCTATCATCAACAAAGCAACACTATCTTTGCTGGTAGATTGGCCCTAGGGCCAAGCTTCCAACATAGATGATGTAGATTTATTCACGATAGCTTGGCCCTACCACCAAGCTAGATTCTTGTCTATGGTAGCTAGATTATCTTGGGTTCCCTAGGGCAATTCTCTCAAGATTTCATAGGAGAATGACCCTTAGGCCCATCTCTGCATCATGTGCATGATAGCAAGAGTGACCCTTACAAGATAATCTATATTTTCCCTAGCGCAAAAGCGGCCATGAACATTAAATCTACATCATCTTTGCTGGTAGACTGGCCCTATCACCAAGCTACCATGAACAAAGCAACACCATCTTTGGTGGTAGATTTGTTCATGGTAGCTTGTTGGCCCTAGGGCCAAGCTAGATTCTCTTATGTTCCCTACTAGAGACATTCTCTCAAGATTGCATGGTAAAATGGACCTTAGGCCCATCTATGCATGTGCATGTCAAGAGTTTCTCTTGTAAGATATTCTAGCTTGGCTCTTGGGCCAAGCTTCCATGAAAAATTATACATCCTCTTTGATGGTAGAGCTATAGTTAGCAAAGCAACACCACCTTTACTGGTATATTGGCCCTAGGCACTTACTTGTGTCTCCCTAGGTATATTGGCCCTAGGCACTTACTTGTGTCTCCCACTAGGTCCAAGATACCATCAACAAAGCAACACCATCTCTTTGCAGGTATATTTGTTCATCGTAGCTTAGCCCTATGGGCAAGCTAGATTCTCTTATGTGTGGTAGATAGATTCTCTTGTGTTACCTAGGGCCATTCTCTCAAGATTGCATACTAGAATGGCCCTTGGGCCTATCTCCGCATGTGCATGGCAAGACATTGTTTGGGACATCATAGCATAGCTGAGGCTACACTCCAACCCACACACTTTGTCAATCCGTGAATGCAACCCGGTTAGCGCATAGAGGCTATCCCGAATGGGAGAAGATGAGTTAACCACACACTAATGACTTCTAGTCCTACTCAATCCTTCTTCAACACTCAAGCAATCAATCTAACATAATCAAAGCATCAAGATTAGGCTACACTTAAGCACACAAATGCAACTTATGCAAAGAACCTAACATGCAAAGAGCTATCACACAAGCCTCAACTACACATCATTTCATGCACAAGCTTCATCACATGCACTCTACAAATCAGATTTTTGCATCAAAACATCATTAAGAAATCTAGATTAGCAAGTGTGTAGACCATAACCTCATATCATTGAAAATGTAAAGAATAGAGAGTACAAGATTGAAGCATGAATGGAGATGGAGAGCCTTGGGAGAGCACATGAGAAGGAGCTATGGAGCAAGCTCTCTCTATGAGCCTCTCAACCAAATGACCAAAGAGTTTTCCCTAACTCTCAAATGGGCCACCTTTTATACAAAAATTCTAGAACTCCCAACAGTTCCCACGTGGGATTATTGTCAAGCCCTCTCCCACATTCATCTACAACTTGGAACTCTTTTCAAGAGCCCTAAGTGTCTTTTTTGTTGCATCCTGTTGGAACTATATATATAGATGTACTCTATATATATAGTTCCAACATAAGTGTCTTTTTTGTTGCATCCTGTTGGAACTATATATATAGATGTACTCTATATATATAGTTCCAACATTAGTTCCAACACATCCTTGTATTGATCTTCATTCGTCATGCAACACTCCCCCCTTCCTATTTTGCACACGTCCTCGAACGCGGTAGTAGCAAGAGCTGCAACAAAAAAAACAATGGATACAAGTAAAGTCTTTTATTTAAAAAAAGAAAGAAAAGAAAAGAAAAGAAAAACCAGCAATGATAATTTCACACGTGAGCATATAAGTGCAAGGCTGATTAAAGTTTTAATGAGTACTAAAATAGGTGAGTAAAGACTAGTCAAAGTGAGACTTAAGTGGTAGATAGTGCTATGCAAAGGCAAGTGTGCTTTGTACACCGCCGGTTATGACCGCAGTCTCAATGTCCTACAAGTATGTAAGTTATTCCTAAGTGGCAAACCTACTCCTAAATATGAGCAAAGGTGATTGGAACTCTCTTTTTTTTTCTTTTTTTTTCTCTTTGATGTGTGTGTAGAAGGTGATAAAGATTAAGGTTCCATCCCAAAGAGACCCAAGCAATGGCCAAGAGACCTCCGCCAAGAGAATCTAAAGACCGCTAAGTATCTCAAGGGCGACAGACCCTTTTTCTTTCTTTTATGACATAAGGAGTACCCCATGAAGATGAGGGCATTGGTCTCGAGGGCCCATAGTGTACCCCAGAGTCCTACCAACATCTATCAAGGCGATAGATTCCTCAAAGGTCTTTTTCTGAGGCTTTTAGACATCAGTTTTACCCCATGGAAACCAAGGTATCGGCCCCAAGGTGCTAAGACAACCCCAGGTCCTACCAAGCATTCCTCATGGCTATAGACACGTCATGTCTCAATTTACTTTGTACATATTTTATTTTATTTTATTTTTTTTGGGTATAATTTTTATAAATTTTTATTACTCCTAGCACCTAGCTCATATCTAAGAGGTAGCTACCACTAGGGATAACTAATATACCTTGAAAGCATAAGAACTTGGCATATTCCATTGGTATATATCCTACACTGTCTTTAGATAGAAATATCTTTTACTAAGTCTTCTAAGAGTCTAGAATTCACTCACCATATTTTAACAACTAATCAAAAACTTAAAGCAGCCAACATTGTGTGAACATGCAAACCATATATTCGAAAGATAAGAGCACATAAAGAAATAAAGATTAAGATTTGAATACACCTGTTGTAGTGCCCTGTTGATGTTGTTCGTTTGCATTGATGAATTGCTGATTTTGTGCAGATTGCTCCTCCTTGATCTTTGTAGGCGTAGCATGTCTCCCCCCTTCCTAATTTGTGTGCACGATAGGTGGACTATTGGGGCGTGTTTGATGCTCTTTTTTTAGCGGAGATCGCTGCAAAATTTTTGTTAACAAACAAGAAAAGAAAAGAAAAGAATAAAATTTGCCATTGGTGCCAATCACCGAATATAGCCGAGGGAAAAAACCCAATGGGAGAAAAGTGCCCTGGCTTTTCGATCTTATTGTGGAGTCACTGAACTTACCCTTGCGCTGGTGGTGGATCCGTGTCCTCGTCTGCTGGAAAGATGGTATCAATTTCCTCAGGATGCAGGGACAACCCCTCACAAAAACCGGCCTCTGGAGAAGGTGGTAGAGGAAGGAGTGCTTCCTCACTAAAATATGGCATTGGTTCTATGGGAAGGTTAATCAGACAGTTTTGATTTTGGAACTGCGCAGTATAGGTACTCATATTGATCCAATATTGACATGTTGAGGCTTGGGGAAGGAGGGCTTGCAAGATCGGTGATTGCAAGTCATTTAAGCTTGTATCCCTCCATTGTTGTGCTTGAACCTCCTCAGGTAATCTACATTGATTTGGTCCTCTCTCTGGTATTCTCACATTAAGAAGATTATGGCGTTGGGGTGTAATTTCCACAATTTGCTTCATTAAGCCCGTGCCATATCGTCTAAAGTAAGAGCGACATATCCAACAAATATGTGAAGCTTCTCCTAATACGAGCCGTGCACATGCTTGACAATGTGGAAATGGGTGATGCTGTTGATAGAATAACGTGACAAAGTGATGCCCACAGCAATTTTCACCTAAGGGAGCATAGAAGTACCTAGAATGTGTTTGAAACGGAGAAGCACTATAACCCCCGCGATGATCAGGTCGAGTACTATCGGGGTCAATGCATGGTGGACATGTATCTCGCCAAATATCCATCAGGATTTATCTGGACGTAGAACAGTGAAATTTAGAACACTCATATCCATCATTACAATTCCAATCAAGAACAAGATTATCTCAAAAAGTACACATCTTCTAAAGGCATAAGGAACTTCATTATTCAAACATTGATTTACCAAAGAGCTTCAATTGTAGTGTTAATGCCTTATCTTTAGTTTTTGGTATATCCTTTGTAAGAGGTGGAAACTTTAGCAATTGTCTTAGAATTTGAGCAAGATAAGAGGATTTAGGCATTGAAATGCTAGAATCTATGCTCAAATGAGACTCATTTAGACTTGTCGTAGGTACACAAGTTGATGGTTGAATTGTGTGACAAGGAGAAATCGAGACAACCGGTGTTTCAATACATGTTTTAGGAAGATCAACACAAGTAGATTTGTAGGTGCTATCACAGCCACCTTTCCTTTCTTGAAGAGTTTGTGTTGATTTCTTTTGCACCCACTGATATGGAAAATCAAGGGTGGCTTTTGGAATCTTTTTGAAACACTCTTTTACCCCTAGCAAAGCATGGCATTTTGGAAGCCAAATTGCTGTTGCACCCTCATAATAGCCTTGTGCTTTAAGAACATGTTTTGGGACCCATCGAGTAACAATCCGAGGTTTAGGCTTGGAAATGATGTGCTTCTTAAGAGGCTTAGCAACTGGACTAGATGGTACAAGTTTGTACGCATCTTTGGGTAGCCACATTGATAATTCCTTCTTGCCCGGCCTTCTTTGAGCAGCAACTAGAGTAGTTGGAACATGCCAGCCATGGCCCTCACTTGAGTACTCATCAATTATCCACATCATTTGTTTTGGAGCTTCAAGAGCAGATTTTGAGAGTTGGTTGTGTAAGGTAGAAACATTACCCCTTTGACAAGATAAAGCTCGTGGTGTAGCAGATCCCAAGATGCAATCAGAATCAATTTGCAACTTGTACTGTCTATTCTTCCAATGTAATGAGCAATTGGTAGCACTTAACCACGATCTTCCGAGAACAACCTCTACTACTGCCTTTGACTTACGTGCCACATAAAAGGGCACTGACATCTGGTGATCCTGAATGGTCATCATAATGACACATTTTCCCTCTATAGGGTTATCTTCTCCGGAGAAGCTTCGTAGGTCCACAGGAATTTGCACAAGTGGTGGTTGACCCAAGGCTATCCAGGTGTCAAACGAGAGAACATTATAATCTGCACCAGAGTCAATTAAGGCAGAGACAAAGTAGGTAGTCTCATGAAGATGAAGGCACACTTGAATATTGAATGGATCGACATATGGCTCATCAGTAGCCAACTGTATGGCCAACATAGAAGCTTTGCAATACTCCTTGGCTTTTGCAACTCTAGCTTTAGCCTCCTCTTGAGCCTGATGTTTAAGTAGGTCAAGTGCTTCTTTCAGTGTTTGTGCAGCATGCATTTGTTGAAGCATGGCTTCAGTTAATGGTTCATTGTATTTCTTGAGACGACTTCCATTAATGAAGTTAGGCATTTGCTCACCGTCTAGTGTCTCTAAACGCACTGCACCACTTGGAGTAAGCTCATTAATCACAAACGGTCCTAGGCCACGTTTTTTGAGCTTTCTCTTATGCTTCTTAAGTGTGTACAAGAGCACCAGGTCTCCTTTTTTGAATCGGCCAGTTGTTACATTTCTATCATACCATTGCTTTTGTCTCCTCTTCTCGGCATACATCCCCATTACTGCCAATAAGCGGTCTCATCAAGCTTTTCCAATTCGTCAACGCGTTGTGAAAGCTCATGACCAGTCCAATCCAATTGTTTAGCTACTCGTAGAGTAGGTACAAGAAATTCAATGGGAAGAATTGCGTCTAGCCCAAAAGCAAGTTCAAATGGGGTTGTGCCCACAGATGTTTTATAGGCTGTCCTATATGCCCAAAGAACTGAGTGCAACTTTTTCTCCCAATCAGTCCTATGTCCCTCAACAATATTTGTGAGTGCTGTGCAGAGAATCTTGTTAGTACTCTCGGCTTGTCCATTGGTCTGGGGATGATAGGGTGCAGAACGCTTATGAATTACCATAAATTCTTAAAGCAAAAATTCTATGACCTCATTTACAAAGTGCACACCTTGATCACTAACGATCTCAATAGGTAAGCCATAGCGTGTAAACACGTACTCATACAAGAACTTGGCTGTGGTTCTGGCATCATTTTTGACTGTTGCCTTTGCCTCAACCCATTTGGTCAAATAGTCAGTTGCGACTATAATATATTCCGCATGCGTGTTACGAGCTGGAGGTTTAATGGGACCGACAAAATCAATACCCCATTTTGCAAAAGCACGTGTGCTTAACATAGGCCGTAATGGCATATTGTCCTTTATGATGGGAGGTTTGGTCCTTTGACAATCGTCACAACGTTTCACGTATTCTTCAGCATCCATTTGTAAGGTTGGCCACCAAAGCCCAGACCACCTAATCAACTTAGCTGTAGTATTGCCAGAAAAGTGTCCACCCCCAACACCTGCATGTGCATGAGTTAAGATTTTCAGATAGTCAGCTTCACATACACACATGCGTAAGTTGCCATCCTTGCCCCTCTTGAAGAGTTGGCCCTCTATCAGCATATAGTTTGCCGCTTCAATTTTAATAGCATGCTTTCGATGTTTAGGAATTTTTTGATCCGTATGACCATGCTGAAGGTAGTCCACAATATACTTACTCCAACTTGGTGTATTTGAAATTTGGAATAATGTGACATTATGAATTGGCTTCTGAATTTTACATGAAGCACAGTTACGAACAAATGTTTCAGCATCTGCATGCATGGTAGGCCACCATTGTCCATCCTGAGATATACGTCGCACACAAGTAGTAGCTGATGCATGGATTCCATCGATACCTGCATGTGCCCATTCCAAGATCTCCTCATATTGGTCGGGGTTAGGTATCAGCCGCAACACTCCATCATTACCCTGACGATATAATCTCCCTGAGATTAAATTGAATGGTCGCCATAGGTCCACATTAGGACCCGCTAGTTGTATCTGCCCACTTGTCAAAATTTCTAAAATGGATTCAGACCATCTAGGAGCTGTCTCTACAAGAAAAAGTGTTGAATCTAACATATCATCATCCACACCCACAGGAGCTTCGCCAGAGGTGATTCGAGACAAATGATCTGCCCTTAGATGAGTTGTTTCTTTTCGAACTGCAACTTCAAAATCAAACTCAAGAAGGATGATAAACCACCTTTCAATCCTTCTAGTTGCACAAGGTTTATTCACCAAATATAGCAATGCTTGATGGTCCACAAAAAATATGAATTTGTTTGCCAAAAGGTAATGGCGAAACTTTTTCACTGCATATATCATGGACAATCCTTCTCTTTCTGTTGTGGTGTAATTCTTCTCAGCATTGTTCAACTGTCGACTAGCATATGAGATTGGAAAATCCTTATTATGTTCTCCTGATTGAGCCAAAATACATCCAATTGCAAAGTTCGAAGCATCAATATGGACATGAAAGATTTGGTTTCAATCTGGTGCCCGTAAGATGGGTGCAGTCACTAATGCTTGCTTCAACTTTTCAAAGGATTCCTCACACTCATCAGTCCAATTAAACTTTACAAGAAGAGCATATAATGGTCTGGCTAGGACAGCATACATGTAGATGAATCTACGGTAATAGCCACAATGTCCCATGAATGTTTGTACCCCTTTAGGGTTGATAGGCCGAGGTAATGAGACAATGACATCAATTTTATCCATATCAGTTGAAATCCCATTGCGAGAAACAATATGGCCCAAAATTTTCCCTTGTCTTACCATGAATTTGCACTTGTCAGGATTCAAGCATATACGATAAAGTTGACACTTTTGAAACACAAGTCTCAGGTGTTCTATATGATCATCACGCTCTTGTGAGTGAACACATAAATCATCCATGAAGATCTCAAGAAATTGCCTAAGGTACTCCTTGAATACATGACTCATTAACCGCTGAAAGGTTGCTGGTGCATTTGTTAGACCAAATAGCATAACACGATAGGCAAAGATGCCATCTTCAGTAGCAAAGGCTGTCTTGTGTTGATCCTTTGGATCAATTGACACTTGATTGTACCCGGAGAATCCATCCAAGAAACTATATGCCTTTTTCCCTGCAACTCGTTCCAGAACATGATCCGTGATTGGAAGTGGGTAATGATCACGCACAGTAGCTGCATTTACCTTCTTGAGATTTACACATACTCAAAGTTTTCCATTTTTCTTGGGTACCACTACAATAGGGGAGACCCATTCAGTGTGTTCAATCTCATAGATAAATTCTGCCTCTAAGAGCTTGTCTATTTCTTCCTTTATCTTCCGTGCAAAATTTTCATTGTAAGTATAAGGACGTTGCTTGGAGGGTTTTGCATCCTCTCGCAATGGAATTGTATGCTGACATATGCTTGGATCAACTCCTTTGAGGTCTTTATAACTCCAAGAAAAAACATCGCGATACTCCTTTATTGTTTGTATTAATAACTTCTCCTCATCTAAGGACAAGTCTGTGGCAATCCACACATAGCGAGGCTCTTCTCCTGGCTTAGCAATATCAATCTTTTTTGCATCTTCTGGACCATCGTATGAAATCCCTGGCATGCTTGGTTTTTGTCGCATGGGCTGTTGAAGAACAATCTTCCGATCTTGAAGAGTGTACTGTGTGAAATTGGGAGGAACATTTAGACCTTGTTCTTGTCCACTTGAGTCTTCACTCATTGAAGACCATGCGGTTTTGAGCTCTCCTTTGCCATCTTGCATTGGATTTTTTTGTTCAACCATTGTCTTTGCACTTCCCACACTCTTTTTTGAATCAGTTTTAGACTTGAGTTTTGGTTTTTGTTTCTTCGTTTTTTTACGATTTTTGCTAACAGTTGTTAGCTTTTCCCCTGCTTGGAATCCATCTGATCGTTTTACTTGGTCTTTGATACTATCTTGTGCTTGGACATAGTATAGGTATCCGTTCTTTCCTGAGAAGTGAGGTGGTGGTCGAGAGTTTTCACTCTTAGACTCCTCCTTTTCTTTCTGTAGTCTCTCACGTTGTTCCCGCTCATCTTGTCTACTGATTCTCTTATGGTTCTTACAACATTTACGTTTAGGTCGGCTTCGAGGGATCTCTACCTGAACCTCCCTTCCTCTCAAGAGTAGGCATGCCTTTCCTAACTCATCCTCAGGGATTGTCACATCATTATTAAAATCAGAGTCCCAGCCATCTTCCTTATCAGCATCATTAGCAGATTCGAGTGTCAAATCCTCCACTGAGACTTCCTCGACATGCGTAGCTGTTGTGGATGTATCTCTATAGTACAAATCATCTAGAAGGGCACATGGTTGTACCATTCGTATAGGAATAATATCATATCCATCTGAGTCACAAAATTGAATTGGCTTCGGTAAAGCACATGTCGATAATGTTGCAAGGACATGACTCCATTCTAATGGATCAATTAAATGCTCAGGGAAGGGTTGTGGAATGTATGCCTCGTCTGATACACTTCGATTACCCTTAAGTCTCTCAGTGTTGAAATCCCTACATGAGGCTCCACACATCCACAGATCTTCTCGCCCATCGGACAATGTAACTCTTGAGCCCTCAGATGAAGCAGAATCAAACTCATCTATTGGAGACCTTGTTACATCACGATATGAGTGATTCCTTAGGTTGACCCTTGTGATGACAGAATCATGTCGGAGGTACAAATAATTGTATCCCCAATCTTGAATCATTTGAAATTGTCGCATGAATGGTCTACCCAATATCACTTCATAGTTTGGATGTTTTCCAAAATCCACTACTGCAAAGGTGTGCTCATATTCAATCCCACATGTGGTGACCAATATGTTCTCAAGCAGCCCAAGGGGATGTTCTAAGCTTCCATCTGCTAGCTGCAACCGCATCCTGGTACTCCTAATAGCTGGTTTGCCCCCACTTTTCCCAAATGGACCTTGTCACAATGCCCACTCCTGCGCCACTATCAAGTATTGCAGTTGAAACTACTTTTTGCACTTCTAATGGGAGGGTAGCATTTCCCTGATCGTCCTCACAAAATTTTCCTACTTTGTTGATAGGAACTGGCATTACATGCTTTGTCTCGGGGTGTATAGTACACTCATGGTGACCCTTTTGTAGCAATACCTGCTCTGACAAACATGTGGCAATATCATTCCACAACTCAGGTCGAATTTTTATCAAATCAAGCAAAGGTAAGGTACAAGCCACTTGTGCTGACAAAATAGCTTGCACCATACTCATATCCTTCTTCTTTGTCAACCTTTTATGCATGGAGGGTATCCTCAAGGTTTGAGAACAGTTCTCATATTCTCCCAGATATGATGGTAAGGTTTTCATTGTCTGCTTACTTCTAGGAGAAACAATTGTTTGGACTTCCTCCTGGATGCTTGGGCGTCTAAAGTTGTTTTCCGTGCCCCTGGTAAAATCCACCTCAGAGAATAGAGGCGAACTAATAGAAGACATGTTTTCATTAACTTTCTCATGAACTGCGGCCCACATCTCATTTTCCATGTCCTCATTAGCATCAATAACTTCATCATTGCATGGGAAGACAAGGCTAGGTGGTGGCAGATTACCTCCTTTCAATTGGGTGTCAATTGGTGCAGACCTTTCGCTATGAGCTTGTGAAATGAGCTCACTTTTCATTTCCCGACTCGATGACACTTCTGGTATGGTTTCTAATGTTGGCTTAAGAGAGGTTGGGCCCCGAGGAATAGGTGGTGGTGGTCCCTCAAGTATTGACTGAGCTTCCCTTATGAGTTGCTGATGTACAGCTAGATTGATCTTCTCCTCACGAGGGTTTGGGTATTCTTGAAGCTTCTTGGGTAGCTCAGATAAAGCTGCAATGCGACTTCTATGAGCATCAATGATGGCCTCTAGAGTCTCATTCACTTTATCCACAAAAACAGAACCCCCAGAACTATCCTCAGTCATACTAGCCTCATTTTGTTTAGTACTAGGCCCAGGTTGAGGTTGATGTTCCTCATGCACTTCTTGGGATGTAAAAGTTTTATCCCTCATGTTTTGTTTAGAGGCTTCTTGAGAACTAGTGGATGCACTTTTAGTTCGCTTGTTTTGGTTCTTTTTCCTCCTAGTGGTCTTTTTTCTATTGGACTGTAGGGTCTTGTCCACTAGATTTGTCTTTGCATCTCTAGTTCGAGATGTCTCATCAGTCTGTATTTCGGCATTTCGTGTCTGTGATTTAGTCATGACTCTAAGTGGCACGACATCCTCATTCTCAGATGAAGGTGGAGATGGAACTGTGCCTACAAGGTTGAGTGAGACCTTTGGTTGAGAGGTGCCCTCCTCATGTGGTTTCAGCAGACAATCCTTTGGGAAGTGTTCTACACAACACCCTAGACAATATCTTTCAATTGGTGGAAACTGTTGTACTGTTGTATTGGACCAAGATGCTTGCCTTGAGCGATGTGGACAATCACGAGCCCAATGGGGTTCTCCGCACTCATAACAGGGGCCCATTGGTTTGGCCTCTACTGTCCTTGGCTGCCATTGACCTGAGGGGCCTAGAGTCCTAGGTTGGTAGCCGCCTAGCAACATTAAAGAGTTTTGTTCCCCTGGTTGAGTGTCCCAGTGCTGGGCTTGGGTATGTGGGACTTTCAAAGATATTTTCTTTGGATGAATATGATACATATTCCTCCTCCACATAGCTTGGGTTTACCAATTCTCTACACATATTTGAATTGTCGTAGTCAACAACCCTCACAGGAGCAGTCCCTGGAGCAGGAGGTTGAGCACCAAGAACAGGTCGTGCTTGCTCTTGTGCCATCGGTGGCTTACGTTCAAAATTAGTATACTGTTGATACATTTGTGGAGCCACTCCACCCCTTGGCTGCTCACGTTCCTGTCTCATTCTCGCAATGCGAGTACATTCCTATGTGGTATGGGTAAAGTTCCAAGCACAGGCTTGGCACCACTTTTTTGTGGGTTGGTTTGTGACTAGAGGAGAAAAGGTATTACATTCCTCTGTTTTATGGTTACCGCCACATGCTCCACAAAGATGAGGACCTGTAGGAAGTACACTCCTCACTCTCTGCTGCTGTTGTTGTGGCTGCATGGGTGGACGATAGGTCTGTCCCAATCTCTGTAGTACTAGGTTAGCTATCTGGTCTGGATTTACTAGCGCGCTAGACCCTGAACTTTGGTCATCACCCCACTGATCTCTAGGTTTCACCTCTGGGCCAGACCCATCTTGGAATTTGAAGTTATCGGTGAAATCCATAGCATCATGGCAACACTCATTGAAATTTGTATGTTTCTTCACATAGAGATGTGTATGCAGTGTTGAATTTTTGAGTCCTTTTAAGAAGAGAGAAATTAATCGACTCTGGGCGGGCTTCTCATCTTCTGGGCAATGATTAATGTACTGCTTCATTCTATTTACACAGTCTCTAACACTCTCATTCTCGCCTTGCTTGAAAGAGTAGATGTGTGCTACCGTGTCATGTTGAATTCCCATCAAGGAAAAACCAGCAATGAATCTCTCTTCCAAAACTCGTAAAGAAGATTTGTCTGAAGCCTCTAATGCCTGAAACCAAGCCAGGGATTTTCCCTCAAGAGTGAGTCCAAATCCTTCAATTTGAGTATGCTTATCGGCCACTTGCTCAGCTTGAACTGCTTGCCTAAATGCTGCTACATGGTCGTATGGATCTCCCGACCCTTCATACTTCTTTACCAATTTCTGAAGAGTTGATGGCCTTACTTGTCTTGAATATTCATCATAGGGCCTACGGCCTCTCACTCTCAGTGGGAATTGTTCCTCTCTTTGGTAAGATGGTCCACATGCATCAAAAATTGGTGTGGGTACCCTATTACCAGCCTCACCAAACCCCTCCAAAGATCTTGTCACCCACATTTCAGGAGGTGCATTTATGGGAGGCCGAGTTGGCTCCCCTCTCCTCCGATTGTCATAGCGAGAAAGATGTTGTTGTGGTGTGACCGATGGTCGCACATTTGGTGTAGGACGATATCTTGGTGCTAGAGTTGGGCTACTAGCAGTGGTCCACTTGGATGTTGAAGGTCCCTCTCTAGTGAACTCTCATAGGGGAGGAGCAACAGTTTCTCCAAGAAAGGCTGTCTCTCCTGGTTTGGCTGTATTTGTTGAGAACACTTCCATGAATAATGGTTGTCCTTTCCAGGTGAGTTCCCGAATCTCTTTCCAATCTAAGGTTCCGTATTCATTGGCCCATTTATCAATTATTCTGTTCATGTGTCCTACAAGCTTCTCAACTACCACCACATGAGCTAGAAGAAGATCCAGCTCTGGCAATTTAGTTGTGGCATAATATCCCTCTAACGAGTCCTTATAGACCACTTGAAGTGGGTCATCCTGTAAGACCTTTGTCACTGGAATTTGTCGTACAAACTCCCATTGGTTCTCAGCCCCCTGATCCATTTTGCTCTTGCCTTTCCTATCCCTTTCCAAATTTAGATCTACAAGAAGTAAATCATCTATGGATGGCTTTGAGGACTAGGCATTGGAGGGTCCAGGCGGGTGGTTGCAAGATCAGGGTGCCCAGTTTTGTCCACTCAGGCACCCTGTAAACAGTAAAAAAATAGGCATTTGTTTACCTTTAGTGGCTAATCTCTCCTAGTAAATGAAGGAATTTCGTTTCAAGTTCTTTTGTTGGAACATCATATTCAAAGTTGGAAATATAGTTGCATAATTTGATTAAGCATTAGATAGTCAAAAGTCCTCATTTTCTTAGGTACAAAGTCAATGTATACACCCTGTCCCAAATTTGAACTGATTCCATAAGATGCTAATATCTTTTACATATAAACTCATATGAGATTCCCACTTTGTACCTTATATCTTCACATAATATGGAGCTTAACTTGATTTTTCGAGAAAATTTTAAGATATTTGTCTATTTTCTTTAAATATTTCAAGGTCTTTAAAGTGTTATAATATACGCCACTTTTTGTACCCACAATAGCTACCACTTAAAATCCTCAATCTTGTAGATCAAAAGAGTGGGTAGATACTGAGACATTAGTAGAATGTGGTGGTTAGTAAAAATTGCAAATCCAATGGTTGAATTTTTAATGATCTCTTTTTTAAAATTCTTCCAGACTATCAGAAGGCCTGCAAATATTAATAATCTAATTAGTAAAATTACATTTTTGATGTGAATCATATAAAACCTATAGGGACTAGTGTGCTTGTAATGGTGCATCTATGGAAAAATAAATTGGATCACTCTAAGTATGGAAAGATCATTTTTTAATGATTTTATCATATTTTTGATTAATTTTAAATAATTAGACTAATTTATATTAATTTAAGTTATATTGGGTTAATTTAAGGGCAAGCGTATTTTCTATTATTTGCTTGATCTCATTTTAAGTACCTTGCCCCCCAAAACTTGCTCTCCAAGCATTGTCCCAGTCCAGCATAAACTAGATAAAACTGGACACCCTGATCTTGCAACAACCCAGGCATGTCCGGCTCAATGAGCCAATCATCTCTAGACTCCCTTGCTCTGGAAAGTTTTGATAAGTCTAAGAACTCGATTTTAGAGAGCTCCCCTAATTTGTCTACATTTTCTGGATGGTAGGTGACTTCGTAGCGAACACCATCTCCACCCATGTACATGTTACCCTGGTCATTGACTATAGGTGCTCTATCAAGTTCTGAGAAAATGTTTGCAATCTTAACAAGATACCGTTGTTGTGGATCCCTAAAGATCTCAGCTCCTTGAGCATTTGTGTAGACATATTGGAGTCTCACATTAAGTGTTAACCCCATGGTGTCGGCTTCAAATGGATTAAAGGATCTTGTGGGTGTTCTATTTGGGGCTACGGGATGACTATTTGACGGCCCAAGATTGTCCATGGACAATGAACTAGTTGTTCTGGAGGAAAGGGTATCGGATTGGGAATCAGAAAGGGTTTCAGCAATATTCGCCAAATTTCCTATCGATTGGGTCCCACTTTCCTGTGTAGGTACTCTAGAAGGTGCCCTAGGCCCTATGGCAGAATCTACAAGACGTCCCGACCGCAAGTGCATAAGGTCAAATTTTTTTTGGTTTTTTGTGTGTTTTTGTTTTGTTTTGTTTTGTTTTTGTTTTTGTTTTTGTTTGTGTGTTTTTTTTATAAATATATATATATATATATGTATATATATATATATATTTTAACCTACCTAATCATTAAATGCAACTAAAATGAGTATGTGTGGCGTAACTATCTATCCTATTTTATTATTATTATTATTTTTTAAATGATTTTTTTTAATGATTTAATGATCTTATGATTTTTACTTTTTTTAAAACACAAAAATTATGAATCACACTAAAAAAATACTAATTATGCACAAAGTTACAAAAATTAAAAAAATGCAAGAAAATACTAATTATGCAAAAAATTAAAAAAAACGAAGAATTACCTTTTGTTTTCTTTTGTTTTTTTCTCCTTTTGTTGTTTTTTTTAAACTAATAAATTTCGTGCCAATTACAAAAATATGAATCTACTAAATATGCACTCAATTACAAAAATAAAAATAAAAAATGCACGCTACTTTACTTATGCAAAAATTTAAATAATGAACAATGGATTCAAAAAAATAAAAAAAAAATTCCTTCCTTTTTTTTAAATCTAATTGTTTTTTCTTTCTTTTTTCTTATTTTTTTCTTTTTCTCTTTTTTTAATTCTTTTTTTTTCTATCTCTTTTTCTCTCTTTGTTTTTTTTTTAAAAAATATTTTTTTTTGTTGTTTTTTTATATTATTTTTTTTATTTAAAAATATAAAAAAATTAATGAAAAATTAATAAAAATAAAAAAAAATTGAAAATTGCACCTACCTTATCCTCCACGCTCCACCGCTCGCCGCTCGCCGCTCGCCAGATTTGTCGCTGGCGCGCACGGTCGTCTTCAATGCAGCCTCCACACGCTTCTTCCAGCGGTGCCTTCCCTGCAACACCTCCACTCTGCCTCAGAGGCGCCTACTGCTCCTTCTACCAACACTCTGTCGTCTGCTCGCGCTTCGACCAGGCCCTTCCACGTTCCAGCCATCGTCTATACAGGCTGCGCTCTTGCCGACAACCAGTGCTTCTACCCGCCTTCTCTTCCCACTGCAGGCGCCTCCACTGCTTCTCTTCCCACTGCAGGCGCCCCCCAGTGCTTCACACGATGCAGACGACGCTTGCTGCGCTTCAATCGTAGGTGTTTGGCCGCCTTCACACTGTCGATGCAGCGCTCAACGCAGGCCCTTCCACAGCGCTTCTACTCCTTCCAGCCGCCGTTACTCTTCCAGCCCAGCGCTTGATGCAGCGCTCGATGCACGTCACTGTATAAATATAAAAATATATATATATTTATATTTATATATATATATTTTTTAAGGCCGCCTTCTACGCTTCTTGATGCGTTGGCGGGCAGTCTACTCGTTTCTACGCCGTCTTGATGCAGCCAACGTTGGCGTTTCTTACCTTGTCATTATAAAAATATATATTTCTATATATATATTTTTAAAAAATCCGCCTAGCAACAGGCTTTCAGCTGGCCGCCTCCACAACTGCAAGTATATATATATATATATATATATATATATACATATATATATATATATATTTATCTTTGCTGTGCTTGATGGAGATGCCTCCCCACACAATAACAACACAACAAAACAATAAAAGAAAGGCCGCCTCCAACACTTCCTATCTACCACTCGCCAACCCCGTCAAAGATGCAAAAACAGAAAGTGCATAAATCTGATTAATGGCGGGATTTCTCTACCGCATTGGGGTTTTAATTAATTTTGTTTTTTTTGCTTCTAATCAAAAAACGGAAAACACACAAGGCACCCTTGAGATCACACACTCAATGCCCTTGCAAACTCTACTCTAATCTACCCAGAATCTAGCTTTGGCCCTAGGACCAAGCTACCACGAACAAATCTACACCATCTTTGCTCGTAGATTGGCCCTAGGGCCAATCTAGATTCTCTTTTGTGTGGAATCTAGATTCTCTTGCATTCCCTAGGGCCATTCTCTCAATATTGCTGGTATAATTTCCCTTGGGCCTATATCTACATGTGAACGGCAAGAGTGACCCTTGCAAGAGAGTCTTAGCTTGAATGCACATGGAAGAATGGACATAAGAGAATCTAGCTTCCACACACAAGAGAATCTAGCTTGGCCCTAGGGCCAAGCTACCATGAACAAATCTATATCATCTTTTTTGGCCCTAGGGTTAAGATAAATTCTCTTGTAGAGTTTTTCTTGGTAGCTTGGACCTAGGGACAAACTAAGCTTGATTGTCTTACAAGGAAGCTTGGCCAATGCCATGATAGATTATCTTACAAGGGTCACTCTTGCTATGCACATGCATAGATGGGCCCAAGGGCCATTCTACCATGCAATCGTGAAATAATAAATCTAGGGAACACTAGAATCTAGCTTGGCCCTAGGCCCAAGCTACCATGAACAAATCTACTAGCAAAGATGGTGTTGCTTTGTTGATGGTATCTTGGGCCTAGGGCCAATCTACCACCAAAGATGATGAAGATTTGTTCATGGTAACTTGGCCCTAGGGCCAAGCTTCCATCAATAAATCTACATCATCTTTGCTGGCAGCTTGTTAGCCCTAGGGTTAATGGGTGTGCTGATTTGAGTTTTAGGTTCAAAAAAATTATTACTAGTGACAGAACTCAAGGCAGCTGTGTGTCAAGAGATAGTTATGATAACATTCTCTAGTTAAAAAAGAAATGCATTTATTCTTTTTTGCATGGAAGTCGATCTCCTGGCCAAGGCAATCCTCAAGGCAAATGCTTTGTCTTCAAAATGGCAACATAAAGACCTAGATCTGGTGTCAACCTCATGAATCGAATTATGCGTCGAACGGATCAAGATGACTTGTGTAAGGCTTGGGTGCACTTTGACTTTACCCATTGTATAGATGGATAGGAAACAATGTCATGTAGTGTCCATGATCACAGGTTTATGCTCTTTTACTTAAGTATATTTGATACTTTTATCTTAAATTTCTTTTGATGACCTGTAATTGTTGTGGATATGTAGTTTGCAAGGATTGATGGTTATTGCTATACGTGACACAAAAGAGGAAGATACGGACACTCAAGTCCTTTTTGGGATAATCTTAATAATGTGATGAGACAGTGTGGTCTCATGAACCAACTAATTTTGCGGGGTTTATGGGAAGGCAAAGCGAAGGCAAAGCAGGTGCAAATTGGATTCCTATAAGGACAATTTTTAATGGGGGCGTAGATAATGTAATGGAGGGTAGAGAGCATTCATGTCTCTTCCATTGCAAGAAGAGCTTGCAGAAACATGTAAAGAAGATAGTTCCATTGGAGTGTAGAAGAACATTTATAGACATGTGTGAGAAGTGGAGGTTGTGTCGCTCTAAGAAAGAAGGGTTGTAGCAATCTATAGATAAAAGAGGATGGTGGTGCACTAGAAACATTCTAGAAGAAAACATTCATGCACTTAATAAATGGTTTAGATGGCGGGAAAACAGAATTGCTCATTGGGGAAGTCTACACAATGATGTGAGTATCTCTTAATCTCTTTTACCGGTATTACTTTTAAAAATTTTGTGATTGACCTGGAGTTATTGTGATATCGCCATAACACGAGGTTGACATTTGTGTTATAGGAAAATGGTAGTCCTTGTTGGGAACAAGCACATGTACCAAACACAAATTATTATGAGAGTGTGCATGCAAGTTGGTTGGGTGGTGAAGGGTACAAAAGAAAAATATCCCTCTATGATGCTTGTGTGATAGACAAAGGAAGCGGGCCTGACATGGAGTCCTTTTTAATAGGGTTTCAACTGGAAAGACTACATAACCTACTATAGTTTCCCATGCTATGCATGGGACTATTGCAGGCACTCCAATGTTTTAGGAACCTATTCTTCATGGTGATAAGGAGACAATGTAAACAAAGAGGAAATCAAACATTGCACTCTTCACACTAGCCAGGCTATGTTATGGAGCCAAGATAGTTCAAGGAATGGGGGCGCCCACACAAAATTAGATTTGAGAATGAAGTATCTAACTTTGATATGAGGGCTCGTGTACATATTGACTTGGATCCATTCAACAAGGAAAGACTTGGATCCATTTGACTTCTAGGAAGTGCCTTGGGGTTATTAAAGGTAAGAAGTGCAACAATATCTTACAAAGCTGTTCACTTGGACTAGTTGCCCCTTTTTGGTCCGCAAGAGAATATCCAGGCTCAACAAGACCTAAAGCTCAATGGATGTGATTATGTCTTAATGTTAATCACACTTTGTATGAAGATCTATGTGTGAAGCCTGTTCCAGATCTCCCAGCCTATTGGCCATTGCAAAGAGGCACAAATGTTAACAGATCTGAATTAGCACATATTCTTGAAGCAGGTTTCAAACTACACTCTATACCATGAGTTTTATCTCACATCAGCAAGAAATGGAGACATGGAATCTCAAAGGAGGCCAAAAAAAGATTTAAAAAGTTATTATAATGAATGCTATTGTACTTGGTGAGTGTACCATGAAACCTAATTCTCATGTAACTTTTCACGTGCATACTGAAAACTCTTATGATGAATGCTATTGTACTTGGTGAGTGTACCATGAAACCTAATTCTCATGTAACTTTTCACGTGCATACTGAAAACTCTTATGATGTGCACATAAAGGTAGAATCTCTGTGCACATGCCCAGATTTTTAGAATATAGAGGAAAAGAAAAATATGTTCCTTGCATGTAAACACTTGTACTTCATATATATTAATGTACTAGGTTTGGATGCAAAGAAGAATATGGTTATACATCAGCCCATACTTTCAGAACATGATGTATCTCTCATCCTTAGCCAGCCTCACCTAATGAAAGCAATGTAATGACACCACCCTCCCTTCTAGTTTTTAGGTTTTTGTCAATGGCCTCCCTTCTTTTATCCTTTGCATGCAAAGAAGCATATGGTTATACATAAGCCCATACTTTCCGAACATGATGTATCTTTTGTCCTTAGCCAACCTTGCCTTTATGAAAGCAATGTAATGACACTTCCCTCCCCTCTAGTTATTAGGTTTTTGATGATGGTGCATTTGACATTGCAATAATTTTTGATATAGTAACCTAATCTAATTAATATAAGTGTTAGTTTTGTCAATTTTGTGATGATTTAAAGTTAATGTTTGAACTTTGATTTTTTTTTAAAACCTAAGTTTGTGAACTTGGTTTTCATCATATTGAATGAGAGGTATCCGGACAAAACCAAAAAAATGGATGAGAGGTATCCGGACAAAACCAAAAAATTCCATGTCTATGTATCTCTATTATGTATGCAAGGAAATGCACTCTTATAATGTGAGCTAGGCTTTATGGTAGGTGAACATGCCAGTCTATTTAGTAGACACTTTAATGTCCTGGATACCGACTAAAAAGCTTGCTAAATATTTTTTGTTGGTGAAGGATAGGAGAATTATCCTTATGTGAGTCATGTTAACCTTTGCTTTTTATGAGATGTTATGTCTTCCAAAAAACGCTCAATATTTTTCAATGTATGCTTCAAAGTATCCAAGACATAAAAGTGTTAACTTAGCAGACTGTTATTGAGTGTGCAAAATGTTTCAAAGTATGCTTTGATATATAGAGACTATAATAGCTAGAATAACAAAACTTCTAATTAATAGATCAATTCTCAAAGCCTTGATTTTTTTGCAGCTTATCAAAAAAGCTCGATATTTTTATTGAATTCTAAATTTTTTTGATAAATTTACTAAATTTTAAAAAAGCTCAATAAATTTATTGAATTCTAAAAAAAGCTCAAAACAAAAAACTCAGATTTATAAGCTCCTGTGGGGATGGTAGCTTAGGCCAACCTACCAAAAAAGATGATGGTAACTTGGGCCAAGCTTCCATGAATAAATCTACATCGTCTTTGATGCAGCTTGGCCCTATGGTCAATCTACCACAAGCAAAGAGGTTGGTGTTTCTCTAGTGATGGTAGCTTGACTATAGGGCCCAACTAGCCAGCAAAGAGGAAGTTGGTTTGTTCTTGGAAGCTTGGCCTAGAGCCAAGCTACCATGAACAAATTATCATCTATTTTTTTCAAGGGCAAGCTGACATGTGTTTGAAAATTGGAAGCAAATCCAGGTTTACTATTTACGGAAGATCGTATATACCTTTAGAGAAAAAAAACAAAAAGGCTAAAACCTTACAAACTGTAAGTTATTTTCACCAAAAAATTAATTTCACCCCAAAAAACCATTGTGTCAGTGCATATTAAGAAATAAATTATATTTTTAGAATTTCTTTTAAGATTGAATATCTACAAAATTCAAATTGAGTTTAAATTAAGTCGAAGCCTAGCACCATGTATGTGCAAATCACAAGATGAAAATTGTCGAAGTACTAGTAAATTTTACTTCGAATTTTATGAGGAAAAATAAATAAAATAAGGAAAAGAAATATCTTCATTGTGACAAAGGATGTACGTTGTGATGTACATTGGTAACTTTCTTAAAAAATTAAAGTGTGATTTTATTCACACTTATGCATCAAAAAAATATTATTGGGATCCATAAAACTATGTATTGGTTCTTGATCCATGTGGAGGTGCACAATGTGCACATTATACATTGACCATGTGCACATAAAATATTAGTGTCAAAAAATAAAAATCAATAGAAAAATAATTTGAATTCCTAGAACTGAAGGTGTGTATGTGCATTAGCCAATTAATTAAATTAATGTGAACTAGTGTAACAGGTAATAAATTAAATTGGTAGGGCTAAAGTCTTTGATTTCTAAGGTAAGAGAAACCATGGATTAGATAGGTGGAAGTGGTTTACACGGCTATGGTTTTGGGCTAATGATTTATAATAAATAGTTTTTCAAAAAAAAAAGAGTTGTGTGCCCAAGCTACCATGGTTTTTCAAGGTGGCGAACATTGACGGAGAGAGAGCTTACGTTGACACAGAGAGAGAGTTTTGTGATAAACCTTAGTCTTTGATAGGGCACTAATTAATTAATTCATACTTAGCTTGAATATGTGATAGAAAAATCATAAACTTATAGTTTAAGATCTTGATGAAGATAATATAGGTACAAATAATAGGGGGAGAGGGTGTGTATAAAGAAAAAGAAAAAGACAATACCCACTAGGATTAACGTAATAGCATTAACACTAATAGAATTAATGAACTATCATTAACACTAATAGCATTAACGGATTACTAGGATTAATGTAAAAGCATTAACGTATTATTACTAACATAAACCTATTACTAGCAATAACATATGCCAGTAACCCTACACCACAAAATGTGGTTGCCAGGAAAGTAGTCGTTTGCAAGAGAAGAGAAGAGGAGAGTGGTGCGCCATGCCATCTCCACGCATGATCTACATGCCCTTCTCAACAAAAGGGCTTGACAGCTAAAGGGTTTAAGAGCTTGCTTAGCCACTTAAAGGCATAAGAGGAGGCCGGGCGAGAACATGAGAATTAAAGAGGAGGCCGAGTGAGAAGAGGAGAATTAGCCAGAAGATGCGGCCGGGCAATAAGAGGAGGCTAGGAAAAGTTTCTATGTTTCTATCCCTCTTGAAAGGTAGCAAGCGTCCACGAGGGAGGTGCAAGCATAAGGTCCAGCTCTCTCTCTCAAACACCCAAAGATTAGTTTAATTTAAAATATAATTAATCTCTCTCTAGTTATTTTAATTTAAGATCTAATTAATCTCACACACAATTCTCTCTCTCTATAACTATTTTAATTTTTTTTAAATCTAATTAATGTTTAGATTCTAATTTATGTCTAACTTGGGTTTACAACCTAGTTAGTGTTTGATTAGTTTATTTTAGAGTTATTAGTTTAAAATTAGCATAGGGATACTAATTAATCCTACTTTAATGAAACTTCACATACATAAGAAAAATATCGACCTTAAAGGAAGTGCACCTTTCATTTTTTTGGTTGGATGTTGATGATGCTAATGCACAAGAGACTTGGGAGGGAAAACGCTAAAATTATGGAAAATTAGGTGGGAAACTTTGGGAGAGATGGCTAAATAGTCTCAATTGAGAGTGGGAACTTGAAACTAAGTCTAAACTTTGAGAGAGATGGGCTAAATAGACTAAGAGAGTAGCTTGGCCGTAGGGCCAATCTCCATTTACATTGGCCCTAGTCTACACAAGAGAATCTAGAGTGGCCTTAGGACCAAGCTACCACACATAAAAGAATCTAACTTGGACCTAGGGCAAAGCTACCATGAACAAAGTTACATCCATGAATTTAAAATCTGAATTTCTCCCCCTAAAATTTGAAATTCAAATTTTCCCCCAAAATTTGAAATTCAAATTTCCTCCCAAAATTTGAAAGCCTTGCCCTAGGTATCTTGGCCCTAGGGCCAAGCTACCATGTAAGAGAATCTAGCTTAGCCCTAGGGACAAGCTTCCAAATCTAGATTGGCTCTAGGGCCAAGCTACCAAGAATAAATCTACATTCTCTTGCTGATAGCTTGGCCCTAGGGACCGAAAAGATGATGTAGAGAGAATCTAGCTTGGCCCGAGGGCTAGCAAAAATGATGCAGATTTGTTCATGGTAGCTTGGCCCTAGGGCCAAGATAGATTGTCTTGTGTGTGGTATCTACATTCTCCTATGTGGGGTAGAATGGCTCTTGGACCCAACAATGCATGTGCATGCGAAGGGTTACCCTTGCAATGCAATCTATAGCTTGTCCTTAGGGCCAAGCTATCTTGAGAGAGAATCTAGCTTGGCGCCCTATGGCCAAGCTAGAAAGAATAAATCTATATTCTCTTTGTTGTTAGGTTGTCCCTAGGGCCAAGCTAGATTCTCTTCTGTGTGGTAGCTAGATTCTCTTGTGTTTCCTAGAGTCCTTTCCTCAAGATTGCATGGCAAGAGTGATCCTTGCAAGATTATCTATCTTGGCCCTACGACCAAGCTACGAAGAACAAACACTACAAGGTATCGGGCTCATACCCGCGCTTCTAGCCGCTAAAAATGACTTGTGAAAAAAGTAGCGGGCCCGTGTATCACCGCGTGTATCATCGCGGCCACAAACATACGTGTAAAAGCGCGTGTATAGGAGTGTTCAGACGCCCTTATACACGGGCGTATACACGCGTTCTATCAATTCAGCTGTATTTAGACGCGTTGATACAAGCGTCTATACACGTGTTTTGTGACTTTAGATGCGCTTATACATGCATATTTCTCAGGTTTGACGCGTTTATACATGCGTATTTTACAGGTTATCCGCGTATATACACGCGACTTTTTGCAGTTCTGACGCGTTTATACACGCGAACAAAGAGCAAAAAAAAATCCAGAGAGTGCTATTTGGTACCTGAATGTTGTTCCAGCATTCCAGCACCCAATAACACTCTCTGGATTTTTTTTTTGGTGCATTGGACCATCCATGAAGAACATATCCACGAGAAAGATTAAGACAAGAACGACATGAATATGACATTGTCAATACACAATGCAAGACAAATATGAATGCAATACTATTGATTCACGATTCAATATTACTATCAAAATTTCACACATATATACAAGGGAGTCCATATGTCGAAGTAGCCCATGG
This sequence comes from Cibotium barometz, assembly GCF_041138505.1. Lineage (NCBI taxonomy): Eukaryota > Viridiplantae > Streptophyta > Polypodiopsida > Cyatheales > Cibotiaceae > Cibotium > Cibotium barometz. Next base: position 40,230,100 of record NC_141082.1, read on the forward strand.
CTTCAGTTTACAAAAAAATATATACAACCACATCCTCAATATGGAATGTGATACTATAAGTCTGAGTACTACTCAGATCCAGATGATGACTCGGTGCTCCCTCCATGCTCAGATGAGCTCACATCGGTCGAAATGTCCGATGAGTAGTGCTCACGTCCACCCTCTGCAGTGGCGGCGGGTGGATCATCAGCAGCTTGTGCCTGTTCAAGTAATATATAGTATATAAGTATATATATATGTAATTCAATAAACCAAAATCATTCGTTTAGAGTTTTCAAGTACCTGTCCACCGTATGGTCGCATGGCCATCTCAAACTGCGCGTCCGTAATACGTCCCTCGGCTTTGAAGATGGCCCACGTGTCACGTTGTCGTGCCATGGCACGTCTATGATGTGAAACCGTGCATGTGAGTTCATTAAATACACATCCAGATGCATGGGGTTAAGTGCCATGACGAATCATTATATGATGCCTGAGTATATATGTTCATATTGTAAATAAGGTTCAATAAGATGAGCTGAGGCTGAGCCAGGTTTTGAAGCCTTTGACAGTGTGGTGTGAATTGTGGAGGATTTTTTTTATATGCTTATGGAGAATTTTGGAGCTAGCAGATATCTTGTGCCTTGATAGGACTGGATTTTGCTTGTGATATTAGCACTGAGACAGAGAACTTAATGGTGCATATTGGTCGAGATCTTGATCGTATGCTTTAAATGGCAAAATCATATGCACAATAAGGATGCTAAATGGAGCTAAGGCGTGAGAAAAACCTTTAGAAAGGTTATGGTGTAAAGGTGAAAAGGAGTTTGATTATATATATATATATATATATATATGGTCAACACTCCATAACAAAAGAAAAAAGGGAAATAATAGGTGCATTGAGGACTTTAACCTTAATGCTAAGGTTATGCTTTGTAACCTTAGTGCTAAGGTTAACAAAGCACATTTGGGGATTTTCTAGAAAACGCGCAGCTTTTTTTTAATGGCATGTATAGCTGGCAGAAGGTGGTGGGGGGGGCGCCGAGTTCGCCGCGGAAAAGAGAGAAAACGACCGGAGACTCACGGCGAAAACCAGAGTGAAGGGAATTTTCTGCAGAGTTAAGAGAACAGCGTCGTTGGCGACCAGAGAATTTCATGGGAAGAGCATATCTTCTGTGTATTGCTTTTAGGTGCTAGAAATGAAGGGAAAGTTGAGTGCTATTCAATGATGTGCTTTCTGGAAAATTCAAGCTCACAGTCAGCGCAGAGGACTCTGTTCCGCCATTTCTTCCTCCACCGTGTATCGGCGCTGAAGCGGCTATTATGGATTAATAAAAACAAAGAAAAAATCGACGTGTTCACTCTTCGCTTCATTCAGATAAGCTTAATTTAAAAATCACTTTGTTACTTTAGAAAAAGGGCATGGCAAATAAGCCCTTAAAAGATTTGGAATACATAGGAAAAAGTTAGTGAACAAGATATAATTTTGGGAGAACTGGAGTTTTGTAAAATCACGGAAGATGGCCTTGTTTCTGCTTGACTGAATTTTGGAAATTATGTACATGAATTAGCTATGCCGTATTCTATCTTTTGCTTATGAAATGTTAGAATATTAAGGCAGGTTTTCAGGTGAAAAAGAGCATCATGATATCATGGTTTTGATGGCACTGGATGTAAAGGATGAAACTGATCACATGTATATTGGAAAATTTGGAAAGCTTTGTTATGCACACATGTGAATGGTTCAAAGGATTTCATGCAATTCCGTGCAATCATCTGGATGAATTCAAGGATGTATTGAGGCAAGTTGACACATGTATTTATCATTGGATATAATGATGTTCAATACTCCTTGGGAAATCTTGTGCGTGAAATTCCTTGTTGGATTTGACATTCACTCTCACAGCTAGAAGTTTCGTACTTTCCTGGCTGTACCGCACACGTCACGACAGCTTTTTGGTGAACCCGACGTGAAACTGCTGGGGTGAGAGTGTGGTGAAATATACAGGGAAGCTATGGCTGAGAATTCTGAGGGCCAGGGGGTTCATTTTGACCCCGGAGTTATGCAGATGTTCCAAATGTTTACCATGTACATGCAACAGCAACAAGCTGCTGAGAGGGGACAGATTTCCACGACCAAAGCCTTACAATCAATTGTGAAAAAGGTGGATCAATTTGATGGGAAGGACATTACAAAGTATCTGCGCAATTATATAAAGGAGATGGAGCTAAATAGGGTGACTGAGGAGGATATGGTTCGAAGTTTCGAGCTGCTATGCGTTCCTGAAATAAGAGAGCACATAAAGGGATTGCAGACAGCACAGGGTGGCAGAAATTGGGAAGAGTTCAAGCTTGCTTTAAAGGATGAATACTTCATGGAGGATTCTGAGCGAGTGACCAAACGAACTTTTTTGGAATGGGTCACAAAACCTAAAATGGGAATTTCTGCCACAGAATTGCTAAGGGAGTTTGAGAAGCGTTATGCCCAGTTGTCAAGAATAGAGCGTGCAACTTTGGATAGAGAAAAGACAGAGCTCTTCTTGCAAGCAGCTGGAAAAGATCTCCAGGAGAAATTGGAAATCCTCCTTGAGGATAAGAATACAGAACAGGGATTAAAGAGTGATTGGAATGATGTTGAGGATGCAGTCACTATGTTAGCAAAGCGGCAGCGGAGGAGGGATAAAATGGTGATGGGCTCTGCAACCCCCATAGCTGCTGTTACCCCTGAGAATTTATCCAAGCCAGCTGCTACAATTCCTAAGATAGATGGGCCGATGAATGAGCTTATCAAGGGTATGCGTGACTTAAAATTGAAGATGTCCAGGATTGAAGAAAAAGGTCTACCATTGGGGCAGGCTTCTATGCAAAGGCCTCAAAGCAAAGAAGGGTTTACATATAGATGCATATGGTGTGATGACCCAGAGCATGCAAAGAAGGATTGTACTAGCTATAAAGAAGCTCTTAAAAATCAACTTGTGTTCTTCAAAGATGGGAAAATCCATCTTACAGAGACTGGTCTTCCATTGAGTACAAACTTTGGGAAAGGAGGGATGAAAAAGCTAGTAGAGGATATGGCTGCTAGTCATGCCATTTCTATGGTTGAGGCAGCAACCTATGGATTAAAGGTTGGTCAACAAAAGCAGGGATTTGAGAATGATGAGGATTATGAGAATGAGAATTTTTGGCCATCAACAATGGAATTAATTGCGTCAAGGAAAGTGTCAAAGCAAGCTTTGCATGAGGCAGGTGATTGTATACGTCTTGAGACTGGCTGGGAGGAGCCTGTGGATTCTTTATCCATTCATGCCTATATTGCCAAATGCCAAAATAATGAGGCACAGGTAGAGGAGAAGCGAAAAAGGGAAAATGAGGAAGGAGGGCCATCAAAAAGAGTTACACGTGGAAGTGAAAAGAACGATCCTGGGCCATCACATATGCCTCCACAGCATAGCAGACCTCCACATGATGTTTCAATGGAAGAAGTGCCAGCAAAAATGAAGGAGAAGGGTAAAGGGAAAAGTCCACTCTACAAGCTTCAATCTGATATTGAGGTTGCAACAGATCTCAAAAAGGTGCTTGAAGAGAGAATTCTAAACAGCAGGGTGGAATTCACACTAGGGGAAGTCTTGGGGATTGCAAAGAAAGAATTTCATGATGAAATAATTGATATTATACGAAGAAAAAGGCAGTCCATAATTGAATCTATTCCATCACAAGGGGAGGCAAGCACTTCCAAGACTCATGGTGTACAGGTACAGAAAAAGGAAGAGAGAGAAAATGTGGTGGAATGTAATCACTCTGCTGATGGGGCACGACAAGTGCGTTTTGTGGAAGAGGATGATGAAAAAGAAGTTCTTACAAAGAGTCATTACTCCAGGAGCCATTGGGCAAGAGCAAACACTGAAACCCTTGTCAAGATAGGTGATTTGGAAGAGCCATATGTCGCTCTAATTGATCATGGGTCTGAAATAAATCTTATGGCTAAAAATCTCTACAACAAATGTAAGTGGCCAATGGATGTGGATCATGGGTGGATGATTAAAGCAGCTAATAATTCATCTGGAGAGCTTTATGCAGCATGTCCAAATGTAAGGGTAACTATAGGGGATGTGAAGGATGATCAGAATTTCTTTGTTCAGGAGATGTCATCGTATCCCCTCATTCTTGGGCAACCCTACATTACAGCTGTAAGGATGGAAACAAAGGTTTTGGATGATGGCTCAGCATATGCAAGAATAAGGAGTAAAGATGGCAAAAAGGCTGTTCAGTTTTTGACAGTTTGCATTAATCATGAAAGGAATCGTGAATCTCTTCGAGCACAGTCACTCCCAAAGATAAACAGAGAGTTTATGAATTACAGGGAGATGAGGGATTTTGGCCAGGTGCCATTGTAAAGCGGGATTCCAATGGTACAAGGGGAAATGAGTTCTCGCAGGACTCAATCAATGTAAATAGTTTTTCAGCAAATTTTCAGGGATTCTCCAGCTATGGGTCACTGGTTTTTGTAAAAAGCAAGGATTTAAAGCGTGGCATGCAAAAACATATACAAAATGAACAAAAAAGTTTTGAGCAGTGTGGTCTTTTGGAGAAGAATGAGTTTATTTCAGGGGTGCTTGATGAGGTGTCATTTATAGATACTATGGATGTGCTTTTTGATATGAGAAGAGCATGCTTACACGGTGGAAATGAAATGATAAAGGTGTCATCTGTGGAGATGTATGATATAATCCAGGAATTTGAGGGGGTGGAATGTAAAAACATGAATTGTGAGATGGATGCTCATGTTGATACAAAGTACAAAACGGTTGCAAAGAAGGTGAAGCCAGTTGCCTTGCCCTTGCCACCAGGAAGCAAGGAGAAGATAGATGAAGCTTCTATGCAGCCAAATCTTAGAGATCCGAAGAAAATTGGGCATAAATTTACTCAAGAAACTCTGAAAGAGCTGAAGATTGGTGAGAGGGATTTTCTGTTGCCAGTTGAAAGGGAATGCTTTGAGGAGATGCTTGTAAAACATGGGAAAGCTTTTGCCTTTCAGCCGCATGAGATAGGATGTGTTGATCCAAGTGTAACAGCACCAATGGTGATCTTTACTGTTCAACATGTACCCTGGAACCTGCGGCCAATTCCAGTACCAAAGGCTCTCTTGCCAAAGTTGATGGAATTACTAAAGGAAAAGATCAGGATGGGAATCTTGGAGCCTTCATGTGCCCCATATTCCAACAGATGGTTTACTGTACCAAAGAAAAATGGGACATTGCGCTTTATTCAAGACATGCAACCTGTAAACAAAGTCACAATCAGGAATGTGGGAGCAGGTCCAATTGTGGATGAGTTTACAGAAGCATTTGCAGGGAAAGCTATATACTCTATGGGTGATCTGTATTCGGGATATGATCAGTTCCAGCTGGATATACAAAGCAGGGACTTGACCACAATGAGAACTCCTTTGGGATTAGTAAGGATGTGTACCTTACCACAGGGAGCCACTAACTCAGTGGCACATATGATGAATGGAATGAATAAAGTCTTACGGGACTTCATACCACAAAAAACTATGCCATTTTTGGATGATGTGCCAATAAAGGGCTGTGATGAGAAAGACAAAGATGGGAATTTGGATTCAAAAGGGTGCCTCAAGTTTGTGGCAGATCATATAAAGGATTGTGACATGATTCTATCCAGGCTTGAAGAAGTGAATCTTACTTTATCTGGGCAGAAATCAGTGTTTGGGGTTGGTGAAGTGCTAATAGTGGGACATCTTTGTAGTACTAGTGGACGCCGTCCTTGTCCAGCCAAGATAGATGCAATACAAAGAATGAAGGAAATATGCATTAATGTTACAGAGCTGAGGAGATTTCTTGGAGCATGCGTCTTTTATGTTATTTGGATCCCACATTATGCACATGTAGCAGATCCTCTTTATCAGCTTTTGAGGAAAAATCAAAAATTTTTGTGGAGTGCAGTACATATTAAAGCTATGCGGAAGCTGAAATATTTGCTCCAATCATCACCCATTTTGAGAAAGGCAGATTATGAGTGTGGCAGGCCTGTGATTGTTACAGTTGATACTAGTCCTACTGGGATAGGATGGGCAGTAGGGCAAGATGATGAGGGTGATCATAGGTATGTAATTAGATTTGGAGCAAAGGTACTAAGCTTTCGGCAGCGAAAGTATCCACAGATCAAGAGAGAATTATGGGGGATAGTCACTGCTCTAAAATGTGAAAAAGAATATCTTATTGGGGCATCTGTACTTGTGGAGACTGATTGCTTGCCACTTCTTGGGATGATAGCAAGTTGTACCACTCCAGATATTGCTATGCTTAGGTGGATTGCTTATATCAAGTCACTAAATCCTGAGTTTGAGCATATTGCGGGAAAAGATAATCCAGTTGCAGATATGCTATCACGAGCCAGGTATGAAGATGAGGAAGAGATGATTAGTGACATTGATGATGTGGGTACAAAGTTCTATACTACAGCATATGCAAAGGGGGATCATATTTGCCTATCAAATGCACTTGAGTCTTTTATTGAGGAAATATATGAAGGAGATTGGTTGCTTATTGGTCAATATTTGAGCACTCTAACAAGGCAAGAAAATTGGTCTAACTCAGAATTTAAGAGGATCCGCAGAAAAGCATATGGTTACTTTCTAAAGGACGGATATCTCTGGAAGCATCCTAAACAGAGAAATGCTATGCCACAGAGAGTCATATGTGATAAAGAGACTCAAGGAAAGCTTGTGAAAGAATTCCATGAGAGTCTCTGGGCTGGGCATAGAAGTGTGTGGGCCACCTTTACCAAAATAAAGGAAAAATATTGGTGGAGAGGAATGTACAAGGATATTTCCCAATATGTGGAAACATGCATAGTATGCCAAATGTACTCAAATGTGAGGCATCGTGATGGCTTGCAACCAACCTACCCACCTGCCATGCACTACAAATGGGTAGTGGATCTAGTTACAATGCCTTTGGGAATTTGGTAGATGCGGTATATAGCACTTGCAAGAGAAGATTTGACAAATCAGGTAGAAGGGCGTGCTCTTAGAACAAAGAGTACGGAAACAGTATGCAAATTTCTCTTGGAAGATGTGATCTGCCGATATGGTTGTGTTGGGAAAATAACAGCTGATAGAGGTGAGCTAGATGTTGGAGAAGCAAAGGAATTCTTCTCTAGAATTGGTATCAAACTGTCTCTAACATGTGCTTACAATCCTGAGGGCAATGGGAAAAGTGAACGAGGACATCCTCCAATCATTAAAGCTTTGGCTAAGGCATGCAGAGAAAGGATGAGAGAGTGGCCAAAGCTGCTACCATATGCCTTGTGGGCTGACCGTACAACTCATAGCTCAGTGACAGGATACATGCCTGCAGAATTAATGTATGGTCAAAAGCCAGTGATGCCAGTTGAAGAAGTAATTCTAACTTGGAATGTATTGCCCTGGGTGGAAGGATTGAGCAGAGATGACCTCCTTGCATTGCGAATAAGACAGTTGGAGAGGAGGCCTGAAGATGTAGAGCTTGCTAAAGCTCGCCTGAAAGATGCAAGGTTGAAAAATAAAGAAAGATTTGATAGTAGACACAGACTCCGGCCAAAACCTATTGAAGAAGGTGATTGGGTTCTAATGTATGATAGTAGCCTTGACAACCAATTCACTGTTCAAAGAAAATTTGCAAAAAGATGGTTTGGCCCTTACATTGTCAGGCATGTGCATGGAAATGCCACGTATACTCTGTGTGAGCTTGATGGAACAGAAGTAAAGAATCTTGTGGCTGGCAAAAGAATCAAGATATTTAAAAGAAGGCATGATGGTGATCCTTTTGATTCACAAGAGATTCAGGATGAGAGGCTTGACAGTGGTAGTATGGATATGGTTGAAGAGGAAGAGGATGATTTTCCTGACAATGCAGAAGATGAAAACGACATCCAGCTATATGTAGATCTTGATGATGATTTGGCACATACTAGAGGATGTGCAAGTTTAGAGGGGGTGGATGTCGTGCCATGGCACGTCTATGATGTGAAACCGTGCATGTGAGTTCATTAAATACACATCCAGATGCATGGGGTTAAGTGCCATGACGAATCATTATATGATGCCTGAGTATATATGTTCATATTGTAAATAAGGTTCAATAAGATGAGCTGAGGCTGAGCCAGGTTTTGAAGCCTTTGACAGTGTGGTGTGAATTGTGGAGGATTTTTTTTTATGCTTATGGAGAATTTTGGAGCTAGCAGATATCTTGTGCCTTGATAGGACTGGATTTTGCTTGTGATATTAGCACTGAGACAGAGAACTTAATGGTGCATATTGGTCGGGATCTTGATCGTATGCTTTAAATGGCAAAATCATATGCACAATAAGGATGCTAAATGGAGCTAAGGCGTGAGAAAAACCTTTAGAAAGGTTATGGTGTAAAGGTGAAAAGGAGTTTGATTATATATATATATATATATATATATGGTCAACACTCCATAACAAAAGAAAAAAGGGAAATAATAGGTGCATTGAGGACTTTAACCTTAATGCTAAGGTTATGCTTTGTAACCTTAGTGCTAAGGTTAACAAAGCACATTTGGGGATTTTCTAGAAAACGCGCAGCTTTTTTTTAATGGCATGTATAGCTGGCAGAAGGTGGTGGGGGGGGCGCCGAGTTCGCCGCGGAAAAGAGAGAAAACGACCGGAGACTCACGGCGAAAACCAGAGTGAAGGGAATTTTCTGCAGAGTTAAGAGAACAGCGTCGTTGGCGACCAGAGAATTTCATGGGAAGAGCATATCTTCTGTGTATTGCTTTTAGGTGCTAGAAATGAAGGGAAAGTTGAGTGCTATTCAATGATGTGCTTTCTGGAAAATTCAAGCTCACAGTCAGCGCAGAGGACTCTGTTCCGCCATTTCTTCCTCCACCGTGTATCGGCGCTGAAGCGGCTATTATGGATTAATAAAAACAAAGAAAAAATCGACGTGTTCACTCTTCGCTTCATTCAGATAAGCTTAATTTAAAAATCACTTTGTTACTTTAGAAAAAGGGCATGGCAAATAAGCCCTTAAAATATTTGGAATACATAGGAAAAAGTTGGTGAACAAGATATAATTTTGGGAGAACTGGAGTTTTGTAAAATCACAGAAGATGGCCTTGTTTCTGCTTGACTGAATTTTGGAAATTATGTACATGAATTAGCTATGCCGTATTCTATCTTTTGCTTATGAAATGTTAGAATATTAAGGCAGGTTTTCAGGTGAAAAAGAGCATCATGATATCATGGTTTTGATGGCACTGGATGTAAAGGATGAAACTGATCACATGTATATTGGAAAATTTGGAAAGCTTTGTTATGCACACATGTGAATGGTTCAAAGGATTTCATGCAATTCCGTGCAATCATCTGGATGAATTCAAGGATGTATTGAGGCAAGTTGACACATGTATTTATCATTGGATATAATGATGTTCAATACTCCTTGGGAAATCTTGTGCGTGAAATTCCTTGTTGGATTTGACATTCACTCTCATAGCTAGAAGTTTCGTACTTTCCTGGCTGTACCGCACACGTCACGACAACGTCTGCTATGCCGACGAGCATACGCAGTATCGTGGGTTGTGGGCTTCCTCCTCGTAACCCGTCACTGTATCATAATCAACACAATTTGTATTATTAAAACAATCATAGAATCAATGAATTAAGTAAACAATCAAATAAAGTGGCAAGATACTTACGAACTCTACCTCCCATGACTCGACGCCGCCAGATCCGAAATGCAAAGATCCAATGGTCTCCATCTGGATCCGTCGTGCCTCCACAAGCTGCCTGCTCTTCACGCCACCCTCTGCTCGTTTCTTTGCCTCCTTCCACTTGCGTTTGTGCGCAGTGGCAGGTTTCTCAGCGGCGGCAGGATAGCCACCCGCAGCTACATTTAGCCCATCATCGTACGCGAGTTTTTTAAGGTGAGATCTTTTATTACTTAAGATCTCCCTTATTCGCGTCCTTCCCCATACATCCGAGAATGTAGCATGAGTGGGATTGGGGTACCGACTATGTACAGCCTCTATCACCTCCCCAACTAATCGGCTATTTTGATCTTTAAATTTAATAAAACAATTTCTATACAAGTTTGATACTACCCCACGCATGTACTCCATTACCTCCCTCCCCCTCGCATCCATCACTATCCCACCCCTATCCGTCACATCATAGCAGATCACTCCCTCCACCTCTCTCATCTCCTCCTCTTTCGAACTCTCTCCTCTAACTCTTCTCCCTCTATCTCCTCTCTCACCGCGTGCCCTACTACCTCCCCCACCAAAGCACCCGCCGCATCCTCCACTCCCACTCTTCCTACTGCTATACGGGTGGAGTCACGACTGGGGGATTGTCTACGTGACGGTGGCTTTGAGAGGGAGTACGTGATGGTGGCTATGAGCCTTGACGTGACGGTGCTTGGGAGGGTGTGCGTGAGTGTGTCTGGGACGAGGTATGTCTCCTCGGTGGGTGTGGAAGAGGAGAAGCTGCATGCCGTCTCGTCGGACTCGTAGGCATAGACGGCAGTGGAGTGCCCTGGATACTCGCGGTAGGGGTATAGACACCAGACATGGAAGGAGGGGGATGGGCATACATGTACTCTGTAAGCTCAACTGGACCAGGATGGCGCCCAAAATGATTTAGCATCTCCATCAGCTAATTGCTGTATGCAAATGGATCGGATGAAGAACCTGGAATATCCATAAAGAATCTGTAAAAATAATCCTCATGTACATCATGGGCTGTTTCTTGACTCACACAAATATCATCATCCAAGTCACCTATCAGCCTGCAAACCATAGAAACAGGAAACACACGTCCAGAAACGCGTGTATACACCCAACCAAAAATGCATGTATACACCCGTCCAGAAACGCGTGTATATCCACGTGAACAGTCTGTGTGCAGACAGGATACACGTGTTTATACACGCGACCTGTTCAAAAAACGCGTGTAAAAACGCGTGTATATCCGCGTGAACAGTCTGTGCAGACAGGATACACGCGTTTTTACACGCGACCTGTTCAAAAAAATTTTTGAAAGCGACCGACCTCCGACAATGTGTCCTTATAAAAGACCCACGGTCGTCCCTGTCAGAATCATTTACCCAAAATCGCAACCACAGAAGCAAAAGGACGGAGACAAACCCAAAAAGCAAAGACAAAATAGCATAAACAAATCTGAGGAAGGAGACAAGGCAAAGGACAAACTGACTCACCTCTGAAAAAGTGAGTCTTCTTTCTTGGTCGGTTTCCTTCACTCGTGTGTGCTCCTTCTCTGCTCCCTCCCTGCGTTATTAGTGTCTGTTGGAAGAGGCAAAAACGAAAGAGAGCAGATATGTCAGTTCAAAATGTTTATTTGGGGAAGGCGGGCTATTTTTAGTTTAAACAGTACGTCGCGTGTAGAAACGCATGTATTTTTGCATGTATGATAAATTAGCCGCGTTTATACACGTGATTTTCAGAAAGTACCCGCGTTAATACCCACGTTAATACACGCGATTTTTAGGAAATAGCCGCGTTATGGTTTATACATAGGATGTCAACAACCTCCTCAAGCAGTTCTGGGGAAGATGAGACAATGCGTCATCGTAATCGCGATGTGTGGTTGGGACAACGGATCAAATGTATGTGTAATCGATGTCAAGAATGCATTGTACGAGCACGTCGAATTACCTTAAATCACATCTCCATGTATGGAGAATGGAATCAAACAGGTTTAGAGGTGAGTAGATGTAAATTTATGGTATTCAAATGACTCATGGTATCCAAATTAAATTAATGGAGTTATAATATATAAACTCTAATTGAAGCAGGATGCAGTACCACACCCTAACATGGTGTCCTACGCGCGACGAGAGCACGCAAAGTGTCGACGAGATGATACTGGAGCTTCGGGATCTATTGTCAGAGATGATACTGGAGCTTCGGGATCTATTGTCAGAGATGAGTGGGAAAGGGATGACAATAGCCCTGCACCCCACGAAGTTGTGGAAGAGGAAGTGTTTGATGATATGGTGCGGAATCTTTTTAAGGATGATCCCAAAGGTATGGACGATGATGATATGGAACAAGAGCATCTTTACAAGGCTTCATCGATACCGATTTTTGAAGGGTGCACATTCTCTATTTTACGTGCTTCACTTGAACTACTCAATATACAAACAGTTTATGGATGGAGCAGTGCAAGTCCTGACGTATTATTGAAGTAAGCATTCTAACTTATAAATTTGAATTAGTGGTTTAAGGTTTAGGATTTAGGACTAATTGATGATATTGGATACAGGCTATTATCAAACATGCTTCCAAAGGGAAATAGATTACCCACCTCAAGAGACATAGCGAGGCGCTATGTGACATCTCTTGGAGGATTGGATTATGATCGCATACATGCATGCGTCAATGATTGCATTCTCTTTCGTGGGACACGTAAGGAGGCTCGACATTGTCCCACTTGTGGTGAAGCAAGGTATAGAACAGATGTGAAGAGTTTTGATGTACCTCGTAAAGTCTTGCGACACTTTCCTATAATTCCTCGCATCAAATACATGTTCAAGTGCAAATCCATAGCAGAGCTCATGTCATGGCATTCCTCACATCGATCGGATGATGGCATGTGGAGAATTCCCGTAGACACTCCTGCTTGGAAGCATATTGAAGATGAGTGGCCCAGCTTTACAACAGAGCCCAGAAACTTGAGACTTGGCCTAAGCATGGATGGAGTGAATCCATTTGGTTTCAAAAGCACCGCATACAGCGTGTGGCCAGTTGTGTTGGTGAATTACAACCTTTCACCATCAATGGCGATCAAGAAGGGACATCTTATGTTATCCCTTCTAATTCGAGGGAAACATAAAGTCAAGCATATGGATGTTTATCTCGAACTATTGATTGATGAGTTAGAGGAACTATGGAGAGGTGTTGCGGTGGTGGACATTAGTAGGCCTCCCTCCTCTCGACACTTCGACTTAAAAGCAGTGTTGATGTGGACAATGCATGACTTTCCAAGATACAGCGATTGTTCTGGTAAGAATTCTAATTACCTCCCTACTCTAATACTATTGGCTATATTAATTATAAATATTGACTTTATTATTCTGACTTTTATTTATATTTTAACAGGTTTGAAAACATCAGGTAAACATGCATGTCCTGTTTGTGGCCCTTCGTTAGTACATGAGTATGCTGACGGTTTGTGTAAGACCATATTCGATAATCATCATCGATTTCTCCCCTCAGATCATCCTAAATATGTTGCTAGTAAGAGTACCAGTCCTCCACAAACACTTCGTACAAAAGATTGGAAGCGTATTTGGGAGTCTACAAATATTCTTCCTCCAGATGGCATGAATAGGTATAGTAATGTTTTTCAATCTTGTTTTGTATAGTCTCTAATTGGATTAAAGGTCACATAGAGCAATCCCTTGTGTAGGTACTCCATTTTTTTCGGCTACCATATTGGACCCATCTTAAGATCAACCATCTTCTTGATCCCATGCACATCTTCAAGAATGTGGGATCTGGTATTTGGGAACATATTATTGGTAAACGAGACAATGTTAGCATACATGAGGACTTGCGGGTCACAGGACGTATGCGTCAAGCTTGGCCCACGAGAGGAGGGTGGGCACATTCGTCTTCCGCCTGCACCATGGATTATATCAAAGAAAGAGGAGAAGCAGGTAAAGCAAGCCATCACCACTTTGCGTACTCCCACTGGATGCATGAGATCATTGAAGGGAGCCTTTACAACCACTAAGAAAAGAGGCGTTGAGCAACTATATGGGTTGAAGTTCCACGATTGGCACAAGATGCTCCAAGTAAGTGTTTTTCAAGTCTTGTACGTTGAAATTAAATTTTGTAATGCCATAAACCATACATACATGTGCTCTTATGTGCGCAGTTCATACTACCTACTAGCATCGACCAATAAGAGTTTGAGAAAATGTATTTATAAGATGGGCGAGCTTGTGAGGTATGTAAAACCCATGTCCGATCACCCTTCATTATACCTTGCAAAATGAACGTGCATGAGGTATAACGTACTATTTATTTATTTTTCAGATATGTTAGTTCTAAAGCAATTGATCCAGCCACGTTGGATGATGCGCGTGTTATGGCAGTGGAGGTGGTTTGTTTGGTAGAGGAGACTTTTCATTATATTATCATAAAATTAGTCATGGTTGGTGTAAGATAAGGGTCTCCATTTTTTAAGTCTCCAAGTAGGCATTAAGAAACAAGACCTCCATCTAGATATTTGGCACAATGAAAGTGAGTGTGTGGTGCCTTGTGGTGAAATATTGTACTCTCTAATGTAACATATATTTTATTGGGGAGAAAACTAGAGCATTTATCCAATGATGATCCACCCACGGATGACTTATAACTCTCAGGGGATTCTCCTAAAAAGATGTAAGTATCCCATATGAATTCAATTGAAGGGGTTTTTTAACTCAAAATTTTAAGGTAAATTAATAGAAATACATTTACAAAAGGGGTTTTTTAAATAGATTTTAAAAAAAACCCATAATTTCATAACAAAAAAGGGACAATTTTTTCATGAAAGTTTTAAGGGGTTTTCTAAATACTCCTTGAATGCACATGATACATAGGGTTTATTAGTAGTTCACCTCCCAAGTTCTAACTGAAGTAGCACTACCTAAGGAAAATCATTCCTCGGAATGCAACTATTGTCTTATTTCTTGGATTGCATTTTGCATAATGATGAGAGTAGAATAATGGCTATCTTGAGATTAACCCCTCAAGATTCATTCCTGAAGAAAGATTATGATGATGGCTTTGAAATTAGTGGCTCTTTAAAAAATGTCAGAAGTGTTTTCCATGATGTGGTGCATTATTGCATACTCGAATTCATTATAGCTTCTATCAAGGTAGAAAGCTAGAACATCTATCCCATTGATGATCCATTTGAAGATGAGTTCTAATCCAAGCATTCCCTTCTCCTCTCTCTTTGAACCAAATAGTGCAAGCAACATCGTGGAACCCAAAATCACACACAAATCATACAATCTTCCAAAAGAAAAAGAACTTAGAGCAAGAGATAGGGAAAACAAAATCGATGAAATTTTACCTAGTCGTGTGCTTCGGTAAGGAGATTTGATGGCCATGTAGGTTATCTGAGATAGAAGATGTCATGCACTAGAGAAAGGGTTCACAATGCACATTTAAGGTGTATCTCAAATGGTGATCTCTAATTAATATAAAAGAGGCTACCAAACTTATCTATATATAGTATCCATGGTTGGACATATCGTAAGACACCCTATGGCTAGTCCATATATTCTAAACCAACCACATCTTCCCACTAAGGATTTTATTAGACTAAACACAAGACCATAGGTTTGGGCAAAGTTTCTAGGGCCATTCAAGATTGTTTGGGTGTTGACTATAGATGGAGTAGGTGTCCTCGAGAAGATCTTGTTCTACCTTTAAGTGCAAGCTATCATTAGAAGGCACTCTCACGCACCCTATTCGGCATGGTGCCAAGTCCACATAAAAGGTCCCCGAGCAATTTCTAGCCACTTAAGGCCAAGCCAAATTTGGTCAAGCACCCTCAATAATATTGCACAACATCCATGTGTGGTCCACACATGTAGGTACATATGTTTTTGCTACCCTCCCCTTAACATTAATCACCTTGTTGCATTTAACCCTTTGTCCTCCAAGTATCCCTAAGTATCCCTAGCCCTCATCTTTACTTCTAGCATGTTCTATGGATGACAAATGTTCTATGGATGGCACACATTTTCTTGACTTTACTTCGGACATATGTTGTATGGATGGCTCGAATTGTCTTCTGAATGTCATGTTATATATGATAAGCACTATTCATTGGCATCTTTTTGTTGACCAAACCTTCTCTCTCTAGGGTGATTGATATACTAAAATTCAAGCCCATGAAAATCTTTACTTCTAGAATATGTTCTATGGATGACAAATGTTCACACATTTTCTTGAATTTACTTCGGGCATATGTTGTATGGATGGCTCGAATTGTCTTGTGAATGTCATGTTATATATGACAAGCACTATTCATTGGCATCTTTTTGTTGACCAACAAACCTTCTCTCTCTAGGGTGATTGATATACTAAAATTCAAGCCCATGAAAATCTTTTTGCATGCATAGGATCATATAAAAAATGTGATATTTTCCTTCTTAGTGACCTCATATCTCTTATACTTCTAATTATCATTGTACCATCCATCCCAATATCCATGCCGTTGGTAAGATCAATATAGAGGGTAGAACTCATATCCATGCCATTAATAAGGTCAATATAGAGGGTATAAGTGATATGACTGACAGTATAATGTCTTGTTGCTAAATTTTGGAGACGTTGACCATTGAAATTGTTGCATCAACTTCGTAAAATGCCTCTCTCTACTTACTTTGAAGGGTGTCAGGATCTAAACATTCCTTCCACTAGGAGAGTTTCATGTAGCCTAGCCTAGTAGTCATTCTACAGGTATGAAATTTCATGACATTAGATTTATATCTCGTTATAATGATTTATATCTCGGTTATAATGATTCAAAAGTCGTCAATTCTAGAAGACATTGCTCACCTAGAAAATAATTTATGAGAGAACCCATAAGGGATAGTTATAGAAGGGTCACCAAATGGACATATGTTGTATGGATGGCTCGAATTGTCTTCTGAATGTCATGTTATATATGATAAGCACTATTCATTGGCATCTTTTTGTTGACCAAACCTTCTCTCTCTAGGGTGATTGATATACTAAAATTCAAGCCCATGAAAATCTTTACTTCTAGAATATGTTCTATGGATGACAAATGTTCACACATTTTCTTGAATTTACTTCGGGCATATGTTGTATGGATGGCTCGAATTGTCTTGTGAATGTCATGTTATATATGACAAGCACTATTCATTGGCATCTTTTTGTTGACCAACAAACCTTCTCTCTCTAGGGTGATTGATATACTAAAATTCAAGCCCATGAAAATCTTTTTGCATGCATAGGATCATATAAAAAATGTGATATTTTCCTTCTTAGTGACCTCATATCTCTTATACTTCTAATTATCATTGTACCATCCATCCCAATATCCATGCCGTTGGTAAGATCAATATAGAGGGTAGAACTCATATCCATGCCATTAATAAGGTCAATATAGAGGGTATAAGTGATATGACTGACAGTATAATGTCTTGTTGCTAAATTTTGGAGACGTTGACCATTGAAATTGTTGCATCAACTTCGTAAAATGCCTCTCTCTACTTACTTTGAAGGGTGTCAGGATCTAAACATTCCTTCCACTAGGAGAGTTTCATGTAGCCTAGCCTAGTAGTCATTCTACAGGTATGAAATTTCATGACATTAGATTTATATCTCGTTATAATGATTTATATCTCGGTTATAATGATTCAAAAGTCGTCAATTCTAGAAGACATTGCTCACCTAGAAAATAATTTATGAGAGAACCCATAAGGGATAGTTATAGAAGGGTCACCAAATGCCCACGAGACTCCTTTTCCATATGTTTGTCCATCCACTTTCTATCGTCTGGTGAAGCCCGGTGAAGTGACATGTTTTTGTTAGCACATCCTAGTTCATGGATCATGCATATATTATCCATCACCGTGTAATGCATATATCTCTTCTTATTAATGCTATAAGTCTTAATGCCGTATTTTAGTAATGAAGCTACATACATTTTAGTCTATCGAGATATAGCTTAGAAAACTCACTTGTTAAGTCGAGCGATCATTGACAACACCTCTCCTTCATCATGTGTGGAGACATCTCATAGGGTAGCCTTGACAAATGGATGTCTTGAACTATCGTGTATGAATGCTACGTTGAAAATCTTTCAAGACATAAAGCTATACTCTATTCACAGTACCAAAAACTTATAACAACAATATACCTCTTTTTATTTCTTCCATCCAAGCGTGTAATCAGTGGTTGCCATCTTATATGTAAAACACTTTTTGAGATAAGAACTCCAACTTCATCCCTTTGATTTGATCCTCAAACTCTTGGATCTTCCTCTCCCATATCTCATCCCCCCCACAGGCTTTTGTCGCTTTCCATTCTTTCACATGTTGGAAGAGAAGGAGTTGTGAGATAGAACATACGAATGTTCCTTTTTTGCACACATAACTATGGTTAAAAAACTCAACACATGGTTTAGTGTATCATGCATTGACCCGATGGATGGATGGATTCGATACCAAATGGTAGAGTGGAATCGATGGAGTAGGAGTGCTTTTTATAATCTAAAAAAGAGGATAAGATTAAATAGTCTCTTTGAATACAGGTTTTCCAATTCATATATTCATCTTTTGCGTTCATGCCATACTGTTAGCCTATCCAAGACCTCTTGTAGCATGTCAACATGAAGTTTGCTACCATAGTTGGAAACGAAAGCATATCACTGCTCATCTTTGTCCTGATCATCCTCACTCAACACTGTTTGTGTGGCACCCTTGTTGGCTTTTAGTTGGCCTTCCACCTCCACTTGTGTTGCTTTCCTTTTTCCTCTACCTTTTAGCTTCTTGGCGTATCGTCTCTAAGTAATCACTGTCGGGGTTATCTTCTTTCCTTTGCCTGCCTTACTTTCAAGATGTCATTCTGGCACTTTGAGTGTGTAATCCTCAACACTATGTTGCTTTTTCTTTCTTATCTCCCTCTTGTTGGTTGTCGTGATTGAAAGATCCCTGTCCCCTCCACGCAACAAACTTTGGGATGCTAGCAGCAGAAGTAGCACATCTTACGCAGGGCAGGGTCCCTCACTCGGGGCCTTGCCCCCCATGTATATTCGGACAAGAGACTAATCCCTCGGTTCTTCTAAAACCGAACCCGGAAAAACTTTCCTTGCCCAGAAAGCACGGGCGATTCCTGCAGGATATTTTTACTCTAACGTAGTCCTAAGTATTAACTAACTGAACTCATCTGACTGAACCCGTGAGTCCCATAGTCAGATCAAGGAGAAAAGACTTGCACTTGGATCATAATGACCAATGATTTTTCCTCATTGAGAGGCACAACCGTTGATTCTTTTCTGTAGAACAATTTTTATCTGAGATTACTTCATCTATTGTACCATAACAGAATTGAATCTCATTCTAGGGATCCATCAGTCCAGCCTAGCCAATCTCCCAACCACTGTAGTGATGGTCCATTTAAGAATTTTGTTAGGTTTTGTCTCGGGTGCCAAGGAAAAGAGTTCCCAGGTCCCCTAGCCGGATATTCATGCAAACTTAAAACTAGTCACACCACTTACACACCTAATATGAAATTGTCTTTTTCACAGATTTAGCTGTCTTTTCACAAATTAAGCTGTCTTTTCACATATTCAGCTGTCTTTAAAACAATCTTTTAATGAAACTATAGTATCACTGATCATAATCCTCCAAAATATTCGGTTGAATCCTAATTTCCGGTTGAATCCTCCAAAATATCTGGTTGAATTCTAATTTCCGGTTGAATCCTCCAAAATATCTGGTTGAATCCTAATTTCCTATTTTTCCTTCATCGGTGTACCTATGGCATCATTGGCAACCAGAACGCTCACCACCTGTCCACTCAGGGGCCTTTTCGATAGTTCCTAGCTCATAGTACCCGGTAATATATTCACTTACAAAAATCAAAATGGAATCTCCGTTGAGGATCACCAAGATCAACCGACAAATCCATATAAAAAGAGCCACGGACTCATCGGTTGAGGGACCAGCAAGGTCAATCAACTAGATCCATGCCCAAATTTAGAAAACAACTCTTACTCCTTGATCCAATATCTTCCACGATGCACGTATGGATATCTTACCAGAGCCCGAGCACCGTATGGTCAGCACCCTCTAGGATCCTTCGCAGGTCACCTAGCGCTTCACTCATAGGCCGCTTCCTTAGTCCCTCATCCATCGTACACCGGAAGCTCACTATTTAAATCAAACCGAGGTTGGTCAAGACCTTGGCTGACCTTGCTAGGCGAGACATCCTCCGTTGACTCTCCGTTGGCTGTTGCAACTTAAATAATTAGGTCTCCACATGACCTCATTCACAAGATGATCAAAATACTTTCCCAGCATTCTTGACATAAAACAGTCATTTAAAAAGAGGTCATAAATACAGTTTCTATAATGAACTCTCGTCTTTCTACATTGTTACACATAAATCCACATCCAATTCATATGTATTCTCATTCTCATCCAATCACATCATTTTCATCTCATCGGATCTTTCCTCATTTATCTCAGATCTCATCCACTCACATCTACCCTCCACATCTCATCACATCACATTCATTCACATCTCATCCAATCACATTCATTCACATCTCATCCAATCACATCATTTTCATCTCAGCGCATCTTTCCTCATTTATCTCAGATCTCATCCACTCTCATCCACTCGCATTCATTCACATCTCATCCACTCGCATTCATTCACATCTCATCCAATCACATCATTTTTATCTCATTGCATCTTTCCTCATTTATCTTAGATCTCATCCACTCGCATCTACCCATCCACATCTCATCACATCACATTCATTCACATCTCATCCATTCATATCTACCCCAATCCGCATCACATCACATCACATCCATTTCACCTCACATCTCATTTCTTCACATCCCGATTCACATCACATTACATTCATTCACATCTCTTCCATTCATATCTATCCATTTCACATCACATCACCTCCATCCATTCACATCCATCACATCACATTCATTCATATCCATCACATTACATTCATTCATATCCATCACATTCATTCTCATCACCATCCCATCACATACATTCTATCCACATAACATCACATCACATCTATCCACATCATATATCATTCATACACATCTCATCTCATTCATCCACATCCATTCAATCATTCACATGTACGACTACCCATATCTATCCATACATTCATGTCTATCACTTCACATCCACATATATTCATGTCACATCACATCTCTTTACATCACATCACATTCTTTCACATATACATTCACATCCATTCTTCACATACACATTCACATCCATTCTTTCATATACACATTCACATCCAGTCTTCACATACACATCCACATCCATTCTTCACATACACATTCACATCCATTTTCATCACATACACATCCACATCCATTCTTCACATACACATTCACATCCATTTTCATCACATATCATCCATTCACATCCCATATCATTCATTTACATTCTGATTCACATGACATCACATCTTATTCATTCATTTACATCTATCTAATTCACATCACATCTCATCACATCTTTTCACATCACATCTCATCACATCTATTCACATCACATTCCATCCATCCATTCATTCACATTTATTTGATTCACATGACACCTCATCACATCCCATCCATCCATTAATGCACATCTATCTGATTCACGTGAAATCTCATCACATCTATTCACATCACATCACATCCCATCCATCCATTCATTCACATCTATCTGATTCACATGACATTTCATCACATCCCGATTCACATTACATTACATCTCATCCATTCATTTACATCTATCTGATTCACATCAAGTCTCATTCATTCACATCCTGATTCACATTACATTACATCTCATCCATTCATTTACATCTATCTGATTCACATCAAGTCTCATTCATTCACATCCCGATTCACATCACATTACATCTCATCCATTCACTCAGGGATCGCTTCGTCGGCCCTCGTCCATCGTACCGAAAGCTCACTATTTCTCAACCATACTGAGGCTGGTCAGAGGGTTTGCCGCGTGAGCCGTCCTTTAAACATTCGGCGCAAACAAATTGCAACCGAACTTCCCTTAGAAAAACATATACCAAATGCTCCCTCCAGCATTTTGGCGTAAGACAGTCCTTTAAGAAAACAGGGTTTCTATGCAAGTTTTTAGTTTGATTTTCTTTTGTTGAATACTAGGAGTATCTCTTAAATCAGTATCCCCAAAACTTCTTGATCGAAATTCTGAGTTTCATACGAGAATTCCTCGAATTCTATAACCTTTATCCACAAATCAACTCGAAGGGTCTCAAACTTAGTCTCAGATTTGGCGAGAGTTTTGAGTGTATTTTTCTAAACTGGTCACACCTTCTTTCCTCGAAATTTACGAAAGACTTTGGTCTTGGTCGTAGCCTGATTCAAGGTTTGAGTCGGATAAGATTTTTCCTGAACTATCTTTCTCGAAAAGGTTTGATAATTCAGTTACTGTTTTACTGAATTTCTTTCTTTGAATATTCACTTAACTAATTTCTAAATTAGTTACAAATTCCAATGAGAAATAAAATAACTGTGGAGAGCTTGGCCACATCAGCCCACAATGTGATAAACCACCAAGAATGGGTGGAGATATGTATCCATTGCCTGCACAGTTGCCGAACCGGTCAAATGATTATGGCATTGAGATTAAGGGTGAGGCAGGACCTAGTGGACTGACCAAGGAGGACAAGGGAAAGACAAAAGTGTTAAGTGTGGTCACCTTGGAGAAGGCAGCAATGTTGGAAGATACATTAGTAATGCCTATTGGGAAGAGAACCACAGAGGATAAAGAAAGAAGAAATGAAGCAGGTCCCAGTAGGAAGAAAGGGAAGAGTCATGAGGGTGAAGATGTGAAAGCTAAAAGGAAAAGGAGAGCCCGCCAAAAATTTCACGTCTCAGATTTTCCACTAGGGGAAGGGCAGGATAGCTACGACTTGAAACAGGACCTGAGCAGTAGGAAGGCAGACGTGACCTTTGGACAACTAGTGGAAATGATACCGAAGCTAAGGCGCTAATGGAAGAAACTAGTCAGCCCGTTGGGGAAGGAACCCAACAGAGGGTCAGTGAGAGTGTTGGCCATTGATGAGTCTTCAGACATTTGTCCCATAGTGGAGGTTTGGCACAAGAGGAAGAATCTTGGGCAGGGATACGTGGATGGTGGTGCACAAATTTGTGTAATCACTCAAACATGTGTAGAAAAGATGGGCCTGACAGTAGAAGGAATTTCAGGATTCCGCATACAACTGGCAAACCATCAAAAGATCAAGTGTCTAGGGGTAGTGAAGAGCTTGGAAATCAAAGCCTATGCAGTCAAAACGGTAGTAGATTTTCATGTAATGCCAACAGGATTAGGGGCTTATCCTATCATCCTTGGAAGACCATGGCTACGCGCCGTGCGGGCCGTTCAAGATTGGAGACACGGTACAATCAGCTTATATGGGGAGATAGGGGGCAAAAGATTATTTGACATTAGCAGGAAGCCACTAGATGAAGATTATGAAGAAGGGGAGAATTCAAGTGGTGAAGAGTCTTCCACTGTGTCAGATGGGGACAGTGGCACCACCAGTAGTAGTGAGGGAGAGGTAAATGTGGCATTTCTGATGGTGGACAGGGTCTTTGAACAGACCAGCATAGTCGCATCCATGAAGAGGATTGAAGATGAGTCTAAGGGCCCATATGAGGTGATTGAAGAGCTAATGCAACCCCAGGTGAAGCCGCACGAGAAACACGAATTGATGGCCAGGATGATTAGCACAGATCTCTCAGTCGTGGAGAAGGAGAAGTATTTAAAGATGTTGTCAACATATCCAGATTTATTCATCACATCTTATGAAGAAGTTCGGGGCTTCAAAGGGGAAGATTTGCACATAGAGCTAAAGGAAGGAGCCAAGCCAGTACGTCAAAGATTAAGGAGAATGGGTCCAGAACAGATGAAGGATTTGCGAGAAGAGGTGGACAAACTACTAAAGGCTGGTTTTATATGCCCTGTGGAGACAACAGAGTGGGTGAGCCCAGTCGTGGTCACTCCAAAAAAGGACGGAAAATGGAGGGT
Source organism: Cibotium barometz (assembly GCF_041138505.1). NCBI lineage: Eukaryota > Viridiplantae > Streptophyta > Polypodiopsida > Cyatheales > Cibotiaceae > Cibotium > Cibotium barometz. Next base: position 40,253,938 of record NC_141082.1, read on the forward strand.
TTGTGTGGATTTCAAACCTTTGAATGCAGCCACAAAGAAGGATCCATACCCACTACCTTTCATTGATCAAATCCTGGATTCAGTGGTGGGTCATGAAAGATACAGTGTGTGTGATGGGTTTTCAGGCTATTTCCAGTTGAAGATTGCTCCAGAGGATCAGAAGAAAACTACTTTCATTACGCCATGGGGCTGCTTTTGCTATACAGTACTACCATTTGGGCTAACAAATGGTCCAGCTCACTATCAAAAGAGAGCAAATTGGGCGCTTCTGCCATTCATTGGAAAATGTGTACAGGATTTCATTGATGATTTTTGTGTCTATAGCACACGAATGGATCACTGTGAAAAGCTGGAAATGGTGCTGGAACGATATAATGATTGTGGTGGCCAACTCAATCCCAAGAAGTGTTTCTTTGCAAAACCAAGGGTAAAATTGTTGGGTCATATGGTGTCAGAAAATGGCATTGAGGCTGATCTAGACAAGGTCAAGGCAATCATGCTTCTTCCTTCCCCAGAGTCTACAAAAAAGTTGGCAACATTCATTCAGAAGGTAAAGTACATGGCAAGATTCATTTCATTGTCCTCACAGCTTTTATATCCATTACAGCAGGTGGCAAAGCACGATCCTTTGCAATGGGATGACAAGTGTGAAGAGGAGTTTCGGAGAGTCAAAGAAGTCTTAGGGGAGATGACAGCGGTGCAGGCTCCAAATTGGGAACAGGTTTTTTATGTGAATCCTTCAGTAGGAGAGGATGCTATTGGTGCTATGTTGTTGCAAAAAGGGAAGGGGAGCCAATATATGCACCCCGTCTATTGTGCTAGTAGGGTAAAGTCAGTAGCAGAGAGGGGACTGTCAGAAATAGAGTTGGTAATGGTAAGTGTAGTGTTTGCTTGCCGACAGTTTCGCCAATATCTTTTGACAAAGCCATTTGTATTCCTAACTAGCTACACATTCTTGCCTCAGCTCATCAATGGTGTAAACATGTCTAAGGCAGTGAAAAAGTGGGTGATTGAATTACAGGAGTTCGAGTTCTCTTTCTTAATGGAAGAAAGCAACAGAGCTACTTTGGCAGACTTGTTAACTTATAAGGAAAACCCTCTGCTTGTCAAAGAGGAAAGTGTTAGAAAGGTAGAAAATGTGGCAGAAGTAAGCAATGCTCATGTTTTGTTCTTTGATGGTTCATACAGGAAGAGCCATGATGCAGCTTCTGGTGGTATAGCTCTTTATGACCAGCAAGGTAAGCTGATTTGTAAAAAGGGATTCAAAGTTGATGCTCATACTAACAATGAAGCAGAGTATTCTACATTGGAAGCAGGGCTAAACATTTGCATTAAGCATGGTGTAAAGAGACTATGCATAAGAGGTGATTCTCTACTGGTGGTAAAGCAAATACTAGGAGTATGGAAGAGCAAAAACCCTGCATTGAGGAACAAGTGTTTCAAGATCAAGAGCTTGTTGAAGGAGTTTGAAGCATGGGGCATTCGGCATGTGGAGCGTTCTCTTAATACAGAAGCACATGAAGCAGCACAGGGAATGATTGGCGAGCTATATGTGTTAAAAGCAGATCTGCCACTTTATCGGGGTCGTGAAAGTCTGACACTGGAAGAAGAGTTTTTGTTGACACGAGTCATTCCCAAGGACATTGAGAAGGCAAAGAAATATGGGTTTGTACGCAGAGCTTGCAAATACAAGCTCATTGGTGACACCTTATACATGCAAGGGGATGACTTGGTGTTAAGGCGTGTACCATGGAAGGAAGAGCTGTACAGAGTGCTTGAGGAGAATCATGAAGGAGCATGCGGTGGCCACTTTGTATTTAAAATCACATTGCACAAAATCTTACAGGAGGGTTACATATGGCCAAGTATACAAAAAGATGTGCATCACTGGTGTAGCTCATGCAAAAGGTGCCAGGCATTTGGGAAACGAGTTTTAAAACCAGAGTTGCGCAAGACAATTTTGGCCTTTGACATTTTTGAGAAGTGGGGAATTGATGCAGTAGGACCCTTACCCATTACCAGCAGGGGGAAGAGTTATATTTTGACAGCTGTGGATTATCTTTCCAGGTGGGCAGAAGCTAGAGCAGTGAAGCAAATTACTGCAAGAGATGTTGCCAAGCTTGTTTATGAAGACATCTGCTGTAAATTTGGGGTGCCCTTGGAGCTTCTTTCTGATCAAGGGCCTGGTTTTAGAGCTGACTTGCTAGAATACTTGTGTGCCAAAATGCGGATTAAGCATAATTTTACTACTCCTTATTACCCGCAGTGCAATGGTTTGAATGAAAGATTCAATGGTGAACTTGTACACATTCTTGCAAAGGTGACAGAACATCAGGGCAAGAATTGGGATCTGGAGCTGTTCAGTGCTTTATGGGCTTATCGTACATCAGTGAAAATAAGCACAGGTTTTACACCTTTTCACTTAGTGTATGGCAAAGAAGCTTTGTTACCTGTGGAAGTTGAGTTGCTTGCAGTTAAAATGTTAGAGAAGCTGCTAGGGCCTTCTAGCAACACATTTAAAGAGAGACTCTTACAGTTGCAAGAGGTTCAGCTGGACAGGATGAGTGCCTTGGAACATTATGAGAAGATGCAAAATAGGGCATTGACAAAGATAAATGAGAAGATTAAGAAGAAGGGTATTGAGGAAGGTGATTTGGTGCTACGCTATAATAGTAAGCTAGATAAAACCTTTTAAAAGAAGTTCCAAGTGAAATGGGAGGGGCCCTTCAGAGTGATGAATTCCTTTGCTAATGGCACATATCAATTCGCTGACCTTGATGGGACCCCACATGTATCAAGGGTGAATGGTTTGCGTCTCAAGCTATATCATGCACGACTGATGATGGTAGACAAGGATGAAAGAATTGAAGTAGTGAAAAATAGTGTCTTTGAAAACATGGCAATATCAGATGCATTGGGTCTCACGACACTGTTTTCTGCTGACCATGAATGATCTAGCAGGCTAGGGGATGGGCAAACTATGTTAGGTATTTTTTGGTAATATTTTCTTGGCATGTGTACACACTCATGCATGGCATTTACAAATAAAGGGTGTCCATCTCCAAGGGCTAAAGGGGGTATAAGGCCACATGTGAACGGATCTAACAAAAATATGCAATGTGTACAGTTAGTTATTGGTTTACCTTGATAAATGGGAAATGAAAGGGGTGTGAGATGAGAATCAGTTTCACAAGGCAGGTTTTAGCACTATCATATGTGGACAAGTTTGTTGACAAATAATGTGAGCATGCAGAGCACTATTTTTTTAAAGCTGGACAGGGACCCGTTAGAGGAGGTCAGCTACAGCACCGGTCCTTGGCATTTCATGGGAAACAAAGGTATTTGTGGTCCACAAGATGTTATTAAAATGGTGCAAAGTCTTCCTTGAATGCAAGAGTCACCATGGGATTTAATACAAGGCTTGCTAAAAATAGAAGGTGGCCTTGGATTGCTTCAAAGGATTCTTCAACTAGCCTCAATTTTCAAAGGAGCGCCGCGTGGAGGTGGGGGTGAGCTCTCTGGCAACCTGACATGCCTTGGAGTATTATGAATATTATAATGTTTTTTGGTTGAACGGGCAGCGCACGCTGTGTGTATAAGAGAAGGGGGGGAGCTGTAGTTTCAGTTGTGTGGGAGAGCTCGCCATTCTAACGCTCAGAGAGCCTGTGCAGCCATGTGTGTATAAGAGATAGCCTGCGTAGCTGCGTAGCCAGTGATAGGGAGAGCTTGCATCTCTAATGCTCTCAGAGAGCTGCGCAGTACATGTGCGCAGCCCATGTGTGTAGAGAGGAGGAAGCGTAGCTGCGTAGCCAGTGATAGGGAGAGCTCGCAGCTCTAATGCTTCCAGTGTTGGAACTATATATATAGAGTACATCTATATATATAGTTCCAACATTGTTGGAACTATATATAATGTACTCTATATATATAGTTCCAACATTCAGAGAGCTTCGCAGTACATGTGCGCAGCCCATGTGTGTAGAGAGGAGAAAGCGTAGCTGTAGTTTTGAGAGTGTGTGATAGTGAGAGCTCGATTCTCTGATGCTCTCAGATAGCCTGCGTAGCTGTAATTTCAGTTGTGTGGGAGAGCTCGCAGCTCTAATGCTCTCAGAGAGAAGCGTAACCAGTGTGAGTAAGGGGAGAAGCGCAGCCAGTTTGTGTGAGAAGGCGTAGTCTTTAAGGTGTGAGAGCCCGTGTGTTTTTTCCTTGTGTGTAAGAAGCTGCTCTCTGTGTTTGAGAGAGAAAGGAGATAAGCTCGTTTTCTTTGAAGAGAAGTACCCTCAGAACAACCCACGGCACTCCAGTTTGGGAGGGGAGGAGAAGCTGCAACGCCACTTGTATGAATGAAGAGAAGGAGCCACACATAAAGAATGCGGCTCTCTGTCATGATGACAGCCCATGCAATGTAAGTGACGGCTGGCCAGTTTTTTTTGTTCTCTTTTTTGTGAAATAACTCATATATATATGAGGAATCACCAATTTGTGGCTTTGGAAAACCCATGTATATGATAACCAGCTCTCTGATTTTGTGGAAAGCTCATGTGTATGAGAAAGACAGCCCTCTGGTTTTGCTTGAGAGAATATGTATGTATGGTGGTACGCTTCTTCAACAGACAGAGTGAAGACCATAAAGTGATTGTGTCTCCTAGTCACACACTGCTTGCCAGGTTGGGAGAATTGAAGTTCCTTACTGATGTTGTCTTTTCTTGGGAAACTGAAGTTTTGCAGAAAGCTCATACTTGATGGAATGTAACCTTGTTTATGTCAAGTGGTTCCCTCACCATTTCTCTGTGGTGATCATTTTGCTTATGGCTGTGAGCCTATTTCATAATAAGGGTGCACCCCTATATGCATATGAATCAATTGAGTAAAGGGTGGCAGATGTTGATGTGCCCATCTCCCCTTGCATGTCTTGATCAAATGCATGTAGGCTTCCTCCAGTTGCTTAGAAAATTGAATGAGGGTAGAGACAAAGTTCATGCTTAAGATGTTAAATGTTGTGTCAGCTCACTGAGTAGTTGACTGGTGCCCTTTTTTCTTGATGTTGCTGTGTAATCCGAACTGTGGAAAGGCATTGCTATAGAGGTGTTCCGTGTCTCTCCGCCTCTCTTCACAACGTGAAGTCGCGGTGGAGGCTTGTTCAAAGCAAAGAGAGAGAGAGAGATGTTGCCATATATATAGGCAGTGATGTGTGTGAACACACTTAGGACTGTCGGGGCACTTTTTCCCTCTTTAGGAGGTTTTTTCCCCGGCTTGTATATACGCCTATTATTCTAGGGCTAACTTATCTTTGTACATTGACACAATCTAATACATTGTGTGTTGTGTGCATTCTTGCTTCTTCTGCAAGCTTTGTGTGCTTTCTTGCAACCCTAACAATTGGTATCAGAGCAGGCATCGGCTCCTAGGGCTACATCGCCAGCACCCTTCGACTCACGTTCTTGCTTCTTCTGCAAGCTTTGTGTGCATTCTTGCTTCTTCTGCAAGCTTTGTGTGCTTTCTTGTTGCAACCCTAATTCCAACAATTGGTATCAGAGCAAGCATCGGCTCCTAGGGCTACATCGCCAGCACCCTTCGACTCACGTTCTCAAAAATTTCATCTGAGGTCGTTTCGAGCTCCATTTTTGCATTTCACTGTTCTGCATAGGTGTTTTTGTCATTTTGTGCAAAAATTTTGACAATGCAGTTTTCTACAAAAAACAAGCATACATATTCTATTGTGGACCGTGCTACATAGCACAAGTTGTTTTCTGTTCAGTCTTTTCTTCATTACAGGTAGCTTTTGCATCAGTTTCAGTCAGTGGCCATGGCTGATAACAGTAATGATGTATTTCGCATGTTATCTGCTTTGTGCTGATGAGATAAACTGGATGGAGACATCAACTACCCACTTTGGGCATACATGATGCAGCATGTTTTGGTTGCAAAAGGAGTGTGGAACATTATGCAGGGTATGGATGTATGTCCAGGTTCTGTGGATGTAGGATCTGTTGAGGATGTTGCAGGTTCTAGCAGCTCTACTCTTGCTGCTGTTTTACCCACTGCTGAACAAGCTCGTTGGGATGGTAAAGATGCACATGCTCATGCCTTGATTGCACTTTCTGTCAAACGTAACATCACTCCACATATTCGTTCAGCTAAAACAGCAAAACAAGCTTGGGATATTCTAGCTGGTTTGTATGCAGGTCGTAACGAGGCAAAAATCTCTTACTTGCGTAAAGAGCTAGAATCAAAGATTATGCAGGAAGATGATGACATGAATGTTTTTCTTGATGAGATTAAAGATCTCAAGGAATAGTTGATTTCTGCAGGTGAGATTATTCCTGAACATTCTCTTGTGCGTAGACTATTCTTGATGCTTTACCTGAGTCATATCAGACTTTTGCTTCCACGTGGAGACTTGTTAACTGAGGACAGACCTGATGTTGTCAAGTATGATACTTTAGTCAACAAGCTCTTGTAAGAAGCGCAGTCTAGGCAAAACAGGGCTAGGTAGCGTGCAATTGATCAGGCAATTGTTGCTGCCCAGTAGAGAAGAAGTGGTAAGGCAGCCCCCCCCACTGTTTCTTCTCCTATTAATAGGTCTATAACTTCTTCTCCTTCCACAGGTAGCAACAATAGGTCTGAGAAGGCTCTTGATAAAGGCAAGAAAAAGACCAGGTGCAACTATTGTAAGGCAAAGGATCATGTCATTAAGAATTGTCCTAAGCTAAAGGCTAAAGAGGCAAAGAAGAAAGAGTCAAATGCAGCCACAATAGCGGATGCTTCCACAAATGCAGATTTTGTAAATGTTGTGCAAGATATAGAATGGGCGTTTAGCGTGTATTGCCATATATATAGGCACTGATGTGTGTGAACACACTTAAGACCGCCGGGGCACTTTTTCCCTCTTTAGGAGGTTTTTTTCCCCGGCTTGTATATATACCTATTATTCTAGGGCTAACTTATCTTTGTACATTGACACAATCTAATACATTGTGTGTTGTGTGCATTCTTGCTTCTTCTCCAAGCTTTGTGTGCTTTCTTGCAACCCTAATTCCAACAAGAGAGAGAGAGAGAGAGAGAGAGAGAGATTCTTCTATAGAGGGGAAGGCTTACCACCAGCAATCACAAGACACACAGACACACACATATGAAGTCGCCATCGAAGGTTGTTCACGGCAAAGAGAGAGAGAGAGAGAGAGAGAGAGAGAGAGAGAGATTCTTCTATAGAGGGTAAGCCTTACCATCAATCACAAGACACACGCACAGATATGAAGTCGCCATGGAAGCTTGTTCACAGCACACACACACACACACACACAGAGAGAGAGAGAGAGAGAGAGAGAGAGAGAGAGAGAGAGAGAGAGAGAGAGGACGTGGGGAGTGGTTGACCATAACCGGAAAACGGTTCTTTTTCTTTTTCTTTTTTTAAACAACCCACTTTTTGCTTTGTATTAGATGGTTACTATAAGTGTACTAGCTATGTCCCGAACATAGGTATTAAGTCCACCTATTTATGCATACACCCTGAAACAAGATCTTTCTTTTATTTTAGAGAGGGAAATAATTATGAGATTAGAAGGGGAGGTTCTTACACCTACACACCTCAAAAGCTGGAGGGTGGAATCTTACAGTGATTATAGGGTCCTTTTGTGATAGTTGAGTGAGGACTTTTGGATGTGCTATGTGAGTGTCTACTCAAGATGTATATACTATACTCGCATCTCCTTTAACCTATTTGCTTCTAGTTAGCAGTGAAAAAAAGCTACACAAATCAGGAAAGTGACACTAACAAAGTATAATTCCCAAGTTAACCTTTTCCCGTATAATCAAAAATCAGTTCACGACGTCACATGCAACATATACATGTCACCCTGATCAATTGGATATGTTGTTGCATGTAAGCACATGTATTTTTCCTATGTTTAACTACATGGGCTAGATGCAAACAATAACATGTTTATACACCATCTACCTCTCAAAAAGGAAGACCTTGTTGGAACTATATAATATATAGATGTACTCTATATATATAGTTCCAACAGACCTATCTAATATTTTCAGTGCAAAAAGGTCTATGCCAATGTAAGCACAATGTGCCTAGGGAAGTGTTATGTTTATCTCTTTTTTAAAATGTCATAGAGTGGCATGATGGGAGGACCTGCAATTTCATGTTTAGAAGCCATCGGATGGTTTTTTTGTATTTAGGTTTATCTCAAGTTTTTTAAACTTTTTGGATTTCTTGATCTGTGTGTCTTCGCACATTGTACAAAACTTATGAAATGGTCTCTGGATTTTTTAACTTTATAAAAATATTGTGAATAGTTTTGATATCACCTTGTGAACAATGTACTGATAATTGAGTTTCATTATAATTACCATAAAAATAGAATTCACTTTTTCTTTTTCCAATAATGAGTCAAGTTCATACACACTCAAAGGGAAAGTGAGGGTCGAAGGGAAGAGAAAGGGGTAAGGGGTGAGTGAAGGAAGAGAGGAGGAAGAAAGGCGCAAGGGGCAAGGGGCGAGAGGAGGAAGCGAGGAGTGGAGGCTGGGTGGCAATAAGGAAGGTGAAAGGGAGAGGGAGGTGCGAGGATAGGATAAGAGAAAGAGGGGTTCCAAATCACGAGGAGAGGAAAAGTGAGAGAGTGGTTCAAAAATAGGTGAATCCCCTTTATAAGGGGGGTCACTTATTGTTGGAGGACACCCCCCCATGTGGTTGGGGGTTGTGGCAAGTGCTCACCATAACCCACCCCCTTTGGATCGGTTGTGGCCACACCCTTGCACCTCCCACCTCCCACCTTCCACCTCCCTCTTCTCTCTTACAAAGAACTCCCCGACCACCTTTCTTCTCCCATCGTCCTCTCATTTTTTTTTCAAAAAATTCAAACCTTGTATTTTTTAGTTTCTATGGAAAATTCGAGCATTTAACGTCATTAAATGACATTAAATACATTTATTTTTTTAACATGGTTTTTTTTACCCAAAAAAATCAACAAAATAAAATCAGGGTCCTTAAGAAATTGGAGCATGAGGTGTTTGTAGTAGAGACTGATTCTTCGAGGATGCAAGGTAAGAGGTATAATGTCACAATTGAAAATCTACCGTGTTGTACATGTCCAAATTTTCAGATGAGATCAGGTGGTGCACATCCGTTTGTTGCATGTAAGCACATATATTTTGTCTATTTTCATGGGCTCGATGCAAACAATAACATGTTTATGCACCGTCCACATCTCAAAAAGGAGGACCTATCTAGTATTTTGAGTGGCAAAAGGCCTATGCCAATGTAAGCACGGTGTGCCTAGGGAAGTGTTATGTCTATCTCTTTTTCAAAATGTCATAGAGTGGAATGATGGGAGGACCTACAGTGTCATGATTAGTAACCATCAGATGGTTTTTTTGTATTTAGGTTTATCTCAAGTTTCTAAAATTACCTGCGTGTTGTCTTTGCACATTCTACACAACTAATGAAGTGTTTGAATTTTTTAACTTTATAAACATATTGTGAATAGTTTTGATATCACCTTGTGAACAGTGTACTCATAATTGACTTTCATTATAATTACCATAAAAATAGAATTCAAGTTTTCTTTTTCAAATAACAATCCCAGTTCATACACAGTCTCTCTCTCCCACACTCTCTCCAAGCTTGAAAGTGAAAAAAAAGGATAGGTGTTGCTTCAAAAACTCTTTTTTTTTGCATGCACCAACAAAAGAGAGGGTTTCCTTTAATCACTACTTTTTGCATGCAACAAAAATAAGGAGAGGTCCCTATTGAAAGTGACAAAAAAAGGAGAGGTCCCTATTGAAAGTGATAAAAAAAAGGATAGGTCCTTATTAAAAGTGATTAAAAAAAGGTGAGATCCTTATTAAAAGTGATTAAAAAAAGGTGAGATCCTTAATGAAAGTAACAAAAAAAAAGAGGTCCCTATTGAAGAGACAAGAAAAGGAGAAGTCCCCTATTAAAAGTGACATGGGGAGGCTATAAGTAAACCAGCTTATGAAGGTATGTCTTAGAGCTCATTAGATCTACCATAATTCTTCTCTTTGAACGCATAGTCCCTCAATAAGCTCTTCCTCTCTCTGTCTCTGTCTCTGTCTCTCTCTCTCTCTCTCTCACACATCAACCCCATACCCTCTAGCTCTCACCCTCTCATCCTTCTAACATGTATAGCTTGAGTAGCACTGTGCCAAACATCAAAGAAGCCTTCAACACAATCTTGTCTAAGAGAAGGGTCCAGAGAACCTAGGATGAACGTGAAGTGTTGGAGAGCATGCAACAAAGTGTAGATTTAGCACAAAAGCTATGGAACAAACTCAATGAAGAAGGTTTGAAGATGGAGAGTTGTGTGGTAGCTAGGTGATGGCCTCTATACACCACTGTCAGACACACAAGAAGAAAACACTATGGGATAAGAACTTGGAGACATAGAGATCCCAGCTCCAAGGGCACCAAACAACTTGGCTGTGATCCTCATCTCTCCAGCAGACTCCTCTAGACACCTATTCACTCTTCAAACGCCTTCCAACCAGCCTTGTTGATTCCTCCAACTGTCATCCTAGGTCAGGACTAACCTACAAAACCTTTGATCAACCACTAAAATGCCTCAGCTGACCACCACTAACATCCCCAACTGACACTCAGCTAACCAAAAACTGATTGTAAACTGATCTGAAAGCCTCTGGCTAACTCCAGTCAGTAGTATGTCTTCATGTCTCCTCAAAATATAATCTAAGCTTCAAAAAGGTTCTCTAAGATCATCTAACACTAAACACTAAACCTCAGCACCTTATTGGACACATTCATGATGTCATGGTGACTACTATTTGGTGACATAGCTAGCGTTGAAAGTGAATTAAAAATGGTGAGATCACAGTGGAGGGAAAGTGCCTCCATTGAGACTTGATCCTATTCGATCTTGGGGGGTCCACTAAAGAATATGTAAGATAGCACGTGTGTTCAACAAAAGGGGTTTTCGCTCAGATAGACTTACAAAAATATTTACATATACATAAGGGTTAGTTTTATCACCAAAATCCATACATAAGGGGTATATTTAATATATTTTTTATTAATAAGGGTATTTTAAAATACCCCTTGAATTCATATACTATAGGTAGTGTTTACATAATCGACCCCCCAGGTGTTCGATTTATCGTCGACTATTGCTTTATTTTAGCTAAGTGCTGATCTTGTGTATGAGAGGCTTGTCATGCGTGACAGAGGTAACATAGCTTGAAGTTTTCACCAAGGTCCACCTGAGAGGGATTCCCGAGTTGCTTTTGTGTTTTCATCTTATGTTGCCTAGGTCTCAAGGTTGTTGAGACCCCTATGTTTTCTATCTATCTGAAGCACTTTGGTTTGGGTGTTTGGTTTGTGTCAGCTGAGTCAGTTGGAAACAGATATATAGTCTTTCAATTTGATGTTTTGTTATGTTGAATGAGTTATTTTGGCTGAGATCTTGTGGATGAAGGACCTATGTGTATTAGTTTGATGATTGGGGAGTCTATGCAAACTCAGTCAATGTGAGTTGAGAAGGTTTTTAGTGCTAGGCTAAGGGTTATGTTATGATCCAATGAGTGTGTAGAGAGCTAGATCTAATTTCTCCAGGCTTGAAGGAAAAGTTTTTGAGTTGGTGTTGACTATCAGAGTTCAGTCTCAACAGCAGTCAACCAGACTGTTTGGTGTTGTGAAGGGTTTTTAGGGTCTGCTCTTTGTTAGCTGCAATCCATAGAGAGTCCATTGTGATGGATCCTATTTTAGTCTACATGTTTTGATGGTTGAGAAGTGTTTGCGGGGACACAAGAGGGTGGAAGTGTGTTCTAGAGAAGTCACGGGGAGTTAGCTGTGAGCTGAGTCAAATTCAACATAGTTAGCAGCAATCAAAAGAGGAGTCAGTTGTATGTCAGTTGTTGTCAACACAATGTTTATAGTGTGATATCTTGTTGATATCTAAGTAACTTGAGGGTTGGAGAGCCTTAGAGGATACGTGGGATAGTACTTTGATTTAGGACAGATAGTTGAGTCAGGCGGGGTTGTATCAGTGAAATGCATCAATTTGGGTCGCGAATTTAGGCACGAGGGAGTCAATAGGTTATCTTCGGAGGGTCAAGAGGGAATCTAGGAAGATCCTGGGGTTCTAAATAGAAGTTTGTAAAAGTTGGAGTATTGTAGAGTACCCTGGAGAAGGAAACATTTCGAGTTGGAGTCAACGTCCCAATCTCTCACACTGTGTTGTTCTTCATTGAAAATTGGAAACATAGCAGGTCTCTAGCCTGCAACCTTCAGCAGTTGGCAGACATGTAGGAGACCATTCAGTTGCAATCTTGGCTCTCCTCTGTCTGGTGGGAAATCAAGCCACACCCTGCATATGTACTTGATGAGGTCAACCAGAACCCATAGGCCCTCATCACCCTCAAACATGATGGAGTACGTGCTGATGTGTTGATCCATATACTCAATGACGTCTATAAGAGCATCCGCGTGTAGATGCATTGTTGCACGCACATCAATTGCTCCCTCAAACATAGGGATGATCTCGTCAACCCTATGAAGTAGCTCAAGCTTTCCTAGCTGTGCAATAAGTGCGTCAAGTAGAGGTGCCATGACTATGAGTGATTACAAGAAATAGAGAGTGTGTGATACAGAAAGGTGTGCGAAATTGAGAGCAAGTGTTAGGAGAGAACGGTAATTGTCAATTGATGAAAATGAGTAAAGTATCGCTTATAAATGGGCGACCTTGTTATAAAATTTTCAAAAACTTTTAAAATTTTCAAGTACCAATTTTTTTTTTAAAAATGGTATACGAAAGCAAGAACGTATCCTTCCATCACAAGGTCATTTCTAATTTACTAGTGGCTCAAGCCACAGATGCTTGTGTGACCAACCTTACACTATCACAAAAAAATAAAACTTGCACAAGACAATTGAAAAACCTTAATAAGACAGTGAGGCAAAAAAATTGAAATTGTAAACCCTTCAATCCAATATTACATATCCAATGGTTGTTTGATAGCTACACAGCCAGGGAAAGTAATTTCTCTATAAAGAAAATATCGTTCTTGCCTTTTGCGCACTACTCTACCATTGATTATCAAAGCAAAATCACCACTCAGTGAGAATCGAAGAACTAAGTAGTCACGTAAGTTGGCAAGGGACCAGTCATCATTCACAGCAACATCTTCTACATCCCCACCTTGCATGGATATATGTAGCACACCCTATAATGTAGAGGTTGTGTCGGAGTCTAACGCCTCCCATTCTCCATTTGTAAGCTTCCATTGCCTGTAAGGAAATGCAATGGACAACTGTTGCTTGGCAATATGGTAGCGCATCACAACCTTCTCAACTATTACTCCGCATCTGATGGTGTCTCCATTGTGTTGAACAACTTTTTTATCCCATGCAGGTGATAAGAAACAAGTGAGAGCTCTCTCCCCCTTTGTAATCCATAAAGTTGGGGTGCGATGTGTGTCACTCGGCAGGTACACAAAGAGGTGTAGAGGTATGAAGCAGGTTATGGTTGCTTTGTGAGATCCATATGTGCACTTCATAGCATTTTGCACCTTGCTTTCGATCTGCAAACAAGCCATGGCCACTGAAGCATTGTCTGGAATTGGCCATTCAATAGATGTGAGACTTGGTGTAGGTTCTGGAACTAATTATCGAGTACCATTTGCTGTCGTGGGAACCACATATGTATCCTCATAGAAGAAGATGTTTCGTGCAAGAAGTTGTGCAGCTGGACACCCTCCAAAGATTAAACTACCAAGCTCCACATGGTATGGTTCAAAGGTTCCTGAAATTGCCTCCATAGGCTCCCACTCACTATAGTTTGAGGGAAAAATATCTACGTAGAGGAACCCAAAAACAATCAAAGCAGTGCTCAGTATACCATTATTAGCACACAATTGATTTAAAAACAAGAATATAAAGTGGTGAAATGACTTACAATTTGTAGGAAATCGTTGACGTTGGTCATGGTTTGCTAGTGTCAACTCTGTTGCCTTGTAAACATGTTGGACCTTGGCTAGCTTTTTTCCATCACGATCTTGTTTGAGCTCCAATATCCGCCCTTTCCAATGGTGACTTTGTATATCAACGTATCACTTTGACACCTTGTGGGTTCCTCTTGCACTAGGCTGCATCGTAATCCAATTCCACTTCTCGTACTGTTTGATGTTCCAGTGCCCATCCTCATCTTGACCACCACTGCTACAAGAGAGAGATTGAATACTGATCAGAGGCCTTTGAGCTTTAGAAGAAGACATCAGATGTATATATTAGGGAGATTATAGACCTTGATGGCAAAGGACAATAGAATGGTAAGGAAAAAACTTAGACTAGGGAGATGTACATAAGAGAAGGAGTTGTAGAGCAAGTTCCAAGGGCTTGGCTGTGCTATTACTGCAATTTGAAAGAGGATATTAGAGGGGGTGAGAGGAGACAATGAGTAAGATTATGAGAGCCAATGCATTTGCAACTCAAGCTTCCATAGCTTGGCTCTGCTGTTACACTCTGTAAAAGGAGGTTGGACAAGGTAGAAGGATAAAGTAAGGAAATGTAAGTGAGGATCAAACTTCCATAGCTTCTCAGAGGAGGTTGCAGATCAAGCTTCCATAGCTTGGCTCTGCTGTTACACTCTATAAAAGGAGGTTGGACAAGGTAGAAGGATGAAGTAAGGAAATGTAAGTGAGGATCGCTTCTGAGAGGAGGTTGCAGATCAAGCTTCCATAGCTTGGCTCTGTTGTTACACTCTGTAAAAGGAGGTTGGACAAGGTAGAAGGATGAAGTAAGGAAATGTAAGTGAGGATCAAACTTCCATAGCTTCTGAGAGAAGGTTGCAGATCAAGCTTCCATAGCTATAGATCTAGGTTTCTGAATGAAGAGAGAGGTAGATCAAGAGGTAGATAGCTAAAAGAAGTAGTCTAGAGAGTGACAAATGCCCTGCTATGAGAAAGGGGGAAGAGAGAGCGTTTTGGAGGGAAGATGGAAGAGAGGGATAGTGGAAAGTGAAGAGGAATGTGCATTGAATGCAAGATAATGATGGGAGCTCGTTTTTGGGCCTCTATCACTTTAGAGACTTTACTTAATGATGGCTGCAGCTATCCTTTTCTATAAAAAATAGAGGAAAAATTCATATACGTATAATCTTTTTGAGTTTTAGGTGATTTTAAAAATTAAAAAAGAGCCTATTTAGCCTATTATTCTAAGTTTGACCACTACCTTCTAGGCTCTTACAAACCATTGGTTTCAGTCCACATGTAATCTCTCTATTTGTCTAATTCTTAATCACCTCCATTAGGCAATGGCAAATTAAAGGGCCCTAAAAGACTCCATTGAGTTCCTAATGTCACCCAAGTGTCTCAATTCTGATGTTGTTTTTCTTGCGGCAAACATTTTTCATTGTTTCATTAGTTAACGTACAGGAAGACGATGTGTTGAAAGTGGCATTGATGAAGGTATTATTGAACGTGGTGAATTTAAAAGCAAGGACAATCTTGACGAAGATAAAGATGAGGATGATGAATTAATTTAATTAATTTTCTTAGTCATCTTCATCTTTAGTCATCTCTGGACATGATCAGCTTATGTAATTTGCAATACAATAGTATTGTTGTAATGCTCACGACATTTATTGCAATTATTTTCTGTATGTATTTATATGTAATATATGTTTTAAGTGATTCAATGTTAAACAAATGTGATGGATTAATGTATGTTTTAAGTGGTTTTGAAAAAAATGTGATTAAAAAATGGAGTAGAAATGGGGGAGAGATGTGGGGATACATCTCTCTCCCATTCTCTCTACTTTTTTTACAAACAATCCACAAACTGTTATACACACTGTTTTATCGCCCGCGACTATCCATGTTAATGCCCCTTGCCACATGTATAGCCGTGAAAAGTTTTTTTTTCCATGAATGGATTCTTTTGAATTCATGAGGTTTGGAATGAACATATGCTCTTTGTGTGTTGTATTCCCAACCCCACAACCTTCTAGGATCCCCTCCTTATCCTCAGAGATCACCTACTGACTCTCTCCTGCCTGAATTCAACCCAAACTGATGCATCTGATTGATGTAGCTCCGGATGACTAAGCTATCTCTCCTAAATCAGAATACTCTCCCATGTGTCCTCTGAGACTCTCCAACCCTTAGGTCACTCAAAGATCAACAAAATATCACACTACACTGTGTTGATAGCAATTGACATACAACTAACTCCTCTTCTGACTGCTGACTATGTTGATCACCTACTGACTCTCTCCTGCCTGAATTCAACCCAAACTGATGCATCTGACTGATGTAGCTCCGGATGACTAATCTATCTCTCCTAAATCAGAATACTCTTCCATGTGTCCTCTGAGACTCTCCAACCCTTAGGTCACTCAAAGATCAACAAGATATCACACTACACTGTGTTGATAGTAATTGACATACAACTAACTCCTCTTCTGACTGTTGACTATGTTGATTCCTAATCAGCTCCTCACAGCTAACTGCTAACTCAATTGGAACACACTTCCACCCTCATGTGTCCACATAGACACTTCTAAACCATCAAAACACTTACACCAAAATAGGATCCATCACAATAAACTCTCTGTAGATTTTAGCTGATACACACAACAGACCCTAGAAACCCTTGAAAGCACCAAAAAATCTCACTGCTGTGCTGACTGCTTACTCAACTTTGATAATCAGCACAACCTTAAGAATGTTTCCCTCAACATTAGATCTAGCTCTCTACACACTCAACGGATCATAACATAACCTTTAGCCTAGCACTATAAACCTTCTCAAATCACATTGACTAAGTTGGCACTGGCTCAACAGGAACTCCTCCATCATAAGACTAATACACATAGGTTCTCCATACACAAGATCTCAACCAAAACAACTCATTCAACACAACAAAACATCAAATTGAGAGATTATATATCTGTTCACAAAACTGACTCAGTCGACACAAACCAAACACCCAAACTGCTTCATATATATAGAAAACACTTGAAGGGTCTCAATAACCCTAAGACCTGGGCACCATAAAATGAAAACACAAAAGAACCTCCGGGATCCCTCTTAGGTGGACCTAGGTGAAAACTTCAAGCTCTGTATCCTCTGTCATGATAACATGCCTCTCTCACACAAAATCAGCACTTAGCTGGCTGATAGAAGAAAGCAATAGTTGATGATGAATCAAATACTTGGGGGGGTCGATTATGTAACCACTACCTATAGCACATGCGTTCAAGGGGTATTTAAAAATACGCTTATTAATAAATTTTTGTATATTAAATATACCCCTTATGTATGGATTTTGGTGATAAAACTAACCCTTATGTATGGAAATTTTTACTTTTTCAATTAACAAAACCCCTTATACATGTAAATATTTCTGTAAGTCTATCTGAGAAAAAACCCCTTTTGTTGAACACACGTGCTAGCTTACATATTATTTAGTGGACCCCCGAGGATTAAACAGGATCAAGTTTCTAATGGGGAAACTTTCCCTCTTCTCTAATCCCTCCAATCTCTCACACTACACTGTTCTTTGCTGAAAGCTAGAAGCACAGGAGGTCTCTAGCCTGCAACCTTCAACAACTGATAGATGTGCAGGAGACCACGCAACTGCAGTCCTAGCTCTCCTCTCTCTAGTTGTAACTCCACCCACACCCTACATGGAAAGTCCCTAAAAACTTCTCAATTCTCGTTCTTCAAGCCATTTCCGCCTTCGTTTCTTTAAGAACATGCACAGCCCATTTCTTTGGGTCACCATGCGTTTTCTATTTTCATTTAATGCATGCGCTATTATCCATTTGTCAGTACATTGTTCTTTGCCATCATGGGTCTACCATACACCATCTTACATACCTTATATCTATCGATACATCATTTTTAGGAGGGGATTTGGATTTACCTCACATATAGCCTAACCCCTTCATGTTTTCACTGTCTACTTTGCACCCCAAGCCCCTCTTTTCCACAAACCTTTGTACAACTCTATTTACATCAACAAAAACATGATACAGCATTTCATTCCCCTCTTGGATAAAAAACCTGCACACTGTATTCGGATCACTTAAAGGCCCTCCTCCCATCAACTGGTTGCATCATCCAAGCACACTTATTGTCCACTCCCCTCCCACCAACTGGTTGCATCATCCAAGCACACTTATTGTCCACTCTCCTCCCTACCTCTCCATCCATGTCAACCTCGAGTTCTCCATATAACTCAGAACACTTTGCCATATTTTATACCTCCAATATGATTTCACACACTTTGCCATCTTTTATACCTCCATTATGATTTCACACACATTACTATCCTCCAAAAAAACCTCACCTTTATAAAAAAACATCCCGGTGACATTCTTTATACTGTTTCTCCAACAACCCAAATCAGCATCCTGGTGCATGTCCGAGTCAGCATCTCAACTTCTTCACTCCACATCCTACACACAACATCTAAAATCTTATCATCCCCAACACACACTTCAATATCTACATGGACTTCATCCTGCAACATTCCTTGGATGGATGACATCCTCATCTTCCTCTTCCCCAGAGCTTGCTCACAACATCTAACAACTCCTCATCACTTAAAAACACTTTGGTATCCACATGGGCTATAGCCATCTCACCATCACTTAGATCTGTGGGTTCTTCAAACAAACCAAAGACCCCCTCCAAGATGTCATCCACCAAGGCATCATCATCCACACCACTATCTATGTATCCATGCACATATATTTGTTCAACCATGTGAGCATCATCGACACCTGTATCTTTAAAGAAAGGTAACCCCCCTAACAAGCCCTCGTTTGTACACTCTCTATCGTAAAGCAAACTTGCAAACACCATATTGGCATCCTATGATGAAGCAATCCTTATCTCATGTACCTGTGACATCTCTAGCTCTCTAGGGACCATTTTCCCCACCATAGAAAAATCATCTTCTGAGAAACTGTTCATCTCTTTGTGCCAGTATCAACTATCTGCATCTTCAGGTCCACAGCCACACAATCTCCACTGTCTATACTTTACAAACATTATGATCCAAACCTTTCACATCCTGTAACGCATCACTAACACAATGATCTACAGTAAGCATATTGCCCCTAGCATGACATACATTCAGAAAATCAGATGTATCAGCTCTATTTGACCTAGTGGGCAGCATACACAATCCAACCTTTTGCTTCATCTTCATCTCCTAATATAGAGCCATCTTCATGGCTTTAGAAAAAGTGGGTGGGTCGTTCACTTCCACCTTCTCCTTGATTCTCTCATACATCCCTTGAACAAAGTTATCCCTCTTCAAAGAGCTAGGAGGACTCTGATTTTCTCCCAAAGTCTTCAACATCCTCCTCCAAGCAGCTTCAAACTTGTCAGCAAAGTCTGACACTTCTTCATCCTCTTCCTGACTTAGCCTAGCCAGCTTCCTGGCCACAAGTCCCCTGGGGTTTTAGCTTTCACTTACTTTCTCATTAGCTCTTCTATCAACCTATCCCAACTCCCGCGGTCAGCATCTTTAGCTTCATACTCATGACAATCCATGGTTGTATCCTCCAACAACAAACTCACCAGCTTTAGCTTGAAGGCATCATCATCTATGTTGCTTCTCAAAGTTGCCAATTCAACTCCTGTCACATGAACAGAGAGACATCATCTCCATTATCACCTTCAAACACTTCATATCCACATACATCTATTGGTCTTAAGTTGATCAACAGGTGGACACCAAACTATTGACCAAGTCCCTTAACAAAAGCCTTATGATCCTCAGCGGGGGCACCAAAACAATGTGCGATAGCTAGGTGATAGCCTCTATACACCACCAGCAAACACACAAGAAAAAAACACAATGGGATCAAAACTAGGTCGAGACAACGAGATCCTGGACCCAAGGAACCAAACAACTTGGCTGCTATCCTTAGCCCTTTAGCTGACTCCTTTCGATACCTATTCACCCTTCAAAACCCTCCCAACAAACCCTGCTCATTCCTCTAGATGTCCTCCCAGGTCAGCACTCACCTCCCAAACCTTTGATCAACCACCAAAATGCCTCAGTTGACCACCATTGACATCTAGTTGATCATAGCTAACACTCAGTTGACCAAAACCTTAGTATAAACTAATCTCGAAGCCTGCAGCTAACTCTAGTCAGCAATCTATCCTCATGACTCCTCAAACTATCCTCTCAATTTCAAAAAGGTCCTCTAAGATCAAGTAACACCAAACACTGAACCTCAACACCTCACTAGACATCTTCTTGATGTCTTGTTGACACAGTTGGCTCTAAAAAGCGAATTCAGAATGGTGATGCTGACTCCAGCTCAAAACATTTCCTCCTCTAAGTTTCTCTATGATCCTCTAACTTTTGCAATCTTTTATTCACAACCCAGGACCTTCCTGGATCCCCTCCTGAACCTCTGCAGACTCTGTCTTACCTGAATTCGACCCAACTTGATGCATCTGACTAACACATCCCCAGCTAACTCAGCTACCTCTCTTGAATCAGAATACTCTTCCACATGTGCTCTAAGTCTCTCCAACCCTTAGGCTACTCAAATACAAGATATCACACTATACACACTATGCTGATAGCAACTAACATACAATTGACTCTTCTGATTGCTGACTATGCTGATTCTGACTCAGCTCAGATAGCTAATTGCTGACTCAACTGGAACACACTTCCACCCTCTTGTGTCTGTAGACACTTATAAACCATCAAAACACTTATACCAAACCAGGATCCATGACAATGGACGTTTTGCAAATTACAGTTGAAACATAATAAACCTTGGAAACCCTTTAGACCACCAAACAATTTGGCTGCTCTCTGCTGGGGTGTCTGAACTCTGACACATCAGATCTAGCTCTCTACATACTCAAGCCTAGACATACAAGATCTAGCTCTCTATACACTCAGCGGATCATAACATAACCCTCAGATGGCACTATAAAGCTTCTTAACTGACACCGACTGAGTCATCACACTGACTCAATAGGAACTCCTCAGACTATTACACAAATAAGTCCTCCATCAATGATCTCAACCAAAAAAACTCATTCAACACAACAAAACATCAAATTAAAAGACTATATATCCATTCATAGCTGACTCAGTGGATAGAAAACAAACACCCAAATTGCTTCAGATAGATAGAAAACACAAGGGTCTTAATAGCCTTGAGACCTCGGCATCAACATAATATGAAAAAACAAAAGAAACTTGGGGATACCTGTGAGGTGGACCTCGGTGACAACTTCAAGCTCTATATCCTTAATTGCTCATGACAGGCCTCTCTCAAACAAAATCGGAACTCAACTGATAGAAGAAAGAAATAGTCGATGATGAATCAAACAAGATAAAGTCTCTAACGGGGGCGCTCTCCCTTCGTCGCTTTGATCCCTCCAATATCTCGCGCTGCGTTTTTCTTCACTAAAAATTGGAAACACAACAGGTCTCTAGCCTACAACCTTCAACAACTAACAAACGTGTAGGAGACCACTCTCAGCTATAGTCTTGGCTCTCCTCTCTCTGGTGTGAACTCCAGCCACACCCTGCATGGAGAGTCCCAAAAAACTTCTCAATTCTCATTCTTCAAGACGTCGCCGCCTTCGTTTCTTCGAGAACATTTGCAGCCGGTTTCGTTGGGTCGCCATGCATTTTCTATTTTCATTTTTAACATGCATTGTTATCCATTTGTCCATGCACCATCCTTTTCCATCATGGGCCTACGATACACCATCTTACATACCTTATATCTATCTATACATCATGTTTATGAGGGGATTTGGATTCACCTCACAACGTATATCAATGGAATATTAAATTGACTACTAAAATAGGGAGTTGGCATGCATATGGCTACATAAGCAACAAAAAAGAATACGTTTCTTTGAGAGGAGATTGGGTAGAAAGTACAAGAAAAAGACACCTAGTTTAGAAGTGAAAAAATAGACCATATAGTGTTGCCATGAATTGAATAAAAGAGAATAATCATGCTATCTAGAGATGTTGCTGATAAATTCTATTGGCTGGGAGCTTTGCATCAGCATATTTCTTTTGTACTTCTAGAAGCTCCCCTTGTAAAACGTAAGGTTGTACCTGTTGTAAATACTGTTGTACAGTCTCTAAAGATTGGCTCATGATAATATACAGAGTTTCTAGTGCTACAAACAATGCTCAGATGGCTGGAACTTCTGCCAATTTTTCTTGTGTGTTCAGGAACTGAACCTATACTGCAGGGTTTGCTCCTTTGATATTTTCCATGGAGCTTCCTACTAGTGAGGGCCATTGTATGATGTATAAACAGGTTGATTGCACTAGATCCAAGCTATGTTCCTTAGGAAAAATAATTGATGAGGCATTGTGTGGGTTTCACCAAAATGTTCAGACCCTTCTCCAATTATTATAGTGGTGTGTCTAGGAGTTGGTGTTTCTACTACTACCATTGCCACTTCCGCTACCTTCTCCACCACTGCTACTTCCTTGTCTACTATTGTTGCCTTCTCTAATGCTGCTTTCTTCTATGCTTCTGTTGTTTTATTTTCATAATTATGCAGCAAAGTGCTAGATGGAGCATCCGTTTTGTCACACAATCCATTATGCCCTGCCATGCACAATAATAATGCTATTGTGAATAATAATAA
This sequence comes from Cibotium barometz, assembly GCF_041138505.1. Classification (NCBI taxonomy): domain Eukaryota; kingdom Viridiplantae; phylum Streptophyta; class Polypodiopsida; order Cyatheales; family Cibotiaceae; genus Cibotium; species Cibotium barometz. The sequence continues at coordinate 40,276,591 of NC_141082.1, forward strand.
AACTTAATTCTTTGATATTTAAGGAAGATATTTAATATAGAGAATCAAAATTTCATAACAATTTTTGAAATTATATTGAAAATAACACACTATGCTGATAGCAGCTCAAATACAAGTGACTCCTCTTCTGATTGCTTACTATGTAGATTCTAACTCGGCTCAGATAGCTAATTGCTGACTCAACTGGAACACACTTCCACCCTCTTGTGTCTGCAGACACTTATAAACCATCAAAACACTTATACCAAACCAGGATCCATGACAATGGACTCTTTGCACATTACAGTTGACACATAATAAACCTTGGAAACCCTTTAACAGTTTGGCTACTCTCTACTGGCTGAACTCTGACACATCAGATCTAGCTCTCTACATACTCAAGCCTAGACATACAAGATGTAGCTCTCTATACACTCAGTGGATCATAACATAACCCTCACATGGCACTATAAAGCTTCTTAACTGACACCAACTGAGTCATCACACTGACTCAACAGGAACTCCTCAGTCATCAAACTAATACACAAATAAGTCCTCCATCCATGATCTCAACCAAAAAAACTCATTCAACACAACAAAACATCAAATTAAAAGACTATATATCCATTCATAGCTGAATCAATGGACATAAACCAAACACCCAAATTACTTCAGATAGATAGAAAACACAAGGGTCTCAATAGCCTTGAGACCTCAGCAGCAACATAATATGAAAACACAAAAGAACTTGGGGATACCTCTGAGGTGGACCTCGGTGACAACTTCAAGCTCTGTATCCTTAATCGCTCATGATAGGCCTCTCTCAAACAAAATCAAGACTCAGCTGATAGAAGAAAGAAATAGTCGATGATGAATCAAACAGGATAAAGTCTCTAACAGGGGTGCTCTCCCTTCGCTTTGATCCCTCCAATATCTCACGCTGCGTTGTTCTTCACTAAAAATTGGAAACACAATAGGTCTCTAGCCTACAACCTTCAACAACTACCAAACGTGCAGGAGACCACTCTCAACTGTAGTCTTGGCTCTCCTCTCTCTGGTGTGAACTCTAGCCACACCTTGCATGGAGAGTCCCAAAAAACTTCTCAATTCTCATTCTTCAAGACGTCGCCGCCTTCATTTCTTCGCTCGAGAACATTTGCAGCCCGTTTCTTTGGGTCGCCATGCATTTTCTATTTTCATTTTTCACACGTGTTGTTATATATTTGTCCACGCACCATCCTTTTCCATCATGGGCCTACGATACACCATCTTACATACCTTATATCTATCTATACATCATGTTTATGAGGGGATTTGGATTCACCTCACAACGTATATCTATGGAATATTAAATTGACTACTAAAATAGGGAGTTGGCGTGTATATGGCTACATAAGCAACAACAAAGAATACGTTTCTTTGAGAGGAGCTTGGGTAGAAAGTACAAGAAAAAAACACCTAGTTTAGAAGTGAAAAAATAGACCATATAGTGTTGCCATGAATTGAATAAAAGAGAATAATCATGGTATCTAGAGATGTTGCTGATAAATTCTATTGGCTGGGAGCTTTGCATCAGCATATTTCTTTTGTACTTCTAGAAGCTCCCCTTGTAAAACGTTAGGTTGTACCTGTTATAAATACTGTTGTACAGTCTCTAAAGATTGGCTCATGATAAGATTGGCTATTGTGAATAATAATAAAACTTAATTCTTTGATATTTAAAGAAGATATTTAATATAGCGAATCAAAATTTAATAACAATTTTTAAAATTATACTGAAAATAACACACTATGCTGATATACAATTGACTCCTCTTCTGATTTGTTGACTATGTTGACTCTGACTCAGCTCAGATAGCTAATTGCTGACTCAACTGGAACACACTTCCACCCTCTTGTGTCTGTAGACACTTATAAACCATCAAAACACTTATACCAAACCAGGATCCATGACAATGGACTCTTTGCGAATTACAGTTGAAACATAATAAACCTTGGAAACCCTTTAGACCACCAAACAATTTGGCTGCTCTCTGCTGGGGTGTCTGAACTCTGACACATCAGATCTAGCTCTCTACATACTCAAGCCTAGACATACAAGATCTAGCTCTCTATACACTCAGCGGATCATAACATAACCCTCAGATGGCACTATAAAGCTTCTTAACTGACACCGACTGAGTCATCACACCGACTCAATAGGAACTCCTCAGACTATTACACAAATAAGTCCTCCATCCATGATCTCAACCAAAAAAACTCATTCAACACAACAAAACATCAAATTTAAAGACTATATATCCATTCATAGCTGACTCAGTGGATAGAAAACAAACACCCAAATTGCTTCAGATAGATAGAAAACACAAGGGTCTTAATAGCCTTGAGACCTCGGCATCAACATAATATGAAAACACAAAAGAAACTTGGGGATACCTGTGAGGTGGACCTCGATGACAACTTCAAGCTCTATATCCTTAATTGCTCATGACAGGCCTCTCTTAAACAAAATCGGAACTCAAGTGATAGAAGAAAGAAATAGTCGATGATGAATCACTACAAGGGATCGGGCTCATACCCGTGCTCTTAGCCGCTAAAAATGACTTGTGAAAAAAAGTAGCGGGCCCGTGTATCAGCGCGTGTATAATCGCGGCCAGAGACATGCGTGTAAAACCGCGTGTATAGTACCTCTCAGACGCGCGTATACACGGGTGTGTAGCTGCGTTTTTTTACACAGACGCGTTAATACACGCCGCTATACACGCTTCTTATTATATTAGACGCGCTTATACACGGGTGTATAGCCGCATCCTGTTCAGTTCCAATGTCCCAGACGCGTTTTTACTTGCGTCTATACACACGTTTCTTTAATTTAGATGCGCTTATACACGCGTTATTGCCTGTTTATACGCGTTAATACACGCGTAATTTCCAGGGTATCCGCGTAGATACACACGAGTTTTAGCAGTTTTAACGCGTTTATACACGCGAACAGAGATCAAAAAAAAAAATCCAGAGAGTGCTATTTGGTGCCTGAATACTGTTCCAGCATTCCAGCACCCAATAGCACTCTCTGGTTTAGGGTTTTTGGTGCATTAGACCATCCCATTAGACCATCCACGAAGAACATATGCACGAGGGAGATTAAGACAAGAACGACATGAATGCATACATTGTCATTACACGATTCAAGACAGACATAAATGTAATACTATCGATCAATCAATTCAATATTACTATCAAAATTTCATACATGTATACAAGGGAGTCCATATCTCGAAGTAGCCCATGGCTTGAGTTTACAAAAAAATATATACAATCACATCCTAAATATGGAATGTGATACTACAAGTCTGAGTACTACTCAGACCCAGATGATGACTCGGTGCTCCCCCCATGCTCAGATAAGCTCGCATCCGTCGGAATGTTCGAGGAGTAGTGCTCACGTCCACCCTCTGCAGCGGCGGCCGGTGGATCATCAGCAGCTTGTGCCTGTTCAAGTAATATATAGTATATAAGTATATATATATGCAATTCAATAAACCAAAACCATTCGTTACGAATTTTCAAGTACCTGTCGACCGTATGGTCTCATGGCCAACTCAAACTGCGCGTCCGTAATACGTCCCTCGGCTCTGAAGATGGCCCACGTGTCACGTCTGCTATGCCGGCGAGCATACGCAGTATCGTGGGTTGTGGGCTTCCTCCCCGTAACCCGTCGCTGTATCATAATCAACACAATTTGTAAGATTAAAACAATTCATAGAATCAATGAATTAAGTAAACAATCAAATAAAGTGGCAGGATACTTACGAACTCTGCCTCCCATGACTCGACGCCGCCAGATCCGAAATGCGAAGATCCAACGGTCTCCATCTGGATCCGTCATGCCTCCACATGCTGCCTGCTCTTCACGCCACCCTCTGCTCGTTTCTTTGCCTCCTTCCACTCGCGTTTGTGCGCAGTGGCAGGTTTCTCGGCAGGATAGCCACCCGCAGCTACATTTAGCCGGTCATCGTACGCGAGTTTTTTAAGGTGAGATCTTTTATTACTTAAGATCTCCCTTATTCGCGTCCTTCCCCATACGTCCGAGAATGTAGCATGTGGGGGATTGGGGTACCGAGTATGTACAGCCTCTATCACCTCCCCAACTAATCGGCTATTTTGATCTTTAAATTTAATAAAACAATTTCTATATGAGTTTGATACTACCCCACGCATGTACTCCATTACCTCCCTCCCCCTCGCATCCATCACTATCACGCCCCTATCCGTCACATCATAGCAAACCACTCTCTCCATCTCTCTCATCTCCTCCTCTTCCGAACTGTCTCCTCTAACTCTTCTCCCTCTATCTCCTCTCTCACCGCGTGCCCTACTACCTCCCCCACCTCCCCCACCTCCCCCACCAAAGCACCCGCCGCATCCTCCACTCCCACTCTTCCTACTGCTGCGGGTGGAGTCACGACTGGGGGATTGTCTACGTGACGGTGGCTGTGAGCCCTGACGTGACGGTGGCTCTGAGGGAGCACGTGATGGTGGCTGTGAGGGTGTACGTGAGTGTGTCTGGGACGAGGTATGTCTCCTCGGTGGACGTGGAAGAGGAGAAGCTGCATGCCGTCTCGTCGGACTCGGAGGAATAGACGGCACTGGAGTGCCCTGGATACTCGCGGTAGGGGTATAGACACCAGGCAGGGAAGGAGGGGGATGGGCATACATATACTCTGTAAGCTCAACCGGACCAGGTTGGCACCCAAAGTGATTCATCATCTCCATCAACCAATTGCTGTACGCAAATGGATCGGATGAAGAACCTGGAATATCCATAAAGAACCTGCAACAAACATCTTCATGTACATCATGGGCTGTCTCTTGACTCACACAAATATCATCATTCAAGTCAGTTGCCTGCAAATCATGAAATCTGAAACGCCACAGTTTTTTGTCTGCAGAAACGCGTATATACACCCGTCTAAAAACGCGTGTATACACCCGTCCAGAAACGCGTGTATACTCGCGTGAAAAAACTCTGCAGACAGGTTACACGCGCTTCTACACGCGCTCGTACACGCGACCTGCGAAAAAAATTTCTCGAAAAGACTGACCCCCCGACAAAGACAGAATGTCCTTATAAAAGGACCAGCCATTGTCGCCCCTGTCAGGATGCAGTAACCCAATCGTGTGCAAAAAGACAAACCCAAAGAGCAAAGAGCAAAGTAAACAAATCTGACAAAAGAGACAAGGCACAGGACAAAGTGACTCACCTCTGGAAAAGTGAGTCCTCTCTGCTCCTTCTCTGCTCCCTCCTTCTCCCGTGTGTGTGCTCCTTTCTCTGCTCCCTCCTTGCTGTTGGAAGAGGCGAAAACAGGCGAAAACGCATGCACTGTTGATTTCTTAGTTCAAAATCTATATTTGGGGAAGGCGGGCTGTTTTTAGTTTAAACATACCGCCGCGTTTATATTCGCGTTTATGAACGCAGGTATATTCGCGTGTATATGATTTTAGCTGCGTTTATACACGTGTTTTGCAGAAATTAGCCGCGTGAATACACGCGATTTTTAGGAAGTAGCCGCGTTAATACACGCAATTTTTAGGAGATAGCCGCGTCAATACACGCGATTTTGTGCTTTCATTAAGAACATATAATGATTTTGTGTTTTCTGATTTGTACACAGGATGTCATCAACCTCTTCAAGCAGTTCTGGGGAAGATGAGACAATGCGTCATCGTAATCGCGATGTGTGGTTGGGACAACGGATCAAATGTATGTGTAATCGATGTCAAGGATGCATTGTACGAGCACGTCGAATTACCTTGAATCACATCTCCATGTATGGAGAATGGAATCAAACAGGTTTAGAGGTGAGTAGATGTAAATTGATGGTATTCAAATGACTCATGGTATCCAAATTAAATTAATAGAGTTGTAACATATAATTTGATAAATTGAAGCAGGATGCAGTACCACACCCTAACATGGTACCCTACGCGCGACGAGAGCACGTAAAGCGTCGACGAGATGATGCTGGAGCTTCGGGATCTATTGTCAGAGATGAGTGGGAAAGGGACGACAATAGCCCTGCACCCCACGAAGTTGTGGAAGAGGAGGTGCTTGATGATATGGTGCGGAATCTTTTTAAGGATGATCCCAAAGGTATGGACGACGATGATATGGAACAAGAGCATCTTTATAAGGCTTCATCGACACCGGTGTTTGAAGGGTGCACATTCTCAGTTTTACGTGCTTCACTTGAACTACTTAATATACAAACAGTTTATGGATGGAGCAATGCAAGTCTTGACGCATTGTTGAAGTAAGCATTCTAACTTACAAATTTGAATTAGTGGTTTAAGGTTTAGGATTTAAGACTAATTATAATTGATGATATTGGATGCAGGCTATTATCAAACATGCTTCCAAAGGAAAATAGACTACCCACCTCAAGAGACATAGCGAGGCGCTATGTGACATCTCTTGGAGGACTGGATTATGATAAAATACATGCATGCGTCAATGATTGCATTCTCTTTCGTGGGACGCATAAGGAGGCTCTACATTGTCCCACTTGTGGTGAAGCAAGGTACAGAACAGATATGAAGAGTTTTGATGTACCTCGTAAAGTCTTGCGACACTTTCCTATAATTCCTCGCATCAAACACATGTTCAAGTGCAAATCCATAGCAGAGCTCATGTCATGGCATTCCTCACATCGATCGGATGATGGCATGTGGAGAATTCCCGCAGACACTCCTGCTTGGAAGCATATTGAAGATGAGTGGCCCAACTTTAAAACAGAGCCCAGAAACTTGAGACTTGGCCTGGGTATGGATGGAGTGAATCCATTTGGTTTCAAAAGCACCGCATACAGCGTGTGGCCAGTTGTGTTGGTGAATTACAACCTTCCACCATCAATGGCGATCAAGAAGGGACATCTTATGTTATCCCTTCTAATTCCAGGGAAACATAAAGTCAAGCATATGGATGTTTATCTTGAACCACTGATTGATGAGTTGGAGGAACTATGGAGAGGTGTTGCGGTGGTGGACATTAGTAGGCCTCCCTCCTCTCGACACTTCGACTTAAAAGCAGTGTTGATGTGGACAATGCATGACTTTCCAGGATACAGCGATTGTTCTGGTAAGAATTCTAATTACCTCCCTACTCTATTACTATTGGCTATATATATTAACTAGACGGTTTGACTTTATTATTCTAACTTTTATTTATATTTTAACAGGTTTGAAAACATCGGGTAAACATGCATGTCCTGTTTGTGGCCCTTCGTTAGTACATGAGTATGCTGATGGTTTGTGTAAGACTATATTCGATAATCATCATCGATTTCTCCCCTCAGATCATCCTAAATATGTTGCTAGTAAGAGTAACATTCCTCCACAAACACTTCGTGCAAAAGATTGGAAGCGTATTTGGGAGTCTACAACTATTCTTCCTCCAGATGGCATGAACAGGTATAGTGATGTTTTTTCAATCTTGTTTTGTGTAGTCTCTAATTGGATTAAAGGTCACATAGAGCAATCCCTTGTGCAGGTACTCCATTTTTTTCCGGCTGCCATATTGGACCCATCTTAAGATCAACCATCTTCTTGATCCCATGCACATCTTCAAGAATGTGGGATCTGGTATTTGGGAACATATTACTGGTAAACGAGACAATGTTAGCGTACGTGAGGACTTGCGGGTCACAGGACGTATGCGTCAAGCTTGGCCACGAGAGGTGGGTGGGCACGTTCGTCTTCCGCCTGCACCATGGATTATATCAAAGAAAGAGGAGAAGCAGGTAAAGCAGGCCATCACCACTTTGCGTACTCCCACTGGATGCATGAGATCATTGAAGGGAGCCTTTACAACCACCAAGAAAAGAGGCGTTGAGCAACTATATGGGTTGAAGTCCCACGATTGGCACAAGATGCTTCAAGTAAGTGTTTTCCAAGTCTTGTACGTACGTTGAAATTAAATTTTGTAATGCCATAAACCATAAATGTGCTCTTATGTGCGCAGTTCATACTACCTACTAGCATCGACCATTGTGCGAATAAGAGTTTGAAAAAATGTATTTATAAGATGGGCGAGCTTGTGAGGTATGTAAAACCCATGCTCAGATCACCCTTCATTATACCTTGCAAAATGAACGTGCATGAGGTATAACGTACTATTTATTTATTTTTCAGATATGTTAGTTCCAAAGCAATTGATCCAGCCACGTTGGATGATGCGCGTGTTATGGCAGTGGAGGTGGTTTGTTTGGTAGAGGAAACTTTTCCGCGAACCATTCTCACAAGTCAACTACATCTCATTGTGCATTTAGTGGACGAAATTGCTTTATGTGGTACTGTGCATGCACGTTGGATGTTCTTCCTAGAGCGCTTCATGAAGACCTTAAAAGACTTTGTGAGGCAAAGTGCAAGGCCTGAAGGAAGCATGGCCGAGGGTTGGTTGATACAAGAGTCTCTTGTATATATTTCAGAATTTCTTGGTCAGGTGGACAGCTCTTTGCCACGACTATGGAGCAATGAAGAGGACTTGAGGATGACCTCTATTGTGCCTCAAGGAAAAGGACAGAGTAAAGTAATTGACAGAACATTGATTGATGATCTCAATTTCACTTGTATCCTTAATAGTGATGTGATGAGCAGATGGGTTACAAGATATGAGGATGCAAAGACAAAAAGGCAAGCAGAAAGAGCTCTCTTTCGGAGGCAACATGGCTCTCGGAAGGCGTACCCTAAGCATCTAGCAACACTTCCGAATGATATCCATGTTGATTGGTTGCATGAGGAAATGGAGAGAGCAGAGAGCGACGAGGGGCTGCATATCACGGCGGAAGAATGGGAGTATGCACGAGGATGCATGTCAAAGGTACATAGAACTAATGTTTTGCATTAGTTGTAAGTGATTTGCTTTTAATATTTATTCACATTGCTTACACAAATATTGCTTCTATTTTGGTCCAGTGCACTATGTTCAATGCTATATGGTGTGAAGGCAAGCATTTTCGAACACAAAGAATTGATGAAAAGAGAAATACACAAGATTGCGGTGTCATTAGTAGCTTTGAGGGAGCTAATGGAAAAATGGATGATTATTGTGGCATAATCCAAGACATATTTAGGCTTGACTTTCGTCGCTTCTTTGTGTATGTTTTGGATGTCAAATGGCAAATGAACGTGGTAGAAAAAGGGCCTGATGCAACGATAAAACGCCATGCAAGTGGATATGTAACTATTGACTCTACAAAGTTCTGGCAAACAAAGAAAGATAGGCTCGTATTGCCACAACAATGTGAGTAGGTATGCATTTTTTTACTAATGTGTTTCATGTACATATATATCTAAGCTCGCGTACCCCTTGACTTTTGATATGCTAATTAATTACTGTACTGTGTGTATTTGAGTAGGTTATCTATCTACCAATGGTGCATGACATCAAATGGTGGTACGTCATCCCTATTGCACCACGTTCCAAAGTGATGTATAATACATTCACTGATATGGAGCATATGGAGGATGTAACAAGCCGCAATGAAGATGACGTCGAACATGCCATTGAAGATGTTGTGATCGATGATCAAGAAATAAGAGATGATCGTGATAATGAGGATGAGCATGCCATTTCTCATGATCATGAGAATGACCCTACCATTGAGGATGATGGTGATGTTGATGAGGATGATCAGGACATCGATACCATTATCAATGGAGTACAGAATATCGATAGTGGAATAAATTTAATCGTAGCCTTACCAATGGATCAAATGGATATTGATGTTGATCGTTTGGCAAGGATGGATCTTATTGAAGATGAGATCGAACCCTAACCAATCCGTCACTGTATGTTCTAAATTGATGACATTTCTATCATCTCATATGCATGATTTATTTTTGAATATATTTCATTGTTGTAAATGCATGTAGTGGGATTGTGTAATGATGTATACTGTAATGTACTATGAGATGGTTTAAGGAAAATAGTTTTTAATTTTGTAAAGGAATTCAGTTTTTCTTCAGTTTTTCTCTGCCATGCGTGTATTAATCCGTGTATAGTAGCGTGTATTTATCCGTGTATAATAGCGAGTATTAATCCGTGAATAGTGGCGTGTATTTATCCGTGTATAATAGCGAGTATTAATCCGTGAATAGTGGCGTGTATTTATCTGTGTATAATAGCGAGTATTATCCCGTGAATATTATCGTGTATTTATGCGTGTATTACTGCGTGTATATAAACGCGTTTATACACGCGTTGATAAATGCAAATATACACGCGAACTTAAATGCTAAAATACATGCGCCCGATTCTATTCAAATACAAGCGCGACAATACACGCGTTCGTAATTTATCGCGTGTATGAAACGCGTGTATGGCAGCATTGTCTTGTAGTGAATCAAACAGGATAAAGTCTCTAACGGGGGCGCTCTCCCTTCGTCGCTTTGATCCCTCCAATATCTCGCGCTGCGTTTTTCTTCACTAAAAATTGGAAACACAACAGGTCTCTAGCCTACAACCTTCAACAACTAACAAACGTGTAGGAGACCACTCTCAGCTATAGTCTTGGCTCTCCTCTCTCTGGTGTGAACTCCAGCCACACCCTGCATGGAGAGTCCCAAAAAACTTCTCAATTCTCATTCTTCAAGACGTCGCCGCCTTCGTTTCTTCGAGAACATTTGCAGCCGGTTTCGTTGGGTCGCCATGCATTTTCTATTTTCATTTTTAACATGCATTGTTATCCATTTGTCCATGCACCATCCTTTTCCATCATGGGCCTACGATACACCATCTTACATACCTTATATCTATCTATACATCATGTTTATGAGGGGATTTGGATTCACCTCACAACGTATATCAATGGAATATTAAATTGACTACTAAAATAGGGAGTTGGCGTGCATATGGCTACATAAGCAACAAAAAAGAATACGTTTCTTTGAGAGGAGATTGGGTAGAAAGTACAAGAAAAAGACACCTAGTTTAGAAGTGAAAAAATAGACCATATAGTGTTGCCATGAATTGAATAAAAGAGAATAATCATGCTATCTAGAGATGTTGCTGATAAATTCTATTGGCTGGGAGCTTTGCATCAGCATATTTCTTTTGTACTTCTAGAAGCTCCCCTTGTAAAACGTAAGGTTGTACCTGTTGTAAATACTGTTGTACAGTCTCTAAAGATTGGCTCATGATAATATACAGAGTTTCTAGTGCTACAAACAATGCTCAGATGGCTGGAACTTCTGCCAATTTTTCTTGTGTGTTCAGGAACTGAACCTATACTGCAGGGTTTGCTCCTTTGATATTTTCCATGGAGCTTCCTACTAGTGAGGGCCATTGTATGATGTATAAACAGGTTGATTGCACTAGATCCAAGCTATGTTCCTTAGGAAAAATAATTGATGAGGCATTGTGTGGGTTTCACCAAAATGTTCAGACCCTTCTCCAATTATTATAGTGGTGTGTCTAGGAGTTGGTGTTTCTACTACTACCATTGCCACTTCCGCTACCTTCTCCACCACTGCTACTTCCTTGTCTACTATTGTTGCCTTCTCTAATGCTGCTTTCTTCTATGCTTCTGTTGTTTTATTTTCATAATTATGCAGCAAAGTGCTAGATGGAGCATCCGTTTTGTCACACAATCCATTATGCCCTGCCATGCACAATAATAATGCTATTGTGAATAATAATAAAACTTAATTCTTTGATATTTAAGGAAGATATTTAATATAGAGAATCAAAATTTCATAACAATTTTTGAAATTATATTGAAAATAACACACTATGCTGATAGCAGCTCACATACAAGTGACTCCTCTTCTGATTCCTTACTATGTAGATTCTGACTCGGCTCAGATAGCTAATTGCTGACTCAACTGGAACACACTTCCACCCTCTTGTGTCTGCAGACACTTATAAACCATCAAAACACTTATACCAAACCAGGATCCATGACAATGGACTCTTTGCACATTACAGTTGACACATAATAAACCTTGGAAACCCTTTAACAGTTTGGCTACTCTCTACTGGCTGAACTCTGACACATCAGATCTAGCTCTCTACATACTCAAGCCTAGACATACAAGATGTAGCTCTCTATACACTCAGTGGATCATAACATAACCCTCACATGGCACTATAAAGCTTCTTAACTGACACCAACTGAGTCATCACACTGACTCAACAGGAACTCCTCAGTCATCAAACTAATACACAAATAAGTCCTCCATCCATGATCTCAACCAAAAAAACTCATTCAACACAACAAAACATCAAATTAAAAGACTATATATCCATTCATAGCTGAATCAATGGACATAAACCAAACACCCAAATTACTTCAGATAGATAGAAAACACAAGGGTCTCAATAGCCTTGAGACCTCAGCAGCAACATAATATGAAAACACAAAAGAACTTGGGGATACCTCTGAGGTGGACCTCGGTGACAACTTCAAGCTCTGTATCCTTAATCGCTCATGATAGGCCTCTCTCAAACAAAATCAAAACTCAGCTGATAGAAGAAAGAAATAGTCGATGATGAATCAAACAGGATAAAGTCTCTAACAGGGGTGCTCTCCCTTCGCTTTGATCTCTCCAATATCTCACGCTACGTTGTTCTTCACTAAAAATTGGAAACACAATAGGTCTCTAGCCTACAACCTTCAACAACTACCAAACGTGCAGGAGACCACTCTCAACTGTAGTCTTGGCTCTCCTCTCTCTGGTGTGAACTCCAGCCACACCCTGCATGGAGAGTCCCAAAAAACTTCTCAATTCTCATTCTTCAAGACGTCGCCGCCTTCATTTCTTCGCTCGAGAACATTTGCAGCCCGTTTCTTTGGGTCGCCATGCATTTTCTATTTTCATTTTTCACACGTGTTGTTATATATTTGTCCACGCACCATCCTTTTCCATCATGGGCCTACGATACACCATCTTACATACCTTATATCTATCTATACATCATGTTTATGAGGGGATTTGGATTCACCTCACAACGTATATCTATGGAATATTAAATTGACTACTAAAATAGGGAGTTGGCGTGTATATGGTTACATAAGCAACAACAAAGAATACGTTTCTTTGAGAGGAGCTTGGGTAGAAAGTACAAGAAAAAAACACCTAGTTTAGAAGTGAAAAAATAGACCATATAGTGTTGCCATGAATTGAATAAAAGAGAATAATCATGGTATCTAGAGATGTTGCTGATAAATTCTATTGGCTGGGAGCTTTGCATCAGCATATTTCTTTTGTACTTCTAGAAGCTCCCCTTGTAAAACGTTAGGTTGTACCTGTTATAAATACTGTTGTACAGTATTTAAAGATTGGCTCATAATAATATAGAGAGCTTCTAGTGCTACCAAACAATTTCTAGATGGCTGGAACTTCTGCCAATTTGGCTTGTGTGTTCAAGAACTGAACCTATACTACTTGGTTTTGCTCCTTTGATGTTTTCCATGGAGCTTCCTACTAGCGAGGTGCATTGTACGATGTATAAACAGGTTGATTGCACTAGAACCAAGCTACGTTCCTTAGAAAAAAAAATTGATAAGGCATTGTGTGGGTTTCACCAAAATGTTCAGACCCTTCTCCAATTATTTTAGTGGTGTGTCTAGGAGTTGGTGTTTCTTCTACTACCCTTGCCACTTCCGCTGCCTTGTCTACTGCTACTTCCTTGTCTATTGTTGCTGCCTTCTGTACTGCTGCTTTCTTCTATGGTTCCGTTGTTTTATTTTTATTAATTATGCGGCAAGTGCTTGATGGAGCATCTGTTTTGTCACACGATTCATTATGCCCTGCCATGCACAATAATAATGCTATTGTGAATAATAATAAAACTTAATTCTTTGATATTTGAAGAAGATATTTAATATAGCGAATCAAAATTTAACAACAATTTTTAAAATTATACTGAAAATAACACATTATGCTGATAGCAAGTGACATACAATTGACTCCTCTTCTGATTGATGATTATGTTGATTCCGACTGAGCTCAGATAGCTAATTGTTGACTCAACTCGAACACACTTCCACCCTCTTGTATCTGTAGACACTTATAGACCATCAAAACACTTATACCAAACCAGGATCCATGACAATGGACTCTTTGCAGATTATAGTTGACACATAATAAACCTTGGAAACCCTTTAGACCACCAAACAATTTGGCTGCTCTCTACTACTGGCTGAACTCTGACACATCAGATCTAGCTCTCTACATACTCAAGCCTAGACATACAAGATCTAGCTCTCTATACACTCAGTGGATCATAACATAACCCTCTTGTATCTGTAGACACTTATAGACCATCAAAACACTTATACCAAACCAGGATCCATGACAATGGACTCTTTGCAGATTATAGTTGACACATAATAAACCTTGGAAACCCTTTAGACCACCAAACAATTTGGCTGCTCTCTACTACTGGCTGAACTCTGACACATCAGATCTAGCTCTCTACATTCTCAAGCCTAGACATACAAGATCTAGCTCTCTATACACTCAGTGGATCATAACATAACCCTTAGATGGCACTATAAAGCTTCTTAACTGATACCGATTGAGTCGTCACATTGACTCAACAGGAACTCCTCAGTCATCAAACTAATACACAAATAAGTCCTCCATCCATGATCTCAACCAAAAAAACTCATTCAACACAACAAAACATCAAATTAGAAGACTATATATCCATTCATAGCTCACTCAGTTGGACACAAAACAAACACCCAAATTGCTTCAGATAGATAGAAATCACAACGGTCTCAATAGCCTTGAGACCTCGGCATCAACATAATATGAAAACACAAAAGAAACTTGGGGATACCTCTGAGGTGGACCTCGGAACAACTTCAAGCTCTGTATCCTTAATCACTCATGAATAGGCCCTCTCAAACAAAATCGAAACTCAACTGATAGAAGAAAGAAATAGTCGATGATGAATCAAACAGGATAAAGTCTCTGACGGGGGCACTCTCCCTTCGCTTTGATCTCTCCAATATCTCATGCTGCATTGTTCTTCACTAAAAATTGGAAATACAACAGGTCTCTAGCCTACAACCTTCAACAACTAACAAACATGTAGGAGACCACTCTCAACTATAGTCTTGGCTCTCCTCTCTCTAGTGTGAACTCCAGCCACACCCTGCATGGAGAGTCCCAAAAAACTTCTCAATTCTCATTCTTCAAGACGTCGCCGCCCTCGTTTTTTCGAGAACATTTGCAGCTCGTTTCTTTCGGTCGCCATGCGTTTTCTATTTTCATTTTTCACACGCGTTGTTATCCATTTGTCCATGCACCATCCTTTTCCATCATGGGCCTATGATACACCATCTTACATACCTTATATCTATCTATACATCATGTTTATGAGGGGATTTGGATTCACCTCACAACGTATATCAATGGAATATTAAATTGACTACTAAAATAGGGAGTTGGCCGGCATATGGCTACATAAGCAACAACAAAGAACATGTCTCTTTGAGAGGAGATTGGGTAGAAAGTAAAAGAAAAAGACACCTAGTTTAGAAGTGAAAAAATAGACCATATAGTGCTGCCATGAATTGAATAAAAGAGAATAATCATGGTATCTAGAGGTGTTGCTGATAAATTCTATTAGCTCGGAGCTTTGCATCATTATATTTCTTTTGTACTTCTAGAAGCTCCCCTTGTAAAACGTTAGGTTGTACCTGTTATAAATACTGTTGTACAGTCTCTAAAGATTGGCTCATGATAATATACAGAGTTTCTAGTGCTACCAAACAATTCCTAGATGGCTGGAACTTTTGCCAATTTGGCTTGTGTGTTCTGGAACTGAACCTATACTGCTTGGTTTTGCTCCCTTGATATTTTCCATGGAGCTTCCTACTAGCGAGGCCCATTGTACGATGTATACACACGTTGATTGCACTAGATCCAAGCTACGTTCCTTAGGAAAAATAATTGATGAGGCATTGCGTGGTTTTCACCAAAATGTTCAGACCCTTGTCCAATTATTTTAGTGGTGTGTCTAGGAGTTGGTGTTTCTACTACTACCCTTGCCACTTCTGCTGCCTTTTCTACTGCTACTTCCTGGTCTACTGTTGCTACCTTCTCTACTGCTGCTTTCTTCTATGCTTCCGTTGTTTTATTTTCATTAATTATGCGGCAAAGTGCTTGATGGAGCATCCGTTTTGTCACACGATCCATTATGCCCTGCCATGCACAATAATAATGCTATTGTGAATAATAATAAAACTTAATTCTTTGATATTTAAAGAAGATATTTAATATAGCGAATCAAAATTTAATAACAATTTTTAAAATTATACTGAAAATAACACACTATGCTGATATACAATTGACTCCTCTTCTGATTTGTTGACTATGTTGACTCTGACTCAGCTCAGATAGCTAATTGCTGACTCAACTGGAACACACTTCCACCCTCTTGTGTCTGTAGACACTTATAAACCATCAAAACACTTATATCAAACCAGGATCCATGACAATGGACTCTTTGGCAGATTACAGTTGACACATAATAAACCTTGAAAACCCTTTAGACCACCAAACAGTTTGGCTGCCCTCTGCCACTCTGACACATCAGATCTAGCTCTCTACATACTCAAGCCTACACATACAAGATCTAGCTCTCTATACACTCAGCGGATCATAACATAACCCTTAGAGATAGCACTATAAAGCTTCTTAACTAACACCGACTGAGTCATCACATTGACTCAACAGGAACTCCTTAGTCATCAAACTAATACACAAATAAGTCCTCCATCCATGATCTCAACCAAAAAAACTCATTCAACACAACAAAACATCAAATTAGAAGACTATATATCCATTCATAGCTGACTCAATGGACACAAAACAAACACCCAAATTGCTTCAGATAGATAGAAATCACAACGGTCTCAATAGCCTTGAGACCTCGGCATCAACATAATATGAAAACACAAAAGAAACTTGGGGATACCTCTGAGGTGGACCTCGGTTGACAACTTCAAGCTTTGTATCCTTAATCGCTCATGACAAGCCTCTCTCAAACAAAATCAAAACTTAGCTGATAGAAGAAAGAAATAGTCGATGATGAATCAAATAGGATAAATTCTTCCAACGGGGGTGCTCTCCCTTCGCTTTGATCCCTTCAATATCTCACGCTGCGTTGTTCTTCACTAAAAATTGGAAACACAATAGGTCTCTAGCCTACAACCTTCAACAACTGACAAATGTGGAGGAGACCACTCTCAACTATAGTCTTGGCTCTCTTCTCTCTAGTGTGAACTCCAGCCACACCCTGCATGGAGAGTCCCAAAAAACTTCTCAATTCTTATTCTTCAAGACGTCGCCGCCTTCGTTTCTTCAAGAACATTTGCAGCCCGTTTAGGCAATCTTGTCCATACAGAGCTTTGAAAGGGCTCATCCCAATGCTTCGATGATAAGAAGCATTGTAAGCAAATTCAACTAGGTTCAAATTCAACCATGTTCAAATGGCTTAACCACTTCTTGGGTTCCCTACCCCACAGCATGACTGAAGGATATCTTCTATTACCTGATTCACTCTTTTAGTCTGGCCATCTCTTTCGGGGTGATAGGCTCTATACTGAGATCCAAGAAAGTTTCTACTGCTTCAAAGAATGCAGTCCAGAATTTTGATGTGAACTTGGGATCTCTGTCACTTACTATCCTCCTGGGTAAGCTATATAATCTGAAGATCTCTTTGAGGAAAACTTCGGCAACATCCACTGTAATGTAGGTTTCTTTCTCTGGAATCAGATGGGCAACTTTGGTTAGTCTGTCAACAACTACCACAAAAATGGAGTTATAACCTGATTGCACTGAAGGTAGTCGAGTGACAAAATCCATAATGATACATTCCCACTTCATATATGGAAAGTCTAGGGGCTGCAGTTTTCGTGACATCTTGAGTCTCTCTGCCTTGACTCTCTGACACATTAAGCATTGCCGCACATGAACAAGTACATCCTTTTTGATTCCTGGCCAGAAGAAGCTTTTCTTCACAGACATATAGGTTTTTATAAACCCTGGATGTCCAGCTATCAGGCTATCAATGGGTTTCTCTCACAATCCTTCCCTTTATTCCCTTATCATTGGGAATGCATAGCCGATTATTATAATACATGCATCCTTCATCCAATTTGTACCCAAGAACTCGACTCATTTCCTAAGGAGTCTTACTTTCCTACATCACAAGGGTAGCAATAGGGGGGGCAAAGAAATTGTCGTGCATGATTCTCTCCCTTGCTTCACTGATCAATGGATTTGACACCACTGTAATTGCAAGCAAGGAGGCTTTTCTACTGATCGCATCTACTACCAAATTTTCTTTCTCTGGCCGATAATTGATTTCAAAATTGAATTCCTACAGGGTCTACATGCATCTCCTTTGACGCATGTTGAGATTCCTTTGGGTGAAGATCCACTTCAGACTTTGATGATCTGTCATCAAGGTGAACCTCTGTCCCAAAAGATAATGTCTCCACAACTTTAGAGCATAAACTATTGAGAGTAACTCCAAGTCATGGACGGCATAATTTCTCTCATGTGTTTTGAGCTTTCTGGGTTAATAGGCCACTGCATGACCTTCCTGCATAAGAGCACCGTCTAAGGTGAAACCACTGGCATCAATAACTACCTCAAAAGGTTTGGTAAAATTTGGCAATTTAAGGACATGGTTGGTTACTAAGGCTGTCTTTAGTTTATCAAAGGCACTCTGACACATAGCAATCCATTGAAATAGGGTACTCTTCTTGAGAAGGTTAGTTAAAGGGGATGCTATATGAGCATCCCTAGGTAAAAACATTCTATACCATCTGGTTAATCCTAGGAATCCTTTGACTTCTTATACCATCTTGGGTTCTGGACACTCTTCTAGGCCTTCGATCTTTGTGGGGTCAGGAGAAATTCCATCTTTAAACACTATAAATCCTAAGTATTCCACCTGGCTAACAGAGAAAGAATAGTTTCTCTTTTTTGCAAAGAGTTGGTGCTGCCTTAGGATTTTTAGGGCCTTGCACACATGGTCTTCATGATTTGCAGCATTCTTTGAGTATACCAAGATGTCATCAAAGAAGATAAGAATGAAAACATCCAAGTATTCTCTGAGAATATCCTGCACAAGACAATTAAACATCATCGTCGGGACATTAGTCAATCCAAAGAGCATGACTGTGAACTCATAATGCCCATAGCGATTATTGAATGCTGTCTTCGAGATGTCCTGTTCCTTGATTCTGATCTGGTAGTACTCGGATTTGAGATCTATCTTTGTGAACATTTGGGTTCCACTTAACCGATCCAAAAGTTCATCGATCCTAGGGACAGGATACTTATTTTTAATTGCTAATTGATTCAATCCTCTGTAGTCAATACAGAGTTTTAACGTTCCATCTTTCTTCTTCTGAAAGAGAACGGGTGCACCTCAAGGTGAAACACTAGGTCTGACGAATCCTTGCTCTAGGAGTTGTCTTAAGTTCTAGGGCTTCAGGGACTAGCATTTTGTATGCACGCTGGGCTACTGGCTGAGCTTCGGGGGTTAACTTGATCTTATGATCTACTTCACGAGTCGGAGGCATCTCAGTCAGCTCTTCAGAGGGAACACATCTGCATCCTCACTTAACCGATCCAAAAATTCATCGATCCTAGGGACAGGATACTTATTTTTAATTGCTAATTGATTTAATCCTCTGTAGTCAATACAGAGTTTTAACGTTCCATCTTTCTTCTTCTGTGAAAGAGAACGGGTGCACCTCAAGGTGAAACACTAGGTCTGACGAATCCTTGCTCTAGGAGTTGTCTTAAGTTCTAGGGCTTCAGGGACTAGCATTTTGTATGCATGCTGGGCTACTGGCTGAGCTCCGGGGGTTAACTTGATCTTATGATCTACTTCACGAGTCGGAGGCATCTTAGTCAGCTCTTCAGAGGGAACACATCTGCATCCTCACTTAACCACTCTGGTTGTTTAGCCTTGCATTTTATATCTACCAGATTCATCTGAACGACATAAACAGCTTGCCTCTTTCTGAGCCCTTTTAACAATTTAGAAGCCTTGACTAACTGTGGCACTAGGATCTGGAAATTCTAGTTTCTTGAACTTTATTCCCTGTGAAGGTCAAGAAAAAGAAATTGTTCCATTGTGACAATGCATGTCAACCTGATTCTTATGGAGCCAATCCATCCCAAGGATTCCATCATAGATTCCCACAAGGCTAGGACTCTGAACTGGCAATCTGTCACATTCCCATCTAGACTCAACTTAATAGGGTCTGTCTCAAGGTGTGTGAAAAGAATCTTTCCACTGGCCAATTCCACTTGCATAGGTTTCCCTGATTTTTGATTTTGGACTAACTTACACAGACATCTTGGGGAAATAAAAGAATGAGTACTGCCTGAATCAATCAAAAGCTTGAATTGCTTACCCTGGTACGCTACTAGACTGAGAATTGACGATTCTGCCCTTGATGCTGAATCAAGGCATAGGTCTGTCCTTTTTCTTCCTCCACTTCCTCAGCTATAGTGATGGTTCTAGCTGCTGTAGTCCAAGGTGGAACTCTCTCCCTTTGGTTTCCCCAATTGTAGGAGGGAGTTCGGAGACTACTTTGCATGGAGGCTGCACGCTGAGCTGGCACTCTTCTGGGATTTGCTCTGATTTTGGTGTTGGGGACCCTGATTTGATTGATACGAAGGAGTCTATCTCTGAACTCTAGGACCCGGGCTTCCTTGGCCCACAAAAGGAGATGGGCAATCCTTGAGCTGGTGCCCAATCTCCTGGCATCCAAAACACCTGTTCTCACTTCGAAGCTCTTCCCTCTGCATTCTTGAAAGAGCCAGAGTTCCTAAGAAAGAGCTTCGAGGAAAAGGTCTTTCTTTATTCTTGAAACTTCCTATCTCTTGATTCCGATTGGGACCTTAGAGTCTCTTTGGAGGCAGAAGGTTGGAAGAACTTCTCGATGTTTGGAATCTCTTGAAGGATGAGGGAGCTGGCTTTGGCGGGACTTTAACGACGATAAAGGCTTTGGCGGGACTTTAACGACGATAAAGGCATTGGCAAAGTCCTTCGCCATCCTTACACCTTCAACCATGGAAACTAGCTTGGCATTCTTGACGAGGGTGTCCAAAGGTTTGTTTATTCCTTGAATGAACCTGGCCATGAGTTGCTCTTCGTTTAGCGGTGGCGAGTACTTGAGGAGAAGAGCAAATGCCTGATGATATTCTTCAATAGATTTGCTCCCCTAGTTTAACTCTAAGAATTCATTCATCTTGGTTTCTAAAAATCCGGGGGGACAAAATCTCTTCCTTAGATAAGCTTTGAGATCATTCTAGGACTGGGTGTTCCTATCTAGGTGGTTGGTGTCGCAATTGTTTCTCCATGCCACCCTCGCTGTTTCCACAATCTTTAGTCTTACGAGAGCCATTTTGCTCCTCTCATTGTACTCGATAACATCAAAGTATTCCTCCATGGCCTCGACTGACTTCTCCATAGCCTCGCCAAAGTTCTCCCCTTCACCTTTGAAGGGACCTGGATGAGTTCTCTAAAGGGCCTTGTGAACATCGGGGTCAAGCTCTTCCTCATCTATGAGAGGATCTAGTTGTCGGCCACGTTTTGCTTGCCTCATGATTCTACCAAAAATGATACATTGTTAAATTTTTGTTTTGATATGTATTTTTTCAGAAAAGTTTTTTACCATAGCTTCGCTGCTATTACTAATAATTTTTAAATTTCCTGAAAGAATAAAAGCTTGTAATGAAAATATGATAGAAGTTCTACTTTTAAGCTTGAATTTAAAATATGAATTTAAATCATAATTTTAACTATAATTATAAACATAATTATGATTATTCCACTAGATTAAGTTAATCTCAACATTTCTTTTTTTCCAATTTGTTAGGATAATCCATTTCTCATTTAGAATGAGTGAAAGTAGTTTTTTAACTACTCATAAACAATCTAAAAGATTTAACCATTATTTTAATACCACAAAATCATGAAAATATCATTCTCTTAATCTCTAGCTCATCAAGCCTAGAGTTTAGTTTTGAACTAAGAGGTTATCTTTGAGAAACATTCATTTGTTAAGGAGTTAGCCATAGAGATGACATTTTTTTTTCAGAGAGAGATTTACTTAAAGAAAGCATTACAAATAAGCATAAAGATCAACTTTCTCTTAATTAAACATTAAGACTCTTAGGAAAAGCTTGATTTGAATTAAAACAATCATTTAGAAAGTTTCTCAAGCTTGAGAGGAGTTGAGAAGAAGAAAGTCATTGAGAAAAAATGGAAACCATAAAAATCATTCTTACCTCTAAGATTGGCTTGATTCTTTCCTTAGGAGTGAATCCCCCAACCAATCAATTGGTTAGCAAGAGGATAAGAGAACTCCAAGAGTTGTTGAAGAGAGAGAGAAGCTCCAAGCTTCCCAAATGTAAGGTCTCTGTCCCAAGCCATGTATGTATGTGTCTCTTTAATATAGATTTAAATAAGGAAAGATAGTGTACTTAGAGAAGAGTGAGACAATAAGGCTAGAAACATTAGGAAAGTGTTAGAATAAAAATATTAGCTCCAAAAATCCCAAAAGAAATAAGAAGACAAGAATAGTTCTATTAAGAGATAAGTATCTCCAAAAAATAGAATTTTGAATTTAGGTGATAAGAGGTCATATTTAGAGTACTTTTATATATTTAGAGTCCATGCATACTAAAAATGTAAAAAAGCAACGCATTTCTAAAGCTGGTGCGTTTGTGGCTATATATAGATGTTTTTTCCTATTTTACCTACGCTAACTTGTAGACTAGATAGCTTCCGGTTCTTTTGACTAGTAATATAATCATATTCTGAGTTTTTATCAGAGAGTTATGGCCGAAACAATTTGCTGATTCTATGAGGGTCTCCACACAGGAAAAACTGTAAGAAGGCAGCAAGTAGCCTCAAGGTAATCCTAGAGCTTGAGATGTATATATCCCTTCATTCTTATCTAATATCTTAGAAGAGAAGGTTAGATTGCTATGGTCTTTCGGAGGAAGAGACCAAAACTCCATAGCTTTTCTTTTAGAGAAAGAATAGTATGCCATAGCCCTGTAAGAGAAGGCTATTTTACCACCATGAACCTTAGAAAGAGAGAAGAGTCACAGTACGAGTAAGAGGAGATACAGCTTGGGGATGATTGGATGATTTCAATCATAAGAGAAGGTATTAGAAGACTCTATTCTCATATGTCAAGTTCTAAAGCTCTTGTTAACGAGCAAAGGCAATGAGAAACGATAAATTTCTATAAGGTATATACATATTTTGTTTTTCAATTATATATCATTCCTAGGGATTGACATATGGCCCCAACTTCTCTATTAATTGTTAATAGTGATCTATTTGATTGATTTACTATTTAAAGTTTGTATTCTTTTAAACAACAGCATATGCCTTAATAAAGAATGTCTTATTGCAATCTCAAGTCGAAATGCTAAAATCTTTGTGAAAAGGATTGTTTTCTTCAGAAGGTAACATGGATTCTAGTCCTATGGTTTAGTGAGTAAATGGATTATTATCTTGGTTAAATTAAGATATAAGTACAACTCTCCCTGCCTTGACATTGTCCCGTTCTTGTGCTTGTATAGCCGGACGACGGAGACGTTAGTAAGGCCCGGAGTTGGCCCATGGTATTCCTCATACCATTGGGAGAATGAGGTTCGCCGATTGAGACGAGTGATTATGATGGTGCCTAGTTTTGAGAGCCCAGGCTAGTGCAGTGAATTAGCCCACCCTAGTGCGTAGACATCCCTCTGAGGGGTGGGAGGATTGAGTGATGGAGGCTGAGGGGACGTCAGGCCGGCTTGAGTTCTAGCTAGCGGCCGACGATGAGGTGTATGGTCCCATAGGGTTTTGCCTAGCATGTAGAGGCTGGAAGGCCAAATTCTAGATCATCGGCAGTATAAAGGAAAAGAATAAGAGAGCCGGTTTGGCTTGTATGGAAATGATTCATGTATAAACGTTTTTTTTTATAAATCTTGTCTTTGGCATTATTGTACTGTGGAAAAAGGCTATTTTAACAAACCTTGTGAAAAAGGGCCTTAATTAAGGAATGTCAAACAGTGTGGTAGGATTAATTAGAAAACAAATTGATGAGTAAGTAGGGTGGAAAGTGGGAGAATGGAATCCTCGACGCGGCACCATCCTACGGACGGGTGGACTCGATTAGTCGGGTAGCTTTCCAACATATTAAGTGAAAGCCCTACGTTAGATAAATAGGTCCTCGGGCAATTCTATTCAAGAACGCTAGGCCAGCGGCCGGCTGTGCCTTGCATGGATGAGAAAAAAAGCGTTGTCTCTAGGAATCAAGACTAGTAGTTGCCCAAATTATGATCAATTACCCTATGGGTGATTTGATTTTTAGAAGACCACGCTCCCCGTGCGGGATAGAGCTAGGTCTTACCTATGAGTTGTATCCTCGAATCTCTGCATGGTCAAGGTGTCGATGAGTAGGAAATTTTCTCCAAGATAAGACTTAGTGGACTATCTTAAGTGTTTCCCCTATTTTTGGAAGGGGGAACCTTACACCAAAAGTAGAGGAAAATTAAGGGATAATAGAAAATATGATTATTTTAATGTAATACTAGCATGGTATAGCTCAAAGATAAGAATACAAAGGAATGAGGGTCTATTTATAGGTGAGGGAGGCCACTAACCAAGTCCAACTGGGTTCTAGAAATTTTCAGCATTAGTTTGACTCAATTTGGACAAGATTTGGACCAATTTGGCTCCCTTTTTGATCCAGTTTGGTCCAAGAGAGAGGAGAGAGAAAATATCCCATTTTTTTGGATTTAAAAACTCAAGTAACATGAAGAAAAAGGTGCCTCCTTGATGTGGAATTCTCTCCTAGTGAGGTATCAAACATGCATCATTTCTTCTAAATATCTCATTTTTTTTACTAATATCTCTTAATTTTTAACTAATAAACCTTGTACTCAATCAACTGTTCATCTTATGTGAGCATTTACTCATTTTTTGGTATTTTCTTTTATTCTTTAGATTTATCTCATCCCAACACCTGGATTAATCTTTTTGGCCCATAGGAGCCTTAATTGGATGATAATCCAAAAATTTCTGAAAATTTGGACACTTAGGCTGTCTTTAATACATATTTTTTATTGATTCCTAATGCACATTAGAGAATTTATTTTGAATTTTTGTTTCAAAGAATTATATTTTAGATATTAGGAGACTTTTTATATCCAAAAATATCTCAATATTGAATTACCTCTCTCTAGAATTTTTCTTCTCTCTAGGCAAAAACAAGGAAAAAATAATATTTTCCTACATTCAGAAATAGGGAACGATTACAGGGGATTGAGGTAAAAAGCTTATTCATTATTCAGGTTGAGGAGGAATCTTACACATCCTCTCCTTTTCTTCAATGAACCTTGTCCTATTTTCAAAAAATTCAAACCCTTGTTCTTTTGTCCAAACTCTTATTTTGTGGTCTCTATGCAAACTGAGAGAATTTAATGTCATTAAATGACCTTAAATACATTCTTTCTTATTTCTAATTATTTTTTTATATACAAATTGAATTAACAGATGAAATCTACTGATTGAGGAATAACTAGTTACTACGACCCAAATATTGCTAATCACTGTTCTTGTTACAAATTCTCTCAGATTTATCAAATTTTCCTAAAATTTTGAAAGTTTTTATCAAATTTCGTTTAATTTTGGAAAGTTTTAAGCACCTTTCTAACTCTATCTCTCTCACATTCTCACCCAAATATTGTGCTCTATCTCTATCTACTTGTTTGTGTTTGCAATGGATTCCTCTACTATATCAGTATTCTTCAGTGCCTTCAATGGTATCTTTTTCCTTTGTGATTAATATTTCACATTGAAATACTAGGAGTTACAATCTCCTCTGTTTAGAAATCCAAATTCTTCTCTTAGTGCCTTTGCCATCTGTGAGCTAGAAGATAACCCAAATCACCTAATGAAATTGTATCCAGGCGCAAGACCACCTCGCTCTCTACTGTGTATGTTTTTGACAAGGAGTTGTCGAATATATATCTAGTGATTCCATCAAGTGAGGGTGAGAAGTCTTCTCCAAACTTTAAAAAAGATTTCATGGATATTAAAGAAGATGCTCCATCATGGTCTATAGAGGTGGTGGATGTCCGACTGTCATGGTGGTATATTGAAGAAAATGTTGATGGTATTTCCATGGAAGTTTTCGAAGTTCTTGAAATATATAATGGTACATTTAATTTGAGCTCCCTTGCACAAGTGATTCTTTTCTTTCTCCATGCATTCCAGAATGGAATAAATGTATGATGGCCATTGCTAGAGTGAACCAATGAAGACACATGTAAAGTTCTTCGGCATTGTGATGAGGAAGAGCTATTATGGAGGCATTTTTTAATGCAAAAATAGTCTATGTGGAAGTTCAAGAATGAATGTCAAGGCAAAAAAAAATTCAAGGAGTGGTGAGTGTTTGAAGATATTTCACACATTAATCACACATAGGATGAAACTAACCAGAGGTCTTGAATTACAAGTAAATTAACAGAGAAAGTATCGCAAGTGGGGATTTCTACCCATGGATTTGGATCTTTACAATGTCTTTGCCTATTTGCATTGCAAAATATTGGGCTTTAGTATACTACTACATACCTGCTCATGCATATTCAATGAGGGTGATGATACACCAAGGTGTGCATCAACATGCAGTCCAAAAAGGAACTTCAAGAGCTGCCATTAAAAGGACTAAGGAGCTAGTTAAGGAGGCAGTATCTATTTTTTAATCCTTTGGACCACCCATAATTCAAATGAATATCAGGAAGCACCTTGTCATGGATGTAGTGGGGTGATAACACCAAGTACAATGGAAAATCAAATGGGACTAGTAGATCTTGGAAGTCTTTTAGAAGAAATGAAACCTATCATTTAAGCACATAGGTAAAGGCTTCCAGAATCTATATACTTCTAACTTTTTTGAGTTAACTTTTTTAAATCAAATGTTATTAGTTATTCTCTTCAACTTAGGTTCAAGAGAATGGTTAAGGCTTCAAAGCATGGTGGTCATTCAAGTGGTACAGAGTTAAGCATATTGGAGCTGAAAAAAACAATGTCTATATAAATTCTTTCACGGTAATAGATTCCCACGACAAGGGAAAAAAGACCACGAGCGTTGCTATGTATTAAGATGTCAAAATACGGACCATCATTGAGTGTGGACCTTGTGAGTAG
The DNA here is from genome assembly GCF_041138505.1 of Cibotium barometz. NCBI lineage: Eukaryota > Viridiplantae > Streptophyta > Polypodiopsida > Cyatheales > Cibotiaceae > Cibotium > Cibotium barometz. The sequence continues at coordinate 40,303,832 of NC_141082.1, forward strand.
GATACATCAGTATGGGAAAAGGGTTTTGCGATAGGTGCGGGTATGCTTTCACCATGTACGCAGGGTTCCAGGGTGGACCACAATGGCGGCACATGTTTACGACCTAAGGAATACTTTGCGATATAACTTATAAAATTTCCATGTCGTAAAAAGGTTTTTCATGTTGTTATATGTTGAAGCATATACTTCATCGTGCAAGAGCTTATGACAATTACCAGTTGCAAAATGAAAGAGGAAGATACAGATGAACAAGAAATGTTTTGGCAGATGCTTAATGAGGTAGTGGAGCAAAAGGGGTTGCCAAAACTAGAATTTTTTGGCTTCAAGAGGATTGGAGATTTATGAGGTCTATTTAAAATGGTGGGCTAGATAAGAGAATGGAGGGTAGAGAAATATCATGCTTGTTTCATTGGTAACAAAGTTTTCACATACCTACATAGTAGTATATGGTTAAGAATTACCATGGTGAGCATAAGCTCTTGTGTAGGGATCATGGTTGTTTCATTGGTACATACACATTAGTACATAATGAAGAATTACCAGGATGAGCATAAGCTCTTGTGTAGGGAGGTGTGTGGAAAGCAATGAGGATGCCTTAACTAACTAACTATATGTATATATAAGATCATGGTGGGGTACTGTGAATGTAATGTTGGCTGAGATGTTGGAACGCACGATATCCTCATTATAGAAAACAAGTCCTTGGGGTGAGAGAATCAATGTTGGTTTACGATAGTTATGTATCTATTTGAAATTGTTTTTTATGTTCTTCTTGTCTCATAGGTAACCGTTGTGGATGAAACAACAACCGAGAACATTCTACAAACAAACTTGGCAGAGTTCAATCATGCAAGTTGCCTCGTTGGCGAGGGGTTCAAGTTGACAATCTCTCTTTACGACACAGTAGTGATAGACCTAGCCAAGGCACTTATTCAAAGTGCAAAAAGGCATGCATTTCAACAAGGAAAGCACTTAGGATCTGGTCCACGCATCACAAAGTTCTTAGAGAGGTGTGCTAAGTGAAGTGGATTATCATCGAGCCCAATCGCAAGAGAAACAGTTAGAGGAATGTTACCAATTTCATGGGTGAACATAAGAGATGTCCACAAACCATAATAAATCAGTATTGAAATAGCTCTCATAGGCCAGAATATGCTATGAACAATCAACCCTAGAAGGTAAAAGAAAAAAACTTGATTTTCCCAAGAGCAGCAAAAAACAATGGTGTGCAAAGAGAGGAGGCAAAGGGAATACAAAGATTGTGGGAAGTATAAATTCATGATACAATGTGGGCATTTTTTTGCACAAAAATAAATACCAAATTCACTTGTCAAGAATGGTTAGGTGCCTAAGCAGGGAAATGTAGAAAACAAATCAAGTAGTCAGGAAAAGGGGTCCAAGAACCAAGCTTTTATGGAATGCATGAGTGGACTAGTCGGCACTACAAATAGCTCATGTGGTTCTACAATATAAGTGTGGACCACACAAAATGGTCCATATCCTCAACAATCACAAACACACATGTGTGGCCTCCAAGTGTTTGGCTAGTTTAGAAAGGCAAAAACCTTACAAGCGATGAGGTGCAATCTCTAGAAGGAGTTTAATTTGTTCTACAAAGGAGATGTTATAAGAATAGAACACAATAAAAAGCACAACTCAGAGGTACAAGATAGGAGTTTCATAGATAGCAGCCAAGAGGATAGACAATGATCTCACTTTGTTAGCTTTAATCATGGCAGAAAGGGTCATGAAGAAAATGGAGCATAAGGTGTTTGCAGTAGAGACCGATTCTTAGAGGATGCAAGGTGAGAGGTATGATGTCACAATTGTAAACCTACCACGCTATACAAGTCCAAATTTTCAGATGAGAGTAAGTGGTGGATATTTGTTTGTTACATTTAAGCACATGTATTTTATCTATATGCATGTGCTTGGGCTCGATGAAAACAATATGTTTTAACACCAGCCATATTTTAAAAAGGAAGACATGGCCAAGATTTTGAGTGTAAAAAGGTATATGCCAATGGTGTGCCCAGGGAAGTGTTAGTTCTATCTCTTTTTTTAAATGTCATAGAGTGGCATGATGGGAGGATCTGCACTATCACAATCAAAAGCCATCAGATGGTTTTGTTATATTTATGTTTATGTCAAGTGTTTTAAATGTTTGGATTTCTTGACTTGCATGTCATTGCACATTGTACCAAACTTACGAAGTGGTCTCTCAATTTTTTTAATTTAAAAAAATATGGTGAATAGTTTTGAAATGACCTTGTGAATAATGTACTAATAATTGACTTTCATGACATTAACCATAAAAATAGAATTCACTTTTTCTTTTTCAAATAACAAGTGTTTACCTCATAAAAAGTGTGGGACCATCTCATGCGCTCTCTTTGAGTTTAAAAACACGAAAAAAAGGAGTGGTGTTCCTTTGAAAACTCTCTTTTTTGCATGCACCCAAAAAAAAGAGAGGTGTTTCTTTAATCACTACTTTTTGCATGTAAAAATAAGGAGAAGTCCCTATTGAAAGATAAAAAAAGGGGACAGTGAAAACAGAAGGAGAAGTCCCTATTAAAAGTGACAAAAATAGGTGAGGTCCCTATTGAAAGTGACAAAACAAAAGGAGAGGTCCCTATTGAAAGTGATGGGGAGGTGATAATTAGACTAGCTTAAAACTATATAAAGGTATGTCTTGGAGCTTATTAGATGCATCATAATTCCTCTAAATAAATATTGGAAATTTGGGAGAGATCTCATATTCGGGGAAGCACAATTTTTACATATTTTCGGTCATATCTTAAACATACCAACTCCAAATTTGTCAAAGATTGTATATTTAAATTCTACTATTCAAGGTTTTTCAAACGATGTGTCACATGAGGGGTGTTAACAAAAACTTGGTTAGATTCACCATTGTCTCATTTTTCAAACGAGAATGGGATTTCCCTCAACAAGTTGTTCCTCTCTCCCTCTTTGTCTCTCTCTGAATAAACCCAATACCCTCTATCTCTCACCCTCTCATGCTCAAGCACCACTATGACAAACATCAAAGAAGTCATCGCCACAATGTAACGTACTCATATGTACGTATTTTTGGGTCCATGTGACTCGGTGATTTTTAGCATCTATATTTGATGTTGAAAAGTAGGAAATACTTAGAGGACATAAAAGATTAAGTTATTTTGCAAATTCAGTAATTTTAGATATGTCAAGTTTTGCTCAATTTTTTGGGACTTTTTATGCATGTTTTGTGGTGTCATTTGTAAGCAATTTCTTATCTATACTTAACCATGTTAGATAATGTATAAGATGGCTATAGTGAGAGTAGTTTAGCTGAAAGGAAACGCACATGGGGGTTTACATAGTAAATATAACTGCAAAACAAACGGTCGCCCAAAATAGGGCCTAGACACCAAATTGACCCTTAAATTTTAGTAACGGCCTTGCATGAGGGGGTGGGGCATATATAACTTTAATTGTCAAAGAGAAGTATCAAATAAAGTTATTTCATCACAAGAAGAACAAAGTCCGTGTTCGAATAATTGGCAGATTCTGCACGGGGCGGCTCGTGAAATGAATCTGACACCACTTTCAATGTTCATCTCTAATTGGGTTCAAGATCATGTTTTTAGAAGGGATTTATACCTGACACCACTTTCAATGTTCATCTCTAATTGGGTTCAAGATCATGTTTTTAGAAGGGATTTATATCTTTAATATTTTAGTACATGATGATCTACTAATTCTCATGGGCTTTTTTTTTGGCTTCTTTTAGAGCCTTGAGGTGATTTCTATGCAGGAGAGAGAGAGAGAGAGAGAGAGAGAGAGAGAGAGAGAGAGAGAGAAAGAGAGATTTTGAGATTCGGGCGGCCGTCCTTAAACAGGGAACGCCAGACAGAGAACATGATTTATGACCTTCTAGGAGCCATTTGGTAGAACCAATAGTGGACAAGATTTAGAAGAGGCACCTATCTGATTCTTTACTCTAGTGTCTATAGAATCCTTCCCTCTCTCTCTCTCTCTCTCTCTCTCTCTCTCTCTCTCTCTCTTTATTTCTCTATTTATATCGCTATCATTCTCTCTATATCTCTCCCTCTCACCTTCTCTCACTCTCCAACCATGCATTTTTGAACTTATCCCCCTCCTCTCTATCATTCTCATTCTCCAACCATGCATTTTCGAACTTATCCCCCTCCTCTCTATCATTCTCATTCTCTTTATCTCATTGTCATCCTTTCTATTTCCCTATATCTCACCTTGTCTCACCCTTTAACCATGCATTTTCCAACTTCTCCCTCCCCCCCCTCTCTCTCTCAAACATATATTTATTTACGCACAATGTCTCAAAATATTAATTTTAAGGAGAGGAGAACTATTGAAGGAAAACAACAAACAATACTACACTTTCTGAAATAACTTCAAGTACACAAAATTACAATATGAAAACATGCATTTATTAGGAACTAAAAAGTCTCTACAAATGAGAGATCTCCAACCAACACCAGCAAGACTATTTATATCTTCTAGAATTTCTTATTGTAAACATGCATTTATTAGGAACTAAAAAGTCTCTACAAATGAGAGATCTCCAACCAACACCAGCAAGACTATTTATATCTTCTAGAATTTCTTATTGTAATTTTGTGTACTTGAAGTTATTTCAGAAAGTGTAGTATTGTTTGTTGTTTTCCTTCAATAGTTCTCCTCTCCTTAAAATTAATATTTTGAGACATTGCGCGTAAATAAATATATGTTTGAGAGAGAGAGAGAGAGGGGGAGGGAGAAGTTGGAAAATGCATGGTTAAAGGGTGAGACAAGGTGAGATATAGGGAAATAGAAAGGATGACAATGAGATAAAGAGAATGAGAATGAAAGAGAGGAGGGGGATAAGTTCGAAAATGCATGGTTGGAGAATGAGAATGATAGAGAGGAGGGGGATAAGTTCAAAAATGCATGGTTGGAGAGTGAGATAAGGTGAGAGGGAGAGATATAGAGAGAATGATAGCGATATAAATAGAGAAATAAAGAGAGAGAGAGAGAGAGAGAGAGAGAGAGAGAGAGAGAGAGAGAGAGAGAGAGAGAGAGAGAGAGAGAGAGAGAGAGGGAAGGATTCTATAGACGCTAAAGTAAAGAATCAGATAGGTGCCTTAAATGCTAAGCAACAACAATCATAGAGACTAAGTCAACCATATTCCAATGAATGACTTTATAGAGGCTAAAGCATATAATGTGATAAGTGCCTTAAATGTTGAGCAAAAATCATAGAAACTTAGTGGGACAAGGAGCGTCCTCTAGCAATGGGCCTCTAGTAATGGGCCTATTATGAGATTGAGGAGTGTCCTCTAGTAATGGGCCTATTATGAGATCTTGGTTAGTACAAAGATTGAGGTGGATTCTAATTTTTCATGTGGTGGTACTATAGGTGCTTTAGCAAGTTCACATGTATCACACAAGGAAAAAGAAAAGGTGGACTAGCCTTTTATAGTGCTTGATGTTTTAGCAGGTCACTTCTTTATTGATGAAGATAGTGGCATAGTATAGAGCCTTGATGAGGATATTAGGATCCCATCTATTGCTACACTTGGTCTACTAAGATCCAAAGCAATGTCGAGAACACTTGGTAGTGATCCACATGTACATAGGTCTACTAAAGCTATATACCTAGTCGTGGATAGGTTAAGATATAATGGGTATACAACCCATCATTATGCATGTATGGTCAACACTACACAAGAGGTACAACCCACATGTTTTGAGGGGCACTTGGAGTCATTTTTACATGGAAACTTCCATGAGGAAGTTTACACGAGGATCATGCACACCTATAATTTGTTTGTAGGTTTTAAAAATCCGTAAAAAGGAGTCTACATCATGGTCATACAAGATAGGGGGTATCTTTATCAGATTTAAGATATCCAATGTTGATTTCTCACTTTATGTAAGAATGAGTGAGAGGGGGATGTGCTAGTGGTCATCTATGTGATTATAACAAGTGACACTGTGATGATGGCATTCATCAAGTGAAGATGCTTCTTAAGAAGAAGTTTTAAATGAAATATTTGGGTGAGTGCAATACATTCTAGGTATAGAGGTGATACTTTCTGGCTATAGAGGTGATTAGATCTCGTGATATAGGGTGTAAGCCAATATGAGTACCATTGGAACAGAAGTCCCTGGAGTAAAACACGGGGTTATATATAGGCATAGGTGATCTCTTTGAGGATCCTACTATGTATAGGCACATAGTAGGAGTTTGATTTACATGACTATCACCTCAGGCTAGATTTGAGCTATTCGGTTGGATTGGTGAGTAATCTTATGAACACTCATTGAAAAGACTAGCAATTATGAGAAAGTCCTACGATGCCAAGGTGTGGAAAAGAATCAATGAAGAATTCTTCCATTCCATCATTCATAATCTTCAAGAGTCTATAAAGGGCGTAAGTTAATTGTAATCATTTTGTAACCAATGTTATATCATTAACAATTCTAGCTCTAGGTAAGTAGAGGCAAGGTCCACCAAAATTTTACGGCTAGCTATCTTTCTAAGCTTGTTCAAGGAGGTTGATAAATAGTGTAGAGGTGTAATATTTAGTTTCACCTTGGAAAGATAAGTGAAAGCAAAAAATGCAAGGCATGAACATCTCTATTAAAAAAACTAATTGAGAATAAAGAGATAAATTTTGACTTTGAGAATGAAGAGATCAATTTTGACTTTGTTACTTGTGAAACTTTCTCTTATATCCAAGAAAAGTTTTGAAAGATCCATGCAAGAGAGATGGCTAAAAGTGAGGCATGCGCTCTATTATGTTTTTCTTCATGCATTAGCTTGCACACACTTATCACACACAAACTACTTTTCTTTATAATGAATCCCTTATTCTTTTAACATTTCTAATATCTTCTCCTATGTGCCTGAAAACAGATTAAATAACTCATTGTAGCACACATAAGGCTATAAATTGTGTATTGATTAAGTGGTTGCATGGATTAATATAAGGTTTGAACCTAAGGTTCAAAGCTGTTACTTTATGCATCTCTCCTCCGATGATGTCACCCATACTTCTATATTTGTTCATCCTACATGGTGTTTGTGTATCCTGCCTCATCCATACACCACTCTTAAAGCATCCTCCTTCTTCCCCTCCCCTCTTCTATAGAGAGAGAGAGATGACTAGGGACACTCTAGCATTGTTTTTCTAGGCTTGACAAATAGGGCTTGGTCGTAGAGAGAAAGAAAGAACTTTTTTTTGTGTTGCATAGGAGAGACAGACATATACTACCGTCATTGTGGCTATTTGAAGAGAGAGAGAGAGAGAGAGAGAGAGAGAGAGAGAGAAGGTAAAATAACCTCACATGTGTGGCAGATATTACCATTTTAGGAATCAATAGGTCCAACCTTTGGAATTGTTTTCTACATTAATGAGGCATATAATATGCCTACTCTCACGATGGTTGTTTGAAAAGAGAGAGAGAGAGAGAGAGAGAGTGCATGTGCTATGGCATGAAGAGAGATCAAGGGAGTCCTTCCACAACTACTTGATGAGAGTGAGAGAGAGAAAGAGATCGAGAAGGCAAAACAATCGCGTGAAAATTACCATTTAGGAACCAATAGGTCCAACCTTTCGATTTTTACTACCTGGTTCAAGATGTTGGATCAAATTTTTAAATTAATTAATGAAACAAAAAGTCTGGGGACATTCTCTAGCAATCATTGGGTGCAATTCTTCTTTAAATTACTAAAGCTAGCAGAGTTCAGAAATGTGTGGTGGTCCATCTTATAGAATGAAGTTTTGTTCGTTGGAAACACACTCTGTCGACTTCTCGTGGCTTTCTAGACATTGTGTTTCTCTCTCGAGAATGGAACTAAAGGGATTGGCATCCGAGGGCGTAGACGATGAGGAGGAAGGCGGCGATGGCGACGACGCCGATGGCGATCTTCTTCCAATTGGTGGTGATGGACTGCAGGACGCCGGCGGGGCAGGAGTTGCAGTCGAAGCAGCGGTAGTCCGGGTCGTTGTTGAAGGTATTGCAATCCGCGTCAGCGTTGGCGTTCGCCGGGCTCGAGTACACCGCGCCAGCCACCGAGAACTGGCACGCGTCCGGAGGCACGCAACACCCTTTCTGCGCCATTAAAAATCCACCATCACAGTGTGAGTGTGTGTGTTTGTGTGTGTGTGTGTGTGAGAGAGAGAGAGAGAGAGTGTGTGTGTGTGTGAGAGAGAGAGAGAGAGAGAGAGAGAGAGAGATTCATAATGTAATTGTTGCAACTTACATAGGTGTCTGAAGCAAGGTAGTCCACCGCTTTGGAAAGCAACTGGGTCTGGTTCATATAATTATAGAAGCACATTTGGGAGTCCCTGATGCAAGCTCTGATACGAGACCAGCGAGTTGTATAAGTGCCTTAAATGCTAAGCAACAACAATCATAGAGACTAAGTCAACCATATTCTAATGAATAGAGACGCTAAAGTAAAGAATCAGATAGGTGCCTTAAATGCTAAGCAACAACAATCATAGAGACTAAGTCAACCATATTCCAATGAATGACTCTATAGAGGCTAAAGCATATAATGTGATGAGTGCCTTAAATGTTGAGCAAAAATCATAAAAACTTAGTGGGACAAGGAGCGTCCTCTAGCAATGGTCCTCTAGCAATGGGCCTCTAGTAATGGGCCTATTATGAGATCTTGGTTAGGAAGATTGAGGTGGATTCTCATTTTTCATGTGGTGGTACTATAGGTGCTTTAGCAAGTTCACATGTATCACACAAGGAAAAAGAAAAGGTGGACTAGCCTTTTATAGTGCTTGATGTTTTAGCAGGTCACTCCTTTATTGATGAAGATAGTGGCTTAGTATAGAACCTTGATGAGGATATTAGGATCCTATCTATTGCTACACTTTGTCTACTAAGATCCAAAGCAATGTCGAGAACACTTGGCCTTGATCCACATGTAGATAGTGGCTTAGTATAGAACCTTGATGAGGATATTAGGATCCCATCTATTGCATAGGTCCACTAAAGTGGTGGATAGGTTAAGATATAATGGGTATTCAACCCATCATTATGCATGTATGGTCAACACTACATAAGAGGTACAACCCACATATTTTGAGGGGGCACTTGGACATAAGCATTGGGAAGATGCCATGGATGAAGATGTGGTTGTGTGCTAATGCTAATGAGATGTGGGACTTAGTGGATAGTGAGTATAAAACATGAAGCATAGTTCAGATGATTTTGTTGGCATGTACGAGGCAAGATTGGTTGGCAAGGGATATGTACAAGCCTATGGCATTGACTATGAGGAGACATTTAGCCCAGTTGGATAGTAGCCATAAAAGTAATCATTGTCATGGTTACCCCTAAGGGGTGGTCTATACAAAGATTGGATGTAAACAATCCATTTTTACATGGCAACTTCGAGGAGGAAGTTGCCATGTAAAACAATCCATTTTTACATGGAAACTTCTAGAAGGAAGATGTCATTTTTACATGGAAACTTCCAGGAGGAATTTTACATGAGGATCATGCACACCTATAATTTGTTTGTGGGTTTTAAAAATCCTTAAAAAGGAGTCTACATCATGGTCATACAAGATAGGGGGGTATCTTTATCAAATTTAAGATATCCAATGCTGATTTCTCACTTTATGTAAGAATGAGTGAGAGGGGGATGTGCTAGTGGTCATCTATGTGATTGTCACAAGTGACACTGTGATGATGGCATCCATCAAGTGAAGATGCTTCTTAAGAAAAAGTTTTAAATGAAATGTTTGGGTGAGTGCGATACGTTCTAGGTATAGAGGTGATACTTTCTAGGTATAGAGGTGATTAGATCTTGTGATATAGGGTGTAAGCCAATATGAGTACCATTGGAACAGAAGTCCCTGGAGTAAAACACGGGGTTATATATAGGCATAGGTGATCTCTTTGAGGACCCTACTATGTATAGGCACATAGTAGGAGTTTGATTTACATGACTATCACCTCAGGCTAGATTTGAGATATTCGATTGGATTGGTGAGTAATCTTATGAGCACTCATTTAAAAAGCTACCAATTATGAGAAAGTCCTATGATGCCAAGGTGTGTAAAAGCATCAATGAAGAATTCTTCCATTCCATCATTCATAATCGCCACAGAAGAAGGACATGATTCCACTACATTCTGTCAGAGTTAACATTATGAAAGTGTTACTTTCATCAAAATGGATTTTTATGCATAAAAGAATAAGTTTTTTATTATGAAAGTGTTACTTTCATTAAAATTGATTTTTATGCATAAAAGAATAATTTTTTTGTTACTTTTATCAAAATAGATTTTTATGCATAAAAGAATAAATTTTTTTATTATGAAAGTGTTACTTTCATCAAATCGGATTTTTATGCATAAAAGAATAAATTTTTTTATTATGAAAGTGTTACTTTCATCAAAATGAATTTTTATGTATAAAAGAATAATTTTTATTATTATTATGAAAGTGTTACTTTTATCAAAATGGATTTTTATGCATAAAAGAATAATTTTTATTATTGTCATGAAAGTGTTACTTTCATCAAAATGGATTTTTATGCATAAAAGAATAATTTTTTTATTATGAAAGTATTACTTTCATAATAAAATGGATTTTTATGCATAAAAGCAATTTTTAGTATAAAAGTGTTACTTTTATCATTATTGATTTTTATGCATAAAATAATGCATAAAAGATTTTTTTTAATTATAAAAGTGTTACTTTTATCATTATTGATGCATAAAAGGATGCATAAAAGAAATTTTTTTATTGTGAAAGTGTTACTTTCACTAATATCGATTTTTATGCAAAAACAAATGATGCATAAAAGAATTTTTATATCAAGATAATAGTTCTCTTTAATTCTATGCCTAATTCCCCTAAAAATTGGTAAATGATTAGGTAAATACTCTATGAAAGTAAATCCTACCGTTTCATATTCTCTAAGATGACAATGAGAAAATTCAGTGAAACTATCGAAATAGGAATTTTAGATAAATGATTCGTCATAGGAATTTGTGATTAGTTTTAAATTCAGTAAAGTAGTAATTGAAATATTTTCCTTTGATAAAGATAGTTCAAGAAGAACCTTTCCAGACTCAAAACCTGAATCAGATTATGACCAAGACATAGCTCCTTCGTCAGTTTCAAGAAATGACGATGAACACCATATTGGGGAATATGGGAATTTCCCATAAGTTTGGGACACGTGGTCAAAACTTTGGATTTGCCATAACTTGAACACCATTACTCCAAATTGTGCGCTTTAAAGCTTAATAGATTCCTCTTTTCAAGCGCTTTCCAATGATAGGTCACATGATAGGGTTTTAAGAAACTTATAGACATGTTAATCGGGTCCCACCTTTTTAGTATTAATAAAATGGGACTTGGGAGATTCCCAAACTCACGAATATGGTGTTGATGTGTCCAGTCCCATAATCTACACTCAAATCACCCACCGATTCTGAAACTAAGTTGAGACCTTTGATTTTGATCTGAGGATTAAGAATTAAGAACTCGAGGAATTCTGCTTGGAAATCCAGACTGTGATCTAGAAGTACTGGGATACGGAATTAAGATATACTCATTGTATTCAAAAGAAAATCAAAACTGAAAACTTGCATAGAAACCCTGTTTTCTTAAAGGACTGTCTTACACCAGAATGCTGGAGGGAGCATTTGGTGTATGTGTTTTCTAAGGGAAGTTCAACAGCTGGCGGCGAGTGTTCAAGGGACAGTTCACGCGACAAAGCCTTTGACCAGCCTCGGTATGGTTAAAATGGTACGCTTCTGGTATGATGGATGAGGGCCGACAAAGCGGTCCTTGAGTGAAGTGCTAGGACACCTAAGGAGGATCCTGGAGGGTTCTGACCAGGAGATGCACGGGCTCGCGGTGTCGAGGACACCCATGCGTATGTCAAGGAAGATATTATATAATGGACCAATGTTTATTATAATCTGTTACTGGATCTCGTTGTTGACTACCGTCGCTAGTCTCAACGGAGAGTCTAGAGTGATACTGTTTTGTGAGAAACAAAGACTCAATGGAAATTTTGAGTTATAACATGTGTAACCTATAATTGTTTGTCAATGGATTGTTTTATAAGTTAAAGTTTAAAGAGGAGTGTGTGCGTGTCTGTTTTCTAAAGCAAAAGTTAAGAAAGGCATTCAATTATGGGTAGGTGAGTACTTGTTTGGTTCTACTATTCCAGTGGTTGGGCGGTGGCTAACCCATGGGCTAGATGGGGTTAGACAAGAATCAGTAGAGTTTCAATAATAAAATTGATTAATACAAATACGCTTAGAACTTGAGTAGTTAATTTGAATCCTGAAGACTTCTCTAAAGAATAAATGAATAGCTGTGCCTGATTCAATCAGGAAAAAAGTGTAAATTCCTTCAAGTTAAGCCTGTAATAGTTTCCCTTCTATCTGGTTTATTTAGTTGAAGGTTAGTTTAGTACCTTGACCTTGTTTAATAAAATAAAAATAGTATGGAAAATTTTCTCGGTTTCGGTTTTCAGAAGGACCACCAGCTTAGTCTCGTGCCCAGACATTCGAGGGAGAGGCCCCGAGTGAGAAACCTTGCCCCGTGCAAGAGAGATCTACTTCCGTTACTACCATCCGGGAATCCAGTGCGCAGAGGGGGCAGCGGGATCACACAGTTGGTATCAAAGCACTGTTGTAAATTTACGTAACAGTAACAGCAAAAATTGCTTAAATTTTTTTTAAGTAAGTCTGGGAAATAATGTTTTCGCTTGTTAATATTATGTTGAATAAACTTCAATTTTTTTTTGAAAACTTATAAATTGAATTGAAAATTATAGATGGAAGTTCCATACTTATCCGGTATTCCCGACCTCACCCAGTCTCAAGATTTGACTGCGTTCGCCTTCGAGCATCTCATCTCTTTCGCTTCAACTCGAACAAGTCGAGCAAGACTCACACGCCATTTTGAGGATTTATATTTTCCTAGTGGTTTGCACGGTAGTATGTCCATGCCTCTTGCGACCGGCGTGCGATGCTGTGGCAGAACCTCTCATTGGCAATGATTCTGTTAAAGCTAAAAATGGTGCGTGGTGTCATTCTATATCATTCGACACCTCGGAATTTCAGACTTTCATGCCAAGTCTACAGACTCCTCTTTTGAATTCTGGAGCCGAGCTGCTCTATGTACATATTGCAACTTTTATATAAATAAAGAAATGTTTTCTGGAGAAAAATTCCCTGTTGTATAAGTGATTGTTTATGGATGATCTGAGAAAGAAAAATATGTTATTGGACATATATCATAGATCTAAGATCATTGTCTTGTTTAAGAAATTGTTTTTCGAACCTCTTAAGTCTTAGGATCTCGTGGATGATATCAAAATAAAAATTTAATAATATATAAATTTTTGGTAGAATCATGAGATGAGGAAACCGTGGCCGCATCAGCCAGACTCTCTCTCTGAAGATGACGAGCTTGACCCTGATGTTCACAAGGCTCTTCATAGGACTCAGCCAGGACCCTTCAAAGGAGAAGGGAAAAACCTAGGCGAGGCTGTGGAGAAATGGATGGAACCCATGGAAGAATATTTTGACATCACAGGCTACAATGAGCGGAGCAAAATGGCTCTTGTGCCAGGCTGAAAATAGTGGAAACCACTAGAGTAGCATGGAGGAACCACTGCGACACCAACCGTCTGGATAGAAATCCTCGACTGACCTAAAAACCTATTTCAAAAAGAGATTTTGTCCCCCTGGATTTTTGGAAATCAAAATGAATGAATTCTTAGAGCTAAAGCAGGGAAGCAGAACCATCGAGGAATATCACCAGGCCTTTGCTCTTCTACTCAAATATTCACCACCTCTAGATGAAGAGCAACTCATGGCCAGGTTCATTTGGGGAATGAATGAACCCTTGGACACACTGGTCAAAAATGCCAAGCTAGTGTCCATGGTTGAAGCTGTTAGAATGGCGAAGGACTTTGCCAAAGGTTTCATCGTAAAAGTCCCGCCAAAGCCAGCTTTCTCATCCTTCAGACACCGAGAAGTTCTTCCAACTTTTTGCCTCCAAAGAGACACCAAGATCCTAACCAGAATGTGGAGACGGGAAGCTTTAGAAATGAAGGAAGACCTTTGCCCCGAAGTACATTCTTCGGAACTCCGACTCTCTCCAGAATGCAAAGAGAAGACCTTCGAAGTGAGAACAGATGCTTCGGATGTCAAGGACTAGTGCACCAGCTTAAGGATTTCCCCTCTCCTTCTGTGGGCCAAGGAAGCCGAGGTCCCAGAGTTCCAAGACAGACTCCTTCTTATCCGTCCAATTAGGGTCCCCTGCACTAGAATCAGGGAAATCCCAAGAGAACTCTAGCTCAGCCGTCTGCCCCCAGAGTAGCCTTAGAACTCCTTCCCAGAACTGGGATAACCAAAGAGAAAGAGTTTCGCCTCATCCATGAGAAGCATCAATTGAATAGAGAATTGGTCGTAGGAATGACCATTCTTTGGGGAGAGATTGCAGCAGCCAGAGCAGTCACAATTGCAGAAGTAGTGGAAGAGAAAAGAGGACAGATTTATGCTGCAATTGAAAATGTAAGATTCCTCCCTCAACCCCTTTTTGATGTCTAGCATATTCCCCTGTAATCAATTCCTTTTCTGAAATATAAGAGATCTTGTTTGTGGCTGTTTTAACCTAGAGAGAGAAAATATTCTAGAGAGAGAATATTCAGATTTTGAATATTTTTGGATAGAAAAATATCTCACCTTATTAAAATGAATCCCCCTGAAACAGAAATTCAGAAAGAATTTTCCAATGTGCAATTGGAATTAATTGGAAATAGGTATAAAGAACCTTAGTCTAAGGGTCTAGATTTTCAGAAATTTTTGGATTATGGTCCAATTAAGGTTCCTATGGGCCAATAGCATCAATCCATGTGTAGGGAGGAGATAAATCCAATTTGTAAAAGAAGATACCCAAAAATGAGTAAATGCTCACATAAGATGAAGAGTTGAAAATGTACA
Organism: Cibotium barometz; assembly: GCF_041138505.1. Taxonomy (NCBI): domain Eukaryota; kingdom Viridiplantae; phylum Streptophyta; class Polypodiopsida; order Cyatheales; family Cibotiaceae; genus Cibotium; species Cibotium barometz. The sequence continues at coordinate 40,318,846 of NC_141082.1, forward strand.
AGGTTTATTAGTAAAAAGCTATGAGCAATAAAATTTTGGCACATATGTAAGAAAGGGGAATTCTTTAAAGAAGGTGCATATTTCACATAAGATGAAGAGTTGAAAATGTACAAGGTTTATTAGTAAAAAACTATGAGCAATAAAATTTTGACACATATGTAAGGAAAGGGAGTTCTTTAAAGAAGATGCATATTTCACATAAGATGAAGAGTTGAAAATGTACAAGGTTTATTAGTAAAAAACTATGAGCAATAAAATTTTGACACATATGTAAGGAAGGGGAATTCTTTAAAGGAGGTGCATATTTCACATGCTTGAATGAGTTTTAAACTCAAAAATAATGTGATATTTTTATCTCTCATCTCTCTTGAACCAAACCAAATCAAAATGGAACCAAACCGAATCAAAAAGTAACCAAACTAGGTCCAAATCAAGTCCAAATTCAACCAAACTGACTTGAAAAATTCTAGAATCAGTTTGCTTGGTTAGGAGCTCAATTTTTCCTATAAATAGAAGCCTCCCCTTGTTGAAAAAAACATAGTGTCTTATGCATTGTTACTCTACTCCACCTAAGCCAAGAACTGTGAATTCTTTAATAATTCACTAGTTTTTGATACTTCTCTCTTTCTTCAATCCCCATTGGTGGCTCCATCAACATACTAAACCAATTGATTGGTTGGGGGCCTCTACCGCGTGAACAAAGAATCAAGCAAATTATAAGATAAGTATAGTGAATTTTGATCTTTTCTATAGTTTCTCAATGATTCTCTCTTCTCAACCCCTCTCAAGCTTGAGAAGCTTAATTGGTATGGTTTTTGAAATGCTATTGAAGTTAATTAATTAATGATAGTAAAGAATTACATAAAATTCTATTTATATTTTAATTCTAATGGTTTTTCTCTCTCTCACTTAAGAAATGGTCATACTCATGACCCTTTTCAATCCAAATGAAGCTTTTCAGAAGGCTTTTCCTTAATCCAAGATTAAGCTAAGCTTGAGGCCAAATTAATGGCTTTTTTCTATGCTTTTAGTTTATATATATTGATGATTCAATCCATTATGGATTGATGATCCAATTAGAGACCATTCTAATTATTTCCTTAATGATAAGCTTTATCCCTTAGAAAAAAAATTGAGATTTATCAGTCATAATAGCGGAACTATGGCAAAATTTTTATAGAAATTACGCATAAAATAATTTCATTCAAAGCATAAAAAGGGGACTTCCTACCATATTCTAGGAACTATCATCCTAGATTAATGAAAAGAATTTTATTATGCATGGAGATGTGGATGTTTGCATGTAGATGTAGATGTATGGATGTGAGTGTGAATGTGGAGGTGGATGTATGCATGGAGATGTGGATGTATGCATGTAGAAGTAGATGTATAGATGAGGATGTAAATGGAGATGTGGATGGATGCATGTAAATGTAGATGTATAGATGTGGATGTGAATGGAGATGTGGATGTATGCATGTAGATATAGATGTATAGATGTGGATGTGGATGTATGCATGTAGATGTAGATGTATAGATGTAGATGTGAATGGAGATGTGGATGTATGCATGTAGATGTAGATGTATAGATGTGGATGTGAATGGAGATGTGGATGTATGCATATAGATGTAGATGTATAGATGTGGATGTGGATGTATGCATGTAGATGTAGATGTATAGATGTAGATGTGAATGGAGATGTGGATGTATGCATGTAGATGTAGATGTATAGATGTGGATGTGGATGTGGAGGTGGATGTATGCATGTAGATGTAGATGTGGATGTGGATGTGGAGGTGGATGTAGGCATGTAGATGTAGATGCATAGATGTGGATGTGAATGTGGAGGTGGATGTATGCATGTAGATGTAGATGTATGGAGGAGAATGTGAATGTGGATGTGGATGTATGCATAGAGATGTGGATGTATGCATGTAGATGTGAATGTACGCATATAGATGTGGATGTATGGATGTGAATGTGCATGTAGATGTGGATGTATGGATGTGGATGCATGAATGTGCATGTAGATGTGGATGTGAAAATAGATGTATGGATGTAGATGTGGATGTATGGATGTGAATGTAGATGTGGATGTAGATGTGAATGTAGATGTGGATGTGGATATATGTATGGATGTGAATATATGATATGTGATGTGAAGGAATCTGAAGTGATGAGATGGAAAATGATGTGATGGGATGAGTATACATATAAATGGAATATGGAATAAGTAATGTGGATTGATGAGGGATAATGTGAAAAAATGAAAGTTAAAATAGAAACTGTATTATAAACTGTTTGTAAATGCTGTTTGTAAATGACTGTTTTATGTCAAGAATGTTGGGGGAGCATTTTGACCATCTTGTGATTAAGGTCGTGGAGACCTAACTGATAAAGTTGCAACTGCTGTGATGGAGAGTCAATGAAGGACGTCTCGCGTAGCAAGGTCGGCCGAGGTCTTGACCAGCCTCGGTGCGATTAAAATGGTGAGCTTCTGGTACGGTGGATGAGGGGCCAAGGAAGCGGCCTATGAGTGAAGCGCTAGGTCACCTGCGAGAAGGATCCTAGAGGGTGCTGACCATACGGTGCTCGGGCTCTGGGTCGCCTAGGATACCCACGCGTGCGTCGAGGAAGATATTGGAACAAGAGTAGGAGTTGTTTTCTGAAATCGAGCATGGATCTGGTTGATTGACCTTGCTGGTCTTCAATGGATGAGTCCATGGCTCTTTATATGGATCTGTTGGTTGATCTTGCTGATCTTCAACGAGAGTCCATCTTGATAAGTGATTATATTGCCGAGTATTATGGGCTAGGGATTAGGAAACGGCCCCTGAGTGGACAGGTGGTGAGCGTCCTAGTTGCCAATGATGCCATAGATACTTTGATGAAGGAATGATGGGAAAATTAAGAATCAACTGGATAAATTGGAAGATGGTGATCAGTGATACTATGGTTTTATTAAAGGATTGTTTTAAACTGGTTGAATCTGTGAAAAGGTAATTTCATATTGGGTGTGTGAGTGGTGTGACTAGTTTTATTTTTGCATGAACATCCGGCTAGGGGGCCTTGGAACTCTTTTCCTTGGTACCCGGGACAAAACCTAACCAAATTCTTAATTGGATCCCATCACTACAGTGGTTGGGCGGTTGGCTAACCCATGGGATCGGATGGGGTTAGGCTGGACTGATGGATCCGTAAATCGAGATTCAAACTTTTGTTTTTACGATAGATAAAATAAATCCCGGACAGTAACTGTTCTATGGATAGGAATCAACGGATGTGCCTCTTGAATGGGGAAAAAAGCGTTGATCCCAATGATCCAAGTGCAAGTTTCTTCCTTGATCTGACCAAGTATCTTATAGATGTAATTAGATCAGCTCGATCAGAAATGATCTTGACTACGTTAGAGTAAAAAGTTATCCTGGTGGAATCGCCCGTGCTTTTCGGTAAAGGAAGTTTTTCCGGGTTCGGTTTTGGAACAACCGACGGATTAGTCTCTTATCCGGATATCCGTGGGTGAGGCCCCGAATGTGGGACCCCTGTCCCGCGCGAGAAGTGCTACTTCCGCTGCTAGTATCCCGAATCTGTTGCTCATTGGGAACAGGGATCTTACAGTTGGTATCAGAGCATTGGTTAATAAAGATCAACTGAGAAGACAAATATGTCAAAAATTTATCTAGAAAGACAAAAAGGTTATAATTGTGTGATATAATTCATACAATTTGATATTCAAACTGAAACTCGTAATTTGGTAATTGAGTCTTCAAATGGAAGTACTGCAATTATATAGAATCTCTGACTTGCTTAAGGCCTAGACATGATGGTATTTACCTTATAATTCCAAGGGCCATGACTACCGTATATACCGAGAGTATAACTGCAACTCTTTACTGACAGTTTATACGAGTAAATCTAAGACTTGAAATTATAAGCGTTAATGCTATCCAGATGATAATTTCGAATGTGATTGATATGATTTTTAATTCTGTTTGAGAATTGATGAATTGATTTGGATTCTGATTGAAAATTCTGATTGAAAAATGATGATTTTTAAAAATTAGTTGAAATATAATGAAACCACAATGAGGGGGAATGGGACGAGTCCCTGTGATGATATTCATAACTAGAATGATGATAATGAATTCAGCAAATCACTATGAGATTAGTGGGTTGTGCTGTCAGATTGCTACTGTTAATACTTGACCGGTAGATCAAGTTAAGGGATGTCAAATTGAGAACTTGCTTGACTGAAATTTCCATGGAGGAATGTTCCGAAGGAAACTTTTCGGTCTAATGGATCATTATCATGTTAAAGATATGAATGATATGATCTGAATGAATTGTTATTTAATGATGAGTTCTATATAAGGGATATTTATCCGAGTGTTCTGTTGGGTTGACCAGAATATAAGGAACCTTAGAATAAAATTGGATCTTAAGAAAAAGAGCGGTCCTCTACCTTGCGAGATGAGGACATCTCGCACTTTTTAAGTGGGGTAGAATGTAAGATTCCTCCCCAGCCTTCGAGGTATACAGGAGTAAGAATCTCCCTTTCTGATCTTATAATTATTCCCTCTCTAAAATAAAAGAAAGTTTCTGTTTAAAAAATAAAGACCCTTTCCCTAGAATACTTCTCAGGAGTCCCACCTGTTTTAAGGATTTAGAACAATGAGTTCAGAAGTGAGAATCGTTGTTTTGGATACCAAGGTTTTGGTTTTCATTCGAGTACGGCCCAAAAGAAGTTCTTTATCTCTTGGGGAGTATAAGAAGTTATCCCCCAGATATTGTGACCCTTATATCTGAACTCAATGAAAGTAGGTGACTTAGCCTACAAGCTTCTTTTATCTCCTCATCTCAAAATTCTTAATGCCTTCTATAGAAAAATGTGTCAAACACAAATCATGGAAAGACGGTAAAACTTCAGTGGCAAGTTACCGTTGGCTTCTAGGTTACGCTAGCTCCTTCCTTTATATAAGTCGTAACTTTTACTTGTCGCTCACAGTAAGCTTACTCCCATCAATCTCCTTTCTTTCTTAATCTCCTTCATGGCTTGGCAACAGGAATTAGTTTTATCCCTGATGATTTCTCACCTTCAAGACGCAAGAGAGTCTGTGAAGAAAGACTTTATAGAACAGTATGAGCGCTCACTTTTTCCTCACCTAGGAACTTCAGTAGCTCAGACCAAATGGCGGACCTATCAAAACATAACTAGGATAACACCCTGGGGTCAGGAGTACTTTCGTAACAATGTTCACTTGGCCATGGTTATTGAAGCTTTGGGTTTGGGTCCCCGATACTACTGCGTCATGAGATCAAGGCATCTTGGGTTTTCTGAGCGGGTCTTCTTACTAGCGTGTTTTCTTCCTCATGAGAAGATATGCCTTTATCCCGTTTTTGGCTTGCCTCTCAGAGGTCCTTTTGTTAGATCACCTCATACCACTGAGATAGGTGCGGCAATAACCAGTAGAATCATTCCCATAGATGAGTTACACTATACTTGTGCAGCTTGTGAGTGCTGCTTTTGTGATGGACGGGCTTATGGAAGTGTAAAGAGTTCTTCTATCTTTACTGTATAAGTTCCGAGAATGAATAAAGTTTAAATCTTGTTCTTATCTTGCTTTCTTTAAGACTTTTCTTGGTGGTTAATCTTGATTAAATTTTTTCTCTAAGTCTCATATTCGTGCATCTTGCGAAATTATCCCAGTCTGCGAGATGAGGATATCTCGCATTTTTTAAGTGGGGTAGAATGTAAGATTTCTCCCCCAACCCCTTTTTGATGTCTAGCATATTCCCCTGTAATCAATTCCTTTTCTGAAATATAAGAGATCTTGTTTGTGGCTGTTTTAACCTAGAGAGAGAAAATATTCTAGAGAGAGAATATTCAGATTTTGAATATTTTTGGATAGAAAAATATCTCACCTTATTAAAATGAATCCCCCTGAAACAGAAATTCAGAAAGAATTTTTCAATGTGCAATTGGAATTAATTGGAAATAGGTATAAATAACCTTAGTCTAAGGGTCTAGATTTTCAAAAAAATTTGGATTATGGTCCAATTAAGGTTCCTATGGACCAATAGCATCAATCCATGTGTAGGGAGGAGATAAATCCAATTTGTAAAAGAAGATACCCAAAAATGAGTAAATGCTCACATAAGATGAAGAGTTGAAAATGTACAAGGTTTATTAGTAAAAAACTATGAGCAATAAAATTTTGACACATATGTAAGGAAGGGGAATTCTTTAAAGAAGGTGCATATTTCACATAAGATGAAGAGTTGAAAATGTACAAGGTTTATTAGTAAAAAACTATGAGCAATAAAATTTTGACACATATGTAAGGAAGGGGAGTTCTTTAAAGAAGGTGCATATTTCACATAAGATGAAGAGTTGAAAATGTACAAGGTTTATTAGTAAAAAACTATGAGCAATAAAATTTTGACACATATGTAAGGAAGGGGAATTCTTTAAAGGAGGTGCATATTTCACATGCTTGAATGAGTTTTAAAGGAGGTGCATATTTCACATGCTTGAATGAGTTTTAAACTCAAAAATAATGTGATATTTTTATCTCTCATCTCTCTTGAACCAAACCAAATCAAAATGGAACCAAACCGAATCAAAAAGTAACCAAACTAGGTCCAAATCAAGTCCAAATTCAACCAAACTGACTTGAAAAATTCTAGAATCAGTTTGCTTGGTTAGGAGCTCAATTTTTCCTATAAATAGAAGCCTCCCCTTGTTGAAAAAAGCATAGTGTCTTATGCATTGTTACTCTACTCCACCTAAGCCAAGAACTGTGAATTCTTTAATAATTCACTAGTTTTTGATACTTCTCTCTTTCTTCAATCCCCATTGGTGGCTCCATCAACATACTAAACCAATTGATTGGTTGGGGGCCTCTACCGTGAACAAAGAATCAACCAAATTATAAGATAAGTATAGTGAATTTTGATCTTTTCTATAATTTCTCAATGATTCTCTCTTCTCAACCCCTCTCAAGCTTGAGAAGCTTAATTGGTATGGTTTTTGAAATGCTATTGAAGTTAATTAATTAATGATAGTAAAGAATTACATAAAATTCTATTTATATTTAATTCTAATGGTTTTTCTCTCTCTCACTTAAGAAATGGTCATACTCATGACCCTTTTCAATCCAAATGAAGCTTTTCATAAGGCTTTTCCTTAATCCAAGATTAAGCTATGCTTGAGGCCAAATTAATGGCTTTTTTCTATGATTTTAGTTTATGTATATTGATGATTCAATCCATCCAATTAGAGACCATTCTAATTATTTCCTTAATGATAAGCTTTATCCCTTAGAAAAAAAATTGAGATTTATCAGTCATAATAGCGGAACTATGGCAAAATTTTTATAGAAATTACGCATAAAATAATTTCATTCAAAGCATAAAAAGGGGACTTCCTACCATATTCTAGGAACTATCATCCTAGATTAATGAAAAGAATTTTATTATGCATGGAGATGTGGATGTTTGCATGTAGATGTAGATGTATGGATGTGAGTGTGAATGTGGAGGTGGATGTATGCATGGAGATGTGGATGTATGCATGTAGAAGTAGATGTATAGATGAGGATGTAAATGGAGATGTGGATGGATGCATGTAAATGTAGATGTATAGATGTGGATGTGAATGGAGATGTGGATGTATGCATGTAGATGTAGATGTATAGATGTGGATGTGGATGTATGCATGTAGATGTAGATGTATAGATGTAGATGTGAATGGAGATGTGGATGTATGCATGTAGATGTAGATGTATAGATGTGGATGTGAATGGAGATGTGGATGTATGCATGTAGATGTAGATGTATAGATGTGGATGTGGATGTATGCATGTAGATGTAGATGTATAGATGTAGATGTGAATGGAGATGTGGATGTATGCATGTAGATGTAGATGTATAGATGTGGATATGGATGTGGAGGGGGATGTATGCATGTAGATGTAGATGTGGATGTGGATGTGGATGTGGAGGTGGATGTAGGCATGTAGATGTAGATGCATAGATGTGGATGTGAATGTGGAGGTGGATGTATGCATGTAGATGTAGATGTATGGAGGAGAATGTGAATGTGGATGTGGATGTATGCATAGAGATGTGGATGTATGCATGTAGATGTGAATGTACGCATATAGATGTGGATGTATGGATGTGAATGTGCATGTAGATGTGGATGTATGGATGTGGATGCATGAATGTGCATGTAGATGTGGATGTGAAAATAGATATATGGATGTAGATGTGGATGTATGGATGTGAATGTAGATGTGGATGTGGATATATGTATGGATGTGAATATATGATATGTGATGTGAAGGAATCTGAAGTGATGAGATGGAAAATGATGTGATGGGATGAGTATACATATAAATGGAATATGGAATAAGTAATGTGGATTGATGAGGGATAATGTGAAAAAATGAAAGTTAAAATAGAAACTGTATTATAAACTGTTTGTAAATGCTGTTTGTAAATGACTGTTTTATGTCAAGAATGCTGGGGGAGCATTTTGACCATCTTGTGATTAAGGTCGTGGAGACCTAATTGATAAAGTTGCAACTGCTGACGGAGAGTCAATGAAGGACGTCTCGCGTAGCAAGGTCGGCCGAGGTCTTGACCAGCCTCGGTGCGATTAAAATGGTGAGCTTCCGGTACGGTGGATGAGGGGCCAAGGAAGCGGCCTATGAGTGAAGCGCTAGGTCACCTGCGAGACGAAGGATCCTAGAGGGTGCTGACCATACGGTGCTCGAGCTCTGGGTCGCCTAGGATATCCACGCGTGCGTCGAGGAAGATATTGGAACAAGAGTAGAAGTTGTTTTCTGAAATCGGGCATGGATCTGGTTGATTGACCTTGCTGGTCTTCAATGGATGAGTCCATGGCTCTTTATATGGATCTGTTGGTTGATCTTGCTGATCTTCAACGAGAGTCCATCTTGATAAGTGATTATATTGCCGAGTATTATGGGCTAGGGATTAGGAAACGGCCCCTGAGTGGACAGGTGGTGAGCGTCCTAGTTGCCAATGATGCCATAGATACTCTGATGAAGGAATGATGGGAAAATTAAGAATCAACTGGATAAATTGGAAGATGGTGATCAGTGATACTATGGTTTTATTAAAGGATTGTTTTAAACTGGTTGAATCTGTGAAAAGGCAATTTCATATTGGGTGTGTGAGTGGTGTGACTAGTTTTATTTTTGCATGAACATCCGGCTAGGGGGCCTTGGAACTCTTTTCCTTGGTACCCGGGACAAAACCTAACCAAATTCTTAATTGGATCCCATCACTACAGTGGTTAGGCGGTTGGCTAACCCATGGGATCGGATGGGGTTAGGCTAGACTAATGGATCCGTAAATCGAGATTCAAACTTTTGTTTTTACGATAGATAAAATAAATCCCGGATAGTATCTGTTCTATGGATAGGAATCAACGGCTGTGCCTCTTGAATGGGAAAAAAAGCGTTGATCCCAATGATCCAAGTGCAAGTTTCTTCCTTGATCTGACCAAGTATCTTATAGATGTAATTGGATCAGCTCGATCAGAAATGATCTTGACTACGTTAGAGTAAAAAGTTATCCTGGTGGAATCGCCCGTGCTTTTCGGTAAAGGAAGTTTTTCCGGGTTCGGTTTTGGAACAACCGACGGATTAGTCTCTTATCCGGACATCCGTGGTGGGTGAGGCCCCGAATGTGGGACCGCTGTCCCGCGCGAGAAGTGCTACTTCCGCTGCTAGTATCCCGAATCTGTTGCTCGGTGGGAACAGGGATCTTACAGAAAACCAAGGGCCAAATCGTTAATTCTCCGTCATCAATACTCCAGCTCAGTATCAGGGTAAGCCTTTTAAGCTTTTGATTTATTCAAGCATTACTCATTCTTTCATTTTCCCTGGATGCTTGCGTAAGCTAGTCTTAGATCAGAAATCAGGGAAACCTATGCAAGTTGAATTGGCAAGTGAGAAGATTCTTTTCACTCACCTTCAAACATATTGTATTCAGTTCAATCTAGATGGGAATTTAACTGACTGATAGTTCAGAGTTATACCTTTGGGAGTTTTTGACGGGATCCTTGGAATGGATTGGCTCCACAAAAATGAAGGTAACATTCACTGTCATAATGGAACCATTTCCTTCCGTGACCTTCACGGAAACAAAGTTCAAGGAACTGGAATTTCAGGATCCCCAAGTCTACAGTTAGTAAAGGCTTCTAAGTTACTAAAAGGACTTAGAAAGAAGCAGCGCATTTATCTTGTCAAAATGAATCCGGTAGAATCAAAGTTAAAAGCTAAAGATCTTGAATGGTTAAGTGATTATGATTATTTATTCCCAGCAGAGCTAACAGAGATGCCTCCAATTTAGGAAGTAGATCATGTGATAGAATTAACCCCCGGAGCTCAGCCAGTATAGCCCTGCGCACGTACAAAATGCCAATTTCCTGAAGCAATTGAACTCAAGAAACAGCTTAGACAGCTGTTAGAACAAGGGTTTGTAAGACCCAGTGTTTCACCTTGGGGTGCGCCAGTTCTCTTTCAGAAAAAGAAAGATGGAACGCTAAAACTCTGTGTGGACTACAGAGATCTAAATCAGCCCGACAGTTAAGAATAAGTATCTTATCCCCAGAATTGATGAGCTTCTGGATAGACTAAGTGAAGCCCAGATCTTCACAAAGATAGATCTCAAAACTAGGTATTATCAGATCAGGATTAATGAGCAAGATTTCCCGAAGACAGCCATCAATACTCGGTATGGGCATTATGAATTCACTGTCATGCCGTTTGGATTGACAAATACCCCAGCTACATTCAATCACCCAGATCTAGTTACAAAGAAAGTAGGTGAATTAGCCTATGAGCTTCTTCTACCTCCTCATCTCAAAGTACATAATGTTAGGCTTCTTAAAAAGTATGTACCAAGCCCGAATCATGTGCTTGATGATGATGAAATCTTAACTTCTTCAACCCAAGGGCAAATGGAACTCCAACCTAAAGAAATCCTTGATGTTTGAGAAAAGATTCTCAGGAACAGAATTCTGAGAGAATTAAATGGAAGTTCTATCCTTTTGAAGATGCCACCTGGGAGAAAGAAGCCGATTTGTTGCGAGATTACTCCCAGTTTTTGCGAGATGAGGACATCTCACATTTTTCAAGTGGGAGAGAATGTAAGATTCCTCCCCAACCTCTCAAGATGTCCAGCATCTTCCCCCTGTAATCGAATCCCTCTTCAGAAATATAAAAGATCTTGTTTCTACCTTTTTTGACCTAGAGAGAGAAAATATTATAGAGAGAGAATATTCAGATTTTGAATATTTTTGGATGGAAAAATATCTCTTCTTATAATTTTGAGTTATAACATGTGTAACCTGTAAATTTTCTCAATGGATTGCTTTCAAAGTTAAAGTTTAAAGAGGAGTGTGTGCGTATCTGTTTTCTAAAGCAAAAGTTAAGAAAGGCATTCAATTATGGGTGGGTGAGTACTTGTTTGGTTCTACTATTCCAGTGGTTGGGCAGTGGCTAATCCATGGGCCGGTTGAGGTTAGGCTGGAATGAGTAGAGTCTTAAAAATAAAATTGATTAATAAGAATACGCTTAGAACTCGAGTAGTTAATTAGAATCCTAAAGACTTCTCTAAAGAATAAATCAACGGCTGTGCCTGATTCAATCAGGAAAAAAGTGTTAATTCCTTTAAGTTCAGTCTGTAATAGTTTCCCTTCTATCTGGTTTATTCAGATGAACGTTAGTTCAGTACCTTGACCTCGTTAGAAAAATTCATTAATAAAATAAAAATTGTATGGGAAATTTTCCTGGTTCTGGTTTTCGGAAGGACCACCAGCTTAGTCTCATACTCGGACATTCGAGGGCGAGGCCTCGAGTGAGAAACCCTGCCCCGTGCAAGAGAGATCTACTTCCGCTGCTACCATCTGAGAATCCGGTGCGCAGAGGGGGTAAAGAGATCTCACACTTGTATAAGGAGTCTACATTTTGAAGGAAGTAAACTAAAAGCACGGCTGTAGCTCATAAGCAAAATCAGATCAAGCTCTTCTAGGGCTAGTTAGAAATTAGTACAAGCTTCCAACACTACAAATATCAAACCATTTGATGCAATATATACGACGCGAAAGAAGCTAAAGACCAGTCATTGAGAAGACTAATGAAAATCAGTTGTTTCTTGTGTTTTTGAGCTGATTCACCTATTCTAATATTTGATGCTCATTAAGGGCAAGAATCTAAGGTAAAAAAACCCTTCAATGGTTGCTTCCACATGCTCAATTTCATCCTCCACTTTTCATCTCTGTCAATCACAATGATTAGCACTTAATCACTAGCATTATGTCATTTAGTAGAAATTGAGCTTAATCAAAGATAAAATTGAAAAATTAGAGTGCTATTCCATTGTGGGAAACTCTTTGTTGTATCAAAATTAATCTCAACCACTTGTATTGCCCAAACTTAAGTCATTCTTTCACCGCATTTAGTTTATCTCTAGTATATAGTTTGCAAATCAATTGAAAAAGGGTTAGAGACTACCGAAGCACTAAAATCGAGGCTCAAGGTAAGACCCTCTTCTCGTCATGGAGCATGTCAAAGTCTTCTTAAGATTTAATGGTGATGGTTTTTTTACAAGGCAAAGCAAGACCATGTACTTGATTATGCGTAAGGGGCTCTAGTTCCTTATTGAGAAAGATATCAAGCAACAAATTAGTGCATTAAAGAAAATCATTTACGAAGATGAATCTATTGCCGTATTAAAAAGTGTTAACAAAGAACCTTATGAATCACTTATTACTACACTTAAAAATGTGCCCAACACTAAACTTGAAGATGTAGAATCATCTCTCATTGAACAAGAATCAAAATTCAAGGATAAAGAATCATTCAAATCACATTCAAGTGAGCAAGAACTGTATACAAAGGGTAGGAGATTTCAAATCACAAATCAATCACAACATCTCAACTTCCAAGATGATGTCACTATGGAAAACTTGGTCATACCAAGAATGAATGTCGCAATAAAGATGAACCAAAGCTTTTTTGTGACTATTGTGAAAAAATTGGTCACCTAGAAAAAGATTGCTATCACAACACAAAAAGAATCAAGAAAACTACATCAAGGCCAAAGCTACCCTAGCTAAGGCAAGCTAAGGCGCGCTCTTCTAGAGAAAGAACCAAAGCTACCCTAGCCAAAGCTACCCTAGCCAAAGCTACCCTAGCTAAGGCGCGCTCTTCTAGAGAAAGAACCATTGTTCTTTTCACCCCTCTTGTCTCTAAAAAAAAGTGTGATGTAATTAGCCTTTGAGTCCATATGATGCACTAAAGCTAAAATTAATAGCCAAAGTACATATAATGCCAAATTAGCATAAGGGCCAAATTAGCCTAGCACAAGGGGAGAGAAAGGAAGAGTGAAAGCCTAAAAATTGTACCCAGTATAGCATTAAGGGGGGGTGTTGAAATGAGTGATGCTAGAGTTTGATCAGAAAGATCCAAATCAGGTGATGCTCACCCTACTCACCTTCTTTGAAGGAAATTTGAGAACGCGGTGGTACATGCTTCCTATAGAAACACAAACCATAGAGATGATCAAAGCGATAGGCTCTCTTGAGAAGCTTCTACTCATGAAATTTTTTGGAGAAGCAATTGATGAGAAGGATCATTATAAAAATCAATTTTGGAGAATGAAGTATTGTGATCTAACAAGAATCAACGAATATTGGGATAATATTCAAGGGCAACTATGGAATGATCCTATGGCCAATAACTTTTACATAAACTCTTATCCAAAGTAGTTATCAGAAAAGGTTGTTAAAGATCTTCAAACCATAGAAGCTGAAGCAGGTAACATAGGTTTTGAGCAACTTCAAAACATTACATTTGGAGAAGTGCATAGGCACATCCTCCTCACTCTCCAAAAAATGTGCAGAGATAAAGGGCAGCAAAAATGATGAAGAGTTATAATGAAAGAGCAAACCTTCCACTAAGCTTTGTGATATCTAGAATGAATCTAGAAACTATGGATGCAAGTTTGGAATGGAAAGTTGCTCTTGTAAGAAGTAAGATAAGGCAAAACAAAAGGCCTCTAAAGGACACAAAAGGTTTCTCAAAAGAAAACCATTTAGAAGAGTCTTTAGAAAGAAAGCAATAAGTACAGGGGATCATGCTTTCTCTGTGGCAAGAAAGGTCACTATGCCAAATATTTCCCTAAGGTAAGTAAAAGCAAAGTAAAGGATCTCCTCACAGAAAATCCAGTGTATGAATTGAGTTAAAAAGATTTAGAACTTGCTGGAGATATCTTCGTGGACGTCTTCATGAACTTATCAGGCTTAGAAGAGAACCAAGTCCTCCACCGTCATCTATAGAGGATTAATCCTCCTCCAACTTTGGAGAAGAACTAGACAAAACTATCAGAATCAATGCTTTCAGAACTGAACCTCAACTTCTTGGTTCTAAAAAGCAAAAATGGAAGCAAATTGAGCATCAACAGGGAAGAAAATGCATACATTGGAAACAAAAGGAGTACCAGGAGGGAAGTACTGGTGGACACCCTCAGCGCGATCATGGTGGAAACAATAATAATCGCCACTGGGAAACACTTGATTAAATGAAGAAGAAGAATTCCTCTACAACAACTGATCTTACAAATAGCTTGAAGAACTACTGCGACAATCAGAGGACTCAGAGAAAGAGGAACGTTCTAAAAAGAAGAAGAATCATCTCACCCTACAGTAGGTAGTAGAAATAACAAAGGGATTTTCTTGGAGCAGAGATGAATCTCCACCCAGACTGCCAGTCAAGGCAAAAGGCAAACTCCAAAGCAACACAAAAGAAGTGACAAAGCTTAAAGCAAAATTGGTTGAACAATCATAATAATTGAGACATGTGACCTACTACTACAACCAGGCCATAATAGATAATCAATCATCTGCCCAGGATATTATGCAAAAGGAACATCTTCAGAATCAAGATTAGAAAGGGACATTATGAAGATCTGAAGATAAAAGGGGGCGCTTCCCTTACAAGCAGCCCTATCAAGAAGGTAGTTGAGATACCGAACAAAGAGGATTCTACAGAGGCGTTCTTCAACATAGAAAGACAAAGGTATGCTACATAAATCAATGCTATGCATAAAAAGTATCTAACCCTTTGCTCCAAGGACCCCCTTGCCAGATGGAAAAGATCAAAATTTGAATTCAAGCTACCACTTAAAGAAGGAGTCACTCTGACCAAAGCCTCTCACCCTGGAATGAATCCTAATGATCTTGAAGATTGCAAGAGCCTTATCCAAGAAATGTGCCAAAGGATTGATCAAAGAAGCAGATTCAGTCTGGTCCTCTCCTGCTTTCTTTCTCAACAATCATAATTAAATCAAAAGAGGGAAAAAGAGAATGGTGATAGACTACATGAATTTGAACCAGCATCTGATAGATAAAAGGTATCCTATCCCCAACAAGAACAATCTGATGAGGTCAATGGTTCTCTCAGTTGGACATGAAGTCCTATTTTCATCAAATCAGGATTGTCGAGAAAGACAAACATAGAACGATATTTGTAGTTCCATAGGGACAATTTAATGGAAAGTAATGCCATTCCAATTAAAGAATGCACAAGGGAATTCCAAAGATGCATCGACTCAGTATTCAGGAAATTTAGGTTTAATTTTCTCAAAATGTCTCAAAGAACACCTTGAGCACTTGGAACAAGTCTTTAATGAACTTCATAAATCTAGATTTATGATTTCTAAAAGAAGTCTTCATATGTTTCTTTAGAAGATAATTGTTTTAGGAGTAACAGTCTATTTGGGACAGATAATTCCCTAGGAACATGTTATACAGAAGATCTGTAGTTTTCTCAAAAAGTTTTCGGATGTCAAGGTTGCACAAATGTTCCTTGGATGTCTCAACTATGTATCTTGGATCTACCCCCTCAACTTCTCCAAACATCGGCAACCTCTCCAAAAGTTCTTGACTCACAAATCCGAATGGACTAGCAAATAGACATAAGTGGTGGGTGGTTGCAAGATGAGGTTATCTAGTTTTGTTTAGTGGCCGCCCTTGGCTTTAGCCTGAAAATAGGCATTTTTTCAAGAAGAATAGCCAATCTCTCCTAGTTAGCCAAGGAGTTTCACTTCAAGGTCCAAACACCTAAAGCTATAATTTAATCGAATATCCAATGATTGAAAATCCCCTTTGATTTGGGAACCAAAATTGTATACATGCCCTATTTATCGGAGGTTTGGATAGGTACACTAAATGTGAGTAAATTGCCTATAACTTTTACATTATTAGTCATATGATGTTACCACTTTGCATATCACAAATTCAAATAACATAGAGCTTAACTTGATTTATCGAGTAATTTTTTATGTGTTCTACTATTCTCTATATTATTTCAAAGGCATTAGAATTGTTAAAAAACATACTACTTTGTCCTCCCACCACATCTACCATTTAAAATGCTCGATTGGTATGGATCTAGCGATGATTAGATTGGGGAATATTAGTAGAATGTGGGTCTAAGGTAAAAGTACAAGTCTAACGGTTTGTTTTTTGTAGATTTACTTTGGAAAATTTGTTATGACTTTAAAAGGCCCATTAAATCAATTGTAATTTAATTCTAGAAAATAAAATATTGAATCTTTCAATATAAAAACTCTAGAGATCAATATACCTATGCCTTGAATTTATTAAAAATAATTTGGCATAATTTGAGTATGGGAAGGTCCATTTTTAATCCTCCCAATTGAAAATTCTCATATTGTGTCCACTCTCCTCTTTTCAAGTCTAAAACCAATCCTAGTTAAGTTTGGAAATCTAGGCTTGATAATCTTCAAAGCCTAGATATCATGCCATTTGTGAGGCTTGGGTAGGCACAAATCTTATATATGCATGCCACTTTATGTCCACATCAGCTTCGAGAGGATCCACATAGGCACCTTGCCACCTCTACCCTCCATGTCAACATGGTCAACCTAGTTGACTCCCCACCTCATCATCCTAGTTATCATTAATGCCACATCTTCTTGCCACCTTTGCATGCCACCTCACACTTGGTGACATGGCATGCCACATCATGAAATTGCCACATTAACCATAATAGTGCCACATGGCAAGAAAATGTCACGAGTCATGCATGCATGTGACACGTGACACCTCCTTCCCACCTTCCCATTTTTTTCAAAAACATATTTTTTAAAAAGTTGATTTAGTATATTTTTAGTATTTTTCAATATATATATATATTAAATAATAAAATATATATAAATTTAAAAATAATATTATTTATCTAATTCTAAAATAAAATCCTTCAAAATTAGTGATTTTAAATTTTTTTATATTAATAAGTTTATGTTATTTAATTTTTAAAATTTAATATTTTTTGAAAATATTTTATGTGTAGGATAAACCTTTGAATAAAATTTAAAAAAAATACATTATTAAAAAAATACAGTTATATAATTATTAAAAAAAGATATATTTATATATCTAGTAATGATAAATATTTAGACTTATAAATATATATTATTAATAATATTAATTTTTAAGTGGATAATAGTTTATCTTTATGTTTATCTTAATTATCTAATCAATCTTAGATAGGAAATCCAATGATATTTGAAGTGGATAACCTATTTTTCCTATATAATCACACATCTTTAGTAATTCCCACACTTATCTCTAGTACTATCCCATCATTGAGCCTTAATAAATTTTTCTCTCTTAGCTTCCTTGAGAATGGGTTCTCAAAGTCGTAGGAGTCAGAAACATAATAGGACTAGACTTTCCCTCGTCCACCAAGTTCAAGAGGAGGAGAGGAAAAGGGTAGCTTGTAAGAGCAAGAGTAGTGGAGAGCACGTCAACACCTTCCATTGGCGATGATCCAACCTTGCTCCTCCTTTTCCACTTCCTCTCCCTATGCCTTCTTCCCTCCCACTACCCCTTAGTTTAGATAATCCACATGAACCTACCCTTCCTAAGCTCCCTTCTCTTCCACAAGAACCCACCCTCCCTCCTTTGGGCACCCCCATAATGTGGATAGGAAAGAACTATCAAAGTCAGGGGCGTATCATCCTTCCCATGTAATCTTCCAATCCTATTTCCAAGACCTCATGCCTTTATCACAAGCATGCATGCTTGATGCTTTGATTGATCTGCCCAACATGGCCAACTTCAGGGCACTTTTTGACATTAGAGGTTGAAGAGAGAGGAGAGCTAGCATGGCGGTGCTACAAAGTGTTCGTCCTTCCTATATAATTAACAAGAAGAGGAACTCTGTTAACGCTTTGGCTCCTCGACGGGCTATTGTGGAAGCCATAAGTAGCTCCCAAATGAAGGGTAAGGTGAGTGCCACATCTCGCATCCTTTCCATAGCACCACACGCACTTAGAGTTGGGTCTATTTAATAGCAAAGTTTAGATGCCAATGAGGTTGGTGCTTTGTGGGCGAGTAGTGGTCATGTAGCTAGGCATGATCGCCTACTAGATGAAATCAATAGAGCCTTGATAGAAAGTTTATGGGAGGAAAATTATCGTGCCTCACCAGTTTTCAAGGAAGCTTTGTGTAAGAGAGTAACAAGAGGAGTGTTCATTGAGCATGGTGCTTGCTTTCTTGAAATGACCCAAACAGAGTTGTATTCTCAGTTTGTGGCATGGTATCCAGAGCTTAAAATTGGACAAAAGTCATTTGAGGGGTGTAAGCCTTAGTTTTTGAAGTGCTCATGACACCGTGACACATGTTTTTGTCGCTACCATGTTGAGTTCCAAATTTTTTATGATGTGTTCCGTTCTCTTAGTGGGCATAGAGAGTTTCCTCATAGTCCTTGTGATTTCATCCACTCTCTTTTGTGTGCACGCATGGAGGATGCCCAGTTCCATAGGATGCCTTGTGTGGAGAGCAATTGCACATCATGTGGTTCACTTGCACATCTACAGATGGTATATCTTGATGCAAGTGACCCAGAGATAGTGCCATGGTGATGTTATGATTATGTGACACACCAGCTCCAGAGTGGAGGGCAGTCTAGCAAGTTACAACTTGTGGACAAACATACACCATGTTATCACTACACAGCCACATTTAGGCAGCAAATCTACCCCTATATACCACACCAGCTCCAGAGTGGAGGGCAGTCTAGCAAGTTACAACTTGTGGATAAACATACACCACGTTATCACTACACAGCCACATTTAGGCAGCAAATCTACCCCTATATACCACACAATCATTGTGCCAAGTGGTAGGATCGTCAGTTTCGAGCATGCCTGGTAGAGTTTCCTATTGGTGCGGTCGTCTCTGTGGTTGATTTTGCAGAGAAATACACCTTCTCATCTTTTCAAGAGATACAATCTGAGTATTACTTCTTGGAGCACGTAATGGTTATTTTTCATAATATTTTTTTCGTGTTCGAGGTATATTACTTATTTGATTTTTTCTGTCCTGATCGTCTCTCTTGCTTACCTCACCAGGTTGCTATTATGATCCACATTAGCTATCGACATGTAGAGGCCCATGTAGATGGGATAGCGAGTTCCCCCGAGATTCGTGTCATTATTCGAGAGTATCATTTCTATATCAGTGATGATCGTTCACATGATGCGCATTTTGTGCAACACTGTTTTCATCTCCATGACGATTTTTTAGGAGATTGTGAACACCCAGCCATTTGAAAATACAACCGGTCGTGAGTTATAGTTTTGAGAGACCAAAAAAATCCTTTAAAAACAATCCAAATCTAGCACCAAAAGAATCTTTGACGTGCCCAATAAAGTAGAACTTTAAAAAGAGACTTTTTTGCTTAACTTAAAACATACTTGCAAGTGATTCATTCGCTAAATTAAAAATTTACCAAATTTTTCACTATTTGATGTCTTAGTACAAGCCTATCAACTACAAAATCTTAGAATATTTCAAACAAAAAAACATGACAAAAAAGTTGCATTAGAGACTCACAACAAAGTACTTTTACCACACAACTTCAATGTCATGATTAAATTAATCTTCATTGATTAAAAAAACAAGTCTAATTACGAGACAATTCCTATAAATGCTTCAATAGTGACATTTGACCAATTTTTTGAACCAATCTCAAAACGCAAGCTCCTCAAAAAGATTTGTGATGCTAGTTTTGAATACAAACAAACGTTGTTCAAAACACTCTCAAAACCTAGAAATCCTTGAACACCCCCAATGAGGATTTATGTAAGATTCCTCCCCCAACCCCCTTTTTGATGTCTAGTATATTCTCCTGTAATCAATTCCTTTTCTGAAATATAAGAGATCTTGTTTGTGACTGTTTTAACCTAGAGAGAGAAAATATTCTAGAGAGAGAATATTCAGATTTTGAATATTTCTGGATAGAAAAATATCTCTTATAATTCAGATGAGCTCCCCTGAAACAGAAATTTAAAAAGAATTTTCCAATGTGCAATTGGAATTAATTGGAAATAGGTATAAAGAACCTTAGCCTAAGGGTCTAGATTTTCATAAATCTTTAGACTATGGTCCAATTAAGGTTCCTATGGGCCAATAGCATCAATCCATGTGTAGGGAGGAGATAAATCCAAATTGTAGAAGGTTTATTAGTAAAAAACTATATTAAAAATATGAGATATTTTGGGAATAATGATTTTATTATGACACATATGTAAGGAAGGGGAGTCTCTTAAATGCTCACATAAGATGAAGAGTTGAAAATGTACAAGGCTTATTAGTAAAAAACTATGAGCAATATTAAAATGATTCCATTATGACACATATGTAAGGAAGGGGAATTCTTTAAAGGAGGTGCATATTTCACATGCTTGAATGAGTTTTAAACTCATAAAAAAATTAAGATATTTCATCTCTCCTCTCTCCTCATTCAAGTCTAGTTCCAAAAAGTTAGCTTAATTGACCTAAAAATGGTCAAAAAGTGACCAAACTGACTTGGAAAATTCTAGAATCAGTTTGTTTGGTTAGGAGCTCAAATTTTCCTATAAATAGAAGCCTCCCCTTGTTGAAAAAAATATAGTCTCTTATGCTTGTTACTCTACTCCACCTAAGCCAAAATATATAGTCTCTTATGCTTGTTACTCTACTCCACCTAAGCCAAATTAGATAGAGTCTTATGCTTTGTTACTCTACTCCACCTAAGCCAAATTAGATAGTGTCTTATGCTTTGTTACTCTACTCCACCTAAGCTAAAATATATAGTGTCTTATGCCTTGTTACTCTACTCTACCTAAGCCAAGAGCTGTGAATTCTTTAATAATTCACTAGTTTTTGATACTTCTCTCTTTCTTCAATCCCCATTGGTGGCTCCATCAACATACTAAACCAATTGATTGGTTGGGGGCCTCTACCGTGAATAAAGAATCGAGCAAATTATAAGGTAAGTATATTGAATTTTGATCTTTTCTATAATTACTCAATGATTCTCTCTTCTCAACCCCTTTCAAGCTTGAGAAGTTTAATTGGTATGGTTTTCTTAATGCTATTGAAGTTAATTGGTGAATAGTAGTGAAGAGTTACATAATTTAGTAAATGCTATAGAAGTTAATTTCCACTTATATTTAAATTCTAATGGTTTTTATAATTGACCCAATTAGAGACCATTCTAATTGTTTTCTTAATGATCCAATTAGAGACCATTATGGATTGATGATCCAATTAGAGACCATTCTAATTATTTCTTTAATAATGAGCTTTATCTCTTAGAAAAAAAAATTGAGATTTATCAGTCATAGTAGCGGAGCTATGGCAAAATTTTTATAGAAATCACGCATAAAATAAATTCATTCAAAGCATAAAAAGAGGACTTCCTACCATATTCTAGGAACTATCATCCTAGATTAATTAAAAGAATTTTATTATGCATGGAGATGTGGATGTTTGCATGTAGATGTAGATGTATAGATGTAGATGTGGATGTGGAGGTGGATGGACGCATGTAGATGTAGATGTATAGATGTAGATGTGAATGGAGATGTGGATGTATGCATGTAGATGTAGATGTATAGATGTGGATGTGGATGTATACATGTAGATGTAGATGTATAGATGTAGATGTGGATGTGGAGGTAGATGGATGCATGTAGATGTAGATGTATAGATGTAGATGGGAATGGAGATATGGATGTATGCATGTAGATGTAGATGTATAGATGTAGATGTGGATGTGGAGGTGGATGGATGCATGTAGATGTAGATGTATAGATGTAGATGTGAATGGAGATGTGGATGTATGCATGTAGATGTAGATGTATGAAGGTGAATGTGAATGTGGATGTGGATGTATGCATAGAGATGTAGATGTATGCATGTAGATGTGAATGTACGCATATAGATGTGGATGTATGGATGTGAATATACCATATGCGATGTGAGGGAATCTGAAGTGATGAGATAGAAATGATGTGATGGGATGAGTATACATATAAATGGAATATGGAATAAGTAATGTAGATTGATGAGGGATAATGTGGAAAAATGAAAGTTAAAATAGAAATTGTGTTGTAAACTGTTTGTAAATACTGTTGTAAATGCTGTTTATAAATGATTGTTTTATGTCAAGAATGCTGGGGGGAGCATTTTGACCGTCTTGTGATTAAAGTCGTGATGGTAAAGTTGCAACTGCTGACGGGGAGTCAATGAAGGACGTCTCGCGTAGCAAGGTCGGCCGAGGTCTTGACCAGCCTCGGTGCGATTAAAATGGTGAGCTTCCGGTACGGTGGATGAGGGGCCAAGGAAGCGGCCTATGCGTGAAGCGCTAGGTTACCTGCGAAGGATCCTAGAGGGTGCTGACCATACGGTGCTCGGGCTCTGGGTTGCCTAGGATACCCACGCGTGCGTCGAGGAAGATGTTGGAACAGAGTTGGAGTTGTTTTCTGAAATCGAGCATGGATCTGGTTGATTGACCTTGCTTGTCTTTAATGGATGAGTCCATGGCTCCTTATATGGATCTGTTGGTTGATCTTGCTGATCTTCAACGAGAGTCCATCTTGTTAAGTGATTATATTGCCAAGTATTATGGGCTAGGAACTATCGAAACGGCTCCTAAGCGTTCTAGTTGCCAA
Source organism: Cibotium barometz (assembly GCF_041138505.1). Lineage (NCBI taxonomy): Eukaryota > Viridiplantae > Streptophyta > Polypodiopsida > Cyatheales > Cibotiaceae > Cibotium > Cibotium barometz. The sequence continues at coordinate 40,341,914 of NC_141082.1, forward strand.
TGATGCCATAGATACTCTGATGAAGGAATGATGGCAAATTAAGAATCAATTGGATAAATTGGAAGATGGTGATCAATGATACTATGGTTTTATTAAAAAATTGTTTTAAACTGGTTGAATCTGGTTGAAAAAGGCAATTTCATATTGGGTGTGTGAGTGGTGTGACTAGTTTTATTTTGCATGAACATCCGGCTAGGGGGCCTTGGAACTCTTTTCCTTGGTACCCGGGACAAAACCCAACCAAATTTTTAATTGGATCCCATCACTACAGTGGTTGGGCGGTTGGCTAACCCATGGGATTGGATGGGGTTAGGCTGGACTGATGGATCCGTAAATCGAGACTCAAACTTTTGTTTTTACGATAGAAAAAAAAAATAAATCCCGGACAGAAACTGTTCTATGGATAGGAATCAACGGCTGTGCCTCTTGAATGGGGAAAAAAGCGTTGATCCCAATGATCCAAGTGCAAGTTTCTTCCTTGAACTGACTAAGTATCTTATAGATGTAATCGGATCATCTCGATCAGAAATGATCTTGACTACGTTAGAGTAAAAAGTTATCCTGGTGGAATCGCCCGTGCTTTCCGGTAAAGGAAGTTTTTCCGGGTTCGGTTTTGGAACAACCGACGGATTAGTCTCTTATCCGGATATCCGTGGGCGAGGCCCCGAGTGTGGGACCCCTGTCCCGCGCGAGAAGCGCTACTTCCGCTGCCAGTACCCCGAATCTATTGCTCGGTGGGAACAGGGATCTTACAGTTGGTATCAGAGCCTTTGGTTAATAAAGATCAACTGAGAAGACAAATATATCAAAAATTTATCAAGAAACACAAAAATTTATCAAGAAACACAAAAAGGTTATAATTGTGTGAGATAATTCATACAACTTGATATTCAAACTGAAATTCGTAATTTGGTAATTGGGTCTTCAAATGGAAGCTTTGCAATTATATAGAACCCTGACTTGCTTGAGGCCTAGACATGATGGTATTTACCTTATAATTCCAAGGGCCGTGACTACCCGTATATACCGAGAGTATACTGCAGCTCTTTACTGACAGTATATACGAGTAAATCTAAGACTTGAAATTATAAGCGTTAATGCTATCTAGATGATGATTTCGAATGTGATTGATATGATTTTTAATTCTGTTTGGGAATGAATGAATTGATTTGGATTCTGATTGAAAATGCTGATTGAAAAATGTTGATTTTTAAAAATTAGTTGAAATCTAATGAAACCACAATGAGGGGGAATGGGACGAGTCCCTGTGATGATATTCATAACTAGAATGATGATAATGAATTCAGCCAATCACTATGAGGTTAGTGGGTTGTGCTGTTAGATTGCTACTGTTAATACTTGACCGGTAGATCAAGTTAAGGGATGTCAAATTGAGAACTTGCTTGACTAAAATTTTCGTGTGGAGGAATGTTCCGAAGGAAACTTTTCGGTCTAATGGACTATTATCATGTTAAAGATATGAATGATATAATCTGAATGAATTGTTATTTAATGATGAGTTCTATATAAGGGATATTTATCCCAGTGTTCTGTAGGGTTGACCAGAATATAAGCAACCCCAGAATAAAAATTGGATCTTAAGAATAAGAGCTATCCTCTACCTTGCGAGATGAGGACATCTCGCACTTTTTAAGTGGGGTAGGATGTAAGATTCCTCCCCAGCCTTCGAGGTATATAGGAGTAAGAATCTCCCTTTCGGATCTTATAATTATTCCCTCTCTAAAATAAAAGAAAGTTTCTGTTTAAAAAAGGAATACCCTTTTCCTAAAATACTTCTCAGGAGTCACGCCTATTTTAAGGATTTAGAACAATGAGTTTAGAAGTGAGAATCGGTGTTTTGGATACCAAGGTTTTGGTTTTCATTCGAGTATGGCCCAAAAGAAGTTCTTTATCTCTTGGGGAGTATAAGAAGTTATCCCCCAGATATTGTGATCCTTATATCTGAATTCAACGAAAGTAGGTGACTTAGCCTACAAGTTTCTTTTATCTCCTCATCTCAAAGTTCTTAATGCCTTCTATAGAAAAATGTGTCAAACACCAATCATGGAAAGACGGTAAAACTTCAGTGGCAAGTTACCGTTGGCTTCTAGGTTACGCTAGCTCCTTCCTTTATATAAGTCGTAACTTTTACTTGTCTCTCACAGTAATCTTACTACCATCAATCTCCTTTCTTTCTTAATCTCCTTCATGGCTTGGCAACAGGAATTAGTTTTATCCCTGATGATTTCTCACCTTCAAGACGCAAGAGAGTCTGTGAAGAAAGACTTTATAGAACAGTATGAGCGCTCACTTTTTCCATCACCTAGGAACTTCTGTAGCACAGACCAAATGGCGGACCTATCAAAACATAACTAGGGTAACACCCTGGGGTCAGCAGCACTTTCGTAACAATGTCCGCTTGGCCATGGTTATTGAAGCTTTGGGTTTGGGTCCTCGATACTACTGCGTCATGAGATCAAGGCATCTTGGGTTTTCTGAGCGGGTCTTCTTACTGGCGTGTTTTCTTCCTCATGAGAAGATATGCCTTTATCCCGTTTTTGGCTTGCCTCTCAGAGGTCCTTTTGTTAGATCACCTCATACCACTGAGATAGGTGCGGCAATAACCAGCAGAATCATTCCCATAGATGAGTTACCCTATACTTGTGCAGCTTGTGAGGACTGCTTTTGTGACCATATGATGGACGGGCTTATGGAAGTGTAAAGAGTTCTTCTATCTTTACTGTATAAGTCCCGTGAATGAATAAAGTTTAAATCTTGTTCTTATTTTGAATCTTGCTCTCTTTAAGACTTTTCTTGGTGGTTAATCGTGATTAAAATTTTTCTCTAAGTCTCATATTCGTGCATCTTGCGAAATTATTCCAAGTTGCGAGATGAGGACATCTCGCGTTTTTTAAGTGGGGTAGAATGTAAGATTCCTCCCCCAACCCCCTTTTTGATGTCTAGTATATTCTCCTGTAATCAATTCCTTTTCTGAAATATAAGAGATCTTGTTTGTGACTGTTTTAACCTAGAGAGAGAAAATATTCTAGAGAGAGAATATTCAGATTTTGAATATTTCTGGATAGAAAAATATCTCTTATAATTCAGATGAGCTCCCCTGAAACAGAAATTTAAAAAGAATTTTCCAATGTGCAATTGGAATTAATTGGAAATAGGTATAAAGAACCTTAGCCTAAGGGTCTAGATTTTCATAAATCTTTAGACTATGGTCCAATTAAGGTTCCTATGGGCCAATAGCATCAATCCATGTGTAGGGAGGAGATAAATCCAAATTGTAAAAGAAGATACCCAAAAATGAGTAAATGCTCACATAAGATGAAGAGTTGAAAATGTACAAGGTTTATTAGTAAAATAAACACATATGTAAGGAAGGGGAGTTCTTTAAAGGAGGTGCATATTTCACATAAGATGAAGAGTTGAAAATGTACAAGGTTTATTAGTAAATAAACACATATGTAAGGAAGGGGAGTTCTTTAAAGGAGGTGCATATTTCACATAAGATGAAGAGTTGAAAATGTACAAGGTTTATTAGTAAAAAACTATATTAAAAATATGAGATATTTTGGAAATAATGATTTTATTATGACACATATGTAAGGAAGGGGAGTCCCTTAAATGCTCACATAAGATGAAGAGTTGAAAATGTACAAGGCTTATTAGTAAAAAACTATGAGCAATATTAAAATGATTCCATTATGACACATATGTAAGGAAGGGGAATTCTTTAAAAGAGGTGCATATTTCACATGCTTGAATGAGTTTTAAACTCATAAAAAAATTAAGATATTTCATCTCTCCTCTCTCCTCATTCAAGTCTAGTTCCAAAAAGTTAGCTTAATTGACCTAAAAATGGTCAAAAAGTGACCAAACTGACTTGGAAAATTCTAGAATCAGTTTGTTTGGTTAGGAGCTCAAATTTTACTATAAATAGAAGCCTCCCCTTGTTGAAAAAAATATAGTCTCTTATGCTTGTTACTCTACTCCACCTAAGCCAAAATATATAGTCTCTTATGCTTGTTACTCTACTCCACCTAAGCCAAATTAGATAGAGTCTTATGCTTTGTTACTCTACTCCACCTAAGCCAAATTAGATAGTGTCTTATGCTTTGTTACTCTACTCCACCTAAGCTAAAATATATAGTGTCTTATGCCTTGTTACTCTACTCTACCTAAGCCAAGAGCTGTGAATTCTTTAATAATTCACTAGTTTTTGATACTTCTCTCTTTCTTCAATCCCCATTGGTGGCTCCATCAACATACTAAACCAATTGATTGGTTGGGGGCCTCTACCGTGAATAAAGAATCGAGCAAATTATAAGGTAAGTATATTGAATTTTGATCTTTTCTATAATTACTCAATGATTCTCTCTTCTCAACCCCTTTCAAGCTTGAGAAGTTTAAATGGTATGGTTTTCTTAATGCTATTGAAGTTAATTGGTGAATAGTAGTGAAGAGTTACATAATTTAGTAAATGCTATAGAAGTTAATTTCCACTTATATTTAAATTCTAATGGTTTTTATAATTTCTCTCTCCCACTCAAGAAATGGTCATACTCATGACCCATTCTCAATCCAAATGAAGCTTTTCATAAAGCTTTTCCTTAATCCAAGATTAAGCTATGCTTGAGGCCAAATTAATGGCTTTTTGCTATGCTTTTAGTTTATGCCCATTGATGATTCAATCCATTATGGATTGATGACCCAATTAGAGACCATTCTAATTGTTTTCTTAATGATCCAATTAGAGACCATTATGGATTGATGATCCAATTAGAGACCATTCTAATTATTTCTTTAATAATGAGCTTTATCTCTTAGAAAAAAAAATTGAGATTTATCAGTCATAGTAGCGGAGCTATGGCAAAATTTTTATAGAAATCACGCATAAAATAAATTCATTCAAAGCATAAAAAGAGGACTTCCTACCATATTCTAGGAACTATCATCCTAGATTAATTAAAAGAATTTTATTATGCATGGAGATGTGGATGTTTGCATGTAGATGTAGATGTATAGATGTAGATGTGGATGTGGAGGTGGATGGATGCATGTAGATGTAGATGTATAGATGTAGATGTGAATGGAGATGTGGATGTATGCATGTAGATGTAGATGTATAGATGTGGATGTGGATGTATACATGTAGATGTAGATGTATAGATGTAGATGTGGATGTGGAGGTAGATGGATGCATGTAGATGTAGATGTATAGATGTAGATGGGAATGGAGATATGGATGTATGCATGTAGATGTAGATGTATAGATGTAGATGTGGATGTGGAGGTGGATGGATGCATGTAGATGTAGATGTATAGATGTAGATGTGAATGGAGATGTGGATGTATGCATGTAGATATAGATGTATGAAGGTGAATGTGAATGTGGATGTGGATGTATGCATAGAGATGTAGATGTATGCATGTAGATGTGAATGTACGCATATAGATGTGGATGTATGGATGTGAATATACCATATGCGATGTGAGGGAATCTGAAGTGATGAGATAGGAATGATGTGATGGGATGAGTATACATATAAATGGAATATGGAATAAGTAATGTAGATTGATGAGGGATAATGTGGAAAAATGAAAGTTAAAATAGAAATTGTGTTGTAAACTGTTTGTAAATACTGTTGTAAATGTTGTTTGTAAATGATTGTTTTATGTAAGATCCCTGTTCCCACCGAGCAACGGATTCGGGGTACTGGCAGCGGAAGTAGCGCTTCTCGCGCGGGACAGGGGTCCCACACTCGGGGCCTCGCCCACGGATATCCGGATAAGAGACTAGTCCGTCGGTTGTTCCAAAACCGAACCCGGAAAAACTTCCTTTACCGGAAAGCACGGGCGATTCCACCAGGATAACTTTTTACTCTAACGTAGTCAAGATCATTTCTGATCGAGATGATCCAATTACATCTATAAGGTACTTAGTCAGTTCAAGGAAGAAACTTGCACTTGGATCATTGGGATCAACGCTTTTTTTCCCATTCAAGAGGCACAGCCGTTGATTCCTATCCATAGAACAGTTACTATCCGGGATTTATTTTTTTTTTTCTATCGTAAAAACAAAAGTTTGAGTCTCGATTTACGGATCCATCAGTCCAGCCTAACCCCATCCGATCCCATGGGTTAGCCAACCGCCCAACCACTGTAGTGATGGGATCCAATTAAGAATTTGGTTAGGTTTTGTCCCGGGTACCAAGGAAAAGAGTTCCAAGGCCCCCTAGCCGGATGTTCATGCAAAATAAAAACTAGTCACACCACTCACACACCCAATATGAAATTGCCTTTTTCAACCAGATTCAACCAATTTAAAACAATCCTTTAATAAAACCATAGTATCATTGATCACCATCTTCCAATTTATCCAATTGATTCTTAATTTTCCATCATTCCTTCATCAGAGTATCTATGGCATCATTGGCAACTAGAACGCTCAGGAGCCGTTTCGATAGTTCCTAGCCCATAATACTTGGCAATATAATCACTTAACAAGATGGACTCTCGTTGAAGATCAGCAAGATCAACCAACAGATCCATATAAGGAGCCATGGACTCATCCATTGAAGACCAGCAAGGTCAATCAACCAGATCCATGCTCGATTTCAGAAAACAACTCCAACTCTATTCCAATATCTTCCTCGACGCACGCGTGGGTATCCTAGGCAACCCAGAGCCCGAGCACCGTATGGTCAGCACCCTCTAGGATCCTTCGCAGGTAACCTAGCGCTTCACGCATAGGCCGCTTCCTTGGCCCCTCATCCACCGTACCGGAAGCTCACCATTTTAATCGCACCGAGGCTGGTCAAGACCTCGGCCGACCTTGCTACGCGAGACGTCCTTCATTGACTCCCCGTCAGCAGTTGCAACTTTCTCATCACGACCTTAATCACAAGACGGTCAAAATGCTCCCCCCAGCATTCTTGACATAAAACAATCATTTACAGACAGCATTTACAAACAGCATTTACAAACAGTTTACAATACAATTTCTATTTTAACTTTCATTTTTCCACATTATCCCTCCTCAATCTACATTACTTATTCCATATTCCATTTATATGTATACTCATCTCATCACATCATTTCCATCTCATCACTTCAGATTCCCTCACATCACAATCGTATATTCACATCCATACATCCACAACTAAATGCGTACATTCACATCTACATGCATACATCTACATCCCTATGCATACATCCACATCCACATTCACATTCACCTCTATACATCTACATCTACATGCATACATCCACCTCTACATCCATATCTACGTCTATACACCTACATCTACATGCATACATCCCCATCCACATCCACATCTACATCTATACATCTACATCTACATGTATACATATACATCTCCATTCACAACTACATCTACATGCATACATCCATATCTCCATTCCCATCTACATCTATACATCTACATCTACATGCATCCATCCACCTCCACATCCACATCTACATCTATACATCTACATCTACATGTATACATCCACATCTCCATTCACATCTACATCTATACCTCTACATCTACATGCATCCATCCACATCTCCATTTACATCCTCATCTACACATCTATTTCTACATGCATACATCCACATCCACATTCACATTCACCTCTATACATCTACATCTACATGCATACATCCACCTCTACATCCATATCTACGTCTATACACCTACATCTACATGCATACATCCCCATCCACATCCACATCTACATCTATACATCTACATCTACATGTAACATCCACATCTCCATGCATAATAAAATTCTTTTAATTAATCTAGGATGATAGTTCCTAGAATATGGTAGGAATTCCTCTTTTTATACTTTGAATGAATTTATTTTATGCGTAATTTCTATAAGAATTTTGCCATAGCTCCGCTACTATGACTGATAAATCTCAATTTTTTTTCTAAGGGATAAAGCTCATTATTAAAGAAATAATTAGAATGGTCTCTAATTGGATCATCAATCCATAATGGTCTCTAATTGGATCATCAATCCATAATGGTCTCTAATTGGATCATCAATCCATAATGGTCTCTAATTGGATCATTAAGAAAACAATTAGAATGGTCTCTAATTGGATCATTAAGAAAACAATTAGAATGGTCTCTAATTGGGTCATCAATCTATAATGGATTGAATCATCAATGTGCATAAACTAAAAGCATAGCAAAAAGCCATTAATTTGGCCTCAAGCATAGCTTAATCTTGGATTAAGGAAAGGCTTTATGAAAAGTTCCATTTTGTTTGAGAATGGTTCATGAGTATGACTATTTCTTGAGTGAGAGAGAGAAATTACATAAAAACCATTAGAATTTAAACATAAATGGAATTTAACTTCTATAGCATTTATTAAATTATGTAACTCTTCACTACTATTCACCAATTAACTTCAATAGCATTTAAAAAACCATACCAATTAAACTTCTCAAGCTTGAGAGGGGTTGAGAAGAGAGAATCATTGAGAAATTATAGAAAGATCAAAATTCAATATACTTACCTTATAATTTGCTTGATTCTTTATTCACGGTAGAGGCCCCCAACCAATCAATTGGTTTAGTATGTTGATGGAGCCACCAATGGGGATTGAAGAAAGAGAGAAGTATCATAACTAGTGAATTATTAAAGAATTCACAACTCTTGGCTTAGGTAGAGTAGAGTAACAATGCCTAAGACACTCTATATTTTGGCTTAGGTGGAGTAGAGTAACAAGCATAAGACTCTATCTATTTTGGCTTAGGTGGAGTAGAGTAACAAGGCATAAGACTTTCTAATTTGGCTTAGGTGGAGTAGAGTAACAAAGCATAAGACTCTATCTAATTTGGCTTAGGTGGAGTAGAGTGACAAAGCATAAGACACTATGTTTTTTTCAACAAGGGGAGGCTTCTATTTATAGGAAAATTTAAGCTCCTAACCAAACAAACTGATTCTAGAATTTTCCAAGTCAGTTTGGTTGAATTTGGACTAGATTTGGACCTAGTTTGGTTACTTTTTGATTCGGTTTGGTTCCATTTTGATTTGGTTTGGTTCAAGAGAGATGAGAGATAAAAATATCACATTATTTTTGAGTTTAAAACTCATTCAAGCATGTGAAATATGCACCTCCTTTAAAGAATTCCCCTTCCTTACATATGTGTCAAAATTTTATTGCTCATAGTTTTTTACTAATAAACCTTGTACATTTTCAACTCTTCATCTTATGTGAAATATGCACCTCCTTTAAAGAACTCCTCTTCCTTACATATGTGTCATAGTTTTTTTACTAATAAGCCTTGTACATTTTCAACTCTTCATCTTATGTGAAATATGCACCTCCTTTAAAGAACTCCCCTTCCTTACATATGTGTTTATTTACTAATAAACCTTGTACATTTTCAACTCTTCATCTTATGTGAAATATGCACCTCCTTTAAAGAACTCCCCTTCCTTACATATGTGTTTATTTACTAATAAACCTTGTACATTTTCAACTCTTCATCTTATGTGAAATATGCATCTCCTTTAAAGAACTCCCCTTCCTTACATATGTGTTTATTTACTAATAAACCTTGTACATTTCCAACTCTTCATCTTATGTGAGCATTTACTCATTTTTGGATACCCAAAATATCTCATATTTTTAATATTGCTCATAGTTTTTTTACTAATAAATCTTGTACATTTTCAACTCTTCATCTTATGTGAGCATTTACTCATTTTTGGGTATCTTCTTTTACAAATTGGATTTATCTCCTCCCTACACATGGATTGATGCTATTGGCCCATAGGAACCTTAATTGGACCATAATCTAAAAATTTCTGAAAATCTAGACCCTTAGACTAAGGTTCTTTATACTTATTTCCATTTAATTCCAATTGCACATTGGAAATTTCTTTTTGAATTTCTATTTCAGGGGAACTTATTTTAATAAGATGAGTTAATTTTCTATCCAAAAATATTCATAATCTGAATATTCTCTCTCTAGCATATTTTCTCTCTCTAGGTTAAAACAGCCACAAACAAGATCTCTTATATTTCAGAAAAGGAATTGATTACAGGGGAATATACTAGACATCAAAAAGGGGTTGGGGGAGGAATCTTACATTTTATGTCAAGAATGCTGGGGGGAGCATTTTGACCGTCTTGTGATTAAAGTCGTGATGGTAAAGTTGCAACTGCTGACGGGGAGTCAATGAAGGACGTCTCGCGTAGCAAGGTCGGCCGAGGTCTTGACCAGCCTCGGTGCGATTAAAATGGTGAGCTTCCGGTACGGTGGATGAGGGGCCAAGGAAGCGGCCTATGCGTGAAGCGCTAGGTTACCTGCGAAGGATCCTAGAGGGTGCTGACCATACGGTGCTCGGGCTCTGGGTTGCCTAGGATACCCACGCGTGCGTCGAGGAAGATATTGGAACAGAGTTGGAGTTGTTTTCTGAAATCGAGCATGGATCTGGTTGATTGACCTTGCTGGTCTTCAATGGATGAGTCCATGGCTCCTTATATGGATCTGTTGGTTGATCTTGCTGATCTTCAACGAGAGTCCATCTTGTTAAGTGATTATATTGCCAAGTATTATGGGCTAGGAACTATCGAAACGGCTCCTGAGCGTTCTAGTTGCCAATGATGCCATAGATACTCTGATGAAGGAATGATGGCAAATTAAGAATCAATTGGATAAATTGGAAGATGGTGATCAATGATACTATGGTTTTATTAAAGGATTGTTTTAAACTGGTTGAATCTGGTTGAAAAAGGCAATTTCATATTGGGTGTGTGAGTGGTGTGACTAGTTTTATTTTGCATGAACATCCGGCTAGGGGGCCTTGGAACTCTTTTCCTTGGTACCCGGGACAAAACCTAACCAAATTTTTAATTGGATCCCATCACTACAGTGGTTGGGCGGTTGGCTAACCCATGGGATTGGATGGGGTTAGACTGGACTGATGGATCCGTAAATCGAGACTCAAACTTTTGTTTTTACGATAGAAAAAAAATAAATAAATCCCGGACAGAAACTGTTCTATGGATAGGAATCAACGGCTGTGCCTCTTTAATGGGGAAAAAAGCGTTGATCCCAATGATCCAAGTGCAAGTTTCTTCCTTGAACTGACTAAGTATCTTATAGATGTAATCGGATCATCTCGATCAGAAATGATCTTGACTACGTTAGAGTAAAAAGTTATCCTGGTGGAATCGCCCGTGCTTTCCGGTAAAGGAAGTTTTTCCGGGTTCGGTTTTGGAACAACCGACGGATTAGTCTCTTATCCGGATATCCGTGGGCGAGGCCCCGAGTGTGGGACCCCTGTCCCGCGCGAGAAGCGCTACTTCCGCTGCCAGTACCCCGAATCCGTTGCTCGGTGGGAACAGGGATCTTACAATTTAAATACCAAAAATTGTTTGAAACTACAAGCGTCTAAATCTATTCTAGCACAGGAAATTTCTCTTCATCATGACTAACTTCTTTATCAGTTTGCTCTCGTCCTACAATGAGTGGTGTTTACTCCGTAAGAGGAATATCAATATCCACAGTATGTGGATCTTCATAAGGCTCAAGATCTGCAAAATGCATTTCATCATCAGGTCCAAAGGGAGGCTGAGGTTCTCCAGACGCATCCACCACTCTTGGGTTTGCTGCCATGTTTTTCATTCCAACGTCTTGAAACTCGTCCGGCAATTCTTTCATTGCAGTGACTTGTTGTTGAATAAAACGAACTTGAACTGGATCTAGCTCAACAACAACAACATTCCTTCCTTTTTTAAGAGCACTAATAGTGGTTGTTCCTAAGAAAAAAAGAATCAACATGGTAAAGCTCACTTAAATGAGCAATATAAAATATGTAAAAAGCTAAGGTTGCATGATTACATGTCCCCGTAAAAAGACCCATGATCCACTCTCCTTTTAAAGATAGAAGCTCAATTAAATCCATCATCAAAAGTTATGTTTTTTGATAAGGATTCATGATCTCATTTGAATCACCAGAAAGATCCCTAAGCTTTCGACACACGCCTGGTCTATTAAAAAAAATTTGTTCAGTTTTGTTTCAAAGTAAAATTAAATTTTCCTTTACTGTTCAAACTTGTAGGAGACCAGAAACCAATGGTAGAAAACTCGACAGCAAAAGAAAGTGTGTCAAGCTTATAGCCTTTGATGTTAGGCTTTGTCCTACAAAAGAAAAAGTATGGACCATTTGATTGTCAACGAATGATTTCTCTGCAGGAGAGATTTGATCATGAGCATGAAAAACTACCAGTGCCCATGATTCAGCCATTGTGACCTTCTTGAAAGCGTCGATGACTCTTTTATATGCACTTACACCGTACTTTACTTCGTTGTGTATTGAGTGTGGTGCCTTAAATCCATACGGAGCATCAGCAATGGCTAAAGTAAAATGTTGTGCAGTCACAAACGATTCCATGTTCTCTACTTTGCCTTCATGAACAAAATATTGAACTGGTTCTACAGACACATCATCAAAAATGAAAATATTTGCCTCTTGAATGGTCTCCAAAGTTTGTGCCTCTTCTAATCTCTTCCGCTCTGCCCTTGCACGACTCAAATGTTGCTCAAAATCTTGAGGAATGCTCTTTATGGGAGCACAAGGTGCTCGAGACTTGTTAAAATGAAAATCAATAAACATTAAATGTATTCTAGAATACACATTGACTGGATTACAAAATCAAAATCAAATTTTTGAAATATTTGATCTAATTTTTTACAAAACCTTCAAAAACACTCAAATTAAAAAAAATCTATTCAAATATATAGTTTACTTACCGCATTTTTGAAAAGATAAATGAAACGCTCTAAGGAGCTTGGCTGACTAGTGATGGGATGAAACATTTGAACCTCGTTCCAATCCTTGCAATTAAGTTTTTCAATCATCATGATTCTTTGCATGTACAAGAAAATCTTTTGCCTATTTCAAAAAAACACAAAATGAAAAAACAACTTTAGATGAAATAAAATAAGTAGATTTAAAAAGAAGAATTAGCAACGTACTGTTCTAATTCCTTTGCCATTTCATCGAGTGTCAAAGAACCTCCTTTCACTCGTGCCAAGATGGGTATGATAATATTTTTCTCGCATATTCCTTGCATTGCTCGCCAATTTGTGATACGTATTTCTTCAGGAATTGGCTTCAAAGTGTCCTCATTCCCTGTTCCTTTGCCCTTTTGACTTCCAGGTGGGAGCTTTACTTTTTGCCCTTTGATTTTACCTTCCTCCCAAAGCTTGAAAATGTCTTCTTGTAGATCCCATATCTCTCCATCACGAAAGACCAACTGAAAGAAATTGTCATGACTTCGAACATTTGTTTTTCCAGAGCGTCCAGCTTTGCTTGACTTCTTTGTGACAAGGCCAACTTGCTCACACAAAGCTTTGCTTGACTTCTTTGTGACAAGGCCAACTTGCTCACACAAAGCTTGATTTTGAAAGCTTCATCAACTTTATGACCTTGCTGAATATGATTAATCCACTTATTAAAATCTTATCTTTTGTAAGAAAGACATGGATAGTCGCATCTCAGAATCAATGTTGTGATCAAGGGCAAGTAGCTTTGCATCATCATCACTTAACCCAGCATAGACCCATGTTAGGACTGTCTTATAGCTCTCTACATGAGGATACTCAGCACATAACTCTTTTTTAGCAATGAGAGAGTGAGTTCCCCCCAAGACAAAGTATTTGTATTGCTTGATTTTTGATCTCTCAAAACTCTCTTTGTTAACATAAGAAGACTTATCCACAAGAACAAGAAGGGGTAAAACATTTGTTGTTGGTTTCTCCTTCATCATTACTTTAAGATTACTCACATGTCTAGGGATAATGGTTCAAACTTCTAGTGGTCTCTTATTTGAAACAGGATCCAATGGAGGACGTTCTATGTTAGATCCTAGTAAAATTAAGAGTCTCTCATCAACCATATAAAACCTTTTGGCTTTATTTCTTATGGTATTAAGACCAGAAGATTCTGAAGGATCAGACTTTAGAGCTCCACGTCCAGAAAGCAAAGTATCACTCACATCTTGAGACTTTGACACAGAAGTCTCTTCAAGAACTTCAACATCTTCCTCTGGGTCATCTATGTCTGTACCTTCATTCTCTTCATAATCACAGAATCATCAGTGGAGTGGTTGGTATTGTATAAATTGTCATGATACTCTTGAAATGCTTCAGAAAAAGACTACATAAAAAAAAAGAAAAAATCATTCTAAGTAGAAGAGGATTTGAAGACTTGATAGAGTGAACTTAAAAGTAAGAACCGAAGCGTAACTTATGCAAAAGTAAGAACACTATAACCATCTATCTGTATACTAGAATACATGGTGAACTCATTAAACTAGACATAAAAAGTAAGCCAAACTTCCTTCTTGCTAAAATTCATTCAAACTAAACAAGACAAACTTCTTGTATATTAGAATGCATTCTAGCATATGCTAGAGTAGACAAACTTCTTGTATACTAGAATACATGCAAACTAGACTTGACTAGATCTCTATGTGTTTGAAGATATGAGCTAGAAAGACAAGAATTTAATAGACTAAAAAACAAAGAATAGTTCTCAAGGTATTCTAGAATACACAAAGACAAGAAGTTTTATGAACTACGCGTACACTAGAATACATACAAACTAGACTAGACAAACTTCATGTATATTAGAATACATGCAAACTAGAGTTGACTAGACCTCTACATATTCCAATATATGAGCTAGGAAGACATGACTCAAACAAACTTGAAAAAGAATAACAATTCTCTACATATTCCAGAATACACAAATATAAGATATTATTTAACACTAATGAAAAAAAGGTCAAGAGAAAGATATCCATACCCATTTGTGAGTAATCATTGCATCTTTAAACTCTTGCTGGTAGAAATAGGATTCATCTCTTCAAGTCAAAAATCTGCAGAGAAGACTCTAACTGCAAGAAACTTCCCTTTGTTGTTGTCTACTAGATGATGAATGATCCCACGAGATATACTTTCTTTGACTTTAACAATGTAGCCATAAGTTAAATACTTTGTATTTTCAGAGTAGTCTCCTTTTTCTTCAGCAATAGAAAGGAAAGGTGTGTTTGGCTCAAAGATTGTCTTGTGCTTACCTACCATGCCAAAGTGCATTGTCCAAGCAAATCCCTCTCGTGCTTTACCTCTTGCACTACTCCAAAGAGTTGTAGCTTCGATGCTTGAAGACTTTTTCTGCTGATGTTGAGGTAAAGGTGTGCTTCCTTGAGATGATGGAGGAAGTCCATGAGTAGCTAAAACCATTCTGCTAGGGTAGTTGATCTTGTAACTTTGGAAACTAGTGAGCTGCTAAAAGTTGTCTTCTTGGCTCACTTGGTGGACACCTATCAGGGTTTGCGCGCGCGACTAAAAAATAGCAAACTGTAGTTTTGACATAAAAAACGAAGGAGGAGCAACCCAGGAGTATTTGGATCAAGTGTCCAAGGGTTTAACCCCCCTTTTGAAGCCAATGGAGTAGTCAGAATCTCCATCAGAGAAACGTAGCAGAAGATAGATTTTGGGGGTAAATTTTTCTCAAATTGTGTTCAAGAAAGGGGTTCTGTAAGTACTTTGGTGATAAAAAGGGTCCTAATTGTTTTGGGTTTGATCTATTCATCTCTTAGTGCTTTCTCCTCTCTTTTATATCTTTGTATTGTGTTTTGAAGCTTCTTGTGAGTTGTATTCTGGAATACACAGCTCTAGAAAGTCATTTGTTAAAATTTAATTACAAAACACATCTTTGGAGGAAAACAACCTGTTGTATTTTAGAATACATCTCTCTCTCCCTCTTTATCTGTAGTGTGCTGAGGAGCTCTCTCTCTTACATTCCTATCTCATGTTTGCTTACACATCTAGGTCTATTCTTGCATGGAAGTTAGCACTCTCCCTCTCTCTCTTTCTCTCTATGTCTATTTGTTCTCTTTCACTTTTTGTCTTTCTCGTTTGTTTACCCTACATACACATTTGCTAATCTTAAATGTTGTTTCACTTAACAAATCATTTTTTTTCATGAGAAATATGATTTTGTCTCTGTTTGTTTATCTTAGCAAAATGAGATAATGATTTTTTATTGTCTTGTTTAGAATTAAGATGGCCTCACTAATACGTGATGCTTGAACTTCTAAGAAGCAAAAGAAAAGTAATCAAGCAACTGCATCTGTCCCTGTGGGTGGCTCATGACGTTCAGGAGTCTTGACACTTTCCGGATCTCAACGTGCTCCAATTAGTCCTCACTTTCAGGCAGCTCGAGTGACTGTGACTCTTCTATTAAGTAGTTTGTATTCTAGAATACAAAGCTTGAAGTCACATTTTTAAAAATTTAACACTTATGCACTTTGAGGTTGTATTCCAGAATCCATTGCATGTACAAGTTGTATTTTGGAATACAACTTCTCTGAACACTTGAGTTCTATTCCAGAATATGAAGCTTTAACAAGCTGTATTCAAAAATATAATTTTTCTCTATACTTGAGATTATATTCCAGAATACATAGATTCAACAAGCTATTTTGTAGAATACAATTTCTCTCTGTGCACTTGAGTTATATTCCATAATACACAGCTTCAGCAAGCTGTATACTGGAATACAACTTCTCTCTACACTTGAGTTGTATTCTAGAATACACAGCTTCAATAAGCTATATTATGGAATACAACTTCTTTCTACACTTGAGTTATATTCCAGAATACATAGTTTCATCAAGTTGTATTATGGAATACAACTTCTCTCTACACTTGAGTTGTATTTCAGAATACATGGCTTCGGTAAGCTGTGTTCTACAATAACCCAAACTGAATGTAAACCATTAGAATAGACCTTCATGCAAAAAGGATTTGCTTTTTATCTAATTTTAGAAGACATGCAAGCAAAACAAAAGCTCTCGAGTTCGCGTCGCAAACTTATCGATTTTTGTGTTGTATTTCAGAATACAACACAAGAATTAGCTTTTTAAAAGATGAAGTCATTATAATTTTCAAAAATTATTGATTAAATCTTTATTTTATAAAATATTGTTTTTTCAATCTCTTTTTTTTATTAATTTACATATAAAATCTTCTTTTTGATATTTCTGTGTATTTAAAGGACAAACAATTCTTTCAAAAAAATATCTTTAAAAAAAGTCTATTTTTGAAATCACTTACCTCCTTAGATAATGTTTTTGTTTTTCTTCCTAGCCATAATTTCCTCGTAGCAAACTTTGAACCAAATGACAATGAAAGAAAAAATCAAAATTGTAGCAAATAACAAAGTAATCAAAAAAATGCATACCTTACGGAGTTAAACTGAAGAAAAATGCTCCAAATTCGAAAAAATGCTCTTATGGCTCTCTTAGCGGGCAGACCCTTGGAATGTGTGTCTAAAAAGGACTTCCTCTCATCTTTTAAGTCCCATTTTTTATAATAATTAATAATTTTTAATATTTAAATTAATATTATTATTTTTGAATCCAACCATTAAAAGTAAGTTATTTGGAGTTCAGATTACACTCCACTTTGTAGCTTAGACCATTGTTTTTTAGAGAAACTTAGAGGTTTGAAGTTCCTAGTCATGACAGGGCAACAAAACTCTCTCTCAAGCTTATTTTGCTCTTTTCAAGTGCTTGTATCCGTACTCACTCCTAAAAGTCTGAGCCAATCTATCAGTAATGATGATATTACAAGCCCACTATTTGCTAATTTATCAAATTCAGATATCGATGTTCGAGTTTCTCCATCATTAGTTCAGCCTATTCGTGTGGAGACAACCGCTCCCTTGAGAAGAAAAGACAAGTTTTTGCATCGCAATGCATTGAGAGAAGCATGTAGGGTGTATTGTTGTAAAAAAAACTGCTTGAGGACACTTGGATTCATAAAAATTAAGAAGGAACGTGAAAAATTCTTTGCTTTAAAATGTGCTCAACAGAATACAGCATTACATGGTTTTTTATTAAGGTCTAGAGAAAAGATAAAATATACAATTTTCGACACGATTGTGTGTCAAAAGTGTTTTCTTCAAGTGTTTTGTTTAAGCAATCAGTGGATGCAAAAGATCTTAAAGCGGTTGCAACGGGTGGAAGAAGATTCACGGTACTCATTTAGTACACGTGATACTCCTCAGGTGTGTTTTCTCAAGAGCTGGATGGAACGATTTGTCACTTACAGCGCATGCCAAATTCAAAATTCACCCATTTGCCTGATAATTTTACAAAGGGAGAAGTTTACAACCTCTACGTGGAAATGTTGAAAGGAAGGAATATGTCATTTCTTCCATTAACTTCATTTCTTAGGGTTTGGAGACAATATTTTGCGGATGTGAAAACTCCCAAGAAAACTAGAATGGGGGTTTGTCAAATTTGTGGAGAGCTCAAAGCCAAAAGAGATGTTGCAAAGACATTTACGTTTTAATTTATGAATGAGAATTCCAAGTGGTATAATTTAAACTAGCTTTACATTGTTTTGAGTTTTCAGGTCCTATTCAACAAGCACTTAAAGCTCATTGAGAACAACAAAGTATAGAGCATCAAAAGCTAGCAAAGCATAAAAAGAAGTGCCTTGAGCAGAAAGAAATGTATTTGGGATTAGTCATAGATGGAATGGATCAAAAGAAGATGTTGATACCCCATTTTATGCGTGCTCCAAAGAATTTGAAGGAAGAGAATTTCAAAGAATTTGAAGGAAGAGAATTTCATACTACACGTTGGAGCCCTCATCTTGAACGGCATCATGACGTCGAAAGTTTTTTTAAACTTTCCAAATTTACACGACGACCCTAACTAGATAATACGGCAAATAGTAAGTGAATGGCAAGGAGAATTACCTGGCACACTTTATGTGCAGCTAGAAAATATGGCAAGGGAAAACAAAAATCAAATAGTGCTTGCTTACTTGAGTATGTTGGTGCAGCAGCAGCAGAAAGTTTTCAAAAAGGTCAAACTTGGATTTTTGTTGGTGGGTCACACTCATGATCAAATTGATCAGATGTTTAGCAGGTTTTCAATCAAACTTGCTAAGAAAAGTGCATTTGACCTTCCAGAGGTGTGCACAATTCTTAAAGAAGCTTATGATCATGTGCCAGAAATTTGTGTTTTGAAAGGCACCTATGATTTTAGAGAGTTTGCAATAGGTGGAGATTTTGCAAGCCCTGCATTCGCTCAACCTTAATGACCATAGTTTCCAACATCAATTCAAAATAAAAGAAAAAGAAGCTGAAACACATTTGTGATGTAAGAAGTACTCTAACTCAGAGCATGGCATCCTCAGGATGGTTCCAAGTTTTTACTCAGTGTCCCAGAATGACAAATTTATCAGGTAGCAAAAATGCTTTTGGCATCAAGCATTGAAGCAGCAAAAGCCCAAAAAGAAAAGTGAGCCATCAATTATCAGCAATGTTTGATAGAAATTAAAGAGACCATACAATCAGCACATGTGTATTTTCCAGCTTGCTCACTTGGATGGTGGAAAACATTTTTTCATGAGCAAGAAATCTTGATTGAGGAAGTTCAAAGAAATTCAAGATCACTGATGAATCTCGAACCCTTTCTTTGGAGGGTACAAGAACTTGAAGACCATGATGATAATATTCAAATGCCAAATCAACAAACAGAATTGCCTGAAGAATTGCAAACGTTGGTGCATGGGGAGACTCGCGAAGCATATGTTGGTGTTAGAAGGATTAGTCAATGACGGTTGCAGGAGAAGGAAATGTGGGAAGGAAATATTGAGGAGCTCGCTTCTGCTGTAGGTGCAATGATTGCAGTGTTAGCAACAACAGATGATGAAAGCACATGTCCTTTTTGGTTTTGGCAAAGGTACTTAAAGTTGAGGAAAATGGAAAAGTAAGCTCAATTGAGGTCCACTGGTACAAGGTCAATGGAGATGATGCATTATCAGGAAAATATTATCTAGAGATGATTCGAGTAAAGCAAAAGGGAAAGAAAGCAAATCGTAGTCAACGTCGCATGGATAGCTTAAGCATGGAGGATGTGGAAGTTCTTGTTCATGGTTTTACCTTGAAAAGGTCGGGTCATCTACGAGAACAAACCAAAAAAAATTCTTCTGGAGAAAGTCAAAGATTTAACACGAGAGACATAAGACCTCTCATTGTAACCAATTTTGTGGACATTATTATTTTATTGCAAATTGAGTATTTTTTTCCCTCAAAAAATGTGTGATTTTATGAGCAACTCTATCATCTTTCAAAGTATTGAAGTGTAAAACTTGCACTTTTTAATAGTTTTTTTGAGCTTTTTCGAAGCTCGTGCTCTTTTTGGTTTAAAAAATAGTGTTTTTTGAGATATTTTACCATTTTCAAAAATGGGTTGTATTTTTTATGGTTTAGTTGTACTTTTAAATGGATGGATGTTTGTGGGATCGCATGTGGCTAGCGATGGGTTTGGTTGGATGGTTTTGGCGCACAGTTCAAGTCGTATAACAGTTCTATTAGCTCTATAGGTAGTACTTATGGTTCTCTTACATTCGCAATTAAACTAGATTCACTAGAACATCTTAAAGAAAACAATAACTAAAACTGTTTTATGGGTTTATAGGTGGCATGTGTAGTCTAGTATCCCAGTGATTTGGTCATTCTTTGAGACTGGTCATGGGAAGGGAGAGCATGATGGTGTGGGCACGTGTGTGAAACGTGCCCTGAGATGTCATCAACTGCGAGATAGGATGCTAAGCGGTTTAGTGATGTGGGCCACATGGTCGAGTGGTGTTCCCAACATTTGTGTGGGAGTGTAGCATCATCATATCCCAAACGTGATGCTCGGATTGTTAGGAGATTTTTTTAGCATGTGGATGGTGGCATGATTGACCGTAGCACCTCCCATGATTGTGACATAGTGCCTCGCACCTTGGGCTTACATTCCATCAAGAGCACGTGCATGACGCGCCCCACAATTTACACACAACCGTTTGCATGCTTCTGTGGAGCATGGATGGATGGCGATTGGTCACATTGTGCCTCGAGAGGATGGGCAGATGCATGGATAAAGAGAGTCCTCTCCCCCGAGCATCCTTCACATCCTATGTTGTCCGATGAGCACATAGATCCTGTGTTCATGGCCAGCTATGATGACCTAACAGATTTGTTATATATTTGTTGTTATTTCCAGTGAGGGAAATAGCGAGGGAGTAGACTACTATCTCATGAGTTGCACTAGGCTAAAATGCATCCTTGACTAGGATACAGTGGATGATCATGGGTTTTCTTTTGATGCCCATAGCATGATTATGGTAGACTAGTTCTACCAGCAGATTCGGCTTCATCAAGGGAGCCTTGAGTTCCAGCAGTGGAAGTGGAAGTTAGAGGCATTTCAGTTCTCACATCTAGTGCTTGCTACCTGGCTCACTCTTGATCGAGTACATAGCCTAAAAGAGAGTTCTCACCCTCATTTTCGGCTTCAAGTGGATGACCACGAGAGCATTCTAGAGCATTTGAGAGTTAGAGAGGGTAATGCTGACTAGATATCTATCTGGATAGTGACTAAACTCAAACTAGCTAGGTTAGCTCACTTACATTGTACTTAGATTTATTGGCCAATGACTAACCTCAGAATAACCTGGGGTAGCTCATTTTCATTATGCCTTGATCTTTTGAGTTAGTGGCTAAACTCAGAGTGGTTGGGGTAGAGAACATTTTGATGTACTTAATTAATGTTTTTATTATATGAGTTTTTACATTATTGTGAGGATCATTGCATTTTAGTTGATGTTCATGGATTTTAGATTTTTATAACACTTTGGCTATCATATTAACTACTGAAAATCCCCATGCCATCATACCCAAACATTCTTTGATGTGGTGACCAAACTTTGCAAGCATGTGGGGGGGACCCACACCCAAATGCTTGCAAAGTTTGGTCACCATCAAAGAATGTTTGGGTACGATGGCATGGGGAAGAGCGGGATTTTCCATGGCCTCTCAATTTGCACTAGGCACCAATTGCTAATCCAAACATACTCCAGTGGTGACCAAACTTTGCAAGCACATGGGGGGGCGCCACTCCTACATGCTCGCAAAGTTTTCTGGCCATCGGAGCATGTTTGGGCACAATGACATGGAAAAGAGTGGGATTATCCATGGCCTCTCAAGCACCAAGAGACTTGAAAAATCCACACTGGGTGCTAATTTCTAATCCAAACATGCTCCGATGGTGACTAAAATTTTCAAGCATGTGGTGGGGACCCACCCACACATGCTCACAAATTTTTATCACCATCCAAGCGTGTTTGGGTATGATGGCATGGGGAAAAGCAGGATTTTCCATGGCCTCTCAAGCGCCAAGAGACTTGAAAAATTTGCACTGGTGCTAATTGCTAATTCAAACATGCTCCAATGGTGACCATACTTTGCGAGTGTGTGGGGGTGGGTCCCCCCATATGCTCGCAAAGTCTAAATTTTTACATTACAAGGACATATTAGATAAATTGGATGAATGGAGACATTTTGGGAATTTGAAATTGGATGAATTTCATTAAATTTGGGTAAATTTCTACAACTTTAAGAGATTGAATGATCAAACAGCAGATGGTTTTCTTCACCCCATTTAGGGGTACAATGGATTTTAATACAAGTTTATAATCACACAAATGAGTGGTGTTTATAAACACCTTTTAATATGTGTTCTCCTAGGGTTTTACAATGCTTTTGTGCACCAACAATAAAATCAATGAAAGACCTTTTTTCAAAATATGCACTAGAAATTATGTAGAATTTGAGAAATGTAAATGTAAGAACACATTACCAGATAAGTCATTTGATTTGCAAGTCTCCATTTCTAAGAAATCCTTCTGCAAATTTGAAATTGGATGAATTTCATTATATTTGGGTAAAATTCTACAACTTTGGGAGATTGAATGATCAAACAACATATGGTTTTCTTCAAACCATTTAGGGGTACAATGGATTTTAATACAAGATGATAATCACACAAATGGGTGGTGTTTATAAAACACCTTTAAATAAATGTTCCGCTAGGGTTTTACAATGCTTTCCCACATAAACAATAAAATCATTGAAAGACCTTTTTTCAAAATATGTATAAGAAATTATGTAGAATTTGAGAAATGTAAACGTAAGAACACATTACTAGATAAGTCATTCGATTTGTAAGTCTCCATTGCTAAGCAAGCCTTCTTGTTCTTTTATACGCACATTCTACGAAATCTTAATCATCTTAGTATTTGTGACTTTTGACATCCACGACCATACAACTGTATCAACACATTCCCAAACTTGGAGATCCTTCTTATTCTCTACCCAAAACATTCTCCGACAATCCTCATAGACTTCTACAGCACTTAATCATTTTTTCTTAGCACAAGGTGCCCAATACTGAATTAGTACCTTATTGAAATTAAGTGATGTTGCATCTATCTCAATTTTTGATTGGGCAACACCAAGCTATATAGGATAAATTGGATCAGATGGCCTCACCAAGATAATTTTTCCTTTTTTAACATCTATCATTGGGATAAATGCTTCCCTTGGCTTACCACTTGAAGTACCGCAATAGTGATTGTTCCATTCCTCATAGCCTATGAACACATTTTTGTGCCTATCGAAGTTATCCACATGATCTAGCAATTACGTCTTTGCCCAAAAATCTGAGTACACTCTTGTGTTTGATAAAAGTGGATGCTCAAGTTCCTCTAGCATATTTTTCCAGTCATCTATGACTGGTCTAATATAGGTTTCATATGATGTTGTCTCACTCCTTGTATTTGCACACTTCTCCCAAAACCTCTTGGGGGGTTTACCTCAAAAAATGTTAGTGTACCATGTGAGTTCAACAGGAGTGGTTTTTTAATTAGATACATTGAGAAAAATTAACACGATTACATTTAACAGGAGGGGTTTTATTTAGAAAAAAATCATTTAGTTCATAAGTAAAGAGGGGTTGTTTTATTGGGGGAAAATTTTTAGTTAAGGGGTTTTTATAATACCTCTTGAACGCACTAATACCTAGGGTTTTCTAGTAGTGCGCCCCCCGAGAAAAACCTAATGTAGTCCTTTATACGTGCCATGACTCGGAAGTGATCCCTTACAAATTCACCCATTGGTCGCATGTATGGAAACCTTGTTGGAAGAAGTGGCCGTCCATCAAAATCTTTCTTCCACTACTCAATGCCTCCTTCCCCCTAGGCATCAAGTCAGGTGAATTGGAATGCACTTTGTACTGCATCATCGGTTTTTCTTCAATCATGAAGAAACAAAATTGCAATGGTTTAGAATGACCCACAAACATATCATGCCCATCATTAAGATAACCATCAATAAAAATCTTGAAGTTGGGGATTCTTTTAAGAAGAAATGGTGCTAGTTTGGATTTGGAAGAGCATCTAAATGTATCCATTAAATGTGGAAAAGCGAATGTTTGAACTACTCTCAATTTCTCAAAAAACCTGTCCTCATGTGTGTGCCGTACCATTAAGAAGCCTAATTGAACTGTCTTGAAGACACATCTTGCAACAAGTAGAGAAACGTATGCAAATAGGTATCGATTTTTATTCTTTGATGCAATATTATCTAGTTGTAGCAACAAGTGACACTTTTCTATAGTCCTATTATGTTTCCGACTCCTACGACTTTGAGAACCCATTCTCAAGGAAGCTAAGAGAGAAAAAATTATGAAGGCTCAATGATGGGATAGTACTAGAGATAAGTGTGGGAATTACTAAAGATGTGTGATTATATAGGAAAAATAGGTTATCCACTTCAAATATCACTGGATTTCCTATCTAAGATTGATTAGATAATTAAGATAAACATAAAGATAAACTATTATCCACTTAAAAATTAATATTATTAATAATATATATTTACAAGTCTATATATATATCATTACTAGATATATAAATATATCTTTTTTTATAGTTATATAACTGTATTTTCTTTTATAATGTATTTTTTTAAAATTTTATTCAAAGGTTTATCCTACACAAAATATTTTCAAGAAATATTAAATTTTAAAATTTAAATAACATAAACTTATTACTATAAAAGAATTTAAAATCATTAATTTTGAAGGATTTTATTTTAGAATTAGATAAATAATATTATTTTTAAATTTATATATATTTTATTATCTAAAATTTATATTTTCTTTCTTTTTTTAAAAAAATATTAAAAATATACTAAATTAACTTTTTCAAAAATATATTTTTGAAAAAAATGGGAAGGTGGGAAGGAGGGGTCACGTGTCACGTGTCGCGTGCATGCATGACTTGTGACATTTTCTTGCCATGTGGCACTATTATGGTTAATGTGGCAATTTCATGATGTGGCATGCCATGTCACCAAGTGTGAGGTGGCATGCAAAGGTGGCAAGAAGATGTGGCATTAATGATAACTAGGATGATGAGGTGGGGAGTCAACTAGGTTGACCATGTTGACATGGAGGGTGGAGGTGGCAAGGTGCCTATGTGCATCCTCTCGAAGCTGATGTGGACATAAAGTGGCATGCATATATAAGATTTGTGCCTACCCAAGCCTCACAAATGGCATGATATCTAGGCTTTGAAGATTATCAAGCCTAGATTTCCAAACTTAACTAGGATTGGTTTTAGACTTGAAAAGGGGAGAGTGGACACAATATGAGAATTTTCACTTAGGAGGATTGAAAATGGACCTTCCCATACTCAAATTATGCCAAATTGCTTTTAATAAATTCAAGGCACAAGTATATTGATCCCTAGAGTTTTTATAGTGAAAGATTCAATATTTTATTTTCTAGAATTAAATTACAATTGATTTAATGGGCCTCTTAAAGTCATAACAAATTCTCCAAAGTAAATGTACAAAAAATCCAACCGTTAGATTTGTACTTTTACCTTAGACCTACATTCTACTAATATTCCCCAATCTAATTATCGCTAGATCCATACCAATCAAGCATTTTAAATGGTAGATGTGGTGGGAGGACATAGTAGTATGTTTTTTAACAATTCTAATTCCTTTTAAATAATATAGAGAATAGTAGAACACATAAAAAATTACTCAATAAATCAAGTTAAGCTCTATGTTATTTGAATTTGTGATATGTAAAGTGGCAATATCATATGACTAATAATGTAAAAGTTATAGGCAATTTACTCACATTTAGTGTACCTATCTAAACCTCCGATAGGGCATGTATACAATTTTGGTTCCCAAATAAAAGGGGATTTTCAATTATTGGATACTCGATTAAATTATAGCTTTAGGTGTTTCAACCTTGAAGTGAAACTCCTTGGCTAACTAGTGAGGTAGTCCGGGGCGGGCAACAAGAAGAGCGGCCTCTAAACACTCCTCAAGGCTCCCGTATTGCTCAATGGGCTTGGGGCACAACGCAACACAAACATATAAACCCCAAAACCACACACCCAACAAGAAAAGGGGCACCACCTAGTTATGTGTGTGAACTAGGACACCAAACATCTTTCCTTGTAGCAAATCAATACAAGCTAACCATAACATCAATCAAAAGGCACACACACCCTCAACAAACACTCATAACATATGATATTGTGTGTGGAGGAGACTAGCATAACACAAATAGATGCACACCAAACTTGGAGAAGAGCTTAGAGAGACAATATAAACTTGATTTTGTTGTCGATATACACATGGTCTTAAGATTACAGGAGCCCTCTCACCATACAACCCTCTTACCATGGAATGAAAGGCAACAAATCAAAAATAGGTCCTCAAGCCACCACCAAGCATAAGATCACACCACAAAATACAAGGATCGAATTTACCTTAAATCAAACATCGGACTGCTTTGCTAAATCCACTTTGGAGATGTAAGAGTCTAAGATTTTGTACACAATTGCACCCAAACTACTAATCTTATTTATGCACAAAGGTAAGATACAATTGTGATAGGGAGTATGGCATCACTCAAGCCCTCACAATGACATAACTAGCTTCAAGCTTCAAGCTTCTCTATGCAATCAAAGGTATTGATGTATAGAGAGAGCTCACAAGTTCACTATCTCCTTACACACTAGAGTTAGGAGTGGTGTACAATGTGTGTAATCTCTCTCTATAAGGAATGGAGGGGGCTCTATTTATAGGTTTGAGAAATCCCAATTAGGATTAAGCTTAATCAATCTTATTATGAAAAATCATAGATTATGGATTTTTTATTTTGAAATGAGAGTGGGCCTCTTCTTCTCCCTTGAGTCACATGGATGTGGGCTCAGGGTGAGAGAATTATTGAAGATGAGAGGAGAGTGTGATGTAGAGGTTTGAGCAAATAACTTGTAGTAATGCCTACTCCAAAAGTAGTAGAGTGGGTGCTTATTTACAAATGTTAGTGGTTAGTAGTTAGTAATTACTATAAAAGGTTAGTTATATAATGTACAAAATAAGTGAGAAGGGTTGAGAGGTTGAGTGAAAGGAGTAAAGATTTGGAAAGATCCTTTGTGTGGTTGAAAGCTCGAAGAAGCTTGGATTCTCCCATGTGTAGATCTTTAAGTTAACCGCCGGTCTTCTTCTTGCATTTGATGCCACAAAAGTTGATTGAGGTGAAGAACATGGGGGTTTTTATAGATGGAAACTCCATATTTGCAGAGGTTAATATGATACATTCATGCTGAATTTTTATGTATTTTTTTAGATTAGAAAAATAATTTAGTAATATGGGAGTAGTAGGGAGAGAAATGGAGATGAGGTATGGGTGTAGAGTACATATGAGAGCAAATGGAGATGGAAGGAGAGGGAAAAGGTGGAGAGGGTGAGAGAGGACATGAAGTTTGCGGGTTTGATGGAGTGAGAAAGGAATGAGCAAGTGTGTAGGTGATGAATGTGTAAGGGAGGTGAGAAGAGACTAGGTGTATCTTTCCAAAAAGTGGGCAGACTGGGGTCTAATAAAAAATTCATATCTCACTGCCAATAGCTCCGAAAATTCTCATAAAAATTAAGCATATTTCTGAGCTCCCAAGATAACTTGTGTCTTTTGATGACCAGTCCAAATTCGGAGTGGAGGTGGGCACAAAAAATTCAGCAGAATCATGTATTTTCTGATTTTTTAAAATCTTTGTGTGGGTCCCCATTGGTGGAATTTCTTGATAGCTCCAAGAGTGAGCCCCCCAATACATCATACCCTGACCTTAGAGACTCAAGTGTACGTGGAAACTTGCATGGAGGAGATTTTTTCCATTTTATAAAGCATTTACATAATAAGAAAAAACAAGCTAGTATTTAACTAGTCAACATATCATGACAATATGTTTATTATGATAAAAAATAAAATAAACAAAGAGATCTAATTGTGAATAAAATATATAAAAATAATTGATATATGAAAAAGTATTTAATGAAAATATATAAATATTTAATAGTAAAAAATATATACAAAAATACGAAACTATGGAAGTCAAAAGGGAGGGAGACCCTTATTATTTTAGGGTAGATGAGAGAATAAAAGATGAAATAGTCTAAGGAAAAAAGTGATTTGGGTAGTAGGCTTTCTACATGGTGTGGGTAGAAATGTGAGGGCATAGGATTTACTTATGCATGGTGAAGTTGGAGCATATGTACAATGATGGTCCAAAAGTATTATGAAGAAATAATAATAATAATAATAATAAATAAATAAAATATATTTAGGTTTTATAATACACACACCTAATGAAGTATTTACATATTTGAGAAAATAGAGACCCCCATATTTAGGCCTTTATATAAAATGAAATATTTACACAAAATAGGCCATAATAGTTTTATTTATTTTTGATGAGTAGCTAGCAAAAACTTTTTTTTTAATAATATAAAAAATATATAGAAGATATGGGTAAAGTCCCTAACGCATACACGCCTATTTACAGCAGTGAAAAGGTATTTATGACAAAGAGTTTATGTGATTTTTCTTGGCCAAGGTAGCTCCTTGTGGTAATGTGGATAGCCGAAAAAAATGGCTATCATTTAGCCCTCCCCCTAGATGATGGTATATTCATGTACCATCATAATGTAGGCCTTCTAAAGCAAGTGGTGTAATGTGGTTCTCTTGTCCATTTTTCTTCTGTTCCTTGTGTTTTGCACCACATCCATCACTCAAACCACATAACTTACATGCCCTTTTATCTCCTTTTTGTGGTTGCTTCTGTAAGTCTGTCGGTAGAATGCGACTCAAGTATGGCTTGAGTCTGTAGCCATTAACCTTCTTAGAATGTTCTTTGCCATCCAAATCCATGAGCTGATAATAGCTAGAGTTGAAAACCTTCTTGACAATGTATGGTCCCTGCCATCTAGTTTCAAACTTGGCATCAAACCGATTATCAAGTCGATTGTCATACCTTAGCACAAGATCTCCTTCTTTGATGCCCTTGTCTTTCAAAATTGCATTGAACTTCTCTGCTGCTTGCATGGCTTTTCTTCTATAACACTCGTATGCAGCTTCTCTTTTCCACTCTAGCTCAACTAAAGTGAGAAGTTGATCTACCCATGCATCTTGATCTCCTAGTCCACCTTTTTCATGTAGCCGCATTGTTGGAATGTTGAGCTCAATAGGCTGCAATGCTTCTTGACCATAAACCAAGTGAAAGGGCGTAAACCCCGTTGCTTCTCGGTAGGTAGTCCGGTATACCCATAGTGCTCCATCAAGGAACTCATCCCAAAGCTTCGTCTTGTTCTCCACCATCTTCCTTTATGATTCCTGCAATGACACCATTAGCCTTCTCTACTAACCCATTTGATTGGGGATAGTAGGGGGTGCTATGATGATGTGAAATATGAACCTCTTCATAAACTTCGGTGAGCAAACTTTTTCTAAAACCTGGACCATTGTCAGAAACAATCTCCAAGGGGGTGCCAAATCTGCAACATATATGAGTGTAAACAAATTTGCTTACAGTCTTTCCATTCACCCTTGCCACACTTTGAGCCTCCACCGACCTAGTCATGTAGTCTATGGCCACTAAGATGTACAATTTTCCATTTTTAGTTCTAGGTAGTGGACCCATAGCATCAATGCCCCATTTTTCAAATGGACCACTTGCAATGACTAATTGGCATGGACCATGTAGCAACCTCTTATTACCATTGACTTGGTAGTTATGACAGCTCCTACACCAATGTTGGACATCCACATGTAAGCTTGACCAAACATATTTTCACAGTTAGTTCTTGAGCGAAATGGCCACCACATGCATCTTCATGCAAACCCTCTAAAATGGCTGGAATCTCCTTGGTTGTTGGTACTCTTCTGCACACTTGATCTTTTCCTTTTTGGTAGAGGGCACCTTCTAAGAACAAGAAAGAACTTGCCCTCTTCATGAGCCTCCTCTTTTGTGCCTTTGTGAAGTTTTGTGGGAATTCACCTTCCAAGATGTAGCCCACTATGGGAGCCAGTGCCTCCATTCCTTGGTACCGTGGTTGCTTAATAGCCGTTGCAGCCAAGACTACTACTTGCATTTCTTTCTTAACACATGCAACAGCTTGTTGTGCAAGTAGATCAGCATCCTCATTTTGTTTCCTAGGAATATGATATAATTGCACCTCCTCAAATTGATTAAATAGCCTACGGATAGCATGAACCTTTTGCCTTAATCTTTCATTCTTACATGCCCAAATGCCTAAAATTTGCCTTACAATAAGAAGTGCATCCCCTTTTACGAGGGGACGTATCCCTTGATTGATGCACACCTTCAAACCATGAAGTAGTATGTCGTACTCTGCTTCATTGTTGCTAGTAGAACTTGGCAAGTTGACCTTCTCCTTCATAACCACCTCTCCATTTGGGTTAAGCAGCACCAGCCCTTCCCCTGCTTTACCTGTGGCTTTTCTAAAAGCTCCATCAAAGAACAAGGTGAATGCATTAGGTATAGTTTTGGGTGGTGGCAATGGTAGGGTCTTTACTTCAGGCACCTTAATCTCCTTTTCATGCACTCTATAAGTGAGAATCCTTGCCAATTGTACACGCACACTATCTTCTACCTTGAAAGAGTATTGGAATTCTTGCAATTCCATAACCCACTTTGTGATTCTAGCACTGATAGTCATTTGAGAAGACACCCAAGGAAACAAATTTTCTGCAGTGAGAATTACAAAAGATTTTGGTAACAAGTAGGATCTAAATTTTCTCACCGCAAAGATGAGAGCAAGCATCATGAGTTCCGCTTTCGTGTAGCCTTTCTCCAAGACATTCATGACCCTACTAACAAAGTAGATGGGCCGCATCCTAGTACTGTGGGGATCTTGCTGTAACAAAACTGCACCCACTGTTTCCTTTCCAACACTAGAGCTAACAAAGAAAGTGTACTCCCAACAAGGAGGCATGAGTGTTGGTAGCTTTGACAAAATGACTTTAATGTTACAAAAGTACTCCTCAAGCTCATTAGACCATGTAAACTCTACTTGTTGAGTCAATTTTTGCAAGGGGTGAAGTAACTCTGAGGCTAAGTGAATGAAACGTGATATGTACTTCACCTTTTGAATGAATGAGATGGCCTCCTTGAGACTCTTTGGAGATGGTAGGTCGATAAGAGCCTTTACCTTTGTAGGATCCACCTCAATGCCTTTGGAAGAAACCTTATGACCAAGCAAGATTACTTCATCCTCACCAATATGACATTTGTCGGGATTGAGTTGGCCCCCCATGTCGTAGAGTTTCTTCAAGCCTTCTTCCACCCTCTGCACATGCAATGACTTAGAGCTATAGATGCAAAAATCATCTATGAACACTCTAATGGATTTCCCAAAGAATGCTTGAAACACCATGTTCATGAAACGTTGAAATGTTGCCGGAGCATTGGTTAAACCAAATGGCATGACTCTGAAAGCATAACAACCCCAAGGAGTGATGAAGGTTGTTTTCAATTGATCCTCCAATGCAATCCCAATTTGAAAGTAACCCGAGTAGCCATCACATATTGTATACTTCTCATGACCTGCTACCTCATTTAGGATCTCATCTTGAAATGGAAGAGGAAAGTGGTCCCTTTTTGTCGCTTCGTTGAGTGGACAATAGTCCACACACACCCTCCATTTGCCGTTCTTCTTGGGAGTGACCACGACGGGAGAGACCCACTCTAAATTTTCTACAGGATATATGAACCCCGCTGCTAGAAGCTTCCTCACCTCTTTGAGTAGTGCTTGCTCCTTGATGACTCCTAGTCTTCGTAGCTTTTGTGCCTTAGGTTTGGCTTCTGGCTTTAGCTCGATCTTGTGTTGAATGGCCTCTACGCCACGCACATCTGTGTAATCTTTAGCAAAAAACCTAGGAAATTTCCTTAGTACACATTTAAACTCCTCTCCTTCCTCCGATGTAAGCGTTTTTGAGAGCATAGCATCAAACATTTCTTCATCATGCACAATTTGGTCTTCTTGAGAGCCTACCTCCTCCAAACCTTGACAAGGTGTCTCTTTGTCTTTTGCTCTGAATCTTACCCCCATGACTTCAATGGAAGACTCCTTGTCCATAGTGCTACTGTTGCTTTCTTCCTCTGAGGCGTCATCGGTCCAATCCTCCTCTGTTTCGCCTTGAGAAGATTCTTCATTTATCTCCTCTCATCGTTGCTCCTTCATGTCAAAGATAATCTTCTTACGATTTTCATTCCTGCAAATTAACTTTCCATTTTCCCGATCCTGCAAGGCTCGCATTCTCATTAGCCATGGTCTACCTAGGATAAATGGATAACCACTTCCCTTAGTAAACATAACATAAAAATCAACAACCTTCTTGATGCCAAAAACTTCCACAGAAACATTCTTACAAATCCCAAGACACTTTGCTTTGCTATTGTTTGCCATTTTCACCTTAATTTCAGGTGTTTCATGAATATGCATGCCTAGTTTTTGCATAAGTTCCTCTGTCATGATGCAAATTTGTGCACCCCCATCTACTAGACCGTTCTTAACTAGCCTTCCCTTGATGTAGCAATCTAATATAGGTGTAATGTCCTCATCCATCTCGGCTTGTGAAATTTTTACAATAGGCACATTCTCTTTTGTTTTTCTCCTAGTGCTCACGGCCTTTGTTAATTCCCTCCTAACTTGTGGACATAAGGCTAGATATTGAGGCCACGAGATATCATGACCCTTACCTCTCATGTCTTCCAAAAGGTTGTATGGAGCCATACCATGTCCAAGGGGGAAATCTTGGAGGTTTATACGATGTCGTCTCCTCTTGGCTTCCTTGTTTTCCTTCACTTTCTTTCCTCATCCATGGTCACTTTGTGATGCCACACCCTCCTTTTCCTGCTCTTTTCCACGCCCTCATTTGACACCATTTGCTTCAATGTCTACCTCTTTAGCCTTTGTTACCTCTACCACATGTACATTTGGGTCCGGCAAGGGTGGCATTCCTTCCACTCCTCGTGGAGGTGGTCTTGTTGCATTGGGCCTCTGAAAAATCGTCAGTTGTTGTTGACTAGTGCCTTCACCTGTATTCATCATTGGATAATTCATGTTAGGCTTCCCTGGCTCCCCACGAGGCCAAGGACAATTATACATCCCATGCCCTGACTCTCCGCAATTCCAACATTGCAAGAGTCGCCTAGGTCGTTGCTCTCGTTCTTCAACCCTTTTAGCTTGGCCCTTCTGTTCCACAGCTTGTGCAAAGTGGATAGACAAGTTATTTAAAGACTCATTTAACTTTTCTATCACCTCGACTGTGACCTCAGGTAATTCTCTACGAGTGCAAGACTGTACCTCTTCCCTAGGCTTTGAGTCATCAAAGATAAAGCCCCCCCCAAGCATACATCTCATTTTTCGGAGTTTCTTGGTAGCCCTAGCCTCAGCAGCATCAAATGTTGTGGGCTCTCCTGACTCTACTTGCAATTTTAGTGATGGGTACATCCCTGCAATAAATCTCTCCTTCAAGAATTCTGCACCATCTCCAGGGTTAGGAACACTACGCAACCAAAGAGCCCAAAGACGTAAGAATTCTTGCTTATAACTCAAGTAGTCCTCTAGATCCTTTTGCTTATGAGCAACTATTTCTTGCCATAGCTTTTGTGTGTTCAAAGGAGTGAAGTAATTGTCTCTAAAAAGTTGCATGACCCCCTTTTAATCTACTCGTGCGGGTGCATGTAGAGATTGAAACCAAGTGGAAGCATCTCTTCATAGGACCAACTCAAACATGTCTAAGCATTCTTGGTCTCCTACCACTCTCTTTATGTGGAGTGCCATTCTAAAGTTTGATAAGAACAACTCGGCATCCTCACCGGGCTCTCCAAAGAATAAGGGGTAGCCACTCATTTGCCTAGTTGTATCCATGCTTAAGAAGAAGAAGCACAAATATGATTACACAAAGGTCTTCCTTCACTCTCTTTCTCTCTCACTCCTTTTTTTCTTTTTTTCTTTTTTCTTTTTTTTTCTTTTTCAAAGTAGAATGAAAATGTAGACGTCAAAGCTTATGTCATAACGAATTAAAGGCAAAATAAATGGATTAACTGAGGCATTAATGGCTGCTACTTGCCTAGGTCCAAACATACGACGAATGACACGCTGAAATGGTAACTTACTACCAACAACTATGTGTATTTCTTGCCTAGCATAAGAGATTGGCCTACAGTATAAGTCTTCTTGATTCATAAAACTAAGCTAAAACAAGATGAAAATATGCACATCAAAGGAAATGCTATAATCTACAATGGGAAGTATGACAGGATTAGGTGATGCTAAAATCTCACTTAGTCTTTCTGGACCAAAAAGAAGAACCATGCGTTGTTGGTAGAAAATTTTTGTATCGATGCAAACATTCACTCTAATGGAGTGCACCCAATGAAACTGGCTGAATTGAATCCCAAGAGGATTAGGAGGAGGTGGATTGTTCATGAAAGATCACACAAAAGTACCACTTTCCTTCTTAAAATATGATACCCAACAAGCAAACAAGGGAATTTATGTGTTAGAGAGATCGATGTACCTTAAATACCCATTCAAAAACTGCTCGTTCCTCAATGGGGGCACCAAAATTGAGGGAGTCCAGGGTGGGCAACAAGAAGAGCGGCCTCTAAACACTCCTCAAGGCTCCCGTGTTGCTCAATGGGCTTGGGGCACAACGCAACACAAACATATAAACCCCAAAACCACACACCCAACAAGAAAAGGGGCACCACCTAGTTATGTGTGTGAACTAGGACACCAAACATCTTTCCTTGTAGCAAATCAATACAAGCTAACCATAACATCAATCAAAAGGCACACACACCCTCAACAAACACTCATAACATATGATATTGTGTGTGGAGGAGACTAGCGTAACACAAATAGATGCACACCAAACTTGGAAAAGAGCTTAGAGAGACAATATAAACTTGATTTTGTTGTCGATATACACATGGTCTTAAGATTACGGGAGCCTCTCACCATACAACCCTCTTACCATGGAATGAAAGGCAACAAATCAAAAATAGACCCTCAAGCCGCCAAGCATAAGATCACACCACAAAATACAAGGATCGAATTTACCTTAAATCAAACATCGGACCGCTTTGCTAAATCAACTTTGGAGATGTAGGAGTCCAAGATTTTGTACACAATTGCACCCAAACTATTAATCTTATTTATGCATAAAGGTAAGATACAATTATGATAGGGAGTGGCATCACTCAAGCCCTCACAATGACATAACTAGCTTCAAGCTTCAAGCTTCTCTATGCAATCAAAGGTATTGATGTATAGAGAGAGCTCACAAGTTCACTATCTCCTTACACACTAGAGTTAGGAGTGGTGTACAATGTGTGTAATCTCTCTCTATAAGGAATGGAGGGGGCTCTATTTATAGGTTTGAGAAGCCCCAATTAGGATTAAGCTTAATCAATCTTATTATGAAAAATCATAGATTATGGATTTTTTATTTTGAAATGAGAATGGGCCTCTTCTTATCCCTTGAGTCACATGGATGTGGGATCAAGGTGAGAGAATTATTGAAGATGAGAGGAGAGTGTGATGTAGAGGTTTGAGCAAATAACTTGTAGTAATGCCTACTCCAAAAGTAGTAGAGCGGGTGCTTATTTACAAATGTTAGTGGTTAGTAGTTAGTAATTACTATAAAAGGTTAGTAATATAATGTATAAAATGGGTGATAAGGGCTAAGAGGTTGAGTGAGAGGAGTAAAGATTTGGAAAGATCCTTTGTGTGGTTGAAAGCTCGAAGAAGCTTGGATTCTCCCATGTGTAGATCTTTAAGTTAACCGCCGGTCTTCTTCTTGCATTTAATGCCACAAAAGTTGATTGAGGTGAAGAACATGGGGGTTTTTATACATGGAAACTCCATATTTGTAGAGGTTAATATGATACATTCATGCTGAAGTTTTATGTATTTTTTGAGATTGGGAAAATAATTTAGTAATATGGGAGTAGTAGGGAGAGAAATGGAGATGAGGTATGGGTGTAGAGTACATATGAGAGAAAATGGAGATGGAAGGAGAGGGCAAAGGTGGAGAGGGTGAGAGAGGACATGAAGTTTGTAGGTTTGATGGGGTGAGAAAGGAATGAGTAAGTGTGTAGGTGATGAATGTGTAAGGGAGGTGAGAAGAGACTAGGTGTATCTTGCCAAAAAGTGGGCAGACTGGGGTCCAATAAAAAATTCATATCTCACCGCCAATAGCTCCAAAAATTTTAAAAAAAAATTGAGCATATTTCTGAGCTCCCGAGCTAACTTTTATCTTTTGATGACCAGTCCAAATTCAGAGTGAAGGCGGGCGTAAAAAATTCAGCACAATCATGTATTTTTTGAATTTTTAAAATCTTTGTTTGGGTCCCCATTGGTGGAATTTCTTGATAGCTCCAAGAGTGAGCCCCCATATACATCATACCCTGACCTTAGAGACTCAAGTGTATGTGGACACTTGCATGGAGGAGATTTTTTCTATTTTATAAAGGATTTACATAATAAGAAAAAATAAGCTAGTATTTAACTAGTCAACATATCATGACAATATGGTTATTATGATAATAAAATAAAATAAACAAAGAGATCTAATTGTGAATAAAATATACAAAAATAATTGATATATGAAAAATTATTTAATAAAAATATATAAAATATTTAATAGTAAAAAATATATACAAAAATACTAAACTATGGAAGTCAAAAGGGAGAGAGACCCTCATTATTTTAGAGTAGATGAGAGAATAAAAGATGAAATAGTCTAAGGGAAAAAGTGATTTGGGTAGTAGGCTTTCTACATGGTGTGGGTAGAAATGTGAGGGCATAGGATTTACTTATGCATGGTGAAGTTGAAGCATATGTACAATGATGGTCCAAAAGTATTATGAAGAAATAATAATATTAATAATTAATTAATTAATAAAATATACTTAGGTTTTATAATACACACGCCTAATGAAGTATTTACATATTTGAGAAAATAGAGACCCCCATATTTAGGCCCTTATATAAAATGAAATATTTACACAAAATGGGCCATAATAATTTTATTTATTTTTGATGAGTAGCTAGCAAAAACTTTTTTTTTAAATAATATAAAAAATATATAGAAGATATGGGTAAAGTCCTTAACGCACACACACCTATTTACAGCAGTGAAAAGGTTTTATGACAAAGAGTTTATGTGATTTTCCTTGGCCGAGGTAGCTCCTTGTGGTAATGTGGATAGCCGAGAAAAATGCCTATTTTTAGGCTAAAACCAAGGGCGGCCACTAAACAAAACTAGATAACCTCATCTTGCAACCACGCACCACTTCTGTGTCGTTTGCTAGTCCATTTGGACTTGTGAGTCAAGAGCTTTTGGAGAGGTTACTGATCTTTGGAGAAGTTGCCGATCTTTGGAGAAGTTGAGGGGGTAGATCCAAGATACATAGTTGAGACATCCAAGGAACCTTCGTGCAACCTTGACATCCGAAAACTTTTTGAGAAAACTACAGATCTTCTATATAACATGTTCCTAGGGAATTATCTGTCCCAAATAGACTGTTACTCCTAAAAAAATTATCTTCTAGAGGAACATATGAAGACTTCTTTTAGAAATCATAAATCTAGATTTATGAAGTTCATTAAAGACTTGTTCTAGGTGCTCAAGGTGCTCTTTGATACATTTTGAGAAAATTAAACCTAAATTTCCTGAATACTGAGTTGATGCATCTTTGGAATTCCGATGGTGCATTCTTTAATTGGAACGGCATTACTTTCCATTTAAATTATCCTTGTGGAACTACAAAGATCGTTCTATGTTTGTCTTTCTCGGCAATCCTGATTTGATGAAAATAAGACTTCATATCCAACTGAGAGAACCATTTAGCAACAGAGATTGACCTCATCAGATCGTTCTTATTGGGGATAGGATACCTTTTATCTGTCAGATGCTGGTTCAAATTCTTGTAGTCTATCACCATTCTCTTTTTCTCTCTTGTGATTTAATTATGATTGTTGAGAAAGAAAGCAGGAGAGGACCAGACTGAATTTGCTCTTCGATCAATCCTTTGGCCAACATTTCTTGGATAAGGCTCTTGCATTCTTCAAGATCATTAGGATTCATTCCAAGGTGAGAGGCTTTGGTCAGAGTGACTCCTTCTTTAAGTGGTAGAGCTTGAATTCAAATTTTGATCTTTTCAATCTGCCAAGGGGGTCCTTGGAGCAAAGGGTAAGACACTTTTTAGGCATAGCATTGATTTATGTAGCATACCTTTGTCTTTTTATGTTGAAGAATGCCTCTGTAGAATCCTCTTTGTTTGGTAGCTCAACTACCTTCTTGATAGGGCTGCTTGTAAGGGAAGCGGCCCCTTTTATCTTCCGATCTTCATAATGTCCCTTTTTAATCTTGATTCTGAAGATGTTGCTTTTGCATAATATCTTGGGCAGATGATTGATTATCTATTATGGGGTAGGATTTATCAGTAGGCAGTCTTGGTTGCCTCGTCTATCTATGTAACACAAGGCAATACATTTAGTTTGGGGTCTTGAAGAATGTAAGCTTGTTGCTACATAGGGTAGCTTTGGCCTTGATGTAGTTTTCTTGCTTCTTTTTGTGATAGCAATCTTTTTCTAGGTGACCAATTTTTTCACAATAGTCACAAAAAAGCTTTGGTTTATCTTTATTACGACATTCATTCTTGGTATGACTAAGTTTTCCATAGTGATAGCATCTTGGAAGTTGAGATGTTGTGATTGATTTGTGATTTGAAATCTCCCACCCTTTGTATACAGTTCTTGCTCACTTGAATGTGATTTGAATGATTATTTATCCTTGAATTTTGATTCTTGTTCAATTAGAGATGATTCTACATCTTCAAGTTTAGTGTTGGGCACATTTTTAAGTGTAGTAATAAGTGATTCATAAGGTTCTTTGTTAACACTTTTTAATAATACGGCAATAGATTCATCTTCGTAAATGACTTTCTTTAATGCACTAATTTGTTGCTTGATATCTTTGAATTCACTCATGTGCCGCGCCATGGTCTCATTCTCCTTTTTGTCAAGCTTGTAAAACTACATGAGAAGGTTGATCTTTGAGCTCTTTGTCGGTGCGCCAAAAATCTTGTTGAGTTC
This sequence comes from Cibotium barometz, assembly GCF_041138505.1. NCBI lineage: Eukaryota > Viridiplantae > Streptophyta > Polypodiopsida > Cyatheales > Cibotiaceae > Cibotium > Cibotium barometz. Next base: position 40,381,370 of record NC_141082.1, read on the forward strand.
TTGCCATGCCGACTTGGCATCCTTGATGCCAAGAATGTGACTAATCACATTGTCATTAAGATTTTGAGTAATAAGGCCAATTATTTATTGTTTTGAAGTGGCTCAACCTCCACTTGTTCATCCTCAATAAGGAACTAGAGCCCCGTACGCATAAGCAAGTACATGGTCTTGCTTTGCCTTGTAAAAAAACCATCACCATTAAATCTTGAGAAGACTTTGACATGCTCCATGACGAGAAGAGGGTCTTACCTTGAGCTTTGATTTTAGTGCTTAGGTAGTGTCTAACCCTTTTACAATTGATTTGCAAACTATATACTAGAGATAAACTGAATGCGGTGAAAGAATCACTTAAGTTTGGGCAATACAAGTGGTTGAGATTAATTTTGATACAACAAAGAGTTTCCCACAATGGAATAGCACTCTAATTTTTTAATTTTATCTTTAATTAAGCTCAATTTCTACTAAATGATATAATGCTAGTGATTAAGTGCTAATCATTGTGATTAATAGAGATGAAAAGTGGAGGATGAAATTGAGCATGTGGAAGCAACCATTGAAGGGTACTTTTACCTTAGCTTCTTCATCAAATATTAGAATAGGTGAATCATCTCAAAAACACAAGAAACAACTGATTTTCATTAGTCTTCTCAACGACTAGTCTTTAGCTTCTTCCGCATCGTATATTGCATCAAATGGTTTGAGATTTGTAGTGTTGGAAGCTTGAACTAATTTCGAACTAGCCCTAGAAGAGCTTGATCTGATTTTGCTTGTGAGCTACAGCCGTGCTTTTAGTTTAATTCCTTTAAAATGTAGACTCCTTATACAAGTGTGAGATCTCGCTGCCCCCTCTGCGCACCGGATTCTCGGATGGTAGCAGCGGAAGTAGATCTCTCTTGTGTGGGGCAGGGTTTCTCACTCGGGGCCTTGCCCTCAAATGTCCGAGCACGAGACTAAGCTGGTGGTCCTTCCGAGAACCGAAACGGGGAAAATTTCCCATACCATTTTTATTTTATTAACGAATTTTTCTAACGAGGTCAAGGTACTGAACTAACATTCATCTGAATAAACCAGATAGAAGGGAAACTATTATAGACTTAACTTGAAGAAATTAATGCTTTTTTCCTAATTGAATCAGGCACAGCCGTTGATTTATTCTTTAGGGAAGTCTTCAAGATTCTAATTAACTACTCGAGTTCTAAGCGTATTCCTATTAATCAATTTTATTTTTAAAACTCTACTGATTCCAGCCTTGCCCCATCCGGCCCATGGATTAGCCACTGCCCAACCAATGGAATAGTAGAGCCAAACAAGTATTCACCCACCCATAATTGAATGCCTTTCTTAACTTTTGCTTTAGAAAATAGATACGCACACACTCCTCTTTAAACTTTAACTTATAAAACAATCCATTGACAAACAATTACAGGTTACACATGTTATAACTCAAAATTTCCATTGAGTCTTTGTTTCTCACAAAACAGTATCACTCTGGACTCTCCGTTGAGACCAGCGGGTCAACAATGAGATCCAGTAAACAAATTACAATAAACATTAGTCCATCATATAATATCTTCCTCGACATACGCATGGGTATCCTCGGCATCGTGAGCCCGTGCATCTCCTGGTCAGAACCCTCCAGGATCCTTCTTAGGTGTCCTGGCACTTCACTCAGGGACCACTTCGTCGGCCCTCGTCCATCGTACGGAAGCGCACCATTTTAACCATACCGAGGCTGGTCAAGACCTGGGCAGCAAGACCTGGGCAGGCTTTGCCGCGTGAGTTGTCCCTTAAACACTCCCCGCTAGCTATTGCAACCAAACTTAGAAAACACATATACCAAATGCTCCCTCCAGCATTTTGGTGTAAGATAGTCCTTTGAGAAAACAGGGTTTCTATGCAAGTTTTTAATTTTGATTTTCTTTTGAAATATACAGTGAGTATATCTTAATTCCGTATCCCAAGACTTCTAGATCACAGTCTGGATTTCCAAGTAAAATTCCTCGAATTCCGAATTCTTGATCCTCAAATCAAAATCAAAGGTCTCAACTTAGTTTCAGAATCGGTGGGTGATTTGAGTGTAGATTATGGGACTGGTCACATCGTCATTTCTTGAAACTGACGGAGTTATTGTCTTGGTGGGTGATTTGAGTGTAGATTATGGGACTGGTCACATCGTCATTTCTTGAAACTGACGGAGTTATTGTCTTGGTCATAGTGTGATTCAGGTTTTGAGTCTGGAAAGGTTCTTCTTAAACTATCTTTATCAAAGGAAAAATATTTGAATTACTACTTTACTGAATTTAAAACTAATCACAAATTCCTATGAGGAATCATTTATCTAAAATTCTGATTTCGATAGTTTCATTGAATTTTCTCATTGTCATCTTAGAGAATACGAAACGGTAGGATTTTCTTTCACAGAGTATTTACTTAATCATTTACCAATTTTTAGGGGAATTAGGCATAGGATTAAAGAGAACTCTTATCTTGATATAAAAATTCTTTTATGCATCAAATTTTTTTTTTGCATAAAAATTGATATTAGTGAAAGTAGCACTTTCACAATAAGCAAATTTCTTTTATGCATCCTTTTATGCATCACTAATGATAAAAGTAACACTTTTATAATAAAAAAATTCTTTATGCATAAAAATCAATAATGATAAAAGTAACACTTTTATAATTAAAAAAATTCTTTTATGCAAAAAAATCAATAATGGTAAAAGTAACACTTTTATAATAAAAATTTCTTTTATGCATAAAAATCCATTTTTGATGAAAGCAATACTTTCATAATAAAAAATTTATTCTTTTTTGCATAAAAATCCATTTTGATGAAAGTAACACTTTCATAATTTAAAAAAATATTCTTTTATGCATAAAATTTCATTTTGATGAAAGTAACACTTTCGTAATTTAAAAAAAAATATTCTTTTATGCATAAAAATCCATTATGATAAAAGTAACACTTTTATAATAAAAATTTCTTGTATGCATAAAAATCCATTTTTTATGAAAGTAATACTTTCATAATAAAAAAATTATTCTTTTATGCATAAAAATCCATTTTGATGAAAGTAACACTTTCATAATTAAAAAAATATTCTTTTATGCATAAAAATCCATTTTGATGAAAGTAACACTTTCATAATTAAAAAAATTATTCTTTTATGCATAAAAATCGATTTTGATGAAAGTAACACTTTCATAATTTAAAAAAATATTCTTTTATGCATAAAAATCCATTTTGATGAAAGTAACACTTTCAGAATAATAAAAATTATTCTTTTATGCATAAAAATCCATTTTGATGAAAGTAACACTTTTATAATAAAACATTTTATTCTTTTATGCATAAAAAACCATTTTGATAAAAGTAACACTTTCATAATTAAAAAAAAATCTTTTATGCATAAAAATCCATTTTGATGAAAGTAACACTTTCATAGTTAAAAAATTATTCTTTTATGCATAAAAATCCATTTTGATGAAAGTAACACTTTCATAATAAAAATGGATAGAGGGCTGTAGAGGGCTGTAGTAGCTTATGCGACTCGTGAGCTCTTGAGTACACCAACACCAGCTTATGATCCTACCTTTGAGGAGGCAGGCCTCCCCATAGATATTCGATGGCCCCCATAGCCAGCATAGCCTTCTCGACGTACACAACAGCCTTGACGTGCACGTTGACCAGTAGTGAGAGATGATGATTTTGATTGGGTTGTCATTGATAATGACTAAACTTAGACTAACTAGCTCACTTATATTGTACTTAGATTTTTTGGCAGTGACTAACCTCAAACTAGTTGGAGTAGCTCATTTTCATTATGCCTTGATCTAAACCCAGAGTAGCTAGGTTAGCTCACATTTTGATGTACTTAGTTGATGTTTATATCATTATTACTTTTTTCATTATTGAGGATCATTTCATTTTAGTTGATGTTCATTATTTTTGGATATTTTCACACTGGCTATTATATTGTCTCTTGAATATCCCCATACCATCATACCCAAATATGCTCCGATGGTGATCGAAATTTACAAGCATGTGGGGAGGACTCACCCCTACATGCTCGCAAAGTTTGGTAACCATCGCAGCATATTTGGATTAGCAATTAGTCCCCAGTGAGATGAGTGATGATTTTTCAAGTCTCTTGGTGCTTGAGAGGCCATGGAAAATCTTGCTCTTCCCCATACCATCATACTCAAACATGCTCCGGTGGTGACCAAAATTTGCGAGCATCTGGGGGGGACTGCTCCCGCATGCTCGCAAAGTTTGGTCACCATCAGATCATATTTAGGTTAGCAATTAGTGCCTAGTGATGATTTTTCAAGTCTCTTGGTGCTTGAGAGGCCATGGAAAATCCCACTCTTCTCTATACCATCGTACCCAATCATGCTCCGATGGTGACCAAACTTTGCGAGCATGTGGGGGTGGGCCCTTCCCACATGCTCACAAAGTTTACTCATCACCATCGAAGCATTTTTGGATTAGCAACTAGCGCCCAGTGCGGATTTTCAAGTCTTTCGATGCTTGAGAGGCCATGGAAAATCTCACTCTTCCCCATGCCATCGTACCCAAACAAGCTTCAATGGTGACCAAAACTTGCGAGCATGTGGGGGTGTGTCCCCCCCACATGCTTGCAAAGTTTGGTCACCATCAAAGCATGTTTGGATTCGCAATTAGTGCCCAGCATGGATTTTTCAAGTCTCTTGGTTCTTGAGAGGCCATGGAAAATCTTGCTCTTCCCCATGCCATCGTACCCAAACATGCTCTGATGGTAACAAAACTTTGCAAGAATGTGGGGGAACCCACCCCCTACATTCTTGCAATGTTTGGTAACCATCAGAGCATGTTTGGATTAGCAATTAGTACCTACCTGAAGATTTTTCAAGTCTCTTGGTGTTTGAGAGGTAATGGAAAATCCTGCACCACGCCATCGTAACCAAACATGCTTCGATGGTGACCAAACTGTGCGAGCATGTGGAGGGGACCCACCCCCACATGCTCGCAAAGGTTGGTCACCATTGGAGCATGTTTGGATTAGCAATTAGCGCCCAGTGATGATTTTTCAAGTCTCTTGATCCTTATGAGGCCATGGAAAATCCTACTCTTTCCCATGCCTTCATACCCAAACATGCTTTGATGCTGATCAAACTTTGCAAGCATGTGGGGGAGGGTTCCCCCCCACATGCTTACAAATTTTGGTCACCATCCGAGTTTGTATTAGCAATTAGCATCCCGTGCAGATTTTGCAAGTCTCTTGGTGCTTGAGAGGCCTTGGAAAATCCCTCTCTTCCCCACGCCATGGTACCCAAACATGCTCTGATGGTGACCAAACTTTGCAAGCATGTGGGGGTGGTTCTCCTTCACATGATTGCAAAGTTTAGTCACCCTCAGAGTATGTTTGGATTAGAAATAGCACCCAGTGTGGATTTTTCAAGTCTCTTGGTGCGTGAGAGGCCATGGAAAATCCCACTCTTCTCCATGCCATTATACCTAAACATGCCCCGATTGTTACCAAACTCTGCGAGCATGTGGGTGTGGATACCCCCACATGCTTGCAAAGTTTGGTCACCATCCGAGCATGTTTGGATTAGCAATTAGTACCCAGTGCTGATTTTTCAAGTTTCTTGGTGCTTGAGAGGCCATGGAAAATCCCACTCTTCCCCATGCCATCATACCCAAACATGGTACGAAAGTTGGACTAGACATAGATAAAATCAAGCTGATCATTTTTTTTTCACTCATTTGATCCAGAACATGAGTTTATTCATAGAATGTGCCTACATTTGATTGCTAGAATTCATATTTGGCATTGAGGGATTAGTTTTAGCATTCTAAAGTGTATAGGGCAAGTCCTTGAAGTTGTATCATTGGTTGCAACAAGTAACCATTTTGACTTTAATTTTGTAAGCTTCTTCATCGGGATTAAACTCTTGTATTGAGATTGATTGTATTAGCATATAACCATGAGGTGAATACTCGTTCATATGGTAATGACATCCATTGGGAAGATGAGGTTGACCTTGATTGATATACTTCACATTATTTTCCCACATCTACATCAAGCCTAAACGTTAACCCAAAGTACAAGGTTTCTATGAAGTCTAAATTCCATAGATGTTCACATCGCCATGTATTGAGAATGGGATGGAATGCCATGTATGTACATCATGTGAAGATTATGCAAGTGAAGATCAAGCTAGAACCTTTATACTATGTGATGGGCATATCATCCATGAGGGTGTGGAGATATTGGATGATAATTGGATACATGAGAATCCTGAGAGTGTGGACATCTCAAGATAGTGAGGGTTGCAAGGATGGTATTTTGCATTTTACCTTTTGATCCGATTGGTGTTTTGATAGAGGTTGTAAGCATGGATCTCCTTAGACATGTAATTGATCCAAGTGGTTGTAGGACTAATTTACTCGTGCATATGATCAGAATTGCAAACATAAAACACAGATTACTTAAAAGACAGATTTACATAAAAAGGGTAGACAAGACAGATATATAGAGATGAATATAGAATGATCACAGTTAGATTAACATCACCCCGACTAGAAGCAGCTTGTGTACAGAGTTCTCATTACATATTTATACTACTTAATGCATAGTTATAGAGTGGTACAAAGATACCCTCATGCTCTGAACACCGTTGATTTACAAAAAAATGACATAATTAACTGGATGGACCATATTGTTAAGTGCACTAGAATCAGCCAAAGCTCTGCTATTCCGGTGGCTGTTAAACTTGGGAGGTTGTTTGGCTAAACACCTAGCACAACCGGTGGGTTAGATTCCCAATCTGATGACTCAAACCCTCAGTTTTTCTTGATGTTGTTGGGACAATAGAGTTAATCACCCGCAGATAGGGACCATGTTAGATGTTCCTTAGCATGCTTCTGAGCCTAGGGTAATTACTTATGTTGGATTGCAGTTAGGCTTACCATTTAATCTTCCTCTACAACCTTAGTGCCTAGGATCTTGAATCCCGTGATGTAGGAGTAAAGATTCTCATTGGCATCCTCCTTGACATTGCGCTTTGGAGCAATCCTAACCTTGACATGCTTGAGCACATTCCTGATCGCTCAGGTCATCCAAAAGCTTTACTCTTCGACTCCTCCCATCTCATCATCATCATTGCCAGGATCAGGTGGGTTGGGATTGTTCAGGCTAGGTGGAGTGCAGGCGAGGCTAGGGAGGGGCTCATGGTTCAAGGAATGCTGATGGTGGCAGAAAGGTGTCCATACTCCTCCAAGCATAGGTTTCAATAGGTTTCCACAATGGCAGCTCTAGTCCTGATCTACATGTAGTAACAAGCTTGGCAGATTGTTTGCATAAGGTTACCCTGTTTGCCAGATTGTTTGCATAAGGTGTCCCTGTTTGCCAGATTGTTTGCATAAGGTTACTCTGTTTGCCAGATTGTTTGCATAAGGAATGCTGATGGTGGCAGAAAGGTGTCCATACTCCTCCAAGCATAGGGTTTCAATAGGTTTCCACAATGGTAGCTCTAGTCCTGATCTACATGTAGTAACAAGCTTGGCAGATTGTTTGCATAAGGTTACCCTGTTTGCCAGATTGTTACTTGCTTGTAGTCTCATGATCTCTGTTCGAGCAGAGGTGAGTTTGGCATGGAGGGTCACATTCTTGGCCTCTTCAATGTTGGTGATGTCCAACTGGATATCTTTGTGCATCTTGTTGGGCTACTTCCCTAGAGTTACGGGCCTCTTTCCTATGACCTTGGTTTTGAGCTCAATGATGTGAGCTTGCACCTTCCCCCTGTCCTCCGTGGCCCGTGGGTGCTAGTCTTTGTAGAGGCCATCTTCATGGTGGCGGCAGCCATGAAGTCATGCAAATCATTGTAGCTCTTATGGAGGGTCGTTGCATGGTCTTTCAGGAGGGCCATGGCAGAGTCTTCCATGGAGGTGGCTCCCTCAGAGTATGTCACCATTTCTAGTTTTGTAGGTTCTTCATGTCAATCAGCTTCTCCCAGCTTGGCTCGGGTTCTTGGATAGGCTTGGTAAGTCTTGCATTCTACTCTTTGGTAGTGGGTGAGCTCTAACTTGAGTTGGTGCATTCTACTCTTTGGTAGTGGGTGAGCTCTAACTTGAGTTGGTCCATCTTTAGGAGGAGGTTGTCATGGGCTACGACGAGCAGAGGTCAATGCTTTCAGAGGTGGAGATTGGGTCAGAGTTTTCAGGGCTCTGAGTATAGCTGACTACTATGGGGCAGGTGTTTGGCTTGGCACTTCGGATTGAGTGTCCCCTTTGTCATCCAAGTTTGCATCCTCCTTTGGTGCAGATTGCTAACACAGAGTCTTTGAACAGCAAAGGGAAGGGGTCTGAGATTGTAGTAGCATTAAGCTTCTTGTAATCCATAAAAAACCTTAAGCTTTTGATTCTTCTTGAGGATAGACACAATCAAGGATAACCACATCACCCAATCAATTTGATATATGAATCTGACGTGCAACAGCTTATCTAGTTCCTCCTTGACCCGTTTTGCATACTTGGGATTCATTTGGTACCTTTGTTGCCGGATGGGGATTGCATCTTCCCTCAGATTGATCCGATGGTGGAATCGAGGTGGGGTCAATCCCTTTCATCTCGATGTAGCTCCATGTAGAAACATCTTTGAAGGATGAATCTCTTGCCAAAATGTAGCATCCAATTTGGTGCTGACTCTGACCATCTTTGGGTCGGCATCTTTACCCAAATTTATCTCAATCAGTTTATCTTCCCTAACCTTTTTGGATTGCTTCACGTCCCTTTCAAAGGATTTCCCTACCCAAATGATTTTTTGGAGGCTTGATACTTTACCATCATTGGATAAGGCTTTATAAAAAACTACGATCAGGAAACTCCTCTTCACTAATAGATCATGCTAATCCCTAGCAGCTTAACTCTTATGATGATGGATTGTTCAGTATCTCTCCATGATACAAACCAAATCAACCTTGAATAGGATGATCGGATTTGTGTTTTGCTAGATGGTTATTCTATCCGCATCCCAATCTTTGTTAATCCATTCCTTCCTCAGCCATGGTCTTCCCAGTAACATCGGGTAGGCACCTTTTATGTCCTCCATGAGAAGCACCACTACTAAAATTTGGAAAGTTAATCCAGAGACCTCGAGTGTGAGATTGTGGATTAATCCGAGTGGCTAGACTCACCTTTGATCCGCCATTTTTTTCGTGAATGGGGCTGGATACCAACTCCTCAATCCAAGAATTTGGTATGTCGTATCTGATAAAATGTTGACTCTTGATCCACCATCCGACAGTACTTCTTCTATGTCCACTCCTGAGACAGCTTGCTCTGGATCATTAGGATGGCTTTAACATAAATCAAGGCTTCCTTTGGTAGAGTTTTTTTCCTCTCAATGTGCATGGCTTCGAGAGTGTGTAAGGGTGTCGTCCTCTCCACCTGGGGAATCAGACGGTGTACTAGTTGCTGTTTGAAATTCGGCACTAATATGAGGAACTGATCCACTAACATATGGATCATATGCTTCTTTATATCTTCCCACAAATCGTATGGAAACAATTATCCTTCTGTGTGCCTACTTCAGCTTTCCTCGTGCTTTTGTTCCTTTGCACCTTTCTCTGGCCTTGATGTCTCCACACCTTTCTCTAGCCTTGGTGTATTTGCACCTTTCTGAGTGTTTTCTTTTGGTCATGGGTGAGGGAAGTTTGCCTCCCTGATCTGGGGTTTGTTGGACTTGGGTCATCGGCTGTATGGTGACTTTGGCATCTTGCCCGACAGATCGGTCTGGGACTTTCTGGCTCCTTCTTCCACCATCGCGTACCGCCTCTTAGGCATGTTGCTATTCCACCCAATTGGACACCTCTATCCACACCTCTTTTTTCTCATGCGAGGTGAGAACTTTTTTCTTCCCCCTCTTATTCAAGGTCGTTTCTTTCCCCAGCTGTAGAGTCTTGGGTTGCATGGATCTAGTCACTACCATGGTAGATGATTCCGCTACCTTTTTGGTCAACCCGGTTTCTTCTTACTCATCTAGAGCTTAGATTTCCATGGCATTCACCACTGGCGAAAGGCCCGATATTGAAGCATGAGATCCTTGCACCATGACCTTATGCTTCCTTAAGAGCTCACAGTTAGATTCTTGATGGCTTGGGGCATGGCAATAGAAGCATGTGAAAGCAAAGTTGTTGAGCACTGATCACATCCCTGTGAGGAAAATTCCTACGTGTGCGAAGAATGGTGGCCTTTTCTACTAATTTTATAGAGCCATTGGCGGGGCGCGTTGAACACCACCACCTTTGGGGCTTGAATTGCAAGCTGTTGAGGTGCTCTCTTCTCATTCTATCTGCATGCCTTTGTGCTTTGTGTGAATGTTCTACAAATGGCACACCAAAGCTCATTTAAGCCGCATTCTTCTACTCCTCCCTGTTTGTGATTCAGAAACCTTGAGCACCAAGTGCATGACCAGACTTTGGGATCTTCTTGACCATTTAACTAAGGCATGACTGTAGCCCACAGCAGCTCCTTGGCTATTTTTCCTCCCTTCATGCTCTTTGACCTTGTATTGTGATCTTCCTCCTCCTCCTCCTCCTCCTCACTTGAAATTGAGTGATTAGAATCATCTTCCTCCTCCTTTGAAGAGTTGGAAGTGGACCTTGTGGACTTTCTTTTACTTTTAATCTTGCTTTTGCTCTTGATAGACCCTACCAACACTTGATCTTCCCTAAGAGCTGATTCAACTAGTTGCTCCTCCCAGAGTCATTGTTATGAGATTGGCACCAGCAAACTTCCCTTTTTAACTGCATGCTTAATACCTTCATGAAATAGGAATTGAGTATTTCTTATGCTCACCGATTGGTTGCATCCAGTCTTTGGAGAAGCTTCCGAAACTTAGCAGCATAGTCTTCAATCGTGAGGTTTCTCTTGTTCATCCGGTAGGGCTTATCAAGCACATGCATGAATTTTTTATCTTTCTGGAATCTTTGAAGAAAGCCATCTTTGATTTCATCGTATGTTGAGAAATGAGCATACTTGTACTAAGCAACTCAGAGAGTAGCACTTTTTTATAAGGTTGGAAAAAAAGTTGCTTTCTTGAGGTTTCTATCCACCATCGACTTGGGGACATTCACACACTAGGAGCTATCAAAGAGAAGGATGTGGGGATCTGCAACCTCTTATGATTTTCCAAAAAATTTGGATACTTCACTATGACAGCTCGTTTCTCCTCATTGAAGCATGATGTAATACAGAATCCAGGAAAGCGGTACTGGGGGTGGTGATGTGGTATGAATAGTGGTGGTTGTGTAGTTACCGGTTCTTCTTGGGTGGTTGCAGGATCAGGGTGCCTAATTTCGTCCGCTCAGACACTCTATAAACAATAAAAAAACAAGCATTTATTTACCTTTAGTGGCCAATCTCTCCCAGCTAACGAAGGAATTTCGTTTCAAATTCTTTTGTTGGAAAATCACTTACAAAGTTTGTAATATAGTTGCATAATATGACTAACCATTAGATAGTCAAAATTTCTCATTTCCTTAGGTACAAAGTTAATGTATACACCCTGTCCCAAATTTGGACTGATTCCATAAAATGCTAAGAACTTTTACATATAAACTCATATCTGATTCCCACTTTGGACCTTGGATCTTCACATAATATAGAGCTTAACTTGATTTGTTTAGAAAACTTTAAGCTATCTATCTATTTTCTTTAAATAGTTCAAGTTCTTTAAAGTGTTAGAATATAGGCCACTTTTTTCACCCACCACAACTACCACTTCAAATGCTCAATCTTGTAGATCAAAAGATTGGTATATAGTGAGACATCAGTAGAATGTGGTGATTAGTCAAAATTATAAATCCAATGGTTGGATTTTGAATGGTCTCTTTTCTCAAATTCTTATAGGCTATCAGAATCCCTACAAATATAAATGATCTAATTAGTAAAATTACATTTTTGATGTAAATCATCTAAAACCTTTAGGGACTAGTGTAATTGCAATGGTACATCCATGAAAAAAAAATTGGATCACTCTAAGTATAGAAAGATCATTTTTAAAATCATTTCATCATATTTTTGATTAATTTTTATTAATTAGCTTAATTTGTATTAATTTAAGTTATATTAGGTTAATTTGAGTGCATGTGTATTTTCTATTAGTTGCTTGATCTCATTTGAAGTACCTTGCCTGCCCAAATTTTCTCTCTAAGAATTGTCCGAGTCTAGCATAAACAGGACACCCTGATCTTGCAAAAGCCCTCTTTTGGTTCTTCTTCTTGTTATGATTTGGAGCTGGATCTAGCAAAATAGAGTTCCAAATCTTTGAGCCGCACCAAGTAGGGTAGTTCACATCATCCTGACATGAATAATTGATTTAAACACAAAGGAAATTGATTCGAACATAAAGGAAATCGAGAAGCAAGTGAAGGAGGCAGCAAGAAGCATTGTGGTTGCCAAAATGTTGTCAGGTGACAGCTACCCGATCAACCTACTGAGAGTGTCTCTAATTATGCATGCAAAAATACACCAATCTGATATAAAACATACACAAGAAGATGCAAAAACAACGTATCGATTTACAAGCGATTGTGTTATGAAAACAACTATATAAGACTGATGAATATAGAATGATCACCGTTAGATTAACATCACCCTGGTTAAAAGGAGGCTAAAAGCAGCTTGTGTACAGAGTTTTGATTACATCTTCATAGCGATTAATGTGCGGTTACAAAGTGGTACAAAAATACCCCTAGTGCTCTCAGCACAGTTGATTTACATAAATAATGACCTAAGTGCTCTCAGCATAGTTGATTTACATAAATAATGACCTAATTAAATGGCTTGACCATAGTTTTAAGTGCATCAGACTCGGCCATGGCTTTGACATTCTTGCCGCAACAAAAAGTGATTGTGTTATGAAAACAACTATATAAGACTGATGAATATAGAATGATCACCATTAGATTAACATCACCCTGGTTAAAAGGAGGCTAAAAGCAACTTGTGTACAGAGTTTCGATTACATCTTCATAGCGATTAATGTGCGGTTACAAAGTGGTACAAAAATACCCCTAGTGCTCTAAGCACAGTTGATTTACATAAATAATGACCTAATTAACTGGCTGGACCATAGTTTTAAGTGCATCGAACTCAACCACGGCTTTGACATTCTCGTGGCAACAAAAAGAAACACCATCTTTTCTCATAGATTGGCACTAGGGCCATGATGCCAGCAAAGATGATATAGATTTGATGATGGTATCTTGGTCCTAGGGCCAAGCAATATTCTCTTGAGTGTGGTAGCTAGACCCTTTTGTCTTCTCTGGGCCATCCTCTCAAGATTGCATGGTAGAATGGCCCTAGGGCCACGCTAGCATGAAAAAATATAAATCCTCTTTGCTGGTAGATTGGCCCTAGGGCCAATCAAGCTACCATCAACAAAGCAACACCACGTCTACTAGTAGACTGGCCCTAGAGCCAAGATTCCAACAAAAATGATGTAGTGTAAGATTCCTCCCCCAGCCCTCAAGATGTCTAGCATCTTCCCCCTGTAATCAATCCCCTCTTCACAAATATAAAAGATCTTGTCTCTGCCTGTTTAGACATAGAGAGAGAAAATATTCTACAGAGAGAACATTCAGATTTTGAATATTTTTAGATAGAAGAAATTCTCATATTATTAAAATAAGTTTTCCTGAAATAGAAGTTCAAAAAGATTTTCAGAAGGTGCATTAGAAATTAAGTATAATCGGTTCAAGAGGCATTATCCTAGAGGTGAAGATTTTTTTGAAAATTTAAATTAAGGTTCCTATTGACCAATAAGATTCATCCAAATGTAAGGAGGAGATAAATGAAGAAATAAAAGAGAAATCCCCCAAAAATGAGTAAATACTCACATAAGATGAAGAGTTGACTAAGGACAAGGCTAATAGTTAAAAAGGGGAGATATTTAGAAGTAATGATGCATAGGATGTGATAAGAGGTGTATGAGATGTGATAGGATGTGATAAGATGTATATGGGATGAGTTAGGATGAGATAAGATGAGTTAGGATGTGATAAGATGTATATGGGTTGTGATAGGGCGAGAATGGATGTGATGTAAAGGAATAGATTTGAAGGCGTATGTGGTTATATGAATGGGAATGTAAAAATGGATGTATGGATGTGGATGTATTGATATGAAAGTGTATGTATGGGAGTAGATGTATGAATGTAGATATGGAATGTGGATAAGGATATGGATGTAAGAATGTGGGTGCATGTGAATGTGAATGTGGATGTATGGATGTGAATGTGGATGTGGATGTGGATGTATGGATGTAGATACAGATGTGGATGTATGTATGTGGATGTGGATGTATGAATGAGAATGTGAAAATGGATGTATGCATGTAGATGTGGATGTATGGATGTGTATGTGGATGTGGATGTGTATGTATGAATGTGAATGTGGATGTGTATGTATGAATGTGGATGTGGATGTGGATGTATGCATGTAGATATGGATGTGGATGTGTGTATGTGGATGTGTGTATGTGGATGTGGATGTGTGTATGTGGATGTGGATGTATGAATGAGGATGTGAAAATGGATGTATGCATGTAGATGTGGATGTATGAATGTGGATGTGTATGTATGGATGTGAATGAGGATGTGGATGTGGATGTATGGATGTAGATACGTATGTAATTGGATGTGGGTGTATGAATGAGGATGTGAAAATGGATGTATGCATGTAGATGTGGATGTATAGATGTGAATGTGGATGTATGGATGTGGATGTGTATGTATGAATGTGAATGTGAATGTGGATGTGGATGTGTATGTGTATGTATGAATGTGGATGTGGATGTGGATGTATGGATGTAGATACGGATGTGGATATATGTATGTGGATGTGCATGTATGAATGAGGATGTGAAAATGGATGTATGCATGTAGATGTGGATGTGTATGTATGGATGTGAATGTGGATGTGGATGTGGATGTATGGATGTAGATACGGATGTGGATGTATGTATGTGGATATGGATGTATGAATGTGGATGTGAAAATCGATGTATGCATGTAGATGGATATATGGATGTGAATGTGGATGTGAATGTGAATGTGGATATGGATGTGAATGTGGATGTGGATGTGGATGTATGGATGTGGATGTGTATGTATGAATGTGAATGTGAATGTGAATGTGGATGTGGATGTGGATGTATGGATGTGGATATGGATGTGTATGTATGAATGTAGATATGGGATTGGATGTATGATGTGGATGTACGAACATGGATGTGTATGTAGAATAATAAATGTGAATGTGTATGTGAAATAATGTGTCGTCGATATGAGTGAATGGATGAGAATGAGAACACATATGAATGGAATGTGGAATAAGTAATGAGGAGGGATAATGTGGAAAGACGAGAGTTCGATATAGAAACTGTATTTTGTGACCTGTTTGTAAATGACTGTTTTATGTCAATAATGCTGGGGAAGCATTTTGACCATCTTGTGGATTAAGGTCATGGAGATCTAACTGATAAAGTTGCAACTCTGCTGACGGTGGAGAGTCAATGGAGGACGTCTCGCGTAGCAAGGTCGATCGAGGTCTTGACCAACCTCGGTTTGATTTAAATGGTGAGCTTCCGGTACGGTGGATGAGGGACCAAGGAAGCGGCCTATGAGTGAAGCGCTAGGTCACCTGCGAAGGATACTAGAGGGTGCTGACCATACGGTGCTCAGGCTCTAGGTCGCCGAAGATACCCACATGTGCGTCGTGGAAGATATTGGAACAAGGAGTAAGAGTTGTTTTCTGAAACCGGACATGGATCTGGTTGATTGACCTTGCTGGAGTCCATGGCTCTCTTATATGGATCTGTTGATTGATCTTGCTGATCTTCAACAAGGATTCCATCTTGATTTTTATATGTGAAAATATTGCCGGGTACTATGAGCTAGGAATTATTAAAAAGGCCCCTGAGTGAACAGGTGGTGAGCGTTCTGGTTGCCAATGATGCCATAAGTACACCGATGAATGAATGATTGAAAATATGGATTTGACCAGAGATTTCAAGGATTGTCATCAGTGACATAATGGTTTCATTAAAGGATTGTTTTAAAGTTAGTTGATGCTGAGAAAAAGGTAATTTCATATTGGGTGTGTAAGTGGTGTGACTAGTTTTATATTTGCATGAACTTTCGGCTAGGGAACCTGGGAACTCTTTTCACTGGTACCCGGGACAAAACCTAACCAAATTCCTAATTGGATCCCATCACTACAGTGGTTGGGTGGTTGGCTAACCCATGGGATTTGATGGGGTTAGGCTGGACTGATGGATCCGTAAATCGAGACTCAATTTCTGTTATTACGATAGATAAAGTAAATCTCGGATAGTAATTGTTCTATGGATAGGAGTCAATGGCTGTGCCTCTTGATGGGGGAAAAAGCGTTGATCCCAATGATCCAAGTGCAAGTTTCTTCCTTGATCTGACCGAGTATCTTTATAGGTGCAGTCGGATCAGCTTGATCAGTAATGGTCTTGACTACGTTAGAGTAAAAAGTTATCCTGGTGGAATCACCCGTACTTTCCGGATAAAGGGAGTTTTTTTGGGTTCGGTTTTGGAGAAACCAACGGATTAGTCTCTTGTCCGGATATCCGTGGGACGAGGCACCGAGTGTGGGACCCTGCCCCACGCAAGAAGTGCTACTTCCGCTGCTAGCACCCCGAATCCATTGCGTGGTAGGGACAGGGATCTCTCAGTTGGTATCAGAGCCAATTGGCTAATAAAGATCAACTGAGAAGCCAAATATGTCAAAAATTTATCAAGAAGCACAAAAAGGTTGTAATTGTATGATATAACTCATACAATTTGATATTCAAACTGAAAATTCGTAAATTAGTAATTGGGTCTTCAGATGGAAGTACCGCAATAGTATGGAACCCTGACTTGCTTGAGGCCTGGACCTGATGGTATTTACCTTATAGTTCCAAGTATCATGACTACCCATATATACCGAGGGTATAACTGCAGCTCTTTATCGGCAGTATATACGAGTAAATCTAAAACTTGAAATTATAAGCATTAATGCTATCCAGATGATGATTTCAAATGTGGTTGATATGATTTTTAATTCTGTTTGAGAACTGATGAATTGATTTCGATACTGATTGAAAAATGATGATTTTTGAAATTTAGTTGAAATATAATAAGCTGAGCGAAACCGCAATGAGGATGAATGGGACGAGTCCCTGTGATGATGTTCTTAACTGGAATGATGTTAATGACTTCAGCCAATCACTATGAGATTAGTAGATTGTGCTGGCAGATTGCTACTGTTAACTTTTGATCAGTGGATCAAGTTAAGGGATGATAAATTAAAAATCTTAAAAACTCCCCATGGAGGACTGTTCAGATGGAAAAATTTAGTCTAATGGACTATTATTGTGATAAAGATATTAATGAGATATTCTGAATGAATTATTAACTGATAATGCGTTCTATATGAGTATCTTTATCCCTTGATTCTGTGGGGAGCCGACCTATTTAGAGAACCCCGGAATCAATTGAATCAAAATTCGGATTGAATCATAAATAAAGAGACTTAACAAGAATTTTGGTATTGATAGGAACATGGATCGAGGTCGTCGTGGTAGTAGAAATATTAACCCCCAACTCGATGAAGAAGAGCTCGTCCTGGATGCTCGTAAAACTCTTCATAGTTCGTAGCCTGGACCTTTCAAGGGTGAAGGGGAAAACTTGGGCGAGATTGTGGAGAAGTGGATCGAATCAATGGAAGAATACTTCGATGTCACCGAGTATAATGAGAAGAGCAAAATGGCTCTTGCAAGGCTGAAGATAGTGGAGACAGCTAGAATGGCATGGAGAAACCACTGCGAGACAAACCATCTCGACGGAAATACCCAAACCTGGACCGATCTCAAGGCTTACCTCAGAAACAGGTTTTGTCCCCCAGGCTTTCTTGAAACTAAGATGAATGAGTTCTTGGAACCAAAGCAGGAAACCCGAAAAATTGAAAAGTACCATCAGGCTTTTGCCCTTCTCCTTAAATATTCCCCTCAATTAAATGAAGAGCAGTTGATGGCCAGGTTCATTCGGGGAATGAATGAGCCATTAGATACTTTAGTCGAGAATGCCAAGCCTATTTCCATGGCCGAAGCAGTTCGGATGGTGAAGGATTTCGCCAAAGCCTTTGATGTCAAAGTCCCACCAAAGCCAGTACCATCGCCTTTCAAAAGATTTTTATTTCCAGAAGGTGATTCCAGCCTTCCTCCACCTAAGAGATATCAGGGTCAAACCCAGGATATGGGAAGTTCCAAAATAGAAGAAATATCTTTTTCCCGAAACTCAATCCCCTAGAATTCAACTTCAGAAGTTCCACCCTTGAGCAAGAGAGTGAAATGCTATAACTATCAAGGATTTGGACATCGCAACATAGATTGCCCAACTCCTTTTGGATCAAGGTTTTCAGAGAATATCAGGGATCAAGATTCCAGACTCCAGCCCCTTCTGTCCAGAGTAATCACGGTTCTATCTGCCAAAATCAAGGAAGTCCCAGAGGTAGACCCTCTATCCAACCTGCAGATTCAACCCAAAGTAATGCAAGACCTCCAACTCAGAATAGGGGAAGTCAAAGAGAGTTTTTCTCAAATCGGTTGTCCACTTCCAAGGCAGTAACGCTGGAAGTGATTGAAGAAGAAGAAGAAGATGAAAGAGATCATACTCCACCTGCGAGATGAGGACATCTCGCGTTTTTTAAGTGGGGTAGAATGTAAGATTCCTCCCCCCAGCCCTCAAGATGTCCAGCATCTTCTCCCTGTAATCAATCCCCTCTTCAAAAATATAAAAGATCTTGTCTCTGCCTGTTTTGACATAGAGAGAGAATATTCAGATTTTGAATATTTTTAGATAGAAAAAATTCTCATATTATTAAAATAAGTTCCCTTGAAACAGAAGTTCAAAAAGATTTTCAGAAGGTGCATTAGAAATTAAGTATAATCGGTTCAAGAGGCACTATCCTAGGGGTGAAGATTTTTTCGAAAATTTAAATTAAGGTTCCTATGGACCAATAAGATTCATCCAAATATAAGGAGGAGATAAATGAAGAAATAAAAGAGAAATCCCCCAAAAATGAGTAAATACTCACATAAGATGAAGAGTTGACTAAGGACAAGGCTAATAGTGAAAAAGGGGAGATATTTAGAAGTAATGATGCATTTTTAACACCTCTGCATGGGGATTTTTCCCTCAAAAATGAGGCGCCTACTTCACATGTGCAATTGAGTTTTAAATCTTCAAAAAATTGAGCTATTTCATCTCTCCTCTCTCTTGGATCAAATCGAATCAAAAAGGAACCAAACTAGGTCCAAATCTGGTCCAAATTCAACCAAACTGAAATCTAGAAAATTCTAGAAATTAGTTAGTCTTAGTTAGAGCTTCCCTCTCCTATAAATAGAACATGAGTCCTTTGAAAAAAATAGGAGAATTTTACTATACTAGAATTATGCGAAAATAATGCTAATTTTTACTATTCTCTAAAATTCTCTCCAAATTGAAGAAATTGGAGCTTTCCTCCTTCTTCAATCCCCATTGGTGGCTCCATCAATATACTAAACCAATTGATTGGTTGGGGGTCTCTTCCGTGAACAAAGAATCAAGCAATTTGTAAGGTAAATGGTGAATTTTGATCTTTTCTATAATTTCTCAATGTTTCTCTCTTCTCAACCCCTCTCAAGCTTGAGAAGCTTAATTGGAATGGTTTTTGAATGCTATTGAAGTTAATTGATGAATGGTAGTAAAAAATACGTAAATTGATGAATGCTATTGAAGTTAATTGATGAATAATAGTAAAGAATTACATAAATTTTTATTTATGCTTAATTTTAATGGTTTTTATGTAATTTATCTCTCTCACTCAAGAAATGGTCATACTCATGACTTATTCTTAATCCAAATGAAGCTTTTCCTTAATCCAAGATTAATCTATGCTTGAGGCCAAATTAATGGCTTTTTTCTATGCTTTTAGTTTATGTATTTCATGAATATTGATGATTCAATCCATTATGGATTAATGATCTAATTAGGGATCATTCTAATCATTCCCTTAATGATAAGCTTTATCTTTTAAAATAATTGAGATTTATCAGTCATAGCAGCGGAGCTATGGTAAAATTTTTATAAAAATTACACATAAAATAATTTCATTCAAAGCATGAAAAGAGGACTTCCTACCATATTCTAGGAATTATCATCCTAGATTAATTGAAAGAATTTTATTGTAATCATGGAGAAATTGATTTTTATTTTATGCATAATTGATGAATTAAGAAAAAGAGGATTTTTAGTAATTAAATTTTATGTTAAAAAGAGTAATCCCCATCATATGAGTATTCTTGAAGGGTTAATTTTCATTCTAGGCATAGAAAAATGTATACTAGAAATACCTTATTATAAAACTGAGATTTTTTTCTCATAAATGATTTTATGCATAAATTACATGCATAAAAGAAATTATTTTATATTAAAAGAATGATTTTCATCATAAATGAATTGTATGCATAAACCTATGCATAAAGGATATATTTTTTATATTAAAAGTGTGATTTTCATCAAAAATAAAAATTTATGCATAAATAAGATGCATAACAGAAATTCTTTTATTCTAAAAGTGTGGTTCCTACTAAATTGGATTTATGCATGGATAGATGCATAAAGAATTTAAATTAATCCAAAAAGTGTTATTTTTATTAATTCTTATTTTATGCATGGAAAGATGCATAAAGAATTTTATTTTTAATTCAAAAGAGTGATTTTCATCATAAATAATTTTATGCAAATTAGATGCATAAGAGAAAATCTTTTATTTTAAAAGTGTAGTTTCTACTAAATTAGAATTATGCATAAAAGATTGATTTTTAATTCAAAAGTGTCATTCTCATTTAAAATGAATTTATGCATAGGAAGATACATAAAAGATTGATTTTTATTTCAAAAGTGTTATTCTCCTTAAAATGGAATTTATGCATAAATAGATGCGTAAAGAAATCTTATATCAAATATAAGAATTCTCTTGTATTCTATAAGTAGATATTAGGATGTGATAAGATACGTATGGGAAGTGATAGGATGTGATAAGATGTGTGAGAGATGTGCTAGGATGTGATAAGATGTGTATGAGAAGTGATAGGATGTGATAAGAGGTATATGAGATGTGATAGGATAAGATAAGATGTGTATAAGAAGTGATAGGATATGATAAGATGCGTATGAGATGTGATAAGATGTGTATGAGATGTGATAGGATGTGATAAGAGGTGTATGAGATGTGATAGGATATGATAAGATGTATATGGGATGAGTTAGGATGAGATAAGATGAGTTAGGATGTGATAAGATGTATATGGGTTGTGATAGGGCGAGGATAGGGCGAGAATGGATGTGATGTAAAGGAATAGATTTATATGAATGGGAATGTAAAAATGGATGTATGGATGTGGATGTATGAATATGGATGTGGATGTGGATGTATGGATGTATGGATGTGGATGTATGAATATGGAAGTGTATGTATGGGAGTAGATGTATGAATGTAGATATGGAATGTGGATAAGGATATGGATGTAAGAATGTGGGTGCATGTGAATGTGAATGTGGATGTGTGAATGTGGATGCATGGATGTGAATGTGGATGTGGATGTGGATGTGGATGTATGGATATACATACGGATGTGGATGTATGTATGTGGATGTGGATGTATGAATGAGGATGTGAAAATGGATGTATGCATGTAGATGTGGATGTATGGATGTGAATGTGGATGTGGATGTGTATGTATGAATGTGAATGTGGATGTGGATGTGGATGTATGCATGTAGATACGGATATGGATGTATGTATGTGGATGTGGATGTATGAATGAGGATGTAAAAATGGATGTATGCATGTAGATATGGATGTATGAATGTGGATGTGTATGTATGGATGTGAATGTGGATGTGGATGTGGATGTGGATGTATGGATGTAGATACGGACGTGGATATATGTATGTGGATATGGATGTATGAATGAGGATGTGAAAATGGATGTATGCATGTAGATGTGGATGTATGGATGTGAATGTGGATGTGAATGTGGATGTATGGATTTGGATGTGGATGTATGAATGTGAATGTGAATGTGGATGTGGATGTGTATGTATGAATGTGAATGTGGATGTGGATGTATGGATGTAGATACGGATGTGGATGTATGTATGTGGATGTGGATGTATGAATGAGGATGTGAAAATGGATGTATGCATGTAGATGTGGATATATGAATGTGGATGTGTATGTATGGATGTGAATGTGGATGTGGATGTGGATGTATGGATGTAGATACGGATGTGGATGTATGTATGTGGATGTGGATGTATGAATGAGGATGTGAAAATGAATGTATGCATGTAGATGTGGATGTATGGATGTGAATGTGGATGTGGATGTGGATGTGTATGTATGGATGTGGATGTGTATGTATGAATGTGAATGTGAATGTGGATGTGGATGTGGATGTATGGATGTGGATATGGATGTGTATGTATGAATGCAGATATGGGATTGGATGTACGAACATGGATGTGTATGTAGAATAATGAATGTGAATGTGTATGTGAAATAATGTGTCGTCGATATGAGTGAATGGATGAGAATGAGTACACATATGAATAGAATGTGGAATAAGTAATGTGGACTGAGGTGGGATAATGTGGAAAGACGAGAGTTCGATATAGAACCTATATTTTGTGACTTGTTTGTAAATGACTGTTTTATGTCAATAATGCCGGGGAGGCATTTTGACCGTCTTTTGGATTAAGGTCATGGAGACCTAACTGATAAAGTTGCAACTGCTGACGGAGAGTCAATGGAGGACATCTCACATAGCAAGGTCGACCGAGGTCTTACCAGCCTCGGTCCCAGCCTCGGTTCGATTTAAATGGTGAGCTTCCGGTACGGTGGATGAGGGACCAAGGAAGCGGCCTATGAGTGAAGCGCTAGGTCACCTGCGAGAAGGATCCTAGAGGGTGCAGCCTATACGGTGCTCGGGCTCTAGGTCGCCAAGTGGTGAGCGTTCTGGTTGCCAATGATGCCATAAGTACACCGATGAATGAATGATTGGAAATATGGATTCGACCAGAGATTTTGAGGATTGTCATCACCTCAGTGACATGATGGTTTCATTAAAGGATTGTTTTAAAGTTAGTTGATGCTCAGAAAAAGGCAATTTCATATTGGGTGTGTAAGTGGTGTGACTAGTTTTATGTTTGCATGAACTTCTGGCTAGGGAGCCTGGGAACTCTTTTCCCTGGTACCCGAGACAAAACCTAACCAAATTCCTAATTGGATCCCATCACTATAGTGGTTGGGCGGTTGGCTAACCCATGGGACTGGATGGGGTAGGCTGGACTAATAGATCCGTAAATCGAGACTCAATTTCTGTTATTACGATAGATAAAGTAAATCTCGGATAGTAATTGTTCTATGGATAGGAATCAACGGATGTGTCTCTTGATGGGAAAAAAGCATTGATCCCAATGATCCAAGTGCAAGTTTCTTCCTTGATCTGTCCGAGTATCTTTATAAGTGCAGTCGGATCAGCTTGATTAGTAATGGTCTTGACTACGTTAGAGTAAAAAGTTATCCTGGTGGAATCGCCCGTACTTTTCGGGTAAAGGGAGTTTTTCCGGGTTATTTTATCCAAATTTTTCTCTGCAGTTGCATTAATAACCTATGAGTGCCTTTCATGATGAAATCCTTCAACACATTGGTTGCTAGTCCTTTAGGCTCCATTGCCGGGACATATGAACTTGATATCAGCACCATTGTCCATTAGCATATTTATAGGCTTTTTCCTTGAGATATATTTTTTAAAATAGACATTATCCTATTTTCCTCATGCTATATAGATACAATAATGATAGCATAGTAAAATTATTCCAACAATCCGAGTGTTGTTCTATTCATTCTAGGGCCCACAAAAACCATTTAACAATGGTAGCTTGGCCCTAGGGCCAAGCTAGATTCTCTCGTGTGTGTTAGCTAGATTCTCCTCTATTTCCTAGAGCCATTCTCTCAAGATTGCACGATGGTAGAATGGCCCTTGGGCCCATCTATGCATGTGCATGCCAAGAGTGACCTTTGCAAGAGATTCTAGCTTGACACTGGGACTAAGCTATCTTGTAAGAGAATCTAGCTTGGCACTAGGGCCAAGCTACCAAGAATAAATATACATTCTCGGCCAATCTATCTTGTAAGAGAATCTAGCTTGGCCCTAGGGCCATCAAAGATGATGTAGATTCGTTCATGGTAGCTTGACCCTAGGGCTAAGCTAGATAATCTTGTGTGTGGTAGCTATATTCTCTCTCTATTCTCTTGTGTTCCCTAGAGCCATTCTCTCAACATTGCATGGTAGAATGGCCCTTGGGCCCATCAATGCATGTTCATGGTGGCAAGGGTTACCCTTTAAAGAGAATCTACCTTGGCCCTGGGTCCAAGCTACTTAGGGCCAAGCTTCGATGAACAAATCTACATCCTCTTTAATGGTATCTTGGTCCTAGGACCATGCTACCATCAACAAAGCAACCCCAACTTTGTTGGTAGATTGGCACAGAGCCAAAAGCTGATAGCAAAGATGATGTAGGTTTGTTCATGGTGGCTTGGCCCTAGGACCATGCTAGATTCTTTTGTGTGTGGTAGCTAGATTTTCCTCTACTTCCTAGAGCGATTCTCTCGTGATTGTATGGGGGAATGGCCCTTTGGTCCCATCTATGCTAGTAGCTTGGCAAGATTGACCCTTGCAAGAGAATCTAGCTTGGCCCTAGGGCCAAGTTACCATAAAAAAAGTAACACCCTTTTTGCTAATAGATTGGCCTTACCTGGCCAAGCTAAGAACAAAGATGATGTAGATTTGTTCATGGTACCTTGGCCATAGGGCTAAGCTAGATTCTCTTTTGCTAATAGATTAGCCTTACTTGGCCAAGCTAAGAACAAAGATGATGTAGATTTGTTCATGGTAGCTTGGCCATAGGGCTAAGCTAGATTCTCTTTCAAGGGTAAATCTTGCCAAGCTACCATGAACAAATCTACATCAATTTTGGTGGTAGATTGGTCATAGGGCCAAGCTATCATCAACAAAGCAACACTATCTTTGCTGGTAGATTGGCCCTAGGGCCAAGCTTCCAACATAGATGATGTAGATTTATTCACGATAGCTTGGCCCTAACACCAAGCTAGATTCTCTTGTCTATGGTAGCTAGATTATCATGGGTTCCCTAGGGCAATTCTCTCAAGATTTCATGGGAGAATGACCCTTAGGCCCATCTCTACATCATGTGCATGATGGCAAGAGTGACCCTTGCAAGGTAATCTATATTTGCCCTAGGGTAAAGCTGCCATGAACATTAAATCTACATCATCTTTGCTGGTAGACTGGCCCTATCACCAAGCTACCATGAACAAAGCAACACCATCTTTGGTGGTAGATTTGTTCATGGTAGCTTGTTGGCCCTAGGGCCAAGCTAGATTCTCTTGAGTTCCCTACTAGAGACATTCTCTCAAGATTGCATGGTAAAATGGACCTTAGGCCCATCTATGCATGTGCATGTCAAGAGTTACTCTTGTAAGATATTCTAGCTTGGCTCTTGGGCCAAGCTTCCATGAAAAATTATACATCCTCTTTGATGGTAGAGCTATACTTAGCAAAGTAACACCACCTTTACTGGCATATTGGCCCTAGGCACTTACTTGTGTCTCCCCCTATGTCCAAGATACCATCAACAAAGCAACACCATCTCTTTGCAGGTATATTTGTTCATCGTAGCTTAGCCCTACGGGCAAGCTACATTCTCTTATGTGTGGTAGATAGATTCTCTTGTGTTACCTAGGGCCATTCTCTCAAGATTGCATGCTAGTGGGGTAGAATGGCTCTTGGGCCCAACAATGCATGTGCATGCGAAGGGTTACCCTTGCAATGCAATCTATAGCTTGTCCTTAGGGCCAAGCTATCTTGAGAGAGAATCTAGCTTGGCGCCCTATGGCCAAGCTAGAAAGAACAAATCTATATTCTCTTTGTTGTTAGGTTGTCCCTAGGGCCAAGCTAGATTCTCTTATGTGTGGTAGCTAGATTCTCTTGTGTTTCCTAGAGCCGTTTCCTCAAGATTGCATGGCAAGAGTGATCCTTGCAAGATTATCTATCTTGGCCCTACGACCAAGCTACGAAGAACAAATCTACACCATCTTTTCTAGTTGATTGGTCCTAGGGCCAAGCTACCATCAACAAAGAAACTCCATCTTTGTACTAGGGCCAAGATACCATGCACAATTTGAATTTTGAATTTCCTACCAAGACTTGAGATGTTGAATTTACTACCAAGACTTGAGATTTTGAAATTCCCTTGTAAGAGAATCTAGCTTGTCCCTAAGGCCAAGCTACGAAGAATAAATCTACATTCTCTTTCTCATAGCTTGGCCCTAGGGCCAAGCCACTTGGTAAGAGAATCTAGCTTGGCCCTAGGTCTAGCAAATATGATGTAGATTTGTTCATGGTGGTAGCTTGGCCCTAAGGTAGAATGGTATCTAGATTCTCCTATGTATGTGGTATCTAGATTCTCCTATGTGGCAGAATGGCTCTTGGGCTCAACAATGTGTGTGGTATGTATGTGGTATCTAGATTCTCCTATGTGGTAGAATGGCTCTTGGGCTCAACAATGTGTGTGCATGCCAAGAGTGACCCTAGGGCCAAGCTAGATTCTCTTGTGTGTGGTAGAATGGGCCTTGGGCCCAACAATGCATGTGGATGCCAAGAGTAACTCTTGTAAGGCAATATATAGCTTTTCCCTAGGGCTAGGCTATCTTGGAAGAGAATCTAGCTTGGCCCTAGGAGCCAAGCTAGCAAGAAGAAGTCTATATCCTCTTTGTTGTTGGCTTGTCCCTAGGGCCAATCTAGATTCTCTTCTATGTGGTAGATAGATTCTCTTACGTTCCCTAGATCCATTCTCTTAAGATTTCATGGTATAATGGCCTTGGTCCCATCTATGCATGTGTATGGTAAGAGTGATGCTTGCAAGAATATCTAGCTTGGCCCTACAACCAAGCTACCAAGAACAAATCTACATCATCTTTGCTGGTTGATTGGTATTAGCGCCGAGCTACCATCAACAAAGCAACTCCATCTTTGTTGGTAGATTGGTCCTTGGGCCGATCCTTGGGGCAAGCTACCATGCACAATTTGCATGGCAATAGGGACATTCAAACTTCTCCCCTTGGGCCCATCTATACATGTGCATGGCAAGATAGACCCTTGCAAGAAAATCTAGCTTAGCCCTAGGGCCAAGATACCAAGAATAAATCTACATTGTATTGTTGATAGCTTGGCCCTAGGGCCAAGCTACCTTGTAAGATGATCTAGCCTGGCCCTAGGGCCATCAAAGATGATGTAGATTTGTTCATGGTAGCTTGGCCCTAAGGCCAAGCTAGATTCTCTTGTGTGTGGTATCTAGATTCTCATGTGTGGTAAAATGGCCCTTTGGCCCAACAATGCATGTGCATGCCAAGAGTAACTCTTTCAAGGGGCAATATATAGCTTGTCCATAGGGTCAAGCTGGCAAGAACAAATCTATATCCTCTTTGCTGTTACATTGGCCCTAGGGCCAAGCTATCTATTCTCTTATGTGTGGTAGCTAGATTCCCTTGTGTTTCCTAGAACCATTCTCTCAAGATTGCATGGTAGAATGGACCTTGGGCCCATCTATGCATGTGCATGGAAAGAGTGACGCTTGCCAGAGTATCGGCCAAGCTAACATCAACTATGCAACTCCATCAATGTTGGTAGATTGGTCCTAGGGCCAAGCTACCATGAATCTAGATCTCGACCAAGAACAACTCAACATCCTCTTTGTTGGTAGCTTGGCCCTAGGACCAAGCTACCACGAGAAAATATACATTATCTTTGCTTGGAGATTGGTCCTAGGGCCAAGTTCCCATCAAAGAGGATGTTGATTTGTTCTTGTGGAAGCCTTGCCCTAGGTCCAAGCTACCACATGAACAAATCATCATCATCATTGTTGGTAGCTTGGCACTAGGGACAATCTACCAGTAAAGGTGGTGTTGCTCTAGTGATGGTAGCTTGTCCCTAGGGCCAAGCTATCATCAAAGAGGATGTTGATTTGTTCTTGGTAGATTTGCCCTAGGGCCAAGCTACCATCAACAAAGCAACATCACCTTTGCTGGTAGAATTGTTCAATGGTAGCTCTAAAGCTAGATTCTCTTGTGTTCCCTAGAGTTATTCTCTCAAGATTGTATGGTAGAATGTCCCTTGGGCCCATCCTTGTATGTGCATGGAAAGAGTAACCCTTGCAAGAGATTGTAGCTAGGCCCTAGGACCGTTCTATGTCTTATGTCAACAATCGGTTAATTTCGAATAGATTTGTTCATGATAGCTTGGCTATATGGTCAAGCTACCAACAAGGAGGATGTTGATTTGTTCTTGGAAGGAAGGCCCTAGGTCCAAGCTAGATTTGTTGATAGATTTGTTCATGATGCTTGGCCCTATGGCCAAGATAGATTCTCTTGTTTTCCCATCTTTGCTAGTAGATTTGTTCATGGTAGCTTGGCCCTAGGAACAAGCTAGATTCTCTTGTGTTCCCTAGAGTTATTATCTCAATATTGCATGGTAGAATGGCCCTTGGGACCATATATGCATGTGCATGGCAAGCGTTACCCTTGCAAGAGATTGTATCTTGGCCCTAGGGCCATTCTACCTCGTGTCAATAATGGATGAATTTTGGAATGGACCTATGGCCAATCTCTCCATGTGCATGGAAAGAATGGCCATACGGCTATTCTGCCCCACCTTGATTGGAGTATTTTTATATCCCTGTAAAATCACCTTCAAAATGCCCATCAGCTACCCCTTGGTGTGCTTTTTCGATCATGTATAAGTATTCATACTTCCTCGGAAGCATGTTAGTATGTCACCCTTACCACGTGTATAAAGAGTTCTAGTAATCAATTAGTAAGGTTTTTCTTTTTTAATAGATTTTCGTACTAGATCTTACCTTAATGTTTTTGCCTCTCGAAAGCCATTAGCTAATGTTTCTCTCTCCCCACAATCGTATAGCCTCCACTTCCAAACAATGTAGTGTCATGTAAATCATCATCTATTCAAGTTTTGGTGCTTCACCATTAGTTACACGAGATAGATACTCAGCCATGACATGTTTCTTTCCAGGCCTCACAATCATTATAAAGTTGAACTCAAGAAGAATTAACAACCACCTTGTATCCTTCTCATGGAGCATGATTTGTTTACCAATACAACAATTCTTGATGATCAACATAGAAAATAATTTATTTAGCAAGAAGGGTAATGCCGAAATTTCTTTATAGCATAAACCATTGCTAGTCCTTCACACTCAGTGGTGGTGTAATTGATTTCAGCCTCATCTGGTTGCCGAATTACAAAACTAATATGATAGTCCAATTTGTGTTCCCCTGCCTATGCTAGGACACATCCAATTACTAAATTAGAGGCATCAATGTGTACATAAAAGATTAGATCTGAGCTAGGTGTTCTCAAGATTTGAGCATTGGTCAAGGCTTGCTTCAACACATCATAAGCTTGTTGGCACTCGTGATCCATATAATTATAATCAATAGTTTCTACAAAGGATAAGTTATTTTTGCATAGAAAAGAATAAACCGATGGTAGTAGAGGGGACATGGCCCATTAATCTCTAGACTCTCTTATGGTTTATTGGTGGGGGAAATTCAAAGATGACCTTGATTTTTCTCTCATCAGCCGAAATACCATTTTTGGACACTATATTCCCAAGAATATCTCCCATTTTTGGACACTATATTCCTAAGAATATCTCCGTGTTTCACCCAAAATTGGCATTTGTAAGGGTTTAAGGATATGCGATAAAATCAACACCAATCTAGTTTGTTCCTAAGGTCGAACTACCAAGAACAAATCAACATCCTCTTTGATGGTAGCTTGGCCCTAGGGCCAAGCTACCATCATGAGAAAAACACCATCTTTGCTGGTACTTTAGCCCTTGAGCCAAGTTACCAGCAAAGAGGATGATGATTTGTTCATGGTAGCTTAGCCGTAGGGCAAAGCGTCCAAGAATAAATCAACATCCTCTTTGTTGTCAGCTTGGCCCTATAGCCAAGCTAACATCACTAGAGCAAGACCATCCTCTTTTCTTGTGGTAGATTGGCCATAGGGCCAAGCTGCGAGCAAAGATGATGTAGAGTTTTTTCATGGAAGCTTGACCCAAGCTACAATAAACAAAGAAACCATCATTTTTTTGGTAGATTTGCCCAAGTTACCATTACCAATGTAACACCTTCTCTGCTGGTAGATTTGTTCATGGTATAGCTTGTCCCTAAGGCCAAGCTACATTCTCTTGTGTTCCCTAGAGTTATTCTCTAAATATTGGATGGTAGAATGGCCCTTGGGCCCATCTATGCATCTACATGGCAAGAGTTAACCTTGCAAGATATTGTAGCTTGGCCCCTACCATCACAAACATAACACCATCTTTGCTTGTGGTAGATTGGCCCTAGGGCCAAGCTACCATCAACAAAGTAGCACCATCTTTGCTGGTAGACTTGTTCTTGGCATCTTGGCCCCAGGGAAAAGATAGATTTTCTTGTGTTTCCTACATTTATTCTCTCAATATTTCATGGTAGAATGGCCCTTGGGCCCATCTATGCATGTGCATTGCAAGAGTTACCTTGCCACATATTGTAGCTTGGCTCTAGCGACATTATACCTCTTATGTCAGTAAACTTTAGAATTTTAGAATGGTCATAGGACCATTATACCATGAATCTATCTTGGCACTAAGGCCAAGCTACCAAGAATAAATAACAATCCTCTTTGTTGGTAGCTTAGCCTTAGGGCCAATACACCATCACCAGAGCAACACCATCTTTGTTGGTAGCTTAGCCTTAGGGCCAAGACACGATCACCAGAGCAACACCATCTTTGTTGGTGTGGATTGGGGCTAGGGCCAAGTTGCCAGAAAAGATGATGATGATTTTTTCATTGTAGCTTGACCCTAGGGCCAAGCTTCCAAGAAAAAAACTTTATCCTCTTTGTTGGCAGCTTGGTTAGCCCTAGGGCCAAGTTACCATCACCAAAGCAACATCATCTTTGCTTGTGGTAGATTGGCCCTAGGCAAAGATGATGTATATTTATTCATGGTAGATTGGCCTTAGGTAGCTTGGCCCTAGGGCCAAGCTACCATGAACAAATCTTTCATCATCTTTGCTGGTACATTGGTCCTAGGGCCAAGCTAGATTCTAGTGTTGCCTAGAGTGCATGATACAATGGCCCTTGGGCCCATCTATGTGCATAAGAATAGCAAGAGTGACCCTTGTAAGAGAATCTAGCTCGGGCCAAGCTTCCTTGTTAGAGAATCTGGCTTAGCTTGTCCCTAGGGCCAAGCTACCATCAAGTAATCAACACCATCTTTCCTAGTGGATTTATTCTTGGTAGATTGGCCCAAGGCCCAAGCTACCATCAACAAAACAACATCTTTGCTAGTAGATTGGCCCTAGGGCCAAGCATCCAAGAACAAATCAACATCCTCTTTGCTGGAAGCTTGGTTGGCCCTAGGGTGGCCCTAGGGCCAAGTAACCATCAGAAGAGCTACACCATCTTTGCTTGTGGTAGATTGGCCCTAGGGCCAATAAGCAACTAGCAAAGATGATGTAGATTTGTTCATGGAAGCTTGGCCATAGGGCAAACCTACCATGAACTAATCTATAGCATTTTTGCTTGTAGCTTGGCCCTAAGTCCAAGCTAGATTCTAGTGTTCCCTAGAGTTATTGTCTGAAGATTGAATGGTAGAATGGCCCTTGAGCCAATCTATGCATGTGCATGGCAAGCATGACCCTTGTAAGAGAATCAAGCTTGGCCATAGGGCAACGCTGTTGGCAAATATGTTGATTATTTGTTCGTGGTAGCTTGGCCCTAGGGCCAAGCTACCTAGTCTAAACTTCCAAGAAAAAATCAACATCCTCTTTGCTGGTAGCTTGTCCTTAAGGGCAAGCTACTAGCACCAAAGCAACACCATCTTTGCTTATGGTATACTAGCCATAGGACCAAGCTTACAAGGACCATTCTACATCATCTTTGCTGGTAGCTTGGGCCGAGGGCTAGGGCCTAGGCCCAAGCTTCGTAGGACAAGTCAACATCCTCTCTACTACTGGTAGCTTGGCCCTAGATCCAAGCTACCATCACTAGAGTAACACCATCTTTGCTTCTAGTAGATTGGCTATAGTGCCAAGATGCCAGCAAAGATGATGTAGATTTTATCATGGAAGCTTGGCTCTATGTATCTTGGCCCTAGGGCCAAATGTCCATGAACAAATCTACATCATCTTTGTGGTAGATTGGCCCTAGGGCCAAATGTCCATCAACAAATCAACACCACCTTTGCTAGTAGATTTGTTCTTGGTAGGTTGGCCCTAGGGCCAAGCTAGATTCTCTTGTTTTCCGCAGAGTTATTCTCTGAATATTGCATGGTATCCTCGCACTTAGCCCATCTATGCATGTGCATAGAAAGAGTTAAACTTGATGATGTAAATTGTTCATGAAAGCTTGGCCCTAGGGCCAAGATACCATGAACAAATCAACATCCTATTTGCTTGTGTTGGATTGGCCCTAGGGCCAACAAGCTCCTAGCAAAGCTGATGTAGATTTGGTCATGGAATCTTAGCCCTAGGGACAAGAAACCATGAACAAATCTACATCATCTTCATTGGTAGATTGGCCCTAGGCCCAAGCTACCATCAACAAAATAACACCCTCTTTGCTGGTAGATTTGTTCATGGTAGCTTGGCTCTTGGGCTAAGATATATTCTGGTTTTCCCTATAGTTATTGTCTCAAGATTACAAGATATAATGGCCCTTGAGCCCATCTATGTATGTCCATGGCAAGAGTGACCCTTGCAAGAGAATCAATCTTGGCCCTGGGGCTAAGTTGGCAGCAAAGATGATGATGATTTGTTCATGGTAGCTTGGCCCCAGGGCCAAGCTACCTAGGGACAAGCTTCAAAGAACAAATCAACATCTTCTCTACTAGTAGCTTGGCCCTCAAGCCAAGCTACCATCACTAGAGTAACCCATATTTTCTTGTGGTAGATTGGCCATAGGGCCAAGATTCCAAGAAAAAATTAACATCCTCTTTCTTGGCAGCTTGGTTGGTGGCCGTAGGGCCAACCTACCACCATCACGATGGCTATACCATCTTTGCTTGTGGTAGATTGGCCCTAGGGCTAACAAAATACCAACAAAGATGATGTAGATTTGTTCATGGAAACTTTGCCGCCCTAGGGCCAAGCTACCATGAACTAATCTACATCATCTTTGCTGGTAGCTTGGCCCTAAGGCCAAGCTAGATTCCAAGGTTCCCTAAAGTTATTGTCTGAAGATTGCAAGGTAGAATGGCCCTTGAGCCCATCTATGCGTGTGCATGGCAATAGTGATGCTTGAAATAGAATCAAGCTTGGCCCTAGGGCCAAGATGTCAGTAAATATAATGATGATTTGTTCATGGTAGCTTGGCCCCCTAGGGACAAGCTACCAAGCTACCTAGGGCCAAGTTTCAAGAACAAATCAACATCCTCTCTACCCGTAACTCAGCACTAAGGCTAAGCTACCATCACCCTCAGGGGGTCACGAATAAAAATGTAAGCATAGCATGTGGGTTAAACATAAGGGATTTTTAAAATCCCTTTTTTACACATTTTTTACATACAACGGGTACCATTTGGTAATTTACAGATTGAATATAAAAAGGGTGTGTTTTATTCATGAAAATTTTACGGATTAGGGGTTTTTAAATTTGGCCTTGACGCACGTGGTATAAAGAGCTTACATATAGTGAACCGAGAAAGAACCCCATGAGCCATCACTAGAGCAACACCATCTTTTCTTGTGGTAGATTGGCCATAGGGCCAAGCATCCAAGGACCATTCTACCTCTTGTAGTAGATTGGCCTAGGTCCAAGCTTCCATGAACAAATCTACATCATCTTTGTCGGTAGCTTGGGCCTAGGGCCAAGCTAGATTCTAGTGTTCCCTACTAGCATTATTATCTCAATATTGCATGGTAGAATGGCCCTTGGGCCCATTTCTGCATGTGCATGGCAAGATTGGCCCTTGCAAGAGAATCAAGCTTGGCCCTAGGGACAAGCTCTTAGCAAAGATGAGATTTGTTCATGATGGAAACCTGGACCTAGGGCCAAGCTACCATGAACAAATCTACATCATCATTGCTGGTTACAGATTAGCCCTAGGTCCAAGCTACCATCAACAAAACAACACCATCTTTGTTGGTAGATTTGTTCATGGTAGCTTGGCCCTAGGGCAAAGCTTCAAAGGACCATTCTACCTTTTGTGGTAGAACGTGCATAGGGCCAAGCTGGCAGCGAAGATGCTTTACATTTGTTCATCAAAGCTTGGACCTAGGGCTAAGTTTCCAGAACAAATCTACATCATCTTTGTTGGTAGATTGGCCCTATAGCCAAACTACCATCACTAGAGCAACATCATCCTCTTTGCTTGTGGTAGATTGGCCATAGGGCCAATTTGGTAGATTTGCCCAAGCTACCATCAACAAAGCATTACCTTCTTTGCTGGTAGATTTGTTCATGGTATAGCTTGGCCCTAGGGCCAAGCTACATTCTCTTGTGTTCCCTAGACTTGTTATTCTCTAGAGATTGGATGGTAGAATGGCCCTTGGGCCCGTCTATAACTGTACATGGCAAGGGTTAACCTTGCAATAGAATGTAGCTTGGCCACTACCATCAACAAAGCAACACCATTTTTGCTAGTAGATTTCTTCTTGGTAGCTTGGCCCCAGGGCCAAGCAAGATTGTCTTGTGTTTCCTAGAGTTATTCTCTCAATATCTCATGGTAGAATAGCCTTTGGGCCCATCTATGCATGTGCATAGCAAGTTACCCTTGCAACAGATTGTAGCTTGGCCGTAGGGCCACGCTACCTAGGGCCAAGCTTCTAAGAACAAATCAACATCCTCTCTGCTAGTAGCTTAGACCTAAGGCCAAGATACCATCACCAATGCAACACCATCTTTTCTTGTGGTGGATTGGCCATAGAGCCAAGCTTCCAAGGACCATTCTACCTCTTGTGGTAGATTGGCGTAGGGCCACGCGTCCATGAACAAATATCATCTTTATGGTAGATTGGCCTTAGGGCCAAGCTACCATCAACAAATTAACACCATCTTTGCTAGTAGATTTTTTCTTGCCATCTTGGCCCTAGGGCCAAGCTTGATTCTGTTGTGTTTACCAGAGTTATTCTCTCAATATTGCATGGTAGATTGGCACTTGGGCCCATCTATGTATATGCATGGCAAGAGTTAACCTTGATGATGTAGATTTGATCGTGGTGTGGTAGATTGGCCCTAGGGCCAATAAGCTTCCTCCAAGAAGCCGATGTAGATTTGTTTGTCGAAGCTTGGCCCTAGGGATAACATACCATGAACAAATCTACATCATCTTTGCTGGTAGATCATCCCTGGGACCAAGCTACCATCAACAAAACAACACCATCTTTACTCTGGTAGATTTGTTCATGGTAGCTTGGCCCTATGGCCAAGTAGATTCTAGTGTTCCCTAGAGTTATTATCTCAAGATTGCATGACAGAATGGCCCTTGGGCCCATCTATGCATGTGCATGGGAAGAGTGACCCTTGCAAAGAGAATCAAGCTTTTCCCTAAGGCTAAGCTATCAACAGCAAAGATGATGATGATTTGTTCATGGTGGTAGCTTGGCCCCCAGGCTAGGCTACCTACAACCAAGCTTCCAAGAACAAATCAACATCCTCTATGCTGCCAGCAAAGATGATGTAGATTTGTTCATGGGAGCTTGGCCCTAGGGCCCAAGCTACCATGGACCAATCTCCCATGAACTAATCTACATCATCGTTTTTGGTAGCTTGGCCCTAATGCGAAGCTATACTCTAGCATTTCGTAGAGTTATTGTATTAAGATTACATGGTAGAGTGGCCCTTGGGCCCATCTATGCATGTGCATGGCAAGATTGGCCCTTGCAAGAGAATCAAGCATTGTCCTAGGGCTAGGTTGTCAGCAAAGATGATGATGATTTTTTCATGGTAACTTGGCCCTAGGGCCAAGCTTCCAAGAACAAATCAACATCCTCTATAGTACGGGTAGCTTAGCCCTAAGGCCAAGCTACCATCACCAAGGTAACACCATCTTTTCTTTTGGTAGATTTGCCATAGGGCCACACTTCCAGCAAAGATGACGTATATTGGCCCTAGGGCCAGGCTACCATGAACAAATTTACATCATCTTTGTGGTAGATTGGCCCTAGGGCCAAGCTACCGTCAACAAATCAACACCTTTTTTTCTCGTAGATTTTTTTAAGGAGGTTGGGCCCTAGGGCCAAGGTAGATTCTCTTGTGTTCCCCATAGTTATTCTCTCAATGTAGCAAGAGTTAACCTTCATGATGTAGATTTATCATGGAAGCTTTGCCCTAGGGCCAAGCTACCATGAACAAATCAATATCCTCTTTGCTTGTGGTAGATTGGAGCTAGGGGCCAACAAGCTGCCAGCAAAGCTGATAAAGACTCGTTCATGGAAGCTTGGCTGTAAAGACAAGCTACCGTGAATAAATCTATATTATCTTTGCTGGTAGATTGGCCCTAGCACCAAGCTACCATCAATAAAACAACACCATATTTGCTGGTCGATTTGTTCATGGTAGCTTGGCCCTAGGTCCAAGCTAGATTCTAGTGTTTCTTAGAGTTATTATATCAAGATTGCATGATAGAATGGCCCTTGGGCCCTTCTATGGATGTGCATGGCAAGAGTGACCCTTGCAAGAGAATTAAAATTGCATGATAGAATGGCCCTTGGGCCCTTCTATGCATGTGCATGTGCATGGCAAGAGTGACCCTTGCAAGAGAATCAAGATTTTCCTTAGGGCCAAGTTGTTAGCAAATATGATGATGATTTGTTCATGGTAGCTTGGACCTAGGGCTAAGCTACCTAGAGCCGATCATCTAAGAACAAATCAACATCCTCTCTGTTGCCAGCAAAAATGATGTAGATGGGAGCTTGGCCCTAGGTGTTAAATAATCCTTTAAATGGGATTGATCATGGTGGTGATAGACATAGATTAAGCAACATAATTAGGGTTGATTAAACCACACTAAGAACTCCATAAGAGAGAGAGAGAGAGAGAGAGAGAGAGAGAGAGATTGCACACTCAACACTCAATTCTATTGCATATCGCAAATGAACCATACAATGATATAGGTTGTGACTAGATTCTAGGTATAACCATCATTTTGGGTTGTTTTACAAAGCATTTATCTTTTCGTGTGTTTATAATTAGATTTTGACATTAAAAATAAAAGTTTTAGACGACAGAAAACTCTACAAGAGCGTATGAGATGCTAGAAAGTCAAATCTCTTTCGTTTTTGACTTTTCTATAATTTCAAATAGATTGAAAGATACTACTCTCCCAAAGAGATCAGTTGTCAGGCTTTCCCTTAGAAATCACTATCAAGGTTGACTACCTTGTCTATATAGACCGGATGGACTAATATGTAGGCATGGTTATGACTTAGCTATTGCAACTAGAGATGATCTTATTGGTTAGAATGTGATGATTAATTATATTAAAAACAAAGACTCATATATGACTTGAAAGAATTAAAAGACTAAGAGAAGTTAAGGACGGTTTGAATTAAAAGCTTGTTTCTACACTTGAGGTTGATTTTGATTGATTTGAATATGCTTGTCTTGAAAGATTGTGGAGACTAGAGATCAGTGTATGATGATAAGTATGACTTGTGATTGCTTTGTTTTGAAATGAATGATTTATATGCATGTGTATGATGAGACTCGACATGAGATTTTGAGATTCGGACCAGTTGTCCTTAGATAGAGAACGCCGAACAGAGAACGAGATTTATACCCTCTGGGATACATGTGGTAGAACCCAAAGAGGACAAGATTCACAAATAGGCATACCCAGGATACCTAGGATACCCGTGATGTCCAGTGTGGAGGTTGGGTGGACGGGCATGGGAGAA
This sequence comes from Cibotium barometz, assembly GCF_041138505.1. NCBI lineage: Eukaryota > Viridiplantae > Streptophyta > Polypodiopsida > Cyatheales > Cibotiaceae > Cibotium > Cibotium barometz. The sequence continues at coordinate 40,419,525 of NC_141082.1, forward strand.
AGCCCTAGATTGACTGGATTTTGGTCATTTGACTAACTATGTTGTCGAGCATGGTGATGAAGATAGAATCTTGAGATAGACACATACATTGTGATTGATTGAGAGGCTATGTTGTAATTGATAGAGATTTATATCATGTAAATATTGTTTGAGATTACATGATTCTTTACTTATGTGATAAGAATCTTGGATATGGCATGCATCCTTGTTTGTTATTTGAGAAGGTTGATTTGTGTATTGCTATGTAGAAATAACAAGATTAGGTGAGTTTAATATATTTTTTAGATTAAGTTATATGATTAGATTTGGGACCGTCGTATAATAACTTTAGGGAAGACTAGAATCTAGCTTGGCACTAGGGCCAAGATACCATGAACAAAACTACTAGCAAAGATGGTGTTGTTTTGTTGATGTGGCAACTAGTCCATAGGTCAAATCTACCACCAAAGATGATGTAGATTAGTTCATGGTAGCTTGGCCCTAGGGCAAAGCTTCCATGATCAAATCTACATCAGCTTTGCTAGCAATAGCTTGTTGGCCCTAGGGCCAATCTACCATAAGGAAAGAGCATGTTGATTTGTTCATTGTGGCTTGGCCCTAGGGCCAGGCTTCCATGAACAAACCTACATCATCAAGGTTAACTCTTGCCATGCACATTCATAGATGGGCCCAAGTGCTAGTCTACCATGCAATATTGAGAGAATAACGATGGGGAACACAAGAGAATCTAGCTTGGCCCTAGGGCCAAGCTGCCAAGAATAAATCTACTAGCAAAGATGGTGTTGATGTTTTATGGTAGCTTGGTCCTAGTAGGGACAATCTACCACAAAGATGATGTACATTTGTTCATGGAAGCTTGGCCCTAGGGCTAAGATACCTAGGGCCAAGCTTCCATGAACAAATCTACATCATCTTTGCTGGTAGCTTGGCCCTATGGCCAATCTACCACAAGCAAATATGGAGTTGCTCTAGTGATGGTAGGTTGGCCTTAGGGAAAAGCTACTAGTAGAGAGGATATTGATTTTTCTTTGGAAGCTTGGCCCTAGGCCCAAGCTACCCTGAACAAATCATCATCATCTCTACTGACATCTTGGCCCTAGGGGCAAGATTGATTCTCTTGCAAGGGCCAATCTTTACATGCACGTACATAGATGGGCCCAAGGGCCATTCTACCACACAATCTTGAGAGAATAACTAGGGAACACTAGAATCTATCTTGACCTTGGACACAAGCTACCAGTAAAGATTATGTATATTTGTTCATGGAAGCTTGGCCCTAGGCCAATTTACCACACAATCTTGAGAGAATAGCTAGGGAACACTAGAGTCTATCTTGACCTTGGACACAAGCTACCAGTAAAGATTATGTATATTTGTTCATGGAAGCTTGGCCCTAAGCGAATTTACCACAAACACGTAGAATGGTCCTTGGAAGCTTGGCCCTATGTCCAATCTACCACAAGCAAAGACAGTGTTGCTCTGGTGATGGTAGCTTGGCCTTGGGGTCAAGTTACCAGCAGAGAGGATGTTAATTTGTTCTTGGAAGCTTGGCCCAAGGGTCAAGACACCATTTACAAATCATCATCATATTTGACAGATTGGCCCTAGGGCCAATCTTGATTCTCTGGCAAGGGTCACTCTTTCCATGCACATGCATAGATGGGCTCAAGGGCCATTCTACCATGCAATCTTGAGACAATAACTCTAGGAAACACTAGAATCTAGCTTCGCCTTACGACCATGCTACCAACAAAGATGATGTAGATTAGTTCATGGGGGAGCTTGGCCCTATTGTTGAGAGATATAATCACAGTGTTATGTGTATGTGGGAAGGCACCCTAGAGATGGAAGATATTGTGGAAAGATAAGAATGCCACATGTAATATTGAACGGTGTTTTAGTGTTGACCAAAAGAGTGGAAAAGGGAGTGCCACATGGATGATGACATGTAAAGTGGGATAAGGTTAGAAGGCCTATATTATTGTATGGTTCATTCGCAATATGCAGTAGAGTTGAGTGTCGAGTGTGCAATCTCTCTCTCTCTCTCTCTCTCTCTCTCTCTCTTATGGAGTTCTCAATGTGGTTTAATCCACCCTAAATTGCGTAATCTATGTTTATCACCATGATCAATCCCATTTTAAGATTGTTTAACATGGTATGAGAGCTTGGGTGGGCTCTTAGTCATGGTGAATATGTATATATAATTTTTCTTGGTTATGAGTTCTTTGATTGAACATTATTTTCCGTTATTATGAGAAAATTATGCACACTCATCATTATGGATTGCATTTGGAGTCGTGGAAGCTGCTTATGAAGAGATTTGGAGATTATTGTGTTACCCTGGAAGCTGAAAATGGAGATTTCAGCAAGTATGAAGACTATGGAGTCTTTGGTGTCAACAAGGAAGCTGCCAAGGAGACAAATGTCTCAAGAAGGTATTCTGTGAAGTTTTTGCCTCAGATTTTTGGTGTTTATGGGCATAGAAGATACTCATATGTGTTTGGAGCATTAGAAAATGCTCTATATGAGAAGGGTTGCTATGTGGTGGGATTAATCAATCCTACAGACCTTGCATTGTGGCAAAGAGCATGTTGGAAGGTGCATTCTTGTCGGTCTCTGAATCTGCAAGTTGTATGGGCTGATTTTACAACTCATATGGAGCATGTCATAATGGAAAAGCTCCTTTGGTTTGTTCATAATGATGGGCATGATAGATTTCTTACAAGAAATCTATGGAAAAGGACCCTTGATAGTATGAATTGTGAAGCTTATTGTGGCCATGCTAGTGGTCAATGTGAACCTCATTCAAGGGGTTCAAGAGTTAAAGAACTGCACTCAAAAGGAACTGCAAACTGCAGTCAAGGAAGAGCCTTGAGCAGACAGCAAGGATTTAAAACCGCCCAGAATAGTAAGCATAGTGAGACGGCTTTAGAGAAGCGATGGTGGGTGTAGCAAGAAGGGGCCCTCAATGGCAAACATTATGATGAGCTAAAGCACAAGCAAGTTTATGACGGAGAAGGCAACCTGGCAACGCAATTAGCAGTAGAATGGCGGCCAAGAGAAGCCACAACAATAGCATATTGAAGCAGTAAAGCGAAAAAGAAGAGTTCACGGGTGGCTGAAAGAGAACAAGTAAGGCATGCAAGAGAACAGCTTAAACGGCAACTGCTAAACTAGAGCAGCTTCAAAGAGAATTAAGCAAAGCGTCAGTAGCAGCAGTTTGAAAAGCAGCAAGACCAGCATCAATACTGAGTTGAAGAGAAGAAAGCAGAACAGTCTTGAGGCGGTGCTCTCCTCTAGTGCGCAGGAGAAGCGTAGAGAAACAGCGAGTGCACCTTGATGAAAAACACTCAACAAGGGGCCTTAAGGCGGTGCTCTCCTCTAGTGCGCAGGGGAAGCGTAGAGAAACAGCGAGTGCACCTTGATGAAAAACACTCAACAAGGGGCCTTAAGCAAATCAGAATGTACAGAAAGAAGCGATGGTAGCTGTAGTTGCTAGCGTGCTACGCACAGTGCTGTGTGGAGAAGAAAACGTGTATTGGAGCATTTTGTCCGAGTTGCCGACTCACGCGTATGGGATCATTTTGTCCACTGTAGTGGCTGAGGGAAATGTGTAGGCGTGAGTAGAGGCAGAAGCCATCAACGTAGACATCAGCCATAGTAGTGAGAATGTTGTAGACGGCCTCGGAGCTGCTGGGGAATAACAACTCCATCTCGATCAATGGGAGGGTCGTCAAGGTGGTGTCTGACACGAATCCTCTCAGGTTGCCAGTAGGCGTGTTGGGAACTTTAGGGTTTTAGTAGCGACCGCCGACCACATCAAACAATAAGAATAAAAAAAGAAGGTAAGAACAGGAAAGAGCATGTGATGTGGGGCCTAGCATGCTGCAGAAAAAAGCAAACGACCCGCATGACAGTTTGCAGATGCCAACGTAGATTTGAAGAGAGAAAAACAAAATTAAAAAAATGCAAGGGCTTATTCACACACACCTTCATTAGTTGAAAACGATGAAGAGGCATTGAAACATATTCACGCACACAAATATGAACTCAAAAGATAAATGTTCGAATACATGTTCATTGCCCGGTTGAGGGCAAAAATAGATTTTATTTTATTTTTCACCCATGCATCGCCTTGAAAGATCGGCCCAACCAATTTCGGCCAAAAGGTTTTGTATTTTTTTTTCCAGCCAGCTTATGGGGGTAACTGTACTCGAGCCTGTATGCTCAAAACGAGAAATTTTTTGTAATCACCCATTGATATGAGGGTTGCCCTACCTAAGCTCACCAAGAAGCTCAAAATGGTTATCGTGATGTGTACATGAGCGATGCACATGTGAGTTGCATGCACATGTGTTGGCTCCCACCTGAACTTCTATGTTCGAATTGGACTTAGAAGTTCCGCTGTAAGCGAGTCGACTCAAAATGGACTTGGTGTCTAAAATGGTAGACACATGCACACATGTTCGTTTGATGGACACTCCAATGTATCATTGAGGGGGAGTGTTGAGAGGTAGCGATTGTGGTTGTGCAATGCTACATTGATATGGGTGATGGGTGAGTTATGGAACACCTCCATTAAGAGGAGGTGTTGAGAGATATAATCGTGGATATTGTGGAAAGATAAGAATGCCACATATAATGTTGAATGGTGTGTGAGTGTTGACCAAAAGAGTGGAAAAGGGAGTGCCACATGGATGATGACATGTAAAGTGGGATAAGGCTATGTAAAGATCTTGCTTGAACAGAAGTTTGAGATCAAGGATTTGGCTGTAAGCCTATCTCAGTGTCATTGGATCAAGATGGCAAGTTGAGTGCAGATTCAGGAGAGATTTTGGAGGATCCTACTATGTATAGGCGCATACTGGGAAGCTTGATCTGCATGATGATCAGCAGGCTAGATCTGAGCTATGCTATTGGGTTGGTGAGTCAGTTTATGCAGGTTTCTCGGATGCCGCATTTGGATGCATTGAGACGCATACTGAGGTATGTGAGGTCTACTTTGCATTGTGGACTATTTTCTGAAATTGGGACGGAGATATGTGTACATGGGTACACATATGCTGATTGGGCTGGTAGTATCTCAGATAGAAGATCTACTAGTGGCTTCATGTTTTCTTTCGCGAGCGAGTGCTGCTCTGACTTGGAGCAGCAAGAAGCAGCCTATGGTTGCTCTATCCAGTATAGAGGTCGAGTACAGAGGTGCTGCTATGGCAGCATGTGAGGTAGCTTGGTTGAGAAAGCTACTTGCAGATTTGGGTCTATCAGTGGTGGATAGACAAGTTGTCATTTTTTGTGACAACATTAGCAGTATACAATTGGCTAGGAACCTAATTTTTCATGCTCGCACAAAGAATATAGAGATCCACTACCATTTTGTCAGAGAGAAGGTTTTATGAGGAGACGTTAACCTTGTTTATGTCAGCACACAGGATTAGGTCACTGACATCTTCACCAAAGCATTGGGTACAGAGAAGCTCCACAAATTCAGGGCTTCTCTTGGTGTACATGAGATGGAGTTGAGCTCGAGGGGGAGTGTTGAGATATCGATCTCATCTACTACTGAGGCAGTGGACACTGATGACCCGCCTGGGGGATAGGCCCGACACTTACACCACTGGCATAGTTAGTGAGATCATGGGTGATATGCAGCCAGTGGGATGACAGGCTGTGTGACAGCCATTCTAGAGACTAGCATAGTTATAGCGCCAGCTCATTTAGTTGGGTTCACACTATAGAGAACCCTAGTATGTATTGGTTGAGTACCTTTTCATATTGTGTGTACTCTTATCTTTGTATATGGTGTGTTGAGTGGTGTGAAGAAGAAGATTTTTAGCCTCTCACCTTGTGTGTTGTCTTTTAGGGTTTTGTGAGTGTGTGTGTGCTTGCAAGAGCTCAAGATCTCTTCTCCCTTGCATCTTTTCAGAGCAGGTACCCAAAGAACTCCCTTATCCAGTGAGGTTGCAGATGAGAGAAGAAGCCCCTGAAGCTTCAACCAGGAAGTCTCTTTGTGTATCTACATATGTCAGATGAAGGCCAAAAGAAGAAAAGCTCAGGCAGCTTGAAGATTTGTCCCAAAAACTAGGGACAATGAGGCTTGATATTTGTGATCCCTCCCAAACCATCACCAATGGAGATACAAAGATTTGCAAAGCTTTTGGATGCGTGGTGGTTAGAGCAAAAGGTAGAGTATCTATGATGAGTATGCCTGTCGCGGCGGTAGACAACAAGGTGACACCGAAAATCTATTCCCCAGCCCAAATGTCACCATAGTCACTGACCAAGAAGGCATGAAGCAAGGATGCCTATGGGTATATGCACCATATGTAGACCAACCAGCCGATCAAGGAGTAAACACTGGTCTCTCTATTTCAAACTAGCAATCCAAGGCTCTTTCTGCAATAAATGAAAGGGAAATACAGAATAGGTAAGACATCATGTAAACAAATGAAATACTTAGCCAAATCGAGTCAAGGATGCTTTTCAACCACATAGAAGTGAAGAATTCACTTGCAAAAAAAAATTCAAGGTTAAACAGGATCCTTAAAGAAAAATATCCTCAGCAAACATATGAGCCATCTTCGCCCCAACCCACAAATCCTCACTCACTGTAGAAATGGTGTTATGGCTCATCCTAACCCTCCTTGTTGAAACACATCCAAAAAGAGATTACCTGGTGAACCGCAACTGTCATGAGGATCTTTCGACTGGCCGAGCTCATAACCCTTGAGGTCTCCAAGCTGTACAACTCCTTGAAAAGCAATTCCATCGCGTCTCCCGCGAGCATTGTCACACCGTCGCGTTCACTATGGGTCCTCGTCCCTCCTCTCACCTCACTTCACTCACACACTCTCACTAGCATGCATTAGGGAGAGAGATTATCAAGAGGATTAGCAAGGGCAAGACGCAATTACACAATGGGAGAGTGTTGTATTATGAGAGAAATTCACTTATATACATGGCCATAAGTGTCCACACTCACTTAAACTGTGGCCGGCCATGCACTTTAGGCACTCATAAGAGGCCTAATTCTATTACAATGACTACTCTCATAATATATCCATGAAGTACATTACTTAGGACTTCATCCTAACTTGCTATCACTTGCCATAAATACTCTCTCACACCATTACGGGCGCTCGTCCAAGTTGTAGCTTTGGACACTATTGCTTCATATCTTGAATGTATGACCCTTTGGTGTATCTACCACGACTCCTTGATATAAGATAATGGCGATAGCTCTTGTTAATCCTAGAATTGGATTAACAAATGGTGGCAATAATACAACCTTACAAGGAAGATGACATTTGGTAATAAAAGGCCAGCATCAAACCTGCAGAAGAAAAATGGGAGAATGTTATGGATTTGTTCCAAAAGATGAAGCTTGCCACCCACGAGGATAAACGAATCCCAAAAGACTGATGAGGTCATAATATTAGGTTTGAATCAAAATCTTGACTTTGAAATAGTTGAAGAATTATCTACACGTTCGGATGATGAAGAAGCCCCATAATGTGTGGAAGGAGATACAAAACCTGCAACATTCATGTTGCAAGAAGCCCCTTTTGCCATCAATTTCTCAAAAGCTGATATTGGATGGAGAGAATGCATCTCATGAAGGCACAAATGGTAGAAATATCCCTGAAGAAGACATAAATAAGATCACTAGAAGAGCTCCCTGCATCCGAAATGACCAACCTATTTTCCAAATTGCATGGGTAATATATGATGAAGATATGGGAGAAGGAAAATCCTTCACATTCAGTTAGGAAGAGAAAGTCAATGACTTTGAAAGGGTCTTTAACTACAAGAGACGGCTTGCAAAAGCTGAACTCGTCAGGAGCAACAATGGAAAGGTTGTTAAAATTACAGCAATGTGATGAGCTAATAGCTTAATGTAGGCATGGATAATCAAAAACCAGCAAGTTCTCATTAGGCCAATGCCTCAATTTATAGAGTTTACATCCAAGCATCTAATCCCACTGATTTCTCCTTGATTCATTCCACCTCTTTTGCTTGATTCTCCCCACCTCTCCCAGAATATCTCCACACTTCCTAAATCTTCTCATACTACCCTGTATTCTCTCCCAGTAGATTCTTCTCACCTTTTCCTAGGTTCTCTCACATTTACAGATTCTCTTTTACAGCCTCTAGCCAAGGGCTTGTTCCCGCACACACCCTATTCACTTGTATATTTCAACACCTCCCCTCAAGTGAATACTCCTAGAACACTTGGACCCTATACCAAGTTTCCCTCTTACTTGATAGTCCGCGACCAGTGCCTAGCACACCTCCCCTCAAGTGAGCCTAGCACACGTGGACCCTATACCAAGTTTCTCTCTTACTTGATAGTCCATGACCAGTGCCTCAAGTCCCTAAACTCATAGTCCTTGACACTCTCTCTCTATGTGTCCAAGGCTACTACAAGTGCCCGCGACCTTGACTAAAGTGCTCACACATACATCTACCACGTGGCCTACATCATTGCTAGCTCAGAGATGGTTTTACTTTGTTGGGGCAGGTTACATTGGGTTGTGGGGTTTCTCTCTCTCAGAGATTTTCACATGCCTCCTCACTCTTTGGAGCCTCACATCTTCTCTTGTCTTCAGTCTTCTTGTCGTGGTAGCTTCTCTTCACGCGTCCATGTCTTCCTCTTCTTTTAGTCTTCTTGTTGTGGCAACTTCTCTTCTCTTGTCCATGTCTTCCTTCAATGCTTCCTCTAGCTTTTCTTCTTGGTGTGGATCTTCCTCTTGGAAAGAGATGTTCTTCTTCTTTCATGGCTGGGGCCATGAGCTTATCTGTCAGTTCTTGCTCCATGTGAGCAACATGTTTAAATGTTTTGTTGATAGTTCTTTTGGGTTTTTGATGTTTATCTTGTGTCATTATGCAATGCAAACCCAAATCTATGTGGGAGGTCTTACCTCACCTTATTCTGGACAAGGGCAGTGTCTGATCCCATTTTTACACTAATGTAATGTGCCCAATACATAATGCATATAGCATTCATTCTTATGCACATTCCCAAATGCAACTCTGGCTATGAATAACCTTGAATTTGAGTGTGATTTGCAAGTATTAACCAAGGGTTAAATGCAAAATGATGATTACCTCAGCATAATTTTACCAGAAATTACATTAAATCAAGGGTAACCGATTTGTACGGAATGGTTGGAGTATCAAACCGTCTCCGAATTGCAATTTGAAGTTATAGGGATGTGTATCAGATACCTAATGGTTAATTTGAACCCTCAATTGCACCAAAATATACTAATTAGCATTGATTAATCATTGATTAGCAAATTAATCCTTTGTTTAGTGTGCAAAAAAAAGAGTATGCGGGGAGCCCAGATCTAAGGCCTTACAGTTCAAATGAGCTCAAATCCTTTCAAGGCCATAAATAGCAATTAGTCTAGTAGAGGATTAAGCCAAGAAACATAAGATTTGACCAAACATTGAATGCTTAATCTTTGTTTTACCAAAGTCACCTGCATATTTGATGAAGAGCTTGGATCTCACGGTAGACTTGATCAAATCTAATTCTGACTTCATCATCTTGTAGATCACGATTGAAAACCCCTCGGGCTAAGGAATTAGACCCATTGCATTGGATGAAGTAAAAATCTTTGATTTGCTGTTGCAAAAAAACGATGCCCATTAATCAACGAAAATCAGCTGTGTGCGCTAGCGGTTTGAGGTTCTGATTGTCTTGGCTCGAGCACCACTAAAGTAGCTATCTATGGCTAGAGAGGCTTGAGCTAATGTGGCTCCTGGAGGGAGATCAAGCCCCTCCAGTGGTTGGGGGTACAGAAGGCTTCTTGAAAATAACTAAAAAATTGATTATTTCCTAATGATCTACTAATCCTAATTAACTAGATAATGGGCTCATAAACTTGATGGATTCTAGGCTTGGCTCTCTGATACCATGTTAAAATTACAGTAATGTGATGAGCTATGGTAGATCAAATGCTAGAATGAACATCATAAAAAAGGTGATTAGATAATAATTAAGATATGATTAGTGAGCAATTAACTACTAATAGCTTAATGTAAGCATGGATAATCAAAAACCAGCAAGTTCTCATTAGGCCAATGCCTCAATTTATAGAGTTTACATCCCAGCATCTAATCCCACTGATTTCTCAATTTATAGAGTTTATATCCAAGCATCTAATCCCACTGATTTCTCCTTGATTCACTCCACCTCTTTCTCCTTGATTCACTCCACCTCTCCTAGACTATCTCCACACTTCCTAAATCTTCTCATGCTACCCTTTATTCTCTCCCAGTAGATTCTTCTCACCTCTTTTGCTTGATTCTCTCCACCTCTCCTAGACTATCTCCACACTTCCTAAATCTTCTCATGCTACCCTTTATTCTCTCCCAGTAGATTCTTCTCACCTTTTCATAGGCTCTCTCACATTTACAAATTCTCTTTTACAGCCTCTAGCCAAGGGATTGTTCCCGCACACACCCTATTCACTTGTATATTTCAACAAAGGTCAATATGGAAGTAGTCACCTTTGAGAAAGGAGAGTCATCAGTAGAGCAAAGCTACTAAACAAAGGAGAATTGCAATCAATTAACCTAGATGGTCTTATACACCAACAAGCCAAAGTATTCCTTGATAGAATGACTACATGCTTCTTCAAAAGAGCCTCCATCAATGAGAAAGATCCAAATCAGGTGATGCTCACCCCGCTCACCTTATTTGAAGGAAATTTGCAAACATGGTGGTATAGACTTCCTATAGAAACACAAATCATAGAGATGGGCAATGGAATAGCCTCCCTTGAGAAGCTTCTACTCAAACAATTTTTTGGAGAAGTAGTTGATGAGAAGGAACATTATAAAAATCAATTCTTGAGAATGAAGTGTTGTGACCTAAATCAATGAATATTGGGATAATATTCAACACTTTATCTACCAAGGGATACTATGGAATGCTCCCTCAGACAAGCACTTTTACATAAACTCTTAACCAAAGGTGTTATTAGAAAAGGTTGTTAAAGATCATCAAACCATAGAAAATGAAGTAGGTAATAGAGGTCTTCATCTCAGCAGCTTCAGAACATGACATTTGGAGAAGTGCAAAGGCACATCCTCCTCACTCTCCAACAAATGTGCAAAGATAAAAGGGCATGAAAAATGATGAAGAGTTATAATGAAAGAGTAAAACTTCCAGTTAAGCTTTGTGATACTTGGAATGAATCTAGAAACTATCAATACAAGTTTGGAACGGAAAGTTTCTCTTGTATAAGAAGTCAGATAAGGCAAAACACAAAGCCTCCAAAGGACAACCATTCAGATGCATCTTCAAAAAGAAAGAAGTAAATATAGGGGATGCAATTTTCTCTGTGGCAAGAAAGGCCACTATGCCAAATATTTCTCTAAGGTAAGTAAAAGAAATGTAAAGGCTCTCCTCACAGAAAATGTAGAGTATGGATTAATTCAAACAGATTTAGAACTTGTTAGAGATATCTCCGTGGACGTCCTCATGGACTTCTGAGACTCAGAAGAAGAACCGAGTCCTCCATCGTTGTTTATAGAAGATGAATCCTCCTCTGACTTTGGAGAAGAACTATTAAAAAATGTCAAAATGAACGCTTTCAGAAATAAACCTTAGTTTTGTGGTTCTGAGTGTTCATTGAGCATGGTGCTTGCTTTCTTGAAATGACCCAAACAGAGTTGTATGCTTACTTTGTGGCATCCTATCTAGAGCTTAAAATTGGACAAAAGTCATTTGACAGGTGTAAGGCTTAGTTTGTGAGCTGCTCATGACATCGTGACACATGTTGTTGTCGCTACCATGTTGAGTTCCAAATTTTTTATGATGTGTTCCATTCTCTTAGTGTTTATAGAGAGTTTCCTCATAGTCCTTGTGATTTCATACACTCTCTTTTGTGCGCACGCATGGAGGATGCCTTGTGTGGAGAGCAATTGCACATCATGTGGTTCACTTGCACATCTACAGATGGTATATCTTGATGCAAGTGATCCAGAGATAGTGCCATGGCGATGTTATGAGTATGTGACACACCAGGAGAGCAGTCCAGCAAGTTATAGCTTGTGGACAAACATACACCACGTTATCACTACATAGCCACATTTAGGCAGCAGATCTACCCCTATATACGGCACAATCATTGTGCCAAGTGGTAGGATTGTCAGTTTTGAGCATGCCTGGCAGAGTTTCCTATTGGTGCTGTCATCTTTGTGGTTGATTTTGCAAAGAAATACACCTTCACACCTTTTCAAGAGATACAATCTGAGTATTACTTCTTGGAGCACGTAATGGTTATATTTCATAATATTTTTTTCGTGTTTGAGGTATATTACTTATTTGATTTTTTCTATCCTGATCATCTCTACCTCACGAGGTTGCTATTATGATCCACATTAGCTATCGACATGTAGAGGCCCATGTAGATGGGATAGCGAGTACCCCTGAGGTTTGTGTCATTATTCGAGAGTATCATTTCTATATGAGTGATGATCGTTCACATGATGCACATTTTGTGCAACACTGTTTTCATCTCCATGAGATGATTTTTTAGGAGATTGTGAACACCCAGCTATTTGAAAATACAACTGGTCGTGACTTGTAGTTTTAAGAGACCAAAAAAATCCCTTAAAAACAATCCAAATCTAGCACCAAAAGAATCTTTGATGTGCCCAATAAAGTAGAACTTTAAAAAGAGACTTTTTTGCTTAACTTAAAACATACTTGCAAGTGATTCATTTGCTAAATTAAAAATTTGCCAATTTTCCACTATTTGATGTCTAAGTACAAGCCTATCAACTACAAAATATTAGAATATTTCAAACAAAAAAACATGACAGAAAAGTTGCGTGTTAGAGACTCACACAACAAAGAGCTTCACTTTGAATACAAAATTATTGCTATCGTTACTAGAAAGCAAAATATAATTACTTTTATCGCACAATTTCAATGTCATGTGATTAAATTAATCTTCATTGATTAAAAAAACAAGTCTAATACGAGATAATTCCTATAAATGCTTCAATAGTGGTGTGACAACATTTGACCAATTTTTTGAACCAATCTCAAAACGCAAGCTCCTCAAAAAGATTTGTGATGCTAGTTTTGAATACAAACAAACGTTGTTCAAAACACTCTCAAAACCTAGAAATCCTTGAACACCCCCAATGAGGATTTAAATACCAACACTTGTTTGAAACTACAAGTGTCTAAATCTATTCTAGCATAGGAAATTCCTCCTCTTCATGACTAACTTCTTCATCAGTTTTTTCACGTCCTACAATGAGTGGTGTTGACTCCATAAGAGGAATATCAATATCCACAGTATGTGGATCTTCATAAGGCTCAAGATCTGCAAACTTCATTTCATCATCAGGTCCAAAGGGAGGCTGAGGTTCTCCAAACACATCCACCACTCTTGGGTTTGCTGCCATGTTTTTCATTCCAACCTCTTCAAACTCGTCCGGTAATTCTTTCATTGCAGTGACTTATTGTTGAATAAAACGAACTTGAACTGGATCTACCATAATAGCAACAACATTCCTTCCTTTTTTAAGAGCACTAATAGTGGTTGTTCCTAATAAAACACCATATTAGTGAATTTGGGAATTTTCCAATTCCCATTTTTGAATACTTAAAAAAGGGGATCATGGATAACATGTTTGTAAGTTTCTCAAAACCCTATCATATGACCTATGGTTGGAAAGCACTTGAAAAATGGAATCTAAAGAGCTATAAAGCGCTCATTTTGGATTAGTGGTGTTCAAGTTATGGTTAATCCAAACTTTTGACCACGTGTCCCAAACTTATGGGAAATTCCCATATTCTCCAATATGGTGTTATAAGAAAAAAAGAATCAATATGGTAAAGCTCACTTAAATGAGCAATATAAAATATGTAAAAATTTAAGGTTGCATGATTACCTATCCTTGCAAAAAGATCCATGATCCACTCTCCTTTTAAAGATAGAAGCTCAATTAAATCCATCATCAAAAGTTGTGGTTTTTTATAAGGATTCATGATCTCATTTGAATCACCAGAAAGATCCCTAAGCTTTTGACACGCGCCTGGTCTATCAATAATATTTAATCAGTTAGGTTTCGAAGCAAAAGTAAAATTTCCTTTACTGTTCAAACGCGTAGGAGACCAGAAACCAATGGTAGCAAACTCGGCACAGCAAAAGAAATTATGTCAAGCTTATAGCCTTTGATGTTAGGCTTTGTCCTACAAAAGAAAAAGTTAGGCTTTACCTTAAGCTTTTATAACTTGCAAAAGAATCCTTGAAATTTATTATACCATATGCATAGCTGATGGACCATTTGATTGTCAACAAATGCTTTCTCTGTAATAGTAGAGATTTGATCATGAGCATGAAAAATTACCAGTGCCCATTATTCAGCCGTTGTGACCTTCTTGAAAGCATTGATGACTGTTTTATATGCACTTACACCGTACTTTACTTCGTCGTGTATTGAGTGTGGTGCCTTAAATCCATACGGAGGCATCAGCAAATGGCTAAAGTAAAATGTTGTGCAGTCATAAATAATTCCATGTTCTCTACTTTGCCTTCATGAATAAAATATTGAACTGGTGCTACAGACACATCATAAAAAATGAAAATATTTGCCTCTTGAATGGTCTCCAAAGTTTGTGCCTCTTCTAATCTCTTCCGTTCTGCCCTTGCGTGACTCAAATGTTGCTCAAACTCTTGAGGAATGCTCTTTATGGAAGCACGAGGTGCTCGAGACTTGTTAAAATGAAAAAAAGTAAAACTTAAATGTATTCTAGAATACACATTGACTAGATTACAAAAATCAAAATCAAATTTTTTTGGAATAGGTGTCCTCTAGTACCCCCCTTTTGAAGCCAACGGAGCGGTCAGAATCTCCATCAGAGCAACGTAGTAGAAGATAGATTTTGGGGGTAAATTTTTCTTAAATTGTGTTCAAGAAAGAGGTTCTATAAGTACTTTGATGATAAAAAGGGTCCTAATTGTTTTGGGTTTGATCTATTCATCTCTTAGTGCTTTCTCCTCTCTTTTATATCTCTGTATTGTGTTTTGAAGCTTCTTGTTGTGAGTTGTATTCTGGAATACACAGCTCTAGAGAGTCATTTGTTGAAATTCAATTACAATTCAATTACAAAACACATCTTTGGAGGAAAACAACATGTATTCTAGAATACATCTCTCTCTCCCTCTTTATCTCTAGTGTGCTGAGGAGCTCTCTCTCTCTTACATTCCTATCTCATGTTTGCTTACACATCTAGGTTCGTTCTTACATGGAGGTTAACACACACTCTCTCTCTCTCTTTCTCTCTATGTCTATTTGTTCTCTTTCACTTTTTGTCTTTCTCGTTTGTTTGCCCTACATACACGTTTACTAATCTTAAATGTTGTTTCACTTCACAAACATATTTTTTCATGAGAAATATGATTTTGTCTCTGTTTGTTTATCTTAGCAAATGAGATAATGATTTTTTATTATCTTTTTTTGGATTAAGATGGCCTCACCAATACGTGATGCTCGAACTTCTAAGAAGCAAAAGAAAAGTAATCAATTAGTCCTCACTTTCAGTCACCTCGAAGAATGAATGTGACTCTTCCAAACCCTGATAGACGTCCAAGTGAGCCAAAAGAAGACAAATTTTAGCAGCTCACCAGTTTTCCAGAGTTATAAGATAAACCACCATCAAGAAGAATGGTTTTAGCTACTCATGGACTTCATCATCTCAAGGAAGAACACCTTTAACTCAACATCAACAAAAAAAGTCTTCAAGCATCGAAGCTACAACTCTTTAGAGTAGTGCAAGAGGTAAAGCACGAGAATGATTTGCTTGGACAATTCACTTTGGCATGGTAGGTAAGCATAAGACAATCGTTGAGCCAAACATACCTTTCCTTTCTATTGCTGTGATGAAGAAAAAGGAGACTACTTTGAAAATACAAAGTATTTAACTTATGGTCGCATATCTCGTGGGATCATTCATCATCTGGTAGACAGCTCAAAGGGAAGTTTCTTGTAGGTAGAGTTTTCTTTGCAGATTTTTGGCTTGAAGAGATGAATCCTGTTTCTACCTTGCACTCTCAATGATTACTCGCAAACAGGTATAGATGTCTTTCTCTTTACCTTTTTTTCATTAGTGTTAAAAAAATTTCTTATCTTTGTGTATTCTGGAATATGCAGAGAATTGTTATTCTTTTTCAAGTTTGTTTGAGTCATGTCTTTCGAGCTCATATATTGGAATATGTAGAGGTCTAGTCAACTCTAGTTTACATGTATTCTAATATATATAAAGTTTATCTAGTCTAGTTTGTATGTATTCTAGTGTATGCGTAGTTCATAAAACTTCTTGTCTTTGTGTATTCTAGAATATGTTGAGAACTATTATTTATTTTTTAGTCTATTTAATTCTTGTCTTTCTAGCTCATATCTTGAAACACTTAGAGGTCTAGTCAAGTCTAGTTTGCATGTATTCTAGTATACAAGAAGTTTGTCTGCTCTAGCATACGCTAGAATGCATTCTAGTATACAAAAACTTTTTGTTTAGATTGAATAAATTTTAGCAAGAAGGAATTTTGGCTTACTTTTTATATCTCGTTTAATGAGTTTACCATGTATTCTAGTATACTAAGAGATGGTTATAGTGTTCTTACTTTTGCATAAGTTACGCTTTGGTTCTTACTTTTAAGTTCACTCTATCAAGTCTTCAAATCCTCTTCTACTTAGAATGATTTTTTCTTTTTTTTAATGTAGTCTTTTTTTGAAGCATTTCAAGAGCATCATGACAATTTGTACATTCACGGATGATTCTGATTATGAAGAGAATGAAGGTACAGACATAGATGACTCAGAGGAAGATATTGAAGTTCTTGAAGAGACTTCTAAGTCAAAGTCTCAAGATGTGAGTGATACTTTGCTTTCTCGACCTGGAGCTCCAAAGTCTAATCCTTCAGAATCTTCTAGTCTTAATACCATAAGAAATAAAGCCAAAAGGTTTCATATGGTTGATGAGAGACCCTTACTTTTACTAGTGTCTAACATAGAACGTCCTCCATTGGATCCTGTTTCAAATAAGAGACCACTAGAAGTTCGAAACTTCCTTGAAAACTGGTAAGGCACGACAATTTTCCTCCCAAAAACTTTCTATCAAGGCTCTATTGGTTTCATCTAGTAGGTGATCATGCCTAGCTACATGACCACTACTTGCCCACAAAGCACCAACGTCATTGGCATCTAAACTTTGCTGTCTTATAGACCCAACTCTAAGTGCGTGTGGTGCTATGGAAAGGATGCGAGATGTGAAACTCACCTTACCCTTCATTTGGGAGCTATTTATGGCTTCCCCACAATAGCCCGTCGAGCAGCCAAAGCATCAACAGAGTTCCTCTTCTTGTTAATTGTATAGGAAGGATGAACACTTTACAGCACTGCCATGCTAGCTCTCCTCTCTCTTCGACCTCTAATGTCATAAAGTGCCTTGTAGTTAGCCATGTTGGGCAAATCAATCAAAGCATCAAGCATGCATGCTTGTGATAAAGGCGTGAGGTCTTGGAAATAGGATTGGAAGATTGCATGGGAAGGATAATGCGCCCCTAACTTTGATAGTTCTTTCCTATCCACACTATCATGGGTGCCCAAAAAGGAGGGAGGGTGGCTTCTTGTGGAAGAGAAGGGGGCTTAGGAAGGGCAGGTTCATGTGGATTATCTAAACTAAGGGGTAGTGGGAGGGAAGAAGGCGGAGGGAGAGGAAGTGGAAAAGGAGGAGCAAGGTTGGATCATCGCGCCAATGAAAGGTGTTGACGTGCTCTCCACTACTCTTTCTCTCACACAAGCTACCCTTGTCCTCTCCTCCTCTTGAACTTGGTGGACGGAGGGAAGTCTAGTCCTATTATGTTTTCGACTCCTACGACTTTGAGAACCCATTCAAAAATAGATAAATAATATTATTTTTAAAGTTATATATATTTTATTATTTGAATTTTTTTTGAAAAATACTAAAAATATACTAAATCAACTTTTTCAAAAATATGTTTTTGAAAAAAATGGGAAGGTGGGAAGGAGGTGTCACGTGTCACATGCATGCATGACATGTGACATTTGCTTGCCATGTGGCTCTATTATGGTTAATGTGGCAATTTCATGATGTGGCATGCAATGTTATCAAGTGTGAGGTGGCATGCAGAGGTGGCAAGAAGATGTGGCATTAATGATAACTAGGATGATGAGGTGGGGAACTAGGTTGACCATGTTGACATGGAGGGTGGAGGTGGCAAGGTGCCTATGTGGATCCTCTCGAAGCTGATGTGGACATAAAGTGGCATGCATATATAAGATTTGTGTCTACCCATGTGGACATAAAGTGGCATGCATATATAAGATTTGTGCCTACCCAAGCCTCACAAATGGCATGATATCTAGGCTTTTAAGATTATCAAGCCTAGATTTCCAAGAAAAAAATATTATAAAATATAACCATTACATGCTCTAAGAAGTAATACTCAGATTGTATCTCTTGAAAAGGTGTGAAGGTGTATTTCTCTGCAAAATCAACCACAAAGATGATGGCACCAATAGGAAACTCTACCAGGCATGCTCAAAACTGATGATCCTACCACTTGGAACAATGATTGTGCCGTATATAGGGGTAGATCTGCTGCCTAAATGTGGCTATGTAGTGATAACGTGGTGTATGTTTGTCCACAAGCTGTAACTTGGTGGACTGCCCTCCACTCTGGAGCTGGTGTGTCACATACTCATAACATCGCCATGGCACTATCTCTAGGTCACTTGCATCAAGATATACCATCTGTAGATGTGCAAGTGAACCACATGATGTGCAATTGCTCTCTACACAAGGCATCCTCCATGCGTGCACACAAAAGAGAGTGGATGAAATCACAAGGACTACGAGGAAACTCTCTATGCCCACTAAGAGAACGGAACACATCATAAAAAATTTGAAACTCAACATGGTAGCGACAACAACATGTGTCACGATGTCATGAGCAGCTCACAAACTAAGGCTTACACCCGTCAAATGACTTTTGTCCAATTTTAAGCTCTGGATAGGATGCCACAAA
Organism: Cibotium barometz; assembly: GCF_041138505.1. Classification (NCBI taxonomy): domain Eukaryota; kingdom Viridiplantae; phylum Streptophyta; class Polypodiopsida; order Cyatheales; family Cibotiaceae; genus Cibotium; species Cibotium barometz. The sequence continues at coordinate 40,438,607 of NC_141082.1, forward strand.
CTAAGAATACAACTCTGTTTGGGTCATTTCAAGAAAGCGAGCACCATGCTCAATGAACACTCCTCTTGTTACTCTCTTACACAAAGTTTCCTTAAAAACTGGTGAGGCACGACAATTTTCCTCCCAAAAACTTTCTATCAAGGCTCTATTGGTTTCATCTAGTAGGTGATCATGCCTAGTTACATGACCACTACTCGCCCACAAAGCACCAACGTCATTGGCATCTAAACTTTGCTGTCTTATAGACCCAACTCTAAGTGCGTGTGGTGCTATGGAAAGGATGCGAGATGTGGAACTCACCTTACCCTTCATTTGGGAGCTACTTATGGCTTCCCCACAATAGCCCGTCGAGCAGCCGAAGCATCAACAGAGTTCCTCTTCTTGTTAATTGTATAGGAAGGATGAGCACTTTGTAGCACTGCCATGCTAGCTCTCCTCTCTCTTCGACCTCTAATGTCATAAAGTGCCTTGCAGTTAGCCATGTTGGGCAGATCAATCAAAGCATCAAGCATGCATGCTTGTGATAAAGGCGTGAGGTCTTGGAAATAGGATTGGAAGATTGCATGGGAAGGATAATGCGCCCCTAACTTTGATAGTTCTTTCCTATCCACACTATCATGGGTGCCCAAAAAGGAGGGAGGGTGGCTTCTTGTGGAAAAGAAGGGGGCTTAGGAAGGGTAGGTTTATGTAGATTATCTAAACTAAGGGATAGTGGGAGGGAAGAAGGCGGAGGGAGAGGAAGTGGAAAAGGAGGAGCAAGGTTGGATCATCATGCCAATGAAAGGTGTTGACGTGCTCTCCACTACTCTTTCTCTCACACAAGCTACCCTTGTTCTCTCCTCCTCTTGAACTTGGTGGACGGGGGGAAGTCTAGTCCTATTATGTTTTCGACTCCTACGACTTTGAGAACCCATTCAAAAATAGATAAATAATATTATTTTAAAAGTTATATATATTTTATTATTTATTTTTTTTTAAAAAATACTAAAGATATACTAAATCAACTTTTTCAAAAATATGTTTTTGAAAAAAATGGGAAGGTGAGAAGGAGGTGTCACGTGTCACATGCATGCATGACATGTGACATTTTCTTGCCATGTGGCTCTATTATGGTTAATGTGGCAATTTCATGATGTGGCATGCCATGTCATCAAGTGTGAGGTGGCATGCAGAGGTGGCAAGATGATGTGGCATTAATGATAACTAGGATGATGAGGTGGGGAGTCAACTAGGTTGACCATGTTGACATGGAGGGTGGAGGTGGCAAGGTGCCTATGTGGATCCTCTCGAAGCTGATGTGGCCATAAAGTGGCATGCATATATAAGATTTGTGCCTTTCCAAGCTGATGTGGACATAAAGTGGCATGCATATATAAGATTTGTGCCTACCCAAGCCTCACAAATGGCATGATATCTAGGCTTTGAAGATTATCAGGCCTAGATTTCCAAACTTAACTAGGATTGGTTTTAGACTCGAAAAGGGGAGAGTGGACACAATATGAGAATTTTCACTTGGGAGGATTGAAAATGGACCTTCCCATACTCAAATTATACCAAATTGTTTTTAATAAATTCAAGGCAACAAGTATATTGATCCCTAGAGTTTTTATATTGAAAGATTTAATATTTGATTTTCTAGAATTAAATTACATTTGATTTAATGGGCCTCTTACAGCCATAACAAATTTTCCAAAGTAAATCTTCAAAAATCCAACCGTTAGATTTGTAATTTCACCTTAGATCCACATTGTACTAATATTCCCCAATCTAATCATCGCTAGATCCATACGAATCGAGCATTTTAAATGTAGATGTGGTGGGAGGACAAAGTAGTATGTTTTTTAATAATTCTAATGCCTTTTAAATAATATAGAAAATAGTAGAACACATAAAAAATTACTCGATAAATCAAGTTAAGCTCTATGTTATTTGAATTTGTGATATGCAAAGTGGTAACATCATATGACTAATAATGTAAAAGTTATAGGCAATTTACTCACATTTAGTGTGCCTATTCAAACCTCCGACAGGGCATGTATACAATTTTGGTTCCTAGATAAAAGGAGAATTTCAATTATTGGATATTCGATCAAATTATAGCTTGAGGTGTTTCAATAGAAGACCTTGAAGTGAAACTCCTTGGCTAACTAGGAGAGATTGGTTGTTCTTCTTGAAAAAATGCCTATTTTTAGGCTAAACCCAAGGGCGGCCACTAAACGAAACTAGATAACCTCATCTTACAACCACCCACCACTTCTGTCTGTTTGCTAGTCCATTTGGACTTGTGAGTCAAGAACTTTTGGAGAGGTTGCCGATCTTTGGAGAAGTTGAGGGGTTAGATCCAAGATACATAGTTGAGACATATAAGGAACCTTTGTGCAATCTTGACATCCGGAAACTTTTTGAGAAAACTATAGATCTTCTATATATTATGTTCCTAGGGAATTATCTGTCACAAATAGACTCTTACTCCTAAAAAAATTATCTTCTAAAGGAAAATATGAAGATTTCTTTTAGAAATCATAAATCCAGATTTATGAAGTTTATTAAAGACTTGTTCCAGGTGATCAAGGTGCTCTTTGAGACATTTTGAGAAAATTAAACCTGAATTTCTTGAATACTTAGTCGATGCATCTTTGGAATTCTGATGGTGCATTCTTTAATTGTTGAAACGACATTACTTTCAATTTAAATTGTCCCTGTGGAACTACAAAGATCGTTCTATGTTTGTCTGTCTCGGCAATCCTGATTTGATGAAAATAGGACTTCATGTCCAGCTGAGAGAACCATTTAGCAACAGAGATTGACCTCATCAGATCGTTCTTGTTGGGGATAGGATACCTTTTATCTGTCAGATGCTGGTTCAACTTCCTGTAGTCTATCACCATTCTCTTTTTTCCTCTTTTGATTTAATTATGATTGTTGACAAAGAAAGCAAGAGAGGACCAGACTGAATTTGCTTCTTTGAACAATCCTTTGGTCAACATTTCTTGGATAAGGCTCTTGCATTCTTCAAGATCATCAGGATTCATTCCAAGGTGAGAGGCTTTGGTCAGAGTGTCTCCTTGAAGTGGTAGCTTGAATTCAAATTTTTATCTTTTCCATCTGGCAAGGGGGTCCTCGGAGCAAAGGGTTAGATAATTTTTATGCATAGCATTGATTTATGTATCATATCTTTGTCTTTCTGTGTTGAAGAACGCCTTTGTAGAATCCTCTTTGTTCGGTAGCTCAACTACCTTCTTGATAGGGCTGCTTGTAAGGGAAGCGGCCCCTTTTATCTTCAAATCTTCATAATGCTCCTTTTTAATCTTGATTCTGAAGATGTTCCCTTTGCATAATATCCTGGGCAGATGATTGATTGTCTATTATGGCTTGGTTGTAGTAGTAGGTCACATGTCTCAATTCTTATGATTGTTCAACCAATTTTGCTTTAAGCTTTGTCACTTCTTTTGTGTTGCTTTGGAATCTACCTTTTGCCTTGACTGGTAGTCTGGGTGGAGATTCATCTCTCTACTCCAAGAAAATCCCTTTGTTATTTCTACTACCTACTACTGTAGGGTGAGATGATTCTTCTTCTTTTTAGAACGTTCCTCTTCCTCTGAGTCTTCTGATTATTGTAGTAGTTCTTCAAGCTGTTTGTACTGCTATTTTGAAGATCGATTGTTGTAGAGGAATCCTTCTTTTTCATTTAATCGGGTGTTTTCCAATGGCGATTATTATTGTTTCCACCATGCTCGCGCTGAGGGTGTCCACCAGTACTTCCCTGATGGTATTCCTTTTGTTTCCAATGTCTGCCTACGCTTCCTTGTTGATGCTCGATTTGCTTCCATTTTTGCTTTTCAAAACGAAGAAGTTGAGGTTCAGTTGTTGTGAAAGTGTTGATTCTGACAGTTTTCTCTAGTTCTTCTCTAAAGTTGGAGGAGGATTCATCCTCTATAGATGACGGTGGAGGACTTGGTTCTTCTTCTAAGCCTGATAAGTCCATGAGGACATCCACGGAGATATCTCCAGCAAGTTCTAAATCTTTTTGACTCAATTCATACTCTGCATTTTCTATGAGGAGATCCTTTTACTTGCCGCCTTAGGGCAATCTTTGGCATAGTGACCTTTCTTGCCAATAGAGAAAGCATGATCCCCTGTACTTATTACTTTCTTTCTGAAGACTCTTCTAAATGGTTTTCTTTTGAAAAACCTTTTGTATCCTTTGAGGGCTTTTTGTTTTGCCTTATCTGACTTCTTACAAGAGCAACTTTCCATTCCAAACTTGCATCCATAGTTTCTAGATTCATTCTAGGTCTCACAAAGCTTACTAGAAAGTTTGATCTTTCATTATAACTCTTCATCATTTTTTATGCCCTTTGATCTCCACACATTTTTTGGAGAGTGAGGAGGATATGCTTATGCACTTCTCCAAATGTAATGTTCTAAAGTTGCTCAAGACCTATATTACCTACTTCAGCTTCTATGGTTTGAAGATCTTTAACAACCTTTTCTATAACTACTTTGGATAAGAGTTTATGTAAAAGGTCTTGGCCGAGGGATCATTCCATAGTTGCCCTTGGTAGATCAAGTGTTGCATATTATCTCAATATTCGTGTTAGATCATAGTACTTCATTCTCCAGAATTGATTTTTATAATGTTCCTTCTCATCAATTTATTCTCCAAAAAATTTCATGAGTAGAAGCTTCTCAAGAGAGGCTATCAGTTTGCCCATCTCTATGGTTTGTGTTTCTATAGGAACCATGTACCACCATGTTCTCAAATTTCCTTCAAAGAAGGTGAGCAGGGTGAGCATCACCTGATTTGGATCTTTTTGATCAAACTCTAGCATCACTCATTTCAACACCCCCCCTTGATGCTATACTGGGTACAATTTTTAGGCTTTCACTCTTCCTTTCTCTCCCCTTGTGCTAGGCTAATTTGGCCCTTATGCTAATTTGGCATTATATAGGTACTTTGGCTATTAATTTTAGCTTTAGTGCATCATATGGACTCAAAGGCTAATTACATCACACTTTTTTTAGAGACAAGAGGGGTGAAAAGTACAATGGTTCTTTCTCTAGAAGAGTGCGCCTTAGCTAGGGTAGATCTGGCCTCGATGTAGTTTTCTTGCTTCTTTTTGTGATAGCAATCTTTTTCTAGGTGACCAATTTTTTCACAATAGTCATCACAAAGAAGCTTTGGTTTATCTTTATTGCGACATTCATTCTTGGTATGACCAAGTTTTCCATAGTGATAGCATCTTGGAAGTTGAGATGTTGATTTATTTGTGCTTTGAAATCTCCCACCCTTTGTATACAGTGCTTGCTCACTTGAATGTGATTTGAATGATTCTTTATCCTTGAATTTTGATTCTTGTTCAATTAGAGATGATTCTACATCTTCAAGTTTAGCATAAGATGTAAGAATAATCTTTAAGCCTTATGGGTAGTGGCTCAAGGATTAAGTCTCTATTGTTAAGGCCTAAGCATAATATTTAAGCCTTATGCATAGAGGCTTAAGCATTAAGCCTCTATGCTCAAGGCCTAAGCATAATGTTTACTGTTATGCATAGAGTATTTATGCATAAAGCCTCTATGCATAAAGCTTTGAGGATTAATTATTAAGCCTCTATGGATAAGGCTTAAGCATAATGTTTAAGACTTATTCATAGGGGCTTAATCATTAAGCCTTTATGCTCAAAGCTTAAGCATAATGTTTAAGCCTTATGCATGGACGCTTGATGCATAAGCCTCTATTTATAAAGCTTTGAGGCTTGAGCATAAAGCCTCTATGCATAGAGGCTTTATGCATAAAGCTTTGAGGTTTGAGCACAAAGCCTCTATGCATAGAGGCTTAAGGATTCAACCTTATGCTCAAAGCTTAAGCATAATGTTTAAGCCTTATGCATAGAGGCTTGATGCATAAGGCATCTATGCATAAAGCTTTGAGTCTTGAGCATAAAGTGTCAATTCATAATTCGTAAGCATAATGTTTAGGCCTTATGCATAGAGTCTTAATCATAAGGGGTTTATGCATAAAAGAATTAAGCGTAATGCATAAGCCATATGCTTAAAGCTTAATAAATAAGCCTTATGCATAAAGCTTATTAGCATATATATTTTCTTATGCTTGTAGATTGTCTTTGCAACCCCATAAGCTCAACTTCCCAATGCATTATGCTTATTTTATGGGATTTTACCTATTTTCCCTATTTTAATAGTTTGCGAGGCTATCGTCCAACCCTATGAGGAGTGGGCGAACTCCTCTAAATTAAAGTAAGAGCACTTGTATTTCACAAACCCTTTCTTTACTTGTTTATGGTGTTGCCCCGGGTGCTTGGTGGGAACAAATTTATCTTATGCATGATATAATTTTTTAAAGCTTATGCATAAAGCCTCTTTGCATAAAGCTCGTGAATCCTTTATACATAAAGGATTTATGCATTATGGCTCTATGTATGAAGCCTTTATGCTTAATCCTTCTACATAAACCTTATGCATAGAGGCTTAAGTAGAAGGGCTTTAAGCTTTAAGGCTTAAGACTTATGTATAATAGCTTAATGCATGAAGCCTTATGTAGCATGCATTATGGCTTCATGATGACGTCTTTATGCATATTGCCTTATTGCATGATGCCTTATTCATAACTCTATGCATAGAGGCTTTATGCATAAAGCCTCTAGTATGCATAAAGCTTTGATGATTTAGAATTAAGCCTCTATGCATAAGGCTTAAGAATAATCTTTATGACTTATGCATAGAGTCTTAAGAGTTAATCCTCTATTCTCAAGGCTTAAGCATAATATTTAAGCCTTATGCATAGAGTCTTAATGCATAAATCCTCTATGCATAAAGCTTTGAGTTTTGAGCATAAAGCCTCTATGCATAGAGGCTTAAGAATTAAGCCTCTATGCTCAAGGCTTAAGCATGATGTTCAATCCTTATGCATGGAGGTTTGATGCAAAAAGCCTCTATGCATAAATCTTGGAGGCTTGAGCATAAAGCGTCTATGCATAATTCTTAAATGGCTTCATGCATGAAGCCTTTATGCATAAGGGCTTATTGCATAAAGCCTTTATGTGCAAGGCCTAAGTACAAGGTTTAAGCCTTATGTGTATAGAGGCTTAATAATTAAGGCTCTATGCTCAAGGCTGAAGAGAAATGTTTAAGACTTATGCATAAAGACTTTATGATTATGCCTTATGCATAAAGATTTGAGGATTAAGCATTAAGACTCTATGCATAAGGCTTAAGCATAATGTTTAAACCTTATGCATAGTGGCTTAAGCATCAAGCTTCTATTCTCAAGGCTTAAGCATAATGTTTAAGCCTTATGCATAGAGTCTTAAGAATTAAGCCTCTATGCTCAAGGCCTAAGAATAATGTTTAAGCCTTATGCATAGAGGCTTACGCATTAAGCCTCTATGCTCAAGGCCTAAGCATAATGTTTAAACCTTAGGCATAGGTGATTTATGAATAAAGCCTCTATGCATAAAGCTTTGAAGATTAAGCTTTAAGCCTCTATGCATAAGGCTTAAACATAATGTTTAAGACTTATGCATAGAGGCTTAAGTATAATGTTTAAGCCTTTTGGCTGCATAGAGACTTAATGCGTAAAGCCTATATGCATAGTGGCTTAAGCATCAAGTTTCTATTTTGAAGGCTTAAGTAGAATGTTTAAGCCTTATGCATATTGGCTTAAGCATGAAGCTTATATTCTCAAGGCTTAAGCATAATGTTTAAGCCTTATGAATTGAGTCTTAAGCACTAAGCCTCTAAGATTAAGGCCTAAGAATAATGTTTAAGCCTCTATGCTCAAGGCCTAAGCATAATGTTTAAACCTTAGGCATAGATGATTTATGAATAGATCCTCTATGCATAAAGATTTGAAGATTAAGCTTTAAGCCTCTAAGCATAAGGCTTAAGCATAATGTTTAAGACTTATGCATAGAGGCTTAAGCATTAATCCTCTATGCTCAAGGCTTAAGCATAATGTTTAAGCCTTTTGCTGTATAAAGGCTTGATGCATTAAGCCTATATGCATAAAGCTTTGAAACTTGAGCATAAATCCTCTATGCACAATTCTTAAGTATAATGTTTAAGCCTTATGTAGAGAGGCTTAAGAATAAGGGCTTTATGCATAAGGAAATTAAGCATAATGCATAAGGCGTATGCTTAAAGATTAATACATAAGCCTTATGCTTAAAGCTTATTAACATATATATTTTCTTATTCTTGTAGATTGTCCCTCAAAAACACAAGCTCAACTTCATAATGAATCGCCCACTTTTCTTCTTCGCAAGGTAAAAGTTAGTAGAAATTGTACATCTTAGTGTAATTTGGGAAATGCCTATTTTATGGGATTTTACCAATTTCTCCTATTTTAGTAGGTTGTGAAGCTATCGGTGCTAGATCTAGGAGAAGTCGGCCAACTCCTCTAAAATAAGGTAAGATCACTTGTATTCCACAAACCCTTTCTTTACTTGTTTATGGTGTACCCTCGGGTGCTTGTTTTTGGGACTAGTTTTTAATTATGCATGCAATCATTGTTTAAATCTTATGCATAAATCTCATGAAGCCTTTATACATGAAGGCTTTATGCATTATAGCTCTATGTATGAAGTCATAATGCATGCTACTTAAGCCTTATACAAAAAGCCCTTATATAGAGAGGCTTTATGCATAAAGCCTCTTTGCATAAGAGTTTTTAATGTAGGTTAAGCCTTATACAAAAAGCCCTTTTATAGAGAGGCTTTATGCATAAAGTCTCTATATGCATAAGGGCTTTGAGGCTTAATTCTTAAGCCTCTATGCGTAAGCCTTAACCATAATGTTCAAGTCTTATGCATAGAGGTTTTATGTATAAGGCTTAAGACTTGAGAATAAGGGAATGATGCATGAAGCCTTATGCAACATGAATTATGGCTTCATGCATGAAGCCTTAATCCATAAGGGCTTCTTGAATGAAGCCTTATGCATAAAGGATTTTTATACAAAGCTGTTATTCTCAAGGCTTAAGTATAATGGCATAGAGACTTAAGATTTATGGCTCTATGCTCAAGGCTTAAGAATAATGTTTAAGCCTTATGCATAAAGGCTTTATGCTTAAGCCTTATGCATAGAGGCCTTTTGCATAAAGCTTTGAGACTTAAGCATTAAGACTCTATGCATAAGTCTTAAGCATAATGTTTAAGCCTTATGCATAGTGGCTTAAGAATTAAGCCTCTATTCTCAAGACTTAAGCATAATGTTTAAGCATTATGCATAGAGGCTTAAGCATTAAGACTCTATGCTCAAGGCCTAAGAATAATGTTTAAGCCTTATACATAGAGGCTTATGCATTAAGCCTCTATGCTCAAGGCCTAAGCATAATGTTTAAACCCTAGGCAAAGAGGACTTATTAATAAAGTCTCTGTGCATAAAGCTTTGATCATTAAGTTTTAAGCCTCTATGCATAAGGTTTAATCATAATGTTTAAGACTTATGCATACAAGCTTAAGCATTAAGCCTCTTTGATCAAGGCTTAAGCATAATGTTTAAGCCTTATGCTGCATTCCTTCATATTTTGAATGCATGATGTCACGTAGGCTGTAATGCCTTGACTGACGGCAGACCGGATGGCCATATCCGGGGTTCAGTGGGAGAGGACGCCCATGCGGAGTCATGGGCGGCCAGGCTAGTGTGGACGGCAGGCCACACACTATATAGCCTGGGGGATGAGGGGCAATCCTCATTCTTCCTCTATGGCTGGGTGGTGAGCCAGAGGCCGTCCCCTCTCGTGGTAACGCTTGTAGCGGCGTTACGGATATCTAACACTGGTATCAGAGCATGGTTCGAAGGGATCGTGAGAGTCCGCGCGTGAACGGGGGACCGGAGCCCACTCGGTGGTTTTCATCCACAATCTCCTCACCCTTATCTACACAAGGGAATGTGTGGAGGAAGGAGGGCCAAGACTCTTGAAGGGAAGAACTCTTTCTCTCTCTCTCTCATTCTCTCTCCCCGTCACACACAGCATCGAGGTAAGCAAAATGTGTTTGTTTTCATTTTTTTCCTGCGTTGAATCTCTTTGAAAGCTCTGCGTTGAAGGTTTTAAAAACAAAAAAGCCTGTGTGTTGCCATGGGGGGGGCGCAGACCACGCCCATGACCAGCCCCTGTGTGTGGGGGTTGGGCGACGAAACCCATGCACTACTGAAACGCGTGGGGTGGGGGGGCGAAGACCAGCCAGCCCCACGCTACCTGGCGCAAGCGTGGAGGTGTGGGCGCAAACAAAGGCAACAAAATTCGCAAAAATGCCTGGAAATTCAGACAGAAATACGGGTAGCAGAGCTGAGCTAGAGGCCAGCTATCATGGTGGGTGTCACAGGCTGAGCAGGGAACAGTAGTGAAATACTGTTGAGCTGAAAGAGCTTTCGTCATGCATTGCTGCTGTTGTTTTTCTGGCAGCGTTGAAGCTCAAATCCCGTTATGTGTGGGTCGCGCGCTTCAGTAGCCTCCAAAAATGACTGGCAACGCCGTAGAATGCGTTGAGAGCCGACGTTCATTTACCAAGGGAGGCGCAGCGTAAGCTCGTGTGTATCCGCCAGCGTCTGAAGGTACCCAGGCGGCCAGCCATTGCGGCCACCCAGGCGGCGGCGCCGGCCAGCCAACGGCGGCGGCCAACCAAATCAAAGCCGGCGCGGACGCCCACCAGCGGCCAGACAACCAGAGGAAAAGAAAAAAGAAAAAGAAAAAGAAAAAACCATTAGTTTATATATATATATATATATATTTTTTCATTATCCAATTTGGAAAAAATTAAAAAAATGAAAAATTCAAACAAACGCTCTCTCTCGGCTGGGGAGGAGAATCATTCCCGCAAGAAATAATCCCGGCAAGGGATAAGTGTTTCCGGAGTTAATTTTTGTTATGAGTTGCAGGCATATTTTCTCGTGGATCAAAGCATCTTGGAAGCGTCCTTGTAGAGGCTCGCAACACAACAAATCGACAGGCGACCGTAAAGGGGGGTGACTATTATTCTCTCTCCACCATTGCTCATTTTTATTAGCATTTTTTTTATTTAGTAATTTCCGAATTCTCGCATTATTTTTTGCAAGAATTAAAAATGTCTGCTAGGCGTAGTGTGTCCCCACCGCCTTCTACTTCTCTAGGTTTTTCCAGTCTCTTGTCCTCGGTCGGTCGCGGGTTTGACCCCGACCGAATTGTCAGGCCGTACACGCCCGACCGTTGTTTGCAAGAATTAAAAATGTCTGCTAGGCGTAGTGTGTCCCCACCGCCTTCTACTTCTCTAGGTTTTTCCAGTCTCTTGTCCTCGGTCGCGGGTTTGACCCCGACCGAATTGTCAGGCCGTACACGCCCGACCGTTGTTCGGTCCGGAGCGCGCTTATCGATCACTCGTGATCCGCCAGCGCCCTCCTCGTCTATTGACCCTGCCTTAGGACCCAGCGAGCCCGCAGCGGTCGCATTGGCTGATGACCCCTTTCTGGCCGATGAGCCAGAGGACATGAACACTGACGTCGTCGAGGGGACCGAGGAGGACCTCTTGGATTATGACGACGATGACTATGACCTACTAGACCCTGCTGATGTCCTGACAGAGACGGAGCTCTCTAGTGGACTGTTTAAATATCTTAATGCCAAATTGAATACTATGGGTAAAGTCCAGGCTGATTTAGTCACGATGCTACAGAGCATCTCCACACGGTTAGATGCACTGACAGCCGCCTCGGCTAGTACTCCGACTCCTCGTGGTAGCCGAGCTCCTACAGCACGGGTGAGCGTAGCCTCGCCAGTGGTTGCAGGAGTACAGGCCGATGTGCCTGCGGGGCCGTCCGTAGCGACAGCTTTGTCGTTGTTAAAAGACTTAAAGCCGCCTAGTTTTGGTGGCGAGGAAAAGGAGAGAAACAAGGACTCAGTCAATATGTTTCTAGCGAAGTGGTCAGATTTGCACGCGCCGCGACAGCAGCCTAGCCGTATACAGCCCGTAGAGGCTAGCCTCTCTTTAACCGGCAAAGCGTACAAGTGGTGGATGAGTCTGACAACTCGCCCTGCCACTTGCACGGAATTTGAAACAATGTTTCGAAAAGAATTTTTGCCTGTTAATGAGGCAGAGAGAAGCTGGGAGCTATGGGACAAGTGCTCGATGGAAAACAAATCCCTAACTCAGTACATCTCGAACTACAGAGAGATAGTACTCAAGTTAAAGGGAATCGATGCATTCCAGACATTGCGAGGCTTTAAGAGAGGCCTCAAAGATGATTACCTTGAGTACGTAGAACCCCTACAGCCTAAAGACTTAGCAGAGGCAATTCAATATGCACAGATATTTGATGACATCAAGCGCCGTAGTGCGCGTGGTGGTTCTAGCAGGGCCGAGGGTAGTGAAAAGAGGAGGTCAGGCCTCAAAAGAAAAGGGTTCCGCAGTGAGAAACAAGGGGATAGGACGGACCAGGAAGGACAGGGTGGTCATTGGTCTAAAAAACCGCGACCATCCAGAAAAAAAAGAGACACCGAAAACCAAAAGAAAGAGCAATATATTAAAGCGCGAAAGGAAAATCGCTGCTTTAATTGCAATGAAGTAGGACACACGAAGGCTGAGTGTCCAAAGCCTAAAGCCAGCACGAGTGGCAACGAGCCCAAAAAAGATGGTAAATCTTCTAGGCAGTTGCATACAGTGCAGAGACTCCCTCTCAGTTCCGCAGAGTTCAGAGAGGTGACAGTGTGTCATTGTGATGAGCATCACACTTGTTTAGTGACACCAGCGATGTGGCAGCCTACTGTAGGTCCGCATGACATGGTGCGCATGTATGGCACCATAGGTGGCCGTAGAGTCACAGTTTTTATTGATGATGGAGCTAGTCACAACTTCTTGAACTACTCGTTAGTCAAGAAATTGGGATTGACTGAGACCCAGAGTGATCATGAGTATACTGTTGGCCTAGCCAACGGATATGACAAAACGGTATGGAATACCGTAGTATTGGGGGTCCCATTATCTATGCAAGACTATGAGGCACCGCTTGACTTTCAGGTCATGCACTTAGCCAGAGCAGACGTATATCTAGGCAGGGAGTGGCTGTATGGCTTGGGCCCTAGTCTAGCTCGGAATTACTTACATAATACGCTATGTTTTGAGCATGGAGGTAGAGTCATCACCCTGCAGGGCGACCGTACTGTCCCTGCCACACCACTTATTTCCTCCATGGAGTTGTGTACAGCGGTCCGCAGAGACCAGATAGCAGAGGTATATGCTTGTTACCCTCTTTTGAATTCTGTTTCCGTAGATGAAACGATAAATTATGTTTGCGTAGACAAACAAGAAAAACAAAATAACCTTGGACGAGACACACTGTTTGAAAACCCTGTTTGGCATGCATGTGATTCAAACAAGAAAAAATCCAAGGTGAATGAGACATTAAAGAAAAAGTACGTAGATACTTTAACGAATTTATTAGAGGAATTTCAGAATGTTTTTCCTGATGATTTACCAGATGGTTTACCACCATCTAGAGAAGTAGACCATGGCATCGAAGTTATGCCAGGATCAAAACCTATAAGCAAACCTGCTTATAGATTAAGCCACTCCGAGGCACAGGAGGTGGAAAAACAATTAACGGAATATTTGAACAAAGGCTTTATTCGGCCTAGTTCAAGTCCGTGGGCATCGCCTATTCTTCTGGTAAAGAAGAAAGACGGATCTATGCGGATGTGCATAGACTATAGGGCTCTTAATCAGATAACGATTAAGAACAAGTATCCGATGCCACGCATGGATGAGTTGTTTGATCAACTCTATGGATTGAGATACTTCACAAAAATAGACCTGAGATCTGGGTATCATCAGGTTAGAATTAAACAAGAAGATGTTGCGAAGACAGCATTTAGGACCCGTTTCGGGCATTTTGAGTTTTTGGTTATGCCATTTGGGCTAACCAATGCTCCAGCGACGTTTATGACACTGATCAACAGTATTTTACGTCCATATCTGAGAAAATTCGTAGTAGTTTTCCTAGATGATATTCTTGTGTACAGTAAGACACAGAAAGAACACATAGAGCATTTGCGTCTAGTGTTCAAGTTGTTGCGAGAGCACAAATTATTTGCAAAGAAAAGCAAATGTGAATTTTTTGAAACAGAAATTCACTACCTTGGCCATATTATATCCGCCGATGGTACGCGGATGGAGCCAGAAAAAGTAAAGGCTATTCTTAAATGGCCAGAGCCGAAGAATCTCGAGGAACTGCAGATTTTTCTTGGCATGTCGGGGTTCTACCGACAGTATGTGAAGGACTACGCGAAGATCGCAGTCCCGTTGAGACGGACCAGTTACAGTCAAAAAACAAAGAACATTAGTTGGGGGGACGCCCAACAGAAAAGAACATTAGTTGGGGGGACGCCCAACAGAAAAGCTTTGATAAGCTTAAGGTGACCGTAGCAGCTGCACCTGTTTTGACAATTGTCGATCCAAATGAGCCGTTTGTTTTGGAAACAGACGCTAGTAATGAGGCCATTGGGGCCGTACTAATGCAAAGGGGAAGCCCAATTGCATTTGAAAGTAAAAAGTTAGATCGTGCGCAACGTAACTACTCGGCTTACGAGCGAGAGTTACTAACGATAGTTCATGCACTGAAAAAGTGGAGACACCGATAGTTCATGCACTGAAAAAGTGGAGACACTATTTATATGGTGCCACTTTTGAGGTCCGGACGGACCATGAAAGTCTGAAATGGCTTTCAAGTCAAAATGAACTGAAGGGTAGAAAAGCTCGGTGGGCGGAGATTCTACAAGAGTTTGACCTTCAAATACGTTACCAGAAAGGTAAGTATAACGTGGTGGCAGATGCACTTAGTCGCATGCCACAGATTAATGAACTTAGTTTCACAGTCTTCAAGAATGATTTCTTGGAGTCCCTACGTGGTTTATGTGAGCACGATCCATCTTTTACAGAGGTCTGGCGCGCTGTACGCGTACGCACTTCTTCACAGACGCGACCACCTCCCTCGTTGGCACGTATTGCTAGTCCGGAGAGACTGGCCGAAGGTGCAACGGGAAGGGAAGCGCGAGTTAGTCCGGAGAGACTAGCCGTGTCTTCTGGGTATAGTTTGGAACCGGAGAATTCTGATGTAGGCCCTTCATCACCTTTGACTGCCACGGCTTCAAAGGGGAGTGATAAACTTCGTCGGGGGGAGAAATATGCTAATTACTCCATTGACGACGGGTACTTACTCTACAAGGGTAGAATATGTGAACCAACTATTGGTGACTTTCGGGCCCAAATTCTTAAAGAAAGTCATGATAGTCCAAGTGCGGGTCATCCCGGGATTCAGAAGACCTATGCACTAGTAAAAAGACAGTTTTATTGGCCTAGTTTGTTTAAGGACGTCCAGACTTATGTGCTGAAATGCAGTAAGTGCCAGGTCAATAAACATGAACGTCTTAAGGTTGGAGGACTACTCCATCCGCTGGAGATTCCTCAAGGGAAATGGGAAAGCATTTCCATGGATTTCATTACCGGTTTACCCAAGACGAGTCGAGGGAATGACTCGGTGTGGGTGGTAGTGGACAGGTTAACTAAAATGGCAAAGTTTATTGCCACGAAGAAAACTGTAAAAACACCAGAGTTGGCAAAACTCTTTATTGAACATCTCTACAAGCTATATGGCCTGCCTGCAGATATAGTGTCGGATAGAGATAGAAAGTTCAACAGTCATTTTTGGAGGGAAGTCTTCAAAAAGTTGGATACTACTCTGAGTATGAGTACGGCAGATCATCCGGAGTCTGATGGTCAAACTGAAAGAGTTAACCAAATTCTAGAGGATATGTTGCGTTCTTATGTTAGTAAGAAGCAATCTAATTGGGAAGAGTACTTACCCTTACTGGAGTTTGCCTATAATAGCTCCAAACACTCAGCAACTGGATTTACACCATTCATGTTAATGTATGGATTCCAGCCGAGATCTCCAATGGCTGTAGGCCTAGAAAAGGAGAAGATTCAATCTGTCAAGGATTTCCTTGAAGATATGAATGATATGCTCAGAGCCGCACGTGAGAGCATTCGTAGCGCTCAGGATCGCGCTAAAACTTATGCGGATAAAGGACGAAGAAAGGTGACCTTTGCAGAAGGTGACTTTGTATTCCTCAAGGTTCCTGCGCAGTCAGAAACCATGAAAACGGGAAAGTGTGATAAACTTTCTCCGAGATATTGTGGTCCTTTTAAAATCCTTAAGAAGATTGGGGACGTAGCATATAAACTTGAGTTACCGGAGAGTTCTCAAGTCCATCCTGTCTTCCGTGTCAGTAAACTGAAGAAATCAGTTCACGGGTTAGAGAACGCAGTTTCTCCAGAGATTTTGGTGGACTTGATAGAACCACCAAAGATACCACATGAACCTGAAAAGATTCTACAGTATCGTGATAGACAGACCCGACATAAAGTGTACCAGGAGGTACTTGTTAAATGGACAGATAGGGATGAGGAGGTAGCTACCTGGGAACGCCGTAGTGCAATTTCCAAAAGGTTTCCCCAGTTTGTTTTCGAGGACGAAAACTCTTCTTAAGGGGGGGGTAATGTCACGTAGGCTGTAATGCCTTGACCGACGGCAGACCGGATGGCCATATCCGGGGTTCAGTGGGAGAGGACGCCCATGCGGAGTCATGGGCGGCCAGGCTAGTGTGGACGGCAGGCCACACACTATATAGCTTGGGGGATGAGGGGCAATCCTCATTCTTCCTCTATGGCTGGGTGGTGAGCCAGAGGCCGTCCCCTCTCGTGGTAATGCCCGTAGCGGCGTTACGGATATCTAACACATGACCTCTTGGTGTATCTACCTTGACACTCTTTGATGTAAGATAATGGCGGTATCTCTTGTTAACCCTAGGAATGGGTTAACATATACATAGAGGCTTAAGAATTAAGCCTCTATGCTCAAGCATTAAGCATAATGTTGCCTTATGCATAGAGACTTGATGCATAAAGCCTATATGCATAAAGCTTTGAGGCTTGAGCATAAAGCCTCTATGTATAATTCTTAAGCATAATGTTTAAGCCTTATGCATAGAGGCTTAAGCATGAGGGCTTTATGCATAAGGGAATTAAGCGTAATGTGTAAGACATATTCTTAAAGCTTAATACATAAGCCATATAAATAAAGCTTATTAACATATATATTTTCTTATGCTTGTAGATTGTCCTTGCAACATAAGCTCAACTTCGCAACGCATTGCCCACTTACGTCTTCTCAGGGTAAGAGTTAGTAGAAATTGTGTATCTCATTGTAATTTCAGAAATGCCTATTGTATGGGCTTTTACCTATTTCTTCTATTTTAGTAGGTTGTGAATATAGCAGCCATCTTTAGGAGCAGTCTCCCAACTCCCTCACATCACTATAAAAGGGGGTCTTTCATAGTCACTTCAGGTAATCCAATCTAAGAACAAGTGGAACACTCTTCTTGCTAGCTATTTCCATTGCAAATCTTCATGCTATTATAAAAGGTGATCTTGTCCACTAGCTCTCTATCACCTTTTGTCCTTCTCTCTCTTGTTTTGTATATGCTTCCTCCTGTGCATACTCCAACATGGTATCAATTGCTTAGGTTCCCAGTTGCATTCTACAAGGCGAGTGTCGTTTCTTCATCTGTTGGCTCCGTTTCTGGCTCCTAAAGGCAACTATTTCTTCTCCTTCCATTGCTCCATTTTGTGAAGATCCAAATAGTGGTTGTGTTTTCCAAACATAGCTACATTTTTCTACTCCCATTGCTCTTCTTCATCTACTTTTTTACTCCTCAGGCTGCCCTGCTCTACTGTGGATTCATACCAAGCATCATCAGCAAGCATCTTGGTATTGTTTTTCAATGTTTGATGCAATGAAAGAGATATTTTCACTATTTTTATAGTGTGTGCTGTTGTGGAAGATGTTCTCTTTGCATGTGGTGCTTGGGGGGTGCACTACTAAAAGAAACCCTATGTATCACGTGCGTTCGAGAGGTATTAAGAAAACCCCATTACCAGTGATTTTTTCCTGAATAAAATGACCCCTTTTTCTTTATGGATCAATTTAAAAAACCCCTTCTATAAATGTATTTTTGTAAACTTACCTCAAAATTTTGAATGAAAAAACTCCTTCATTTGAACTCACGTGGTAAAATTACATATTTTTAAGTGAACTCCTCGAGATGTGGTGCAACCTCACAAGCTATCCGGACATCTCGGCTCCTTGCCTAGCTTTCCCTCCCTCTGGTTGGGTGTTTCTGGTGAGTTTTGATAGAGTGTTTTGCTATTGTCTAGCCTCTTTCTCTCACAGGTTTCGGAGGGGCCTGATTGGTCATGGTGTCTTGCTTCATTGTTGGAAAGTGCTAGAGAGAAGTCTTGGAGACTAAAATTTGTGTACGTTGTTGCTATGGATATGGCTCCCCCCTATGCAAACAAGGATGATAAGTTGGATAGAACCAACTATTCCCATTGGAGTTTCAATATGAAGATCTAGCTCATCTATAAGTATTTATGGGAGATTTGTCAGGGCAGTGAGAAGAAGCTCAAGTGTGCTTAGAATTCAAGGATGTGGACCCAAGATCAAGAGGATTAATTTGTTGGAGAATTACAAGACTAGGATAATCATGATTCAAAGGCTCATTTAGTGCTTGTGTGGACCATTACAAAGCAGGTCTCACCGGCCGTGCAAACTCTTACCGGTGCTATAAGTATGGTCCATATTGGAGGATGTCTTTGCTTGAGATTTGTAAGTGTAGGTAGTTACTTTGCAAGGGTAACCGTATAGTTTGTTATTTCCTGCTGGTAGTTATATGCAGTTGTTTCTCATGAAGGCCAAAGTTATCCATGACCAGTTAGTGGCAATGGGTGCTGCTTTGTTCTTCTAAGCTTAGTTGGATGCACTTATCCTCACCAAGATTCCTCGTGATGAGTATTATGTGGTTTCTCGAGCTTTGCCGTTCCAGGTCACAACCACTCAATTTGAATGACCTTAGCTCCCTAGTCTTTGAGGAAGAGGCTTTCCTCATTTCTCAAAGTAAGATCAAGGTGTCTCTCAATAGTTCTAATCACGCACTTAATTTAGTTTAGAAGAAAGGTCAGAGTCATTTTTCTTCTCATGTGGGAAGAGAGGACATCTGTCCAAGGATTGTTTGTCTAAGAAGAAGGACAAGACCAAGGGAAAGTCTTCATCTCAAAAGAAGGGAAAATACACGAGACATGAGAGTGATACTGATCCTTCTAGTAACATTTCTAGGGCTGCCAAGGTGCTTCTGGCTCGGGAGGACCAAGACGGTGTACTTCTTTAGTATACATGTAGTTTCCCCATGTGCTTCCAGCTAGAGGAGGCTTGTGGGAAGGAGACGGGGATGGTAGCAACTCCATTTACTAGTGCATGGGAACCATGAGTTGGAGTTCCAAACATTAAAAATATGGCAGGACATGGTCATTTTTGGTGTAGTAGAGATTATGGATAGTATCTATTCTGAGTTCATTGTTTGAGGCTCTTGGGATGTGATGTGTTCACAGTCCATTGTTAGGCATTATGGGTCTAGTGTGTCCAGTAGCTCATTATCTTAAGAATTCATGGAGTTCACAACACACTTGTGTAGGAATTCGGAGCCAAGCAAAGTTCCTTGCTATTCGTGGTGGTATTTTATTTTGAGGAAACATGTTGGTGGGTTCTTTCTCCGAGGTGATTCTAGTATATGTAGTACTAGAGGGTCCATGGTTGCAACTTCATCAACTTATCTTCTTCAGACTCTTGCACACGATGAGCTACATAGGGGGTGTTAGAAATTGTGCATCTCGGTTTAATTTGGACAATGCCTATTCTATGGGCTTTTAGTTATTTCTCCTATTTTAGTAGGTCATGGAGTTATCAGCTAGCTCCCTCACATCACTATAAAAGGGGGTCTCTCATATTCACTTCAGGTAATCCAATCCAAGCACAAGTAGAACACTCTTCTTCCTAGCTATTGCCATTGTAAAGCTTCGTGCTATTATAAAAGGTGATCTTGTCCATAAGCTCTGTATCTTCTTTGCTCCTTCTCTCTCTTATTTTGTCTACACTTTCGCCTGTGGATACTCCAACAAAGAGTACTTGCCTTTCATAGTTCATTTCTTTACTTGTTTATGGTGCACTCCCATGTGCTTGGGATTATTATTTTTCATTGCAGATAAACATAAGGGCTTATTTCATGAAGCCTTTATGCATAAGGGCTTATGCAAGAATCCTTATACATAAAGGCTTTATGCATAGAGGCTTTATGCTCAAGCCTTAAGCATAATGTTAAGCCTTATGCATAAAGCCTATGTGAATAAGGCTTTGAGGCTTAAGCATTAATCTTCTATGCTCAAAGCTTAAGCATAATGCAACAATGTTTTTAAACCATATTTATGTAGTAATACATAAGCCATATGTAGTAATGCTTTTAAGCCTATGCATCCATTAATGCTTAATCAATGTAATACATAAGCCATATGTAGTAATGCTTTTAAGCCTATGCATCCATTAATGCTTAATCAATGTAATGCACTTGTACATGTTTATTTTCAATGGCTAGACCCACATTAATAAAGATAAGTAATAACATGTTATTATTGCTCATGTACAAAACGATGGGGATGCATACAACACTGCTCTTTGTAGAAAGTCGTATGTTGCAGATCTTGTTCGTGGCATACGAGAGCATGGCCGGTGCACTCAAGACGACATCAACAAAGCCCAAGAAAAGCTTTCTGAAGCAATCACAAAGTGGAGGCATAATTGTCTTACCTCTTCCACGCATAGATGAGTTTGTGTGACAACCCACCAAAATTTGGAAAATGAGAGAGAGAGAGAGAGAGAGAGAGCAAGCATCTAAGAAGGATGCAAAACAACTTATATACTCACACTATTCACAATCCTTTGGGCACGTAATGGACTTTCACACTAGGGTAGACCTTTTTAAATTATCCTACCTTGTAAGCCCAATACAAAACATGACCTTTTCAGAGGGCCTTGTGCCACTATATAATCACTCTAGCCTTGCCACATTCATCATCTTCTAGAAAAATTGGATATGTAACTTCTTACACTCAACACGTAAAACAGAGGTAGAGAGCCCAGCATCAATATTCATAATTTTGGGGAGAAAGCATGTCAACTCTCTCAACCCAACCCTTGGGTTATTAAACTTGAAGTATATTATATTGCATGTACTGATACATAGAAACTAAACCTGTCAATGGCATGGACAACGCATATATGTCATATGACACATGAGAGAGGACATGTGCAATACAAGATCACATAACATGGTAGATGGTACATGTGCAATCCTTCGATCCCAAGTTAGAATGCATATCGTTTCCTCTTCTACGGGGCAGCAAGCGGTACAAAGCTGGGATGGGCGTTAACTTTCGGCATCAGCTTTAGTGTTCTCGTAAGGATCGGATGGCAGATCAAACAGAAGCACAGAGCCGGCATTCCTCAAAAGCCCATGCTCAAACAGACACAGTGGGCAACATGCAGCATATGGCAATGACGGCATACGGTCATGGGGATCCATCACATCAATATAATGCAGCATGCCACGAAATCGAGGAGGCAAGTGAGGAGATGGAAGCGTGGCCGTTTCTGACCAAGGCCCTGCTGTCCGCGATCATTGCCGGCCAGCATCCGGACTGCGGCGCAGCCGCACTCGTGGGTGCCATCAAGCCCGTGGTGGAGGGGTGGGCGGCCGCCCGGGCGGAGCTCAGAGCGACAGACGTGCACATAGCCGAGCTAAAAGCAAAACAAGAGAGCCTCCTCTCGCAACTAAAGGCGCTTAAGAAGAAGCTCGCAGATGCTGACAGCCTTGTCAAGGCCAAGAATGAAGAAAGCGAAGACCTAAGCCGCGTGCTGGAGAGCAGAGAACGTGAGGTGGAGGCCTTTCAGAAGACGGTTAACGACTTGCAAGACCAGGTTGACAAGGCAGATGCCGAAGCGAGAGCAGCGACAGACGCTCGTAAGAAAGAAGTAGAGGAGAGGATTCGAGAGGCAAAGGGCGCCGAGGCCACAGTTGTGCACCTCATACACGAGGCCGAGAAGAAAGAGGAAGCACATGCTCACGAGATGGCCACGCTCGAAGAAAAGGTTAGCTCCTCCCCCATTAGCATGCTTCGTACTATTGCCATACGTTCTAGCTTCATATGAAGGGAATTCTTACCCTCGATTGCGTAGTCATGAAGATGAAGCTTTTAATGTACTCTTCTTATATGGGCAAGTGTTTCCTAACTTTTACTTGGATAGGTCAAGGAGAGCAAAAAGCACATAACAAGACTACAAGAGCAACTCAAAGTGTCCACAACAAGAATCATGTCATTAGAGGAGGAAATAGCCCAAAAGGATGCCGATTACTCAAGCTTGGATGCATGCCTCATCGAGGCTACTAACCGCAAGCAAGCAAGCACTTGAGTTCCAACTTGGATGCATAGGCTACTAACCGCAAGCAAGCACTTGAGTTCCAACTTGCCCTCCATTAAAGAGATTCCACCTCCTAAATCCTTATTCACTTAATCTATTTCATGCATTTCTCTCATATACTTATCCCTAAATACCCTATCCCATCATGATGACCACATTTTAGGTCTACCCAAAAGTGAGGCAACTTTGAATGCCATTAACCATTTCAATGTGCACAATTGGTATTGACAGTGCTACTATAATTGGATCTACTTATCATATTGTTGTTTAAGAAAAGTAAAGTAGGTCCGCAATAATATTTAGATTGCAATCACAATAAAACCTTCTCAAGGAAAAACTTAATTTGATTATGACACCAAACAATCATATGCTCAAGAAGGCTAGTTGTAAGACAAAGATCGTTGTTGTTCTACAATATATTATCATTATAATTTGAATGTTGAGATC
Source organism: Cibotium barometz (assembly GCF_041138505.1). Taxonomy (NCBI): domain Eukaryota; kingdom Viridiplantae; phylum Streptophyta; class Polypodiopsida; order Cyatheales; family Cibotiaceae; genus Cibotium; species Cibotium barometz. Next base: position 40,461,467 of record NC_141082.1, read on the forward strand.
TCTTTTGACAAGGCTCCTAATATCTATAAAATTAATATTTTCTAATTCCACCATTTTCAAAGGTTTTCCAATCTTACACATAGTTATCCATGTGAGGGCTCCCCCCTCCCACCGCGACCCTTACAATGTTGTGATAATTTGCATGATCGAACTCAAGTCCTCCCTTTAAATTTTTGACATTGTAAGCATTATATTAAATTGTTTATGATGAAGTCATTGTATTATGTAATGATGAACTTTTTAAAAGTATATTTGAAAATCTCTCATAAAATCTTCACCATTTTGTAAATCCATTTTAAATAATATTTCTTATAATATATTATTTTATAATTAATATCTTGGAGTGGACCTTGAGATAATAATATCACATATCCTTATGACATGTCTTTTCAGAGTTACCTTTTTGGTTAGTGGCGAGTACCCCATATATATATTTAATTGGGAGTTGTAATGAGTAAAATTTGAATTTCCACTCATAGCAGTATATGTAATAGAAAGATCGATTGCTTACACGACCTGTAAAGTGGATAATATAGTTATCCTCTAAGCCTATATGTTTTTGGTGATGTTGCTGCCTAAAGGCAAATTTGTTAGCTTTTTTCTTCTCTTTTCTCTAAATTTTCAGTTTACCCATCACCCATACTATTGAGTAGTGGATTTCCATGAAAAAGAGTTGGGTTTAATAATATTTTTGGGTAAATTTACGTGTTTTTAATTCCTAAATTAATATATAAAGGATGACTTTTTGCTTATGTTTGGTTGAATCTTTTGGTTTATTTACATGGAGATTAGTTTTTTATGTCCATATAGCATGGACATGGAGAAATATAGGCTTACATTGCATTATTTTCTTTGGGAATGCATAAAGCATGGACATAGAGAAATCTAGGCTTACATTGCATTATTTGCATGCATTAGTTGTTTCTGTCCATATAACATGGATAGAGAAATCTAGGCTTAGATTGCATTATTCGTAGTAGGAATGCATTCTTGTCATTCTTTAGCTCTTATTAATGGTTAGACATAGATTGGTTTAGCTTATATTTTGCATGTTAATTACATTTTTTGTCGTTCTCTATTGCATTAAAGTGTTAGCATGAATTTTAAATATCTTAATCTAGCAAAAAATATAAAAGAGCTCTTGGTTCTCACTAAAAACCTTAATGGAATGATTTTTTGATTTAGTAGTGTTAGTGAATTTAAAGAGTCATGGAATGATTTTTTGATTTAGTAGTGTTAGTGAATTTAAAGAGTCAAAAACTCAAAATATTGAGCAGTTCCCAATGGTCATTGTGATCAAATTAGGGTGGGGGCATGTAGGTTTTTATCATTATAAACTATATTCTAGCATTCTTTCATCAAGTTTTTAAGTTTATGGACTAGATTCTGTCATTCTTTCAACAAGTTTTTGATTCACTACAAGAGCTCTACCTATTTTCGACGTTCTTAAGGAGAGAGTTTCTTTCAGGCATGTGATCTTATGGGCCTCTATATAAGGATCAAAAACTTCACCAAAAAGTGTAAAAATTATCTGTAAGTGTGTCAATATGTGCATCATTTGTGCATCGATATTAGAAAATAAATTTACTTATTGCATTTTATTGAAAATATTAGTAAACACTCGAAATTCATGTGGTAGGATCTTTGTTTTGATGTTTTTTATAACTTCATGGCTAGTGTCCACACTTAACTAGCCATATTAAGTTAAACAGTAGTCTCGTGCTACTAGCTCTAGCCTTAAAAGAGGCAAGTCACACTACAATACAGAATGAGAGTTTAGTAGTGAAAATAGCAACGCTTTTATAACTAGAAGGGTGTGGAGATGTTGGGCATATATCGCTGCTAGACACACTGTTATTTTTGCTACAATGGGTTCGCTGCTTGCAGTGAAATAACACTGCTAGTTTTGCTCTATTGAGAATCGAATGTACTGCAGAATAAAAGAAAGATGGGAAAAACTAGGGAGTCTGCACATAACTCCCCAGTCTGTCCCGACTCTTTTTTTTTCTAATATAGACACAATAAGACTAACATAACTTTACATCATCCTGGAAACGTGTAATGTAAAACTTACAAATACCAAAAACAAAAGACATTTGCAAACCATGGTTTTAGGAATGTCAAATTTCAATTACAATACTTAGCGGATTACATAAGTGTATATTTCCAAAAATCTCATATACAAGATAAAGCATAATAAAAACCTATGGAGATAGGGGCTATCCAGATCTCATGTTGTGCGATTGGTATTGTTTCTTGCATCTCCAGCCCCTTCACTTCTCACATTTATATTTCTATCGATAGCTACTTTTGCACCACCGTTTCAATTTATATGATCCTAAAACACAATAAAACTAACACAAGTGAGAATCAGATTTGCAAAAACAAAAAGGTTCAGGGTTTAGGAATGTACTTAATTGCCATGCTTGCCAAGAATCTCCTCCAGTAATAACAATCCATCCTTCATCTTGCACCTTATCAAATAGAGCTTACAAACCCCCCATTGTAATGCAAAATCATATTCCTCTTGCATAAGGGGACGGTCCACTGCTTCAATCTGTAATTGTACAAACAAGTAAACATTTTAAAAAGTTGTTATTTAATATAACCTTCTTTATTAAAAGATAAGATATAATGTGAGGCTAATATAGACTTACAAATATTGTCGGGATATCGACTCCTTCTTCATGTGTAACATTATGCCACAAGTTATTTTCCATCTATCCCTAAGAAAAAACATAAATTCTTAAAACTCTTATGCATATAAAGCTCTCGGCATGCATTGGTTACTACCGGCATGTATAGAAAGCGATCGACATGCATAGAATTCTACCGGCGCGTGTTGGAAGCTACTGGCATGTGTTGGTTGCTATCGACATGCATAGGAAGCTGCCGGCATGCGTTGGTTTCTACTGGCATGCGTAGGTTGCTACTGGCATGCATTGGTTTTGGTACCGGCATGTATAAGAAGCTACCCGAAATGCTTAGGTAGGTATCGGCATGCGTATGTAGCACCCAACATGTAATAGGAGCTTCCAATGCATTCCGATAGCTACGTGAATGCCTAGGTAACACTTGACTAATGCATAAGCCTTATGCATAAGGCTCATGCATAGCATCATAGCTTGCATGAGGCCATGCATTCATAGATTATACATAAGCCTCATGTATGCGTGTTATGCATGAGGCTTATGCATAAAACTTCATGCATAAAGCTTATGTATCTAGCTTATGGATTAGCCATATGGCATAAGCTTTATACATATAAGACTTGTACATATGGCTTTATACACGGCTTATGCATATGGCTTTGTACATGATGCTTATGCATACGGCTCATACATAAGCCTCATGCATAAGCTTATGTATAAGGCTATATATAGAGGCTTATCGCTAATGCATAAGCTTTATACATGAGACTTATGCATGAGGCTTTATGAAAAAGTCTCATGCATAAACCTTATGTATAAGCCTCACGCATGAGGCTTATACATTTGGTAATGCATAAGTCTTATGCATGAGGTTTATGCACTACCCTTATGTATACGGCTTATGCACAAGGCTAATGCATAAGTTTTATGCACTAGCCTCATACATGAGGCTAAGGTATATGGCCACCTCTAGAGAGGATCTATGCTATCCATGTAGGGGAGAAAAAATAACAAATCCTAAAACTTACAAACCCTATATAACATGTAAAAGCATAAGAGAGGAAACATAAGAGGGAGAGATCTCTTACCTTATGGGGCTTGTATGTGTGGATAACCTACAAAATCAAACCAAATAAAGAAAAAAAGTATTAGTAACCCTTCATAGAAAACTTAATGAAATATTTTGCCCTAACTTATTGAATCTTTCTTTTATCCTTCTCATTATAGCTTAACCCTAATCCTAGCTTCTAAATAGAAAACATAATAGAGAGATTTGATGAAGAGCTCTCCATCAAATCTCTTTATTAGGGTTTCTATGTAGAAGCTAAAGTTAGGGTCAAGGAAAAAAGAAGAAAAGAAAAACTTAGAAGATAAGAAAGAGAAGGGGAATACTCACAAGAAAGCGTTAATGGAAAGCTTGTTTGCATAGGAAATGAAGGAAAATAGTAGACATACCATGCTTGAGCTTAAGGAGGATAGGTAGGAGAGCTGAAAGTAATAGACAAGACAAAAACCTATTAAAAAAACTCAAAGTACAGGTTTATTGTATTAAAAAAAGATAAAACTACGTGGTGGCAAAATAAGCAGCAAAAAAGCGAGATATTTTTACACTATAGGAGTGTTTTTTCACTGCTATAGACGCAGTTGATAAGTGGCAATGAAAATGCTACTGGCTAGCGATATTGCATTGTAGAGCAGTAATAAAGCACTGCTAAAAGCGCTATAGAGCAGCAATAGATCACTGCTAAGCACTATGAAAACCCCTAATATTTTCCTTCCAAAAACGATGCTACAATACCAATGTGTTGTAATGTCAGTGACTAGAAAGTTTGCAACTTTCCTATTTGGAATTAAAGATAACTTTTTAAAGTCCAGTGCTCTTACAAGTATTGGCCTTCTATTACATGTGAGTAATATTAAAAGTGCTTTATGATACGTCTCACAATAGGACAATGGGGGTCCAGTGAAACCCTATGAACCTACAATGTGGTTTCTAAAGACGCATCCACTTATTAAAGAGAGCCTACTAGCTATAGTCCATCACAATATATGAGCTCAAAAAGAAAAAATATATGAAATATGAGTTCAAGGCTTACCTTTGATATTTCTTGACATCAACCATTAGTTTTGGCTAGAAGAAATCTCTTCTTACCAAATTCTCATTCCTTAACACACCTAGATGTCCAAAAAAGAAGGTGTGTCATGACACTCATGCATGATGCCACTCTTTGCACCACCATCAGGTACACATACTTTTCCCTTTCTGATAATGGATCCTGAAATCAAAGCCTTTTATAACATTAGACCAACAAACTTTCTCCCCCTTAACTCTAGATAACTATAAAATTATTTCAAAGATGAGTTATCTAGGAATACCACAAAAGTAGAGCCATAGAGAGCATGCCTCCTTTTTTTCAAAGCATGAATGACAACAAATGTTTAGGCCAACTTATCGGAGGGTCAAAAAACTTTTTTACTTTCAAGAACTAGATTGCTATCCTAGAAAAACATTGCTCTGATACCATAATCACTCGCATTCATTTCAACCACAAATTTACTTAGTGAAAAGATGCAAGGGAGAAGAAAGCTTGAGCTATTACAAGCACACACACACTTACACAAACCCTAAAAGAGAACACACAAGGTGTGAGGCTGAAAATTCTTCTTCTTCTTCACACAACAAAAGAGGTCTACTAAGAAGATAAAGTGACTAACACACATAATAGAGTATATACAAGGCGGACCATAATGTGAACACGTTGAGTGGAGTGGGTAGGTCTGGACAAGTCGGTGTAGGCCAAGTATAGAATCTCAGGCGAAGATATGTCAGTGCTAGATACCAAACTCGCCAGTGATGTAAATGTTGAATGGTCCTGCAAGCGCCTCGTGAGTGTAATCTCATGTTGAGCTTGACATCTCAACACTCCACCTAAAGCTCAACTCTAGCTCAAGAACTCCAAGCATATCTCGAGATCTATGGAGTTGCTCAGCTCCCAAGGTCTTTGTGAAGATGTCAGCGACCTGATCTTGTGTGCTGACATAGGCCAAGTCGATGTCACACTTGGCAAGACTCTCTCCCCTGATGAAGTGGTAATACACTTCAATGTGTTTCATCTGCGCATGGAAAATTGGGTTCCTCTCGCTAATTGTATACTACTAAGATTGTCACAATATATGACAACCTTTCTCTCCACACGCAATCCCAAATTAGCAAGTAGCTTGAGTAACCAAGCTACCTCACATGCTAGCACTGCAGCTCCTGTGTACTCGCGACAAGGCAACTATGGGCTGCTTCTTAGTGCTCCATGTCACAGCAGCACTCCCCACATAAATCCACTGGTAGATCTCCTATCTCAGATGATACTACCTACCTAATCTACATCTGTGTACCCATATAGCTCGAATGGTACACCTATTGCATAAAACAATGCATAATCAACAGTGGCCCTCAAATACCAAAGTGTATGTCACACATCGTCAAGATGTGGTTGCATATAGAACCTGCATAAATTAGCTCTCTCAGCCAATAGTGTAACTCAAAGTGTAACTCAAATATGGCATGTGGATCGTGACATATATCAAACTCCCCCCATAATCTTCCTGTAAATAATGGGATCCTCCAACACATAACCTGCATCCACACTAAGCTTGCCATTTTGATCTAATGGCACCAAGATTGACTTACAATTAGCCATCCCATACTTGGACATGTCCAAGTACATACTGTCTCTGTGACAACCAAATACCATCAGGTGTGTGAATGATCTCAATTCCCAAAAAGTAGTGCAGATCTCCTAAATCCTTCATCTTAAACTTCCTTTTGAGAAGACTTTTCACATGCTCAATCTCATCCAAGTTGTCACCCCCCAACAATAAGATTATCTACATAGATGGTGATGATCACAATACCCTATCAGTATTGGTGCACATACAAAGAGTGATTTGCATCTGCCATATGAGAACAAATAGTGACAAGATACTCTACAATCTTGTCATGCCATACTCGTGGAGCATGCTTCAACCCATACAAATCCTTACAAAGCTTACATACATACTTCGCGTGATCTGTATCCTCAAAAGCAAGTGGCTGATCCATATGCACTTCTTCTTGTAAGTCACCATGCAAAAACACATTTTTTACATCCATCTGATGTAAAAATAAGCCTTTAGCTATAGCCATCACAATCACAACCACTACAAGGGATCGGGCTCATACCTGCGCGCTCTTAGCTCCGTAGAAAATGACTTGTGAAAAAAGGTAGTGGGCGTGTGTATCAGCGCATGTATAATCGCGGCCACAGACATGCATGTAAAAGAGCATGTATGATGCCTGTCAGATGCATTGATATAGAGACTCATACACGTTTTTCCAGTTTTACTGTGCCGATACATGCATGTTTAATAGATTTTCCGTGCATATAAACACGACTTTGACAGACTTTATGCACAGATACACGTGAACTGAGAGCAAAAATAAAAAATCTAGAGAGTGGTATTTAGTGCCTGAAATCTATTCTAGCATTCCAGCACCCAATAGCACTCTCTGAATTTTTTTTTGGGTACATTGCACCATCCACGGAGACCATTTTGTGCATTGTCTCAATACACGATTCAAGAACGACATTATCAATACATGATTCAAGAAAGACATGAATGCAATACTATCGAAATTTTATGTGTTGAAATAAGCCCATGGCTTTCATTAGGTAAAAACATATATACAAGGGAGTCCATATGTCGAAGTAGCCCATGGCTTCAATATAAAGAAATATATACAAAATCAAATTGGTTTGTCTAAAAAAGCCCATGGCTTTAGTTACAAAAATATATATACAACCACATCCTCAATACGGATGTGATACTATAAGTTCAAGTACTACTCAGACTCAGATGATGACGAGCTGCTCCCTCCACCAGGATCAGATGAGCTCACATCGGTATACATGTCCGAAGAGTAGTGCTCACTCTGTCGTTCACGTCCAGCACGAGGAGGAGCAGTGGCAGTGGGTGGATCATCAGTGTGACAAGAGCATCAGCAGGTAGTACAACAACAGCTTTTGACTGTTCAAGTAATATATCATATATAAGTATATATATATGTAATTCAAAATTTAATAAACCAAAATCATTCGTTTAGAGTTTTCAAGTACCTGTCGACTGTACGGTCTCATGGCCATCTCAAACTGCGCATCCGTAATACGTCCCTCGGTTTTGAAGAGGGCGGCCCAAGTGTCACGTCTGCTATGCCACAAGCGAGCATACGCAGTCTCGTGGGCTGTGGGCTTCATCCCCATAACCCATCACTGTAACATAATCAACACAATTTGTAAGATTAAAACAATTAGCGCATCAATGAATTAAGTAAAAAATCAAATAAGGTGGCAAGATACTTATGAACTCTGCCTCCCATGACTCAATGCCTCTAGATCCAAAATGCAAAGATCCAATGGTCTCCATCTAGATCCGTTGTGCCTCCATGTGCTGCTTGCTCTTCACGCAACCCTCTGCTCATTTCTTTGCCTCCTTCCATGCGCGTTTGTGGGCAGTGGTGGCAGGTTTCTCAGCAAGATAGCCAACCGCAGCTTGATTTACCCGGTTATTCTTAAGAAGGTGAGATCTTTTTTTACTTAAGATCTCCCTTATTCGCGTCCTACCCCATACATCTGAGAATGTCGCATGTGGGAGATTCGGGTACCGACTATGTATAGCATCTATCACCTCCCCAACTAATCGGCTATTTTGATCTTAAAATTTAATAAAATAATTTCTATACAAGTTTGATACTACCCCACTCATGTATTCCATTACCTCTTTCCCCCTCGTATCCATCACTATCCCACCCCTATCCGTCACATCATAGTATATCTCTCCCTCTACCTCTCTCACCACCTCCTCATCGTTACTGTCTCCTCCAACTCTTCTCCCTCTATCTCCTCTCTCATCCTGTGCCCTACCATTTCCCCCACCAAAGCAAATGCCGCATCCTCCCCATTCTCCACTTCCACTCTCCCTACTACGGCGTCTGCTCTCCCTACTGCAACATCTGCTGGGAGGAGGGTGCACGTGAGTGTGTCTAGGAAGAAGGGATATGTCTCCTCGTCAGACTCGCAGGCACAGAAGGTTGTGGAGTGACATGGGCACTCGGGAGCGGGGTGACTATACCAGGGAATCTAGGACTGCGTGAAAAAACTGTCTATTAGAGTACATGCAGGCATACACGCGATTCTACAAAAAAAAGTGCCGGAAAAAGGCCGCCTACCGACCAATGTCACTTTTGCATTAAAAAAAGGACACTTGCATAAAGAAAAGGGACACTTACAAGAAAGAGAAGAAAGGACAGAGACACTTGCATAAAGAAAAGGGACATTTGCATAAAGAAAAGGAATGGAAGATATAGGACCAACTGACTCACCTCTTGACAAGTGAGTCTCCTTTTTGGCTTTTGTGTGCACCCGTGTGTATGCTCCTTCCACCCACCTGCAAGCTCCTTGCACTTGTGATGCTTTGGTGGCTACAAAGAAGATGAAATTAAAGAAAGCGATAGGGTTTTGGAGTAGGCGACGGCTTTTGTTTTAAGCATGACATTGATTGCTACATATATGATCGCGTGTATAATCGCGTGTATGGTAACATTCAGTGCAAATACACACGTTTTGACACAGGGTAAATGCGTAGATACATGTGGTTATACACGCGATATAGAGACTTTTTATACTTTGATTAAAAACTGATTATGATTATGTAATTGCTCTTTTGTACACAGAATGTCATCAACCTCCTCAAGCAGTTCTGGTGAAGATGAGACAATGCATCACCGTAATCGCGATGTGTGGTTGGGGGACAAAGGATCAAGTGTATGTGTAATCGATGTCAAGGATGCATTGTACGAGCGTGTCGAATTACCTTGAATCACATCTCCATGTATGGAGAATGGAATCAAACAGGTTTAGAGGTGGGTAGATGTAAATTTATAGTATCCAAATAACTCATGGTGTCCAAATAAATGGAGTTGTTAATATATATAATCTACATGGAGCAGGATGTAGTACCACACTCTAACATGGTGCCCTACACTCGGCAAGAGCATGCAAAAAGCGTCAACGAGATGATGCTGGAGCTTTGGGATCTATTGTCAGAGATAAGTGGGAAAGGGATGACAATAGCCCTGCACCCCACAAAGTCGTGGAAGAGGAAGTGTTTAATGATATGGTGCGGCATCTTTTTAGGGATGATCCCAATGGAATGGACGACGATAACTGATCAAGAGCATCTTTACAAGGCTTCATCGACACCGGTATTTGAAGGGTGCACATTCTCTATTTTACGTGCTTCACTTGAATTACTCAATCTACAAACAGTTTATGGATGGAGCAATGCAAGTCTTGATGCATTATTGAAGTAAGCATTCTAAATTACAAATTTTATTTAGTGGTTAAGGGTTTCGCAATGAATAAAGCTCAATATATTTTAATCGTTAATTGATGATATTGGATGCAGGCTATTATCAAACATGCTTCCAAAGGAGAATAGACTACCACCTCAAGAGACAGCGAGGCGGTATGTGACATCTCTTAGAGAATTGTATTATGATCGCATACATGCATGCATCAATGATTGCATTCTCTTTCCTGGGACACATAAGGAGGCTCGACATTGTCCCACTTGTGGGTGAAGCAAGGTATAGAATAGATGTGAAGAGTTTTGATGTACCTCGTAAAGTCTTGCGACACTTTCCTATAATTCCTCACATTAAACATATGTTCAAGTGCAAATCCATAGCAGACCTCATGTCATGGCATTCCTCACATCGATCGGATGATGGCATGTGTAGAATTCACGCAGACACTCCTACTTGGAAGCATATTGAAGATGAGCGGCCCAGCTTCAAAACAGAGCCCAGAAACTTGAGACTTGGCCTAGGTATGGATGGAGTGACTCCATTTGGTTTCAAAAGCACCACATACAGCATGTGGCAAGTTGTGTTGGTGAATTACAACCTTCCACCATCAATGGTGATCAAGAAGGGACATCTTATGTTATCCCTTCTAATTCCAGGGAAAAATAAAGTAAAGCACATGGATGTTTATCTCGAACCGTTGATTGATGAGTTGGAGGCACTATGGAGAGGTGTTAAGGTGGTGGACGTTAGTAGGTCTCCCTCCTCTCGACACTTCGACTTGAAAGCAGTGTTGATGTGAACAATGCATGACTCTTCAGGATACAGTGATTGTTTTGGTAAGAATTCAAATAACTCCCTACTCTAATACTATTGGTTATATTAATTACAACTATTTACTTTATCATTCTAACTTTTATTTATATTTTAATAGGTTTGAAAACATCGGGTAAACATGCATGTCCTGTTTGTGGCCCTGCATTAGTACATGAGTATGCTGATGGTTTGTGTAAGACCATATTTGATAATCATCATCGATTTCTCCCGTCAGATCATCCTAAATATGTTGCTAGTAAGAGTAACATTCCTCCACAAACACTTCGTGCAAAAGACTGGAAGCGCATTTGGTAGTCTACAAATGTTCTTTCTCTAGATGGCATGATTAGGTACAGTAATTTTTTTCAATCTTCTTTGTGTAGTCTGTAATTGGATTAAAGATCAATGCAATCATGTCATGGCATCTCTTGTGTAGGCACTCCATTTTTTTTTGGCTACCATATTGGACCCATCTCAAGATCAACCATTTTCTTGATCCCATGCACATCTTCAAGAATGTGGCATCTGGTATTTGGGAGCATGTTATTGGTAAACGAGACAATGTCAGTGTACGGGAGGACTTGTGGATTGCATGACAGATGCATAAAGCTTGGCCACACGAGAGGAGGGAGGGTACGTTCGTCTTCCGCGCATGCACCATGGATTATATCAAAGCAGGAGGAGAAGCAAGTAAAGCAGGCCATCACTACTTTGCGTACTCCCACTGGATGCATGAGATCATTGAAGGGAGCCTTTACAACCACTAAGAAAAGAGGTGTTGGACAAGTATACGGGTTGAAGTCCCACGATTGGCACAAGATGCTCCAAGTAAGTGTTTTCCAAGTCTTGTACGTTGAAATTAAAATTTTTAATGCCTCAAACCATATATACATGTGCTCTTATGTGCACAGTTCATACAACCTACTAGCATCGAACATTATTCAAACAAGAGTTTGAAAAAATGTATTTATAGGATGGGTGAGCTTGTGAGGTATGTAAAACCCATGTCAGATCACGCTTCATCATACCTTACACTTTGATTTGGTAGTTTTTCAAAATGAACGTGCATGAGGCTAGGTATAATGTACTATTCATTTGTTTTTCAGATATGTTAGTTCCAAAGCAATTGATCTAGCCATGTTGGATGATGCGCGCGTTATGGCAGTGGAGGTGGTTTGCTTGGTAGAGGAAACTTTTCCACGAACCATTCTCACAAGCCAACTACATCTCATTATGCATTTGGTGGACGAAATTGCTTTATGCGGCACTGTGCATGCATGAAGCATGGCCAAGGGTTGGTTGATACAAGAGTCTCTTGTATATATTTCAGAATTTCTTAGTCAAGTGGACAACTCTTTGTCACGACTATGAAGCAATGAAGAGGACTTGAGGATGACCTCTATTGTGCCTCAAGGAAAAGGATTGAGTAAAGTAATTGACAAAGCATTGATGGATAATCTCAATTTTACTTGCATTCTTAATAGTGATGTGATGAGCAGATGGGTTACAAGATATGAGGATGCAAAGACAATAAGGCAAGCAGAAAGAGCTCTTTTTCGGAGGCAACATGGCTCTCGTAAGGCATACCCTAAGCATCTAGCAACACTTCCGAATGATATCCATGTTGATTGGTTGCATAAGGAAATGGAGAGAGCAAAGAGAGACAAGGGGCTGCATATCACGGCAGAAGAATGGGAGTATGCACAAGGATGCATGTTAAAGGTACATAGAACTAATGTTTTGCATTAGTCGTAAGTGATTTGCCTTTAATATTTATTCACATTGCTTACACAAATATTGCTTCTATTTTGGTCTAGTGCACTATGTTTAATGCTATATGGTGTGAAGGAAAGCATTTTCAAACACAAAAAATTGATGATAAGAGGAATACACAAGATTGCGGTGTCATTAGTAGCTTTGAGGGAGCCAATGAAAAAATAGATGATTATTGTGACATAATCCAAGACATATTTAGGCTTGACTTTCGTCGCGTCTTTGTGTATCTTTTGGATGTCGAATGGCAAATGAACGTGGTGGAAAAAGGGCCTAATGCAACGATAAAATGCCATACAAGTGGCTATGTAACTATTGACTCTACAAAGTTTTGGCAAACAAAGAAAGATAGGCTCATATTGCCACAACAATGTGAGCAAGTATGCATTTTTTTACTAATGTGTTTCATGTACATATATATCTAAGCTCACGTACCCCTTGACTTTTGATATGCTAATACATTGCAGTATGTGTATTTAGGTAGGTTACCTATTTGCCAATGGTGGTACGTCATCCCTATTGCACCACGTTCCAAAGTGATGTATAGTACATTCATTGATACAGAGCATATGAAGGATGTCAAATGGCAAATGAACGTGGTGGAAAAAGGACCTAATGCAATGATAAAACGCCATGCAAGTGGCTATGTAACTATTTACTCTACAAAGTTTTGGCAAACAAAAAAAGATAGGCTCGTATTACCACAACAATGTGAGCAGGTATGTATTTTTTACTAATGTGTTTCATGTACATATATATCTAAGCTCACGTATCCCTTGACTTTTGATATGCTAATTCATTACTGTATGTGTATTTGAGTAGGTTATCTATCTGCCAATGGTGCATGACACTAAATGGTGGTTCCTGCTGCACAAAATTCCAAAGTGATGTACAATACATTCACTGATATGGAGCATATGAAGGATATAGCAGGCCACAATGAAGATGATGTCGAACATGCCAATGAAGATATTGTGATCGATGATCAAGAAATACGAGATGATCATGATAATGAGGATGAGCACGCCATTTCTCATGATCATGAGGATGACCCTACCATTGATGATGATGGTGATGTTGATGAGGATGATCAGGGCATCAGTACCATTATAAAACATAATATCGATAGTGGAATAAATTTAATCATAGCCTTACAAATTGATGAAATGGATATTGATGTTGATCGTTTGGCAAGGATGGATCTTCTTGAAGATGAGATCGAATCCTAACCAATCCATCATTGTATCATTCTAAATTGATGACAATTCTATTGTATATGTTGTCTTTTAGTTATCATCTCATGATTTGTTTTTGAATATATATTGTTGTAAATGCATGTAGTGGGATTGTGTAATGATATATATTGTAATGTACTATGAGATGGTTTAAAGAAGATGTTTTTTTTTAAGGTATGGAGTTTTTTTTAAATAATATTTGCTCTCTGCTATTGCGTGTAATAAAGCGTGTATATGTGCCTCTAAAACACAATGTTTATGCGTATATACACGCTATGTTACACGCATTTATGAACTCAATATACACACGAATTTAGATGCCCATAAACACACACCCGATATTACTCATATACATGTGCGGCCATACACGCGCCTATAACTTATCGCGTGTATTGAACGCGTATATGGAAGCATTATCTTGTAGTGAACTCTCACAGTTGCCATCTTTTCAACCGGAGAAAATATCTCCTCATAATCAATCCCATGTGTGCGCATATCCTTTGGCTATCAATCTAGCCTTGTAGCCGTTTATGCTACCATCACTGTTATGCTTCACCCTATACACCCACTTAACCAATAGCTTTCTTGCCTTTAGGAAATGTTACCAAATATCGAGTCTCATTTCCCTACAATGCATCCATCTCCTCATCCATAAATTTATCCCAACACACATTTCCAATAGCTGCATCAAAACCTACATAACTTTTTTCATATAAGCATAATGATGTGCAATATAGCCATCATAAGTCGACCTCTACACATGGTTTTTGACTCTTCCAAATCTTTGTAACTTTGCATTCATGGCTTCCATAGCCTTCTTCACACCAGGTGTTCTCATTGCTAGAATCCCAAGATCCTCATCTCAAGGCTTATCTCCACGCCACTAGACTCTCCATCAACAAGAGAATTCCCTACAAAAATATCAAGAATACCAAGGGGCTTAACCACTTTCTCTTTGCCTTTATGTGATGTACCAACTACATTTAAAGGACTGATATTATGATGCAACCTGCCACTCCATGGTCTATCAACAAAACCATTGGATGAGAACTCTTTTGGTCCACTCAATGACTGTGATTACTGACTTGCATTCTATGCAACCACGTTTCCACTTACATCAGCCCCAACAACATCTTTTTCAGCAGCATACCAGCTACTTATCTCATGAAATACAACATCCCAGCTTACCCTCAATTCATGTGTATTAAGATTATAGCATCTATATCCCTTTTTCTTAAGGGAATATCCAATAAACACACATTTTTCTAGCTTTGGATCCAGTTTAATACGTAACTCATCTGACACACGCATATATGCAATACATCCAAAAACTTTCAAGTGAGACAAATCAGGTTTCTTGCTACTAGTAAACTTCTCCTCTTGCGTTAGATCATGTGTGGATGCAATAGGAGTCTTGTTCATGATATAAACTACTATAGACATAGCCTCAGCCCAATATCTATGCGGCATATTCTTCTTTGCCCCATCAATGCTTGTGCTATCTCTACAATGTGCCTTTTTTTCGCTCAATAACTCCATTTTTCTATGAAGTGTATCTACATATAAATTGTCTCTCAATTCCATTCTTTCACAAGAATTCAGAGAACTCATTGGAGAAGTATTCTCCCCTTCATCTAACCTTAGGCACTTCACATTTTTTTCTATCTATTTTTCAGCCCATCACTCAGAAATTTTAAAAATGAGTGAACACTTCACTCTTCTCCATGAAATAAACCCATTCTTTCCTTGTGTGGTCATCAATGAATGTTACGTAGTGCCAATAGCCTCCCATAGACATAGTCTTCAGAGGACCCCATACATCTAAATGCACAACATCTATTACATTCCTGCTAACATTTCTATCATATGGAAATACATGCTTTGTTTTCTTTCCAAATTGACATGCTTCACATACTTTCAGCACACCTTCAACCTTAAACTTAGGCAACCCTGTCATAATTTCTTTAGTCTGCATAGACTTAATTCTTTGCACATTTACATACCCAATTCTTATATGCCAAATGTCTATATCTGCAACAACTGCTAAAACATTTACAAACATTACAGTGTTGGAGCTCTACATATGGCTCACTCTACCTAACTTGGTCTCATCTATATATATGTATCTTGTCCTCAATATGAATCAGTCTTTGGGAGCGTACATGATGTGTCTCTTGTCTCGTCTCTTTCTCTCTACATTTCAACATGGTATCAGAGCATCTATAAGGGAAGCATCTATGTCTTCTTGTTAAATTCATGATTATAATTTCATGTCTTCCAAGATTGTTCTTTGATTATGTGTTGTCTACATGATTTTATAGCTTAACTTGTTGTAATTAGAGTTGTTTCTTAATCGCGTCCTTAAAACCAAAACTAGGTGCAGGTGCATAGATTGTATTGTGCTAGTGAATCTTATCAAAAAAGTTTGTCAAACGGAGTTGTGAGTCAAAAGTTATGACAGTTCAGGCAAATTGCATCTATAACAGCAAAACAGGTTCTTTGAATAAGCAAACAGGTTCTTTGTGTGAGCACACAGGTTTCGTCTTTGTCAAGCAAACCGCCAAATCTAGCTTCTTCGTCAAGCGTTTTTTGCAAACCGCCAAATCTAGCTTTTTCGTCAAGCGTCTCTTATTATTTTTCTATTTTTAGAAAAACGACCAATCTAGCTTTTTCATCAAGCGTCTATCAATGAATCTTGCATCCCACGTCTCGCTATTTTGAGGACTCTTTTCTTATTGACGTCTCTTATCTCTTGCGGTCGTCCTTGTCTATGGTGTGCAGATTTTGTGATTTTATCTTATACGTCTTCTCGCAGATAGATAGGGCTATGACTGTTCTCGTCAATGGTTTTCCTTCTGGCCAACGTTCTATTCCTTCTTTTCAAGGCCAAGGGTTTCCCGGTTGGAAAGCAAAGATGCTGTTAATTCTTGAAGGCGATGAGCTTTCAAATGTTGTTATTGGCGATTCTCTATGTCCATCTCAGCCTACTATTCCGGATTCTAACAACGTTCTTCACGGAAGGCCCTATTTTTGATGCATGGCATCTTGCTTATATGGATTGGCAAAGGCGTGATAAAGCAGCTCGTCGGTACATTCTTTCTGCTCTTAGTGATTCTCTCATGCTTGATGTGTATGACTTTCCTACTTCCCATGACGTATGGGAGTATCTTATAGCAAATTTTCAGAAAAAGTCTGTTACAGAAACACTTTATTTTAGAGGTTTGCTTTCAAAGTTACAGTATGAAGTTGGTACTGCTATGACGGGGCATATTGATTCTTTCAAATCTATTATTAATCAACTTGCTGCTGCGGGTGATCCTGTTCCACGAAAGCAACTTATTACAATTCTTCTTGATACGATAAAGGATCCGTCTTATGACAACATTGTTACCATTCTTTCTAACAAGGACGGTCTTGATTTTGACCAAACTTGCATATCTTTGATTGAGTATTCTCAACGTCAACAACGACGTAGCGTTGGTCATGATGCAGCTATGTTTTCACAACAAGAGGAGCCTGAGTCCCAATAGTTGGAACGGGCCTTTTATGTGCGAAAGCGTCCTTTTCAACGAAGAAACCGCAGAGGTGGTCGTGGTGGTGGTAGTTTCTCTCGTCTCAAGTTTCCTAACAAGCATTGTTCTTACTGCAATAGGAATGGTCATACTGAAGATGACTGTTGGGCACGTCAATATGATGAAGAACACAACATTACCATAAAACAACCACGTTTATTACCCATCCTTTAGAAAGTAACCATATGCTTTTCTGCGGATCCTCTTAAATTCAGAGTCAGACCAATTTTCTTGCCTTGCCAGAGTACTCAAATATTGACCAATAAGCAACCAATCTCCTTCATATATTTCCTCAATAAAAGACTCAAGTGCATTTGATAGGCAAATATGATCCCCTTTTGCATATGTTGTAGTATAGAACTTTGTACCCACATCATCAATGTCACTAATCATCTCTTTCTCATCTTCATACCTGGCTCTTGATAGCATATCTGCAACTGGATTATCTTTTCCCGCAATATGCTCAAACTCAGAATTTAGTGACTTGATATAAGCAATCCACCTAAGCATAGCAATATCTGGAGTGGTACAACTTGCTATCATCCCAAGAAGTGGCAAGCAATCAGTTTCCACAAGTACAGATGCCCCAATAAGATATTCTTTTTCACATTTTAGAGCAGTGACTATCCCCCATAATTCTCTCTTGATCTGTGGATACTTTCGTTGCCGAAAGCTTAGTACCTTTGCTCCAAATCTAATTACATACCTATGATCATCCTCATCATCTTGCCCTACTGCCCATCCTATCCCAGTAGGACTAGTATCAACTGTAACAATCACACGCCTGCCACACTCATAATCTGCCTTTCTCAATGTGGGTGATGATTGGAGCAAATATTTCAGCTTCCGCATAGCTTTAATATGTACTGCACTCCACAGAAATTTTTGATTTTTCCTCAAAAGTTGATAAAGAGGATCTGCTACATGTGCATAATGTGGGATCCAAATAACATAAAAGACACATGCTCCAAGAAATCTCCTCAGCTCTGTAACATTAATGCATGTCTCTTTCATTCTTTGTATTGCATCTATTTTGGCTGGACAAGGTCGACGTCCACTAGTACTACAAAGATGTCCCACTATTAACACTTCACCAACTCCAAACACTGATTTCTGCCCAGATAAAGTAAGATTCACTTCTTCAAGCCTGGATAGAATCATGTCACAATCCTTTATATGATTTGCCACAAACTTGCGGCACCCTTTTGAATCCAAATCCTCATCTTTGTCTTTCTCATCACAGCCCTTTATTGGCACATCATCCAAAAATGGCATAGTTTTTTGTGGTATGAAGTCTCGTAAGACTTTATTCATTCCATTCATCATATGTGCCACTGAGTTAGTGGCTCCCTGTGGTAAGGTACACATCCTTACTAATCCCAAAGGAGTTCTCATTGTGGTCAAGTCCCTGCTTTGTATATCCAGCTGGAACTGATCATATCCCGAATACAGATCACCCATAGAGTATATAGCTTTCCCTGCAAATGCTTCTGCAAACTCATCCACAATTGGGCCTGCTCCCACATTCCTGATTGTGACTTTGTTTACAGGTTGCATGTCTTGAATAAAGCGCAATGTCCCATTTTTCTTTGGTACAGTAAACCATCTGTTGGAATATGGGGCACATGAAGGCTCCAAGATTCCCATCCTGATCTTTTCCTTTAGTAATTCCATCAACTTTGGCAAGAGAGCCTTTGGAACTGGAATTGGCCGCAGGTTCCAGGGCACATGTGGAACAGTAAAGATCACCATTGGTGCTGTTACACTTGGATCAACACAGCCTATCTCATGCGGCTGAAAAGCAAAAGCTTTCCCATGTTTTACAAGCATCTCCTCAAAGCATTCCCTTTCCGCTGGCAACAGAAAATCCTTCTCACCAATCTTCAGTTCTTTTAGAGTTTCTTGAGTAAATTTATGCCCAATTTTCTTCGGATCTCTAAGATTTGGCTGCTTTGAAGCTTCATCTATCTTCTCCTTGCTTCCTGGTGGCAAGGGCAAGGCAACTGGTTTCACCTTCTTTGCAACCGTTTTGTACTTTGTATCAACATGAGCATCCATCTCACAATTCATGTTTTTACATTCCACCCCCTCAAATTCCTGGATTATATCATACATCTCCACAGATGACACCTTTATCATTTCATTTCCACCCTGTAAGCATGCTCTTCCCATATCAAAAAGCACATCCATAGTATCTATAAATGACACCTCATCAAGCACCCCTGAAATAAACTCATTCTTCTCCAAAAGACCACACTGCTCAAAACTTTTTTGTTCATTTTGTATATGTTTTTGCATGCCACGCTTCAAATCCTTGCTTTTTACAAAAAACAGTGACCCATAGCTGGAGAATCCCTGAAAATTTGCTGAAAAACTATTTACATTGATTGAGTCCTGCGAGAACTCATTTTCCCTTGTACCATTGGAATCCCGCTTTACAATGGCACCTGGCCAAAATCCCTCATCTCCCTGTAATTCATAAACTCTCTGTTTATCTTTGGGAGTGACTGTGCCCGAAGAGACTCACGATTCCTTTCATGATTAATGCATACTGTCAAAAACTGAACAGCTTTTTTGCCATCTTTACTCCTTATTCTTGCATATGCTGATCCATCATCCAAAACTTTTGTTTCCATCCTTACAGCTGTAATGTAGGGTTGCCCAAGGATAAGGGGATACGATGACATCTCCTGAACAAAGAAATTCTGATCATCCTTCACATCCCCTATAGTTACTCTTACATTTGGACATGCTGCATAAAGCTCTCCAGATGAGTTATTGGCTGCTTTAATCATCCACCCATGATCCACATCCATTGACCACTTACATTTGTTGTAGAGATTTTTGGCCATAAGATTTATTTCAGACCCATGATCAATTAGAGCGACATACGGCTCTTCCAAATCACCTATCTTGACAAGGGTTTCAGTGGTTGCTCTTGCCCAATGACTCCTGGAGTAATGACTCTTTGTAAGAACTTCTTTTTCATCATCCTCTTCCACAAAACGCACTTGTCGTGCCCCATCAGCAGAGTGATTACATTCCACCACATTTTCTCTCTCTTCCTTTTTCTGTACCTGTACACCATGAGTCTTAGAAGTGCTTGCCTCCCCTTGTGATGGAATAGATTCAATTATGGACTGCCTTTTTCTTCGTATAATATCAATTATCTCATCATGAAATTCTTTCTTTGCAATCCCCAAGACTTCCCCTAGTGTGAATTCCACCCTGCTGTTTAGAATTCTCTCTTCAAGCACCTTTTTGAGATCTGTTGCAACTTCAATATCAGATTGAAGCTTGTAGAGTGGACTTTTCCCTTTACCCTTCTCCTTCATTTTTGCTGGCACTTCTTCCATTGAAACATCCTGTGGAGGTCTGCTATGCTGTGGAGGCATATGTGATGGCCCAGGATCCTTCTTTTCACTTCCACGTGTAACTCTTTTTGATGGCCCTCCTTCCTCATTTTCCCTTTTACGCTTCTCCTCTACCTGTGCTTCATTATTTTGGCATTTGGCAATATAGGCATGAATGGATAAAGAATCCACAGGCTCCTCCCAGCCAGTCTCAAGACGTATACAATCACCTGCCTCATGCAAAGCTTGCTTTGACACTTTCTTTGACGCAATTAATTCCATTGTTGATGGCCAAAAATTCTCATTTTCATAATCCTCATCATTCTCAAATCCTTGCTTTAATTGACCAACCTTTAATCCATAGGTTGCTGCCTCAACCATAGAAATGGCATGACTAGCAGCCATATCCTCTACCAGCTTTTTCATCCCTCCTTTCCCAAAGTTTGTACTCAATGGAAGACCAGTCTTTGTAAGATGGATTTTCCCATCTTTGAAAAACACAAGTTGATTTTTAAGAGCTTCTTTATAGCTGGTACAATCCTTCTTTGCATGCTCTGGGTCATCACACCATATGCATCTATATGTAAACCCTTCTTTGCTTTGAGGTCTTTGCATAGAGGCCTGCCCCAATGGTAGACCTTTTTCTTCAATCCTGGACATCTTCAATTTTAAATCACGCATACCCTTGATAAGCTCATCCATCGGCCCATCTATCTTTGGAATTGTAGCAGCTGGTTTGGATAGATTCTCAGGGGTAACAGCAGCTATGGGGGGTGCAGAGCCCATCACCATTTTATCCCTCCTCCGCTGCCGCTTTGCTAACATAGTGACTGCATCCTCAACATCATTCCAATCACTCTTTAATCCCTGCTCTGTATCCTTATCCTCAAGGAGGATTTCCAATTTCTCCTGGAGATCTTTCCCAGCTGCTTGTAAGAAGAGCTCTGTCTTTTCTCTGTCCAAAGTTGCACGCTCTATTCTTGACAACTGGGCATAACGCTTCTCAAACTCCCTTAGCAATTCTGTGGCAGAAATTCCCATTTTAGGTTTTGTGACCCATTCCAAGAAAGTTCGTTTGGTCACTCGCTCAGAATCCTCCATGAAGTATTCATCCTTTAAAGCAAGCTTAAACTCTTCCCAATTTCTGCCACCCTGTGCTGTCTGCAATCCTTTTATGCGCTCTCTTATTTCAGGAACGCATACCAGCTCGAAACTTCGAACCATATCCTCCTCAGTCACCCTGTTTAGCTCCATCTCCTTTATATAATTGCGCAGGTACTTTGTAATGTCCTTCCCATCAAATTGATCCACCTTTTTCACAATTGATTGTAATGCCTTGGTCGTGGAAATCTGTCCCCTCTCAGTAGCTTGTTGCTGTTGCATGTACATGGTAAACATTTGAAACATCTGCATAACTCCGGGGTCAAAATGTACCCCCTGACCCTCAGAATTCTCAGCCATAGCTTCCCTGTATATTTCACCACACTCTCACCCCAGCAGTTTCACGTCGGGTTCACCAAAAAGCTGTCGTGACGTGTGCGGAGTAGCCAAGAAAGTACGAGACTTCTAGCTGTGAGAGTTGGTGCCAAACCTAACAAGGAAACTCCCATTCAAAATTTTCCAAAGAGCATAGGACAAATCCATCCTCGAATTCGTGTTCCTATTGCTTATCCCTTTCCAAGCATAGATTCACTGGCTTCTTTTTCCAAAACTTTCCAGCTAATCACATGTAGGCATAACATAACCTTTAAATATTTCCAACATACATGTGACCCCTTTCATTCCATACATCCACTGTCACCATTCCCAACATCTCATAATGTTCTTTATCACCTGAAAATGTGGCTTAAAATTCCAACAACTCACAAACACAAAACGATATATGGCATAGCTTTAACATATTCATATGATTTTAAAAGAAATCCATGGCCTGCATTTAGTTCCACTAAGATAGAATCAAAATCAATTCTCACTAGAGTCGTTGCTGTATTTCTGACTCTTTGATTCCATGTCACTTGAAGGAAAATCCTCACATAACTTCATATCAAAATCCACCCTTTATTTTTTTTACAAAACCTTTGAAGGTTTGTTGGCATCCTGTAATTACAAGTGGTAGGTAGGAAAAATAAAGAGATTTTATTTAGCTTTACTTATCTGATGGCGGGGAAAAGCGATTCTCTCGAATTTCTTTTAAAAAAAAACCTTCCCACGCTTCACTGCAGGCAACGTACAGCCGGCGCATAGCTGGGTTTGTGAATTTGTAATAAGCATATCATAAGATAGAAGCTGCTCAGCTCTCTAATTCAAACACCAACACGCCATATACAGTCGATAAATGCATGAAATGAACCACTCTGGTCGTGTCGCCTCTGTCTCCTGGTTTTTTTTTGTTGCCGACTTTTTCTGATGAACACCCACGCGATTCTCTGGTTTTTTCTGGTTCTCCCGCGAGGAAGTCGGCGCCCACGCCCTTTTGCAGCTGAAATCGCGCATCACCCATTTTAAATTTCCTCAGTGCACCTACTATTTCCTTTTTTCATTATTTTGGAGCGTGACCTTTTTCCTCTATTTTGGAGTGTTGACCATATATATTTATATATAAAATCAAACTCCTTTTTACCATAACCTTGCTAAGGGTTTTTCTCACGCCTCATCAAATGAAGCTCCATTTGGCATCCTTATTGCACATATGATTTTTGCCATCTAAAGCATATGATCAAGAACCCGACCATTATGTACCATTAAGTTCTCTGTCTCAGTGCTAATATCACAAGCAAAATCCAGTCTTATCAAGGCACAAGATATCTGCTAGCTCCGAAATTCTCCATAAGCATAAAAAAAATCCTCCACAATTCACACCACACTGTCAAAGGCTTCAAAATCTGGCTCAGCCTCAGCTCATCTTATTGAACCTTATCTACAATATGAACATATATACTCAGGCATCATATAGTGACTCGTCATGGCACTTAACCCCCATGCATCTGGATGTGTATTTGATGAACTCACATGCACGGTTTCACATCATAGACGTGCCATGGCACGACAACGTTCACTTCTACATCATTGTTTGGCGCCTCTATAGGTCCTTTCATGAATGAAAACATATGTTTTATTTAGAAAATTAGATATAAAAAAGACAAAGATGTCTTGAATCTATATATAATTTATGCATAAAAGTTGGAAAACTTTTATGCATAAAAAAGATAAAACTTTTATGCATAAAAAAGACAAAGATGTCTTAAATCTATATATAATCTATGCATAAAAGTTGGAAAACTACATAGTTTCGTAAGACCTTGCAGAGTCATACTCTTATTGAGTATAACCATGCCCCACTACTTCTATATACACACATTCAAGGAAGAATATTTCTCATATTTAGCAATTCATATATGCACTATTAAGTGTATTGTAAAAACAAAGAGATGGAAACTTCCAAAGTATTTCTAAAAGCACTCGATGCCACTAGCACTGGGGTGAGAAGTCCAAAAACCTTCGAGGCATGTTTCAGTAGCTTCCCATTATTACTTGTACTTGTTCACATAGGGTGTCATGGACCTTCATCTTAGCCTTTCTCTAGTCATCAATGTGGAGATATAGGGGTTTACTCTTTCCTTCCTCTCACAACTTAGACCTTGTATGGCTCATAAGATCTCTCATTCTCTTAAGCATCCACTTGGACTATAATTGTATCCATTCTTGTCCCAACAATTGTATCTTATACTGACACAAATACACACATCTCACACAATGTCCAAGTTGTGGGGCGCTCAAATATAGGCAAGATGTTTAAGGGAAAAGTGTTTCTACAAAAGTTCCCAAACACTTCCCTATCATACCTTTTGATAAAACATATGTTAACAAATTTAATGACATGGCATCAGTCTACTAGATCCATGAACAATGTCATGTGTGTCCTAGCTGATTCGCTCGCTCATGGAGACATATTGATTGAGAAGTGGCCTATTTTCAAGGAAGAGACTTGTAAAATTTGTCTAGGGATAGCAATGGATAGTGTGAATCCATTTAGTCTACAAAGTTCATCATGGAGCACATGGCTTCTTGTGTGCCCTGTAAATTAAAACCTTCCACCATGGCTGACAATAAATAAGGGACACCTCTTACTATCATTGATAGTTCCTGGGAAGTACAAACTAATGAACATGTATGTATACTTGGCCCCATTGTTAGAGGAGGTTCAATCACTTTGGGATGGAAGTAAAGTTCATCAGGATATGTCCAAGCACTATAGGCAAAGTTACAACAATGCAAGGTATACTAATGTGGACTATGCATGCTTGGCCAGGCTACTATAGAGAATGCTAGGGTAAGTGTACCAGGGTCATATGTGATATCTCCCCCCTCAAATTAATGAATTGCGAGAGGGAAATCTAGGCAGACCACCTTAGTTTCTAAAGACAAGTGTTTGGAAGAAATAATGGAGGGAGAATGGAAATTGTTCACCCACCACAGGGACGAAGAGGCTCTCCATTTTTCACAAACTTCCCTATTGGAGTGATCTTCTAGTAAACCATCTACAAGACCTAATGCACATCTTCAAGAATGTAGCTAAGGCGCTTTGGAAAACCATAAGTGGGGGCCAAAGAAAGCAAGGGACAACGGGATGATCTAGAGGTTACATGTCATATGAAAGAATTATGGCCCCACAACCATGGGAATGTGGTCCTACCTAAAGCACCCTGGGTCTTAAATAAATTGGAGGAAAAACAAGTAAAGAGAACCATTGCATAATGTTGAACCCCAATGAGATGTATGCATAGCCTAAAGTGTGCAGTCACAAAAGATGACAAGATTAGTGGATTAAAGTCCCATGATCAGCACAAATTTCTTTAATTTAATTGACATAAACAGATGCCTCACAGAAGAAATAAGAGCTACCATAAATAAGATTAGTACATTGGTGGGTTGGATCTCCACCAAACAAATTGGATCTCCACCAAACAAATAAGGCAAGATACCTTAGAGTCGGCATGTCTAAACTCCTTGGAAGCCATGTGCATGGTATAAAAGTTTCTACCAACAAGGTTATTAACCATTCACATGAACCTCTTAGTTCACGTCCTTCATGAGGTTGCAGTTGCATGGACAAATATTAAGTGTTTTTTCTAGAGAGATTCATGAAAACCTTAAAGATATTTCTACGACAATGAGCTCGTCCAAAGGGTATTATGGCTAAACGATGGCTTTACAAGAATATCTTATTTACATAAACAAAATTTTTGAGTACATTTGAACCAGATATGCCTCAGCTATGAAGCCATGAAGAAGATGATAGAGTAGTTAGGGAAGATCCACAAGGAAATGGGCTTGTAAGGGTGATGGACAATACCTTACAAGATAAGATCAATAAAATTTGCATCTTGAACTCAAATGACATGGTTAAATGGATTGAAAGATATTAGGATGTCAAGTAAAAACATATCGTCGCCCGATAAAATTTTAGAAAGAGTTGAACAACAAGAACCCTACCATACCCTCCATAGCTTGCACAATTACCTACCTTTTATTCAAGTAGATGGCTTGATGCAACAATAACACAAGCATTTGTCCTTCCAAAACATTATGAGAAAGTCATCTTTAAATCCAAAGGATCTAATGTGGGTGTTTATAATCCGAATTTCTCCTTCTTAGCAAACAAATTTTTGGAAGTGAGCAACTAGAAGAAGAACCAAAAAGTCATAATGATAAAACTCAAAAGTCAAATAATAGAGTGGATGTTGAAATCCAAGAGACAATTTCCTTGAGGATATTAGTTGCAAAACCTATGCGTTTCGAGGATAGATTCAAGAGCATATGGAAGAAAGCTCATCGAGTTCCAATGGAGAGCCAAGTACATTTGATGATAAGAAGCACATAGATGACCTTGATCGTGTTGAAATATACAAGTGAATAGGGTGTGTGCGGGAATAAGCCCTTGGTTAGAGGCTATAAAAGAGGATGTGTAAATGTGAAGGAACCTGTGAAAAGGTGAGAAGAATCTACTAGGAGACAATAAAGGGTAGCACGAGAATATTTAGGGAGTGTGGAGATATTCTTGGAAGTGTGGAGATATTCTGGGAAAAGTAAAGAGGTGGAGAGAATCAGGGAAAAGAGGTGGAGTAAATCAAGGAGAAATCAATGGGATTAGATGCTTGGATGTAAACTTTATAAATTGAGGCATTGGCCTAATGAGAATTTGCTCGTTTTTTATTATCCATGCCTACATTAAGCTATTTGCTAATTACTCACTAATTATGTCTTAATTATTTACTAATCACTTGTTAATGATGTTGATTCTAGTGTTTGATCCACCATAGCTCATCACATTGCCCTAATTTCAACATGGTATTAGAGCCATGCCTCGAATCCATCAGGTTTATGAGCCCATTATCTAATTATTTAAGATTAGTAGATAATTAGAAGTTAATCATAATTTTAGTTATTTTTCAACTCATCTCTTCACCCCTAGCTGGTGGAGGAGCTCTAGCTCCTTGCACACATCACATTAGGCCAAACCCTTCTAGCCATAACCAGCCAACTCAATGCTACTCCAGCCAACTAAATCAGATGCGCAAACTACCGCGTAGAACTCTCGATTTTTGCTGATTAGTGGGGACCATTTTTTTGAGAAGATTTTGACATTGCAGCTGCTCCAAATCAAACTGGTCTAATTCCTCATAGCCCGGGGGGTTTTCAAGCATGCTCTACAAGCTGGTGAAGATAGAATTTAATTTGATCAAGTCTACAGTGAGATCCAAGCTCTTCATCAAATCTGCAGGTGACTTTGGTAAAATAGAGATTAAGCTTTCAATATTTGGTCAAATCTTGTGTTTCTTGGCTTAATCCTCTACTAGACTCATTGCTATTGATGGCTTTGAAAGCATTTGAGGTCTAAAGCACCAGATCTGTTTTCTGCACACAAAACAGCTCATTTGAGGTCTAAGGCACCAGATCTTGTCCCCCTGCATACTCTGTTTTCTGCACACAAAATAGTGGATTAATTTGCTAATCAATGATTAATCAATGCTAATCACTATATTTTGATGCAATTGAGGATTCAAATTAACCATTAGGTATTTGATACAGATCCTTATAACTTCAGATTTCAATTCGGAGTTGGTTTGATACTCCAACCATTCTGTACAAATTGGTTACCCTTGATTTAATGTAATTTCTGGTGATTTTATGCTGATGAATTTGTTGTAATCATCTCTTAAACACCAGATTGAATTGTAAAAGGGTAGACACTACCCTTGAATCTTGAAATTGGATTAAGAGGTAAGACCCCCTTCACATCACCATGAGTACAGCACAAGAAATAGTCAAATTTAATGGGGAGCAGTTTTACACATGGTAGACAAAAACCATGTATTTGCTCATGAGGAAAAATCTGTGGGGGTTAGTTGAGAGAAGAGATGAATGCCAAGAGACAAGAGAAAAAAATGAGTGGAAAAGCAAGAATGAAAAAGCATTGGGACTTATTGCACTCAGTTTAAATGATGAAATCATTCATCACATCATAGGGATACAATGGACAAAAGATGCATGGGATGAACTCAATAAATTATTTGGCTCACAAGCTAAAAATTCAAAGATAAATCTGTTAATGCAATTCTACAAATTGGACATGAAGGAAAGTGAACACCATATTGGGGAATATGGGAATTTTCCACAAGTTTGGGACACGTGGTCAAAAGTTTGGATTAACCATAACTTGAACACCACTAATCCAAAATGAGCGCTTTATAGCTCTTTAGATTCCATTTTTCAAGCGCTTTCCAACGATAGGTCATATGATAGGGTTTTGAAAAACTTAGAAACATGTTATCCATGTCCCCTTTTTTAAGTATTCAAAAATGGAAATTGGGAAATTCCCAAATTGATGAATATGGTGTTAGTGAACCTTTAATCACACACTTGAACAAGTATAAAAGCATTAAGCAACAGCTGGTAGCTATTGGGCAAAAAGATAGAAGATGATGAGGCACTAGCAGTGCTTCTGAAGAGTGTGGACAAAGGAGAATATGAAAACATCGTAGCAACACTAAAGAATGTACCTGAAATGAAGCTACATGAGATAGAAGCAACTCTACTAGAGAAAGAGAGCAGAGGGGCTGTACCTGAATTGAAGCTACATGAGATAGAAGCAACTCTACTAGAGCAAGAGAGCAGAGGCAAAGAGAAGAAATGGCTCGACTCAACAACAGGAGAAGAAAAAGCATTCTTCACCTCGGGAGGATTCTCTCGAGGAGGAGGACGAGGAAGAGGCAAAGTTGGAGGAAGGACCTTCACTTGCAACAAATGTGGAAAGCCAGGACACATGGCAAGAGACTGCTACAGCAAACCCAGTGGAGAAGGAACGACATCGGCAAACTTCATGGAGGCTCCAAAGGAAGTGGAGTCGGATCATCTTTTCTGAGAGAGAGAGAGAGAGAGAGAGAGACCCCACAACCCAATGTAACCTGCCCCGACAAAGTAAAACCACCTCTGAGCCAGCGATGATGTAGGCCATGTGGTAGATGTATGTGTGAGCACTTTAGTCAAGGTCGTGGGCACTTATAGTAGCCTTGGACACATAGAGAGAGAGAGTGTCAAGGACTATGGAGTTTAGGGACTTGAGGCACTAGTCGCGGGCTATCAAGTAAGAGGAAAACTTGGTATAGGGTCCAGGTGTGCTAGAGAGTATTCACTTGAGGGGAGGTGTTGAAATATACAAGTGAATAGGGTGTGTGCGGGAAGAATCCCTTGGTTAGAGATTGTAAAAGAGGATATGTAAATGTGAAAGAACCTGTGAAAAGGTGAGAAGAATCTATTGGGAGAGAATAAAGGGTAGCATGAGAAGATTTAGGAAGTGTGGAGATATTCTCGGAAGTGTGGAGATATTCTGGGAGATACTATGGGAAAAGTGAAGAGGTGGAGAGAATCAGGGAAAAGAGGTGGAGTGAATCAAGGAGAAATCAGTGGGATTAGATGCTTGGATGTAAACTCTATAAATTGAGGCATTGGCCTAATGAGAATTTGCTGGTTTTTTATTATCCATGTCTACATTAAGCTATTTGCTAATTACTCACTAATTACGTCTTAATTATTTGCTAATCACTTGTTAATGATGTTGATTCTAGTGTTTGATCCACCATAGCTCATCACATTGTCCTAATTTCAACAGATCGTACAGAAGAGAAAGGCACCAATTGGTTCAACACTCTTTTAGTGAAATTAAAGAGGATACATAGGTATTTCTTGAAATTTACCTTTTGGGGGCCATGGATCCATAATAGAATAAATGATGAAAACAACACTTTTTATCCAAAAAAGGTAAAGGACCACCACTAGGATTTTCTATTGATGTGTAGGATAAAGCAACCATCCCTTAGAAACAACTTTCAAGTTAGAAAGCTAGAATCTTTGCATAAAAACTAAAGGACCTTACTACTCCTTCCAAGGGTATCAACTTGGTTTGGTAAGAAATATCAGATCCTTGTATAATAATAGGAATAAACACTTCACCCTTGTAAATACGTAATGTAGGCTCAGATTTGTGAATGCTTGGATATAATGTAACAGAATCTAGAATTTATCACTTCAAAAAAAAAAATCAAAGAAAGCAAATCAGAATGATAAAATCCTTAGGGACTCTTTTCAAAATATCAAACAAAGTAGATCTGAAGGATAAAATCCTTATAGTCTCTTTTCAAAATATCAAAGAAAACATTCTATGAAGATTTCCATTATGAAGAAGATAAGATGAGAAAAGATAGCCTAAGAATGCAATGTGTTGGATAATACATGTCAAACAAAGCAGAATGTTTAAAATGTTGAAAGAGAAGTTTGTGTGTTTGTGAGCTAGGAACTTAATCCATATAAGAAAGTAGAATGTTTAAATTTTTTCATCCATTCACATCCCATATCATTCATTTACATCCCGATTCACATGACATCACATCTTATTCATTCATTTACATCTATCTAATTCACATCACATCTCTTCACATCTTTTCACATCACATCTCATCACATCTTTTCACATCACATCTCATCTCATCACATCTCATCACATCTATTCACATCTATTCACATCTATTCACATCACATCCCATCCATCCATCCATTCACATTTATTTGATTCACATGACACCTCAT
The DNA here is from genome assembly GCF_041138505.1 of Cibotium barometz. Classification (NCBI taxonomy): domain Eukaryota; kingdom Viridiplantae; phylum Streptophyta; class Polypodiopsida; order Cyatheales; family Cibotiaceae; genus Cibotium; species Cibotium barometz. The sequence goes on from NC_141082.1 coordinate 40,492,406, forward strand.
CACATCTATTCACATCACATCCCATCCATCCATTAATTCACATCTATCTGATTCACGTGAAATCTCATCACATCTATTCACATCACATCTCATCACATCACATCCCATCCATCCATCCATTCACATCTATCTGATTCACATGACATTTCATCACATCTCATTCATTCACATCCCGATTCACATTACATTACATCTCATCCATTCATTTACATCTATCTGATTCACATCAAGTCTCATTCATTCACATCCTGATTCACATTACATTACATCTCATCCATTCATTTACATCTATCTGATTCACATCAAGTCTCATTCATTCACATCCCGATTCACATCACATTACATCTCATCCATTCACTCAGGGATCGCTTCGTCGGCCCTCGCCCATCGTACCGGAAGCTCACTATTTCTCAACCATACTGAGGCTGGTAAGAGGCTTTGCTGCGTGAGCCGTCCTTTAAACATTTGGCGCCAACAAATTGCAACCGAACTTCCCTTAGAAAAACATATACCAAATGCTCCCTCCAGCATTTTGGTGTAAGACAGTCCTTTAAGAAAACAGGGTTTCTATGCAAGTTTTTAGTTTGATTTTCTTTTGTTGAATACTAGGAGTATCTCTTAAATCAGTATCCCCAAAACTTCTTGATCAAAATTCTGAGTTTCATACCAGAATTCCTCGAATTCTATAACCTTTATCCACAAATCAACTCGAAGGGTCTCAAACTTAGTCTCAGATTTGGCGAGAGTTTTGAGTGTATTTTTCTAAACTAGTCACACCTTCTTTCCTCGAAATTGACGAAAGACTTTGGTCTTGGTCGTAGCATTCAAGGTTCAAGTCGGATAAGATTTTTCTTGAACTATCTTTCTCGAAAAGGTTTGATAATTCAGTTACTATTTTACTGAATTTCTTTCTTTGAATATTCACTTAACTAATTTCTAAATTAGTTACAAGTTCCAATGAGAAATAAATTAATCATTTATCTAAATATTTCGCTCTCGATAGATTTCTTGAATTTTCTTTTTACAATTCGTGTGAATATAAAACGATAGAATTTTCTCTCTTAGTATTTTATTATTCATTTATCAAATACTCATAGAATTTAAACATAGAAATTTTAGAGAATTCTAATTTTGATATAAAAATTCTTTATGCATAATAACACTTTTATAATAAAAAAATTCCATTATACATCTTTCTATGCATAGAAATCAAATTTAATAAGAATAACACTTTTATAATAAAAAAATTCCTTTATGCATCTTTCTATGCATAAAAATCAAATTTAATAAGAATAACACTTTTTTAATAAAAAAATTCCATTATGCATCTTTCTATGCATAGAAATCAAATTTAATAAGAATAACACTTTTATAATTAAAAAAATTCCTTTATGCACCTTTCTATGCATAAAAATTAATTTTAATTAGAATAACACTTTTGTAATTAAAAAAATTATTTTATGCATCTTTCTATGCATAAAAATCAATTTTAATAAGAATAACACTTTTGTAATAAAAAATTCAATTATGCATCTTTCTATGCATATAAATCAAATTTAATAAGAATAACACTTTTGTAATAAAAAATTCCATTATGCATCTTTCTATGCATAGAAATCAAATTTAATAAGAATAACACTTTTGTAATAAAAAATCCATTATGAATCTTTCTATGCATAGAAATCAAATTTAATAATTCATATTAGTGATATCCATGCATATTGTACATGGAGTAATTAGAATATTTCTTTTAGATGCAAAAATGGTGGAAATTATTCTTTTGGAATAACATAAAAACAAACTTTCTTTTTCATTCACAAAATTTAGGAAAATTTTGCCATAACCTCCTTTGTATGGCTAACCATTTCTCATTTTTATCTTTCTTTATTTAACTTAATTAACCCAATTTAGAATTATAGAACTCTAATCTACATAATTTTTTAAATTCAAGAGAGTAAACAATAAGAAGAGTTTAATTAATCACTTAGTTAATCTTTCTAGGATTAAGAAAGGTTGGAATGTAAAGAAGAGAAGGGGGTGGCCTTTTCATCAAAGGCATAGCATTTGAATTTAATTCAATCATGTGCAAAACATAAAATCAAGAAAACCATAGATTTTTTATTAAAATTCGTAAATAAAGTAAGAAAATTAGCTTACATGGAGCTTGTAAGCACTCCTTTGGCTTGAGGGATTGAGGGTTCTACTATTGTTTGAAGTAATAGTGGTGGCCACCAATTCACTTTGGAGAGGATTAGGCCAAAAACAATTGAATTATTAAAAAATTCAATGTAGATGGCTCAGGATAGGAGTAGAGTAACAGTGCATAAACACCATTAAGCTTTTATAAAGGGGGAGGATTCTATTTATAGGAAAAAGTGAGCCTCTAACCAAGCAAACTGATTCTAGAATTTTCTAGATCAATTTGGTCAATTTTTACCATTTTGGATCATTTCAGCTTACTTTTTGGATCTAGTTTTGAAATAGGAGAGAGGAGAGATGAAAATATCTCATTTTATTGATTACAAATTGGGCGTAATGATAAGAATCTGGTGCCTACTTCATGAGGGGAGATCCTCACACTGAGGTGTCAAAATTCAGTTTTTTTAATTCTTTTCTTTTGTCTTTAGTCCACTCTTCATCTTATGTGAGCATTTATTCATTTTTGGGGGGTTTTTCTTGTATTCTTCAATTTATCTCCTCCCTACACTTGGATTGATCCTACTGGCCCATAGGAACCTTAATTGGATCATAATCCAAAAATTTCTAAAAATCTAGACCCTTAAGCTAAGGTCCTTTATACCTATTTTCAACTAATTCCAATTGCACATTGGAAAGTTATTTTTGAATTTCTGTTTCAAGGGAAACCATTTTAGACACTATGAGGATTTTGATATCGAAAAATATCTCAATTTCTAATTACCTCCCTCTCTAGACATTTTTTGTCACCAGGCCAAAACAGGGTAAAGGGTATATGCATGAATAGGTGGTACACTAGCTACCAGATTTCAGGGTTGGGAGTTGGGAGGTAGCTCAGTTGGTTTGAAGGTAAGTATGATAGCTTCTAATATGTAACTTTTGTAGCTAGAATCGGTAGAGCTTGTGTTGAGTTGTGAGGGTTTACTTTCAATTTGGTATGGTTTACTGTCTACTAAGGTGGGAAAATATTTTCTAATGATTGAATTTATTGCAGATAATGAGGATGCCAAAAACATTCAGCCAATGGATGAAGTTTTTTCAACACCACGTTGTAATGTAGAAAATTTACAGTTGGACACAGAACTTGAGACCGTGGCAGATTTCCTTGGAAAAAACAAGGAACCTGATCCAAAGGATGACACTATCAAGGAGAGAGAACTTGTGGACTTGGGTGTAGAAAGTCCTGTAGATAGTGACATGGACAAGGAGAATCATCAAGAAGAGAGTCTCACTGCTACAAGCCTTAAAAATGTTGAAAAGGGGAAGAAAGAGGAAAACGAAAGGTTGTTTTCACTTTTATAATTGAATGTAGACTAATATGTTTTCACTTGCTAATGATTGTTTTCCATGCAAGAGGATCTTCTAGCCAGCGTCCTCCAACTTCAAGCCATAAGGACCTAGATAAAGCTTCCAATATAACAGATAATCAACCAAACAAGATGGAACCTGCCAATATCTCCGAAGGATCGGGACGAAAAGGTGTTACTACCAAAGTTAGAAAAAGATTGCAACCCTAAATTCTTCTAGTTCTCCCCATGAATGCATGTCTACCCCCTTTTTGGGTTTGTCCCATCAATAGCCATTCTGGCTCTGTAACCAAATTGTTGACATTTTCTTTTTAATGTGTAAGATTCCTCCCCCAACCCCCTTTTGATGTCTAGTATCTTCCCCTGTAATCAATCCCTCTTCAGAAATATAAAGACCTTGTTTCTAACTGTTTTAACTTAGAGAGAGAGAATATTCTAGAGAGAGAATATTCAGATTATGAATATTTTTGGATAGAAAAATAACTCATCTTATTAAAATAAGTTCCCCTGAAACAGAAATTCAAAAAGAACTTTCCAATGTGCAATTGGAATTAATTGAAAATGGGTATAAAGGACCTTAGCCTAAGAGTCTAGATTTTCAGAAATTTTTGGATTATGGTCCAATTAAGGTTCCTATGGACCAATAGCATCAATCCATGTGTAGGGAGGAGATAAATCCAATTTGTAAAAGAAGATACCCAAAAATGAGTAAATGCTCACATAAGATGAAGAGTTGAAAATGTACAAGGTTTATTAGTAAAAAACTATGAGCAATATTAAAAATATGAGATATTTTGGGTATCCAAAAATGAGTAAATGCTCACATAAGATGAAGAGTTTAAAATGTACAAGGTTTATTAGTAAAAAACTATGAGCAATATTAAAATGATTCCATTATGACACATATGTAAGGAAGGGGAGTTCTTTAAAGGAGGTGCATATTTCACATAAGATGAAGAGTTGAAAATGTACAAGGTTTATTAGTAAAAAACTATGAGCAATATTAAAATGATTCCATTATGACACATATATAAGGAAGGGGAGTTCTTTAAAGGAGGTGCATATTTCACATGCTTGAATGAGTTTTAAACTCATAAAAATTGAGATATTTCATCTCTCCTCTCTCCTCATTCAAGTCTAGTTTCAAAAAGTTAGCTTAACTGACCTAAAAATGGTCAATTATTGACCAAACTGATTTAGAAAATTCTAGAATCAGTTTGTTTGGTTAGGAGCTCAAATTTTCCTATAAATAGAAGCCTCCCCCCTTGTTGAAAAAAACATAGTGTTTATGCATCGTTACTCTACTCCACCTAAGCCAAGAACTGTGAATTCATTTAATAATTCACTAGTTTTTGGAGCTTCCCTCTTTCTTCAATCCCCATTAGTGGCTCCATCAACATACTTAACCAATTGATTGGTTGGGGGCCTCCACCGTGAACAAAGAATCAAGCAATTTGTAAGGTAATTAGTGAATATTGACCTTTTCTATAATTTCTCAATGTTTCTCTCTTCTCAACCTCTCTCAAGCTTGAGAAGCTTAATTGGTATGGTTTTTTTAAATGCTATTGAAGTTAATTGGTGAATAGTAGCGAAGAGTTACATAATTTAATAAATGCTATTGAAGTTAATTTCCATTTATGTTTAAATTCTAATGGTTTTTATGTAATTTCTCTCTCTCACTCAAGAAATGGTCATACTCATGACCCATTCTCAATCCAAATCAAGCTTTTCATAAAGCTTTTCCTTAACCCAAGATTAAGCTATGCTTGAGGCCAAATTAATGGCTTTTTTCTATGCTTTTAGTTTATGTATATTGATGATTCAATCCATTATGGATTAATAATCCAATTAGAGATCATTTTAATTATTTCCTTAATGATAAGCTTTATCCCTTAGAAAAATTGAGATTTATCAGTCATAGCAGCGGAGCTATGGCAAAATTTTTATAAAAATTATGCATAAAATAATTTCATTCAAAGCATAAAAAGAGGACTTCCTACCATATTCTAGGAATTATCATCCTAGATTAATTGAAAGAATTTCATTATAATCATGGAGAAATTGAATTTTTATTTCATGCATAGAAGTATGCATAATGGATAAATTTTTATATCAAAAGTATTATTTTTACCATTTTTATTTTCATGCATAGAAGTATGCATAATGGTTAAATTTTTATATCAAAAGTGTTACTTTTACCATTTTTATTTTCATGCATAGAAGTATGCATAATGGATAAATTTTTATATCAAAAGTGTTATTTTTATCAATTTTTATTTCATGCATAGAAGTATGCATAATGGATAAATTTTTATATCAAAAGTATTATTTTTACCATTTTTATTTTCATGCATAGAAGTATGCATAATGGTTAAATTTTTATATCAAAAGTGTTACTTTTACCATTTTTATTTTCATGCATAGAAGTATGCATAATGGATAAATTTTTATATCAAAAGTGTTATTTTTATCAATTTTATTTTCATGCATAAAAGTATGCATAAAGGATAAATTTTTATATCAAAAGTGTTATTTTTATCATTTTTATTTTCATGCATAGAAGTATGCATAAAGGATAAATTTTTATATCAAAAGTGTTACTTTTATCATTTTTATTTCATGCATAGAAGTATGCATAATGGTTAAATTTTTATATCAAAAGTGTTACTTTTATCATTTTTATTTCATGCATAGAAGTATGCATAAAGGATAAATTTTTATATCAAAAGTGTTACTTTTATCATTTTTATTTCATGCATAGAAGTATGCATAATGGTTAAATTTTTATATCAAAAGTGTTACTTTTATCATTTTTATTTCATGCATAGAAGTATGCATAATGGTTAAATTTTTATATCAAAAGTGTTACTTTTATCATTTTTATTTCATGCATAGAAGTATACATAATGGATAAATTTTTATATCAAAAGTGTTACTTTTATCATATTTGAATTTCATGCATAAAGGTATGCATAAAAGTTGATTATCTTATTATAAAAGTGTGTCTTTTATTATATTGAATTTCATGCATAGAGGTATGCATAAAGGTTGATTATTTTATTATAAAAGTGTGACTTTTATCATAATTGAATTTCATGCATAGAGGTATGCATAAAAGTTGATTATTTTATTGTAAGAGTGTTACTTTTATCATATTGGATTTCATGCATAGAGGTATGCATAAAAGATATTCTTTTTATACTAAAAGTGTGATTTTTCTCATAAATGGATTTTATGCATAACTTAGATGCATAAGAGAAATTCTTTTATTCTAAAAGTGTAATTCCTACCAAATTGAATTTATGCATAAGAAGATGCATAAAGATTGATTTTAATTTCGAAAGTGTTAGTCTCCTTAAATGGAATTTATGCATAAATAAATGTGTAGAGAAATCTTATATCAAATATAAGAATTCTCTTAAAAAAGATATGAAATGTGATAAGATGTGATAAGAGGTGTATGAGATGTGATAAGATTTGATAAGATGCGTATGGAAAGTAATAGGATATGATAAGAGGTGTATGAGATGTAAAAAGATGTGATAAGATGTGTATGAGATGTGATAGAATGTGTTAAGATGAGTTAGGATGTGTTAAGATATATATGGGATGTGTTAGGACGAGAATGGATGTAATATGGTTGTATGAATGTGATGTGGATGTATACATGTAGATGTATATGTATGAATGTGAATGTTGATGTGGATGTATATGTATGAATGTGAATGTTGATGTAGATGTGGATGTATAGATATGAATGGAAATGTGAATGTGGATGTATGTATGTGGATGTGTGGATGTGGAGATGGGAGTATGGATGTATGAATGTGAAAATGGATGCATGCATGAAGATGTATATGCATAGATGTGAATGTGGATGTAGATGTGGATGTATAGATGTGAATGGGAATGTGGATGTGAATGTGGATGTAGATGTGGATGTTTAGATATGAATGAGAATGTGGATGTGGATGTAGATGTGGATGTATAGATGTGAATGGGAATATGGATGTGGATGTATGAATGAGGACGTGATAATGGATGTATGCATGTAGATGTGGATATATGGATGTGAATATGAATGTGGATGTGGATGTGGATATGGATGTGTATGTATGAATGTAGATATGGGATGTGGATGTATAAATGAGGATGTGAAAATGGAGGTATGCATGTAGATGTGGATGTATGGATGTGAATGTGGATGTGGATGTGGATGTATGGATGTGGATATGGATGTGTATGTATGAATGAGGATATGGGATGTGGATGTATAAATGAGGATGTGAAAATGGATGTATGCATGTAAATGTGGATGTATGGATGTGAATGTGAATGTGTATGTGAATTAATGTGTCGTCGATATGAGGAAATGGATGAGAATGAGTACACATTGAATGGAATGTGGAATAAGTAATGTGGACTAAGGAAAGATAATGTGGAAAGACAAGAGTTCGATTTAGAAACTGTATTTTGTGACTGTTTGTAAATGACTGTTTTATGTCAAGAATGCTGGGGAAGCATTTTGATTGTCTTGTGGATTAAGGTCATGAAGACCTAACTGTTAAAGTTGCAACTGCTGACGGAGAGTCAATGGAGGACGTCTCGCGTAGCAAGGTCGACCGAGGTCTTGACCAGCCTCGGTTCGATTTAAATGGTGAGCTTCCGGTACGGTGGATGAGGGACCAAGGAAGCGGCCTATGAGTGAAGCGCTAGGTCACCTGCGAAGGATCCTAGAGGGTGCTGACCATACGGTGCTCGGGCTCTGGGTCGCCCAGGATACCCACGCGTGCGTCGAGAAAGATATTGGAACAAGGAGTAAGAGTTGTGTGGGATTGAAGAGGATAGCTCTCAGAGCTCAGAAAATGCTACAGAGAACTATGTGTTCAAGGAGCATTATGAGGCACAAGACACAACTTCAGTGGAGGGTGATGTAAGTGCCCATATTGCTGTTGATCAGAAAGCATCAGAGTTGTTTGAAAAGCATGAGAGTAATCAGAGAGCTGAACTGAGAGATGTTATCGAATCGATTGCAAGTGGTAGTGTGAGACATCCTAATGCAAAGATGTATCATGCCTGGGAGGATCCAACCAACCCTTCATTTCAATTACGGCCAACTTTAATTTTGGATCTCAATGGAGTGCTACTCACAACGGTTGACTGCAGATATGCACAAACCCCCCTATTGGAATATGCTTGAAGTGACAGATATGGATGGTAGGAAGTTGTTAGGGCAAAAGCATGATGCTGAGAGGTTTGTGCAATGGTGCTTGGAACGCTTTGATCTCTTTATATGGACTTGTGCTAACAAGGTCAATGCAAACATAATTTTGAGGTGCTTTATGCCTTTTCACATCCACCGTTTCAAAGACATGCTTACGCAAGAGTTTTGCACAGAGGAGACTAAGTTCCAGAGAATTACCAAGAAACCAGTGTTTTATAAGAAGTTGACCATGTTTTGGGAGGCTTATCCTCAGTATTCACCAACAAACACTATCATGGTGGATGATAGCAAGTACAAAACTTTATGGAATCCTCAAGGAACCACATGTATAGTAAAGAAAATGGAAGATTAAGACCTTGGGGAAATGCAGGCTTATCTTACGACAACGACAGTCCTCAGAGGCTGGCTTGATACATGGCTTGGTGTTGAGGATCGCCTCTCCTATACTATAGATACACCACTACCAATCATGAAAGATGATGACCGCATAGCTGTGCGCGAAGGAGGTGGATGTACGAACATATGAACGAATTGTAGTATAGCAAGACTTGTGATCATCCCATTTTGTTCCCAACAAACTAAATGTAATTTTTTTTATGGAGTCCACTTTGGAACCTTGTATATGTTGTAGGAGTGTTCTAACTGACATAATGCGATGGCCGTTTTTGCACTCTTGCAAAGCTGTAGACTGGATATATAAGTTATTGTCTTGATTACAGGTATCATTTAGTCTAAATTTGAAACACTGGTATAATGTAAAGTTTTTCAATTTCTGCTATAATGTTTTTGCACTACTAAATTTGAAACACTAGTATAATCTGTAGACTGCTACCTTGGTGCTACCTAGGTGCTTGCAGGCTACTACCAAGTGTTACCAAGTTCTTGCTGCTAGATAGTACTGGTATACTGGTGGGTGATAGATTTATTTCCAGATTCTGCTAGGTTAGTATGTAGATGCTTGGTTTATTCCCAGGTGCTGCCAGGCTAGTATGTAGGTGCTACCATACTACTACCTGCTTGATACCATATCAATATCTTCTACTATCTTGGTGCTACCTAGGTGCTTATACCCTACTACCAAGTGCTACCAAGGTCCTCTTGCTAGGTACTGGTATAGTGGTATACTTTAGAAGCTCATTAATTGTGCATCTTGAGCAATATGGTCATGCCACATCATAAGTGTAAAAGAATACGTTGACATGTATGGAATGTGCCTAGTAAGATTTACCATGTACCACAATTTGAGCATCCCTAAGAAAGATCAGGCAAGTTTAATTATCATTCACAGACGCCCACAAGCCTGGTGTGGCTCTTGGTGACCCTTGCTTGTAAGAGATCAGCATGAGTAGACGAGGATCCAAAAAAAACAAGTATGTCCAAAAGAAACAGCTTGAATTATTTTCAGCAAGCTATACATCTTTGCATACAAGAATTGCAAAAGCTTTATAGCTGCCTGCATCTGAGAGCTTTTCCATTTGTTAAAGAGTAACCTGAGACACACAATGTATCCCATGAGCGCCATCCATAGATTTGCAGTCCCACTTCTTGCTTCTATCCATGTCGCCTTCCTTAACTTCCCAAAACACCCTGGTAACTGGTCTTACTTTGGATGCATATGTGGCAGCAACCCCATCACACATGGTTTCTCTTAAAAAGGCAACCACATCCTCTGCACATTGCAATTTTCTATAGTCTGGCTTAAGATGCTCTTGAGTCAAATGTCTTTTGATAATAACACCTGCACCATCATGTTCACCCTTCCCATGACCAGATCCCGAGAAATGATGTGTCATCTTTAACCTTGTGAGAGTACCATACCAGGCAACAAAGTAGAAAGGCCTCTTTGCCTTAAGCTACGAGGCTGCCTCGTCTGACCACACCCAATGCTCCTTGAGGGATAAGCCTAGCTCTTTCAACCATCCATGATGGAGGATGAAGCAATGTTGAACAAAAAGAGTGTCATGAGTTTTATCATCAATGTAAAAATGATAATACTTTTGAAGACTTCCTGCAATCTGCACATATGTGATATGGACAAATATTGTAGCTTGGCAAGAAAACCAATGCATTAATTGAATCTCATTTTGTTCTTTGAATGTATAATTTTCAGCAAAGTCTACAACTGAAACAACCACATCATCAGGAAATACACGTAGACACTCTTTAAATTGCTCAGCTTGCCATCTGTAGATAAAGTTGTGCTTTATGAACTTTTGTAAGTGATCCCTAAAGAGTTCAAATAGTTCCCTAAAGAGTGCTTTATGAACTTTTGTAAGTGATCCCTAAAGAGTGCTTTATGAACTTTTGTAAGTGATCCCTAAAGAGTTCAAATAGTTCCCCAGGTTGCATCTCCTTGTGGGAGAGAACTTTTCTTTTCTTTTTCTTGCCAGAATCTGTTTCACAAACTTGAATGTCTTCAAAACTCTTCACCTTTATTGTGCGTACGCTACTTGATTCCTCCATAGACACGTCGATAGCTTCTTTGAGGGTCCACAAGATGGGCACTCTCCCATCAAACACTTCAAAGCAAAGAAGTCTGAATTGCTAGGCTTCACACAATATACTGATTCCCACAAATTTTTAAGGCTTGAGTAAGTTTGTGTGTGAGATGTGCATTTTTCTCCAACACCACAAATGTTACATTGACATATACACTCTTTTCCATGCACACCTGGACCATCTTGGCGTAAATGGTTGATAGCATCTCATAAGAATGACATCTGGACATGTGTGATGCAACAATAAGTGTACCGATCTCGAAGCTTGCGTACAAAATAAGGCTTCAGCTTTTCAAATGCTCTTTGGTGGATGACTCTGTTTGAAAGCAAGAAAGAATTCTACCTGCAATAAATCAGGATAATAAATCAGCCTATGAACAACATATATAGCTTATAGAAGTCAAAGAATTAGAACTAACTTGGTAATTTAGAAAATTTTCATGCCAGAAATAAAAAATAGCTTTTAGGTTAAAGGTTTGGAACAATAGCTGCCATGTTAAGAGTGGTAGCTATTTGGTTAGAGTGGGCGCCACCAGGTAGATAAGGTAGCAACCATGTTAAGAGTGGAAGCTACTAGGTGAACAATGGTGGCTTTTAGGGACAGAAAGGTAACTACCAGCTTTGGAACAGTAGCTGCCATGTTAACAGTGGTAGCTACCTATTAAGAGTGAAGGCCATTAGGTAGGTAAGGTAGCAATCATGTTAAGAGTGGAAGCTACCAGGTTGACAATAGTGGCTTTTAAAGACAGAAAGGTAACTACCAGCTTTGGAACAGTAGTAGCTGCCATGTTAACAGTGGTAGCTACCTATATAGAGTGAGAGCCACTAGCTAGGTAAGGTAGCAACCATGTTCAGAGTGGAAGCTACCAGGTTGACAATGGTGGCTTTTAAAGACAAAAAGGTAACTACCAAGTTTGGAACAGTAGCTATGTTAACAGTGGTAGCTACCTGTATTATAGAGTGAGAGCCACCAGCTAGGTAAGGTAGCAACCATGTTAAGAGTGGAAGCTACCAGGTTGACAATGGTGGCTTTTAAAGTCAGAAAGATAACTACCAGGTTTGGAACAGTAGCTACCATGTTAACAATGGCAGTTACCTGTATAGAGTGAAAGCCAGTAGGTAGGTAAGGTAGCAACCATCTTAAGAGTGGAAGCTACCAGGTTGAAAATGGTGGCTTTTAGGGATAGAAAGGTAACTACCAGCTTTGGAACAGTAGCTACAATGTTAATAGTGGTGGCTACCACCACTCTTAGCATAGTACCTATCATCAAGATACCACCTGAACCACTCCCAGCCTCATGCCTATGAGCTCCAAGCTTGGTAACTGAGCTCCAAGCTTGGGAGCCACCACTCTTAGCATAGTACCTACCATGAAGATGCCACTCTTATTAGCTCCCAGGCTTGGAGTTCATTGGTATGACAGAAATCCTAACCTGATGCTTCTAGCTGCCAGCCTAATAACATATCAGCTTGAGCAAAACCTTTGCTACCAATCTGTGAGCCTACCACCACCTTGGTGGCTTCCTTTGCTAGCCACCTTTACGAGGATGAAACTGTAATTGAAAGTGGTAGCTATTTATCTACAAGGGTTACCATGGTAGACTAGTATTACACACTATGAAGCAAGTGCCTAACTTCAGCCCTGCACTACCCGACCAATGTACAACCAAGAGATAATTAGGGACATTTAAAAAGTATGGCATAACAAGGAAGACACCAATAAGATTAATCCAAGTGTTGGGATGAGATAAATCCAAAGAATAAAAGAAAATACCAAAAAATGAGTAAATGTTTACATAAGATGAAGAGTTGACTGAGTACAAGGTTTATTAGTTATAAATTAAGAGATATTAGTTAAAAAATGAGATATTTAGAAGAAATGATGCATTTTTGACACCTCAGTAAGGAGATAATGCCACATCAAGGAGGCACATTTTTCTTCATGATTACGGGTTGTTGCAAGATCAGGGTGTCCAGTTTATGCTGGATTGGGACAATGCTTGGAGAGCAAATTTTGGGGGACAAGGTACTTAAAATGAGATCAAGCAAATAATAGAAAATAAGCTTGTCCTTAAATTAATCCAATATAACTTAAATTAATATAAATTAGTGTAATTAATCAAAATTAATCAAAAATATGATGCAATGATAAACAAATGATCTTTCCATACTTAAAGTGATCCAATTTATTTTTCCATAGATGCACCATTACAAGTACACTAGTCCCTATAGGTTTTAGATGATTCACATCAAAAATGTAATTTTACTAATTAGATTATTAATATTTGCAGGCCTTCTGATAGTCTAGAAGAATTTTGAAAAAGAGATCATTAAAAATCCAACCATTACATTTGCAATTTTCACTAACCACCACATTCTACTAATGTCTTAGTATCTACCCACTCTTTTGATCTACAAGATTGAGGATTTTAAGTGGTAGCTATTGTGGGTACAAAAAGTGGCGTATATTATAACACTTTAAAGACCTTGAAATATTTAAAGAAAATAGACAAATATCTTAAAATTTTCTAAAAAAATCAAGTTAAGCTCCATATTATGTGAAGATCTAAGGTACAAAGTGGGAATCTCATATGAGTTTATATGTAAAAGATATTAGCATTTTATGGAATCAGTTCAAATTTGGGACAGGGTGTATACATTGACTTTGTACCTAAGAAAATGAGGACTTTTGACTATCTAATGGTTAATCAAATTATGAAACTATATTTTCAACTTTGAATATGATGTTCCAACAAAAGAACTTGAAACGAAATTCCTTCATTTACTAGGAGAGATTAGCCACCACTAAAATTATGTAAACAAATGCCTGTTTTTTTACTGTTTACAGGGTGCTTGAGTGGACAAAACTGGGCACCCTGATCTTGCAACCACCCTTACTTGAGTTTTTTAATTTAAAAAATGGGATATTTTTCTCTCTCCTCTGTCTTGGACCAAACTAGATAAAAAAGGGAGCCAAACCAATCCAAATCTTGTCCAAATTGAGTCAAACTGAAGCTGAAAATTTCTAGAATCCAATTGGACTTGGTTAGTGGCCTCCCTCACCTATAAATAGACCCTCATTCCTTTGTATTCTCATCTTTGAGCTATACCGTGCCATTATTACATTAAAATAATCATATTTTCTATTATCCCTTAATTTTCCTCTACTTTTGGGGAGCCTGGAGCTTCTCTCTCTCTTCAACAACTCTTGGAGTTCTCTTCTCCTCTTGCTAACCAATTGATTGGTTGGGGGCTTCACTCCTAAAGAAAAGAATCAAGGGAATCTTAGAGGGAAGAATGATTTTTATGGTTTTTTTATTTTTTCTCAATGACTTTCTTCTTCTCAACCTCTCTCAAGCTTGAGAAGCTTTCTAAATGATTGTTTTAATTCAAATCCTGCTTTCCCTAAGAGTCTTAATGTTTAATTAAGAGAAAGTTAATCTTTATGCTTTTTTGTCATGGTTTCTTAAAGTAAATCTCCCTCTCAAAAAGAAAAGTTATCTCTATGGCTAATTCTTTGAAAAAAGAATGTCTCTAAAATATAATCTCTTATTTCAAAACTAAACTCTAGGGTTGATGAGCTAGAGATTAAGAGTGATATTTTCATGATTTTATGCTATTAAAATAAGGGTTAAATCCTTTAGATTGTTTATGAGTAGTTAAAAAACTACTTTAACTCATTCTAAATAAGAAATGGATTATCCTAACAAATTGGAAAAAAAGGAATGTTGAAATTAACTTAATCTAGTGGGATAACTATAATTATGGTTAAAATTATGATTTAAATTCATAATTTAAATTTAAATTCATAGTTTAAATTTTAGCTTAAAAGTAGAACCTCATAGTTTAAATTTAAGCTTAAAAGTAGAACTTCTTTCCCATGACATTCGGAATTCAATCATTCAAATGCTAAAAGAGGAATTTTTGGCATATTCAAAATAATGGATATTTTATTTAATTTAAAAAGAGAAATTTTTGATAAATTTATTTTATGCATCATAAGAATTTTTAAATGATAAAAGAGGAATTCCCATGACATTAGGATTTCAATCATTTAAATGCAAAAAGAGGAATTTTTGGCATAATAAAAAATGGATATTGTATTTAATTAAAAAGAGGAATTTTCATGGTATTTTAAATAGAAAAAGGTTTAAATTAATTTTGATGAAAGAGGAATTTTTACCATAGTTCCACCTAGAAAATAAGAGGATATTTATGTTGATAATAATGAAATTGGTGAAAAGAATATTCTTAGATATTTCTATATGGATGAATCACCAAATTAATATATACCCAAAATTGGATTAGTGGAAGAAGAGTATTTTTATAAAATCCCTATATTCTCGTATAGAACTATTTCTTAATCTATTGTGGTTAGGAAGGAATGAACTTCATAAATTTAGAATTTTCCTTACGGTTAGAAGTTTATTAGATTTTTATCTGAAGAAAATCCTAAGGAAACAAAGTTAGAAGTAAACCGAATAATTTTGGTTAGAACACGACTGTGAGAATGGCGGCTAGTAAACTACTTGCTCATCTCTCGAATCTGAATCAAGCAAAAACCTCATGACCAATTCTAAATCTTGACATAAAGAATAGACTACCTTTGAATTCTTAGCGTAGTTTTCCCTTAACCGAAATCACCAAGAATATGTTTGGAAATTCAGTCAAATGATGGGTAGATTACCCTAATAAGAGATGAATGATTCTCGTTAAGAAAAATCTAGATTGTGGGAAAAAGGGTTTTGTGAATCAAACTCAAACCCAGAATTCTACTTGCATAGAATCTCTGTTTTCTTTTAAAGGACTGCTCTACGCCAGAATGCTGGAGGAAGCATTTGGTATGTGTTTAACTGAGAAGAGAGTCGTTGTTGCAACAGCTGGCGGGGAGTCATCCAGGGACATCGCTCGCGTCAAATCTTGTCGAGGTCTTAACTAGCCTCGGTATGGCTAAAATGGTGTGCTTCCAATACCATGGGCGAGGACCGACGAAGCGGTCCCTGAGTGAAGTGCTAGGTCACCTAAGTAGGATCCTAAAGGGTTCTGACCAGGTGATGCACAAGCTCAGGGTTTTTAGGACACCTATGTGTACGTGGAGGAATAGTATGGATGAATTAGAAGGGAATTATTTTTGTGAACTAGATTTTGATATTGGATCTCGTTGGTTGACCAGTTGATCTTAAACGAAGATTCCTGACGATAATTTTTATAAAACACTGGATTATCTAGATATTTTGGAGGATTATGATCAGTAATACTATGGTTTCATTGAAAGATTGTTTTAAAGATAGCCAAATATGCTAAAGTGGCAATTTTATATTAGGTGTGTAAGTGGTGTGACTACTTGAATTTTTCTTGAAGCGCCGGCTAGGGGGCTTGGGAACACTTTTCCTCAGTACCCGAAAGAAAAATAACCAAATTTTTATAAAGAAATCCCATCACAATACAGTGGTTGGGCGGTTGGCTAACCCATGGGCGGTTTGGATCAAGGGATTCATACGATACAACTAGTTACGATTAAGTTACGTTAATTAGATGAAGTCCTAGGAAGACCTTGTTTTGTGAGAGGGAATCAGTGCCTATTCCTCATAAAAGGGGGAAAAAAGCGGTGATTCGATGGACCAAGTGCAAATATCTTCCTTGATCTGACCATGTGACTTTCAGGTTCGGTCAGATCAGTTTCGTTAGCTAAGACTTTGACTCAGATCAATTCTCCCGTTAGATTAATTTGGTGGCAGTATCGGGCTAGTCTCTTGTTCGGACATCAGTGGTGGGCGAGGCCCCAAGTGTGGATCCCTGCCACCGGTGAGATGCTGGCGATGCTTCCGCTCACTAGCTCCCTTGAAGGGGACACCGAGGCAGAGGGGGCGGGGGTCTCAGAGCTGGTATCAAAGCCTTGTGAAAAGCAAATAAGAAAAAACAAATTCTTATCAAAAAATATATATTAAAAAACTCAGAAAGAGCATTTATGTATTGTATTTTCATTCCTTAAGCTTCACTAATGAAGATTTTTAATCAAATAATTTGGTTTTATAGATGGAAGTTTCACGTTTATCTGGTATTCTCGATCTCACCCAGTCACCACAGGATATCACTGCCTTTGCCTTTTCGAGCATATTGTCTCTTCCGCTACAACTAGAACAAGCTGAGTTAGACAGGCAAGCCATTTTGAGGATTTATATTTTCCAAATCCAGCGGAGAGACGGCAGCACAAGTGGCACGCAGGGCAACATGTCCACCCCTCTTACAACCAGCGCATGATGCTGAGGGAGAATATATCATTAGCCATGGTTCTATTGAGGTTCAAAGTGATTCATGGTGTTATTTTGTTTCACCCCATGCCTCGACATTTTAAAATTTCCTACCATATCTATAGACTTCTTAGATATTTTATCCCAAGTATAGTAAGATAGTAGCTCCTTTGGCAGTGAGGGAACATTTGTATCAGTGCATATCTGTAGCCCAGTATCGCCGTCTTATGCATTTCCCCGTGAAGGTTTTGACTTTCTAGAGCCGAGATACTCTATGTACATATTGCAACCTTTATATAAATAAAGAAATGTTTCGTGAAAAATTTCCTAGTATATAAGTGATTTTTATAATATGATGAATTGAAGCAAGATCTATTACTTGAACATATGTCATAGATCTCAAATAAGATCATTTATCTTGTTTCAGCAATTATTTTATGAACCTATAAAGTCTTAGGATCTCGTTGACAAAATCAAAATAAAAATTTAATATTGTATCATTTTTAGTAGAAACATGAGGCAAGTGAAACATGGCCGACAACAACGAGATCCTCTACGACTGTGAGAATGGCCGGCTAGTAAACTACTTGCTCATCTCTCGAATCTGAATCAAGCAAAAACCTCATGACCAATTCTAAATCTTGACATAAAGAATAGACTACCTTTTGCAATATTAGCGTAGATTTCCCTTAACCGAAATCACCAAGAATATGTTTGGAAATTTAGTCAAATGATGGGTAGATTACCCTAATAAGAGAGGAATGATTCTCATTAAGAAAAATCCAGATTGTGGGAAAAAGGGTTTTGTGAATCAAACTTAAACCGAGAATTCTACTTGCATAGAATCCCTGTTTTCTTTTAAAGGACTGCTCTACGCCACAATGCTGGAGGAAGCATTTGGTATGTGTTTAACTGAGAAGAGACTCGTTGTTGCAACAGCTGGTGGGGAGTCATCCAGGGACATTGCTCGCGTCAAATCTTACCGAGGTCTTAACTAGCCTCGGTATGGCTAAAATGGTGCGCTTCCAATACCATGGGCGAGGACCGACGAAGCGTCCCTAAGTGAAGTGCTAGGTCACCTAAGAAGGATCCTAAAGGGTTCTGACTAGGTGATGCACGAGCTCGGGGTTTTTAGGACACCTATGCGTACGTGGAGGAATAGTATGGATAAATTGGAAGGGAATTATTTTTGTGAACTGGATTTTGATATTGGATCTCATTGGTTGACCAGTTGGTCTTCCACGGAGATTCCTGACGATAAATTTTATAAAACAATGGATTAGATATTTTGGAGGATTATGATCAGTAATACTATGGTTTCATTGAAAGATTGTTTTAAAGATAGCCAAATATGCTAAAATGGCAATTTCATATTGGGTGTGTAAGTGGTGTGACTACTTGAATTTTTCTTGAAGCGCCAACTAGGGGGCCTGGGAACTCTTTTCCTCAGTACACCCGTGAAAAACATAACCAAATTTTTATAAAGAAATCCCATCACAATACCGTGGTTGGGCGGTTGGCTAACCCATGGGCGGTTTGGATCGAGGGGTTCATACGATACAACTAGTTACGATTAAGTTACGTTAATTAGATGAAGTCCTAGGAAGGCCTTGTTTTGTGAGAGCCTATGCCTCATAAAAGGGGAAAAAAAGCGGTGATTCGATGGACCAAGTGCAAATATCTTCCTTGATCTAACCATGTGACTTTCAGGTTCGGTCAGATCAGTTTGGTTAGCTAAGACTTTGACTCCTTAGATCAATTCTTCCGTTAGATTAATTTTCCTGGCAGTACCAGGCTAGTCTCTTGTCCGGACATCAGTGGTGGTGGGCGAGGGCCCAAGTGTGGATCCCTGCCACCCGCGAGATGCTGGCGATGCTTCCGCTCACTAGCTCCCTCGAAGGGGACACCGAGGCAGAGGGGGCGGGGGTCTCAGAGCTGGTATCAAAGCCTTGTGAAAAGCAAATAAGGAAAAACAAATTCTTATCAGAAAATATATATTAAAAGCTCAGAAAGAGCATTTATGTATTGTATTTTCATTCCTTAAGCTTCACTAATGAAGATTTTTAATCAAATAATTTGGTTTTATAGATGGAAGTTCCACATTTATCTGGTATTCTCGATCTCACCCAGTCATAGGATATGACTACCTTTGCCTTCGAGCATATCGTCTCCTCCGCTACAACTCGAACAAGCTGAGCCAAACAGGCAAGCCATTTTGAAGATTTATATTTCCCAAATCCAGCGGAGAGACGGCAGCACAAGTGGCACGCAGGGCAATATGTCCACCCCTCTTACAACTAGTGCATGTTGCTGAGGGAGAATATATCATTGGCCATGGTTCTGTTGAGGTTCAAAGTGATTCATGGTGTTATTCTGTTTCACCCCATGCCTCGACATTTTAAAATTTCCTACCATATCTATAGACTTGTTAGATATTTTATCCCAAGTAGTAAGATAGTAGCTCCTTTGGCAGTGAGAGGGAACATTTGTATCAGTGCATATCTGTAGCCTAGTATCGCTGTCGTATGCATTTCCCCGTGAAGGTTTTGACTTTCTAGAGCCGAGATACTCTATGTACATAATGCAACCTTTATATAAATAAAGAAATGTTTTGTGAAAAATTTCCTAGTATATAAGTGATTATTTATAATATGATGAATTGAAGAAGCAAGATCTATTACTCGAACATATGTCATAGATCTCAAATAAGATCATTTATCTTGTTTCAGCAATTATTTTATGAACCTATTAAGTCTTAGGATCTCGTTGACAAATCAAAATAAAAATTTAATATTGTATCATTTTTAGTAGAAACATGAGGCAAGTGAAACATGGCCGACAACGAGATCCTCTACGACTGTGAGAATGGCCGGCTAGTAAACTACTTGCTCATCTCTCGAATCTGAATCAAGCAAAAACCTCATGACCAATTCTAAATCTTGACATAAAGAATAGACTACCTTTGAATTATTAGCATAGTTTTCCCTTAACCAAAATCACCAAGAATATGTTTGGAAATTCAGTCAAATGATGGGTAGATTACCCTAATAAGAGATGAATGATTCTCATTAAGAAAAATCCAGATTGTGAGAAAAAGGGTTTTGTGAATCAAACTCAAACCCAGAATTCTACTTGCATAGAATCTCTATTTTCTTTTAAAGGACTGCTGTACGCTAGAATGCTGGAGGAAGCATTTGTTATGTGTTTATTAACTGAGAAGAGACTCGTTGTTGCAACAGCTGGCGGGGAGTCACCCAGGGACATCGCTCGCGTCAGATCTTGCCGAGGTCTTAACTAGCCACGGTATGGCTAAAATGGTGCACTTACAATACCATGGGCGAGGACCGACGAAGCGGTCCCTGAGCAAAGTGCTAGGTCACCTAAGTAGGATCCTAAAGGGTTCTGACCAGGTGATGCACAAGCTCGGGGCTTTTAGGACACCTATGCGTACGTGGAGGAATAGTATGGATGAATTGGAAGGGAATTATTTTTGTGAACTGGATTTTGATATTGGATCTCGTTGGTTGACCAGTTGGTCTTCAACAGAGATTCTTGACGATAATTTTTATAAAACAATGGATTAGATATTTTGGAGGATTATGATCAGTAATACTATGGTTTCATTGAAAGATTGTTTTAAAGATAGCCAAATATGCTAAAATGGCAATTTCATATTGGGTGTGTAAGTGGTGCGACTACTTGAATTTTTCTTGAAGCGCTAGCTAGGGGGCATGGGAACTCTTTTCCTCAGTACCCGGGAAATACATAACCAAATTTTCATAAAGAAATCCCATCACAATACAGTGGTTGGGCGGTTGGCTAACCCATGGGTGGTTTGGATCGAGGGATTCATACGATACAACTAGTTACGATTAAGTTACGTTAATTAGATGAAGTCCTAGGAAGACTTTGTTTTGTGAGAGGGAATCAGTGCCTATGCCTCATAAAAGGGAAAAAAAGCGCTGATTCGATGGACCAAGTGCAAATATCTTCCTTGATCTAACCATGTGACTTTCAGGTTCGGTCGGATCAGTTTGGTTAGCTAAGACTTTGACTCCTTAGATGAATTCTCCCGTTAGATTAATTTTCCTGGCAGTACCGAGCTAATCTCTTGTTTGGACATCAGTGGTGGGCGAGGCCCCAAGTGTGGATCCCTGCCACCCGCGAGATGCTGGCGATGCTTCCGCTCACTAGCTCCCTCGAAGGGGACACCGAGGCGGAAGGGGCGGGGGTCTCAGAGCTGGTATCAAAGCCTTGTGAAAAGCAAATAAGGAAAAACAAATTCTTATCAAAAAATATATATTAAAAGCTCAGAAAGAGCATTTATGTATTGTATTTTCATTCCTTAAGCTTCACTAATGAAGATTTTTAATCAAATAATTTGGTTTTATAGATGGAAGTTCCACGTTTATCTGGTATTCTCGATCTCACCCAGTCACCACAGGATATGACTGCCTTTGCCTTCGAGCATATCATCTTCACCGCTACAACTCGAAAAAGCTGAGCCAGACAGGCAAGCCATTTTCAGGATTTATATTTCCCAAATCCAGCGGAGAGACGGTAGCACAAGTGGCACGCAGGGCAATATGTCCACCCCTCTTACAACCAGCGCATGATGCTGAGGGAGAATATATCATTGGCCATGGTTCTGTTGAGGTTCAAAGTGATTCATGGTGTTATTCTGTTTCACCCCAGGCCTCGACATTTTAAAATTTCCTACCATATCTATAGACTTCTTAGATATTTTATCCCAAGTAGTAAGATAGTAGCTCCTTTGGTAGTGAGGGAACATTTGTATCAGTGCATATCTGTAGCCCAGTATCGCCATCTTATGCATTTCCCCGTGAAGGTTTTGACTTTCTAGAGCCGAGATACTCTATGTACATATTGCAACCTTTATATAAATAAAGAAATGTTTTGTGAAAAAATTCCTAGTATATAAGTGATTGTTTATAATATGATGAATTGAAGAAGCAAGATCTATTACTGGAACATATGTCATAGATCTCAAATAAGATCATTTATCTTGTTTCAGCAATTATTTTATGAACCTATTAAGTCTTAGGATCTCGTTGACAAAATCAAAATAAAAATTTAATATTGTATCATTTTTAGTAGAAACATAAGGCAAGTGAAACATGGCCGACAACGAGATCCTCTACGACTGTGAGAATGGCGGCTAGTAAACTACTTGCTCATCTCTCGAATCTGAATCAAGCAAAAACCTCATGACCAATTCTAAATCTTGACATAAAGAATAGACTACCTTTGAATTATTAGCGTAGTTTTCCCTTAACCGAAATCACCAAGAATATGTTTGGAAATTCAGTCAAATGATGGGTAGATTACCCTAATAAGAGATGAATGATTCTCATTAAGAAAAATCCAGATTGTGGGAAAAAGGGTTTTGTGAATCAAACTCAAACCCAGAATTCTACTTGCATAGAATCTCTATTTTCTTTTAAAGGACTGCTCTACGCCAGAATGCTGGAGGAAGCATTTGGTATGTGTTTAACTGAGAAGAGAGTCGTTGTTGCAACAGCTGGCGGGGAGTCATCCAGGGACATCGCTCGCGTCAAATCTTGTCGAGGTCTTAACTAGCCTCGGTATGGCTAAAATGGTGCGCTTCCAATACCATGGGCGAGGACCGACGAAGCGGTCCCTGAATGAAGTGCTAGGTCACCTAAGTAGGATCCTAAAGGGTTCTGACCAGGTGATGCACGAGCTCGGGGTTTTTAGGACACCTATGTGTACGTGGAGGAATAGTATGGATGAATTAGAAGGGAATCTGGATTTTGATATTGGATCTCGTTGGTTGACCAGTTGGTCTTAAACGGAGATTCCTGACAATAATTTTTATAAAACAATGGATTATCTAGATATTTTGGAGGATTATGATCAGTAATACTATGGTTTCATTGAAAGATTGTTTTAAAGATAGCCAAATATGCTAAAATGGCAATTTCATATTGGGTGTGTAAGTGGTGTGACTACTTGAATTTTTCTTGAAGCGCCGGCTAGGGGGCCTGGGAACGCTTTTCCTCAGTACCCGTGAAAAACATAACCAATTTTTTATAAAGAAATCCCATCACAACACAGTGGTTGGGCGGTTGGCTATTAACCCATGGGCGGTTTGGATCGAGGGATTCATACGATACAACTAGTAACGATTAAGTTATGTTAATTAGATGAAGTCCTAGGAAGACCTTGTTTTGTGAGAGGGAATCAGTGCCTATTCCTCATAAAAGGGAGAAAAAAGCGGTGATTCGATGGACCAAGTGCAAATATCTTCCTTGATCTGACCATGTGACTTCCAGGTTCGGTCAGATCAGTTTGGTTACCTAAGACTTTGACTCAGATCAATTCTCCCGTTAGATTAATTTTCATGGCAGTACCGGGCTAGTCTCTTGTTCTCGGACATCAGTGGTGGGCAAGGCCCCAAGTGTGGATCCCTGCCACCCACGAGATGCTGGCGATGCTTCCGCTCACTAGCTCCCTCGAAGGGGAAGGCGGAGGGGGCGGGGGTCTAAGAGCTAGTATCAAAGCGTTGTGAAAAGCAAATACGAAAAAACAAATTCTTATCAGAAAATATATATTTAAAACTCAGAAAGAGCATTTATGTATTGTATTTTCATTCCTTAAGCTTCACTAATGAAGATTTTTAATCAAATAATTTGGTTTTATAGATGGAAGTTCCACATTTATCTGGTATTCTCGATCTCACCTAGTCACCACAGGATATCACTGCCTTTGCCTTTTCGAGCATATCGTCTCTTCCGCTACAACTAGAACAAGCTGAGCCAGACATGCAAGCCATTTTGAGGATTTATATTTCCCAAATCTAGCAGAGAGACGGCAGCACAAGTGGCATGCAGGGCAATATGTCCACCCCTCTTACAACCAGCGCATGATGCTGAGGGAGAATATATCATTGACCATGGTTCTGTTGAGGTTCAAAGTGATTCATGGTGTTATTTTGTTTCACCCCATGCCTCGACATTTTAAAATTTCCTACCATATCTATAGACTTCTTAGATATTTTATCCCAAGTATAGTAAGATAGTAGCTCCTTTGGCAGTGAGGGAACATTTATATCAATGCATATCTATAGCCTAGTATCGCCGTCTTATGCATTTCCCCGTGAAGGTTTTGACTTTCTAGAGCCGAGATACTCTATGTACATATTGCAACCTTTATATAAATAAAGAAATGTTTTGTGAAAAATTTCCTAGTATATAAGTGATTATTTATAATATGATGAATTGAAGAAGCATGATCTATTACTTGAACATATGTCATAGATCTCAAATAAGATCATTTATCTTGTTTCAGCAATTATTTTATGAACCTATAAAGTCTTAGGATCTCGTTGACAAAATAAAAATAAAAATTTAATATTGTATCATTTTTAGTAGAAACATGAGGCAAGTGAAACATGGCCGACAACGAGATCCTCTACGACTGTGAGAATGGCCGGCTAGTAAACTACTTGCTCATCTCTCGAATCTGAATCAAGCAAAAACCTCATGACCAATTCCAAATCTTGACATAAAGAATAGACTACCTTTGAAATATTAGCGTAGATTTCCCTTAATCGAAATCACCAAGAATATGTTTGGAGATTCAGTCAAATGATGGGTAGATTACCCTAATAAGAGATGAATGATTCTCATTAAGAAAAATCTAGATTGTGGGAAAAAGGGTTTTGTGAATCAAACTTAAACCGAGAATTCTACTTGCATAGAATCTCTGTTTTCTTTTAAAGGACTACTCTACGCCAGAATGCTGGAGGAAGCATTTGGTATGTGTTTAACTGAGAAGAGCCTCGTTGTTGCAACAGCTGGCGGGAAGTCATCCAAGGACATCGCTCGCGTCAAATCTTACCGAGGTCTTAACTAGCCTCGGTATGGCTAAAATGGTGCGCTTCCAATACCATGGGCAAGGACCGACGAAGCGGTCCCTGAGTGAAGTGCTAGGTCACCTAAGTAGGATCCTAAGGGTTCTGACTAGTCGATGCACGAGCTCGGGGTTTTTAGGACACCTATGCGTACGTGGAGGAATAGTATGGATAAATTGGAAGGGAATTATTTTTGTGAACTGGATTTTGATATTGGATCTCATTGGTTGACCAGTTGGTCTTCAACGGAGATTCCTGATGATAAATTTTATAAAACAATGGATTAGATATTTTGGAGGATTATGATCAGTAATACTATGGTTTCATTGAAAGATTGTTTTAAAGATAGCCAAATATGCTAAAATGGCAATTTCATATTGGGTGTGTAAGTGGTGTGACTACTTGAATTTTTCTTGAAGCGCCGGCTAGGGGGCCTGGGAACTCTTTTCCTCAGTACCCGAGAAAAATATAACCAAATTTTTATAAAGAAATCCCATCACAATACAGTGGTTGGGCGGTTGGCTAACCCATGGGCGGTTTGGATCGCGAGGGGTTCATACGATACAACTAGTTACGATTAAGTTACGTTAATTAGATGAAGTCCTAGGAAGGCCTTGTTTTGTGAGAGGGAATCAGTGCCTATGCCTCATAAAAGGGGAAAAAAAGCGGTGATTCGATGGACCAAGTGCAAATATCTTCCTTGATCTGACCATGTGACTTTCAGGTTCGGTCAGATCAGTTTGGTTAGCTAAGACTTTGACTCCTTAGATCAATTCTCCCATTAGATTAATTTTCCTGGCAGTACCGGGCTAGTCTCTTGTCTGGACATCAGTGGTGGGTGAGGCCCTAAGTGTGGATCCCTGCCATGCGCGAGATGCTGGCGATGCTTCCACTCACTAGCTCCCTCGAAGGGGACACCCAGGCGGAGGGGGCGGGGGTCTCAGAGCTAGTATCAAAGCCTTGTGAAAAGCAAATAAGGAAAAACAAATTCTTGTCAGAAAATATATATTAAAAGCTCAGAAAGAGCATTTATGTATTGTATTTTCATTCCTTAAGCTTCACTAATGAAGATTTTTAATCAAATAATTTGGTTTTATAGATGGAAGTTCTACGTTTATCTGGTATTCTCGATCTCACCCAGTCATAGGATATGACTGCCTTTGCCTTCGAGCATATCGTCTCCTCCGCTACAACTCGAACAAGCTGAGCCAGACAGGCAAGCCATTTTGAGGATTTATATTTCCCAAATCCAGCGGAGAGACGGCAGCACAAGTGGCACACAGGGCAATATGTCCACCCCTCTTACAACTAGCGCATGTTGCTAAGGGAGAATATATCATTGGCCATGGTTCTGTTGAGGTTCAAAGTGATTCATGGTGTTATTCTGTTTCACCCCATGCCTCGACATTTTAAAATTTCCTACCATATCTATAGACTTCTTAGATATTTTATCCCAAGTAGTAAGATAGTAGCTCCTTCGGCAGTGAGGGAACATTTGTATCAGTGCATATCTGTAGCCCAGTATCGCCGTCTTATGCATTTCCCCGTGAAGGTTTTGACTTTCTAGAGCCGAGATACTCTATGTACATATTGCAACCTTTATATAAATAAAGAAATGTTTTGTGAAAAATTTCCTAGTATATAAGTGATTGTTTATAATATGATGAATTGAAGAAGCAAGATCTATTACTCGAACATATGTCATAGATCTCAAATAAGATTATTTATCTTGTTTCAACAATTATTTTATGAACCTATTAAGGCTTAGGATCTCGTTGACAAAATCAAAATAAAAATTTAATATTGTATCATTTTTAGTAGAAACATGAGGCAAGTGAAACATGGCCGACAACGAGATCCACTACGACTGTGAGAATGGCCGGCTAGTGAACTACTTGCTCATCTCTCAAATTTGAATCAAGCAAAAACCTCATGACCAATTCTAAATCTTGACATAAAGAATAGACTACCTTTGAATTATTAGCGTAGTTTTCCCTTAACCGAAATGACCAAGAATTTGTTTGGAAATTCAGTCAAATGATGGGTAGATTACCCTAATAAGAGATGAATGATTCTCATTAAGAAAAATCCAGATTGTGGGAAAAAGGGTTTTGTGAATCAAACTTAAACCCAGAATTCTACTTGCATAGAATCTCTATTTTCTTTTAAAGGACTGCTCTACGCCAGAATGCTGGAGGAAGCATTTGGTACGTGTTTAACTGAGAAGAGACTCGTTGTTGCAACAGCTAGCGGGGAGTCACCCAGGGACATCGCTCGCATCAAATCTTGCCGAGGTCTTAACCAGCCTCGGTATGGCTAAAATGGTGCGCTTCCAATACCATGGGCGAGGACCGACGAAGCGGTCCCTGAGCAAAGTGCTAGGTCACCTAAGTAGGATCCTAAAGGGTTCTGACCAGGTGATGCACGAGCTCGGGGTTTTTAGGACACCTATGCGTACGTGGAGGAATAGTATGGATGAATTGGAAGGGAATTATTTTTGTGAACTGGATTTTGATATTGGATCTCGTTGGTTGACCAGTTGGTCTTCAACGGAGATTCTTGACGATAATTTTTATAAAACAATGGATTAGATATTTTGGAGGATTATGATCAGTAATACTATGGTTTCATTGAAAGATTGTTTTAAAGATAGCCAAATATGCTAAAATGGCAATTTCATATTGGGTGTGTAAGTGGTGTGTGTTGAGATTCAAGCTCGATGTCACTGTGAGCCAGCTATGCTATGTGCTGGCAGATTAGGTAGGAACATGTGTGAGACATAAATGACCACGTGTCCAGCTGGTCATAGTGTGTGGACATTAGCTAGGGTTAGTAGAGTGTGGACACAACTCATTGTGTGTTGTGTGGATTATGGATTAGTGCATTATGTTTTGTGTGAGAGTGGAGATGGCTTCCCTCTATGGTTAGGGTTTGCAATATACATTAGGGTTTGCTCCTGTGTGTGTGTCTCCTCCCCCTCTACCGTTCTTTCAACATGGTATCAGAGCCTTGTGCTGTTTATTAGGGTTTATGAGTGAGTGAAGAGAAGAGGGAGAAGAAGCTGTGAAAAGAATCTGTGAAGCTGGCCATTGGAGCTGTGAAGCTTGGAGCACACCAAATACTATCAGATCTGAGAGCTTGGCCTACCGGGTAAGGTCTTCTAAACATCCTTGAGCGGATTGCAGGTGATACAGGCAAAAACAAAGCAAAGAAAAATTCTGGTTTTTGAAGCTTTCCATTAAAGCTTGGGAACATTGATGTATGGTGGAAATACGTGTGATTCTGGCAAAAGACATATGTATTTGACAAAGAGGGATGTATTGGCAACCCATGTGTAAGCCTTGAACAAATTTGGAGCAATTTGATGCATTTCAAAGTGTGAAAAACTCTGGTTTTTGAGCTCACACAAAACAGAGAAAAGGAAGCCAAAAATTAATGAAATTGGAGCATGTATTTGGTAAAAATCAAAGCATTGATGGATTGCACATATGCCTAGGTGTGTTGGGCACTCAATACCATCATCAAATAGCACTTCAATCACTCCCAAAGGGCCCTACAGCAGGCGGCGCAGCCAGACAGTGAAAAAAGGGCAGAATTGTGTTCATCTTGGAGCGAGGAGGCCAATCAATCATTGGTTGCTTGACATATTTCAAGTTTGCTTTAGCAATTGGATGCTTTATACTTTGGAGAACAGGGCTATGTGATTTGTTTGGTCAATGATGCTTAATTGAGCTGGGAATGAGCTGATTAAAATAGGCTGTCCACTAGTTGCAGAGAAACAGAGCATTTTTAATTGAGCAATTAATCCTTGGTCTTTTACAATTGGACAAATTCCTCTTACATGGAGTTGATGGACACTAATGCTAAGCTAATGAATGCCTGGTTGCCCAATTTGGACAAATATTGAAGGAATTAGAGCAAATTTTCTACTGGTTTTTCTGGTTTTTCTGGTTTTTCCCAAAACAGAGAAAGGGGTTTTCAAAAATCGATATGTACACATGTCAGATGGTGTTGATACTCAACATTGAGGTTGATTAGGTGTCAATGCAAGTTTCCCATACTTGATTGCACCATTACATTGTGATTTGGAGCCTTGAAAGGCGTATCAATTCAGGGTATCCCGGACTACGTGCGTCAGTTCATCTTGAATGACTACAGGTTGATTTTCTACATCAAATTTGGAGTTTGTTGGCTACCTTGGAGTATCTGGAACATTCATTGGAGTGTGGTTGAGTTGAGGAAGTCTCATTTACAGATTTGAAGTGTGCGGAAGGTGTACGCATTGAGCAACATGTCGGATAATCCAGTTCAGATTGTTGGTGAAAAGCTGGATAGGAAGAACTTCTAGGCATGGAAGTACAGGATAAAGAGTTTCTTGAAAGGAAAAGGATTTTGGAATCTCATTACAGGTGCTGATCCAGAGCAGCCTGAGCTACCTCGACAACCTACACAGCAGCAGCTTATTGCTCATAAGCAATGGTCAGAGAGAGCATTCAAAGTGCTGCATTATTTGTCTATATGTATTTCTGATGCTATGCTCATACACATTCAGGATGCTGAGAATCCCAAAGATGCATGGGATACTTTGGTCAAGATGTTTGATACAAATACGAGTGCTCGCAAGTCTCAATTGCGACAGCAGATACACAATGTGAAAAGGAATAAAAGGAGCATGCATGATTATGTGCAAGAAATCAAGAAGTTTGCAGATGCATTGGCCACAATAAATGCCCCCATGCCTGATGATGATTTGGTGGATATTACCTTGCGTGGTCTTGGCAAGGAATATAAATCATTTGATACATCTATCTCAGTGAGGAGTACAGGTTTATCCGACTTCAATGAGTTGGTTTCACTCTTGTTGGTTGAGAAAATCAAGCTCAGTGATTCATTTCTGGATGCATCTACTAGCCATGATGATGGCAAAAATCAGGTTTTCTACTCGCAGAGAGGTTTTAGAGGTAGGGGGAGATTCGCATCACGTGGACGTGGTGGTAATGGTCGTGGATGGCAGGACAGGCCTCCACAACAGAATTTTTAGCCTTCATATGGTGCTCGAGGTGGTCGTGGATATGCACCTCAGCGAGGCAGAGGTACCCCCCGTGGTCGAGGATGTTGGCAAGGCCAACAAAATTCTATGCAAGATGTGGAATGCCATTATTGTGGCAAATATGGTCATATGGCGAGAGATTGTTTCTGCAAACAGAATGATTTGAGAGGGGGTAGAGCACAACGTGGTGGTCATTATGGTGGAAACTATGCACAACATGGTGGTAACTATGCATCAAGTAGCAATGATGGAATTGCAAATCATTTGTTTGCCATGAAGCATGTTGTGGGTTCTATGACAACAAATGCTGAGAATGATGATACATGGTATATGGACTCAGGAGCATCAAACCATATGACATGTCATGGTGAATGGTTTGAGCATATGAAGCCTATGGATGTAAAAGGCTATGTGGAAACAGGTGATGATACCCAGCATGTCATTACACATGTTGAAAGTGTACCATTGGTCATGCACAATGGTCAGACAAAGTCTATGTCAAATGTGCTGTATGTGCCTTCGATCACTAAAAGCTTGGCCTCAGTTGGTCAAATGGTGGAACAGGGATTAGAGGTTCGTTTCAACGAGCATGGATGCTTCGTTGAAGATTTCAAACATGGATGTAGAGTGATTGCTAAAGGCAAGAAAGAAGGAAGATTGTTTAAGTTGGATGCTGGTTCCTGAGCTAAAATCAGCCATGTTCTCAAAGAGTAGGAATGTGGTACAGGACATTGATATGTGGCACAAGAGGATTGGCCATGTCAATATACAGAGATTAAAGAACATGCAAACAAGAGGCATTGTCAATGGATTGCCTAGGTTCAAATATGATGGACATATGCATGTTTGTGAAGCCTGTCAGTTTGGGAAGCAGGCAAGGTTGAGGTTTCCTAGAGAAGGAAATATGAGTAACAGGCCACTTGAGATAGTACACAGTGATGTATGGGGTCCTGCACAAAACCCATCTATCAAAGGCAGTTTATACTATGTTACATTCATAGATGATTTTAGCAGGATGACATGGATATACTTTCTCAAAGAGAAGAGTGAAGTGTTGGAAAAGTTCATGGATTTCAAAGCTTTTGCAGAAAAGCAATATGGCTGTTGGATTAAATGTCTGAGGACAGATGGAGGTGGTGAATACACCTCAAAAGCTTTTGAGCATTTCTTGAGAAAGCATGGAATAAGAAGACAATTGACTTGCAGGTATACACCTCAGCAGAATGGTGTGGCTAAGAGAAAGAATAGAGTCATATGTGAAGTGGCAAGGGCAATGCTTAATGAAAAGAGCATGCCACATTACTATTGGGCAGAAGCATGTGCTACTGTAGTGTATATATTGAACAAAACACCTACAGCAGCCATTCATGGAAGCACGCCAGAGATGCGGCTCACAGGTTATAGGCCAGACATTGGACATCTTAAAGTTTTTGGATGCATAGCTTATGTACATGTGCCTGATGAAAGAAGAAGGAAGTTGGATCCTAAAGCAGAGAAATGTGTATTTGTGGGATATGCACAGGATCGAAAGGCATACAAATGTTATAACCCTCAAACTAGACAAGTGGTTATCTCACGAGATGTGGTGTTTGATGAGCTTGCTAGTTGGTACAAAGCAAAAGATAAGGGAGTCATTGAGTCACTTGAGGCTGATGTACCTGTGAACTTGCCACAAGCAAGTTCTAGTTCTACTACTATGTCTGGGCCAGCAGTAGCAGAAGCTGAGAGTAGCAGTGTACGTCTATGGTCAGGACGTTTGAGGCATGAGAGTGTGAGCACTGGGAGTAGTGCTATGGATAAAGGAAAGAAGAAAGTCGAAGGAATTGGAATCACAGGTTATGAGTCATCTAGTTCTGAGAGTTTGGATGAGGAGCTTGGCATACCTGTTTTACGCACACCTGGTGCTAGACAGGACAGATATGTGCCACCACATGCTAGAGTTACAGGTGTACAGAGTGACCCGCAGGCATTGCAGAGATCCCAGAGAGTCAGATATCCTGTTGACAGATTGACATATAGAGATTTTGCTATGCACTATGCATATATGACATCTATGGTGAAGCATGTGGAACCTACATGCTATACAGAGGCTATTGGAGAGCATGTATGGGAAAAAGCAATGGATGTTGAGATGGACGCATTGGTCCATAATGATACATGGGACTTGGTTGCATTACCAAAGGACAAGAATGTTATTGGATGTAAATGGGTTTACAAAGTGAAGTGCAAATCTGATGGTTCTATTGAGAGACATAAAGCAAGATTGGTAGCAAAGGGTTATGCACAGACCCAAGGTTTGGATTATGATGAGACGTTTAGTCCAGTGGCTAAGATGGGCACAGTGAGAGCAGTCATTGCTATGGCTGCAGCTAATGGCTGGGAAATGCATCAAATGGACGTCAAGAATGCATTTCTGAATGGAGATCTACAAGAGGAAGTGTACATGGCACAGCCAGAAGGGTATGTACACCCTAGATATCCCACTCACGTATGCAGGTTGAAAAAGGCATTGTATGGTCTAAAGCAAGCACCTCGTGCTTGGAGTGGTAAGATGAGCAGATACCTTATCTCACTTGATTTTCAGATTTCTACAGCAGATTCTTCACTCTATGTGAAGAAGAAAGAGCATGGGATTGTCTTACTAGTCATCTATGTGGATGACTTGATTATCACAGGTGAACATGGTGCAGATGTGATGCATGTCAAGAAAGCTTTGAGTGGGCAATTTGACATGAAAGATCTTGGTGAGTTGAGATACTTCCTTGGAATTGAAGTGGTGAAAGATCATGCAGGTACTTGGTTAGTACAGCGCCAATATGCATTTGATATGTTGGCAAAGTATGGCATGACAGGGTGTAAGCCTATGAGTACACCATTGGAGCAAAATGTGAGGTTGCGGGCTGATTATGGCGAGGAATTGGATGATCCTTCTATGTACAGGAAGATGGTTGGTAGTCTCATATATATGACTATCACACGCCCGGATTTGAGTTATGGAGTGGGGCTAGTCAGCCAGTTTATGCAGAGCCCCAGGAAACCACATTTGGATGCAGTGAGACGCATCATGAGATATGTGAAGACCACAGCATATTATGGTTTATTTTATGAGAGTGGTAAAAGCTTGGACATACATGGCTACACAGATGCTGATTGGGCAGGTAGCGCATATGACACTAGTGGATATGCTTTTACACTTGGAAGTGCTGTGGTGAGTTGGAGTAGCAAAAAGCAACCTACAGTTGCTTTATCCAGTACAGAGGCTGAGTACAGGGGTGCAGCGATTGCTACTTGTGAGGCTATATGGTTAAAGAGTCTCTTGACAGATTTATGTGAGCCTATTGAAGGCAAAGTTGTCATTCATTGTGACAACATAAGCAGTATACAGTTGGCAAAGAATCCAGTGTTTCATGCGAGGACCAAACACATAGAGGTCCATTATCACTTTGTCAGAGAAAAGGTGCTGGATGGTACAGTTGATCTTCAGTATGTGAAGACTGATGAGCAGGTGGCAGACATCTTTACGAAGCCACTTAGCAGGGAGAAGTTTGAGTACTTCCGGACTATGTTGGGAGTACATGGGATGAGCTTGAGGGGGAGTGTTGAGAGTCTTGATATCCCAAGCTCATCTACATCTTCATCGGCAGTACATCATGAGCTTGAGAGGGGCTGTTGATTTTCAAGCTCGATGTCAGTGTAAGCTAGCTATGCTATGTGCTGGCAGATTAGGTAGGAACATGTGTGAGACATAAATGACCGCGTGTCCAGCTGGTCATAGTGTGTGGACATTAGCTAGGGTTAGTAGAGTGTGGACACAACTCATTGTGTGTTGTGTGGATTATGGATTAGTGCATTATGTTTTGTGTGAGAGTGGACATGGCTTCCCTCTATGGTTAGGGTTTGCAATATACATTAGGGTTTGCTCCTGTGTGTGTGTCTCCTCCCCCTCTACCGTTCTTTCAACAGTGTGACTACTTGAATTTTTCTTGAAGCGCTAGCTAGGGGGCCTGGGAACTCTTTTCCTCAGTACCCGGGAAAAACATAACCAAATTTTTATAAGGAAATCCCATCACAATATAGTGGTTGGGAGGTTGGCTAACCCATGGGTGGTTTGGATCGAGGGATTCATACGATACAACTAGTTACGATTAAGTTACGTTAATTAGATGAAGTAGGAAGACCTTGTTTTGTGAGAGGGAATCAGTGCCTATGCCTTATAAAAGGGGAAAAAAAGCGGTGATTCGATGGACCACGTGCAAATATCTTCCTTGATCTAACCATGTGACTTTCAGGTTCGGTCAGATCAGTTTGGTTAGCTAAGACTTTGACTCCTTAGATCAATTCTCCCGTTAGATTAATTTTCCTAGCAGTACCGGGCTAGTCTCTTGTTTGGACATCAATGGTGGGCGAGGCCCCAAGTGTGGATCCCTGCCACCCGCGAGATGCTGGCGATGCTTCCGCTCACTAGCTCCCTCGAAGGGGACACCGAGACGGAAGGGGCGGGGGTCTCAGAGCTGGTATCAAAGCCTTGTGAAAAGCAAATAAGGAAAAACAAATTCTTATCAGAAAATATATATTAAAAGCTCAGAAAGAGCATTTATGTATTGTATTTTCATTCCTTAAGCTTCACTAATGAAGATTTTTAATCAAATAATTTGGTTTTATAGATGGAAGTTCCACGTTTATCTGGTATTCTCGATCTCACCCAATCATCACAAGATATGACTGCCTTTGCCTTCGAGCATATCGTCTCCTCCGCTACAACTCGAACAAGTTGAGCCAGACAGGCAAGCCATTTTGAGGATTTATATTTCCCAAATCCAGCGGAGAGACGGCAGCACAAGTGGCACGCAGGGCAATATGTCCACCCCTCTTACAACCAGCGCATGATGCTGAGGGAGAATATATCATTGGCCATGGTTCTGTTGAGGTTCAAAGTGATTCATGGTGTTATTCTGTTTCACCCCATGCCTCGACATTTTGAAATTTCCTACCATATCTATAGACTTCTTAGATATTTTATCCCAAGTAGTAAGATAGTAGCTCCTTTGGCAGTGAGGGAACATTTGTATCAGTGCATATCTGTAGCCCACTATCGCCGTCTTTTGCATTTCCCCGTGAAGGTTTTGACTTTCTAGAGCCGAGATACTCTATGTACATATTGCAACCTTTATATAAATAAAGAAATGTTTTGTGAAAATATTCCTAGTATATAAGTGATTGTTTATAATTTGATGAATTGAAGAAGCAAGATCTATTACTCGAACATATGTCATAGATCTCAAATAAGATCATTTATCTTGTTTCAGCAATTATTTTATGAACCTATTAAGTCTTAGGATCTCGTTGACAAAATCAAAATAAAAATTTAATATTGTATCATTTTTAGTAGAAACATAAGGCAAGTGAAACATGACCGACAACAAGATCCTCTACGACTGTGAGAATGGCGGCTAGTAAACTACTTGCTCATCTCTCGAATCTGAATCAAGCAAAAACCTCATGACCAATTCTAAATCTTGACATAAAGAATAGACTACCTTTGAATTCTTAGCGTAGTTTTCCCTTAACTGAAATCACCAAGAATATGTTTGGAAATTCAGTCAAATGATGGGTAGATTACCCTAATAAGAGATGAATGATTCTCATTAAGAAAAATCCAGATTGTGGGAAAAAGGGTTTTGTGAATCAAACTCAAACCCAGAATTCTACTTGCATAGAATCTCTATTTTCTTTTAAAGGACTGCTCTACGCCAGAATGCTGGAGGAAGTATTTGTTATGTGTTTAACTGAGAAGAGACTCGTTGTTGCAACAGCTGGCGGGGAGTCATCCAGGGACATCGCTCGCGTCAAATCTTGCCGAGGTCTTAACTAGCCTCGGTATGGCTAAAATGGTGCGCTTCCAATACCATGGGCGAGGACCGACGAAGCGGTCCCTGAGTGAAGTGCTAGGTCACCTAAGTAGGATCCTAAAGGGTTCTGACCAGGTGATGCACGAGCTCGGGGTTTTTAGGACACCTATGCGTACGTGGAGGAATAGTATGGATGAATTGGAAGGGAATTATTTTTGTGAACTGGATTTTGATATTGGATCTCGTTGGTTGACCAGTTGGTCTTCAACAGAGATTCTTGACGATAATTTTTATAAAACAATGGATTAGATATTTTGGAGGATTATGATCAGTAATACTATGGTTTCATTGAAAGATTGTTTTAAAGATAGCCAAATATGCTAAAATGGCAATTTCATATTGGGTGTGTAAGTGGTGTGATTACTTGAATTTTTCTTGAAGCGCCGGCTAGGGGGCCAGGGAACTCTTTTCCTCAGTACCCGGGAAAAACATAACCAAATTTTTATAAAGAAATCCCATCACAATACAGTGGTTGGGCGGTTGGCTAACCCATGGGCGGTTTGAATCGAGGGATTCATACGATACAACTAGTTACGATTAAGTTACGTTAATTAGATTAAGTCCTAGGAAGACCTTGTTTTGTGAGAGGGAATCAGTGCCTATGCCTCATAAAAGGGGGAAAAAGTGGTGATTCGATGGACCAAGTGCAAATATCTTCCTTGATCTGACCATGTGACTTTCAGGTTTGGTCGAATCAGTTTGGTTAGCTAAGACTTTGACTCCTTAGATCAATTCTCCCGTTAGATTAATTTTCCTGGTAGTACCGGGCCAGTCTCTTGTTCGGACATCAGTGGTGGGCGAGGCCCCAAGTGTGGATTCCTGCCACCCGCGAGATGCTGGCGATGCTTCCGCTCACTAGCTCCCTCGAAGGG
Organism: Cibotium barometz; assembly: GCF_041138505.1. NCBI lineage: Eukaryota > Viridiplantae > Streptophyta > Polypodiopsida > Cyatheales > Cibotiaceae > Cibotium > Cibotium barometz. Next base: position 40,529,610 of record NC_141082.1, read on the forward strand.
GACACCGAGGCGGAGGGGGCGGGGGTCTCAGAGCTGGTATCAAAGCCTTGTGAAAAGCAAATAAGGAAGAACAAATTCTTATCACAGAAAATATATAATAAAAACTCAAAAAGAGCATTTATGTATTGTATTTTCATTCCTTAAGCTTCACTAGTGAAGATTTTCAATCAAATAATTTGGTTTTATAGATGGAAGTTCCACGTTTATCTGGTATTCTCGATCTCACCCAGTCACAAGATATGACTGCCTTTGCCTTTTCGAGCATATCGTCTCTTCTGCTACAACTAGAACAAGCTGAGCCACACAGGTAAGCCATTTTGAGGATCTATATTTCCCAAATCTAGCGGAGAGACGGCACCACAAGTGGCACGCAGGGCAATATGTCCACCCCTCTTACAACCAGTGCATGATGCTGAGGGAGAATATATCATTGGCCATGGTTCTGTTGAGGTTCAAAGTTATTCATGGTGTTTTTCTATTTCACCCCATGCCTCGACATTTTAAAATTTCCTACCATATCTTTAGACTTCTTAGATATTTTATCCCAAGTAGTAAGATAGTAGCTCCTTTGGCAGTGAGCAAACATTTGTATCAGTGCATATCTGTAGCCCAGTATCGCCGTCTTATGCATTTCCCTGTGAAGGTTTTGACTTTCTAGAGCCGAGATACTCTATGTACATATTGCAACCTTTATATAAATAAAGAAATGTTTTGTGAAAAAATTTCCTAGTATATAAGTGATTGTTTATAATATGATAAATTGAAGAAGCAAGATCTATTACTCGAACATATGTCATAGATCTCAAATAAGATCATTTATCTTGTTTCAGCAATTATTTTATGAACCTATAAAGTCTTAGGATCTCGTTGGAAAAATCAAAATAAAAATTTAATATTGTATCATTTTTAGTAGAAACATGAGGAAAGTGAAACATGGCCGACAACGAGATCCTCTACAACTGTGAGAATGGCCGGCTAGTGAACTACTTGGTCATCTCTCGAATCTGAATCAAGCAAAAACCTCATGACCAATTCTAAATCTTGACATAAAGAATAGACTACCTCTGAATTATTAGCGTAGTTCTCCCTTAACCGAAATCACCAAGAATATGTTTGGAAATTCAGTCAAATGATGGGTAGATTACCCTAATAAGAGATGAATGATTCTCGTTAAGAAAAATCCACATTGTGGGAAAAAGGGTTTTGTGAATCAAACTTAAACCGAGAATTCTACTTGCATAGAATCTCTGTTTTCTTTTAATTTTTTTCTTTTAAAGTGCGCTTCCAATACCATGGGCGAGGACCGACGAAGCGGTCCCTGAGTGAAGTGCTAGGTCACCTAAGTAGGATCCTAAAGGGTTCTGACCAGGTGATGCACGAGCTCGGGGTTTTTAGGACACCTATGCGTACGTGGAGGAGTAGTATGGATGAATGGGAAGGGAATTATTTTTGTGAACTGGATTTTGATATTGGATCTCGTTGGTTGACCAGTTGGTCTTCAACGGAGATTCCTGACGATAATTTTTATAAAACAATGGATTAGATATTTTGGAGGATTATGATGAGTAATACTATGGTTTCATTGAAAGATTGTTTTAAAGATAGCCAAATATGCTAAAATGGATTAGATATTTTGGAGGATTATGATGAGTAATACTATGGTTTCATTGAAAGATTGTTTTAAAGATAGCCAAATATGCTAAAATGGCAATTTCATATTGGGTGTGTAAGTGGTGTGACTACTTGAATTTTTCTTGAAGCACCGGCTAGGGGGCCTGGGAACTCTTTTCCTCAATACCCGGGAAAAACATAACCAAATTTTTATAAGAAAATCCCATCACAATACAGTGGTTGGGCGGTTGGCTAACCCATGGGCGGTTTGGATTGAGGGATTCATACGATACAACTAGTTACGATTAAGTTACGTTAATTAGATGAAGTCCTAGGAAGACCTTGTTTTGTGAGAGGGAATCAGTGCCTATGCCTCATAAAAGGGGAGAAAAGCGGTGATTCAATGGACCAAGTGCAAATATCTTCCTTGATCTGACCATGTGACTTTCAGGTTCGGTCGGATCAGTTTGGTTAGCTAAGACTTTGACTCCTTAGATCAATTATCCCGTTAGATTAATTTTCCTGGCAGTACCGGGCTAGTCTCTTGTTCGGACATCAGTGGTGGTGGGCGAGGCCCCAAGTGTGGATCCCTGCCACCCGCGAGATGCTAGCGATGCTTTGTGCTCACTAGCTCCCTTGAAGGGGTCACCGAGGCGGAGGGGGCGGGGGTCTCAGAGCTGGTATCAAAGCCTTGTGAAAAGCAAATAAGGAAAAACAAATTCTTATCAAAAAATATATATTAAAAGCTCAGAAAGAGCATTTATGTATCGTATTTTCATTCCTTAAGCTTCACTAATTAATATTTTTAATCAAATAATTTGGTTTTATAGATGGAAGTTCCACGTTTATCTGGTATTCTCGATCTCACCCAGTCACAGGATATGACTGCCTTTGCTCAAATCCAGCGGAGAGATGGTAGCACAAGTGGCACGCAGGGCAATATGTCCACCCCTCTTACAACCAGCGCATGATGCTGAGGGAGAATATATCATTGGCCATGGTTCTGTTGAGGTTCAAAGTGATTCATGGTGTTATTCTGTTTCACCCCATGCCTCGACATTTTGAAATTTCCTACCATATCTATAGACTTCTTAGATATTTTATCCCAAGTAGTAAGATAGTAGCTCCTTTGGCAATGAGGGAACATTTGTATCAGGGCATATCTGTAGCCCAGTATCGCCGTCTTATGCATTTCCCCGTGAAGGTTTTGATTTTCTGGAGCCGAGATACTCTATGTGCATATTCCAACCTTTGTATAAATAAAGAAATAGTTTGTGGAAAATTTCCCAGTATATAAGTGATTGTTTATAATATGATGAATTGAAGAAGCAAGATCTATTACTCGAAAATATGTCATAGATTTTAAATAAGATCATTTATCTTGTTTCAGCAATTATTTTATGAACCTATTAAGTCTTAGGATCTCGTTGACAAAATCAAAATAAAAATTTAATATTGTATCATTTTAGTAGAAACATGAGACAAGTGAAACATGGCCGACAATGAGATCCTCTACGACTGTGAGAATGGCTGCTAGTAAACTACTTGCTCATCTCTCGAATCTGAATCAAGCAAAAACCTCATGACCAATTCTAAATCTTGACATAAAGAATAGACTACCTTTGAATTATTAGCGTAGTTTTTCCTTAACCAAAATCACCAAGAATATGTTTGGAAATTCAGTCAAATGATGGGTAGATTACCCTAATAAGAGATGAATGATTCTCATTAAGAAAACTCCAGATTGTGGGAAAAAGGGTTTTGTGAATCAAACTCAAACCAGGAATTCTACTTGCATAGAATCTCTGTTTTCTTTTAAAGGACTACTCTACGCCAAAATGCTGGAGGAAGCATTTGTTATGTGTTTAACTGAGAAGAGACTCGTTGTTGCAACAGCTGGCGGGGAGTCATCCAGGGACATCGCTCGCGTCAAATCTTACCGAGGTCTTAACTAGCCTCGGTATGGCTAAAATGGTGCACTTCCAATACCATGGGCGAGGACCGACGACGCGGTCCCTGAGTGAAGTGCTAGGTCACCTAAGTAGGATCCTAAAGGGTTTTGACCAGGTGATGCACGAGCTCGGGGGTTTTAGGACACCTATGCGTACGTGGAGGAATAGTATGGATGAATGGGAAGGGAATTAATTTTGTGAACTGGATTTTGATATTGGATCTCGTTGGTTGACCAGTTGGTCTTCAACGGAGATTCCTGACGATAATTTTTATAAAACAATGGATTAGATATTTTGGAGGATTTTGATCAGTATTACTATGGTTTCATTGAAAGATTGATTTAAATATAGCCAAATATGCTAAAATGGCAATTTCATATTGGGTGTGTAAGTGGTGTGACTACTTGAATTCTTCTTGAAGCGCCGGCTAGGGGGCCTGGGAACTCTTTTCCTCAGTACTCCGGAAAAACATAACCAAATTTTTATAAAGAAATCCCATCACAATACAGTGGTTGGGCAGTTGGCTAACCCATGGGTGGTTTGGATTGAGGGATTTATACGATACAACTAGTTACGATTAAGTTACGTTAATTAGATGAAGTCCTAGGAAGACCTTGTTTTGTGAGAGGGAATCAGTGCCTATGCCTCATAAAAGGGGAAAAAAAGCGGTGATTCAATGGACCAAGTGCAAATATCTTCCTTGATCTGACCATGTGACTTTCAGGTTCGGCCAAATCAGTTTGGTTAGCTAAGACTTTGACTCAGATCAATTCTCCTGTTAGATTAATTTTCCTGGCAGTACCGGGCTAGTCTCTTGTTTGGACATCAATGGTGGGCGAGGCCCCAAGTGTGAATCCCTGCCACCTGCGAGATGCTGGCGATGCTTCCGCTCACTAGCTCCCTCAAAGGGGACACCGAGGCGGAGGGGGCGGGGGTCTCAGAGCTGGTACAAAGCCTTGTGAAAAGCAAATAAGGAAAAACAAATTCTTATCAAAAAATATATATTAAAAGCTTAAAAAGAGCATTTATGTATTGTATTTTCATTCCTTAAGCTTCACTAATGAAGATTTTTAATCAAATAATTTGGTTTTATAGATGGAAGTTCCACGTTTATCTGGTATGCTCGATCTCACCCAGTCATAGGATATGACTGCCTTTGCCTTCGAGCATATCGTCTTCACCACTACAACTCGAACAAGCTAAGCCAGACAGGCAAGACATTTTAAGGATTTATATTTCCCAAATCCAGCGGAGAGACGGCAGCACAAGTGGCACGCAGGGCAATATGTCCACCCCTCTTACAACCAGCGCATGATGCTGAGGGAGAATATATCATTGGCCATGGTTCTGTTGAGGTTCAAAGTGATTCATGGTGTTATTCTGTTTCACCCCATGCCTTGACATTTTGAAATTTCCTACCTTATCTTTAGTCTTCTTAGATATTTTATCCCATGTAGTAAGATAGTAGCTCCTTTGGCAGTGAGAGAACATTTGTATCAGTGCATATCTGTAGCCCAGTCTTGTCGTCTTATGCATTTCCCCGTGAAGGTTTTGACTTTCTAGAGCCAAGATACTCTATGTACATAAAGAAATGTTTTGTGAAAAATTTCCTAGTATATAAGTGATTGTTTATAATATGATAAATTGAAGAAGCAAGATCTATTACTTGAACATATGTCGTAGATCTCAAATAAGATCATTTATCTTGTTTCAGCAATTATTTTATAAACCTATTAAGTCTTAGGATCTCGTTGACAAAATCAAAATAAAAATTTAATATTGTATCATTTTTAGTAGAAACATGGCCGACAACGAGATCCTCTACGACTGTGAGAATGGCGGATAGTAAACTATATGCTCATCTCTCAAATCTGAATCAAGCAAAAACCTCATGACCAATTCTAAATCTTGACATAAAGAATAGAATACCTTTGAATTATTAGCGTAGTTTTCCCTTAACCGAAATCACCAAGAATATGTTTGGAAATTCAGTCAAATGATGGGTAGATTACCCTAATAAGAGATGAATGATTCTCATTAACAAAAATCCAGTTTGTGGGAAAAAGGGTTCTATGAATCAAACTCAAACCCAGAAATCTACTTGCATAGAATCTCTATTTTCTTTTAAAGGACTGCTCTACGCCAGAATGCTGGAGGAAGCATTTGTTATGTGTTTAACTTAGAAGAGACTCGTTGTTGCAACAACTGGCGGGGAGTCATCCAGGGACATCGCTCGCGTCAAATCTTGCCGAGGTCTTAACTAGCCTCGGTATGGCTAAAATGGTGCGCTTCCAATACCATGGGCGAGGACCGACGAAGCGGTCCCTGAGTGAAGTGCTAGGTCACCTAAGTAGGATCCTAAAGGGTTCTGACCAGGTGATGCACGAGCTCGGGGTTTTTAGGACACCTATGCGTATGTGGAGGAATAGTATGGATGAATTGGAAGGAAATTATTATTGTGAACTGGATTTTGATATTGGATCTCGTTGGTTGACCAGTTGGTCTTCAACGGAGATTCCTGACGATAATTTTTATAAAACAATGGATTAGATATTTTGGAGGATTATGCTCAGTAATACTATGGTTTCATTGAAAGATTGTTTTAAAGATAGCCAAATATGCTAAAATGGCAATTTCATATTCGGTGTGTAAGTGGTGTGACTACTTGAATTTTTCTTGAAGCGCCGGCTAGGGGGCCTGGGAACTCTTTTCCTCAGTACCCAGGAAAAACATCATTAAATTTTTATAAAGAAATCCCATCACAATATAGTGGTTGGGCAGTTGGCTAACCCATGGGTGGTTTGGATCGAGGGATTCATACGATACAACTAGTTACGATTAAGTTACGTTAATTAGATTAAGTCCTAGGAAGACCTTGTTTTGTGTGAGAGGGAATCAGTGCCTATGCCTCATAAAAGGGGGAAAAAAGCGGTGATTCGATGGACCAAGTGCAAATATCTTCCTTGATCTGACCATGTGACTTTCAGGTTCGGTCGAATCAGTTTGGTTCGCTAACACTTTGACTCCTTAGATCAATTCTCCCGTTAGATTACTTTTCCTAACAGTACCGGGATAGTCTCTTGTTCGGACATCAGTGGTGGTGGGCGAGGCCCCAAGTGTGGATCCCTGCCACCCGCGAGATGGTAGCGATGCTTCCACTCACTAGCTCCCTCGAAGGGGACACCGAGGCGGAGGGGGCGGGGGTCTCAGCGCTGGTATCAAAGCCTTGTGAAAAGCAAATAAGGAAGAACAAATTCTTATCACAGAAAATATATATTAAAAACGCAAAAAGAGCATTTATGTATTGTATTTTCATTCCTTAAGCTTCACTAATGAAGATTTTTAATCAAATAATTTGGTTTTATAGATGGAAGTTCCACGTTTATCTGGTATTCTCGATCTCACCCAATCACAGGATATGACTGCCTTTGTCTTTTCGAGCATATCGTCTCTTCCGCTACAACTAGAACAAGCTGAGCCACACAGGTAAGCCATTTTGAGGATCTATATTTCCCAAATCTAGCGGAGAGACGGCAGCACAAGTGGCATGCAGGGCAATATGTCCACCCCTCTTACAACCAGCGCATGATGCTGAGGGAGAATATATCATTGGCCATGGTTCTGTTGAGGTTCAAAGTGATTCATGGTGTTATTCTATTTCACCCCATGCCTCGACATTTTAAAATTTCCTACCATATCTAGACTTCTTAGATATTTTATTCCAAGTAGTAAGATAGTAGCTCCTTTGGCAGTGAGGGAACATTTGTATCAGTGCATATCTGTAGCCCAGTATCACCGTCTTGTGCATTTCCCCGTGAACGTTTTGACTTTCTAGAGCCGAGATACTCTATGTACATATTGCAACCTTTATATAAATAAAGAAATGTTTTGTGAAAAATTTCCTAGTATATAAGTGATTGTTTATAATATGATGAATTGAAGAAGCAAGATCTATTACTCGAACATATGTCATAGATCTCAAATAAGATCATTTATCTTGTTTCAGCAATTATTTTATGAACCTATAACGTCTTAGGATCTTGTTGACAAAATCAAAATAAAAATTTAATATTGTATCATTTTTAGTAGAAACATGAGGCAAGTGAAACATGGCTGACAAAACGAGATCCTCTACGACTGTGAGACTGACCGGCTAGTAAACTACTTGCTCATCTCTCGAATCTGAATCAAGCAAAAACCTCATGACCAATTCTAAATCTTGACATAAAGAATAGACTACCTTTGAATTATTAGTGTAGTTTTTCCTTAACCGAAATCACCAATAATATGTTTGGAAATTCACTCAAATGATGGGTAGATTACCCTAATAAAGGATGAATGATTCTCATTAAGAAAAATCCAGATTGTGGGAAAAAGGGTTTTGTGAATCAAACTTAAACCGAGAATTCTACTTGCATAGAATCTCTGTTTTCTTTTAAATGTTTTCTTTTAAAGTGCGCTTCCAATACCATGGGCGAGGACCGATGAAGCAGTCCCTGAGTGAAGTGCTAGGTCACCTAAGTAGGATCCTAAAGGGTTCTCACCAGGTGATGCATGAGCTCGGGGTTTTTAGGATACCTATGCGCACGTGGAGGAATAGTATGGATGAATTGGAAGGGAATTATTTTTGTGAACTGGATTCTGATATTGGATCTCGTTGGTTGACCAGTTGGTCTTCAACAGAGATTCTTGACGATAATTTTTATAAAACAATGGATTAGATATTTTGGAGGATTATGATCAGTAATACTATGGTTTCATTGAAAGATCGTTTTAAAGATAGCCATATATGCTAAAATGGCAATTTCATATTGGGTGTGTAAGTGGTGTGACTACTTGAATTTTTCTTGAAGTGCCGGCTAGGGGGCCTGGGAACTCTTTTCCTCAGTACCTGGGAAAAACATAACCAAATTTTTATAAAGAAATCCCATCACAATACAGTGGTTGGGCGGTTGGCTAACCCATGGGCGGTTTGGATCCAGGGATTCATACGATACAACTAGTTACGATTAAGTTACGTTAATTAGATGAAGTCCTAGGAAGACCTTGTTTTGTGAGAGGGAATCAGTTCCTTTGCCTCATAAAAGGGGGAAAAAAGCGGTGATTCGATGGACCAAGTGCAAATATCTTCCTTGATCTGACCATGTGACTTTCAGGTTCGGTCGGATCAGTTTGGTTAGCTAAGACTTTGACTCCTTAGATCAATTCTCCTGTTAGATTAATTTTCCTGGCAGTACCGGGCTAGTCTCTTGTTCGGACATCAGTGGTGGTGGGCGATGCCCCAAGTGTGGATCCCTGCCACCCGCGAGATGCTAGCGATGCTTGCGCTCACTAGCTCCCTCAAAGGGGACACTGAGGCGGAGGGGGCGGGGGTCTCAGAGCTGGTATCAAAGCCTTGTGAAAAGCAAATAAGGAAAAACAAATTCTTATTAGAAAATATATATTAAAAGCTCAGAAAAGAGCATTTATGTATTGTATTTTCATTCCTTAAGCTTCACTAATGAAGATTTTTAATCAAATAATTTAGTTTTATAGATGGAAGTTCCACGTTTATTTGGTATTCTCGATCTCACCCAGTCATCACAGGATATGACTGCCTTTGCCTTCGAGCATATCGTCTCCTCCGCTACAACTCGAACAAGCTGAGCCAGACAGGCAAGCCATTTTTGAGGATTTATATTTCCCAAATCCAGCAGAGAGACGGCAGCACAAGTGGCACGCAGGGCAATATGTCCACCCCTCTTACAACCAGCGCATGATGCTGAGGGAGAATATATCATTGGCCATGGTTCTGTTGAGGTTCAAAGTGATTCATGGTGTTATTCTGTTTCACCCCATGCCTCGACATTTTGAAATTTCCTACCATATCAATAGACTTCTTAGATATTTTATCCCAAGTAGTAAGATAGTAGCTCCTTTGGCAATGAGGGAACATTTGTATCAAGGCATATCTGTAGCCCAGTATCGCCGTCTTATGCATTTCCCCGTGAATGTTTTGATTTTCTGGAGCCGAGATACTCTATGTGCATATTGCAACCTTTATATAAATAAAGAAATGTTTTGTGAAAAATTTCTCAGTATATAAGTGATTGTTTATAATATGATGAATTGAAGAAGCAAGATCTATTACTCGAAAATATGTCATAGATTTTAAATAAAATCATTTATCTTGTTTCAGCAATTATTTTATGAACCTATTAAGTCTTAGGATCTCGTTGACAAAATCAAAATCAAAATTTAATATTGTATCATTTTTAGTAGAAACATGAGGCAAGTGAAACATGGCCGACAACGAGATCCTCTCATAGATGAGGAAGAGGAAGAGTATGACCCCGATGTTCGCAAGGCCCTTCATAGAACTCAGCTAGGTTCCTTCATCAAGAGTGAAGGGGAGAACTTGGGTGAGGCTATGGAGAAGTGGGTCGAGGCCATGGAGGAATATTTTGATGTCACCGGATACAATAAGAGGAGCAAAAAGGCTCTCTCAAGACTGAAGATTGTGGAAACAGCTAGGGTGGTATGGAGGAATATTTTGATGTCACCGGATATAATGAGAGGAGAAAAAAGGCTCTTGCAAGACTGAAGATTGTGGAAATAGCCAGGGTGGTATGGAGAAACCATTGTCACACGAACTAGCTGGATAGGAGCAGCCAGCCCTGGAATGCTCTCAAAGCTTATCTAAGGAAGAGATTTTGTCCCTTAGAGACCAAGATGAATGAATTCTTAGAGTTAAACCACCAAGGGAGCAAATCTATTAAAGAATATCACCAGGCGTTTGCTCTTCTCCTCAAGTACTCTCACCACTGCTAGATGAAGAGAAACTCATGGCAAGGTTCATTCAGGGAATGAACAAACCTTTGGATACCCTGGTCAAGAATGCTAAGCCAGTTTCCATGGGTGAAGCTGTAAGGATGGCGAAGGACTTCGCCAAAGCCTTTATCGTTAAAGTCCTGCTAAAGCGCCAGCTCCCTCATCCTTCAAGAGATTCCAAACATGAGAAGTTCTTCCAACCTTCCGCCTCCAAAGAGACACCAAAACACCATATTAGTGAATTTGGGAATTTCCCAATTCCCATTTTTGAATACTTAAAAAAGGGGGACATGGATAACATGTTTGTAAGTTTCTCAAAACCCTATCATATGACCTATCGTTGGAAAGCGCTTGAAAAATGGAATCTAAAGAGCTATAAAGCGCTCATTTTGGATTAGTGGTGTTCAAGTTATGGTTAATCCAAACTTTTGACCACGTGTCCCAAACTTGTAGGAAATTCCCATATTCTCTAATATGGTGTTCCAAGGTCCCAATCAAAATCAGGAGACAGGAAGTTTCAGGAATGAAGGATGACCTTTTCCTCGAAGCTCTTTCCCAGGAACTCTATCTCTTTCAAGAATGCAGAGGAAAGAGCTTTGAAGTGAGAACACATGTTTCGGGATGCCAGGGGATTGGGCACCAGCTTAAGGATTGCCCATCTCCTTCTGTGGGCAAAGGAAGCGAGGGTCCCAAAGTTCAGAGATAGACTCCTTCGTATCAATCATTTCCCTCCCAGAATCGGGGAAATAAAGAGAGAGAGTTCCATTAGACTGCCAACAGAGAGTCAAGATGTCCAAACAGATGCTTGATGACATAGACCAGCAAATGCAATCAATCCGTAAAGATATTAAGGTAGGCTAGGATAGGCAAAAGCAGTATGCAGATAAAAAGAGATCAGAGAGAGTGTTTGAAGAATCAGATATGGTCTTCCTTCGAGTACTACCCAAAAGAAGTTCCTTATCTCTAGGGAAGTATAAGAAGCTCTCTCCCAGATACTGTGGATCGTATGCTATTATAAAGAAAGTAGGCGATCTAGCTTATAAACTTCTTCTGCCTCCCTCCTCTAGAAGACACCACTCGGAGAAAGAAGAAGAGTTGGTAAAAGATTACCCCCACTTTGCGAGATGAGGACATCTTGCGTTTTTCTAGTGGGAGAGGATGTAAGATTCCTCCTCAGCTTGAATAATGAATAAGCTTTCTACATCAATCCCCTGTAATCATTTCCTATTTTTGAATGCAAGAAAATATTATTTTTTTCCTTGTTTTTGCCTAGAGAGAGAAGAAAACTTCTAGAGAGAGAGGTAATTTAATATTGAGATATTTCTGGATATGAAAATTCTCCTAATGTCTAAAATATAATTTCCTGAAACAAAAAATCAAAATAAACTCTCTAATTTGCATTAGAAATTAATTAAAAATATGTAATAAAGACCTTAGCCTAAGGGTCCAGATTTTTTTAAAAAAATTAGATTATCGTCCAATTAAGGTTCCTATATAGACCAATAAGATTAATCCAAGTGTTGGGATGAGATAAATCCAAAGAATAAAAGAAAATACCCAAAAATGAGTAAATACTCACATAAGATGAAGAGTTGACTGAGTACAAGTTTTATTAGTTAAAAATTAAGAGATATTAGTAAAAAAATGAGATATTTAGAAGAAATGATACATTTTTGACACCTCAATAATAAGGAGAGAATGCCACATCAAGGAGGCACCTTTTCTTCATGATTACTTGAGTTTTTTAATCTAAAAAATGGGATATTTGTCTCTCTCCTCTCTCTTAGACCAAACTCCATCAAAAAGGGAGCCAAACTGGTCCAAATCTTATCCAATTTGAGTCAAACTGAAGCTGAAAATTTCTAGAAACCCAGTTGGACTTGGTTAGTGGCCTCCCTCACCTATAAATAGACCCTCATTCCTTTGTATTCTCATCTTTGAGATATACCATGCGCCAGTATTACATTAAAATAATCATATTTTCTATTATCCCTTAGTTTTCCTCTACTTTTAGGGAGCTTGGAGCTTCTCTCTCTCCTCAACAACTCTTGGAGTTCTCTTCTCCTCTTGCTAACCAATTGATTGGTTGGGGGCTTCACTCCTAAGGAAAGAATCAAGGCACTCTTAAAGGTAAAAATAATTTTTATGGTTTTTTAATTTTTTCTCAATGACTTTCTTCTTCTCAATCCCTTTCAAGCTTGAGAAGCTTTCTAAATGATTGTTTTAATTCAAATCAAGCTTTCCCTAAGAGTCTTAATGTTTAATTAAGAGAAAGTTAATCTTTATGCTTATTTGTAATGCTTTCTTTAACACTAGTTCTGTAATTGGACACTAAAGTGTCCTAAAGTGTCCTGAAGTTAGCATTTTTCTTGAATTTTTGTGGGCAATCTATTAAGAGTTTTGAAATGCTTAATATCCACAGATGTGCCTCAAGACCCAAAAAATCCTTGAGATTTTTTTAATTGCACTTTTCTTAGCTTTTACAAGGCATACTAAGTGGTACTTTGTGGAAATACTATCCTCTTTGCATTTTCCATAAGAATGTGTGTATTTGATGCTGTGTGGTGACATTGAGTACACTGTATTGCTCATTGGTTACATCTCATTATTATCGAAGTGGTAGCATGTGTTGCTCTAGTGGTGTGAGTGTGATGATCATTTTCATTGATTGATGCATTCATTCATTAAGCTCACACAATGTCTTTTAACATGGTATCAGAGCTCCTTTCTGTGGGAGTGTAATCCTTCATATGTTGGTAGGATACATCTTTGTGATTGTGGGTGTATGTGTGATCTACTCACAAAAAAATTCTCTAGTATCATCAAGTGGTATTCTTTGTGAGAAAATTATTATAGAATTTTTTGCATATGGGGTTGATTAATCACTACATTGGAGTGGAGAAGAAGGTGTCGAATCTGTCCCCACACATGTGTGTCCAAGTCTCTATGTGAGCACAGCATTTCTATGTGAATCTTGATTTGTGATCACACCCTAATCATTAACCTAACTATTCCTATCATCCTCCTAGTGAGTGGAACATTGAGAGATTAAGGGAGGGACCATCACTTAGTGGGACACACCCTTGTGGGTGTGAATAAGCATTAGAAGAAGGGAAGTTCTATGAAGAATTGAAGAAGACCCTAGAGACCTCTTCAAATTCATCATCAACATTAAATGGTATCCCCCATTGATGGTTCGAATAATCAACTTAGAAAGGTTTCAAATCTTTTTTTTTTTGTGAAAAATAGAGTGAAAAGAGGCACAAATTGGAGGCTTAAAATCACACCTAAGTGTTTGTTCATCAACAGTTGTATTGGGGCTTTAGTAGCCCACCTCAACGCATCAATCTTTGTGCACTAAGCTTGGAGAAAGCATACCACAACAGGTGGATACAATCAAAAGACTAGGTAGGAGCATAGAGCTCTTGTGTGCTGAGAATAGAAGTAAAGTTGGAGGCCTTCGATAGCCTCGCATTGCAACAAAGCTTACGCATTCTGAGGCTTGAGTAGTCTTGGTCGTGGTAAATCACCTCAGCATAAACATGGCCCACGATTGGTAGCCTCGAGCATATATTGTTGTAATTTTAGCAACAGGGTCAAACAAAGCTCTCTACAGAGAAACCCAGGTGTAATCACTCATCAAATCAGCCGTTATTTGGTGGTTAATCAAAACATTGACCATAGCATCCTCTGGCGTAGCTGTGGGCACAGCGTAATACAACTCAATTTCCTCCACAATTGAAGAATAACTTGCCCTCCACCGCCTGTTGGTTTTCCTCCATCTTTTTAGGAAAAGTGAAAGGTGAAATAATCCTTGTGGTTTACCTCATTTGATTTTTTTCCAAACCTTAGTGGTCATAAGGGTTATCCAAACCTTGATATCCTTGTGAGATTTAAAAGGCTCATTGCATTCTTGGTTACTTTATGGCACTCATGTTGTATAATGCTATAGCACTATATAGAGCACATCTCATCTTGCATTTCTTAGTGAAACAAAGGATTGAAGGGTTTAAGTGTGTGTGTTAGCCAAATGCCAAAGTATTTACACACTAAAACTAAATCCCAAATTGCATTAGCCAAAGGTTTCAAGACCACTTTCAAGATCAAGGCCAAGTCACATTATCTAGAGTGGTCACAGTTCATATGTACACATCTTCACTTATTTAGTGAAGGGATAATTAATTAAGCAATTTTTGGGTGAAAAGCCAAGCTCCATTGTAAATTCCTAAAGCTATAAAGCACTTCCCTATTTGTGTAACATTTTGTGTGTGTGTGTGTGTGTGTGTGTGTGTGTGTGTTAGGTTAAGTACCATGGCAACTATTTGTGTAACATTGTGTTTGTGTGTCAGGCTGAGTACTATGCCAACTATGGTGGTAAAGATGCTTGATAAAACACATAAATTTGATGGATCCAAGTACCATACTTGGTGCATCAAAATGTAGATGTGTCTCATTGAAAAAGACATGTGGGGAGTGGTTAATGGGACTAAAAAGAGACCCAATAGAGACCTAGATCTCATCACTAAGTGGACTAATTTAGACTCCAAATCATTATCTCTCATCATTTGTGGGCTAGGTGTGATAGCCAAATCCATCAAGTGAGCTAAGCAAAGACTTCCAATGAAGCATGACTTAGACTCAAGTTCATCTTTTGGCATACAAATGCATCGCTGGAAAAGGATGATAAGGCCAGTGTTTCTCCTCATGTGAATGACATACGATGTATGTTTGATCAACTCAGTGGTGCAGGTGTTACTATTGATGAAGAGGAGGCCATCTATATGTTGCTCTCAAGCATGCCTCCTTGTTATGAATACTGTGTCTCAGTAATAGCCAATCAAACAAATCATACTCTAACCTTAGTGACTTCTACCCTCGTTCTAGGGGAAACCCGCATGCAGGGTTCCAAAGCTTCAGCTTCTTCAAAACCAATTCCAGTGGAGCATGCCTATTCCGCTATTGTCAAGGGGTAAGAATACCAAGTCTCCTAGGACTTGCTACTATTGCAAAAAGAAGGGAAACATCACCAAATATTGCTTCAAATAAGGAAGAAGGATGAAGAGGAGAAAGAGAAGGAAAAGCCAAAGCAACCAGAGAAGGAGGATTAAAACGTCTCCAACTCATTATTCTACCACTTGTTATGTTTGACATTTTATAGCTCGTGGGGCACTTTTTATCTTAGTGATGTCTTAGTGATCATTATCTTAGTGGTAGATCTGATCCAAGCACACCCTGTGTGTGGTATGGAAGCTTGATTCAAGGGAGGGTGTTAAAAGATATGTGATCTAGCATCCATTATTAGTGTGATTTTCTTAGTGATACCTTAGAGTGTCTTGTTCTAACGCCAAAAGGCTCATTTACTTGAGTAACTGAGTGTAGGTCTAGTAGATACTTTCCTATAATTGAGGCATCACCTTTTAGGTGAGTCTGGTGAGAAATCTAAGGGAGGTGGAGAGACTTATGGCCCTAGGCACCTCCTTCCTCTGAGCCTAAATAAACAAGGGATACTACTCACACTAAGAGCGAACTAGAGAGCTAAGTTGTTAATCCAATTTTGGGATTAACAAGAGCTACCGCCATTATCTTACATCAAGGAGTCATAGTAGATACACCAAAGGGTCTACATTCAAGATATGAAGCAATAGTGTCCAAAGTTACAACTTGGACAACAAGGGCCCATAATGGTGTGACAGAGTATTTATGACGATTTCCGCTTTAAAAGCATGTGGTAGCAAGTTAGGATGAAGTTCTAAGTGATGTACTTCATGAATATATTATGAGAGTAGTCATTGTAATAGCATTAGGCCTCTTATGAGCCTAAAGTGCCCGGCCGGCCATAGTTTAAGTGTGTGAACACTTATGGCCATGTATATAAGTGAATTTCTCTCATGATACAATATACTCTCCCATTGTGCAATTGAGTCTTGCTCTTGCTAATCCTCTTGCTAATCTCTCTCCCTAATGCATGCTAGTGAGTGTGTGTGAGTGAAGTGAGGTGATAGGAGGGACGAGGACCCGTAGTGCAACGCGGCGGTGTGACAACGCTCATGGGAGACACGGTGGAATTGCTTCTCAAGGAGTTGTGGAGCTTGGAGACCTCAAGGGTTACGAGCTTGGCCATTAGAAAGATCCTCACGACAGTTGCAGTTCACCAGGTAATCTCTTTTTGGTGGATGTGTTTCAAGGAGGGTTAGGGTGAGCCTTAACATTTTTGGTGCCACTGTCAAGGACCTATCCCTTGGCTTTTTCCATCATTTTGCCTCTAATCTAAACATAACCCATTGCCAATTATGTTGATTAGTAGTTTCCCATGAAAAAGATGTGGATTTGATGGTAATTTGTGTGAGATTTGGTGTAGAATAGCTCTTTTTTGTTTTTGAAAAGAATGCTTTTTTCTTAATTTCTATTAGACATTTAAAAAAAAATAAAATTAGATTTCCACGTGAAGCAAATCAGGTTCACGCGTGAAGGTATGAAACAACAGTTCATGTGGGAAAAAAATAAATAAATTTAATTTCGACGTGAAGTCCGATTCATGCATGAAGGCGTGAAAAAATAGTTCACGTGGAAAAAAAAATAAAAAAATCAGAATTAAATTTTCATGTGAAGTCCAGTTCACGCACGCCGTAAAGGCGTGAAACAGCAGTTCACATGGAAAAAAAATTAAAATTTAATTTCCATGTGAAGGCATGAAGCAGCAGTTCACGCGAAAAAAAGAAAAAAAAAGTCAATTTAATTTCCAAGTGAAGTTTGGGGATTTCACGCGTGAAGGCGTGAAACATCAATTCATGCAGAAAAAGAAAAATAAAATAAAATTTAATTTCCACGTGAAGTCCGATTCATGCATGAAGGCCTAAAACAATAGTTCACAGTGAAAAAAATAAATAATCAAAATTTAATTTCCATGTGAAGTCTGCAGAGTTCACGCGTGAAGGTGTGAAACAGCAGTTCACATGAAAAAAAATCAAAATTTAGCTTCCACCACGTGAAGTCTGGTTCACGAGCCAGGATGACTGAAGACAAGAAACAGCAGTTCACGCGAAAAAAACAAATTTAAAAATTAAAATTTAATTTCCACGTGAAGTTCGATTCATGCGTGAAGGCGTGAAACAGCAATTCACGCGAAAAAAAATCAAAATTTAATTTCCATGTGAAGTCTGGTTCACGTAAAGGCATGAAACAACAGTTCACGTGAAAAATAAAAAAGCAAAATTTAATTTCTACGTGAAGTCCGGTTCATGCGTGAAGGCGTGAAACAGCAGTTCACACGCAGGAAAAAAAAATCGAAATTTGATTTCCATGTGAAGCTCGCGGAGTTCACGTGTGAAGGCATGAAACGAGTGTTCATACGAAAAAAAAAGAAGAAAAAATCAAAATTTAATTTCCACGTGAAGTCCGGTATTGTGATTGCTCATTAAGGAGCATTTAGGCACTCTGACATGGCAACAATAGAGCGATTGCCAGGGATCACACAAGGACTCAACCTAAGCTGACATCTTCGAGCCATTGAGATGTATGCCACCATATCACCTCCCAATGCCATTGGCCATGCCTATAACAAGCGTGTCATTGGGTTTTACACCCCCTGCCACTTCGATTCAACCAGGCTTTGATCCCTTGCCTAACATTCCTACAAATCCTATAAGTATAACCCTTTCTTGGATGCCTACACCTTGGACATACTTACTAGTCTAGGAAGGGAGGTGGCCCAAGGACTTAGTGAGTCTCTTCCAATAAGAGCACTCACATACGGCCTCAATGATTCATACATAAATACGGCACTACAAATTTTCAAAATTATGGACAAATATGACGGAACAGTGCTGCAAAACAGGGAAAAATTTCTCAATTTTTTTTTGTCCTAAGATAGTGATGGAGAATAGGTTTTAGGACCTCCTCTTCCATATGGGAAGTTCTTAGTATACACTTTTTTTGAAAAAATCTCTCAAGTCGTTCATGTGCGTATAGCGCCTAAGCTAATTAGGGCAAGCAGACACCCGTTTGATCTAACGAAGAGTACGCCAAGCCTCATGAGGCTATAACGGGCTATGAGAAAGTATTAAAAGAAAATTGTGATTGCTCATTAAGGATCATTTAGGTAGTCTGACATGGCCACAATAGAGGGATTGCCAGGAATCACACAAGGACTCAACCTAATGGCTGACATCTTTGAGCCATTAAGATCTATGCCACCAATTTACCTCCCAATGCCATTGGCCATGCCTATAACAAGCGTGTCATCCGGTTTTACACCCCCTACCACTTCTATTCAACCGGGCTTTGGTCACTTGCCTAACATTCTCGCAAATCCTATAAGTACCAACCCTTTCCTAGATGCCCACACCTTGGACATATTGACTAATCTAGGAAGGGAGGCGGCCCAAGGATGTAGTGAGTCTCTTCCAACAAGAGCACTCTCACAAGGTGGTAGACTGCACAGGTTTGATTACTTCCATGCCCATAGTCATCACTGACACCTTGCGACCAATGTGTGAACGATGTGGCATTGATTACATGTTCCAAGATTGCCCAAGACGAGTGGCTTCAATGCAACTTGTCTCACAAAATACATCTCTTAACATCTAAAGCATACAAAATGGGCAACTGGCCACAATACCCTTGAATGTGCTTACACGCTTACAAGCCAAGGCACGAAAAATAGTAAAAAAGAATGTAAATGACAATACCTCAACATGGGTAGAAGAACATGCTTTAAAACAGAAGAAGCAAAACCTTCTAAAACCAAGAAAAACAAAGGACAAAAAACTATCAAAACCAAGGTCGAGTTAAAAGACAAGGAAAAGGAGTCTTTGATGGACATAAACCCAAATCCATACATGATGCAGATGCATCCACCTCAAAGACTACAACACAAACCACAACGCAACATAGGATACAAAAACCGAAAAGAAAATTTGATCTTTTCGCATGGGTAAACATAATGAAAAACTGAAAAACCAAAGAAAGTCAAAGAATGAAACAAGTTCTAGTACATCACTAAGTGAGGATGAAACAAGTTCTTCCTCTTCGCTCAGTGCACTACATAGACCAATCAAAAACTAGAACCCACCCAACCCCTCGAAATGGATAATAATGATCACATGACATATGCGGAATGCAAAAAGCAAGCTCAGGAGAGCATGCTTAGCTTGGTTGAATATCTTACAGGGTCACCGGTTGTGATTGAGCCTCATAATGCCAAACCTAAAACAGTAACCAAGATACAAAGCCTAAAGGGGTACCGCTTTCCCTTTCAAGAGGAAGACATACTCTCTACAGAAGAGTATTTTGAAACAGATTGTAAGAACTATAGGCTTGAGAAAGAACGTAAGGAATTCGATAATTCCCTTACAAGATTAAAATAGTCTCTCAAAACCTCATTCGGAGGAATGCTCTTCTCTCATGATAAAGCCAGCATTATATCCACACTTGCACCTTTAATGGCTCAACTTGAGTTATACAAGGACATAACAAACTACATAAAACAGGATTGTTAGGATTCGCAAGTTTCTAAATAGCCCTCATTAAGAATTGTCAGAGGGCCAAGTGTGCCATTGTACCCATTGGGTACTTTTAAAAAAGCTGAGACCCAAACAGAGGATGAAAATGAATGGGACCTTTTATGAAACAGACACATGATCTGAAGTTGAAACAATAACCAAAACACCCATGGTTTTTTTGGAAGATTCTATCATGGTATGGTTGGATTTCCCTATAGGCAATGATGTTCAATGCAAACGCGCATTGATTAGCCCTCGAGCAAGTCATAACATCATGACTAGACACTTGGGTGTCATTGGGACTACTTGAACTCACCCCGACAAGCAATAGTCTTGGAAAAGGAACCAATGAACAAAACATTGAAGTTCCAGATTACTTTAGATACACTACTCAAAAAATCGATGGCGATATGGAGTTAACATTTCATGTCACTCTAGATTTCTTTGAGTATGATGTCATCCTTGGTGGACCTTGGATAAGTGAATCATTGTATTCACTAGATGAATCCATGCAAACAATCACCTTGAACACTCCTACATGCAATGTACAAGTGCTATTACGGGAGGAAAAAGCCTTGTAGGAGTTGGAACTTCCAACATATCTTACTAAAAAGACTCCTAGGATTTTGATTGGATTAGAAATTGCAAATAAAATCACCACAGCTCAAGCACAACTTTATCCAACACGAGAACACAATCTCATGACCTTTGAGCTATGGGATTTGTTAGGTCAACCAACACTCACGGCACATCCTAAAAGGATTACCTGTACATAAGACTTGAACATGCCATGTTTGGGGTACTTTGAACATACAATGTATATTGAAACTAACACTCTCACTTACAAGTTTTTTGTGGTTGAGTGTGTGTTGGAAGCAGATTTGATCTTGGGACATCAATGGACTGTTGCTACCCAAGTACCACTGTGCTTTGCTAGCAATAGAGTCATCGTGATGGTCAATGACAAAAAACTTACAATACCATACTGGCTAGGAAGAGGATCCAACTTTACTGGATATCTATGATGCTGAACATAAAAGGATACAAGCCTCTTTCACAAAAGCCCCTCTACACAATGAGCTACCATTTGTGTCAACAAACAACTTCAACAAAGCCTCTACTCCTTCAACCCCATCCTCACCTATGAAGTTCGATGCCAAAAACTCGCAATGAGCACCTATTCCTAAAGAAGTTCCCATAGCCCAAACCATCCATCTCTAACAGGAAAGGCCTCAAATCCTATGCATCTTCATCAACAAACCTCACCAAAAGGAGACAACCACATGCTCAAAGGCCTCATCATCGATAGCCACTCCACAAGAGACTCTAACCTCATTATCAAAACAATGCCAATGAGTCTCAAACCTACAGCCTCAGCGCCAACCCAAGTCACGTCCACACCAATCCAAAAGAAAAATCCACCAAGATTCCCACAATCACGATATCTTAATAGCATCAAAATATGGGTGGAAAAGAAGCTACTTGTAGCTCAAGGCTACTATGAAGGTGCCAACTAAACTTGGGTGCCTCGACAGTCAAAACCTTTTCCTCAACATAGTACGTGCAAGCCAAGGAAGAAGAAAAGTACTCATCCACATACATCCACATCCATACATCCATATCCATATCCACATCCAAACCACCAACTACTTCAACCCCAACAACTTCACCTAAAGTTTGATAAGAATCGAGGCCCAAGCAATAGCAAGCAAACAAAACCACTCTTGTGCATTCAACACCAACATAAGAGCTTGTTTGTTCAAGCAAATAATTCACAGTTTTCCCTACTGCCTCGACATCATTTCAGCAACAAATTCAAGATCAAATACGGAGACTTAAGATCACATCAAGAACAAAGAAACAATGCTCTTGTCACTCCTGTGAAAGTGATAAATGATCCATCCTAAGCATGTGCAAACACAGTTGTAAATTCACGGCCCATGTCAGTTCCTGCAGTTTCATGTTCACGTCTTAGTCCTTCACGTCTTGGACTTTCACGTCTTCATTTTTCACATCTACTCATTCACGTCATATGTTTCATGTCATGGTCCTTCACGTCTTGGACTTTCACGTCTGATAATTCACGTCTACTCATTCACGTCTTGGACATTCACGTCTGCTCATTCACGTCATATGTTTCATGTCATGGTATTTCATGTCTTGTGGTGTCTCACATCTGCTCATTCATGTCATAATGGTATTTCATGTCTTGTGGTGTCTCACATCTACTCATTCATGTCTTGTGGTGTCTCACATCTACTCATTCATGTCATAATGGCTCATGTCTGATCTTTCATGCCTCAGTGTTTCACATCATAATCCTACAATTTACATCCATACTCATGTATTAGAGAACATTTGCACCAAAGGCTCAACATCGACAAGTTCCAGGTACATCTTTAGATGGGGGGGCCATGGTGGGCGGAAGCCTGGTCAATGGTACAACCCATCGCCTGGAATTTTCCTTCAAATTACAAACCTCTCCCAATGATGCCACAATCTTCACAACTCAATGATTTTCAATCCCTAGTGAAGATCTCTATATTAGCCTCGCAATTCGATGTAATTCCTTCAATCCTCACCAACAAGTGGCACAGAGCAGTTGAATAAGAGTCTATATGACTCAAATTCTTGTACTTCATGAAAATATGCTTCTAAGAGTACTTAATTATGCATAAAAACATAAAAATCACATGGGCAAAAGAAGATAGTATCAATTCCTAATCAACAACATTTGACAAGAATCCTACCACACAAAGGGACATATCACAATTCAAATGATAAATGTTACTTCAATGAATCAAATGAGGAATTAAGAATCACCATCTCGTTCTCTGATGATTAAGTCTACGTTCCTCCGGATCCTTCTCTCTCTTCTCTCCCATTATTAACATCTCTTAGTGTCCCTACTAAAAACAAAAATCACATGTAACTTTGCTATTGATTGCCAAAAACAAAGTGGGGGAAAAAAAAGGGGCTCACACAAAAATAAAAATGCAATCATTCACAAAAACCTCCCACCCTGTTAGGAATTCCCAATACACAAATAACCTCTTCATTCATTAACTAGCTTTTCTTATTTCCTCCAGAGGAACAAAGACCATTGAATGCCATTCAACATCAAAGCCATCGACAAGCTTGTTCATTCTTCCCAAACAAAGGTTTCAACAGGATCACGCGAATGCGATTGTCATCTCAGGAAGGGGGGAATGTTAATCCAATTGTGGGATTAACAAGAGCTACCACCATTATCTTACATCAAGGAGTCATGATAAATACACCAAAGGGTCATACATTCAAGGTATGAAGCAATAGTGTCCAAAGTTACAACTAGGACAGGTGCCTGTAATGGTGTGACGGAGTATTTATGGTGATTCCCGCTTCAAGAGCATGTGGTAGCAAGTTAGGATGAAGTCCTAAGTGATGTACTTCATGGATATATTATGAGAGTAGTCATTGTAATAGCATTAGGCCTCTTATGAGCCTAAAGTGCCGGACCGGCCATAGTTTAAGTGAGTGTGAATACTTATGGCCATGTATATAAGTGAATTTCTCTCATGATACAACATACTCTCCCATTGTGCAATTGAGTCTTGCTCTTGCTAATCTCTCTCCCTAATGCATGCTAGTGAGAGTGTGTAAGTGAAGTGAGGTGAGAGGAGGGACGAGGACACGTAGTGCAATGCGGTGATGTGACAACGCTCACGGGAGACGCAGTGGAATTGCTTCTCAAGGAGTTGTGGAGCTTCGAGACCTCAAGGGTTATGAGCTCAGCCATTGGAAAGATCCTCCATGACAGTTGTGGTGGTTCACCAGGTAATCTCTTTTCGGATGTGTTTCAAGGAGGGTTAGGGTGAGCCTTAACATAAGGGGAGAGTGTAATGCCCATGCTTTTTTTACTTTTTTACTAAGTGGTCCTTTGGAAATACTCTCCTCTTTGCATTTTCCATTAGCATGTGTTTATGTGATGCTTTGTGGTGACCTTCAGTAGTACACTCTATTGCACATTAATTACATCTCATTGTTATCTAAGTGGTGGCATGTGTTTCTCTAGTTGTGTGACAAAAATAAGTTACAAGGCTATTTCTGCCCTTTCTTTACAAGCGCTCTTTTACAAAAAAAATTGGATAAAATATCTCAAAAATCTCACTTCTATGATAGTTTGAGATTTTCCTCTACCCGCAAATCAGCAAAATAATCCTTCTAAAAGATAATATTAGAAATCTTGAACCACCTTATTCTCCAATCATGCTTAATCACACTCACTCAAGTAAGCAAGCATGTATACTCAATACACTCCATCCACACACATAAGCATGCATCCTACAAGCAAGCAAGAAATTAAGAGATCCATAGAAAAAGAATATTGTGCACTTGAGAAATGATTGAATTCCCCCATTCACATTATTAGAAGTTGCATATATATAAATGATATTTGCATAGCCAAGAAATTAAGAGATCCATAGAAAAAGAATATTGTTCAGTTGAGAAATGATTGAATTCCCCCATTCACATTATTAGAAGTTGCATATATATAAATGATATTTGCATAGCCAAGTGTATGCCCATTATCTCTACCCATATATACAAGGCTTGTGGTGGCTGGGTTTTGATGCATCATTATCCCATGACTATACATAGGGTAAATTAATCCTTAGCTAGATGTGGGGATTTTAGATGTACAAAAAAGAGTTATCAACCTCGACCCATTGCTAAGATGGTTCCTTCAAAAGCCGTGGCATTTTGGCTTGGCTTTTGGCTTGTAGGTCTCTATTTGTGATAGAGTTGGATAGGGTTCTAGTTGTGATTGTTTTTGTGAGGCTCCAAGGTTATGGATAATGGAGCTTACTGGAAGTTCTTGTAATGGAGTGATAAATTTTTAGATTTGCAAGGAAACCTATCCTGGTTATCCTTCCACAAGAAGAATAGTCATGGTTCATTACTCGAAAAATGATGGTTACGGTCCTTGTCTCTTACTCAATGTTGCAGACATGTTTTCTAATCCATCCTCTTTCAAGGATGATTTCATAGTCACATGTTCGCATAGTTCCAGTAGTCACAACAAAGAAACTACCTTCCATGGGATAAGAGTTTTTGTGGAATTTAATGTTTATAACACTCATAGTCATTATACAGTCTTGAAATAGTATACACTAAGGCCTTTTTAGGATCAAGGATTGGTTTTCCTAATGAGATCCATGTCTTATAGGATATTAAGTTTCTTACTACTCCAATATATAATAGCGTAAGTTTGGCTAGATACTTTTCAAGAAAAGCTCACATCTTCTTCTTTATCTTTATTATATATGACAGCCATGTGGGGGATGGGCGCGGAGTGGGCTTATTTGAGTGGCCTTTTTTTGACAACCAATATCTCTCTATACCCATGTGTTTTGTCTCTTTTCCCTTCTCCGTCTCCCTACTCCCAGCCCATAGGCCACCTCCTCTTGCCCCTCCCCCCTCCAACCCACTCCACAACCAAGTCCTCTCTCTCATGCCCCCTCCACTCCTCTCGATCTCCCTCTCTCTCATGCCCTCTCTCTCTCTCTCTCTCTCTCTCTCTCTCTCTCTCGTTCCCCCTCCACTTCTCTCTCATTCTCTATCGTGTCCCCATCTCTCTCTCTCTCTCTCATGCCCTCTGTCTCTCCCTCTCTCTTCCTCTATCTCTGTCTCTCCCTCTCCCTTCCCTCGCTCTCTCTCTCTCTCCCCCCCTATTTTTGATATTCTTGCTCTCTCTTTCTGTATCTCTCTATCTCTCTCTCTCTCTCTCTCTCTCTCTCTCTCTCTCTCTCTCTCTCTCTCTCTCTCTCTCTCTATCTCTCTTTCTGTATCTCTCTATCTCTATCTCTCTTTCTGTATCTCTCTATCTCTATCTCTCTCATTATATATCTTCTCATGTCTCTCTCTCTCTCTCTCTCTCTCTCTCTCTCTATATATATATATATATATATATATATATATATATATATATATATATATCATTCTCTTTCCCTCTCACCTTATCTCAATCTCTAATCAAGCATTTTCTAACTTCTCCCAATCTCTTCTGGACCCCTCTCTACCATTCTCCCAATCTCTTCTGGACCCCTCTCTATCATTCTCTTTACCTTGCTATCATTCTCTCTATATCTCTCCCTCTCACCTTCTCTCACTCTCTAACCATGCTTTTCCTAACTTCTCCCCCATCTCTCTCAAATATAGATTTGTTTGCATGAAAATACTCAAAATATTAACTTTGCACGCAAATATAGTATTTGCACACAAACACTCAAAGTCTTAACTTTAAGGAGAGCAGAACTATTAAAGGAAAACAACATACAATACCATACTTTTTGAAATAACTTCATGTACACAAAATTAAAATTAAAATTACACATTTATTAGGAACAAAAAAACTCTATACAATGAGAGATCCCCAACCAACATGAGCAAGAATATTTACATCTCTAGATACCATGATTATTCTCTTTTATTCAATTCATGGCAACACTATATGGTCTATTTTTTCACTTCTAAATTAGGTGTCTTTTTCTTGTACTTTCTACCCAAGCTCCTCTCAAAGAAACGTATTCTTTGTTGTTGCAGCCATATGACACCAACTCCCTATTCTAGTAGTCAATTTAATATTCCATTGATATACATTGTGAGGTGAATCCAAATCCCCTCATAAACATGATGTATAGATAGATATAAGGTATGTAAGATGGTGTATCATAGGCCCATGATGGAAAAGGATGGTGCATGGACAAATGGATAACAACGCGTGTGAAAAATGAAAATAGAAAATGCACGGTAACCCAAAGAAACGGGTTGCAAATGTTCTCAAAGAAACGAAGGTGGCGACGTCTTGAAGAATGAGAATTGAGAAGTTTTTGGGACTCTCCATGCAGGGTGTGGCTGGAGTTCACACCAGAGAGAAGAGAGCCAAGACTACAGTTGAGAGTGGTCTCCTGCACGTTTGTCAGTTGTTGAAGGTTGTAGGCTAGAGACCTGTTGTGTTTCCAATTTTTAGT
Source organism: Cibotium barometz (assembly GCF_041138505.1). Lineage (NCBI taxonomy): Eukaryota > Viridiplantae > Streptophyta > Polypodiopsida > Cyatheales > Cibotiaceae > Cibotium > Cibotium barometz. The sequence continues at coordinate 40,556,496 of NC_141082.1, forward strand.
GAATAACAATGCAGCGTGAGATATTGGAGGGATCAAAGCGAAGGGAGAGCACCTCCGTTGGAAGACTTTATCCTGTTTGATTCATCATCGACTATTTCTTTCTTCTATCAGCTGGGTTTTGATTTTGTTTGAGAGAGGCCGTCATGAGCGATTAAGGATATAGAGCTTGAAGTTGTCAATGAGGTCCACCTCAGAGGTATCCCCAAGTTTCTTTTGTGTTTTCATATTATGTTGATGCCGAGGTCTCAAGGCTATTGAGACCCTTGTGATTTCTATCTATCTGAAGCAATTTGGGTGTTTGTTTTGTGTCCACTGAGTCAGCTATGAATGGATATATAGTCTTCTAATTTGATGTTTTGTTGTGTTGAATGAGTTTTTTTGGTTGAGATCATGGATGGAGGACTTATTTGTGTATTAGTTTGATGACTGAGGAGTAAAACAACGGAAGCATAGAAGAAAGCAGCAGTAGAGAAGGTAGCAATAGTAGACCAGGAAGTAGCAGTAGAAAAGGTAGTAGAAGTGGCAAGGGTAGTAGTAGAAACACCAACTCCTAGACACACCACTTAAATAATTGGAGAAGGGTCTGAACATTTTGGTGAAAACCATGCAATGCCTCATCAATTATTTTTCCTAAGGAACGTAGCTTGGATCTAGTGCAATCAACCTATTTATACATCGTACAATGGGCCTCGCTAGTAGGAAGCTCCATGGAAAATATCAAAGGAGCAAAACCAAGCAGTATAGGTTCAGTTCCAGAACACATAAGCCAAATTGGTAGAAGTTCCAGCCATCTAGGAATTGTTTGGTAGCACTAGAAACTCTGTATATTGTCATGAGCTAATCTTTAGAGACTATACAACATTATTTATAACAGGTACAACCTAACGTTTTACAAGGGGAGCTTCTAGAAGTACAAAAGAAATATGCTGATGCAAAGCGCCGAGCCAATAGATTTTATCAGCAACATCTCTAGATACCATGATTATTCTCTTTTATTCAATTCATGGCAACACTATATGGTCTATTTTTTCAATTCTAAACTAGGTGTCTTTTTCTTGTACTTTCTACCCAAGCTCCTCTCAAAGAAAGGTATTCTTTGTTGTTGCTTATGTAGCCATATGCATGCCAAGTCCCTATTTTAGTAGTCAATTGAATATTCCATTGATATACGTTGTGAGGTGAATCCAAATCCCCTCATAAACATGATGTATAGATAGATATAAGGTATGTAAGATGGTGTATCATAGGCCCATGATGGAAAAGGATGGTGCATGGATAAATGGATAACAACGCGTGTGAAAAATGAAAATAGAAAACACATGGCGAGACCGAAAGAAACGGGTTGCATATGTTCTCGAAGAAACGAGGGCGGCGATGTCTTGAAGAATGAGAATTGAGAAGTTTTTTGGGACTCTCCATGCAGGGTGTGGCTGGAGTTCACACCAAAGAGAGGAGAGCCAAGACTATAGTTGAGAGTGGTCTCCTGCACGTTTGTTAGTTGTTGAAGGTTGTTGGCTACAGACCTGTTGTATTTCCAATTCTTAGTGAAGAACAACGCAGCATGAGATACTGGAGAGATCAAAGCGAAGGGAGAGTGCCCCCGTTAGAGACTTTATCCTGTTTGATTCATCATCGACTATTTCTTTCTTCTATCAGTTGGGTTCCGATTTTGTTTGAGAGAGGCTTGTCATGAGTGATTAAGGATACAGAGCTTGAAGTTGTCACCGAGGTCCACCTCAGAGGTATCCCCAAGTTTCTTTTGTGTTTTCATATTATGTTGATGCCGAGGTCTCAAGGCTATTGACAAGGCAGCCGAAGTGGCAAGGGTAGTAGTAGAAACACCAACTCCTAGACACACCACTAAAATAATTGAAGGGTCTGAACATTTTGGTGAAACCCACACAATACCTTATCAATTATTTTTCCTAAGGAACGTAGCTTGGATCTAGTGCAATCAACCTGTTTATACATCGTACAATGGGCCTCGCTAGTAGGAAGCTCCATGGAAAATATCAAAGGAGCAAAACCAAGCAGTATAGGTTCAGTTCCAGAACACACAAGCCAAATTGGCAGAAGTTCCAGCCATCTAGGAATTGTTTGGTAGCTTTAGAAACTCTGTATATTATCATGAGCCAATCTTTAGAGACTGTACAACAGTATTTACAACAGGTATAACCTAACGTTTTACAAGGGGAGCTTCTAGAAGTACAAAAGAAATATGCTGATGCAAAGCTCCCAGCCAATAGATTTTATCAGCAACATCTCTAGATACCATGATTATTCTCTTTTATTCAATTCATGGCAACACTATATGGTCTATTTTTTCACTTCTAAACTAGGTGTCTTTTTCTTGTACTTTCTACCCAAGCTCCTCTCAAAGAAAGGTATTCTTTGTTGTTGCTTATGTAGCCATATGCACACCAACTTCCTATTTTGGTAGTCAATTTAATATTCCATTGATATACGTTGTGAGGTGAATCCAAATCCCCTCATAAACATGATGTATAGATAGATATAAGGTATGTAAGATGGTGTATCGTAGGCCCATGATGGAAAAGGATGGTGCATGGACAAATGGATAACAACGCGTGTGAAAAATGAAAATAGAAAACGCACGGCCACCCAAAGAAATGGGCTGCATATGTTCTCAAAGAATTGAAGGTGGCGACGTCTTGGAGAATGAGAATTGAGAAGTTTTTTTGGGACTCTCCATGCAGGGTGTGGCTGGAGTTCACACCAGAGAGAGGAGAGCCAGGACTACAGTTGAGAGTGGTCTCTTGCACATTTGTTAGTTGTTGGAGGTTGTAGGCTAGAGACCTGTTGTGAAGAACAATGCAGCGTGAGATATTGGAGGGATCAAAGCGAAGGGATAGCGCCCCCGTTATTTAGAGACTTTATCCTGTTTGATTCATCATCGACTATTTCTTTCTTCTATCAGCTGAGTTTTGATTTTGTTTGAGAGACGCCTGTCATGAGCGATTAAGGATAGAGAGCTTGAAGTTGTCACCGAGGTATCCCCAAGTTTCTTTTGCGTTTTCATATTATGTTGATGCCGAGGTCTCAAGGCTATTGAGACCCTTGTGTTTTCTATCTATCTGAAGCAATTTGGGTGTTTGTTTTTTATCCACCGAGTCAGCTATGAATGGATATATAGTCTTCTAATTTGATGTTTTGTTGTGTTGAATGAGTTTTTCTGGTTGAGATCATGGATGGAGGACTTATTTGTGTAATAGTCTGAGGAGTTCCTATTGAGTCAGTGTGATGACTCAGTCGGTGTCAGTTAAGAAGCTTCATAGTGCCATCTGAGGGTTATGTTATGATCCGCTGAGTGTATAGAGAGCTAGATCTTGTATGTCTAGGCTTGAGTATGTAGAGAGCTAGATCTGATGTGTCAGAGTTCAGCCACCCCAGCAGAGAGCAGCCAAATTGTTTGGTGGTCTGAAGGGTTTCCAAGGTTTTTTATGTCTCAACTGTAATCTGCAAAGAGTCCATTGTCATGGATCCTGGTTTGGTATAAGTGTTTTGATGGTTTATAAGTGTCTACATACACAAGAGGGTGGAAGTGTGTTCCAGTTGAGTCAGCAATTAGCTATCTGAGCTGAGTCAGAATCAACATAGTCAGCAATCAGAAGAGGAGTCAATTGTATGTTAGTTGCTATCAGCATAGTGTGTACAGTGTGATATCTTGTTGATATTTGAGTAGCCTAAGGGTTGGAGAGACTTAGAGGACATGTGGAAGAGAATTCTGATTCAAGAGAGGTAGCTGAGTTAGCTGGGGATGTGTTAGTCAGATGCATCAAGTTGCGTCGAATTCAGGTAAGACAGAGTCTGCAGAGGGTCAGGAGGGGATCCAGGAAGGTCCTGGGTTGTGAATAGAAGTTTGCAAAAGTTAGAGGATCATAGAGAAACTTAGAGGAGGAAATGTTTTGAGCTGGAGTCAGCATCACCATTCTGAATTCGCTTTTTAGAGCCAACTGTGTTAACAAGACATCAAGAAGATGTCTAGTGAGGTGTTGAGGTTCAGTGTTTGGTGTTAGTTGATCTTAGAGGACCTTTTTGAAACTGAGAGGATAGTTTGAGGAGTCATGAGGACAGATTGCTGACTAGAGTTAGCTGCAGGCTTCGAGATTAGTTTATAGTAAGGTTTTGGTCAACTGAGTGTTAGCTATGATCAACTAGATGTCAATGGTGGTCAACTGAGGCATTTTGGTGGTTGATCAAAGGTTTGGAAGGTGAGTGCTGACCTGGGAGGACATCTAGAGGAATGAGCAGGGTTTGTTGGGAGGGTTTTGAAGGGTGAATAGGTGTCCAAAGGAGTCAGCTAAAGGGCTAAGGATAGCAGCCAAGTTGTTTGGTTCCTTGGGTCCGGGATCTCGTTGTCTCCTAGTTTTGATCCCATTGTGTTTTTTTCTTTTGTGTTTGCTGGTGGTGTATAGAGGCTATCACCTAGCTACCGCACATTGTTTTGGTGCCCCCGCTGAGGATCATAAGGCTTTTGTTAAGGGACTTGGTCAATAGTTTGGTGTCCACCTGTTGATCAACTTAAGACCAATAGATGTATGTGGATATGAAGTGTTTGAAGGTGATAATGGAGATGATGTCTCTCTGTTCATGTGACAGGAGTTGAATTGGCAACTTTGAGAAGCAACATAGATGATGATGCCTTCAAGCTGAAGCTGGTGAGTTTGTTGTTGGAGGATACAACCATGGATTGTCATGAGTATGAAGCTAAAGATGCTGACCGCGGGAGTTGGGATAGGTTGATAGAAGACCTAATGAGAAAGTATGTGAAAGCTAAAACCCCAGGGGACTTGTGGCCAGGAAGCTGGCTAGGCTAAGTCAGCAAGAGGATGAAGAAGTGTCAGACTTTGCTGACAAGTTTGAAGCTGCTTGGAGGAGGATGTTGAAGACTTTGGGAGAAAATCAGTGTCCTCCTAGCTCTTTGAAGAGGGATAACTTTGTTCAAGGGATGTATGAGAGAATCAAGGAGAAGGTGGAAGTGAAAGACCCACCCACTTTTTCTAAAGCCATGAAGATGGCTCTATATTAGGAGATGAAGATAAAGCAAAAGGTTGGATTGTGTATGCTGCCCACTAGGTCAAATAGAGCTGATACATCTGATTTTCTGAATGTATGTCATGCTAGGGGCAATATGCTTGCTGTAGATCATTGTGTTAGTGATGCGTTAGAGGATGTGAAAGGTTTGGATCAGAATGTTTGTAAAGTATAGAAAGTGGAGATTGTGTGGCTGTGGACCTGAAGATGCAGATAGTTGATACTGGCACAAAGAGATGAACAGTTTCTCAGAAGATGATTTTTCTATGGTGGGGAAAATGGTCCCTAGAGAGCTAGAGATGTCACAGGTACCTGAGATAAGGATTGCTTCATCATAGGATGCCAATATGGTGTTTTCAAGTTTGCTTTACGATAGAGAGTGTACGAACGAGGGCCTGTTAGGGGGGTTACCTTTCTTTAAAGATACAGGTGTCGATGATGCTCACATGGTTGAACAAATATATGTGCATGAATATATAGATAGTGGTGTGGATGATGATGCCTTGGTGGATGACATCTTGGAGAGGATCTTTGGTTTGTTTGAAGAACCCACAGATCTAAGTGATGGTGAGATGGCTATAGCCCATGTGGATACCAAAGTGTTTTTAAGTGATGAGGAGTTGTTAGATGTTGTGAACAAGCTGTGGGGAAGAGGAAGATGAGGATGTCATCCATCCAAGGAATGTTGCAGTATGAAGTCCATGTAGATATTGAAGTGTGTGTTGGGGATGATAAGATTTTAGATGTTGTGTGTAGGATGTGGAGTGAAGAAGTTGAGATGCTGACTCGGACATGCACCAGGATGCTGATTTGGGTTGTTGGAGAAACAGTATAAAGAATGTCACCGGGATGTTTTTTTATAAAGGTGAGGTTTTTTTGGAGGATAGTAATGTGTGTGAAATCATAATGGAGGTATAAAAGATGGCAAAGTGTGTGAAATCATATTGGAGGTATAAAATATGGCAAAGTGTTCTGAGTTATATGGAGAACTCGAGGTTGACATGGATGGAGAGGTAGGGAGGAGAGTGGACAATAAGTGTGCTTGGATGATGCAACCAGTTGGTGGGAGGGGAGTGGACAATAAGTGTGCTTGGATGATGCAACCAGTTGATGGGAGGAGGGCCTTTAAGTGATCCGAAGACAGTGTGCAGGTTTTTGATCCAAGAGGGGAATGAAATGCTGGATCATGTTTTTGTTGAATATGTAAATAGAGTTGTACAAAGGTTTGTGGAAAAGAGGGGCTTGGGGTGCAAAGTAGACAGTGAAAACATGAAGGGGTTAGGCTATATGTGAGGTAAATCCAAATCCCCTCTTTTCCACAAAGATTTGTGGAAAAGAGGGGCTTGGGGTGCAAAGTAGACAGTGAAAACATGAAGGGGTTAGGCTATATGTGAGGTAAATCCAAATCCCCTCCTAAAAATGATGTATAGATAGATATAAGGTATGTAAGATGGTGTATGGTAGACCCATGATGGCAAAGAACAATGTACTGACAAACGGATAATAGCGCATGCATTAAATGAAAATAGAAAATGCATGGTGACCCAAAGAAATGGGCTGTGCATGTTCTTGAAGAAAGGAAGGCGGAAATGGCTTGCAGAACAAGAATTGAGAAGTTTTTAGGGACTTTCCATGTAGGGTGTGGGTGGAGTTACAACTAGAGAGAGGAGAGCTAGGACTGCAGTTGAGTGGTCTCCTGCACATCTATCAGTTGTTGAAGGTTGCAGGCTAGAGACCTCCTGTGCTTCTAGTTTTCAGCAAAGAACCGTGTAGTGTGAGAGATTGGAGGGATTAGAGAAGAGGGAAAGTTTCCCCATTAGAAACTTGATCCTATTTAATCTTGGGGGGGCCACTAAAGAATATGTAAGCTAGCACGTGTGTTCAACAAAAGGGGTTTTTTCTCAGATAGACTTACAGAAATATTTACATGTATAAGGGGTTTTGTTAATTGAAAAAGTGAATTTCCATACATAAGGGTTAGTTTTATCACCAAAATCCATACATAAGGGGTATATTTAATATACAAAAATTTATTAATAAGCGTATTTTTAAATACCCCTTGAACGCATGTGCTATAGGTAGTGGTTACATAATCGACCCCCCCAAGTATTTGATTCATCATCAACTATTGCTTTCTTCTATCAGCCAGCTAAGTGCTGATTTTGTGTGAGAGAGGCATGTCATGCATGACAGAGGATACAGAGCTTGAAGTTTTCACCTAGGTCCACCTAAGAGGGATCTCGGAGGTTCTTTTGTGTTTTCATTTTATGGTGCCCAGGTCTTAGGGTTGTTGAGACCCTTGTGTTTTCTATATATATGAAGCAGTTTGGGTGTTTGGTTTGTGTCGACTGAGTCAGTTGTGAACAGATATATAATCTCTCAATTTGATGTTTTGTTGTGTTGAATGAGTTGTTTTGGTTGAGATCTTGTGTATGGAGAACCTATGTGTATTAGTCTTATGATGGAGGAGTTCCTGTTGAGCCAATGCCAACTTAGTCAATGTGATTTGAGAAGGTTTATAGTGCTAGGCTAAAGGTTATGTTATGATCCGTTGAGTGTGTAGAGAGCTAGATCTAATGTGTACGGTCTTGAGGGAAACATTCTTAAGGTTGTGGTGATTGTCAAAGTTCAGCAGCGAGATTTTTTGGTGCTTTGAAGGGTTTCTAGGGTCTGTTGTGTATCAGCTAAAATCTACAGAGAGTTTATTGTGATGGATCCTATTTTGGTGCAAGTGTTTTGATGGTTTAGAAGTGTCTGCGTGGACACATGAGGGTGGAAGTGTGTTCCAATTGAGTTAGCAGTTAGCTGTGAGGAGCTGATTCGGAATCAACATAGTCAGCAGTCAGAAGAGGAGTTAGTTGTATGTCAATTGCTATCAACACAGTGTTTATAGTGTGATATCTTGTTGATCTTTGACTGACCTAAGGGTTGGAGAGTCTCAGAGGACACATGGGAGAGTATTCTGATTTAGGAGAGATAGCTTAGTCATCCGGAGCTACATCAATCAGATGCATCAGTTTGGGTTGAATTCAGGCAGGAGAGAGTCAGTAGGTGATCTCTAAGGATAAGGAGGGGATCCTAGAAGGTTGTGGGGTTGGGAATAGAAGTTTGCAAAAGTTGGAGGATCGTAGAGAAGCCTAGAGGATGCCAAATTTTGAGATGGAGTCAGCATCACCATTCTGAATGCGCTTTTGGAGCCAACTATGTCACAAGGACATCAAGAAGGTATCCAGTAACGTGCTGAGGTTCAGTGTTTAGTGTTAGCTGATCTTAGAGGACTTTTTTGAATTTGAGAGGAAATTTTGAGGAGTCAAGAGGAAAAATTGCTCATTGGAGTTAGGTGCAGCCTTTTGGATCACTTTGCAGTCAGTTTTTAGTCAGCAAAGTGTCAGCTGGGGGTTATTATGGTGGGTTGGATGTCACTGGTGGTCAACTGAGGCATTTTGGTGGTTGATCAGAGGTTTTGGAGGTCAGTGCTGACTTGGAAGGACATCTGGAGAAGTCAACAAGGTTGGTTTGGGAGGGTTTTGAAGGGTGAATAGCTGTCCAAAGAAGTTAGCTAGAGGGATGAGGATAGCAACCAGGTTGTTTGGTGCCCTTGGTGGCGGGATCTTAGTGTCTCCTAGTTTTGATCCCATTTTATTTTCTTTTTGTGTGTTCAGTGGAGTATAGAGGCCATCACCTAGCTACCACACAACATCTCCATCTTCAAACAAAACTTCTTCATTGAGTTTGTTCCATAGCTTTTATGCTAAATCTACACTCTATTGCATGCGCTCCAACACTTCATGTTCATTCTGGCTCGTTTCTTTCATCTTTACCCTTTTCTTTGAAAAGATTGTGGCAAAGGCTTCTTTGATGTTTGGCATAGTGCTTCTTAAGCTAGACATGTTAGAAGGATGAGAGGGCGAGAGCTAGAGGGTATGGGGTTGATTAGAGAGAGAGAGAGAGAGAGAGGGAGAGAGGAAGAGCTTGTTGAGGCACTATGGGTTCAAAGAGAGGAATTATGGTAGATCTAATGAGCTCCAAGACATACCTTTATAAGTTGGTCAACTTATAGCCTCCCCATTTCACTTTCAAAAGGTGACCTCTCCTTTTCTTGTCTATTTCAATAGGGACCTCACCTTTTTTTGTCACTTTCAATAGGGACCTCAACTTTTTTTATCAATTTCAATAGGGACCTCTCCTTTTTTTTGTCACTTTCAATAGGGACATCTCCTTTTTTCTTTGTCACTTTCAATAGGGACATATCCTTCTTCTTTTTCTCTCTCTTTCAGTAGGGACCTATCCTTCTTTTTTGTTGCATGCAAAAAGTAGTGACACCTCTCTTTTATTTTGTGCATGAAAAAAAAGAGTTCTCAAAGCAATGCTTCTCCTTTTTTATGGCGCTTTCAAACTTGGAGAGAGTGCAGGAGAGAGAGAGTGTGTATGAACCGTAATTAATATTTGAGAAATAAACATTTAATTCTATTTTTATGGTAATTATAATGAAAGTCAATTATGAGTACACTCTTCACAAGGTGATATCAACACTATTCATCACAACATTTAATTCTATTTTTATGGTAATTATAATGAAAGTCAATTATGAGTATACTCTTCACAAGGTGATATCAACACTATTCATCACAATATGTTTAAAAAGTGAAAAAATTCAGAGAACACTTCATAAGTTCTGTACAATGTGCGAAGACACGTAGGTTAAGAAATGTAAAGAAATTAAAAAACTTGAGATAAACCTAAATACAACAAAATCTTGCGACGGTTTCTAATAATGACTTTATAGGTCCTCCCATCATTCCACTTTATGACATTTTCAAAAAGAGATAAACATAACACTTCCCTACCCACACCCTGCTTACATTGGCATAGACCTTTTTTCACTCAAAATACTAGATAAGTCTTCCTTTTTGAGATGTGGATGGTGTATAAACATTTTATTGTTTGCATGGGGCCCAAGTACATGAAAATGGACAAAATAAGAGGGAGAGAAGAAAGTAAAAGTAAGATAGTGATCATATTACATATTGAAAGTGCAAGCATGAGATCTACAGAGCAAGGCAGGCAAAGGAAGCAAGATGACAGCCCCGACAATGATTACACAGAGATGGTGCATAAGAAGCCAAAAGGTAGAGGAAAAAGGAAGGCCACAATAGTGGAGGTGGAAGGCCAACTAAAAGCCAACAAGGGTGCCACACAAACAGTGGTGAGTGAGTATGATCAAGACAAAGATGAGCAGTGAGATGGTTTTGTTTCCAACTATGGTAGCACTTCATGTCTACATGCTACAAGAGGTCTTGGATAGGCTAACGGTATGACATGCTCTCAAAAGATGAATATATGAATTGGAAATCCTCTAGTCAAAGAGACTGTTTAATATTATCCTCTTTTTGAGATTAAAAAAAGCACTCCTACTCCATCAATTCCACTCTACCATTTGGTATCAAATCCATCCATCTGACGGTTCAATGCATGATACACAAAATTGTGTGTTGATTTTTTCAACCATGGTTACATGTGCACAAAAGGAACATTCATATGTTCTATCTCACAACTCCTTGTCTTGTAACTTATGAAATAATGGAAAGCAAAAAAGTTCTATGGGATGAGATATGGGAGAGGAAGATCCAAGGGTTTGAGGATCAAATCAAAGGGATGTTCTTATGTCAAAAAGTGTTTTGGATTTGCAATGGCAACCACTGATTACGTGCTTGGATGGAAGAAATCAAAAGCGGTATAGTGTTGTTGTAAGTTTTTGGTACTTTGTATAGAGTATAGTTTTATGTATTTAAACATTTTCAATGTACCATTCACACACGATAGTTCAAGACATCCATTTGTCAAGGCTACCCTATGCGATGTCTCCACACATGATGAAGGAGAGGTGATCGCTTGACCTAGCAAGTGAGTTTTCCAAGCTATATTGCGATATACTAAAATGTATGTAACTTCATTACTAAAACACGGTATTAAAACTTATAGCATTAATAAGAAGAGATATATGTGTTCCACGGTGATGGATAAGATATGCATGATCCATGCACTGGGATGTGCTAACAAAGACATGTTACTTCATCAGGCTTCACTAGACGATAGAAAGTGGATGGACAAACATATGGAGGAGGAGTCTTGTGGGCAATTGGTGACCCTCATACAACTGTCCCTTATTGGTTATGTCACAAATTATTTTCTGGTTGAGCAATGTCTTCTAGTATTGATGGCTTTTGAATCATTATAATCGAGCTATAAATCTAGTGATGATCTTGGCAACCATGCCAACACTACAAGAGAATCATTGTTTTTCAACGCTTAGTTTCCACGCCTGGTCGTGTTGTCAATATGCATCAAAATATTCGTCAAAATATGGGTGGAAAAAGGCGTGGAAATATCCGTCAAAATATACGTCAAAATAGGCGTCAAAATAACAGTCAATTTAAAAAAAAATTGAATTTATATATAATATTTGCTAGTTCCATTCCTGGGGTGTGTTTTAGCCTTCTCTTTCTACCTCTTTTGCAAGCATATGTGTCTATTAGAGAGAGAGAGAGAGAGAGAGCGAGAGAGCGAGAGAGATAGAGAGAGAGATCAGAGAGAACGAGAGATAAAGAGAGAGAGAGATCAGAGAGAACGAGAGATAAAGAGAGAGAGAGAGGGGGGCGAGGGAGAGAGGAGGGTGTAACTTCCATCACACTCTTTGAAGGAGAAAAAATGCTAGCTCCTCCTCCTCATCACTAAGGTGCAATTAAGAAAGTGCTCTGTTTTACAATGAAATTAAAGTTTATCAACTTGCTTGTCCTCAGCGAGATCCATGGCTCCAAATAAATCTATTTCTAGAAATACTCCATCATTGTTGTCAATTGATGGAACCAGTTGTCTTGTAGTAGTAGAAGGTAATTCATCCATGTCGTCATCCTCTTCTAGCTCTAGCATGAGAGCTATCGATGCATCATGATCATACTCAGCTTGAATCTCTTCTTCTGGATTATCTCTAGTGTCCGTTTCTCGTTCAAGATGTATTTGCTCAATGAGTACACCTTCATTCGATCCTAATCCCCCATGTGAGCCTCACCTACTTCCTCAACTAGTATGTCTTCTTCTTGTTCTTCTTTGTGTTCAATCGGTGCTAGTGGTGTATGCTCAACCATCACATGATCTAGGGGGAGTTCCTCAACATCTGGCAAACAGTCAACTGTTATTTTCACCTCTTCAAATATTTATTTTTCACCTCTTCAAATATTTATTTTTCACCTGGATTTATTTGGATCACAAACAACCATTTATGATTTGTCGGGTCTTCCATAAAGATGACTTTCTCACAAATGTGTCCCTTTGGTTAGTCCATATCTTTCTACGGTCTACTTGAAGAAATCCACACTTGTCTTTACGTACAGTTACTTGCACCCCTTGAGTTACCAACTTAAACCATTTCACATAAAAATGAACATATCAATCTTTCTGAATCCAACCTTGATAATATCTTGGATTGTTTCATAATAATCTAGCATGCCTACTTCAGTATTGCCATCACTTGCACTTGAATGACTTTCTTGCATAAAATTAGCCTTCACACCACAATGAAATGTTTTTATCTTTTTATCTATTCCTTCTACTCAAAAGTGACGTCTGCGTGACCAAATTGCCCCAAACTTACGATACTGCAAGCACAATAAATAAGTACTTTTATTGTATAAATTCACGAAAGCACAACATAAAAGACAATGCATAGATATCACTAACTCACATACATGGAAATCACAACCATATGCAAGTTCCTCCTCTTCATCACTTATTGATTCACCATTGCGTTTAGCTTGTAGTATGGTTTGCTCGAGCCATTTATTAGAAGGAAAGTCTGGAAGAAGTGCAAGTTCTATTGGGTACGGTAGTGTGTGGGTTGTTCGACTCCTTCTAAAACTCAAACGAGCTTGGTCCCTTTCAGCAGTCACCAAGTCATATATCTAAATCCATTTCTCCACACCATGTGAGTTTAAGATGCAAAATTTATTGATCTTCTCACACAATGCTACATCCATTGTTCTCACAAGGCCTTTCCCTTGTGGCTCATCCCCAACTAGCTGATCATCTTCTTCTTATGTCCATAATCTTGGCATATCGGGATCAGACGTACTGAGAAATTTAGTTATATATACAAGTGATTCTTGAACAAGTCATCCTACTGCCATACTACCTTCAGGACGAGCTCTTTGACGAACAAATCCTTTAAGTGTCTTCATAAATATCTCTAAGAAAAACATCCATCGGCTATGGACACGGTTATGGACAACCCCAGCCCCACAGCAACTTCATCAACCACATGAACTAGCGAGTGTAATTGAATGGTTAAAACACTTGTTGGAAAGTATTTCTCAGCCATTATAATAATAGCCTCGATGGAGTTTAATCGTGCTGCTTCCAATGTGTGTCTACTAATCTCTTTTCTTGATATCCAACATACCACTGCACCAATTTTGTAAATTGTTGCTCTAATGTCATTGTTTAGGAAATCCTTAATGGCTGTAGGAAGCACGAATTTGTGCCAATCATGACTCTTCAAGCCACTAAGCTCATCGTCCTTTGTAAATGCTCCCTTTAAGCAATGCATGCATCCTGTGGGGGTATGAAACTCAGTAATGCACTTGTTTACATGCCATTGCTCATCCTTTATCATGACTGAAGGTGCTTTTGGTAGCTTCACTTTCCATCTTCTCTATTTTGGACCCATAAGTGGTGCATGTGTTGAACCTCTTGTAAATCATCTCGTTATGCCTTGCTCACCTTTGCTCATGTGATGGTTTTCCAAAGCACCTCGGCTACATTCTTCAAAATGTGCATTGGGTCAAGAAGATGGTTCACTAAAAGGTCATTCTAGTATTGGAAGTTGATGGAAAATGGATAGAAGCTTCATTCCTGGAGGTGTACAGGTTAGATCTAGCTCCCATAAGGTCCTCCAATCATTGCTCTTCCATATGCAAGGAGACCTCCCTAGAAATCCCTCACGCAAAGGATGGTCCACTGGGAGATACTTCTTCTTGTGGCCCTCGTATACTATCTTCTTCATAGACTTTGAGTATCGAGCCTCAAGTTGCGGCCCACATAATGGACATCCATTATACCCTAATACTGAAAGCCATAATGGACATCCATTATACCCTAATACTGAAAGCCCTGTAGAACATCAAAAAAGATTGTAGCAGGTAAGTTTGAGGATGGCAATCATGACTTAACATAATATGTTAACAAGCTACTATATTACCTAAGCACTCTTCATAGCCAGGCCAATCATGCATAGTCCACATAAGTATTCCTCTCAATTTTAGCGCACGTTGTCCAAACCTCTCAAAAATATCATGAACTTCAATGCCCTCCCATAGAACACGAAGCTTCTCAGCTAAAGGGGCTAAATACACATCCATGTTCTTCACCTTGTACTTTCCAGGAACTATCAAAGACAATAAAAGATGCCCTTTTTTAATCGCTAGTCATGGTGGAATATTATAGTTAACTAGACAAACAGGCCATGTACTCCATGTGACGAACTTCATAGACCAAATGGATACACTCCATCCATCGCTAGTCCGAGTCGAATATGGCGAGCCTCCTCCTAAAAGGCTACCCACTTCTCTTCAATGTGCTTCCATGGAGGGGAATCTACAGGCACATGCATAACGCCATTTGTCGACCTAGTGTTATGGTGCCAAGTCGTCAATCCTGCAATGGATTTGTACTTGAACATTTTTTTAATCCGAGGGATGATGGAAAAGTGGCGTAAAAATTTTACTGGTACCCTTTCTCTCCTTGCACATCTTGTCTATATCTCGATGTACGATAATGCAGACATTGTACTGTGTTGTTATATTCTTGTCGATAAAGAATACAATCATTTAGACAAGCATGGTGTGTGTTGTAGTCCATGCCAATCGAGTGTAACATTGCTTTTGCTCGACTATGGTCCACTCGCATCTCATTATCTTCAGGCAATATTTGATGTTTTATCAATAAGCTGTTACACAAAGTATTCAAGCTAAGAAAATGCATATAAAGGTACATAACTCACTAATTGCATATGATATCATCACTTATGCAAAAAGATTTGATACACTTGTATCAGTAGACCATCCACCAAAAATCAATTGCAAGTTCAATATGGATAGGCAAGTGCGTAAAACAGACACGTGCTCGAGGATATAGTTGAAGACGAGCAAACCTACGTAGCTGTTTCTTTCTTGGGAAGCGTATTCCACACATCATGTGTTTTCTTCTACCCCTTGTGTTCCAAACCTCCATCTTTTGTTCCATCGTGTAAGGCATTTATCATGTCATCCATGTCATGTTCTAGTATTTGCTCTGAATTCACCTTAAGTTCCTCGGGTTGTTGGATCACCTCGTTTGTGGCTACTCTTATTGGTCTCCATCATTCAGGGTGGATATCCACTGGTTCGTCATTGTTGAAGCACGCATTGCCACTAATTAGATGTTCCAATTGCTCCACTAAAAATATTCTCCATTTCTTTGTATGATCATTGTAAATTCAGAGACGTCGAGCCACTTGGTATTTGCCAGCAAGTACATGGGCAAAGTGTTTTCCTTTAAATCAATAAAATTTGAGGGTGTGGCGTCGTCCCATGGTTTCCATATTAATTTGCAATGGAAACGAATGCTTATTTTTGGAGGGGAATCCTCCCTTAAGTATTTGTGGAGGGTGGTAGTCAATGATAGGTAATTTGAAATGTTAGGGAGCGTGCAAGATCTAGAAAGATTTTGAATTTGAAAGTAAAGTAGCGATCGTCCAAATAAGCGTCAAAAAGGTCGTCAAAAGAACAACGTCAAAGTATCCATTGATGGGAAATTTATTTCTTTGATGCTTATTTCCATGCTATTTTACACATACTTTTCGGTGCTTTTTTTCACCCTAATTTCGACCGTTTTTTCCACGGTTATTTCGACGCATATATCGATGGCGCATGTTTTTACAGTAAAATAAAACCTCTCTTTTTTCTACGTTTTTTTTTTTGGTGCGCATGTGTTTTGCTTCCGCACCAGGTATGCCTCCTTTTCCCTCACTCCCATCTCCTCTTGGGTACATGTACATGTGTTGTAAAATGTCTCTGTGTGTAATTATAGGTAATTTTCTTGTTTTTTTACTTTCTTATTTGTTTTGCAGGTTCTTTCTCTCTCCCAAGCTCTTCTCCACCTCCTTCTTTGCCCTCCCTCCCCTCCCCTCCCCTCCCCTCCCCTCTCCTCTCCTCTCCTCTTGGTTGTTAAATTGGTGTGTGTGTGTTGAAGGATAAACCTCCTTGTGTATCCGTGCTATTCACACTTTTAGGGTTTTGTTTTAGGGTGTTGTATTACTAATTCTTTTCTCAACTTTTTGTTTGGTTTTTTAGGTCTTCTAATCTTCTCTTTCAACATCACCAGAAAGAGGTAAGTGTTTTCCTCTCTTTCCTATCTTTTTATCCTCTCTTTCCTCTATTTTTATCTACCAAAAAGAGGGGTTTTGTTTTGTAGGTCCTCTATGCATAGAGCTATGCATAGAGCTTAATCTATGAATAGAGCTCTAATCATAGAGCTTAATCTATGCAGTAAGCTCTATTCGTTGAGCTTAATGCATAGATTAAGCTCTATGCATGCATTCATAATGCATAGAGATATATGCATAGATTAAGCTCTATGCATAGAGCTTAATCTATGCATGCATTAAGCTCTATTCATGCATGGTTAATGCATAGTGACGGGGTACGGTTTAGTTTAGGATAGCGTGGCTTTCATAGTGCTTTATGCATAAGCCTCATACATAGCTTTATGCATAAGGCCTCATGCATAGCTTTATGCATAAGGCCTCATACATGCTATACGCATAAGCCTTATGCATAATACTTTATGCGTAATCTTTATGCATAAGGCCTCATCCATAGCTTTATGCATAAGGCCTCATGCATGCTTTATGCATAAGCTTTAGCATAGCTTGCATAAGGCTTGCATAGCGGCATAGTTTGCATAAGGCTAGCATAAGCTTTAGCATAGCTTGCATAAGCTTTTGTATCTCTGCATTCTAATCCTTTCCTCACCCTTTTATTGGTTTTGTAGGTCCTCTAGTCCTCTCTTTCAACATCATGAAAAAAGAGGTAAGTGCTTTTCTATCTTTCCTCTATTATTATTGCACCCTTGGGTGCTGGGGATTTGTTTTGTAGGTTTACGCATAAGATTTATGCATAATGCTCATTCATGCTTTATGCATAAGCCTCATGCATAACTTTATGCAGAAGGCCTCATGCATGCTTTATGCATAAGGCCTCATGCATAGTTTTATGCTTAAGGCCTCATGCTTAAGGCCTTATACATAGTGCTTTATGCATAATGCCTTAGCATAAGCTTTATGCATAAGGTCTCATGAATAGCTTTGCAGGTTTGTGCATAAGCTTTATGCATAATTCTCATGCATGCTTTATGCATAAGCCTCATGGATAAGGCCTCATGCATAGCTTTATGCATAAGGCCTCATGCAAAAATGAATAAATGTTGAGGGATAATTCATGTGTATGCTCTTATTAAAGTATCCATGTGGGCTTTGCTATGTGTGTGTAGAAACATGTCTTGCAAACTCGAGATGAGACACCGGCTTACTCTCCATCCCTCTCTCCACCATATGCCATGTCGCCTGACTAGTTTATGGGTTTTTTAGCACAAGCCATGCCCGAGCAAAGAGCAATGACACAACAATATTTTGGGAGAGGGGCGGGCACTTCGACCGCACCATCGGACACCACCACCACTAACCCTAGTTCACCTGTGTAGAAACCCCACAAAGAGCTGCCAGAACCCCTCCCTCAGGTCGCTCGTCGACGGGCGAGAGGACAACGCTCGAGTAGTGGAGGTGGAGGCGGTTGTTGTCCAAGTGGGGGCATGGATGGGTCTACGCCCCCACGTGATCATCGGGATGTTTCGACACACAGCCCACACCGACCGATGAGAAAAAATATTACAAAATTGTCAATGGTAATGTGGTTTTGGATAATGTCGAGCAAGAGAGCTTTGCCACATTGTCTTTGCAAATGACTTTATGACTTTATGGCCAAAGTTGGATAGAGATAAGAAAGAGTCATAAATCAAATCAAGGATGAGTACAAGCCAGCCATCGGTAGTGATGTCATCCCCATAAGGTGGATAAAGGACCACATGGTGGACGTCATGAAACATTGGCAGCAGGGAGATGTGATTAGGAGAGTGAAGACAGGGAGATGTGACTAGGAGAGTGAAGACAGGGGGTGAGAAGCCTTGGTACATGAGCACCGAGGATTGGAATGAGGAGAAGCAAAAGCATGCAAGAAATCCCCAACGCTACAAGCAACAAGAGGATGCGGCCAAATCCCGAATGAAGAGCGTAGCAAGATCTCACCTTGGAAGTGGTGGTTGCGACACATTCCATGTCTACTTTTTAAACATCAACACTTATCTTGTATGTTTCATTTGATGTTATGTCTACTTTGTAAGTATCAATGCTTATCTTATTGTTTTGGTACTTTTAGAATCAAGTGGTTGGTCGGCCAGCACCGGGAGAAGAGGAGGATATTGCTTGCCACCATAACACGTACTTTCTTTTGGAGAAGCTTGAGCAAGGCGCCAACCTCAATTATTGTAGATGCATTGTAGATATGGTAAGTGCGCGGCAAGCCTTACCCTTATGATTTGTATACTTGCTATGCCATGTCATGTTAGATCATTGTTTTGTATACCAAAAAATGCGTCTTGTATGGTTTTCGTAGGGACCAATGCCTGACCCTAAGTGAGGGCTCCGCATAGAGTGGCCTTACCCATGTCTTTCCTCTTGTACATATATATTTTGGTCAACTCACATCTTTGTTTGAGCTTGTATAGCTTGTATGCAACTACTTTATGCAATTTTGATCATCGAGTATAGCTTGTAGAGCTTGTATGCAATTTTATGCAACTACTTTATGCAATTTTGGCTTATCTCGTCCACAGCTTGATATGTAAATTTCACATTTTGCAATATAATCTGGACATTGTTTGCACTTGTTTGAATTGTGTACCTACTTTGTAATGTCAAAAATTTTATGGCAACTATTTCAACAAATTCACTTCGTTGTTCACATCAAAGTACAGTTGCCTTTGGTACTCTATAAGTTTGGCATATTGGTGTATCCAGCTACTACAGGATTGCAAGATACACCATTATGCCAAAAACATTTTAGTACATGCACGCGTTGAAATAACTGTTGAAAAAAGCATCAAAAGTTTCCTCCATCCGTCGAAAAAACCGTCAACAATTCCTTGCATCCGTCGAAAATAGCGTTGAAAGTTTCCATCCATCGAAATGTTAGTCAAAATGAGAGTCGAAATGTGAGTCGAAATAATCAGTGTCAAAATGTCAGTCAAAATCGAGTCGAAATATCAGTCGCAATCAGCGTCGTCGAAAAGGCATCAAAAAAAGCATGGAAAACATAATTATTTTGACCGTTATTTCGATGCATATATCGGCGTTTATTTCGACGTTTCCATTTCGACGCGTATTTCAACGTTTTAGGGATTTTAAGCTTAGTTCTAAAGCGTCGAAAAAAGCGTGGATAATGGCCCCGCCTCTTGTAGTGCAACTGAAGAGTGGTAATAGCTTTTTCCATTTTGAACAATTTTTTTGCAGACACGTGGGACTTCTAGAGGTTCTTGAAAGCAGAGGTGTTGTGGAGTTAGATTTTAGAACAAAGCACCTCTATAATCTGGAACATAGAGATGACCAACAAAATGAAACTTCCCGACACATTATATGTCCCCATACTCTAAACGAAAAAGGAAGTACTTCAATAGCACATTCGATGAGCTAATCGATAGAGTGAAGTCTTCCTTCACAATTGACAAGTAGACCTAGATTGAAAACTAGGTCAACAGCATGGACAATGGATCTTTGGTTGATAAAGAATGGTGTTTTAGGAAACACTTCAATTTGTAAAAATATTTCTTAGATGTCAATCTAGTCCTAGTCATTACAAAATTTCAAGTCCAAAGAGGAATAGTTGATTTATGTATGTCATGGA
Organism: Cibotium barometz; assembly: GCF_041138505.1. Taxonomy (NCBI): domain Eukaryota; kingdom Viridiplantae; phylum Streptophyta; class Polypodiopsida; order Cyatheales; family Cibotiaceae; genus Cibotium; species Cibotium barometz. The sequence goes on from NC_141082.1 coordinate 40,576,598, forward strand.
AAGCGTTTTTGTAAACCCCAACAAGGCCACTTTCATGTCTTGCTTAGCTCTACAGAATTATTGTTAAAGAACTTTTAATTGGCCACAATCGCTAGATCTAGGAGCATACTCTACACTTTCATGGACTCGCTAAAGTGCCTTAAACTTCCATAAAATTTATAATTGAGATTAGACAATTTAACAAAGTTATAGCTGATCCTTTGGTTCTTGTTGTTCATCACCAAGAAAGTGCACCATGCCCACCTGTTCTGAATTGGGAAGAAGAGTAAGAGGAAGAAACTTTTTGTTGGCTAATACATATATAAATCATTGTAGCACTACTTTGCAAAGGTAGTTTTTTGATAGCTAGGTTAATTAGAAATATTATCCTTCGCCTTTGTAGCAAAGGGAGGACAAAAATCATTCCCACCCTTTTGCAATAAGATATTGTTTCTCAAAAGTTTAAAGTCACATAATAGATATCCACACGAGGGCAACCATGTTTTTGAAGCGTACTCATCATTTAAGTGTATTACTTTGGCCTGTTCGTACTGATTTTGGTGTAGTTGATGTATGTGTATATGATGTAGGGCCTTGGAGTAGAGTGTGTAAGGATAAGCCCTATTATTTATGTTTGGCGACATCGATGAAGCCGCCAAGGTGTGAAGGGAATCATGTTGTAAAACCCTTTTCCCTGCGCTGGATGGGCGTAGCTTGTTGGTTTGCTGCAAGCTTGCGCGGAGCACCTCCTCTGGTATCCAACCCGGCACTTCCAACAAACAAACGTTTAAGCTTCGTTTTCGAGATTGCATCACTACGTCACGTTCCTTTCCTTCCACCGGGGATCGATACCAAGGCTCTGGCTTTAAAGACACATACTGAATGATTGTACTTATTCAATTTGTGGAGGGGCTCTCTTGCAAAGACACGATGCAGTGCTAGCTTAGAATCAGCCTGCTGAGTCAGGGTACTGAGATGGTGGAGTGCTCTGGTTGGCTAGCTTTTGGGACACTACAAGACAATGCTCCCATACACGCGTTTCATACACGCGATAAATTACGAACGCGTGTATGGTGCGCTCGTATTTGAATAGAATCGGGCGCGTGTATTTTAGCATTTAAGTTCGCGTGTATATTTGCATTTATCAACGCGTGTATAAACGCGTTTATATACACGCAGTAATACACGCATCTATACACGATAATATTCACGGGGTAATACTCGCTATTATACACGGATAAATACACGCTGCTATACACGGATTAATACACGCATGGCAGAGAAAAACTGAATTCCTTTACAAAATTAAAAACTATTTTCCTTAAACCATCTCATAGTACATTACAGTATACATCATTACACAATCCCACTACATGCATTTACAACAATGAAATATATTCAAAAATAAATCATGCATATGAGATGATAGAAATGTCATCAATTTAGAACATACAGTGACGGATTGGTTAGGGTTCGATCTCATCTTCAATAAGATCCATCCTTGCCAAACGATCAACATCAATATCCATTTGATCAATTGGTAAGGCTACGATTAAATTTATTCCACTATCGATATTCTGTACTCCATTGATAATGGTATCGATGTCCTGATCATTCTCATCAACATCACCATCATCCTCAATGGTAGGGTCATTCTCATGATCATGAGAAATGGCATGCTCATCCTCATTATCATGATCATCTCTTATTTCTTGATCATCGATAACATCTTCAATGGCATGTTCGACGTCATCTTCATTGCGGCTTGTTACATCCTCCATATGCTCCATATCAGTGAATGTATTATACATCACTTTGGAACGTGGTGCAATAGGGATGACGTACCACCATTTGATGTCATGCACCATTGGTAGATAGATAACCTACTCAAATACACACAGTACAGTAATTAATTAGCATATCAAAAGTCAAGGGGTACGCGAGCTTAGATATATATGTACATGAAACACATTAGTAAAAAAATGCATACCTGCTCACATTGTTGTGGCAATACGAGCCTATCTTTCTTTGTTTGCCAGAACTTTGTAGAGTCAATAGTTACATATCCACTTGCATGGCGTTTTATCGTTGCATCAGGCCCTTTTTCCACCACGTTCATTTGCCATTTGACATCCAAAACATACACAAAGAAGCGACGAAAGTCAAGCCTAAATATGTCTTGGATTATGCCACAATAATCATCCATTTTTCCATTAGCTCCCTCAAAGCTACTAATGACACCGCAATTTTGTGTATTTCTCTTTTCATCAATTCTTTGTGTTCGAAAATGCTTGCCTTCACACCATATAGCATTGAACATAGTGCACTGGACCAAAATAGAAGCAATATTTGTGTAAGCAATGTGAATAAATATTAAAAGCAAATCACTTACAACTAATGCAAAACATTAGTTCTATGTACCTTTGACATGCATCCTCGTGCATACTCCCATTCTTCCGCCGTGATATGCAGCCCTTCGTCGCTCTCTGCTCTCTCCATTTCCTCATGCAACCAATCAACATGGATATCATTCGGAAGTGTTGCTAGATGCTTAGGGTACGCCTTCCGAGAGCCATGTTGCCTCCGAAAGAGAGCTCTTTCTGCTTGCCTTTTTGTCTTTGCATCCTCATATCTTGTAACCCATCTGCTCATCACATCACTATTAAGGATACAAGTGAAATTGAGATCATCAATCAATGTTCTGTCAATTACTTTACTCTGTCCTTTTCCTTGAGGCACAATAGAGGTCATCCTCAAGTCCTCTTCATTGCTCCATAGTCGTGGCAAAGAGCTGTCCACTTGACCAAGAAATTCTGAAATATATACAAGAGACTCTTGTATCAACCAACCCTCGGCCATGCTTCCTTCAGGCCTTGCACTTTGCCTCACAAAGTCTTTTAAGGTCTTCATGAAGCGCTCTAGGAAGAACATCCAACGTGCATGCACAGTACCACATAAAGCAATTTCGTCCACTAAATGCACAATGAGATGTAGTTGACTTGTGAGAATGGTTCGCGGAAAAGTCTCCTCTACCAAACAAACCACCTCCACTGCCATAACACGCGCATCATCCAACGTGGCTGGATCAATTGCTTTGGAACTAACATATCTGAAAAATAAATAAATAGTACGTTATACCTCATGCACGTTCATTTTGCAAGGTATAATGAAGGGTGATCTGAGCATGGGTTTTACATACCTCACAAGCTCGCCCATCTTATAAATACATTTTTTCAAACTCTTATTCGCACAATGGTCGATGCTAGTAGGTAGTATGAACTGCGCACATAAGAGCACATTTATGGTTTATGGCATTACAAAATTTAATTTCAACGTACGTACAAGACTTGGAAAACACTTACTTGAAGCATCTTGTGCCAATCGTGGGACTTCAACCCATATAGTTGCTCAACGCCTCTTTTCTTAGTGGTTGTAAAGGCTCCCTTCAATGATCTCATGCATCCAGTGGGAGTACGCAAAGTGGTGATGGCCTGCTTTACCTGCTTCTCCTCTTTCTTTAATATAATCCATGGTGCAGGCGGAAGACGAACGTGCCCACCCACCTCTCGTGGCCAAGCTTGACGCATACGTCCTGCGACCCGCAAGTCCTCACGTACGCTAACATTGTCTCATTTACCAGTAATATGTTCCCAAATACCAGATCCCACATTCTTGAAGATGTGCATGGGATCAAGAAGATGGTTGATCTTAAGATGGGTCCAATATGGCAGCCGGAAAAAAATGGAGTACCTGCACAAGGGATTGCTCTATGTGACCTTTAATCCAATTAGAGACTACACAAAACAAGATTGAAAAAACATCACTATACCTGTTCATGCCATCTGGAGGAAGAATAGTTGTAGACTCCCAAATACGCTTCCAATCTTTTGCACGAAGTGTTTGTGGAGGAATGTTACTCTTACTAGCAACATATTTAGGATGATCTGAGGGGAGAAATTGATGATGATTATCGAATATAGTCTTACACAAACCATCAGCATACTCATGTACTAACGAAGGGCCACAAACAGGACATGCATGTTTACCCGATGTTTTCAAACCTGTTAAAATATAAATAAAAGTTAGAATAATAAAGTCAAACCGTCTAATTAATATATATAGCCAATAGTAATAGAGTAGGGAGGTAATTAGAATTCTTACCAGAACAATCGCTGTATCCTGGAAAGTCATGCATTGTCCACATCAACACTGCTTTTAAGTCGAAGTGTCGAGAGGAGGGAGGCCTACTAATGTCCACCACCGCAACACCTCTCCATAGTTCCTCCAACCCATCAATCAGTGGTTCAAGATAAACATCCATATGCTTGACATTATGTTTCCCTGGAATTAGAAGGGATAACATAAGATGTCCCTTCTTGATCGCCATTGATGGTGGAAGGTTGTAATTCACCAACACAACTGGCCACACGCTGTATGCGGTGCTTTTGAAACCAAATGGATTCACTCCATCCATACCCAGGCCAAGTCTCAAGTTTCTGGGCTCTGTTTTAAAGCTGGGCCACTCATCTTCAATATGCTTCCAAGCAGGAGTGTCTGCGGGAATTCTCCACATGCCATCATCCGATCGATGTGAGGAATGCCATGACATGAGCTCTGCTATGGATTTGCACTTGAACATGTGTTTGATGCGAGGAATTATAGGAAAGTGTCGCAAGACTTTACGAGGTACATCAAAACTCTTCATATCTGTTCTGTACCTTGCTTCACCACAAGTGGGACAATGTAGAGCCTCCTTATGCGTCCCACGAAAGAGAATGCAATCATTGACGCATGCATGTATTTTATCATAATCCAGTCCTCCAAGAGATGTCACATAGCGTCTCGCTATGTCTCTTGAGGTGGGTAGTCTATTTTCCTTTGGAAGCATGTTTGATAATAGCCTGCATCCAATATCATCAATTATAATTAGTCTTAAATCCTAAACCTTAAACCACTAATTCAAATTTATAAGTTAGAATGCTTACTTCAACAATGCGTCAAGACTTGCATTGCTCCATCCATAAACTGTTTGTATATTAAGTAGTTCAAGTGAAGCACGTAAAACTGAGAATGTGCACCCTTCAAACACCGGTGTCGATGAAGCCTTATAAAGATGCTCTTGTTCCATATCATCGTCGTCCATACCTTTGGGATCATCCTTAAAAAGATTCCGCACCATATCATCAAGCACCTCCTCTTCCACAACTTCGTGGGGTGCAGGGCTATTGTCGTCCCTTTCCCACTCATCTCTGACAATAGATCCCGAAGCTCCAGCATCATCTCGTCGACGCTTTACGTGCTCTCGTCGCGCGTAGGGTACCATGTTAGGGTGTGGTACTGCATCCTGCTTCAATTTATCAAATTATATGTCACAACTCTATTAATTTAATTTGGATACCATGAGTCATTTGAATACCATCAATTTACATCTACTCACCTCTAAACCTGTTTGATTCCATTCTCCATACATGGAGATGTGATTCAAGGTAATTCGACGTGCTCGTACAATGCATCCTTGACATCGATTACACATACATTTGATCCGTTGTCCCAACCACACATCGCGATTACGATGACGCATTGTCTCATCTTCCCCAGAACTGCTTGAAGAGGTTGATGACATCCTGTGTACAAATCAGAAAACACAAAATCATTATATGTTTTTAATGAAAGCACAAAAATCGCGTGTATTACCGCGTCTATTTCCTAAAAATTGCGTGTATTAACGCGGCTACTTCCTAAAAATCGCGTGTATTCACGCGACTAATTTCTGCAAAACGCGTCTATAAACGCAGCTAAAATAACATACACGCAAATATACACGCATTTATAAACGCGAATATAAACGCGGCGGTATGTTTAAACTAAAAATAGCCCGCCTTCCCCAAATATAGATTTTGAAGTAAGAAATCGACTGTGCATGCGTTTTCGCCTGTTTTCGCCTCTTCCAACAGCAAGGAGGGAGCAGAGAAAGGAGCACACACACGGGAGATGGAGGGAGCAGAGAAGGAGCAGAGAAGACTCACTTTTTCAGAGGTGAGTCACTTTGTCCTGTGCCTTGTCTCTTTTGTCAGATTTGTTTACTTTGCTCTTTGCTCTTTGGGTTTGTCCTTTTGCACACGATTGGGTTACTGCATCCTGACAGGGGCGACAATGGCTGGTCCTTTTATAAGGACATTCTGTCTTTGTCGGGGGGTCGGTCTTTTCGAGAAAAATTTTTCGCAGGTCGCGTGTACGAACGCGTGTAGAAGCGCGTGTAACCTATCTGCAGAGTATGTTCACGCGGATATACACACGTTTCTGGACGGGTGTATACACGCATTTTTTGACGGGTGTATACACGCGTTTCTGCAGACAGAAAACTGCGGCGTTTCAGATTTCATGATTTGCAGGCAACTGACTTGAATGATGATATTTGTGTGAGTCAAGAGACAGCCCATGATGTACATGAAGATGTTTGTTGCAGGCTCTTTATGGATATTCCAGGTTCTTCATCCGATCCATTTGCGTACAGCAATTGGCTGATGGAGATGCTGAATCACTTTGGGCGCCAACCTGGTCCGGTTGAGCTTACAGAGTATATGTATGCCCATCCCCCTCCTTCCCTGCCTGGTGTCTATACCCCTACCGCGAGTATCCAGGGCACTCCAGTGCCGTCTATTCCTCCGAGTCCGACGAGACGGCATGCAGCTTCTCCTCTTCCACGTCCACCGAGGAGACATACCTCGTCCCAGACACACTCACGTACACCCTCACAGCCACCATCACGTGCTCCCTCAGAGCCACCGTCACGTCAGGGCTCACAGCCACCGTCACGTAGACAATCCCCCAGTCGTGACTCCACCCGCAGCAGTAGGAAGAGTGGGAGTGGAGGATGCGGCGGGTGCTTTGGTGGGGGAGGTGGGGGAAGTGGGGGAGGTAGTAGGGCACGCGGTGAGAGAGGAGATAGAGAGAGAAGAGTTAGAGGAGACACTTCGGAAGAGGAGGAGATGAGAGAGATAGAGAGGGTAGTTTGCTATGATGTGACGGATAGGGGCGGGATAGTGATGGATGCGAGGGGGAGGGAGGTAATGGAGTACATGCGTGGGGTAGTATCAAACTCATATAGAAATTGTTTTATTAAATTTAAAGATCAAAATAGCCGATTAGTTGGGGAGGTGATAGAGGCTGTACATAATCGGTACCCCAATCCCCCACATGCTACATTCTCGGATGTATGGGGAAGGACGCGAATAAGGGAGATCTTAAGTAATAAAAGATCTCACCTTAAAAAACTCGCGTACGATGACCGGCTAAATGTAGCTGCGGGTGGCTATCCTGTCGAGAAACCTGCCACTGCGCACAAACGCGAGTGGAAGGAGGCAAAGAAACGAGCAGAGGGTGGCGTGAAGAGCAGGCAGCATGTGGAGGCACGACGGATCCAGATGGAGACCATTGGATCTTCGCATTTCGGATCTGGCGGCGTCGAGTCATGGGAGGCAGAGTTCGTAAGTATCCTGCCACTTTATTTGATTGTTTACTTAATTCATTGATTCTATGATTGTTTTAATCTTACAAATTGTGTTGATTATGATACAACGACGGGTTACGGGGAGGAAGCCCACAACCCACGATACTGCGTATGCTCGCCGGCATAGCAGACGTGACACGTGGGCCATCTTCAGAGCCGAGGGACGTATTACGGACGCGCAGTTTGAGATGGCCATGAGACCATATGGTCGACAGGTACTTGAAAATTCGTAACGAATGGTTTTGGTTTATTGAATTGCATATATATATACTTATATACTATATATTACTTGAACAGGCACAAGCTGCTGATGATCCACCGGCCGCCGCTGCAGAGGGTGGACGTGAGCACTACTCCTCGGACATTCGGACCGATGTGAGCTCATCTGAGCATGGAGGGAGCACCGAGTCATCATCTGGGTCTGAGTAGTACTCAGACTTATAGTATCACATTCCATATTGAGGATGTGATTGTATATATTTTTTTGTAAACTCAAGCCATGGGCTACTTCGAGATATGGACTCCCTTGTATACATGTATGAAATTTTGATAGTAATATTGAATTGATTGATCGATAGTATTACATTCATGTCTGTCTTGAATCGTGTAATGACAATGTATGCATTCATGTCGTTCTTGTCTTAATCTCCCTCGCGCATATGTTCTTCATGGATGGTCTAATGGGATGGTCTAATGCACAAAAAAAAAAAACCAGAGAGTGCTATTGGGTGCTGGAATACTGGAACCAGGGATTTCACTGACGTAAACGAGAAGATGTGAACATGTTAATAACATATGTTAAAAACACAAAAAATCTTGTGATCACATATTATATTCACAAAGCTTTCACAAGGGCCTTAAAAAATTCTCTTTGTCGGGCATAAAAAATCTTCTTAGGTGGCCACTGACTTGCTATTATGTGAAGATGGTAACATGAGAATATGTGAATAGCTTATTCCCATGTGTAGCCAAGCTTTTAAGGGGTTCCCAAATGGCAAGTGACCTGTTATTTTGTGAACGGTAACATGAGAACATGTGAATAACTTGTTCACATGTGTTATTATCACAAAAAATCTTGTGATCACGTGAATATTAAATCCCTGGCTGGAACAGTATTCAGGCACCAAATAGCACTCTCTGGATTTTTTTTTTTGCTCTCTGTTCGCGTGTATAAACGCGTCAGAACTGCTAAAACTCGCGTGTATCTACGCGGATATCCTGGAAAATACGCGTGTATTAATGCGTATAAACTGGCAATTACGCGTGTATAAGCGCATCTAAATTAAAGAAACGCGTGTATAGACGCAGGTATAAACGTGTCTAGAACATTGGAACTGAACAGGATGCGGCTATACACCCGTGTATAAGCGCGTCTAATATAAGAAAAGGCGTGTATAGCCGCGTGTATCAACGCGTCTGTGAAAAGAACGCGGCTACACACCCGTGTATACGCGCGTCTGAGTGGTACTATACACGCAGTTTTATACGCATGTCTCTGGCTGCGATGATACACGCGCTGATACACGGGCCCGCGGGCCGCTACTTTTTTTCACAAGTCATTTTTAGCGGCTAAGAGCGCGGGTATGAGCCCGATCCCTTGTAGTGGGAGACACTGTTGTGGAAATCGAGTGAGGAGGCTACAGCCATGCTGGTGTTGCCATGGCTGCAGCATACATGAGAGCGAGAGCGAGAGGGAGAAGGAGACGCGCTCACAGTTATGAATCGTTGTTATTAATTGATCGATTGACGTTGGTTACATTTATATAGTTATTGAGTTGTGCCTCTTCGTGTGTCTGTTCATTGCTCACATGCGTTCACAAACATGCAGGCATTATAGCATTAATTCCTACACTCCCCCTTAATGCGAATGTCCGCATAAGGGTAAGTGAGAGCATGCTATGTGTCTAGTGATGTATGTATTGTGAATGCATGAGACATGATATATTTTGTTTACATCATGAGTGAACAATTGAATGTGGTGAACAAGGTTAAAAAGAAAGTATATGAGTGTTGATGTCGATGTTGATGATGACGAAGACAACTTTAGGTACTCTATTGGAAATAATGTGTCGGTGATGCTTTATAGCCGCAACACTTTTGATTCTCTTTGTGAGCTTGAACCATCCATTGAGCTCTCCCCCTCAAGCACATAAAGGGAATGAAATGTAGTTGCATTTGTACATGTCAAAAGGAAATTAATATATGAGTATGAGTTGAATTATCAAAATATAGATGTGAAACGATGTTATTTACAAGTGTGTATGTATAATTAAGTTTAATTTGTCATCGCTCAGAGGCTGATTCGTTTTCAGCTTGTCGAAGATAATGTTTAATTTTGGCCTCATGGATGTTGTAGACACTCCAATGGGCTCAATTGCCTCTTTGGGCATAGTTGTTTCCCTCTCGGGGATTCGTAATTCCCTGTTTGGGTTGTTGTTTCATGCCACTTTGGGCGCTTAGGGTGGACGATTATATCACCCATAATTTTGTTTTAATATCATACCTCGTGGGTGTGGCCAACACTCCAACGGGTTGATGCCTCTTAAGGCTAACTTTTTTTTTTGTTTGTTTTTTATGTTTTGTTTTTTATTATTATTTTTTTGTCTCATTTGTTTGCCCAGGTCTTATATTAGTGTCCATTGTAGGACGGACCTCTTTGGGTCTTTTTACGGGTCACTGTCCATTGGTAGGTCTTTGCCTTTTTGTGGGTCTTTGCCCTTTTGGTAGGTCTTTGCCTTTTGGTAGGTCTTTGCCTTTTTGTGGGTCTTTGCCCATTTGTGTTGTTTATTTGTTAGTTTGTTTCTTTTAATTATTATTATTGTTATTTGAAAAGTTTTTATCATTTTTTTAATATAAAATGTTGTGTGCACGCAAATAGCCTGAAAGAGTAGGCATGTTTGCGCTCACGAATAGCCTGAATGTTTAGGCATGTTCGTTGTGATGTGAGTAAATTATTAAATAAAATTATTTTTATTGCTTACAAATAAAATATTAGCTTTTGTTAAAGTTTATTGTTATTATTGAATTTTTTTTTTTAGTATGTGAAGTAATAATAATAATTATTAAAAGTTATCTATCTATCTATATTAATATACATATATTAGTTATATACATGTATTAGTTATATACATGTATTAGTTATTATTTTTTGTGGTTTAATCTTTAAAGTAATAATAATTATTAATGAAAAAACTCCCTCACAAACCTTTTTCAGCATCGGCTCGCTTAGGGAGGGTTGCGCATTTCAGCCTCGATTCGTACAGAAAGTCTTGAACATCGCCAGCAATGCAATAACTTCCACGGAGATAGGGGCAGGGTGTTGTGCTTTACCGAAGAGAAAGCGCTGATACGAGGTGAGAATGGTTGAAGGAATTGAAGGTTGCATGGTACACTGTGGGGAGACCAGTGTGGAACGAAGGTAGCACAACACTGGTAGATAACAAACAGGGTGGGTATTGTCGAATGTTGTCGTTGTTGTTGAGGCGGAAGCGTGCAAGGTGGGTCCACAGAGGCCAACAAGAAAGATGGCGAGATACCATGTGGAAATCGAGTGAGGAGGCTACAGCCATGCTGGTGTTGCCATGGCTGCAGCATACACGAGAGCGAGAGCGAGAGGGAGAAGGAGACGCGCTCACAGTTATGAATCGTTGTTATTAATTGATCGATTGACGTTGGTTACATTTATATAGTTATTGAGTTGTGCCTCTTCGTGTGTCTGTTCATTGCTCACATGCGTTCACACACATGCGGGCATTATAGCATTAATTCCTACAACTGGACGTGTTCACGCGTGGGCCATCCTGGGCCCAGACGTACTATAGTTGTAGGCTTGGTGAGAAATCCATGCGATAAATATAAGGCCGCCTTTAGAGTGTCAGTTGTTGTGGGCTACCTTATGGAGTATCCAACCCGGCAGTTCAGACAAACAAACTTTTAAGCTTCGTTTTCAAGACTGCATCACTACGTGACGTTCCTTTCCTTCTTCCGGGGATCGATACCAAGGCTCTAGCTTTAAAATGATTGTACTCATTCAATTTGTGGACGGGCTCTCTACAATCATTCAATTTGTGGATGGTGGAGTGCTCTTGTTGGTTACCTTTCAGAGACACTGGACGTGTTCACGCGTAGGCCATCCTGGGCCATGGACGGCCCCAGACGTAGGTGAGAAATGAATGGGCGCCTTTCCCTGGACGAAATGAATGGGCCGCTTTCCCTGGATGAATGTGCATACATTATCCATACGATAAATACAAGCTAGCAGGAATAGTGAGGTTCGGTGAGGTAGCGCGATCAGAGAGCGAGAGCAATGAGAAAGAGCACTTGCTCACGTGTTTTAAAAGCGTTGGAGTAAGGAAAAGACGAGAGTTTACACACAAGGGACGTTGGTGTACACAGGAAGAGAAGCTATCCCCTTAATTTTGTAAAGAAGTGTCCCACTTCTTACTGTGAAGGTGATATGAGAAGGAATTCCCCATGGTTGAAAGAATAGTAGGGTGAGGCCCGAGGAGAGCCCGTTATATAAACCTGGCATAAATTATACTTTTAAATTGTGAGTGAGGCTTGGTCTAGAAAGAAGGAGCTGCTAGCTTTGTGCAGTTTATATACAATATGGGGATTGCCATGCTTATTACAATGTTATCATGAAGCATCATCGTGATGCTAAGGGCTGCAGTTCAGCAGCTGGTACTACTAAAGATGGGGTGGTGTCCTACTGGGAGGAGCGGCTGCAGGGTGCCAGCATGCCAAGCTCGCTGCTGGGCATGCTCACCCCCCTTGATTCGCAGCGAGCTACGGGGCTCCGCAACCAAATCGTGCAGCGCCACAATTTTCTGCCTGCCCATGCCGCTGCCTTCTGCAAGGCTACTCGCATGCAATGCCGCCGCGCCACCTACGCCCAAAAGGTGGCTACCCAAAGTGGCTATGGTAGGCTCACCCGACCTTCTGTCTCCAACAACAATGCTATTGACCAGCGCGCTCCAGGCAGCTTCTTCAGGCAGAACCTGGTGAGCTCATCTGCTCTGTAATTCGTCTTTGCCAGCTTGCTGCTGCAAATGTTGTTCATCTCCTGCTCTCCTCTCTCCTCATAATAATTCCAGTACAATGTTGCAGGTATTAGTGGCTGGTGCAAAGATACAAATGCGAGCTCATGATGCGGATGGTGAAGACAAGCAAGCACGAGCTTTCTAGCTCGCGCAGTTGTTTCCCATTATGGGCAACAGGGCACTCCCAAGACTGGTAAGCATGTTGGGAATACCCAAGTCGGCACTTGCGAGCATGGAAGACAAAGTGGCGGATTGCCATGAAAACGCGGGTGTGCAAGGGGAGATCAAGGCATGCCTCTCCTCCATCGAGGCGCTCGCGGACTTTGCCGTCTCCGTCATGGCAACCAGCTCTCAATCTCAACGCATCAAGGTCCTCGATGCCTTCCAGCTTCCTGCATCCACTGCCGTTAACGTTCCCGCGGGCACAACCCACACCATTCTTAACGTTGAAACCATCAAGCAAGACCCCGACGAGAAGTACGTCACTTGCCACGATATGCTCTTCCCCTTCCGTCTCTTCTACTGCCACTACATCGACCAAAGCAGACTCTTCCTCGCTACCATCCAAGCGCAAGACGGAAGCCTTTACAACAGAGTCGCTGTCTGCCACTACGATACCAGCTCATGGAATCCTACCCATGTCTCTTTCTCCGACCTTCACACCAAGCCCGGTGAAAGTGAGGCGTGTCATTGGATGTGGAAGACTGGCGTTGTCTTCTTGCACCAATACTCAGCTTAAATCTGTTTATGATATTGCGTCAAGCTGTGCACTATAGGTCCAGACGTGTTTCTCTATGCCATACGCCTATAGATCCAGCTAGCGCTACCTGTACATTCTGAATACTCCTTGCTGAATAATATCACTGTATTTATCTTCATTTGAGCAAGTTGTTTGCAAAAACAAAAAAAAAAGTGAGTATTCTAATGTCTATTCTAAGCGGCTAGGGTAACAGAGCTAGTAAAATGACACCCACATTTTGCAAAAAGCTACGGTAAAAGAGCTAGTAAAATGACACCTAAATTTGTATGCAACAAAGTGAGCATTTTGTACCACATCTATTCTTTCAAGATTGACAAGGTCTAGGGTAAAAGAGTGAGTAAAATGGAACCCGATTTATAATAAACAAAGTGACTGCTAGATATTTTCCAAACTCTAATCAACCAATGCTTATTCTAATCTCCATTAATTGACTCGCCTCAAATGTTTCCCCACATAGCGAGTTATCACGTCGCTTTCCTAGAATCAATAGTTAAAACAACTATAACTATCATAGAAACTATCATAGAATTATCATTAAGAGCTCGCAATGCCTTTTGTATGATAGCCATTGGTTTGTGTTATGGGGTGAGGTAGACTAGAAAGCATTGTTTTTATTGTGGGATCAAGGGGGTATACAAGGGCTCCTTTAAGACGGCTAGTTTAGAGTGGGGGCACTTTAGGTACCAAGGAAAAGAGTTCCCAGGCTCCCTAGCCGGACGTTCATGCAAACATATAACTAGTCACACCACTTACGCACCCAATATGAAATTGCCTTTTTTTCAGCATTAGCTAACTTTAAAACAATCCTTTAATGAAACCATTATGTCATTGATCACTATCCTCAAAATCTCTGGTATTCATCGGTGTACTTATGGCATCATTGGCAACCAGAACGCTCACCACCTGTTCACTCAGGGGCCTTTTCGATAGTTCCTAGCTCATAGTAACCGGCAATATATTCACATAACAAAATGGAATCCCAGTGAAAGATCAGCAAGATCAACCAACAGATCCATATAAAAGAGCCATGGACTCATCCGTTGAGGACCAGCAAGGTCAATCAACCAGATCCATGCCCAGTTTCAGAAAACAACTCTTACTCCTTATTCCAATATCTTCCACGACGCACGTGTGGGTATCTTCGGTGACCGAGAGCCCGAGCACTGTATGGTCAGCACCCTCTAGGATCCTTCGCAGGTCACCTAGTGCTTCACTCATAGGCCACTTCCTTGGTCCCTCATTCACCGTACCGGAAGCTCACCATTTAAATCGAACCAAGGCTAGTCAAGACCTCGGCCGACCTTGCTACGCGAGACGTCCTCCATTGACTCTCCGTCAGCTGTTGCAACTTTATCAAGTAGGTCTCTATGACCACATACTAAACACAATCAAAATGCTTCCCCAGCATCTTTGACATAAAACAGTCATTTGCAAACACTTTACAAATACAGTTTCTCTATTGAACTCTCGTCATTCCACATTATTCCATATCAATCCATATTACTGAATCCAATTCCAATTCATATGTGTATCCATTCTTGACCAGATACATCATTTTCCATTCCATCACATCGGATTCATTCACTTTACATAACATCCATTCCTATCTTTCTTAATTTACATTACGTCTCATCACATCCATTTCTCATTATATCTCATTCGTTCAAATCTTATATTATTCATTCACATTCTGATGATTCACATCACATCTCATCTCATCCATTCGCTCATATCGACTTCATATCCATTCACATTCATATTTGCATTCATTATTCCACACACACATCCACATTCGTACATCCACATTCACATCTACATTTATACATCCATTTTCACATCCACATTCATACATCCACATCCAAATCCACATTCATACATCCACATCCACATCTACATTCATACATCCACATTCACATTCACATCCATACATCCATATCCACATTCCACATCCTCATTCACATTCACATACATCCACATCCACATTCCATATCTACATCCATATCCCCATTCACACATCCACATTCATATTCACATACATCCACATTCACATTCCATATCTACATCCATATCCCCATTCACACATCCACATTCATATTCACATACATCCACATTCACATTCCATATCTACATCCATATCCCCATTCACACATCCACATTCACATTCACATACATCCACATTCACATTCACATTCACATCCAGACATCCATATCCACATTCCACATCCTTATTCACATTTACATACATCCACATCCACATTCAATATCTACATCCATATCCACATTCACACATCCACATTCACATTCACATTCACATTCATACATCCATATCCACATTCCACATCTACATCATTTCTTTCAAATACATATAACTACATCTATTCTTTCACATACATACATCTCCATCTATTCCTCCTTCATTTTCATCTAATTGATTCGTTTCACATCCTCATATCTATTTATAGAATACAAGAGAATTCTTATTTTTGATATAAGATTTCTTTACACATTTATTTATGCATAAATTCCATTTTAAGGAGACTAACACTTTCGAAATAAAAATCAATCTTTTATGCATCTTCCTATGCATAAATTCATTTTAAATGAGAATGACACTTTTGAATAGAAAATCAATTCTTTAATGCATCTTCCTATGCATAAAATCAAAATTGACGAAAATAACTCTTTTGAACTAAAAAAAGATTTCTTTATGCATCTTTCTATGCATAAATCCAATTTAGTAGGAATTACACTGTTAGAATAAAAGAATTTTTCTTATGCATCCTATTTATGCATAAAATCATTTATGATGAAAATCACTCTTTTAATATAAAAAAAAATCTTTTATGCATCTAATTTATGCATAAAATCATTTATGATGAAAATCACTCTTTTAATATAAAAGAATTTCTTTTATGCATCTAATTTATGCATAAAATCATTTATGATGAAAGTAACACTTTTATAAAAAAAAAAATTATGCATACTTCTATGCATAAAAATCAAATATGATAAAAGTAACACTTTTATAATAAAATAATAATCTTTTATGCATACCTTTATGCATGAAAATCAAATATGATAAAAGTAACACTTTTATAATAAAATAATAATCTTTTATGCATACCTCTATGCATGAAAATCAATTATGATAAAAGTAACACTTTTACAATAAAATAATAATCTTTTATGCATACCTCTATGCATGAAAATGAAATATGATAAAAGTAACACTTTTACAATAAAATAATAATCTTTTATGCATACCTCTATACATGAAAATCAATTATGATAAAAGTAACACTTTTACAATAAAATAATAATCTTTTATGCATACCTCTATGCATGAAAATCAATTATGGTAAAAGTAACACTTTTATAATAAAAACATAATCTTTTATGCCTAAAAATCCATTTTGATGAAAGTAACACTTTCATAATAAAATAAAATTATTCCTTTATGCATAAAAATCTATTTTGATGAAAGTAACACTTTCATAATAAAAAAAATTTATTCCTTTATGCATAAGAATAATAATAATCAATATGCATCTTCTATGCATGAAAATGATACTTTTAGAGTATAGAATTGATAGGAATCACTCTTTTAGCATAATAAAAGATAATTCTTATTTCCAAAAATTTTGCCATAACCTCCTTTGTATGGCTGACCATTTTTAAAATTTTTCTACTTAAATTTGTCTTAAAAATTAACTCTAATTGATTTAAAGTAATCTATACTAATCAAAATTCACTTATAAAAGAGAAAACATTATAAAAAGTTTAATTCCATCAATTTTCACTTAACTAGGATAAAGAAGGGTTGATTCTAAGAAGAGAGAGGAAAAAAGCCGTTCGATCAAGGCATAACATCCATTTATCACTTCAAACAATCATAAACATTAGAAAAACATAAAATCAATAAAGAAAAATACAAGAATCTCTACTTACATAATTTCTTGGAGCTTTCCTTTGGCTTGATGGTTTGAGGGTTCAACTCTTGTTTGTAACAAGAGTGGCCACCAATCTTTGGAAGAGGAAAATGTCAAAAACTAGTGAATTATTAATAAATTCACAGTTCTTGGCTTGGGAGGAGCAGAGTAACAGTGCATAAAACACTATTAAGTTTCAACAAAAGAGAGGGCTTCTATTTATAGGAAAAAGTGAGCCTCTAACCAAGCCAGCTGATTCTAGAATTTTTCAGATCAGTTTGGTCAATTTTTGACCATTTTTGGGTCAGTTTTGGTCACTTTTTGGATCTAGTTGAAACAGGAGAGAGGAGAGATAAAAATATCTCATTATTTGGGAGTTTAAAACTCATTCAAGCATGTGAAATAGGTGCGCTCTTCATGAGGGAAATTCCCCCATGCAAAGGTGTCAAAAATGCATCATTTCACCTAAATAACTCTCTTTTTTAACTATTAACCTTGTCCTTAGTCAACATTTCATCTTATGTGAGTATTTACTCATTTTTGGAGAATTTTTCTTTTATTTCTTCATTTATCTCCTCCCTACATTTGGATGAATCTTATTGTTCCATAGGAACCTTAATTTAAATTTTTGAAAAAATCTTCACCTCCAGGATAATGCCTCTTGAACAGATTATACTTAATTTCTAATGCACCTTCTGAAAATCTTTTTGAGCTTCTGTTTCAGGGAAACTTATTTTAATAAGATGAGGTATTTTTTTATCCAAAAATATTTAAAATTTGAATATTATCTCTCTAGAATATTTTCTCTCTCTAGGCCAAAATAGGTAGAAACAAGATCTTTTATATTTCTGAAGAGGGGAATGAATTACAGGGGAAGATACTGGACATCATGAGGGCTAAGGGGAGGAATCTTACATTGTGGATGGCGCTCATGGGATACATTGTGTGTCTCAGGTTACTCTTTAACAAATGGAAAAGCTCTCAGATGCAGGCAGCTATAAAGCTTTTGCAATTCTTGTATGCAAGGCCTTTGGAGGAGGTGCTCTAGGAAGTCACATGTCAAGAAGTGGGAGTATTTTACCCTTGAACCTTCAGAAGGCATGTCAGAGATGCTAATGAATTTGAAGACTTTGCATACGAAGGACACCATGATGCTTTGAGTGATGCACTTTGCATTGGTGACAATTTTGCTATCATAGCTCCTCATGACAATGAGGAGCTTGCAGATTTTCATGTCTTGAAATGCACAGCTCAGAAGCAAAAATCTGATACTAAGCTAATAGATGGCTGGGGGAATGTTTGCCTTGCTGGTTCATTTGTTGTCAAGGGAATATGGTACAAACAAGCGAAAGGAAATCCCTATGAGTATAAGCTATTATGGTGCAAGCCTGAAGCTATTTTGCTATCCCACCTTGTAAGATCCATCAAGTTCCCAATGGAAAAGGTTCAAGGACGTGGGATGAGATTTTTTATTTACCCAGAAGCATATGAGGCTATTTACAATAGCACTCCCTTTGATGTATAGCTTGCTGAAAATAATTCAAGCTGTTTCTTTTGGACATACTTGTTTTTTTTTGGATCCTCGTCTACTCATGCTGATCTCTTGCAGGTAAGGGTCACCAAGAGCCACACCAGGCTTGTGGGCATCTGTGAATGATAATTAAACTTGCCTGATCTTTCTTAGGGATGCTCAAATTGTGGTACATGGTAAATCTTACTAGACACATTCCATACATGTCAAGGTATTCTTTTACACTATGGGTCTTATGATGTGGCATGACCATATTGCTCAAGATGCACAATTAATGAGCTTCTAAAGTATACCACTATACCAGTACCTAGCAAGAGGACCTTGGTAGCACTTGGTAGTAGGGTATAAGCACCTAGGTAGCACCAAGATAGCAGAAGATAGTGATATGGTATCAAGAAGGTAGTAGTATGGTAGCACCTACATACTAGCCTGGCAGCACCTGGGAATAAACCAAGCATCTACATACTAACCTAGCAGCATCTGGAAATAAATCTATCACCCACCAGTATACCAGTACCTAGCACCAAGAACTTGGTAGCACTTGGTAGTAGCCTGCAAGCACCTAGGTAGCACCAAGGTAGCAGTCTACAGATTATACTAGTGTTTCAAATTTAGTAGTGCAAAAACATTATAGCAGAAATTGAAAAACTTTACATTATACCAGTGTTTCAAATTTAGACTAAATGATACCTGTAATCAAGACAATAACTTATATATCCAGTCTACAGCTTTGCAAGAGTGCAAAAATGGCCATCGCATTATGTCAATTCGAGCACTTCTACAACATATACAAGGTTCCAAAGTGGACTCCATAATAAAAATTACATTTAGTTTGTTGGGAACAAAATGGGATGATCACAAGTCTCGCTATACTACAATTCGTTCATATGTTCGTACATCCACCTCCTTCGCGCACAGCTATGCGGTCATCATCTTTCATGATTGGTAGTGGCGTATCTATAGTATAGGAGAGGCTCAACACCAAGCCATGTATCAAGCCAGCCTCTGAGGACTGTCGTAAGATAAGCCTGCATTTCCCCAGGGTCTTAATCTTCCATTTTCTTTACTATACATGCGGTTCCTTGAGGATTCCATAAAGTTTTGTACTCGCTATCATCCACCATGATAGTGTTTGTTGGTGAATACTGAGGATAAGCCTCCCAAAACACGGTCAACTTCTTATAAAACACTGGTTTCTTGGTAATTCTCTGGAACTTAGTCTCCTCTGTGCAAAACTCTTGCGTAAGCATGTCTTTGAACCGGTGGACGTGAAAAGGCATAAAGCACCTCAAAATTATGTTTGCATTGACCTTGTTAGCACAAGTCCATATAAAGACATCAAAGCGTTCCAAGCACCATTGCACAAACCTCTCAGCATCATGCTTTTGCCCTAACAGCTTCCTGCCACCCATATCTGTCACTTCAAGCATATTACAATAGGGGGGGTTTGTGCATATCTGCAGTCAACTGTTGTGAGTAGCACTCCATTGAGATCCAAAATTAAAGTTGGCCATAATTTAAATGAAGGGCTGGTTGGATCCTCCCAGGCACGATACATCTTTGCATTAGGATGTCTCATACTACCACCTGCAATCGATTTGATAACATCTCTCAGTTCCCTCCACTGAAGCTGTGTCTTGTGCCTCTCCTTGAACACATAGTTCTCTGTAGCATTTTCTGAGCTCTGAGAGCTATTCTCTTTAGTCCCACATTCACCTTTTACCTCACTTTTCCCCTCAAATGCATCATAAAAACTAATAGCCTGTGCTTTAATCTGTCTTAGCATGTCAGCAGCATTGTCTACATGAACACCACAATCCTGTGTTTTCCTTGCATTCTGTACCATGGCTGCAAGGCATGATGTCTGGAAAAAACACCAAAAACTCACTTTTTCCCAGACATCATTATCCTCCTCTGTAACTTTATTACCATCCTGCACTGTATCAACATCCTGCACTTTTTCACCATCCTGCACTTTATCACCACCATCCTGCACTTTTTCACCATCATCCTGCACTTTATCACCACCATCCTGCTTTTTATCACCATCCTGCACTTTATTTACACCATCATGCACTTTATCACTATCTTACAGTGTATCACCATTGTGGCTTGTGAGGACATTGCCAGATATTTCAGCTAGTCCATCCACACTGAGAGTGTCTGCAATGATAAATTTCATACATTGGAAAAGAAATGAATGAAATACATAACAATGAGAGATATATAAGAAACAAAATAGTCGGACTCTTTTCATTCATTAAATAGAAAATGTCAACAATTTGGTTACAGAGCCAGAATGGCTATTGATGGGACAAACCCAAAAAAGGGGGTAGACATGCATTCATGGGGAGAACTAGCAGAATTTAGGGTTGCAATCTTTTTCTGACTTTGGCAGTAACACGTTTTCATCCCGATCCTTCAGAGATATTGGCAGGTTTCTCCTTGTCTGGTTGATCATCTGTTATATTGGAAGCTTTATCTAGGTCCTTATGGCTTGAAGTTGGAGGACGCTGGCTAGGAGATCCTCCTGCGTGGAAAATAATCATTAGCAAGTGAAAACATATTAGTCTACATTCAATTATAAAAGTGAACACAACCTTTCGTTTTCCTCTTTCTTCCCCTTTTCAACATTTTTAAGGCTTGTAGCAGTGAAGGACTCTCTTCTTGATGATTCTCCTTATCCATGTCACTATCTACAGGACTTTCTACACCCGGAGTCCACAAGTTCTCTCTCCTTGATAGTGTCATCCTTTGGATCAGGTTCCTTGTTTTTTCCAAGGAAATCTGCCACGGTCTCAAGTTTCGTATCCAACTGTAAATTTTCTACATTACAACGTGGTGTTGAAAAAACTTCATCCATTAGCTGAATGTTTTTGGCATCCTCATTATCTACAATAAATTCAATCATTAGAAATATTTTCTCACCTTAGTAGACATTAAACCATACCAAATTGAAAGTAAACCCTCACAACTTAACACAAGCTCTACCGATTCCAGCTACAAAAGTTACATATTAGAAGCTGTCATACTTACCTTCAAACCAACTGAGCTACCTCCTAGCTCCCAACCCTGAAATTTGGTAGCTAGTGTACCACCTATTCATGCATATACCCTTTACCCTGTTTTGGCCTGGTGATAGAAAATGTCTAGAGAGGGAGGTAATTAGAAATTGAGATATTTTTGGATATAAAAATCCTTCTAGTGTCTAAAATGGTTTCCCTTGAAACAGAAATTCAAAAATAACTTTCCAATGTGCAATTGGAATTAATTGAAAATAGGTATAAAGGACCTTAGCCTAAGGGTCCAGATTTTTAGAAATTTTTGGATTATGATCCAATTAAGGTTCCTATGGGCCAGTAGGATCAATCCAAGTGTAGGGAGAAGATAAATTGAAGAATACAAGAAAAACCCCCCAAAAATGAATAAATGCTCACATAAGATAAAGAGTGGACTAAAGACCAAAGAAAATAATTAAAAAAACTGAATTTTGACACCTCAGTGTGGGGATCTCCCCTCATGAAGTAGGCGCCAGTTTCTTATCACTACCCCCAATTTGTAATCAATAAAATGAGATATTTTCATCTCTCCTCTCTCCTATTTCAAAACTAGATCCAAAAAGTAAGCTTAAATGACCCAAAAATGGTAAAAATTGACCAAATTGATCTAGAAAATTCTAGAATCAGTTTGCTTGGTTAGAGGCTCACTTTTTCCTATAAATAGAATCCTCCCCTTTATAAAATCTTAATGGTGTTTATGCACTGTTACTCTACTCCTGTCCTGAGCCATCTACATTGAATTTTTTAATAATTCAATTGTTTTTGGCCTAATCCTCTCCAAAGTGAATTGGTGGCCACTATTACTTCAAACAATAGTAGAACCCTCAATCCCTCAAGCCAAAGGAGTGCTTACAAGCTCCATGTAAGCTAATTTTCTTACTTTATTTTTAATGAAAATTCTATGGTTTTCTTGATTTTATGTTTTACACATGATTGAATTAAATTCAAATGCTATGCCTTTGATGAAAAGGCCATCCCCTTCTCTTCTTTACATTCCAACCTTTCTTAATCCTAGAAAGATTAACTAAGTGATTAATTAAGCTCTTCTTATTGTTTACTCTCTTGAATTTAAAAAATTATATAGATTAGAGTTCTATAATTCTAAATTGGATTAATTAAGTTAAATAAAGAAAGATAAAAATGAGAAATGGTCAGCCATACAAAGGAGGTTATGGCAAAATTTTCTAGAATTTTATGAATGAAAAAGAAAGTTTGTTTTTATGTTATTCCAAAAGAATAATTCCAACCATTTTTGCATCTAAAAGAAATATTCTAATTACTCCATGTACATATTCACCTATGAATATGCATGGATATCACTAATATTAATTATTAAATTTGATTTCTATGCATAGAAAGATGCATAATGGATTTTTTATTACAAAAGTGTTATTCTTATTAAATTTGATTTCTATGCATAGAAAGATGCATAATGGAATTTTTTATTACAAAAGTGTTATTCTTATTAAATTTGATTTATATGCATAGAAAGATGCATAATTGAATTTTTAATTACAAAAATATTATTCTTATTAAAAATTAATTTTTATGCATAGAAAGATACATAAAAGAATTTTTTTAATTACAAAAGTGTTATTCTTATTAAAATTAATTTTTATGCATAGAAAGGTGCATAAAGGAATTTTTTTAAATTATAAAAGTGTTATTCTTATTAAATTTGATTTCTATGCATAGAAAGATGCATAATGGAATTTTTTTATTAAAAAAGTGTTATTCTTATTAAATTTGATTTTTATGCATAGAAAGATGCATAAAGGAATTTTTTTTATTATAAAAGTGTTATTCTTATTAAATTTGATTTCTATGCATAGAAAGATGCATAATGGAATGTTTTTTATTATAAAAGTGTTATTCCTATTAAATTTGATTTTATGCATAAATAGATACATAAAAGAATTTTTTTAATAAAAGTGTTATTCCCATTGAAGTTGATTTTTATGCATAAATAGATGCATAAAGAATTTTTATATCAAAATTAGAATTCTCTTAAATTTCTATGTTTAAATTCTATGAGTATTTGATAAATGAATAATAAAATACTAAGAGAGAAAATTCTATCGTTTTATATTCACACGAATTGTTAAAAAAAAAATTCAAGAAATCTATCGAGAGCGAAATATTTAGATAAATGATTAATTTATTCCTCATTGGAATTTGTAACTAATTTAGAAATTAGTTAAGTGAATATTCAAAAAAAGAAATTCAGTAAAACAGTAACTGAATTATCAAACCTTTTCGAGAAAGATAGTTCAGGAAAAATCTTATCCGACTCGAACCTTGAATCAGGCTACGACCAAGACCAAAGTCTTTCGTCAATTTCGAGGAAAGGTGTGACCAGTTTAGAAAAATACACTCAAAACTCCCGCCAAATTTGAGACTAAGTTTGAGACCCTTCGAATTGATTTGTGGATCAAGGTTATAGAATTCGAGGAATTCTGGTATGAAACTCAGAATTCCGATCAAGAAGTTTTGGGGATACTGATTTAAGAGATACTCCTAGTATTCAAAAGAAAATCAAACTAAAAACTTGCATAGAAACCCTGTTTTCTTAAAGGACTGTCTTACGCCAAAATGCTGGAGGGAGCATTTGGTATATGTTTTTCTAAGGGAAGTTCGGTTGCAATCAGTTGGCGCCGAGTGTTTAAAGGACGGCTCACGCGGCAAAGCCTCTGACCAGCCTCAGTATGGTTGAGAAATAGTGAGCTTCCGGTATGATGGGCGAGGGCCGACGAAGCGGTCCCTGAGTGAATGGATGAGATGTAATGTGATGTGAATCGGGATGTGAATGATGAGACTTGATGTGAATCAGATAGATGTAAATGAATGGATGAGATGTAATGTAATGTGAATCAGGATGTGAATGAATGAGACTTGATGTGAATCAGATAGATGTAAATGAATGGATGAGATGTAATGTAATGTGAATCGGGATGTGAATGAATGGGATGTGATGAAATGTCATGTGAATGAATGGATGGATAGGATGTGATGTGATGAGATGTGATGTGAATAGATGTGATGAGATTTCATGTGAATCAGATAGATGTGAATTAATGGATGGATGGGATGTGATGTGAATAGATGTGATGAGGTGTCATGTGAATCAAATAAATGTGAATGAATGGATGGATGGGATGTGATGTGAATAGATGTGATGAGATGTGATGTGAAAAGATGTGATGAGATGTGATGTGAATTAGATAGATCTAAATGAATGAATAAGATGCGATGTCATGTGAATCGGGATGTAAATGAATGATATGGGATGTGAATGGATGATATGTGATGAAAATGGATGTGAATGTGTATGTGAAGAATGGATGTGGATGTGTATGTGATGAAAATGGATGTGAATGTGTATGTGATGAAAATGGATGTGGATGTGTATGTGAAGAATGGATGTGAATGTGTATGTGAAGAATGGATGTGAATGTGTATGTGAAGAATGGATGTGAATGTGTATGTGAAAGAATGTGATGTGATGTAAAGAGATGTGATGTGACATGAATATATGTGGATGTGAAGTGATAGACATGAATGTATGGATAGATGTGGGTAGTCGTACATGTGAACGATTGGATGGATGTGGATGAATGAGATGAGATGTGTATGAATGATATATGATGTGGATAGATGTGATGTGATGTTATGTGGATAGAATGTATGTGATGGGATGGTGATGAGAATGAATGTGATGGATATGAATGAATGTAATGTGATGGATATGAATGAATGTGATGTGATGGATGTGAATGGATGGAGGTGATGTGATGTGAAATGGATAGATATGAATGAAAGAGATGTGAATGAATGTGATGTGATGTGAATCGGGATGTGAAGAAATGAGATGTGAGATGAAATGGATGTGATGTGATGTGATGTGAATTGTGGTAGATATGAATGGATGAGATGTGAATAAATGTGATGTGATGAGATGTGGATGGGTAGATGCGAGTGGATGAGATCTAAGATAAATGAGGAAAGATGCGATGAGATAAAAATGATGTGATTGGATGAGATGTGAATGAATGCGAGTGGATGAGATCTGAGATAAATGAGGAAAGATGCGATGAGATGAAAATGATGTGATTGGATGAGATGTGAATGAATGTGATGTGATGAGATGTGGATGGGTAGATGCGAGTGGATGAGATCTGAGATAAATGAGGAAAGATGCGATGAGATGAAAATGATGTGATTGGATGAGAATGAGAATACATATGAATTGGATGTGGATTAAATAATGTGGATTTATGTGTAACAATGTAGAAAGACGAGAGTTCATTATAGAAACTATATTTATGACCTCTTTTTAAATGACTCTTTTATGTCAAGAATGCTGGGGAAGTATTTTGACCGTCTTGTGAATGAGGTCATGTGGAGACCTAATTATTTAAGTTGCAACAGCCGACGGAGAGTCAACGGAGGACGTCTCGCATAGCAAGGTCAGCCAAGGTCTTGACCAACCTCGGTTTGATTTAAATAGTGAGCTTTCGGTACGATGGATGAGGGACTAAGGAAGCGGCCTATGAGTGAAGCGCTAGGTGACCTGCGAAGGATCCTAGAGGGTGCTGACCATACGGTGCTCGGGCTCTGGTCATCGAGGATACCCACACGTGCATTGTGGAAGATATTGGATCAAAGAGTAAGAGTTGTTTTCTGAATTTGGGCATGGATCTGGTTGATTGACCTTGCTGGTCCCTCAACCGATGAGTCCGTGGCTCTTTTTATATGGATCTGTCGGTTGATCTTGGTGATCTTCAACGGAGATTCCATTTTGATTTTTGTAAGTGAATATATTGCTGGGTACTATGAGCTAGGAACTATCAATAAGGCCCCTGAGTAGACAGGTGGTGAGCGTTCTGGTTGCCAATGATGCCATAGGTACACCGATGAAGGAAAAATTGGAAATTAGGATTCAACCAGATATTTTGAGGATTCAACCGAAAATTAGGATTCAACCGGATATTTTGGAGGATTATGATCAGTGATACTATAGTTTCATTAAAAGATTGTTTTAAAGATAGTTGAATATGTGAAAAGACAGCTTAATCTATGAAAAGACAGCTGAATCTGTGAAAAAGGCAATATCATATTAGGTGTGTAAGTGGTGTGACTAGTTTTAAGTTTGCATGAATATCTGGCTAGGGGACCTGGGAACTCTGTTCCTTGGTACCCGAGACAAAACCTAACCAAATTCTTAAATGAATCCCATCACTACAGTGGTTGGGAGATTGGCTAGGCTGGACTGATGGATCCCTAGAATGAGACTCAATTCTATTATGGTACAATAGATGAAGTAATCTCGGATAAAAATTGTTCTACAGAAAAGAATCAACGGCTGTGCCTCTCAATGAGGAAAAAATCGTTGGTCATTATGATCCAAGTGCAAGTCTTTTCTCCTTGATCTGACTATGGGACTCACGGGTTCAGTCAAATGAGTTCAGTTAGTTAATACTCATGACTACGTTAGAGTAAAAATATCATAGAGGAATCGCCCGTGCTTTCTGGGCAAGGGAAGTTTTTTCGGGTTCGGTTTTGGAAGAACCGAGGGATTAGTCTCTTGTCCGAATATACGTGGGGGGCGAGGCCCCGAGTGAGGGACCCTGCCCTGCGTAAGATGTGCTACTTCTGCTGCTAGCGCCCTAAAGTTCGTTGCGTGGAGGGGACAGGGATCTTTCAATCACGACAACCAACAAGAGGGAGATAAGAAAGAAAAAGCAACATAGTGTTGAGGATTACACACTCAAAGTGCCAGAACGACATCTTGAAAGTAAGGCAGGCAAAGGAAAGAAGATGATAACCCCGACAGTGATTACACAGAGACGATACGCCAAGAAGCCAAAAGGTAGAGGAAAAAGTCTGAAAGCAACACAAGTGGAGGTGGAAGGCCAACTAAAAGCCAACAAGGGTGCCACACAAACAGTGTTGAGTGAGGATGATCAGGACAAAGATGAGCAGTGATATGCTTTCGTTTCCAACTATGGTAGCAAACTTCATGTTGACATGCTACAAGAGGTCTTGGATAGGCTAACAGTATGGCATGAACGCAAAAGATGAATATATGAATTGGAAAACCTGTATTCAAAGAGACTATTTAATCTTATCCTCTTTTTTAGATTATAAAAAGCACTCCTATTCCATCGATTCCACTCTACCATTTGGTATCGAATCCATCCATCCGTCGGGTCAATGCATGATACACTAAACCATGTGTTGAGTTTTTTAACCACAGTTATGTGTGCAGAAAAGGAACATTCGTACGTTCTATCACAACTCCTTCTCTTCCAACATGTGAAAGAATGGAAAGCGGCAAAGGCCTGTGGGGGGGATGAGATATGGGAGAGGAAGATCCAAGAGTTTGAGGATCAAATCAAAGGGATGAAGTTGGAGTTCTTATCTCAAAAAGTGATTTACATATAAGATGGCAACCACTGATTACACGCTTGGATGGAAGAAATAAAAAGAGGTATATTGTTGTTATAAGTTTTTGGTACTGTGAATAGAGTATAGCTTTACGTCTTGAAAGATTTTCAACGTAGCATTCATACACGACGATAGTTCAAGACATCCATTTGTCAAGGCTACCCTATGAGATGTCTCCACACATGATGAAGGAGAGGTGTTATCAATGATCGCTCGACCTAACAAGTGAGTTTTCTAAGCTATATCTCGATAGACTAAAATGTTGAGATTCAAGCTCGATGTCAGTGTGATTCAGTGTGAGCCAGCTATGCTATGTGCTGGCAAATTAGGTAGGAACATGTGTGAGACATAAATGACCGCGTGTCCAGCTGGTCATAGTGTGTGGACATTAGCTAGGGTTAGTAGAGTGTGGACACAACTCATTGTGTGTTGTGTGGATTATGGATTAGTGCATTATGCTTTGTGTGAGAGTGGACATGGCTTCCCTCTATGGTTAGGGTTTGCAATAGACATTAGGGTTTGCTCCTGTGTGTGTGTCTCCTCCTCCTCTACCGTTCTTTCAACATGGTATCAGAGCCTTGTGCTGTTTATTAGGGTTTATGAGTGAGTGAAGAGAAGAGGGAAAAGAAGCTGTGAAGCTTGCCATTGGAGCTGTGAAGCTTGGAGCACACCGAATCTTATCAGATCTGAGAGCTTGGCCTACCGGGTAAGGTCTTCTAAACATCCTTGAGCGGATTGCAGGTGATACAGGCAAAAACAAAGCAAAATAGAGCAAATCAAAGCAAAGAGAAATTCTAGTTTTTGGAAGCTTTCCATTAAAGCTTGGCAACATTGATGTATGGTGGAAATACAAGTGATTCTGGCAAAAGACATATGTATTTGACAAAGAGGGATGTAATGACAACTCTTATGCAAGCCCTATTGTGATTTTGGAGCATTTTGGAAGCATTTGAATGTGTGAAAATTCTGGTTTTTTGAGCTCTTACAAAACAGTGAAAAAGAAGCCCAAAATTGAAGCATTTGGAGCATGTATTTTGCAAAAATCCAAGCATTGGTGGATTGCACACATACCTAGGTGTCTTGGGCACTTGTAGCACTCATCAATTAGCAACTTAAACCTTCCCAAAGCCCTCATTTGCAGGCGGCGCAGCCCATACAGAGGAAACAGGGCAGATTTCTGGTTTTTTCACTACGAGGAGGTCAATTACTCATTGGATGCTTGACATATTTCAAGTTTGTTTTAGCAATTGGATGCTTTACACTTTGGAGAAGAGGGCTATGTGATTTTTTTGGTCAATGATGCTTAATTGAGCTGGGAATGAGCTGATTAAAACAGGCTGTCCACTGGTTGCAGAGAAACAGAGCATTTTAATTGAGCAATTAAACTTTGGTGTTTTACAATTGGACAAATTCCTCTTACATGGAGTTGATGGACACTATTGCTAAGCCAATGAATGCCTGGTTGCTCAATTTGGTGAAATATTGAAGAAATTAGAGCCAAATCATTACTGGTTTTTCTGGTTTTTCCAAAAACAGAAAAAGGGGTTTTCAAAAATTGATATGTACACATGTGAGATGGTGTTGATACTCAACATTGAGGTTGATTAGGTGTCAATGAAAGTTGCCTATACTTGATTGCACCATTACATTGTGATTTGGAGCCTTGGAAGGCATGTAAATTCAGGGTATCCCGCACTGAGTGAGTCAGTTCATCTTGGATGATTACAGGTTGATTTTCTACATCAAATTTGGAGTTTGTTGGCTATCTTAAAGTATCTGGAACATTCATTGGAGTGTGGTTGAGCTGAGGAAGGCTCATTTACAGATTTGAAGTGTGCGGAAGGTGTACGCATTGAGCAAACATGTCGGACAATCCAGTTCAGATTGCTGGTGAGAAGCTGGATAGGAAGAACTTCCAGGCATGGAAGTACAGGATAAAGAGTTTCTTGAAAGGAAAAGGATTTTGGAATCTCATTACAGGTGCTGAGCCAGAGCCTGAGCTACCTCGGCAACCTACACAACAGCAGCTTATTGCTCATAAGCAATGGTCAGAGAGAGCATTCAAAGTGCTGCATTATTTGTCTATATGCATTTCTGATGCTATGCTCATACACATTCAGGATGCTGAGAATCCCAAAGATGCATGGGATACTTTGGTCAAGATGTTTGATACAGATACGAGTGCTCGCAAGTCTCAATTGCGATAGCAGATACACAATGTGAAAAGGAATAAAAGGAGCATACATGATTATGTGCAAGAAATCAAGAAGTTTACAGATGCATTGGCCACAATAAATGCCCCCATGCCTGATGATGATTTGGTGGATATTACCTTGCGCGGTCTTGGCAAGGAATACAAATCTTTTGATACATCTATCTCAGTGAGGAGTACAGGTCTACCCGACTTCGATGAGTTGGTTTCCCTCTTGTTGGTTGAGGAAATCTAGCTCAGTGATTCATTTCTGGATGCATCTACTAGCCATGATGATGGCAGAAATCAGGCTTTCTACTCGCAGAGAGGCTTTAGAGGCAGGGGGAGATTTGCATCACGTGGACGTGGTGGTAATGGTCGTGGATGGCAGGATAGGCCTCCACAACAAAATTTTCAGCCTTCATATGGTGCTCGAGGTGGTCGTGGATATGCACCTCAGCGAGGCAGAGGTACCCCATGTGGTCGAGAACGTTGGCAAGGCCAACAAAATTCTATGCAAGATGTGGAATGCCATTATTGTGGCAAATATGGTCATATGGCGAGAGATTGTTTCCACAAACAGAATGATTTGAGAGGGGGAAGAGCACAACGTGGTGGTCATTATGGTGGAAACTATGCACAACATGGTGGTAACTATGCATCAAGTAGCAATGATGGAACTGCAAATCATTTGTTTGCCATGAAGCATGTTGTGGGTTATATGACAACAAATGCTGAGAATGATGATACATGGTATATGGACTCAGGAGCATCAAACCATATGACATGTCATGGTGAATGGTTTGAGCACATGAAGCCTATGGATGTAAAAGGCTATGTGGAAACAGGTGATGATACCCAGCATGTCATTACACATGTTGGAAGTGTACCATTGGTCATGCACAATGGTCAGACAAAGTCTATGTCAGATGTGCTGTATGTGCCTTCGATCACTAAAAGCTTGGCCTCAGTTGGTCAAATGGTAGAACAGGGATTACAGGCTCGTTTCAACGAGCATGGATGCTTCGTTGAAGATTTCAAACATGGATGTAGAGTGATTGCTAAAGGCAAGAAAGAAGGAAGATTGTTTAAGCTGGATGCTGGAATTCCTGAGCTAAAATCAGCCATGTTCTCAAAGAGCAGGAATGTGGTACAGGACATTGATATGTGGCACAAGAGGATTGGCCATGTCAATATACAGAGATTAAAGAACATGCAAACAAGAGGCATTGTCAATGGATTGCCTAGGTTCAAATATGATGGACATATGCATGTTTGTGAAGCCTGTCAGTTTGGGAAGCAGGCAAGGTTGAGGTTTCCTAGAGAAGGAAATATGAGTAACAGGCCACTTGAGATAGTACACAGTGATGTATGGGGTCCTGCACAAAACCCATCTATCAAAGGCAGTTTATACTATGCTACATTCATAGATGATTTCAGCAGGATGACATGGATATACTTTCTCAAAGAGAAGAGTGAAGTGTTGGAAAAGTTCATGGATTTCAAAGCTTTCGCAGAAAAGCAATATGGCTGTTGGATTAAATGTCTGAGGACAGATGGAGGTGGTGAATACACCTCAAAAGCTTTTGAGCATTTCTTGAGGAAGCATGGAATAAGAAGACAGTTGACTTGCAGGTATACACCTCAGCAGAATGGTGTGGCTGAGAGAAAGAATAGAGTCATGTGTGAAGTGGCAAGGGCGATGCTTAATGAAAAGAGCATGCCAGATTACTATTGGGCAGAAGCATGTGCTACTGCAGTGTATATATTGAACAAAACACCTACAGCAGCCATTCATGGAAGCACGCCAGAGATGCGGCTCACAGGTTACAGGCCAGACATTGGACATCTTAAAGTTTTTGGATGCATAGCTTATGTACATGTGCCTGATGAAAGAAGAAGGAAGTTGGATCCTAAAGCAGAGAAATGTGTATTTGTGGGATATGCACAGGATCGAAAGGTATACAAATGTTATAACCCTCAAACTAGACAAGTGGTCATCTCACGTGATGTGGTGTTTGATGAGCTTGCTAGTTGGTAAAAAGCAAAAGATGAGGATGTTATTGAGTCACTTGAGGCAGATGTGTCTGTGAACTTACCACAAGCAAGTTCTAGTTCTACTACTATGTCTGGGCCAGCAGTAGAAGCTGAGAGTAGCAGTGTACGTCCATGGTCAGGACGTTTGAGGCATGAGAGTGTGAGCACTGGGAGTAGTGCTATGGATAAAGGCAAG
The DNA here is from genome assembly GCF_041138505.1 of Cibotium barometz. Taxonomy (NCBI): domain Eukaryota; kingdom Viridiplantae; phylum Streptophyta; class Polypodiopsida; order Cyatheales; family Cibotiaceae; genus Cibotium; species Cibotium barometz. Next base: position 40,609,279 of record NC_141082.1, read on the forward strand.
AAGAAAGTCGAAGGAATTGGAATCACAGGTTATGAGTCATCTAGTTCTGAGAGTTTGGATGAGGCGCTTGGCATACCTGTTTTACGCACACCTGGTGCTAGGCAGGACAGATATGTGCCACCACATGCTAGAGTTACAGGTGTACAGAGTGACCCGCAGGCATTGCGGAGATCCCAGAGAGTCAGATATCCTGTTGACAGATTGACATATAGAGATTTTGCTATGCACTATGCGTACATGACATCTATGGTGAAGCATGTGGAACCTACATGCTATACAGAGGCTATTGGAGAGCATGTATGGGAAAAAGCAATGGATGTTGAGATGGACGCATTGGTCCATAATGATACATGGGACTTGGTTGCATTACCAAAGGACAAGAATGTTATTGTATGTAAATGGGTTTACAAAGTGAAGTGCAAATCTGATGGTTCTATTGAGAGACATAAAGCAAGATTAGTAGCAAAGGGTTATGCACAGACCCAAGGTTTGGATTATGATGAGACGTTTAGTCCAGTGGCTAAGATGGGCACAGTGAGAGCATGACTGCAGCTAATGGCTGGGAAATGCATCAGATGGATGTCAAGAATGCATTTCTGAATGGAGATCTACAAGAGGAAGTGTACATGGCACAGCCAGAAGGGTATGTACACCCTAGATATCCCACTCACGTATGCAGGTTGAAAAAGGCATTATATGGTCTGAAGCAAGCACCTCGTGCTTGGAGTGATAAGATGAGCAGATATCTTATCTCACTTGGTTTTCAGATTTCTACATCATATTCTTCACTCTATGTGAAGAAGACAGAGCATGGGATTGTTTTATTAGTCATCTATGTGGATGCCTTGATTATCACAGGTGATCATGGTGCAGATGTGATGCATGTCAAGAAAGCTTTGAGTGGGCAATTTGACATGAAAGATCTTGGTGAGTTGAGATACTTCCTTGGAATTGAAGTGGTGAAAGATCATGCAGGTACTTGGTTAGTACAGCGCCAATATGCATTGGATATGTTGGCAAAGTATGGCATGACAGGGTGTAAGCCTATGAGTACACCATTGGAGCAAAATGTGAAGTTGCGGGCTGATTATGGCGAGGAATTGGATGATCCGTCTATGTACAGGAAGATGGTTGGTAGTCTCATATACATGACTATCACACGCCCGGACTTGAGTTATGATGTGGGGCTAGTCAGCCAGTTTATGCAGAGCCCCAGGAAACCACATTTGGATGCAGTGAGACGCATCATGAGATATGTGAAAACCACAGCACATTATGGTTTATTTTATGAGAGTGGTAAAAGCTTGGACATACATGGCTACACAGATGCTGATTGGGCAGGTAGCGCATATGACAGGAGATCTACTAGTGGATATGCTTTTACACTTGGAAGTGCTGTGGTGAGTTGGAGTAGCAAAAAGCAACCTACAGTTGCTTTATCCAGTACAGAGGCTGAGTACAGGGGTGCAGCCATTGCTACTTGTGAGGCTATATGGTTAAAGAGTCTCTTGGCAGATTTATGTGAGCCTCTTGATGGCAAAGTTGTCATTCATTGTGACAACATGAGCAGTATACAGTTGGCAAAGAATCCAGTGTTTCATGCGAGGACCAAACACATAGAGGTCCATTATCACTTTGTCAGAGAAAAGGTGCTGGATGGTACAGTTGATCTTCAGTATGTGAAGACTGATGAGCAGGTGGCTGATATCTTTACGAAGCCACTTAGCAAGGAGAAGTTTGAGTACTTCCGGACTATGTTGGGAGTACATGGGATGAGCTTGAGGGGGAGTGTTAAGAGTCTTGATATCCCAAGCTCATCTACATCTTCATCGGCAGTACATCATGAGCTTGAGAGGGGCTGTTGAGATTCAAGCTCGATGTCAGTGTGATTCAGTGTGAGCCAGCTATGCTATGTGCTGGTAGATTAGGTAGGAACATGTGTGAGACATAAATGACCGCGTGTCCAGCTGGTCATAGTGTGTGGACATTAGCTAGGGTTAGTAGAGTGTGGACACAACTCATTGTGTGTTGTGTGGATTATGGATTAGTGCATTATGCTTTGTGTGAGAGTGGACATGGCTTCCCTCTATGGTTAGGGTTTGCAATAGACATTAGGGTTTGCTCCTGTGTGTGTGTCTCCTCCTCCTCTACCGTTCTTTCAACATAAAATGTATGTAGCTTCATTACTAAAAAACGGCATTAAGACTTATAGCATTAATAAGAAGTGATATATGCGTTACACGGTGATGGATAATATATGCATGATCCATGCACTAGGATGTGCTAACAAAAACATGTCACTTCATCGGGCTTCACCAGACGATAGAAAGTGGATGGACAAACATATGGAAAAGGATTCTCGTGGGCATTTGGTGACCTTGGTATAACTATCCCTTATGGGTTCTCTCATAAATTATTTTCTGGGTGAGTAATGAATGCCAGAAAATTCTAAAAATAATTTTTGAAAATTCTCAAAAATTCTCAAAAATTATTACAGAGGTTTGGCCAAGTTTTCAGAATTGTTTGAGCAGTGTTCAAGGTACAGAAAATTATTTCTTCAGTATTTCGACTAGCCCAAGTCTTCTAAATCACTCGAAATTGCTCGGGACTTGTGCGAAACGAAGGAAATTCGACCCAACCATTGAACCAAAGTCTTTGTTCAGTTTCAACACAAATCGAATTGTGGGAGAATTGAGATAATTACAATCATTTGCTTTATTTACATACATCAAATAATATCAATTTTACTTATTTACATTGTTTGCATGAGCACTATGGCAAATTTTCCTATTCCACCTTCAATTCAAGAGCAACTCCAATCTCTACAACAACAAATTGTAGACGAGAGAGAGATGCGAATTGAATTGAAGCGACACCTCACGAGTCCAAGGCGTAAGCGTGACTCTTTGCCATCTTATGTGACGAAGACGACACCATCCAAAGAGCTGTCAATGCTACACTTAAAGCACAAAATTCACGGAAAGATTCTAAAATCAGTCGTAAAGCTTTTTCATTTCAAAATTATGATGGCAAGAAAGATGCTCGAGTCCTTTTGGCATGGCTTGGTCAATTGGATGACTACTTTTCGGGGGAGAAATTTTTCGAGAAGGACAAGATCAAATGCGCGGCTAATCACATGGTGGATAGCGCAGCTTTATGGTGGAGCGTCATCAAGTAAGGCGTGACAAACCGGATTCATGGAAAAGGTTTCAAAGGCTAGTGAAGAATCATTTCTTACCTTCACAATTTAAATCTAAAGTTAGGAATCAATGGGATACATTGCATCAACTTGAAAAAGAAAGCATGTCTCAGTATGTGGAGAAGTTTTGGAATACATTACTACAGGTACAGGTTGTGGAGAAAGTCAATGAGAAGGACCAAAAGAGGAAATTCATTTCGGGCCTTAAGCCTATAATTAGGGCCGATGTGAATATGTTTAGACCTCATTCACTTTCTTTAGCTATATCTTTGGCAACAAATTCCGAACGCAAAAATGGTTTTCCTAGAGAGGCCAAGTCATTTGAGAGTAACCACTCTAAACCTTTTTCTAAACCTTTTCATGCTTCAAGAAATTTTCATAAGCTAGGATTTGACAAAGGCAAGGAGATGGTCAAAGGCGAATCAAATTCAAAGAAAGGCAACGGTGGCAAGCCCAAAGGTCCTCCAATTAAATGTTTTTGATGTCATAAAGAAGGACATATAGCACCAAATTGCCCAGAACGTGCATAGAATCCGACACCTGCGGCACGAGTCAATATGCTTGAAGGCGACTACAATGAAGATGAATCGCTCAAGCAAGAGGGTAACTCTGACCTTGACTATTCAGAAGCAGAAGGTAAGCCTCAAGCTCATTCGCTAAACTCAAAATAAAAGGAAAAATTAATGAGTATGAAGTTATTGTTTTGCATGACGATGGTAGCACTCATGACTTTATTTCTGAAAAGGCAATTAGAGCTTTAAACATTCAACCTTCACCTACACATTATAGAGTTAAAGCTGCATTTACTGGAACCAAGTATAATTGCATGCAACAGGTGAAAGGTTTAACTTTAAGCATCAATTCCTTAATAAAAAAAAGGGATTTCTTAGTTGCACCTTTATAAGGCGTAGATGTAATATTGGGTATGCCTTGGAGACATATGTACAACCCTATTATAGACTATGATACACATAGCATTTGTGTAAGGAAGGACGATGAAAATATTTTCCTCCAGTCAAAGGAGAGACCAGCCCTTTGTTGAGTCATACTCAAGCAAAAAGAGCTCTTAGGAAAAGGGAGAAGACTTCTATGGTTTGGGTTAACCAGCTTAGCACTGAGTTTAACACATCTAAAAGTCCAAAAGTTGATCCTTATATCTCCAAATTCAGGGATTGTTTTATGGAAGATTTACCTCCAGGATTACCTAAGTCTAGGCCTGAAGACCATAGTATTGACTTATTGCCATGCAACTCTCCACCTTGTAAAGCTCCTTATAGAGTCAACAATTTCGAGCAAACAGAAATCCAAAAATAAATCGAGGATTTGTTAGAAAGAGGCCTTATTAGAACTAGTAGTTTATCCTTTGCAGCTCCAGTCCTTTTTGTTAAGAAGAAGAATGGAACTTTCCAAATGTGTGTTGACTACCGAGCATTGAACAAAATCACTGTCAAGAACAGATACCCTATCCCTAGGGTAGATGACTTACTTGATAAGCTTAGAGGTTCAAAGGTCTTTAGCAAGATTGACTTAAAGTCTGGTTATCATCAAGTACGCATGACTGAGTCAGACATATTCAAGACTGCATTTAGAACCCAGACTGGCCATTATGAGTTTTTGGTTATGCTATTTGGTTTGACCAATGACTGAGTCAAACATATTCAAGACTGCATTTAGAACCCAGACTGGCCATTATGAGTCAGACATATTCATGACTGAGTCAGACATATTCAAGACTGCATTTAGAACCCAGACTGGCCATTATGAGTTTTTGGTTATGCCATTTGGTTTGACCAATGCTCCAGCTACATTCAGTCGTATGATGAATCACATTTTCCTAAAGTTTCAAAGCTTTGTTGTGGTGTTCTTTGATGATATTCTTGTTCTCAGCAAGAATCATGAGCAACACTTAGCAAGTGTTTAACCTTTTGAGAGAAAATGAATTGTATGTCAATCCTGAAAAGAGTTCTTTCTTTCAAAAAGAGATTGAATACTTAGGCCATATAGTGTCAGCTGAAGGAATCCGTGTGGATCCTAAGAAGATTGAGTGTATAGCCTCTTAGCCTACACCTCAAGACATTGATGACCTTAGATCTTTTCTAGGTCTATGTAGTTACTATAGGAAGTTTGTTAAGAATTTCGCTTATATTGCACATCCTTTGACGCAACTTCTCAAGAAAACTACATTTTTCCATTGGACTGCAAGTCAAGATAAATCTTTTCTAGCACTCAAGTATGCATTAACTCATGCACCAGTTCTTACACTACCTGACTCTTTCAAAGACCATTCTTTGTGGTAGTAACTGATGCTAGCAGTAAAGGTTTTGATGCTGTGCTTATGCAAGACAACCATCCTATTACCTATGAAAGTCAAAAGCTAAAACCCGCTGAAACAAATTACAGTACATATGACAAGGAATTAGCAGCAGTTGTGCATGCCTTGAAGATTTGGAAGCATTACCTACTGATGGGTTCAGAATTTCTTATCAAGACTGATCAACAAAGCATTAGGCATTTGCTTTTGCAACCCCTTATTTCAGATAGGCACATCAAATGGGCATCTTTCATACAAAGTTTCCAACCCATGATTCAATACCAACCTGGAAAGGAAAATGTTGTTGTAGATGCTTTAAGTAGAAGACCACATATCAACAACATTTTCGCTATTGAAAGTGAACCATTTGTACTTATGAAAGAAACTTATGAGAAGTAGATCCAGATTTTTCTGAGATATGGATCAAATTGCGTGAAAACAATTGGAATCCTCAAGGAAATTATTCTCATAATGATGGCTATCTTTTCTTTGAGAAAAGATTATGTGGTACTCAACCCTATAGACAACTTGTCTCTTGGAAGAGATGCACCAACCACCATTCATGGGACATAGAGGAGTTTCCGCAACACTTCAACTAGTTTCTCGAGAATTCTTTTGGCCTCATTTGAAAAATGATGTAGCAAAATTTGTAGCTGAGTGTAACATTTGTCAAGCAATTAAAAGCTACAAAGGCAAAGCTTTGGGATTGCTTATGCCTTTACCCATTCTAGACCGACCATGGGAACAAGTGTCTATGGACTTCATTACAGGCTTTCCTACTACTTCTAGTCATCATGACATGATTTGGACAATAGTGGACAGGTTTAGTAAGCAAGCCTATTTCATTCTATGTAAAAAGACACTGACTTCTCAGCAAGCTGCGACCATATTTATCAAGCAAATCTTTGTTCATCATGGTCTACCCAAAGTGATAGTTTCTGATAGAGATTCCAAATTTTGTAGTCACTTTTGGATTGCTCTTTTCTCAAACTTAGGCACTAAGTTAGATTTTTCTACGGCTTTTCATCCTGAATCAAATGGACAGACCGAAGTCACGAATAGCACTATCTTGGATATGCTTAGAGCCTATGTTTCCCAACAACCTAGTTCATGGGATAAGTACATACATCTACTCCAATTTGCTTATAATAATACTCCTCATTCTGCTACTAGTCAAGCACCATTTGAGATTATCTATGGTAGAGCTTTGCCTATTCCGGCTACTAGACTCTCCCATAAGATTGAAGCTGCTGACCAATATACTCGAGACTTTGATCATATTTTATCTGAAGTGCATGATTGTATTGCAAGAGCTCAAGAGAAGTATACATTTCAAGCAAATAAGAAGCGTAAAGATTTTTCATTCCAAGAAGGTGATTATGTACTTTTGAGATTGAGAAGAGACGATTGAAGAGTGTGGAAAAATTCCCTGCAGTTAAACTTGCACCTAGATACTATGGACCATTTCAAATTATTGAAAAGATTAACGATGTGGCCTATAGACTAGAGTTGCCATCTAACTGGAATATCCACAACTCTTTCCATATTCATCTCTTGAAACCCTTTCAAGGAACACTTCCTTCTCACCCAATTTATGAGGAACCACCTCTTGTTGAAGGAGAGGAAGAAGTCTTAGTTCCTGATGCTATTATTGATCAAGAGATGACAACAACAAGAACTGGGAACCAATACATCAAATATCTTTTGACATTCAAAAACCATCCTCAAGAAGATGCAAAATGGATGCCCGAGAAATTTTTTCGAGCTTATCCCCTGAGATCCTTCGTTCTTTTCAAACCCAGCAAACCCGCAATTGAGGGCAATTGCAAACTCAAGCAAGAGGGATGTAATGAGAATATATTTTAAGTCCTCTTTAAGAATATTATTTTCTCCTCTTGAGTAATTTGGGGATGCCTAGGTTACTCTTGCGTCATGCCGGCTAGGTTAATATCGTAGGTGACACCACTATAAATATTAATACGTGTGGTATATAACGTATGCTTGGGGTCGCCTATGATTATTTCAGTTAGGTTTGTATGGCAGGGTGATTCTTGGGGTACTTACGCCTGGTAGTCATGAGTTGGTGATGGTTTGTGCCTGTTTAATATTTGTGGGATTAATTTAATTATTAATTAGGCTTATATTTTCAGGTGATGAAGATTATGAGGATTGATGAATAATGTTGAGGAGAATGTTTCTTCTGCGCATCATATTTATTTTTACAAGCGCACCTTGTAACCTTAGTAGTTGATTTTTTCATTTTGATACATTGAGAAAAATACATTTATAATATTGAATTTATTAAAGCCTAAAGGCTTTACCCTAGCCCCAATTTTTGGGACACTCTATTTTTGTTGTGGAAGAGTGTCGTGCTCTCTAAAAGCACACTTTGTATATTTTTGGGGGCTATGGCCTATTTTTGATTAAAAGCTAATAAAAATACTCTTGTGTGGGGAAGGCCACGCACAAGGGGGGGGAAGATTGCACCCAGCATGTTCAGTATTATGTTTGTTATGCTTTTGTTCAATTTATTTAATTTTGTTGAAACCTGCAAAGCATGTGTTTTCATGATTGAATTTATGTGTTGAATTTCTGAAGTGTTCCACAACTGTCCTAGAGAACGATTCCGTTTTCAGAGGCCTTATACATAAAGCTATGCATGAGGCTTATGCATAAAGCTTATGCATAAATCATGCATGAGAATTAATAAAGCATACATAAAGCTTATGCATAAAGATTATGCATAAAGCTTATGTACAAACCTACAAAGCTATGCATGAGACCTTATGCATAAAGCTTATGCATAAGGCATTATGCATAGAGCACTATGTATAAGGCCTTAAGCATGAGGCCTTAAGCATAAAACTATGCATGAGGCCTTATGCATAAAGCATGCATGAGGCCTTATGCATGAAGCATGAATGAGCATTATGCATGAAGCTAATGCGCAAACCTACAAAACAAATCCCCAGCACCCAAGGGTGCAATAATAATAGAGGAAAGATAGAAAAGCACTTACCTCTTTTTCGTGATGTTGAAAGAGAGGACTAGAGGACTTACAAAACAACCAACAAAAGGGTGAGGAAAGGATTAGTAATGCATAGATACAAAAGCTTATGCAAGCTATGCTAAAGCTTATGCTAGCCTTATGCAAGCCTTATGCAAGCTATGCTAAAGCTTATGCATGAAGCATGCATGAGGCCTCATGCATAAAGCTTACGCATAAAGCATTATGCGCATAAGGCTTATGCATAAAGCATGTATGAGGCCTTATGCATAAACCTATGTATGAGGCCTTATGCATAAACCTATGTATGAGGCTTATGCATAAAGCACTATGCAAGCCACACTATCCTAAACTAAACCGTACCCAGGCACTATGCATTAAGCATGCATGCATAGAGCTTAATGCATGCATAGATTAAGCTCTATGAATACATTAATCTCTATGCATAGAGCCTCATGCATATATAGAGCTTAATCTATGCATATATCTCTATGCATTATGAATGCATGCATAGAGCTTAATCTATGCATTAAGCTCTACAAATATAGGTTATTGCACAGATTAAGCTCTATGATTAGAGCTCTATTCATAGATTAAGCTCTATGCATAGAGGACCTACAAAACAAAACCCCTCTTTTTGGTAGATAAAAATAGAGGAAAGAGAGGATAAAAAGATAGGAAAAAGAGGAAAGTACTTACCTCTTTTTGGTGATGTTGAAAGAGAAGATTAGAAGACCTAAAAAACAAAACAAAATGTTGAGAAAAGAATTAGTAATACAAAACCCTAAAACAAAACCCTAAAAGTGTGAATAGCATGGATACACAAGGAGGTTTATCCTTCAACACACACACACCAATTTAACAACCAAGAGGAGAGGATAGGAGAGGGGAGGAGAGGGGAGGGGAGGGGAGGGGAGGGGAGGGAGGGCAAAGGAGGAGGTGGAGAAGAGCTTGGGAGAGAGAAAGAACCTGTAAAACAAATAAGAAAGCAAAAAAGCAAGAAAATTACCTATAATTACACACACATACATTTTACAACACATGTACATGTACCCAAGAGGAGATGGGAGTGAGGGAAAAGGAGGCATACCTGGCGAGGAAGCAAAATACACGTGCAACAAAAAAAACGTAGAAAAAAAAGGGAGGTTCTGTTTTACTGTAAAAACATGCGCCATCAATATATGCATTGAAATAACCGTGGAAAAAAGCATCAAAATTAGGGAGGAAAAAAGCATCGAAAAGTACGTGGAAAATAGCATGGAAATAAGAATCGAAAAAATAAATTTCCCATGCTCTTGTTGACGGATATTTCGACGTTCTTTCGATGACCTTTTTGACGCTTATTTCGAGGATCGCTACTTTTTATTCAAATTCAAAATGTTTCTAGATCTTGCGTGCCCCCGATATTTCAAATTACCTATCACTGACTACCACCCTCCACAAATACTTAAGGGAGGATTCCCCTCCAAAAATAAGCATTCGTTCCCATTGCAAATTAATATGGAAACCATGGACGACGCCACACCCTCAAATTTTGTTGATTTAGAGGAGAAGACACTTTGCCCATGTACTTGCTGCCAAATACCAAGTGGCTTGACGTGTCGACGAATTTACAATATGATCATACAAAGAAATGGAAAATATTTTCAGTGGAGCAATTGGAACATCTAATTAGTGGCAATGCACGCTTCAACAATGATGAACCAGTGGATATCTGGCCTGAATGATGGAGACCAGAAAGAGTAGCCACAAACGAGGTGATCCAACAACCCGAGGAACTTGAGGCGGTGGATTCAGAGCAAATACTAGAACATGACATGGATGACATGATAAATGCCTTACACGATGGAACAAAAGATGGAGGTTTGGAACACGAAGGGGTAGAAGAAAACACACGATGTGTGGAATACACTTCCCAAGAAGAGAAACAGCTTTGCTCGTCTTCTTCAGCTATATCGTGGAGCACATGTTTTTGTTTTACGCACTTGTCTATCCATATTGAACTTGCAATCGATTTTTGGATGGTCTGATACGAGCGTATCAAAACTTTTTGCGTAAGTGATGATATCATATGCAATTAGTGCGTTATGTACCTTTATATGCATTTTCTTAGCTTGACTATTTTGTGTAATAGCTTATTGAAACATCAAATATTGCCTGAAGATAATGAGATGCGAGTGGACCGTAGTCGAGCAAAAGCAATGTTGCACTCGATTGGCATGGGCTACAACACACACCATGCTTGTCCAAATGATTGTATTCTTTATCGACAAGAATATAACAACGCTATACAATGTCCGCATTGTGGTACATCGAGATATAGACAAGATGTGCAAGGAGAAAGTGTACTAGTAAAATTTTTACGACACTTTCCTATCATCCCCCGAATTAAAACAATGTTCAAGTGCAAATCCATTGCAGGATTCATGACTTGGTACTGTAACACTAGGTCCACGAATGGTGTTATGCATGTGCCTGCAGATTCCCCTCCATGGAAGCACATTGAAGAGAAGTGGGTAGCCTTTCAGGAGGAGGCTCACCATATTCGACTCGGACTAGCGATGGATGGAGTTAATCCATTTGGTCTATGAAGTTCATCATGGAGTACATGGCATGTTTGTCTAGTTAACTATAATCTTCCACCATGGCTAGCGATTAAAAAAGGGCATCTTTTGTTGTCTGGGAAAGTACAAGGTGAAGAACATGAATGTGTATTTAGCCCCTTTAGTTGAGGAGCTTCGTGTTCTATGGGGAGGGCATTGAAGTTCATGGTATTTCCAAGAGGTTTGGACAACATGTGCTAACATTGAGAGGAATAATTATGTGGACTATGCATGATTGGCCTGGCTATGGAAAGTGCTCAGGTAATACTATAGCTTGTTAACATATTATGTTAAGTCATGATTGTCATCCAAACTTACCTGTTACAATCTTTTTTGATGTTCTATAGGGCTTTCAGTATTAGGGTATAATGGATGTCCATTATGTGGGCCGCAACTTGAGGCTCGATACTCAAAGTCTATGAAGAAGATAGTATACGAGGGCCACAAGAAGATACTCAAAGTCTATGAAGAAGATAGTATACGAGGGCCACAAGAAGAAGTATCTCCCAGTGGACCATCCTTTGCGTGAGGGATTTCTAGGGAGGTTTCCTTGCATATGGAAGAGCAGTGATTGGAGAACCTTATGCGAGCAAGATCCAACCTATACATCTCCATGAATGAAGCGTCTATCCATTTTCCATCAACTTCCATACTGGAATGACCTTTTAGTGAACCATCTTCTTGACCCAATGCACAGTTTGAAGAATATAGCCGAGGTGCTTTGGAGAACCATCACATGAGCAAAGGAGAGCAAGGCACAACGAGATGATTTACAAGAGGTTCAACGCATGCACCACTTATAGGCCCAAAATAGAGAAGATGGAAAGGTGAAGCTACCAAAAGCACCTTGGGTCATGACAAAGGATGAGCAACGGCATGTAAAGAAGTGCATTAGTGAGTTTTGTACCCCTACAGGATGCATGTAAACACCCAAGGATTGCCTCAACAATGACATTAGAGCAACAATTTACAAAACTGGTGCAGTGGTACGTCGGATATCAAGGAAAGAGATTAGTAGAGACACATTGGAAGCAACATGATTAAACTCATCGAGGCTATTATTACAATGGCTGAGAAATACTTTCCAACAAGTATTTTAACCATTTAATTGCACTTGCTAGTTCATGTGGTTGATGAGGTTGCTATGGCTGGGGTTGTCCATAGCTGATGGATGTTTTTCTTGGGTGTGGAGAGATTTATGAAGACACTTAAAGGATTTGTTCATCAAAGAGCTCGCCCTAAAGGTAGTATGGCAGCAGGATGGCTTGTTCAAGAATCACTTCTCAATATGTCTGATCCCGTTATGCCAAGATTATGGACACAAGAAGAAGATGATCGACTAGTTGGGGAAGAGCCACAAGGGAAAGACCTTGTGAAAACAATGGATGTAGCATTGCGTGAGAAGATCAATAAATTCTACATCTTAAACTCACATGCTATGGAGAAATGAATTGAGAGATATGACTTGGTGAAGGCTGAAAGGGACCAAGCTCGTTTGAGTTTTAGAAGGAGTCAAACATCCCGCACACTACTGTACCCAACAGAACTTGCACTTCTTCCAGACTTTCCTTCTAATAAATGGCTCAAGCAAACCATACTACAAGCTAAACACAATGGTGAATCATCAAGTGATGATGAGGAGGAACTTGCATATGGTTGTGATTTCTAGGTATGTGAGTTAGAGATATCTACGCAATGTCTTTTATGTTGTGCTTTTGTGAATTTATACAATAAAAGTACTTATTTATTATACTGCAAACTATGGTAAGTTTGGGGCAATTTGGTCACGCAGACGTCACTTTTGAGAAGAAGGAATAGATAAAAAAGATAAAAACATTTGATTATGGTGTGAAGGCTAATTTCATGCAAGAAATTCGTTCAAGTGCAAGTAATGGCAATACTGAAGTAGGCATGCTAGATTATTGTGGAACAATCTAAGATATTATCAAGGTTGGATTCAGAAAATTTGATATGGTCATTTTTTATGTGAAATGGTTTAAGTTGGTAACTCAAGGGGCACAAGTAACTGTACGCAAAGACAAGTGTGGATTTCTTCAAGTAGACCACACAAAGATATGGACTGACCAAAGGGACACATTTGTGCTACCAGAGCACTGTGAGAAAGTCATCTTTGTGGAAGACCTGACATATCATAAATGGTTGTTTATGATCCAAATAAATCCACGTGGAAAACAAATATTTGAAGAGGTGAAAATAACAGTTGACTGTTTGCCAGATGTTGAGGAACTCCCCCTAGATCATGTGATGGTTGAGCATACACCACTAGCACCTATTGAACAACAAGAAGAACAAGAAGAACAAGAACAACAAGAACAACAAGAAGAAGACATACGAGTTGAGGAAGTAGGTGAGGCTCACACGGGACTAGGATCGGATGAAGGTGTACTCATTGAGAAAATACATCTTAAACAAGAAACGGACACTAGAGATCATCGAGAAGAAGAAAAGATTCAAGCTGAGTATGATCATGATGCAGCGATAGCTCTCATGCTAGAGCTAGAAGAGGATGACGACATGGATGAACTACCTTCTACTACAAGACAACTGGTTTCATCAATTAAAAACAATGATGGAGTATTTCCAGAAATAGATTTATTTGGAGCCGCTGGATCTCGCTGAGGACGAGCAAGTTGATGATGAACTTTAATTTTATTGTAAAAACAGAGCAATTTCTTAATTGCACCTTAGTGATAAGGAGGAGGAGCTAGCAATTTTTCTCCTTCAAAGAGCGTGATGGAAGTTATACCCTCCTCTCTCCCTCGCCCCCCCCCCCTCTCTCTCTCTCTCTCTCTCTCTCTCTCTCTTTATCTCTCGTTCTCTCTGATCTCTCTCTCTCTCTAGCTCTCTAGCTCTCTCTCTCTCTCTCTCTCTCTCTCTCTCTCTCTCTCTCTAATAGATACATATGCTTGCAAAGAGGTAGAAAGAGAAGGCTAAAACACACCCCAGGATGGGAACTACCAAATATTATATATAAATTCAATTTTTATATTTTTTTTAAATTCGACTGTTATTTCGATGCCTGATTTGACGTATATTTCGACGGATATTTTCATGAATTTTTCCACCCATATTTCGATGGATATTTCGACGCACATATCGACGATGCAACTAGGCGTAGAAACTAAGCGTCGAAAAATAATGATTCTCTTATAGTGTTGGCGTGGTTGCCAAGATTATCACTACTTTGGCAATTGCACTTGCTACTACGAGGCACATGATGCATGGCCCTTCCTTCAGTAGGTATAATATATGATAGTTATTTGCTAGACCTAGTGACAAGCATGTAATAGAGTATGCTCTCTCTTCAGTCAAGCCTTTTAGCTTGTCATCCCAATTCACTTGCACTAGCAAACAACACAAATACTACATGCTACTACATGATGTTGCTTTGTGGTCATACAAGCCTAGTAAATAAACAAGGAAAAGAGACAAACTTGAAGAAATCTTCACCATTAGCTAGCTCTATCATCATAGCAAGTCTTCCTACTTTTCGACACCTTGCATCAACTTTGTAAAACGCTTCTCTCTACTTACTTTGAAAGCCTAGTAGTCATCCTATAAGTATTATATTTCATGACATTAGATTTATAGCTCGGTTATAATGATTCAAAAAATGCCATCAATACTAGAAGACATTGCTCACCTAGAAAATAATTTGTGACATAACCAATAAGGGATAGTTGTATCAGGGTCACCCATTGCCCACAAGACTCCTTCTCCATATGTTTGTCCATCCACTTTCTATTGTCTAGTGAAGCCTGATGAAGTAACATGTCTTTGTTAGCACATCCCAATGCATGGATCACGCATATCTTATCCATCACCGTGGAATGCATATATCTCTTCTTATTAATGCTATAAGTTTCAATACCATGTTTTAGTAATGAAGTTATAAAACATTTTGGTCTATCGCGATATAGCTTAGAAAACTCACTTGCTAAGTCAAGCGATCACCTCTCCTTTATCATGTGTAGAAACATCTCATAGGGTAGCCTTGACAAATGGATGTCTTGAACTATCATTTGTGAATGGTACGTTGGAAATGTTTAAATACACAAAGCTATACTCTATACAAAGTACTAAAAACTTATAACAACACTATACCTCTTTTGATTTCTTCCATCCAAGCGCGTAATCAGTGGTTGTTGCCATTGCAGATCCAAAACACTTTTTAAGATAAGTACTCCCACTTCATCCCTTTGATTTGATCCTCAAACTCTTGGATCTTCCTCTCCCATATCTCATCCCATAGACCTTTGTCGCTTTCCATATTTCACAAGTTGCAAGACAAGGAGTTGTGAGATAGAATATATGAATGTTCCGTTTGTGCACATGTAACCGTGGTTGAAAAAATCAACACATAGTTTTGTATATCATGCATTGAACCGTCAGATGGATGGATTTGATACCAAATGGTAGAGTGGAATTGATGGAGTAGGAGTGCTTTTTCTAATCTAAAAAAGAGGCTAATATTAAAAAGTCTCTTTGACTAGAGGATTTCCAATTCATATATTCATCTTTTGAGAGCATATCATACCATTAGCCTATCCAAGACCTCTTGTAGCATGTCGACATGAAGTTCGCTACCATAGTTGGAAACGAAAGCATCTCACTGCTCATCTTTGTCCTGATCATACTCACTCACACCACTGTTTGTGTGGCACCCTTGTTGGGTTTAAGTTGGCCTTCCACCTCCACTATTGTTGCTTTCCTTTTTCCTCTACCTTTTGGCTTCTTGTGGACCGTTCTGTGTAATCATTGTTGGGGCTGTCATCTTCTTTCCTTTGCCTGCCTTGCTCTATAGATGTCGTGCTTGCACTTTCAATGTGTAATCCTAATCACGATCTTACTTTTTCTTTCTTCTCTCCCTCTTGTTGGTTGTCGTGATTACACGGTCCTTTTGTGATAGTTGAGTGAGGACTTCCGGATGTGCTATGTGAGTGTTCTACCCAAGATGTATATACTATACTCGCATTGCCTTAAACCTACTTGCTTCTAGTTAGTAGTGGGAAAAAGCTACACAAATCACGAAAGTGACACTAACAAAGTAAAATTCCCAAGCTAACCTTTTCCCATATCACAAATTAGTTCACGCGACCTCACATGCAACATATACATGTCACCCTGATCAATTGGATACGACAAGGGAATGTCTTGCTCTAGAAAATTCTTGACCATAACTCCCATAATACCTTCTGGAAAAGGTTGAGAATTCACAATTTGACTTGTGGATGTGTGCATTACGCATCCACACCCAACCTTCCTTCTGACAAACATAATGGACACTTTATCATTACACACAAATTCATGTGAACAAGTCAAACAAATCACTTCATCATTATGCACAAATATAAGTTCAAAAAAACAAGTACAATAAATATTTATTTAATAATAGTTCTTGAAATTTACCAGTATAAGATCAAATAATACTATTGTTACCTCTACTTTTTCTAGATCATATCACAACCATCCAACTTTGTCAACAATATGCTAGCCATCTAGAACTTATATGGTATTGTCTAAATAAACACAAATATAACAAATTACTTATGAACATCAAACTATAACAAATAGAACATTTCAAAAAATATAAATATAAAAAAATAATAACATAATATTATTTTTTTATATGTTTAATTATACAACAACTACTTATGAAAGATATATTTGTAAATTTTTAAGATATTTATATTATAACATTTCTTAAACACAAATATAAAAAACAAAGCATATACTTCAAATTTTAACAGATAAAACATTTCAAAACTACAAATATAAAAATTTATAACAATTACTAAACAAAAATATAACAAACTAGATGTGTATATCAAATTTAAACAAATATAACATTTCAAAAAATAAAAATAAAAAAATAAAAATACATAAGCGAATAGCCGAGCTGACGCTAAGAAGACTGACGGCACATCAAGGGGGCTCAAGGGGGGAGAGCGAGGTGAGAGGGAGATGCAAGGGAAGAGGAGTGATAGAGACAATGGCAATGAGGGAGGGGAGAGGGAGGCACAAAGGTTGAGTAAGGGAAGGGAGAGGGAGAGGGAGAGGGGAGGTACGGGGAAGTGCAAAGGGGTGCATAAGGGGAGAAAGGAGAAGGGATAGAGGACCCTCTGTCCTTACAAGAGAGTACTAATAGACCTAGACAATGCACTACTTCAAAGTTCAATAGGCACACATTTCAACAAGGGAAACACTTAGGATCTAGTCCAAGCATCGTAAAGTTATTAGAGAGATGTGTGCTAAGAGAATTAGGTAGGTGGGAGAAATAGTTAGAGAAACTCCTATGTTCCATGTTCGGAATGTCATAGGCGACAATAAGACAGTGCACCATAAACGATGTGCACAAACCATAATAAATGAGGATGGGAATATCTCCCATAGGCCAGAATATGTTACAGATAATCAACCTCAAAAGTGAAGGGAAAAAAAACTTGATTTTCTCTAAGAAAAATAAACAAACATAAGTGTGCAAAGAGAGGAATAGGAGGGATTGAAAAAAATGTGGGAAGTAGAAATTCATGATATAATGTGAGCAATTCATAACACAAAAATAAACAACAAAGTCACTTGTTACGGAATGTGTGAGTGGACTATTTCACAATGTAGACAGTTCATGTGGTTCTGCAATACAAGCATGAACCACACATGATGCATATGCTCAACAATCACAAATACACATGTGCGGCCTCCAAGTGTTTGGCTAGTTTAGAAAGGCATAAACCTTACAAGTGATGAACGAGGTGCAAGCCCTAGAAGAGATGGATTTGTTCTATATAGAAGGATAGTTTATAAGAAGAGAACATAACAAGAAGCATAACCATGACTTAGAGGATAGGTTTGTCGTAGATAGCAACCAAGAGGATAGAAAATGTTCACTTTATCAACTTCAATAATTGCAAAAAGGGTCCTTAAGAAATTGGAGCATGAGGTGTTTGTAGTAGACACTGATTGTTCAAGGATGCAAGGTAAGAGGTATGATTTCACAATTGCAAATCTATCACGTTGTACATGTCCAGATTTTAAGATGAGATCAGGTGGTGTATGGCCGTTTGTTGCATGTAAGCACATATATTTTGTCTATTTTCATGTACTTGGGCTCCATGCAAACAATTAAATATTTATACACCATCCACATCTCAAAAAGGAAGACCTATATAGTATTTTGAGTGAAAAAAGGTCTATGCCAATGTAAGCAGGGTGTGGGTAGGGAAGTGTTATGTTTATCTCTTTTTTGAAAATGTCATAAACTGGAATGATGGGAGGACCTATAGTGTCATGATTTGAAACCATTGGAAGGTTTTGTTGTATTTAGGTTTATCTCAAGTTTTTTAATTTCTTTACATTTCTTAACCTGCGTGTCTTTGCACATTGTATAGAACTTATGAAATGTTCTCTGAATTTTTTCACTTTTTAAACATATTATGAATAGTGTTGATATCACCTTGTGAAGAGTGTACTCATAATTGACTTTCATTATAATTACCATAAAAAAAGAATTCACTTTTTATTTCTCAAATAACAATTCGGGTTCATACTCTCTCTCTCTCTCTCTCTCTCTCTCTCTCTCTCTCTCTCTCTCCAAGTTTGAAAGCACCAAAAAAAAGGAGAGGCATTGCTTTGAGAACTCTTTTTTTTTCATGCACAAAATAAAAGAGAGGTGTTCCTTTAATCACTACTTTTTGCATGCAATAAGAAAGAAGGATAGGTCCCTACTGAAAGAGAGAGAAAAAGAAGAAGGAGATGTCCCTATTGAAAGTGACAAAAAAAAAGGAGAGGTCCCTATTGAAAATGATTAAAAAAAGGTGAGTTCCCTATTGAAAGTGACAAAAAAAGGTGAGGTCCCTATTGAAATAGACAAGAAAAGGAGAGATCCCCTATTGAAAGTGAAATGGGGCGGCTATAAGTTGACCAACTTATAAAGGTATGTCTTGGAGCTCATTAGATCTACCATAATTCCTCTCTTTGAACCCATAGTGCCTCAACAAGCTCTTCCTCTCTCCCTCTCTCTGTCTCTGTCTCTCTCTCTCTGATCAACCCCATACCCTGTAGCTCTCACCCTCTCATCCTTCTAACATGTCTACCTTAAGAAGCACTATGCCAAACATCAAACAAGCCTTTGCCACAATCTTTTCTAAGAAAAGGGTAAAGATGAAAGAAACGAGCCAGAATGAACATGAAGTGTTGGAGCGCATGCAACAAAGTGTAGATTTAGCATAGAAGCTATGGAACAAACTCAATGAAATAGTTTTGTTTGAAGATGCAGACGTTGTGTGGTAGCTAGGCGATGGCCTCTATACTCCACTGAACACACAAGAAGAAAATAAAATGGGATCAAAACTGGGAGACACCGATATCGCGGCACCAAGGGCACCAAACAACCTGGTTGCTATCCTCAGCCCTCTAGCTAACTCCTTCGGACAGCTTTTCACCCTTCAAAACCCTCCCAACCAACCTTGTTGATTTCTCCAGATGTCCTCCAAAGTCAGCATTGACCTGCAAAACCTCTGATCAACCACCAAAATGCCTTATTTGACCACCAGTGACATCCAACCCAGTTGACACTTAGCTACTAAAAACTGACTGAAAAGTGATCTAAAAGGCTGCACCTAACTCCAACGAGCAATTTGTCCTCTCGACTCCTCAAAATTTCCTCGCAAATTCAAAAAGGTCCTCTAAGATCAGCTAACACTAACCACTGAACCTCACCACGTTAGTGGATACCTTCTTGATGTCCTTGTGACATAGTTGGCTCTGAAAGCTGATTCAGAATGGTGATGCTGACTCCATCTCGAAATTTGGCATCCTCCAGGCTTCTCTACGATCCTCCAACTTTTGCAAACTTCTATTCCCAACCCCACAACCTTCTAGGATCCCCTCCCGATCCTCAGAGATCACCTGCTAACTCCCTCCTGCCTGAATTCAACCCAAACTGATGCATCTAATGGATGTAGCTCCGGATGACTAAGCTATCTCTCCTAAATCAGAATACTCTCCCACGTGTCCTTTGAGGCTCTCCAACCCTTAGGTCACTCAAAGATCACATTATATCACACTATAAACACTCTGTTAATAGCAACTAACATATAGCTAACTCCTCTTCTGACTGCTGACTATGCCAATTCCGAATCAGCTCACAGCTAACTGCTGACTCAATTGGAACAACACACTTCCATCCTCATGTGTCCTCGCAGACACTTCTAAACCATCAAAACACTTACACCAAAATAGGATCCATCACAATAAACTCTCTGTAGATTTTAGCTGATACACAACAGACCCTAGAAACCCTTCAAAGCACCAAACAATCTCGTTTGCTGACTGCTTACTCAACTTTGACAATCAGCACAACCTCAAAAATGTCTCCCTCAAGACCATACACACTAGATCTAGCTCTCTACACACTCAATGGATCATAACATAACCCTTAGCCTAGCACTATAAACCTTCTCAACTCACACTGACTAAGTTGGCACTGGCTCAGCAGGAACTCCTCAGTCATAGGAGTAATACACATAGGTTCTCCATCCACAAGATCTCAACCAAAACAACTCATTCAGCACAACAATTGCTAGAGCAAGAATTCGTTAGATATAGTGTTTCAACTTGGGGTGTGCCCGAAGAAGAAAGATGGAATGTTAAGACTGTGTTTTGACTACAGAGGATTGAATCAATTAATATTTAAAAATAAGTATCCTATCCCTAGGATCGATGAACTTCTAGATCGGTTAGGATCGATGAACTTCTAGATCGGTTAAGTGGAACCCAAATGTTCACAAAGATAGATCTCAAATCCGGGTACTATCAAATGTTCACAAAGATAGATCAAAAATCCGGCTACTATCAGATCAGAATCATGGAACATGACATCCCGAAGACACCATTCAATACTCGCTATGGGCATTATGAGTTCATAGTCATGCCGTTTGGATTGACTAATGTCCCGAGACGACGTTTAATTGTCTTATATGCAGGATATTCTCAGACAATACTTGGATGATTTTGTTGGTCTTCTTTGATGACATCTTGCTATACTCAAAGAATGCTACAGATCATGAAGACCATGTGTGCAAGGCCCTTGAAATCCTAAGGAAGCACCAAATCTTGCAAAAAAGAGCAAGTGTTGACGAGGTGGAATACTTGGGATTCATAATGTCTAAAGATGGGATTTCTCTTGACCCCGCAAAGATCCAAGCAGTCATAGAGTGTCGAGAACCCAAGACGGTAAAAGAAGTCAGAGGATTCCTAGGATTAATCGGATGGTATAGAATCTTTATACCCAGGTATGCTCACATGACATCCCCTTTTAACTAACCTTCTCAAGAAGAGTACCCTATTTCAATGGACTGTTATGTGTTAGAGTGCCTTTGATAAACTAAAGACAGCCTTGGTAACCAACCCTGTCATTAAATTTCTAGATTTTACAAAACCTTTTGAAGAAGTTACTGATGCCAGTGCTTTCGCCTTAGGCGGTGCTCTTATGTAGGAAGGTCATGCAGTGACCTATGAATGCAGAAAGCTCAAAACACATG
Organism: Cibotium barometz; assembly: GCF_041138505.1. Lineage (NCBI taxonomy): Eukaryota > Viridiplantae > Streptophyta > Polypodiopsida > Cyatheales > Cibotiaceae > Cibotium > Cibotium barometz. The sequence goes on from NC_141082.1 coordinate 40,630,961, forward strand.
AGAGAAATTATGTCGTCCATGACTTGGAGTTACTCTTAGTAGTTATGCTCTGAAGTTGTGGAGACATTATCTTTTGGGATAGAGGTTCACCTTGATGATGGATCATCAAAGTTTGAAGTGGATCTTCACCCAAAGGTATCTCAACATGCGTCAAAGGAGATGGATGCAAACCCTGCAGGAATTCAATTTTGAAATCAAGTATCGGCCAGGGAAAGAAAATGTGGTAGTAGATGCGCTCAATAGAAAAGCCTCCTTGCTTGCAATTACAGTGGTGTCAGCCTGGGAACTCTTTCCCTGGTACCCGGGACAAAACCTAACCAAATTCCTAATTGGATCCCATCACTACAAAGGTTGGGAGGTTGGCTAACCCATGGGATTGGATGGGGTTAGGCTGGACTGATGGATCCGTAAATCGAGACTCAATTTCTGTTTACGATAGATAAAATAAATCCCGGATAGTAATTGTTCTATGGATAAGAATCAGCCGCTATGCCTCTTAATGGGAAAAAAAGCGTTGATCCCAATGATCCAAGTGCAAGTTTTTTCCTTGATCTGACCGAGTATCTTTATAGGTGCAGTCGGCGGATTAGCTTGATCAGTAATGGTCTTGACTACGTTAGAGTAAAGAGTTATCCTGGAGGTATCGCCCGTGCTTTCCGGGTGAAGGAAGTTTTTTCAGGTTCGGTTTTGGAAAAACCGACAGATTAGTCTCTTGTCTGGATATCCGTGGGCGAGGCCCCGAGTAGAAAAAGGTTTAAATTAATTTTGATGAGGACAAAAGAGAAATTTTCACCATAATTCCACCTAGAAAATAAGGGTATATTAATGTTGATAATTAAATTGGTGAAAACGATATTGTTAGATATTTTTATATGGATAAATCACCAAATTGATATATACCCAAAATTGGATTAGTGGAAGAAGAGTATTTTTATAAGATCTCGATATTCTCGTATAGACCTATTTCTTAATCTATTGTGGTTAGGAAGGAATGAAATTCATAAAGTTAGAATTTTCCTTACGGTTAGAAGTTCATTAGATTTTTATCTGAAGAAAATCCTTAGGAATTGTGACTGCTCTGGCTGCTGCAGTCTAAGGCGAAACTCTTTCTCTTTGGTTGCCCCAGTTCTTGGAAGGAATTCAGAGGCTACTCTGGACAGAGGTAGATGGCTTGAGCTGGAGTTCTCCTAGGATTTCCCTGATTTGGGCGAGACGGTTGACTGATATGAAGGGATTGGTTCTAAGCACTTTGGGTCCTTGACTTCCATGTCCCCTTGACATGGCAAGAGTTGGGCAGTCTTTTAGCTGGTGACCAAAACCCTGGTATCCAAAACACCCGTTCTCACTTCTGAGCTCGTCCCTCTGAATCTTTGAAAGAGGTGGGGCTCCTGAGAAAGTGTTCTGGGGGAAGGGTCTTCCTTCCCTTCTGAATCTTCTCGCATCTTGATTCTGAATTGGGCCTTGCTACCTCTTTGGGGGTGGAAAGTTTGAAGTACTTCCCGGGGTTTGGAATCTTTTAAAATTAGAGGGTGGAGGCTTTGGCGGGACCTTTGCTACAAAACTGCTTCGGCCATTGAGACAGGTTTGGCATTCTTTACTAAGGTGTCCAATGGCTCCTTCATTCCTCCAATGAACTTGGCCATCAGCTGCTCTTCTTCATAAACTTGTCAAGAGTGGTTAGGTGCCTAAGCAGGGAAATGTAGATAACAAATCAAGTAGTGAGGAAAAGGGGTCCAAGAACCAAGCTTTTATGGAATGCATGAGTGGACTAGTCGGCACTACAAAGAGCTCATGTGGTTCTACAATATAAGTGTGGACCACACAAAATGGTCCATAGCCTCCAAGTGTTTGGCCACTTTAGAAAGGCAAAAAACTTACAAGCGATGAGGTGCAATCTCTAGCCAAAGGAGATTTTATAAGAATAGAACATAATAAAAAGCACAACCCGGAGGTACAAGATAGGAGTTTCATAGATAGCAGCCAAGAGGATAGACAATGATCTCACTTTGTCGGCTTTAATCATGGCGACAGAAAGGGTCATGAAGAAAATGGAGCATAAGGTGTTTGCAATAGAGACCGATTCTTAGAGGATGCAAGGTGAGAGGTATGATGTCACAATTGTAAAGCTACCACGCTATACATGTCCAAATTTTCATATGAGAGTAAGTGGTGGATGTTTGTTTGTTACATTTAAGCACATGTATTTTATCTATATGCATGTGCTTGGGCTCGATGCAAACAATAACATGTTTAAACACCAGCCACATTTTAAAAAGGAAGACATGGCCAAGATTTTGAGTGTAAAAAGGTATATGCCAATGGTGTGCCCAAGGAAGTGTTAGTTCTATCTCTGTTTTAAAATGTCATAGAGTGGCATGATGGGAGGACCTGCACTATCACAATCAAAAGCCCTCAGATGGTTTTGTTATATTTACGTTTATGTCAAGTTTTTTAAATGTTTGGATTTCTTGACCTGCATGTCATTGCACATTGTACCAAACTTACGAAGTGGTCTCTCAATTTTTTTAATTTAAAAAAATATGGTGAATAGTTTTGAAATGACCTTGTGAATAATGTACTAATAATTGACTTTCATGACATTAACCATAAAAATAGAATTCACTTTTTCTTTTTCAAATAACAAGTGTTTACCTCATAAAAAGGGTGGGACCATCTCATGCGCTCTCTTTGAGTTTAAAAACATGAAAAAAAGGAGTCACTGTTCCTTTGAAAACTTTCTTTTTTGCATGCACCCAAAAAAAAGAGAGGTGTTTCTTTAATCACTACTTTTTGCATGTAAAAATAAGGAGAAGTCCCTATTGAAAGAGGAAAAAAGGGGAAAGTGAAAACAAAAGGAGAAGTCCCTATTAAAAGTGACAAAAATAGGTGAGGTCCCTATTGAAAGTGACAAAACAAAAGGAGAGGTCCCTATTGAAAGTGACAAAACAAAAGGAGAGGTCCATATTGAAAGTGACATGGGGAGGTGATAATTAGACTAGCTTAAAACTATATAAAGGTATGTCTTGGAGCTTATTAGATGCATCATAATTCCTCTAATTAAATATTGGAAATTTGGGAGAAATCTCATATTCGAGGAAGCATAATTTTTACATATTTTCGGTCATATCTTAAACATACCAACTCTAAATTTGTCAAAGATTGTATATTTAAATTCTACTATACAAGGTTTTTCAAACGATGTGTCACATGAGGGGGTGTTAACAAAAACTTGGATAGATTCACCATGATCTCATTTTTCAAACGAGAATGGGATTTCCCTCAACAAGTTGTTTCTCTCTCCCTCTTTGTCTCTCTCTGAATAAACCCAATACCCTCTATCTCTCACCCTCTCATGCTCAAGCACCACTATGACAAACATCAAAGAAGTCATCGCCACAATGTAACGTACTCATATGTACGTATTTTTGGGTCCATTTGACTCTGTGATTTTTAGCATCTATATTTAATGTTGAAAAGTAGGAAATACTTAGAGGACATAAAAGATTAAGTTATTTTGCAAATTTAGTAATTTTAGATATGTCAAGTTTTGCTCAATTTTGGGACTTTTTATGCATGTTTTGTGGTGTCATTTGTAAGCGATTTCTTATCTATACTTAACCATGTTAGATAATGTATTAGAGGGCTACAGTGAGTAGTTTAGATCAAAGGTAACTCATATGGGGGTTTACATAGTAAATATAACTGCAAAACAAACGGGCGCCCAAAATAGGGCCCGGATACCAAATTGACCCTTAAATTTCAGTAACGGCCTCGCATGAGGGGGTGGGGCGTATATAACTTTAATTGTCAAAGAGAAGTATCAAATAAAGTTATTTCATCACAAGAAGAACAAAGTCCGTGTTCGGATAATTGGGAGATTCCGCAGGGGGTGGTCGGTATTCGTGAAACGAATCTGACACCACTTTCAATGTTCATCTCTAATTGGGTTCAAGATCATGTTTTTAGAAGGGATTTATATCTTTAATATTTTAGTGCATGATAATCTACTAATTCTCATGGGTTTTTTTTTTGGCTTCTTCTAGAGCCTTGAGGTGATTTCTGCACAGGATAGAGAGAGAGAGAGAGAGAGAGAGAGAGATTTTGAGATTCGGGCGAGAGAGAGATTTTGAGATTCGGGCGACCGTCCTTAGACAGGGAACGCCAGACAGAGAACATGATTTATGAGCCATTTGGTAGAACCAATAGTGGACAAGATTTAGAAGAGGCATACTTGGGATAGCCGCGACATCCAGTGTGGTGGTTGGATGGACGGGCGTCAGAGGAGAAAAGCCCTGGATTGGCTAGATCTTTTTGTTGGTGATTCTCTCTCGAATTTTGAGATTTGTATTGGCAATTATTATTGTTACTTTGGATTGTCAATGATTATGATTTATTTAAATTCTCTTCGTTTTATAATCATGGTAACTAGAAGATATAAATAGTCTTGCTAGTGTTGGTTGGAGATCTCTCATTTGTAGAGACTTTTTAGTTCCTAATAAATGCATGTTTTCTTATTGTAATTTTGTGTACTTGAAGTTATTTCAGAAAGTGTAGTATTGTTTGTTGTTTTCCTTCAATAGTTCTCCTCTCCTTAAAATTAATATTTTGAGACATTGCGCGTAAATAAATATATGTTTGAGAGAGAGAGAGGGGGGGGGAGAAGTTGGAAAATGCATGGTTAAAGGGTGAGACAAGGTGAGATATAGGGAAATAGAAAGGATGACAATGAGATAAAGAGAATGAGAATGATAGAGAGGAGGGGGATAAGTTTGAAAATGCATGGTTGGAGAATGAGAATGATAGAGAGGAGGGGGATAAGTTCGAAAATGCATGGTTGGAGAGTGAGAGAAGGTGAGAGGGAGAGATATAGAGAGAATGATAGCGATATAAATAGAGAAATAGAGAGAGAGAGAGAGAGAGAGAGAGAGAGAGAGAGAGAGAGAGAGAGAGAGGGAAGGATTCTATAGACGCTAAAGTAAAGAATCAGATAGGTGCCTTAAATGCTAAGCAACAACAATCATAGAGACTAAGTCAACCATATTCCAATGAATGACTCTATAGAGGTTAAAGCATATAATGTGATAAGTGCCTTAAATGTTGACAAAAATCATAGAAACTTAGTGGGACAAGGAGCATCCTCTAGCAGTGGGCCTTTAGTAATGGGCCTCTAGTAATGGGCCTATTATGAGATTGAGGAGCGTCCTCTAGTAATGGGCCTATTATGAGATCTTGGTTAGGAAGATTGAGGTGGATTCTAATTTTTCATGTGGTGGTACTATAGGTGCTTTAGCAAGTTCACATGTATCACACAAGGTGGACTAGCCTTTTATAGTGCTTGATGTTTTAGTAGGTCACTTCTTTATTGATGAAGATAGTGGCGTAGTATAGAGCCTTGATGAGGATATTAGGATCCCATCTATTGCTACACTTGGTCTACTGAGATCCAAAGCAATGTCGAGAACACTTGGCAGTGATCCACATGTACATAGGTCTACTAAAGCTATATACCTAGTGGTGGATAGGTTAAGATATAATGGGTATACAACCCATCATTATGCATGTATGGTCAACACTACACAAGAGGTACAACCCACATATTTTGAGGGGGCACTTGGAGTCATTTTTACATGGAAACTTCCAGGAGGAAGTTTACACGAGGATCATGCACACCTATAGTTTGTTTGTAGGTTTTAAAAATCCTTAAAAAGGAGTCTACATCATGGTCATACAAGATAGGGGGTATCTTTATCACATTTAAGATATCCAATGTTGATTTCTCACTTTATGTAAGAATGAGTGAGAGGGGGATGTGCTAGTGGTCATCTATGTGATTATCACAAGTGACACTGTGATGATGGCATTCATCAAGTGAAGATGCTTCTTAAGAAGAAGTTTTAAATGAAATATTTGGGTGAGTGCGATACGTTCTAGGTATAGAGGTGATACTTTCTGGGTATAGAGGTGATTAGATCTCATGATATAGGGTGTAAGCCAATATGAGTACCATTGGAACAGAAGTCCCTGGAGTAAAACACGGGGTTATCTATAGGCATAGGTGATCTCTTTGAGGACCCTACTATGTATAGGCACATAGTGAGAGTTTGATTTACATGACTATCACCTCAGGCTAGATTTGAGCTATTCGGTTGGATTGGTGAGTAATCTTATGAACACTCATTGAAAAGACTACCAATTATGAGAAAGTCCTATGATGCCAAGGTGTGGAAAAGCATCAATGAATAATTCTTCCATTCCATCATTCATAATCTTCAAGAGTCTATAAAGGGAGTAAGTTAAATGTAATCATTTTGTAACCAATGTTATATCATTAATAATTCTAGCTCTAGGTAAGTAGAGGTAGGGTCCACCAAAATTTTACGGCTAGCTATCTTTCTAAGCTTGTTCAAGGAGGTTGATAAATAGTTTAGAGGTGTAATATTTAGTTTCACCTTGGAAAGATAAGTGAAAGCAAAAAATGCGAGGCATGAACATCGCTATTAAAAAAACTAATTGAGAATAAAGAGATATATTTTGACTTTGAGGATGAAGAGATAAATTTTGACTTTGTTACTTGTGAAACTTTCTCTTATATCCAAGAAAAGTTTTGAAAGATCCATGCAAGAGAGATGGGGAAAATTGAGGCATGGGCTCTATTATGTTTTTCTTCATGCATTAGCTTATGCATTAGCTTGCACACACTGATCACACACAAACTACTTTTCTTTATAATGAATCCCTTATTCTTTTAACATTTCTAATATCTTCTCCTATGTGCCTCAAAATAGATTAAATAACTCATTGTAGCACACATAAGGCTGTAAATTGTGTATTGATTAAGTGGTTGCATGGATTAATATAAGGTTTGAACCTTATAGTAAGGTAAGGTTCAAAGCTGTTACTTTATACATCTCTCCTCCGATGATGTCACCCATACTTCTATATTTGTTCATCCTACATGGTGTTTGTGTATCCTGCCTCATCCATACACCACCCCTAAAGCATCCTCTTTCTCCCCCTCCCCCTCCCCTCTTCTGTAGAGAGAGAAAGATGAGTAGGGACACTCTAGCATTGTTTTTCTAGGCTTGACAAATAGGGCTTGGTCGTAGAGAGAAAGAAAGAACATTTTTTTGTGTTGCATAGGAGAGACAGAAATATCCTACCGTCACTGTGGCTATTTGAAGAGAGAGAGAGAGAGAGAGAGAGAGAGAGAGAGAGAGAGAGAGAGAAGGTAAAATAACCTCACATGTGTGGCAGATATTACCATTTTAGGAATCAATAGGTCCAACCTTTGGAATTGTTTTCTACATTAATAAGGCATATAATATGCCTACTCTCACCATGGTTTTTGTAAAAGAGAGAGAGAGAGAGAGAGTGCATGTGCTGTGGCATGAAGAGAGATCAAGGGAGTCCTTCCACAACTGCTTGACGAGAGATCGAGGGAGTCCTTCCACAACTACTTGATGAGAGTGAGAGAGAGAAAGAGATCGAGAAGGCACGTGGAAATTACCATTTAGGAACCAATAGGTCCAACCTTTCGATTTTTACTACCTGGTTCAAGATGTTGGATCAAATTTTTAAATTAATTAATGAAACAAAAAGTCTGGGGACATTCTCTAGCAATCATTGGGTGCAATTCTTCTTTAAATTACTAAAGCTACCAGAGTTGAGAAATGTGTGGTGGTGGAAACACACTTTGTCGGCTTCTCGTGGCTTTCTAGACATTGTGTTTCTCTCTCGAGAATGGAACTAAAGGGATTGGCATCCGAGGGCGTAGACGATGAGGAGGAAGGCGGCGATGGCGACGACGCCGATGGCGATCTTCTTCCAATTGGTGGTGATGGACTGTAGGACGCCGGCGGGGCAGGAGTTGCAGTCGAAGCAGCGGTAGTCCGGGTCGTTGTTGAAGGTATTGCAATCCGCGTCAGCGTTGGCGTTCGCCGGGCTCGAGTACACCGCGCCAGCCACCGAGAACTGGCACGCGTCCGGAGGCACGCAACACCCTTTCTGCGCCATTAAAAATCCACCATCACAGTGTGTGTGTGTGTGTGTGTGTGAGAGAGAGAGAGAGAGAGAGAGTGTGTGTGTGTGTGTGTGAGAGAGAGAGAGAGAGAGAGAGAGAGAGAGAGAGAGATTCATAATGTAATTGTTGCAACTTACATAGGTGTCTGAAGCAAGGTAGTCCACCGCTTTGGAGAGCAACTGGGTCTGGTTCATATAATTATAGAAGCACATTTTGGAGTCCCTGATGCAAGCTCTGATACGAGACCAGCGAGTTGTATCATTCACCTGGTTCTGCAGCCAGTTTGAGTAATCCCCTATCCTGTATTGCTTATAGCCTATCTTGGACAACGCCTTGGCAGTTGATTTGTGGGTCACAACAAAGGTGAAGAGAGCAAAGATCAAGAGGGCCACAATGACAACAAACATCAAGAGAAGGTATAAACGCAAAAGTATAGAGATTTTGAAGAAAGACGCAAAGATGGCCAAGAGTGAGATGGCCAAAATGAAGCACCCAAATACCAGAATTGGGAAATGCATGTATTGTAGGCATGTCTGAGGGTCTTTTGTCGCAAGCCATGCCCCAAAGCCTGCTATGGCTCCACCTATAAAGGTTGTGATGACGTTGAAGATGACGAGAATAAGGTTACTTATGCCTGCCATGCTGCTAAACTAATGATAATATACAGCTTAGAGGGGTTTCTCATTTCAACGTCACAACAAAAGAATGCTTTGTTTGCACTCCGATCATCTGCTTCGCAATCCACGAATTGTCCACACGAACGTTCATGATGTTGCGACCGCGTATCCCATTGCTAAGAGAGCAGTTACAATGCGCCTCTCCTCTCTAACCTCTCCTTCCATGTTGATATAGAGGTATGCATATACATTACACCAATTTTGATAAGAACTTAACCTCCCGCGCGTTTATACATTCCACCATCTTTAAATTCCATTGCGTTTTGTGTATACATTATTACACCACCTTAACCTCCCCGTATCATGTGTATATATTCCACCATCTTAAAAACCACCTTAACCTCCCCGTATCATGTGTATATATTCCACCATCTTAAAAACCAAACCTGAAAAGATGTTTAGAAAGTGGTATTCTTGTATATAACTGCTCATAAGATTTTAATATAACTATTTTATGTTTTAAAAAACCCAACTTAAATACGAGAGTCTCTAAACGTAAACATCACTTTGGGTTAAAACGTTGGCATTGAGTTACAACCTCGACTATGTAAATAAACTCACAACGTGTTAATCACTTGAACTAATCTAAGGAATTTACATATAAGAGCAATTGGAATGATTGATGTTTTGTAGTATAACATTTCTTATGCACTTATCCATGTAGCTTATGCTTTTTAGGATTATACCTTAGTCTTAGTGTAACTTAGCGAACACTACTACAAATCAGACATGTAGCAACGCTTTTGAAAAAAAAAACAAAAAAACAAAAGCGTTGCTAAATGCGTGCATGCATGATCCCCCTCCTTGCCTTTCTGTGTGTGTATATATGTGTGCGTGTGTATACATGTGTCTATGCATGTGTGTACACTACATTACATAACAGGAGATGGATTACTATTATCATTTTCACATCAGGGGATTAGTATTTAACACGATTAACATGCATTGAGATTGTCCCATGGCATGCAACATTAATAAAATCATTTTTTAATAGATAGATTTCTTTGGAGTTCTAAATTAAAAGAAAACATAAATAATAGAAAAGTCAAGATAATAAAGATTGGAGTCAAAAAATAGTGTCTATTTATAAAGCTATATTAATATATATATATATATACACACACATAACAAAAAGGTGTACATCAAAAATATCTTACGTTTACGCATAAAAGTTCCACCCTCGCATGAGGATATAGATATACACAACAAAAAGGTGTATATCAAAAATATCATGAAGCCTACACATTTCCTCGTTTTTGCAGTGGATTGGTCTTCATCACTACTAATGTGGTGGTTGTGCTCGGACACTGACACGCATCCTTGTCTGTGTTCACTTAAAATATAGTGAGGGTTATTCTAAGATCCCATAAATTAACCAAAAAACAAGAATAAATTATAATTTTGAAGAAATTATATTATTTACCTTTGCAATGAGTCTCTCTCCCCTCTTTGTCTCTCTTAAAATAACCATCAATATCCATCGTAAGTAGTGATGGGTGTCTCCTCTAAAGTCGAGTGTTCCCCATAATCCTTTGCCACAATAGGCTCCCTTCTCTACATGTGGAAAGTAATACGAATCATGTTTGCACTCTTGTAGTCTTATTCTATTGCATCCAAGTATTTTTATTCGTACCTCCCTTTTGAAAACACTCCATGTATCTTATCACAAACTAAACTAACACCTTGAGTATGGTACTCAAGAGTGTTACTTGTGAACCTTAATTTTCAAAGGATTGAGTTATTAACAACCACACACAAGTTAAAACCTATTTAAACACATGAAACATTAAATATAATAAATATAATCCCATCATCTTAGTAAAATCTAAAGAATATTGTTAGAACTTAAGAGCTTATAACACTTAATAGGGTCGACAGATGCTAATATTTTATAAGTAGGTAAGGATTTAGATTCATCTTCTTAAGGACACCACCACCACCATTGTCTCAATGTAAAGCTAAACAATATCGTCAGAACTTAAGAACTTATAACCCTTAGGATCGATAGACCCTTTTATTTTATAAATAGATAAGGATTTAGATTCATCATGTCAAGGACACCACCACCACCATTGACTTGATATAAAGCTAAATAATATTGCCAAAACTTAAGAGCTTATGGCATTTAGGGTTGACAGACCCTATTATTTTATAAATAGGTAAGAATTTAGATTCATCATCTCAAGGACACCACCACCACCATTGTTGATAGTCCATTGCTTTTTACCATTATATTCATGTTGTGTAGTGTTATTTAGGTCAACATATACATTCTTCATGTTTAATTTTTATAGGTTCTATTTGAAGGCACAGAGAGAGTGCCATGTTGGTGTCTTGGTTGGTGTGCTAACTACAAGGCCATAATTTGATAAAGAAGGCATATATGCCCAAAGCATATTATGTATAGAGGGAAATGGCATGAATCACTGAATATGAACTTCAAGGAGTTTCCTCTCCCAATATGTGGTATTTAAGGTGAATAAAATTGAAACATACTTATTGATTTATAAGCACAAAATCTATGTTTTCTAGGTTTGAGAATTTGTTTGACCACCCCTCTTACCTAGAGAGGTTAATGAGCACATGGTCGATAAGGATAATATTTCTTCTAGTTTTAGAGGTCCTCAAACTCATGGGACATGATGTGTTTATAGTAAATATTGAGATCCATCAAATGACCTTGATGTAGAGACCACAACATATTATCCTCTCCTCATCTTAGGCCATGACGTGTTTATAGTAAATCTTGAGATCCATCAAATGACCTTGATGCAGAGAACACAACATATTATCCTCTCCTCATCTTAGGCCATGAGTGTAATCCTATAATTGTAGGAAATATAGAGCTTATGCTTATATAATTTAACCTTAATCTTAGTGGAATATACCAAGCACTAATATAGATTAGGTGATACATATGAGGCTAATAGCAACACATTTTTATCACTCCCATAGTGGAAGACCAAGCCCTTCTGTATGCACTATCCATTTACATTCATGATGATAAATAGGTTCATGACTCATTGCCACCAGTGTCTTGCCCATGAGCATCTCTAAAATAAATGGAAAGTCCTTTTCCCATATGCTTATAGAGAGGCCACAAAAGAGAGGTCTAGGACTAGTTTTTATCATTCATTCTAACTCATTAACACAGGTTAAGTACAAAGGTTGATTACAAAGCTACATGCTTTGCATCATGTGAGGCATTGTGGTTAAGGAGGATTCTACTTCATATGGGAGTGGTGTAGAAGACACCTACAACACTACAATATATGACAACTAGATTTGCTTCGCCATTTCTCATAATCATGTGTTTCATGCTCACACAAAATACATTGAGATTTATTATCACTTTGTGCACGAGTTTATCATGTTCAGATAGGTGAAGATGGTCTGTTTGCTACCCAATGATGATGACAAAGAAGTGTGGGACATCTTCATAAAAACTCTTAGAAGCAAGGATTAGATGGAGAAACATCTTCATTCACTCGGCATCGAACTAGGGAGGTAGTTCACCTTTGGGTGGACATTGAGGGGGGCTATTGAATATCAATGCTCCAACCTCATAATGTATTGTTTAGGCACTAGCTAGCTAATGTTTGTATGGCCCCCATTATGAGGAGTGGTCATGGTTGAGATGCATGAGCCTGACATCTTTGTATTCACATGGGAATGTGGACTATGAAGTCATATGGTTTTGAGATGGCTTAGATTAGATTTGCCACACTATAATAGGCTAAATGCTACACTAGATCATTATCTTATAGTAGTCCACACATGTAATAGATAGACCGTACTCCTTAACACCTTGTCCTAACATTGTAGGGCCCAAATAGGGTCCACAAGGAGTCTAGATGACCGTAGGAGATGGAAAACTTTATAAATAATGTCTTGTACCCTAACTTAGTCTATGAATCAATTTGCAAACCCCCATGTCATTTCATATAGAGCCATATGTTATAAATGTGGATTTAAATAAGTTTTCAAGGATTATCTCAACACAGTGACAACCATCCTATTAGCCAGAGCATTAGCCAATTTGATGAATCTTAACTTGTTAAGTTTACAAAGACCTGGACTTATTCATACAATCCCCTTTAATTCCATCACAAAGATCTAGACCAAGATGAGGGAAGTTGCTACACAAACTTTCAAGGGATGCTAAGAAGATGAAAGCTTAGGCTTTAAAAAAACTCAAACCGTCTCTTTCCAAAGAAAAGAAACATAATGACTACACAAACCTTTTAGAAAAACTTAAGGAGTACCCCAATATCACATTAGAGAGCAAATGAAACAAGTCCAAACTATGGAAGGTGCCAGAAGTTGAACTATAGCCAACACACTAGACCTAGCACTTAAGCAAGTGGTCAAGTACAAACCATTGATCCCACCTAATCCTATCCTATACCCTATAAAACAACATGCCAAAGGTCTTCTAAACCCATGACCATTCTTAATAAGTAGCCAGCTCTGGAGCCGTTTCCCTCTAGAACCAATTCAACCAAATTCCTCATTTCTACATGTAGTGTAGGAGGATTAAGGTGGGAGGTGAAAGTTGGCCTTCCATGGGTCATCACTCACAAACACCACAATATTTTCTCTAATGTGAAAGGTGATTAGTTTACTTCAAATCCATCAAAGGAAATCCTTCCTAAAAGCCCACGTATGAGGGAATACAAGTCAAGTGAGTATGAATATCACATGAGAAACATAGCAAGACTCATAACCTTCTTATCCTCAAAAGTCCAAGTCTCGGATCACTTCTCCTTTTATATAAGAATTCTCAGTTTATCCAAATGGATGTAAGGAAATTAAGAGCCCACAATCCTAAAATTGAAGAAAAGAAGGATGATCCATGCCACATTGTGAGTTCATGTTTCATACCCAAGATAAAAGTACAGTGAACAGTTCATATAAACAAGCCTAGACCCTATTTGTAACCTCTATGGGGAAGCCCATTATTTTATTATGGGATATTTTATTTTGGATGCGCCTTTTATTTATAACAACTATGAGGATAAAGGTGTTTACTCAAGCTGTGTGCATTGGTATAAACTGTACTAGGATTAATGTATTTAATGAGCTGTGTGCATTCGCATAATGTGGTCAATATTAATATGTTTAATCAGCTTTGTGCACTAACTAATATTATTTTGGATGAAGGCAATGAGTGGCATATTATGTGTTAATCATGGCTGGAACATGTGTTGAACCAATATGAGTTTTTTTGGAAAACATATGAACACCTTTTATGGTTTCATATTTAGGCATCGATAATTTTGTAAGGTTAATACCTCATACCTTTGTACATACCAAATAGTATTTTATACTTTTAGTAGGCCGAAGAATTTATATTATTCCTTGCTATATGGTGGTCGACATAGCCATAGAAAGGCTGCCAAGAGAGTCAAGCTAACTCATAAATTCACTAGAGACGATGATCCTAGGAGACATTTGGAGGTATTTGATCAAGTTTCTATGGACCTAGGAGAATGAAATGAGGTTTCCAAGACCAACGCCTTTAGTCTAACATTAGACACTAGGTAAGGCTGGGGATTGGTATAGAACTCTCAAGGTCGAGGAACATTTAAACCTCACAGCTCTTAAGAGATTGTTCTTGAATAAATTTATGCGTGAAGGAGTCTTATGGGGTGTAGCATCACATCTACACAAAGCCAAGAGAGAAGAAGAGGAGTCGGTTAGAGATTTCATTAGCGATCATGCAAGCATTTGAACCCTCATTTCCTTCCGCACTATTCAAATAACCAACTACTAAATAGGTTCATCCATGGGCTTAACCCTGAAGTGATCTATAATGGCTGTCATTAGAGGGATCACCACATCGAATGAAGTCACAACAGCTTCCATCCAACTAGAAGATAATCAAATGGTCAAGGGAGCCAAAGCATCGGATTCTAAATATGTTGCTTCTGGAGTCATATGACATAGCACTTCTAGCTAAAGGTAACACTCTAGCAGAGATAAATTTTACAGATTTCATAAGGGAAAAAAGGCCAATAAATCTCCAAAAAATGTACATATGTACCCAAGGAGAGGTTCAATGGTTCTCAATCTATCGACAAGGGCATTCAATCAGATTTTGTAAGGGAAAAAAGGCCAATAAATCTCCAAAAAACGTACATATGTACCCAAGGAGAGAGGCTCAATGGTTCTCAATCTACCGACAAGGGCATTCAATCAAAGAGTGTCCAGTCTTAAGGGCATGCTATAATGGAAAATGTACTTTTTTGTGGACATTATGGTCATGAGGCCTCATATTTCCACACGCATTTGCAAGCCCTCACTAATTCTTCCATGAGGACATTATGGTCATGAGGCCTCATGAGGCCTCATATTTCCACACGCATTTGCAAGCCCTCACTAATTCTTCCAGACCTCAACACTTATCTTTACGTGCTCCATCATAGCCACAAGCCATAATGCCTACTACAAAACCTCAACCCAATGTTGAGCAAATGGCACATAAAAGCCTATCGTGAGGGGGATTTACAATACACAAAATATGTCATTATCTCCACCAATTTTAGGATCTCATCCTCCACCCCCCCAAGGATCACACCATTGAATCAAACAGGTTTCACGGAACCTTTTGAGTGTCTAGAATATGAGGTTGACTTGGAAAATGCCTCACATGTCAATGAGGACTCCACAGAGCTTTATCCATAATACTATGTAGTTGATGCTGCAAGAGGCAAAGTAAAACCATTATACTAGCTAGCTACAGTATGAAGATGTCAAGACATCAAATCTAGTGTTAAGATAATGCCTCTTCGATGCTATCATTGTCAGGGAACACACCGAGTCTTTGAGCATTCTTAACACTAGAGTTGATGTCAAGACATCAACTCTACTGTTAAGACAATGCCTCTTCAATGCTATCATTATTATCAAGGAACACACGAAGTCTTTAAGTGTTCCATCATAAACCAACCAATCACCTAAGTTACATCTTCCACCATGCCACCTACCACCTGTAATTGTTGTGGGATATATCATTGGATCAAATATTGCCCAATGAAAGTGGGGGTTTCAAATATAAAAAATTGTCCTACCATCACACCTCTAAACATGATTGGAGTAGGTGGGCAAACTCAGAGATCAATTTTGAGGAATTCTAACCCATCTGTGAATGCAATAACGAGACTCATAGCTCAAAACACACCTATTGTGGAAAATAAAGTAGAAAACCAAGCTACTTGAGTAACGGGATCCAAAAAGAAGAGGGACCATATAAGAAATAAATCTATAAAAGGAGGAAAAACAAATTTAATGGATCCAACAAGGGAACTTGGAAACATTTGACAAACCAGTCCAAGTGAATGATATTAATGAGTATTATGATCAGTGGGGACACACACACTAGTTCTGAGCAAACTAGAGACACTCAAACAAAACCTAAGGAGACCAAAAAGGAAGAGATGCAAGCCCTTTAGAAACCAAACAAAGAGAAATTTGGTCCATAACCCGACCTTGTAAAATAATTTGGAACAACTTTATGAGCACAAGTATATTATCACACATACTCAAGAGGAGTTAGAACCAAGACCAAAACTAGCAAACATCTCTGACACTGTTCATCCAAACAACCTAAAGCGGATCTTAACCCACAAGCCCTTGGATATACCCAGTGCCATTCTTGAGGTCAGGGAAGTCCTCCTCATGTGCTAAAGCCAAGTGATTAGAGGAGGGCATGGGAAGGGGATCCAAGTTTCTCACCCCCCTTAATGAAGCGACTATCTATCTTCCATCTACTCCTCTACTGGAGTGATCTTCTAGTGAATCATCTTCTCAACCCTATGCACATATTCAAGAACATAGTCGACATGCTTTGGAAAACCATCACAGGTGCTAAAGGAGCAAGGCACAAAGGGATGATCTACAAGGTGTGGATTGCATGTAAAAATTATGGGCATAGAGAAAACCTGATGGGAAGGTGATTTTGCCTAGAGCACCTTGGGTCTTAAAACCAAAGAAGAGCACTGCCGTGTAAAGGAATGCATCAATAAGTTTCTTAGTCTCATTGGTTGTATGCATTGCTTGAAGGGAGAATTCAAAAAGGATGAAGATCTTAGTGGCTTGAAGCCTCATGATTGGCACAAAATCTTACAGTGGTGTCGCTTACAACATCGCATAAACAACGCTTTTTAGGCATCTTTTATACTACGCCTTTAGTGATGATGCCTCGTCGCTTAAACGATGCCCATCATTTTTCTATTCATTTTCCCCCCATCACTATGGGGGGATTTTATTGTAGTGAGTGCTACCAATAGCCATTAAGGATTGCCTCAGCGGACAAAGACATAAGAGCGACAATATACAAGATTAGTGCATTGGTGGTACGATAGATATCAAAGAAGAAGATTACAAGAAATACGTTGGCACTAGCTCATCTAAACTCCATTGAAGTAGTTACACTGGTAGAGAAATTATTTCCAACAAGTTTGCTGACCATTCAATTGCACCTACATGTTCATGTGGTTGACGAGGTTGCTATAGCAAGTGTTGTTCATAGCCGATGGATGTTTTTCCATGAGATTTATGAAGAGAGTGAAAGATTTTGTTCTTCAAAAAGATCACCCTGAGGGCAATATGAAAATGAGATGGCTTGTTCAAGAATATCTTGTATACATATAACAAAATTTCTTAGTAAATCAAACCCACATATGCCATGATTGTGGACACAAGAAGAGGATGATTGACTCATTGGAGAAGAGTCTCAAGGACAAGGGCCTCAGAGAACAATGGATATGCCATTGCGAGAGAATATTAATAAATTTTGCATCCTCAACTCAAGTGCTATGGAGAAATGGATCCAGAGGTATAACCTAGCAAAGAGGGAAATATACTAAGATCATTTGAATTTTACAAAGAGTGGAACAAGTAGTGCATTGCCATACCCAGATTGACTCACACAACTTCTAGAATGTCCTTGTAGAATATGGCTTCAGCAAACCATACAACAAGCAAAAGAGAATGGCGAGGTTATGCGACAAGGAGGAGGAGATTGCATATGGTTTTGATTACCATGTAAGTGAGCTTTTATATGTACACAAGAAACTGTAAGACATAGTCTTGTATAAGTTTTTGTTCTTGATACAATTTCATGATCTTATTTTGCTTCAATATCAAAAATTTGGTGCACTTTGGGCATACAACCATCACTTTCGAGTGGAGAAAATAGATAAGAAGAGAACAACATTTGATTATAGTGTCACAAAAAAATTCAAGCAAGAAAGTTGTTGAAGTGCAAGTGATCTACGTAGTGAAGTTGGCATACTTGATTACTATGGAACCATACAAAACATTATCAAGGTTGGGTTCAAAAAGTTATATATGTTCATTTTAAAGTGAAGTGGTTCAAAGTAGTGACTCAAGGACCACAAGAAACCATGTGCAAAGATCAGGGCAGATTTGTTCAAGTAGACCCCACAAAGACATGAACAAACCAAAGAGACACATTTGTGCTATCAAAGCAATGTGAGCAAGTCGTCTTCAAGGTGGACTCAAGAGATCATAGGTGGTTGTCTATAATCCAAATTGATCCGCGCAGTAAACAAATATTTAAAGTTATGGAAATATCAGATGAAGTAGAGGTTCAGGAACCCACTCAAGAAGCACAAGAAACACTTATTGATCCAATTGAACAACTAGAAGAAGGATCAAATGAAGGTATAGTAATTCAACAATTACTAGCACTTGAACCAGAAGAAAACACAACAAATAATTCGAAATTCAAAGAAGAAATAGAAGAACAACTTTCAACACAACCAGCTCTAATGCTTGAAATAGAAGATGAGGATACAGAGGCTACAACTATTGATGAAGATTCAGATTGAGAGGTATTTTTGGAAATAGATATATTCACAGCCATGGATCCAATCAGTATAGTGAAACCGAAATCAAAAGGTATCATGTAATGGTAATTTCATCTCAACATATGAGGTGCATGAGAAACATGTTTGTTGTATGAATCATAAAATAATTGAAGGAACCATGAGAGCAGAGTTGCTTTCCCTCAGAAAAGTCTTTCTTGTAGTCACCCCTAAATTAACAGAGGATACTGAAACCCCTAAACTTTTAGCATATTATAGGAGCATTGGATCATTCTACCAATTAGAAACAAGGCATCTCGTGGGAGGAGAAAGGTAGCATGTGACATGATCGTGCCCCCACTAGAGGTGATGTGTATGGAATGAGGGTAGGGATGAAGGATTGGAATCAATATACTACAGGGGATGAGGAGGACTTCTTTGACATTGCTAGCATAGTCTTGTGTGACAATGGGACACTAGTTAGTATAGGCACTATGTATAGTGCAATTCATTTGTCCAGCATTGCTAGGAAAAGCGATTGGTAATTGCAATTCATGTAGATCATAAGGTTGTTTATAAGACAACAATGGGAAACCATGAAGAGGTAAGAGAAATTTCTAAAATGGACCCTATTCATAAATCTCGACATACATAGGTTTAAGGCATATCTTCAATAGTTTATATGTGTAGGAGCTCGCCATGCACTCAATAGACATGCGAACACATATTGGATTCCATGACAAGATGTTATCCATGCACTCAATAGACATGCGAACACATATTGGATTCCATGACTTGCTTGTTGCAATAGACCATTTAGCCTTTATATGCAGAAATGTTATGTGTGTTGAGCCCGCCGATGTTAAAGTGGCCTCACATGCCTTGTTGCCACTTTCTCAATTGTAAAAATTTTCTCTGATGGCAAAAAATACAACACTTATGTGAACTATTTTATAGTTAAATGAGTGTTTGTGTGAGTGAGGGAGAGAGTGTAAGCCATCCAATTGTATGTATTTTCAGCACGATCTGGGTTCGTGAAAGGTTCTGATGCAAGGAACTACAGTGTAATATATATATGTAACAAGAGATATAGAGATAGATGAAGTACAGAGGGGTGGAAAGGAATGTTGAGTGGTGAGATAACATGGGAGAGAGAGAGAGGGAGGGAGGGAGGGAGGGAGAAGCAGATATTGAGAGAGAGGGATAGAGAATAATAGAGGGAGAGAGAGAGAACAAGGATGTACGATGGTAGGGGGGAGAGAAACGGACCGGGATAGATAGAGGGAAGAGAGCATGACAAGAGAGAGAGTGAGGGAGAGAGACATGGTAAGAGAGAGAGGGGGGGGATAACATAGGTGTGGAAAGAACTGCTAAGTGGTGAGAAAAAATGGGTGATAGACATAGGGAGAGAGGGAGGGAGAAGGAGAGATTGAGAGAGAGGACAACATGATAGATAATAATAGAGAGGGAGAAAGATAGATCGACGATGAACGGTGGCATGGAGAGTGAAAGAGATAGAGGGGGGTATACAAGGGGGGAGGGGGGAGAGAGAGAGAGAGAGAGCATGTGGTGTGTGAGAGAGGGTATGCTGGGTTGGACGGGTGGGGCGGCGGGGTGGGGCTCGTTGGCTGGGTGGGGCTAGGCAGAGGGTTGGGGAGGGGAGGTTGAGGGGGCTAAAATTGTAGAGAGGACAAGGAGGGATGGGTTGAGGAAAAAAGCCCACTCCATGCCCACATCCCGAATGCGGCATCCCTTTCTCATTCATAAATGCACATGAAACTTTTGCAACATCCCGAATGCGGCATCCCTTTCTCATTCATAAATGCACATGAAAAAAGCCCACTCCATGCCCACATCCCGAATGCGGCATCCCTTTCTCATTCATAAATGCACATGAAACTTTTGCAACATGTATGTTTTTCCCTTTTGTAGCCCGATTTTGCTATGTGGTATACCTGTTGGTGGATAATTTTCTCAATCCCTCCACTCATGCTGAAACAAGACACTTAAAAAAACTAAACTTGAAAAGGTCACTTAACAAGCTTCCTAAACACTAATGTTACTAGTGGAGAGATTAAGGAGGCCTAAAACACAAAGAAAAAGAGGGGAAAGCATAATGGGAATGGGAAGATAAGACAAGAAGCCAATAGCCAAAACTAAGTGTTGACCTGTTGTGCCCATTCTTCTAGATCCAAGGTATCCAATTCATACAAAAAATAGGGCTAGTGCTTCCAAGGAACCCAATTTATCCATTCTATATCCAAGGTACACAATTTATACAAAATGATAGGGCCAAGGCTTCCACCCTCCTAACCCTAATCCTAAATGCCCAAGGCCCACACTTTGCCATCCACATTGGGCCCTTTTTTCACCACCACAAAAGATACCAACCATAGTCCCAAAAAGGCATATAAATGTGCTCCAAAATCCTAAAAAGTGGGATTACCATGGTCATCTACAACCCACTACTCAAACCATTCAGAGCATGCCAAGTAATGCAACTTCAAGTACAACGCATACTAAATGTAACTGAAAATACGACCCAATAAGTGCAAACAAAAGCAGATCAAGGGTTCTTATGGAGAACAGGTATCCTAATGGCTCTCACACCAACTCTCACTGGTTGTGTAGCATGTTCCTTCTTATGCACCGAGTGCTCATCTCTTCTAGATGACACACTTAGCTCCTAATGACTAAACTCACCCATCATCACAAACATCCAAAACCAATTCTGTATGCACTACTTGGATTATCATCCCAATTACAAAGCATAACCACACAGGCCTCTAAAAATTACAAGACATAAAGCATCCAGATGGTCGATGACGTGCCCACACATGGAGAGGTTGAGGTAAAGGTAGAAATTTTGAGGTTATTGATAAAAAAAAAGGAAGGAAAAGAAGGGGGGATGGTGTGTAATATAGTAAAAAGAGGTGGAAGGTAATAAAGAAAAAATGCAAGGGATGGTGTAAGGGTTAGGGTCCACAAACTCGGCTGCACTCAAGGAGAGCCACCGAGTTCTGTCAAAATGGCCATAAAAAGCTTGTACGCTTGATAATGGTCAATCTCTTCTCTATGGCAGTTAGCTCTACTGCAAAACGGCCGAGTTGGACTCTCTGACCAGGCTCTTCTCTACGACGGCAGCCAGCTCCACTGCACTTTACGACCGAGCTAGGCAGCTCGGCACCCGTGCTTTGTTTATGGCCATCGCCTTCAGTTGACGAGAGCCGCTACGTTAGCTGCTCTTTGCTGAAGTCGCACGTCACTGCTTCCCGAATGAAGCCCAAATGGGGCCATTGATTCTCCTACCAGAGGCACTGCTCGACTCTGAAGGGGCCCAGGTGTGGCCAACTCTTGTCAAGGACCCTTTGGCCATTTATTAAGCTACCAGTGGCACTGCTTGACTCTGAAGCGGCAAGGCCAGGTATGGCCAACTCTTGTCGCGGACACTTTGGCCATGCCCAGCAAGTTGGGGGTGCTATTGTGTTATCTCGAGGATGTCCAACCCTGCTACAAAGTCGCCTAGCCCACCATAGTTGCTTGCACTTGCTCTCGGCAACCTCCAAACGGTCGTTTTTCCCCACATTGGTTACCATCATTTGTTGCTCCCAGTACATTGGCTTGCACCGCATCGTGACACTAGGGCATCTTCTTTGCATGTCATTGTTCATTTAGCCACCACACAGCTCTGAGATGGTTTGTGTAGGTGGTAACTCCTCCAAGGAGTAGTGCCTAGAGGGGTGTAACCTTGCTTGCTTGACAACTCCACGGAGCCTTCGAAAAGGGCTTAAGGAGGCCTAAATCACCAAAGGGAGAGCATAACGGAAAAGCGAACGACAAGTTAAGCCAATAGCCAAAACCAAGTGTTGATGTGTTGTGTCCATTCTGTCAAGGTACCCAATTTACACAAAAAGAAAGAGGCCAATAGGTGTGTCAACACCTCCTTTTTTTGTGACGAAAATCTACCGACCTCGAGAAGCATGCCGAACAGAAATTAGAGATGCAAGAGAGAAACACATGATTGGGTACCAATTGCCACTGCAAGCGTGTGCCAAAAGCATCCCCACTTCAATATTTATAGTTTTTAGTACTTACAAAAATAGGTTACAAGGCTATTTTTTCCCTTGCTTGCTCTAGAAGCTTTCTTTTAGAAAACATTGGATAAAATATATGAAAAATCTCTTCCGTGATAGTCCTCTCGGTTGAGAAGACAACCATCCTTGGTTGTAAATATCAATGCACACAGGTAATTAAACACATTAACCATTCCCATGTGTAAGCAAAGATCGCATAGGCGTCCCTATTTGACCATAGAGGTTATGACTAACATACCCTCTTGGTTGATCTACATACTTCACATTTGGCATCACACAGTTAATCGGATCCACTCCCGCATTGGATTCACTCACAATGTCTTTACATGCACCGCACATGTCTTAGAGTTGGTCAGATTCACTCACAATCAAACTCACACAATCTTTACACGCTTCACACGTATGTTAGAGTTGACCAGATTCACTCACAATTAAACTCACACAGTCTTTACACACGTCACATGTGTGTTAGAGTTGATCCAATTCACTTACAATCTTTACACACATCACACATGTGTTAGAGTTGATCAGATTCATTCACATATCAATTTATCAATTAATATGCATGTTCGACACGTATCACAACTAGTTGGATTCACTCAAAACCCACTTGGCCTCTAAAGAATTAATCAGATTCTCTTCTAATTCTTATACCACACTTGGGTCACCGGAGATAAATAGTCATTTTATTACTGATCAGGTATGGCTCAGAGGTTCTCATGGATATGAAACACCTCAAATAGACTCATAGTTCATTGAGGAACACCTGAATCCAATCGAATAAATCTAAGATTCACTTTATTTGTACGAAATAAAGTGCAACACTAAGATCAAGATGTTAATAGGTTAGTTCAAATCCATCTTGAATTGCAAATTTGGAATATAAATTTTGTTTTTCCAAGGTTCTGGCAAAATAATTTAAGACTAGAAAAACATGCATAAATATATATTTTATTTGTTAGCTTAATGTAAAACGAGGTGATGAAAAATAGATAACAGGTGCATTTGAAACTTATTAAAAGTTGCTACAAAAATAAGCTTAAATAACAAATATTAAATAAAACTTGATGATGTAAAATAGAATGCAAAAGTAAGAAGGTCTTACTTTGATGTATTGTTGACTACAAAATGAAAAAATTAAGAAAAATAGAAAATTAAAAAAATCGTAAATAACTTAAAATTTAATCATTCGATGAAGATGAGGACTAATCGTGTTTGTGTAAGTCGAGCTGAAAGTTATCGGAAGCTCAATCCGACTCCATGGTAGAGATCATTGGTAGAACTGGCACATCATGCTTAACAACTCATATAACAACATGCCTACCCTCATGCACAAACTAAGTCTATAAACTAGTTAAGTAAAATGGTCATAAACATGTGCCACCTTCGTGATCCACCTTGCAACCCTACATACATGGTCAAAGCATACCCATGCCTACCTCAAATCAACATTCCCATAGTGATGCATATTACTCACAAGGTTGAAACCCGATGATGGTACAATATTTGATATTTCAAAATACATAGCAATGCTCGTGGTCTTTTCTTCCTTGTCCTCATAATATAATCCTATGTAAGAACTAATATGCACATTATTTTTTCATCTCGAGTATGCTTGACTCTGCATCACTTGAGCGACCACCATGCTTTGAAGCCTTAACCATTCTATTGAACCTAACTTGGAGGAAAGAACTATTAACATTAGATGGAGAAAAGTTCACTCAAAAAATTTTGAAGTATATAGATTCTTGAAGCCTTTACCTCTATGCTTGAATGAGAAGTTGCATGTGTTCTAAAAGACTTGCAAGCTCTACTCATGGTCCAATTTGATTTTCCATTATACTTGGTGTTCTCACCACTACATCCATGACAAGGCGCTTTGCAATATTCATTTGAATTTTACGTGTTTTATAGGATGATAAATCAAAATTTTCCTCCTTAACTAGCTCCTTAGTCCTATGATGGCAACTCTTGAAGTTCCTTTTTGGATTGCATGTTGATACACATCTTGGTGTATCGTCAACCTCCTTGAATCTCCATGGGAAGGCATGCAGTAGTATATTGTAGCCTCACAAGATGCAATGTAAATAGTCGTACTTTTGCAGAAAAAACATTCCAACCAACGATCCAAAACCATGGGTAGAAATCCCCACTTGGGGTACTTTCTTTGTTTTTTTTTTCAACTCTAGAGATTTGGCTAGTTGTATATCTTATGTGTGAAATATCTACAAACACATCACTGCATGACAATTTGTTTTGCCTTGCCACCATTGATTATTAATCTTTCGCATAGACTATTTGTGCATTAAAAAACCCCTCCATAATAGCTCTGCCTCACAATGGTAGAGAACTTTATAGTGTATTCATCGGCCTTTGGAACCAAACTGAGGGTCATTGAAGGTTATTTAGTTAGAGATCCACCACCTCTATAGACCGTGATGGAGAATCTTCTGTGAGATCCATGAAATCTTTTTGAACATTTGGAGGAAACTTCTCACCCTCACTTGATGGAATCACTAGATATCTATTTGATAATTGCTCGTCAAAAACATACACAATAGAGAGGGAGGTGGTCTTTCTTGGATACAATTTCATTAGGTGATTTGGGTTATCTTGTAACAACTCACAGATGGAATCACTATATATCTATTTGACAACTACATATAAAAAACATACACCAGTAGAGAGGGAGGTGGTCTTACTTGGATGCAATTTCATTAGGTGATTTGGGTTATCTATTACCTAACAAAACGACAAAGACACTAAGAGAAGAATTTGGATTTCTAAAAAGAGGAAATTGTAACTCCTAGTCTTTCAAGAATTTTGTCCTGCACAGGCAAAAGATACCATGTGGTCATTTTTGAAGGAACCAAAGAATACTAATATAGCAGAGGAAACCATTGCAAAAACAAAAGCTTACACAGCTCATAGCACAATATTATGTCCAAAAATGTGAGAAAGATAGAGTTAGAAAATGTGGGAGAGATAGGGTTGTTAGAGAGGTACTTAAGCTAAATGAAATTTGATAAAATTTTGAAAATTTTAAGAAAATTTGATAAATCTGAAAGAATTTACAACAAGAACAATGAGTAGCAGTATTTGAGATGCATTAACTAGTTATTCCTCAATTAGTAGATTTTATTCTGTTGATTTGATTTTTGTTAAAAATAATGATTCATAATAAGAAAGCATGTATTTTAATGTGGTTTAATGAAATTGAACACTCTTATTTTTCATAGAAACTAAAAAAATACAAGGTTAATGTTTTTGAAAAAAAACACAAGGTTCTTTGAAAAAAAAGGAGAGGACGTGGGAGAAGAAAGGCGGTCACTCATGGGGTTTTTTGTAAGCGAGAAGAGGGAGGTGGGAGGCACAAGGGTGTGGCCACAACCTACCCAAAGGGGGTGGGTTGTGGTGTGCACTCGCCACCACCCCCGACCATTGGGTGTGTCCTTCTAAAATAGGCGATACCCCTTATAAAGCAAGCTCGCCTATTTTGAAACCCCTTATAGTGGCTTGAAACCTCATGATTGGCACAAAATCTTACAGTGGTGTTGCTTACAACATCACATAAACAACGCTTTTTAGGCATCTTTTAAATGATGCCTTTAGCGCGATGATGCCTCGTCGCTTTTTAGGCATCTTTTATACGATGCCTTTAGCGATGATGCCTCATCGCTTAAGCGACGCCCATCATTTTTCCATTCATTTTCCCCCCATCACTATGGGGGGATTTTGTTATAGTGAGTGCTACCAATAGCCATTAAGGATTGCCTAAGCGAAGACATAAGAGCGATAATATACAAGATTAGTGCAGTGGTGCTATGGTGGATATCAAAGAAGGAGATACTTAGAAATACGTTGGCACCAGCTCATCTAAACTCCATTGAAGGAGTTACAATGGCAGAGAAATTCTTTCCAACAAGTTTGTTGACCATTCAATTGCACCTACATGTTCATGTGGTTGACGAGGTTGCTATAGCAAGTGTCGTTCATAGCAGCCGATGGATGTTTTTCCTCATGAGATTTATGAAGACACTGAAAGATTTTGTTCGTCAAAAAGATCGCGCTCAATAAATCAGACCCACATATGCCACGATTGTGGACACAAGAAGAGGATCATCAGCTCATTGGAGAAGAGTCTCAAGGACAAGGGCCTCAAAGAACAATGGATATGGCATTGCGAGAGAAGATTAATAAATTTTGCATCCTCAACTCAAGTGCTATGGAGAAATGGATCCAGAGGTATAACCTAGCAACAAAGAGGGAAAGATACTAAGATCATTTGAATTTTACAAAGAGTCGAACAGGTAGTGCATAGCCATACCCAGATTGACTCATGCAACTTCTAGAATTTCCTTCTAGAATATGGATTTAGCAAACCATACAACAAGTAAAACAGAGTGGTGAGGTTATAAGTGACGAGGAGGAGGAGATTTCAAGTGGTTTTGATTACCATGTAAGTAAGCTTTTATATGTACACAAGAAACTCCAAGACATAGTCTTGTATAAGTTTTTATTCTTGAAACAATTTCATGATCTTCTTTTGCTTTGCAGTATCACAAATTTGGTGCACTTTGGTCACGCTTCCATCACTTTCGAGTTGAGAAAATAGATAAGAAGAGAACAACATTTGATTATAGTTTCAAAGAAAATTTCAAGCAAGAAAGTTGTTCAAGAGCAAGTGATCTAAGTAGTGAAGTTGGCATACTCGATTACTATGGAACAATACAAGACATTATCAAGGTTGGGTTAATCAAAAAGTTTTATATGTTCATTTTAAAGTGAAGTGGTTCAAGGTAGTGACTCAAGGACCACAAGAAACCATGCACATAGATAAGAGCCGATTTGTTCAAGTAGACTCCACAAAGACATGAACAAACCAAAGAGACACATTTGTGCTATCAAAGCATTATGAGCAAGTCGTCTTCAAGGTGGACCCGAGAGATCATAAAGTGGTTGTCTCTAATCCAAATTGATCTGCGTAGTAAACAAATATTTGAAGATATAAAAATATCAAATGAAGTAGAGATTGAGGAACCCACTCAAGAAGCACAAGAAACACTTATTGATCCAATTGAACAACTAGAAGAAGGATCAAATGAAGGTATAGTAATTCAACAATTACTAGCACTTGAACAAAAGAAAACAAAACAAATAATTCAAAATTCAAATAAGAAATAGAAGAACAACTTTCAACACAACCAGCTCTAATGCCTGAAATAGAAGAGGACGATAGAGAGGCTACAACCATTGATGAAGATTCAGATCGAGAGGTATTTTTGGAGATACATATATCCAGAGCCATGGATCTAGCTGAGGATAAGAGAGTCAATGATGAGCTATAACATCTTATTTGATTTTTATTTACTAAGAAATGCTTGGTTTTTTTCATTGTTTTCTTTTTTTGTACACTTGAAGTTATTTAAGAAGTCACAAAAAAAAAAGTGCTTTTCAATGCTTATACTACCGACTCTTATTTCAATGCACTTTTCGACACTTGTTTTGATGTATATTTTTGCCTCGTATTTTGATGGTCATTTTGACTTTTTTTAACGTTTATATTATCGACAGGTATTTTGACGATGCGACCACCTTTGAATTTGTGTTGTTGGCAAGTGGCTAAAAGCATGCATTGTAGCTCGTGAACTCAAGGCGATGTCCCCAATGAGCATGTCTTGGATGGATAGGTCTTTCAATGACACGATGTACATAAATTTATAGGCCAATGAGTTTTGGGAGGAGGATGTATTTCTTACTTGTCTCTTGGTGGTTGGACTTCCCTCATGGAAAGTATCCTACAAAAAGAGCGAGCAAAATTTATACTAAAACCAAATAAAAGGATAGTCAACCAAGCTACCAAAGTAAGTGTGTTTTAAGAAAGGATGAACGATGTTCACCCACTCAATGTAAAAATACACAACCATTGGTTTTATTTCATAGGAAAGAAGAATTAGAAGTACTCAAGAAAATAAAACTGGTATCCGCAAGAATGAGGACTCACTGCCCCATTTCCACAAATCATGCGGTCCTCCTCCTTCTCAACGTAGAGGTGGACACACCTGACCCTGGTTCGGTGAGTGTTTACTATGCACATTGAAAATTACAAGCAAACCTCCAACATATGAGTAGAGATAAGTAGAAGTAATGGAGTGTTGTGTGTGGTTCAAAGATTGCAAGTGCATGCATGGATGCAGAACGACAACATGCAATATGGAATAAAAAACATAAGGTATGATTTGTTGATGATGTTTGACTTACAATTCTGGAAGAATGTGATATAATGTATAATGCTATGATGAGCAGAGTGCACCTACTCTAATAGTAGACGAGCATAGTGAGAGAGCGATGACGCTGACAAGCCTCCTATTTCCCAAGAAAAAAGTAAGTGCAAATGTAACATTGACCATTTACGAGAAGTCTCATGGATAGTAACATACTTTTATGTTTGAGAGAGTAGCAGAGCTGTTGGTGGTTATAATGGGCAAGCCCAATTAGTAGTGAAATGAAAATCAAAAGGTAACATGTAATGGGTATTTTATCTCAACATACGAGGTGCATGAGAAACATGTTGTATGAATCATGAAATAATTGAAGGAACCATGAGAGTAGAGTTGATTTCCCTCAAAAAATTCTTTCTTGTAGTCCCCCCTAAATTAATAGAGGATAGTGGAACCCTAAACTTTCCCCATATTATAGGAGAATTGGATCATTCTACCAATCAAAAACAGTGTATCTCATGGGAGGAGAAAGGTAGCACGTGACATGATCATGCCCCCACTAAAGGTGATGTGTATGGAATGAGGCCAGCGATGAAGGATTGAAGTCAATATACTACAGGGTATGAGGAGGACTTGTTTGACATTGCTAGCATAGTCTTGTGTGACAGTGGGACACTAGCTAGTATAGGCACTAGGTATAGTGCAATTCATTTGTCCAACATTGCTATGGAAAGGGATTGGTAGTTGCAATTCATGTAGATCATAAGGTGGGTTATAAGACAACAAAAAGTGGCCTCACATGTCTTGTTGCCACTTGCTCAATTGTAAAAATCTTCTCTGATGGCAAAAAATACAACACTTATGTGAACTATTTTATAGTTAAATGAGTGTCTGTGAGTGAGGGTGAGAGTGTAAGCCATCCAATTTTATGTATTTTTAGCACAATCTGGGTTTGTGAAAGGTTTTGATGCAAGGAACTAGAATGTAATATATATATGTAACAAGAGATATAGAGATAGATGAAGTACAGAGGGGTGGAAAGGAATGTTGAGTGGTGCTGAGATAACACGGGAGAGAGAGAGAGGGAGGGAGGGAGGGAGGGAGAAGGAGATATTGAGAGACAGGGATAGAGAATGATAGAGGGAGAGAGAGAGATCGAGGATGTACGATGGTAGGGGAGAGAGAAAGGGGCCACGATAGATAGAGGGAAGAGAGCATGACAAGAGAGAGAGTGAGGGAGAGAGACATGGTAAGAGAGAGAGAGGGCAGGGGGGGAGGGGGAAGAACAGAGGTGTGGAAAGAAATGCTAAGTGGTGAGAAAAAATGGGTGATAGACATAGGGAGAGAGTGAGGGAGAAGGAGAGATTGAGAGAGAGGACAACATGATAGATAATAATAGAGAGGGAGAGGGAGATAGATCGACGATGAATGGTGTCAGGGAGAGTGAAAGAGACAGAGGGGGGTATACAAGGGGGGGGGGAATGGAGAGACTGGGAGAGAGAGAGAGCATGTGGTGTGTGAGAGAGGGTTTGCTGGGTTAGACGGGGTAAGGCTCAGCTGGGCTAGGAGGGGCTAGGCAGAGGGTTGGGGAGGGGAGGTTGAGGGGGTTATAATTGTAGAGATAGGACAAGGAGGGACGGGTTCAGGAAAAAATCCCACTCCATGCCCACATCCTAAATGAGGCATCCCTTTCTCATTCTTTAATGCACATGAAACTTTGGCAACATGCATGTTTTTCCTTTTTGCAACCCAATTTCGCTATGTTGTGTACCTGTGGATAATTTTCTCAATCCCTCCTTTACTCTTGCTCAAACAAGACACTTAAAATAAACTCAATCCCTCCTTTACTCTTGCTCAAACAAGACACTTAAAATAAACTAAACTTGCAAAGATCACTAAACAAGCTTCCTAAACACTAATCTTACTAGTGGAGAGCTTAAGGAGGCCTAAAACACAAAGGAAGAGAAGGGAAAGCATAATGGCAAGGGGAAGATAAGACAAGAAGCCAATAGCCAAAACCAAGTGTGGACATGTTGTGCCCATTCTAGATCCAAGGTATCCAATTTATACAAAAAATAGGGCTAGTGCTTCCAAAGTACCCAGTTTATCCATTCTATATCCAAGGTACACAATTTATACAAAACGATAGGGCTTAGGCTTCCACCCTCCTAACCCTAATCCTAAATACCCAAGGCCCACACTTTTCCATCTGCATTGGGCCCTTTTTTCAACACCACAAAAGACACCAACCATAGTCCCAAAAAGGCATATAAATGTGTTCCAAAATCCTAAAAAGTGGGATTACCATGGTCACCTACAACCCACTACTCAAACCATTCACTATCCTAGTGAGAACATGCCAAGTAATGCAACTTCAAGTACAATGCATACTAAGTGTAACTGAAAATACGACCCAATAAGTGCAAACAAAAGCAGATTAAGGGTTCTTATGAGAACAGGTATCCTAATGGCTCGCACACCAACTCTCCTTGGTATTTGTTGTAGCGGTGGGCTCTAACTTCTATTAGCACACCTCTCTAATAACTTTAGGATGCTTGGATAACCAGATTATCCCAAGTGCTTCCCTTGTTGGATGTGTGCCTTTCTGAACTTTGAAGTAGTGCGTTGGCTAGGTCTATCTCACTACTTTGTTGTAAAGAGAGATGGTCCCCTTTGAACCCGTTTGCAAACAATGAGCCAACTTGTGTGCTTACACTCCACCAAGTTCCTCTTTGAATGTGCTCGATTGTTGTGTCATCATCCACAACGTGTAAAATGAGACGAACATAAAAAATAATTTCAAACTATCACAAATGAACGTTGATTCTCTCACCCAAGAAGTTGTTTTCTCTAATGAGGGTATCGTACATTCCACTAGCTCAGCCAACAATCCATAGTAAGAATATTTTTGTCTGCCACTTTTCCATTACCCCCAGCACACTTTTATATAACTGTATTTAGCTAATGCATCCTCTTTTCTTTCCACACACCTCCATTCCCTACACAAGAGCTTATCCTCGTTCTCACAACTCTTGACCACATATTGCTATGTATGTATGTGAAGACTTTGTTCCCAATGAAACAAGCATGATCATTATCTACCCTCCAGTCTCTTATCTCGCCCACCATTGTAAATAGACCTCATAACATGCCAGTTAATTGAGCCTCGTTCTGTCATAAAGCCGACATAGTCTAGTTTAACAGCCCCTTTTTCAACACTACCTCATTAAGAATCTACAAAAACATTTCTTATGCATATGTGTCTTTCTCTTTCATTTCGCAAGTGGTAATTATCACAAGCTCCTTCATGCTAAAGTGTGTCCTTTAATGTATCATTAAATGTAAAATATGTTTTCATCATGGACATTGTATAAGGTCTATCACAAAGTATACTTGGGGTCATAAACATGTGCCACCTTCGTGATCCACCTTGCAACCCTACATATATGGTTAAATTATTTGACATTTTAAAATACATAGCAATGCTCGTGGTCTTTTCTTCCTTGTCCTCAGAATCTACTCCTGTGTAAGAATTAATATGCACATTATTTTTTCATCTCCGATATGCTTGACTTTGCATCACTTGAGTGATCACCATGCTTTGAAGCCTTAACCATTCTATTGAACCTAACTTGGAGGAAAGAACTATTAACATTAAATGGAGAAAAGTTAACTCAAAAAAGTTTGAAGTATATAGATTCTTGAAGCCCCTCTATGCTTGAATGAGAAGTTGCATGTCTTCTAAAAGACTTCCAAGCTCTCGTCATGGTCCGATTTGATTTTCAATTGTACTTAATGTTCTCACCCTTGCCTCCATGACAAGGTGCTTTGGGATATTCATTTGAATTTTACGTGTTTTAAAGGACGATAAATCAAATATTTCCTCCTTAACTAGCTCCTTAGTCCTATGATGGCAACTCTTGAAGTTCCTTTTTGGACTGCATGTTGATACACACCTTGGTATATCATTAGCCTTGTTGAATCTCCATGGGAAGGCATGCAGTAGTATATTGTAGCCTGACATGATGCTGCAATGTAAATTGTCATGCTTTTGTAGAAAAAACATTGCAACGATCCAAAACCACCATGGGTAGAAATCCCCACTTGGGGTACTTTCTTTGTTTTGTTTTTTTTTGCAATTCCAGAGATTTGGTTAGTTGTATATCTTATGTGTGAAATATCTACAAACACACCACTGCATGACAATTTGTTTTGCCTTGCCACCATTAATTCTTAATCTTTTGCATAGACTATTTGTGCATTAAAAATCCCCTCCATAATAGCTCTTCCTCACAATCGCAGAGAACTTTATAGGTGTCTTCATCGGCTCAATCCAAAAACGGACATCATACATTTGTTCCATTCCATGCATGGGGAATCACCTGTGCAAGGGAGCTTGAAAGCGATGTTGCCATTATATATTTCATGAGCTTCAAAAGCTTCCTCTATACACGAGCATCCCATCAACATTTTCTTCAATAGACCACCATGACACTTCCTATGCATTATGATATTGATAATGTTGTTCAACTCATCACCCTTTGGAACCAAATTGAGGGTCATTGAAGGTTATTTAGTCGGAGATCCACCACCTCTATATACCGTGATGGAGAATCTTCTATGAGATCCATGAAATCGTTTTTAACATTTGGAGAAAACTTCTCACCCCCCTCACTTGATGGAATCACTAGATATCTATTTGATAATTGCTCATCAAGAACATACACAATAGAGAGGGAGGTGGTCTTTCTTGGATACAATTTCATTAGGTGATTTGGGTTATCTTGTAACTCATCGATGGAATCACTATATATCTATTTGACAACTGCTTGTAAAAAACATACACAGTAAGGGAGGTGGTCTTACTTGGATGCAATTTCATTAGTTGATTTGGGTTATCTATGAACTCACAAACGACAAAGACACTAAGAGATAAATTTGGATTTCTAAAAAGAGAAAATTGTAACTCCTAGTCTTTCAATGCAGAATTTTATCCTACATAGGCAAAAGATACCATGTGGTCATTGTTGAAGGCACCAAAGAATACTAATACAAAGGAAACCATTGCAAAACAAAAGCTTATACAGCTCAGAGCATAATATTATGGATAAAAATATGAGAAAGATAGAGTTAGAAAATGTGGGAGAGAAAGAGTTGGAGAGGTACTTAAACTAAATGAAATTTGATAAATTTTTTAAAAATTTAAGAAAATTTGATAAATTACCATGGTTCCGTGTACACAAAAGAAACATTCATATGTTCCATCACAACTCCACTTCCAACATGTGAAATAATGGGAAAGCAACAAAGATATGTGGGATGACATATGGGACAGGAAGAACCAAGAGTTTGAGGATCAAAACAAAGGACGAAGTGGGAGTTCTTATCTCAAAAAGTGTTTAACTGGGATGGCAACAACCGATTACGCGCTTGGATGGAAGAAATCAAAAGAGGTATAGTGTTGTTAAAAATGTTTGGTAATGTGCATAGAGTATAGCTTTGCATATTGAAACATTTTCAATGCAGTATTCACACACGACAGTTAAAGACATCCATTTGTTGAGGATACCCTATTAGATGTCCCCACACATGATGAAGGAGAGGTGTTTTCAATGATCGCTCGACTTAACAAGTGAGTTTTCTAAGCTATATCTCGATAGACTAAAATGTATGTAGGTTCATTACTAAAACACATCATTGAAACTTACAGCATTAATAAGAATAGATATATGCATTCCACAGTGATGGATAAGATATGCATGATCCATGCACTTATAGCATTAATAAGAATAGATTTATGCGTTCCATAGTGATAGATAAGATATGCATGATCATTGCACTGGGATGTGCTAACAAAGACATGCTTCCCCAGGTTTCTTTAGACAATAGAAAGTGGATGGACAAACATATGGAGAAGGAGTCTCGTGGTGGTCGGCGATGCTGGTACATCTCTCCCTTACTAGTTCTCTCACAAATTATTTTCCGAGTGAGCAATGTCTTATAGTATAGATGGATTTTGAATCATTATAACCAAGCTATTAATCTAACATCATGAAATATCATACTTGTAGGTCAACTACCATGCCAAGCTATGTGAAACTCTCGAGTAAATGGATTTTTTAGATCCTTACACCTTTCAAAGTAAGTGGAGAAAGGCGTTTTACGAAGTTGATGCAAGGTGTGGAAAAGTAACTAGGAGACTTGCCACGATGGTAGATCCTATTAATGGTGAAGATTTCTTCAAGTTTGTCTCTTCTCCTTGTTTTTTTACTAGGCTTGTATGACCACAAAGCAATATGTAACATGTACTGTTTGTGTAGTTTTCTACTGCAAATGAATTTGGGTGACAAGCTAAAAGGC